>NC_082598.1:38926166-41335146 GCF_030936135.1 Gavia stellata
GTTCATATTGTGCAAGAATATCATCTCACTGAATATGTCAAGTGGCAGTTCGAGAAACTGAGTATATCCTCATCAGAGATGGACTATCAATTCTGATTGACCATGACAGGATATACAACAAAATGCAGTTTGCTTGCAAACAAGATGTAGTTTGGATGTAAGCCTGGAAATTCTTTGTCCTTGAGTCCTTTATCAACTGCATGTCAAATAGCTCAGCATTTCTTCAAGCAAATTTTCAGGCTATAGCTCAAAAGAAACAACTACCTTGATGATCAATGCCATCAAATTTTACTGATATAACCATTGGATGAATGGAAAGTTATGTGTAAAAAGGCTAACAGAAACACAGGACTTGTAAAAGGGTGGTGAAGAAGTATTGTGGGTTGGGAGGATGTTGTCACTGAGTGAGCTTTTGGACAAGAAGATTATGAAGTATGAAACACTGGAGAAGGAAACAGCTTCAGATGAAAGAATTTTTGCTTTTCTAGTCTTGGGAGGGAAATGCAAACACAGGAGACCTCAGTATAATTCAGTGGCTGAGTAAACACTCAAATGAGATGATTGTCAATTAGTTACTTCACACTACATCGAAGGATTTGTTGTAGTGTTGCTACTTTTCTTCAGAGCCCTTGAGTGCCATGATATTCCCACTCATTGCTGGCCATTACTTCTGCAGTGCTTACATCTCTGTTTTACTTAAAGATCCATAGTACAACAGGAGGTAAAGTTCACCGTTCTAAAAAATACAGATATCTCTGCTGACTAAGCTGCTTGCACTTAAAGAAATATGAATTTACCTCCTTTGCTGATTTTGCTGCTATTCTTGCTGAGAAGAGGACGCGACATCTGACTGTTTTAGGCAGCGTCAAATAAACCTTAAGATGACAATCCATCACACAAATACTCAATAAGGAGGTTTTTTTGTCTTTCTGGAACAGTGATTTTTTTCCCCCTTCATTTAGGGTCTAAACTTTTGTTTTTATTATTCAGCATTCAAAAGTCAGAGATGTAGCTTTTAGGTATGCAACTGGCAAACTACATCCTTCTTCAGAATCATAATCCTGAGAATCACAAAGAGAATAAACATCCTAATGGGAAAATAGAGTAACTGTTTTATTTTTTTCCTTAAATCTCCTTCACCAGACTTCTACCAATGCCAGCAATAACAGGTGTCACAGAACCTTTTTTACTTTTTTTTTTTCTGAACAAAATTCTGGGCAGCAAGAAAACTGTACCTGGGATCTTCATCGTGCTCATGCTGCTGACAGTGATCTAGTCCTTTATAAAAAAGGTTGGGGGGGGGGGGGGGAGAAAAATGATACAGGTATGTTCAGAACATCAGTCTGTTTTTCATCCAGCTGTATCTAAACATAAATGAGCAATTTCCTTGCAGTAAGGATTGTGGGAGAAAACAAGGAGCAAGTGAAGAGGAGACAAGAAATTTAATAAGAAGTAACTATATACCTCCATATAAGGGTATCTGTAGTGTACAAAGTGTGGGACAGGGTACGCAGAATTCAAAACAGAGTTGGAAAATGTATTACGTTTGGCATCTGTTTTTTCTCCTTCCTACTCATGATTTTACATTTGGTAGACAATTCTAGTAGCAGTGTGTTATTGACACAACTTTTGTCACGAACTCAGTGTACCACTGATGTATACTGACTCAAAATGCTTGTGCCCAATACCATAAAAATTTATGTCAGCAGTTCCACCAGCCTCTATGTTTATTCCTGTGAAACCTAGTCCCTTTGTTTTGGTAAAACATATGTATATATATTTGTATTGCTGCATCTCCGATGGAAAATCAATAATTTGGAACCATTTTTGTATAGATTTCTGGCACTGGAAGTCCTCTGCAAGGTGAGTTCCTTGCACCAGTTCTTAAAGTATAAAATCTTCAGATGACTGTTTGCCAAGAAAACTGCATATTTTAGGAGAAAAAGGCAAATATGGATATTTAAAATGTGTTTCACTAAGCAGATTGCTTCTAGTGTTGGTATACAGTAATTTTTTTGAAAGTCTCCAAAATTCAATTACATTTCTATACCTAATATTCAGTGACTCTAAAAGTATCATCACCCTTGCACCTAGATTTATTTAGGTGCCAGATGTTTGGGTTTTTTTAGACACTGCGTACTGTTAGATACTATCTTTATCTTCAAGCTTTCTTAGTCACCAGTTTTTTTTTTCATTTATCCCTCTGACTACCCTCAAACTTGTATTGTTTTGTTAAATTTATTCTTTTAATTCTTAGATATGCAGCCAATCAGTAGATCGTAAACTTGCATAAATTGACATAAATACATGGAAAGAGAACTTACTTACCAGTGGATCTATATCACCTTAGAGTGTGAGATAAGTCTCTGTCAAAACTAGAACTTGATTTCCTTCCATGAGGTTTGAGGCTTAATTTTTGGTAGTGCATATATATTTTTTATAAGTAGAGCTTAACATGCTTGAGTCTTCTTATGGATTTTTTTCTACAACTATAATTTAGTCTTTAAATTGCTGAGATGTCCTGAGATATCAGACAAAGTGAATCTTTGTGTCTCCAGTATCTTGGTGTTTTTTCTGCTTGCTGGTGCCAGTATGCACAACACTGTTATATTCCATTATTTATTTCCCACAATTTTAACTGTAACGTAAATAATTACAGTCTTTCCTGTTTGTCTTAACATAAATGAGTAAGTATTTACAAAAATTTAGGTATGTAGAAACAGTAGGATAAATGCATAAAAGAATCTTACAATATCTGTTTTTAATTACAATAGCTTTCAACATAAAATAGGATTCCACAAAAAACACCACAGGGATGTAAGAAAAAGAAAATTAGCAATTCAAAATCATGAAGTACCCTTATTGGATTTTGACATGTAAAGTACCAAATGACTTCAGATTTGCAGGCTGTAAAATAGTTCTCTATTAAATTACAATAAGGAAAAACAGAAAGGCTAACATTCAGGTTAAGGAACATTATTGTCTCAATTCTGTTATAAAGTACAAAGGCTTAAATGCTGGACTGCCTGGACAATATGGGAAGAAATTGAGGAAACAAAATAAAGAAATGCAACAGAAGCAAAAAATGTCCTAAAAGCTTATTCAATGTTTAGTTTTGGAGGAAATTCTTTGTGTACTGCTTCCAGGAGCCTTTCCTGTCCAAGAATTGATAGCTGGAAAGCTTTATGATCATCAGGTAGAAAGAGTACTGAAAGGCACTCAGAATTCATAGAGTTGGATTATTTCCTGTGTCCCACACCTGTATTTTTATACATCCTATGGGAATTTGCACAGTGAAGGTTCAGAATTTTCCGGTAATCACCTGGGCTAGCAAGGGTTGCACAGGACCTTCTGTGAACTCATTGCCTCCTGCTGAAGTTATTATGGAGTAAAACCTATGTTTAAGACTACCTGATGCGCCCACTACACTCGCAATTTCAGAGGAGTTTTAAGAACGTTATTATTAATAACTTCGACATGGAAAAGTTCCGGTTTAAGATAATCCACATGTACTGGGTTTTCATGGCAAGGTTTTGGTAGCGGGAGGGCTACAGGGGTGGCTTCTGTGAGAAGTTGTTAGAAGCTTCCTCTGTGTCCCATAAAGCTGATGCCAGGTGTCTCCAAGATGGACCTGCCAGTGGTCAAGGCTGAGCCAGTCAGCGACGGTGGTAGCGCCTCTGTGGTAACATATCTAAGAAGGGGAAAAAAACCCCTGTGCAATTGCAGCTGGAGAAGAGAGGAGTGAGAATATGTGAGAGAAACAACTCTGTAGACACCAGGGTCAGTGAAGAAGGAGGGGAAGGAGGTGCTCCAGGCACCGTAGCAGAGATTCCCCTGCAGCCTGTGGTGAAGACCATGGTGATGCAGGTTGTCCCCCTGCAGTCCATGGATGACCCCAGTGGAGCGGATATCCACCTGCAACCTGTGAAGGACCCCACGCTGGAGCAGGTGGATGTGCCTGAAGGAGGTTGCGACCCTGTGGGAAGCCTGTGCAGGAGCAGGCTCCTGGCAGGACCTGTGGAGAAAGAGGAGCCCACTCTGGAACAGATTTGCTGGCAAGACTTGTGACTGTGTGTGGGACCCACACTGAAGCAGTCTGTTCCTGAAGGACTGCACCCTGTGGAAGTGACCTACTCTGGAGCAGTTTGTGAAGAACTGTAGCTTGTGGGAAGGACTCACATTGGAGCAGTTTGTGGAGGACTGTTTCCTGTGGGAGGGACCCCACACTGGAACAGGAGAAGAATGTGAGGAATCCTCCCCCTGAGGAGGAAGGAGCAACAGAGACAATGTGAGATGAACTGACAGCAACCCCCATTCCCTGTCCCCCTGTGCTGCTCGGGGGGAGAAGGTAGAGACAATCGGGAATGAAGTTAAGCCCAGCAAGAAGGGAAGGGTGGCGGGAAGGTGTTTTAAGATTTAGTTTTTATTTCTCATTACCTTACTCTGATTTGATTGGCAATAAATTAAACTAATTTCCCCAAGTCGAGTCTGGTTTGCCCGTGATGGTAATTGGGGAGTGATAGAGTGGCTTTGGTGGGCACCTGGCATCCAGCAAGGGTCAACCCACCATATCACGGTAAAAACTTTAAGCAGCTTTACATTTAAGATCATTATGTAAATCATGCACAATTATATAATTAGGTACTTAAAGAATCCAAGCAATGCTGATACCTTGTAAATGCTGGAATTCAACTGTAAGCCACAAGAAACAGTGTTTTGTTCTCTTACAGAATAGTCTTGGCAATATTTATTTCTGTCATAACTTTAGGGTTTCTACAGGTACTCTACTTCTGTAGATAGTCCATAAAGCTTACTTTCTTTTCTTTCCATTTTAAAATTGTATAGTGTTCCTATTTGTCTTGGCATTTTTAAATACATGATTCATCTTTTTGTTTCATAATATAATGGATGTTTCAACAGTAGGTTAGCATCTTTCATCTGCCATGATGGAATTGATCATTCGTAAGTTTGTTGTGATCAACTGCAAGAAAATGCTTTACCTTTTCACTGCTCTCATATTTTTCTAAAAGTTAGTATGTTCATATTGTTTAAAATGTTTCTGATCTTTAAGAATCTATTTGGTTTTAAACATGAAGATGAGTCTTTTCAATGAAGTTATTTGCTGATATGTGAAAAAAGCATTTTCTGCTTCTGCTGTTGTCAGGTGTGGGGAGGTAGTGTCTATTCTTTTTAATAGTGTCAACAGCATATTTGAAGTTAGTTCATATAACAATCAGCTTCCAAAATCTTGGAAAAAAAACATTATCTGGAAAACCCCAGACACCTCAGGAGAAACAGTCATAGTGGGAAGATAAAGCAGCTAAAGGGCAATCTAAAACTTTAAGGCAGAAAGGTTTTGGTTAGTTGGTTAAAGTGAGGTTGTGTCTACATTAGCACATCGGGTAGTGCAAAAGGATGAGATCTACGGATAGAGAAATTTGATGATGAGGGCCTCCCATTCAAAATATCTGTATTTTGGAAGAAGGGAAGCTATGCTTTGCATTTGCTCTATTTTAGTTCTGCAGGCTAAATTGTATTTTAGTTCCACAAGTTGAAGCATATTAAGGGCTCCTGGAGTGCACCTTTCAGTGTACTCACCTAAAAGTGTATAGATTCCAAAAGGAGCTCAGTTTCTGTGCTCCAAAATAACAACCAATGTGGCATTTGGGCATGATCAAAAGCAAGACCTTGACTTGAACTAAAATGCAGATTAGGTACATTCAGAAATAAAGCAACCAAATTTCATATAGAGTTTACGGAAGATTTTCATGATATCAGGAACTCCATAACCAGAAATTCCAATGGCATTACAGGTGTTGTGAGCCTAACATGGATTAAGATCACTCTTATCAGCATCAGTCCCAACTGGACTAATTTACGCAGCCTCAGTATATGGTGTCAGAACTGCAAACATACAAGTGAACACTGGTATCAATTGGTCTAGACGTCATCTCCAGACCAATGTTATTCATTCCAGTCACATACACCTTACACGAGTAGTGCATATCCTTTTTTATAGGCTGCTTTACAAAATGAAATGTGAGCATAGAGTTCATCATAGCTGTACTGCACTGATAGAACTAGAAGGCAAGAACTTGCCTATCTGTAGATTTAGCACGAAAAGGGCAATATAGTAATACCACGCACAACCCAGGTCAGAACAGCTATGTGTTCTACCACCCCCTCAGAAAAAAAAAAAAAAAAAAGAAAAGAGGAAAGTTATTTCACCCTTTATCTGTTTTGCTGATGTTTCCATCAAAAGTAGGATTTGTGAAGATATTTTGTTCTGGGAGTCCTGATAAACTATATCAGGAGTTTATGCAATGACAAACAGCACCACATGCTTGACTGCAGTATTTGAATCACAGAATCACTAAGGTTGGAAAAGACTTGTAAGATCATCAAGTCCAACCATCAAGTCCATTTGCTACTCATACTCTTCCTATGTACCTACCTACGTATTTATCTATCGATCCATGGATTTATCTCTATTTGCTAGTCTTCAAATAAAAGATTTTTAGTAAATATAGGCAGAATAGGATGGCAGAATGCAGACTGAGAGAAAGCTGAGCTTTCCCCTTTTTCTTTATGCAGACTGGAAAACAGTGCTTTGTTTTCCGAAGGTTTTTGGTATGTTTTTTTTTCTGATTCAGTCTTTTTACAGAAGGCAAAAATGATCCATATCTAGTGCTCTGGACATGCGTAGTGCATGCTTTTCCTGTGGCATCTTAGTCTTATGGACACAACAGGTGTGCTCCTGAAGTCCAACTAGTCAATTTAAACAACGTTGAAGCTTCTTGCTGTCATCTTTTACCAGGTGACAATTTTGTGTTGTCCTCCTTATTTTTCATCTTCCTATTCAGTGTCAGCAGTATCCTAGCTTTCCATCTTCTGAGTTTTTCATTTGTCCGCTGACATTTTGTCAAGTAATGATGTTCTTCCAAAGAACAATCTTTGTGCCCTCATAGAGGATTTTAACCTACACTTACAAATGTTTATTTTGAAGTGGGGAAGCTGTGATCTGAAATATCACTGATGAAGCTGCAGGCTCAAATGGTGCTGAAAAGTTCAAAACAGATTTATAATGAGATCTACAGAAGTAAATGATGATTAGTTTTAGCACTTTGGTTAATAAGATTGCATATGAAGATAAATATACTGTACTCTTAAACATCATGAAAATTATTGGCTAAAAGGAAATAAAGAAGAAAAATTGGATTGGACAGCAATTATCAATAGTGCATTACTGCAACCTAAGTCTGAATAAACTGCTCTTAGGGGAAAAAACCCAAAGGCTGACATGCTGTGTCCATTTCTAACAATCGATATAGTGACTAATAATGTGGAGAACAGAATGGTGTCCACAGCTAGAATCTTTATTTGCTTTTAAGCAGATTAAAATGTGAAGTTTCCTTAAATGTAAACAGAACCACATTCGAAGACACAGACACTCTGGTAAAATACATTTTGAAGCTGAGAATTTAGTAGTGTGTTATCAACATTTGTGTATATTTGATATTCGAGTGGGCTCTTGCTTTACGAAATTGTTTTCTTCTACAGATTGTTCTTGATATAATTTAAAAGCAAATGACAGAGATGTTCCTGTATACTGCATAATCTTGGCTGGTACTTTTCTTGGTATAATATTTTCTTGCAGGAAGATTTTTATGTATTTCTGGTGTAGAAAATGTTTTTATATTTTTCTCAATTAATAATCCCAAAACTATTTGGAGATGGAGAAAACATTTAAAAACTCAGAGGAATAGCATCTTGAAATATACTAATATTTTGTTTTCAGTACCTGTTGGAATGATACAAAGATAGATTTAGGGACCACTTAAGGAAACTGGATATACACAAGAAAATAGATGGAATGGGACTGGCTGGTGTCCTGTTGAAGGACACAGCTGATGATATTGCAAGGCTGTTCTCTATTAACTTTGAAAGATCATGGGGGATCTGCAATGTCACTGATGACAGTAAAGGCATAAATGTCACACCCATCTTGAAGAAGGGAAGGAAGGAGTGTCTAAGGAACTACAGGCTATATCAGCTTCATTTCCATCCCCAGATGACTGGCCCTGTAAACAAAGGGAGAGGAATGGACATTGCTTACTTTGAGTTTAGCCAGATAGCTAACGGCATTCCAGTAGCCAAACTGGAGAGGTGGCTTGAATAGGTGGACTATATGGGTGTGGAAAACTGACTACATCACTGGGCTTAGGTACTGATCAATAATTTGATATCTAACTGGCAGTTAGATGTTCATTAGGGATATTAAACAGATCAATAAAAACTTGAGGGTAGAGGAAGAAGGTGGGGGAAGAGGATTTTTCTTCCAAGGTGACCATTGCTCAGAGACTGGCTGGCCATTCCTCTACTTGTGGGAGGTGATGAATGACTGCTTTTGCATCACTTGTTTTTATTTTTGTTTGTTTTTCTTGTTGGCATTTTTTTGTTTGTTTTGGTTTGGTTTTTTTTCTCTTTGCCTCACTTATTAAACTGTTGTTCTCTTCACCCATGAGTTCTGTCATTTTTGCTCTTCCTTTTCTCTACACCATCCCACAGGAGTTGGGGGAGTGAATGAATGGTTGTGTGCGTGTTTAGCTGCTGGCTGGTGTCAATCCACAAGAAGAACCTTGGTCAGCTGGAGCAACGGGCTTATGAAGTTTAACAAAAACAAATGCTACCTTAAGCTTCCTGATGTATGAAGAAAATTGAAGAAGGAGGTACAAATAACATACTGAAAAGTGAAGTTTGCCTTCTTCCTTTATTATAAGTTAACAGGGATAAACTAACAGGAAGATGACCAATGTCACCATTTGGGTGGTAACTTTTGTAATAGACTTTAGAATAGGCTTTTAGAAGCTCAACATAGCTAATGCTGTTGAATCATATTCTAACTGTATGTTTATGTCACCTCACAGATTCTTGGCTTGCTCACACTTTAAGGACTGTGTACTATTCTTTCCCTTTATCTTGGAGAATATATGACAGAGCTGGAAAAGATGATCCAAGGGAGGTTCCAAAGTAATGGAATGGTTTTCATACTGATGAGTAAGTTAACTGAGTAAGCTAAGACTCTGCAATGCGGAACAGATGTGACTTACTGGGTATCATGGCTGTCTCCAAAACAGGACTGTCATGGAGAGGGAGGCTACAGAGCAACCATTTACTACACCTTTCAGTACAAGAACTAGATGCCAGCATATTAATATACAAAACTAGCAAAAGGAGATGGTTTATCACTAAGTAGGTGACAGCCATACAGAGCTTCTTGCCAAAGTGTGCTGAGGTTGCAAAATGTTTGCCTGGATTCAAGCAAGATCCATCAGGAGTTAATAGACAAACAGCATCAAATTCAAAATTTGAGTTGGAAATAATTGGAAGCAGTATAAAAGGAAGAAGTATATTTATGAAATATACAAAGAAGATATTTTTAATCTGCCCTTATGACTGCTATTAGAGAGCCCTGAACTCCTGAAAGTTTTCTCTGTTGAGTTGTCTTAAAGACTGTGAGAATATTTGCACCCATTTCCACTTGAATGTAAACTGTTTATTTAAACCATTACAGAAATCAGGCTGGATGGTCTAGTTCAGGCCTGAAGTAGCACTGTTCTAACTTGATTTAAACTGACAGGAACAGATTTAAGTCACCTTGAAAGAAGAGCTTAGGAGCTATAACTGATAACTAAATTCCTATAAGAAATATATTTGTTATATCTATTTAGCTAGTTGAGGTTTTAAATATAGATATGTAACTTAAGCTCCAAGTAGACAAGGTGTTAAGAAAGATGCACTTTCAGAGGTTTGGTTAATCAGCTATTGCCTGAATAATTGGAAGGGAACAAAGGCAAGCACAGTGCTCCAGAGGTTAGTGGTGCTGTAGAAGGTGGGAACCTAAATAATGACATGTAAAATAAAGGCAAAATGAATTCCAACTAATTCTAACTCAAATTCTAGTAGACAACAATAGGTCACGAAAGGGAATGCTCATTAAATTTCAGCAAACTTTGCTCTTAATTAGTTTAAACTTAAAAAAAAATTGTACCTTAGTGTATGTATAAAACTAGCCATTTGATACATAAAGTGAAAACTATAAATACGATGGAAAACAGAGATGTGATGAAGTTCTCTGGTGACTTTATTTACTCAGAACAGCCCCATCATCAGAAGGAACATGCAGAAAAGTAGTAAAAGCCAATTTTAAACTTAACAGAAGCAATAGAAGTGACAAATGATAGCCAGCAGGACTCTGTGCTGTTGCAGCTTGCTGAACCAGATGTCCAAGAGATTTCCAAAGCACTGAGAAAAGAGACATAATTTCTTACCTCAAAGTTACCATGGATCATCTAGATAGCCATTTTACATTCTAAAAACAAAACAGTATTTGAGAAGCTCTGTTTTTTTGTATGCAAAGCAGTTGGAGTCAAAATCTATGTACTGTTTCGTAAAAAACTCAGCTGTAGCACACTCAAAAATGCTACTGTGTTATGGCACTTTTGCAAAATGAGGTTGTCAAAACTTACTCTATTGACAATTATAGGAACAGCAGACTTGGGGAATATTGACATAGACCGAGCTTGACATTTGATAAACTGCTAGTCACTGCTGTAGCAAGAAAACATTGTTTGGTGCTGTGCATAAAACATAAATAAAACTCTTCCAGTAGCACCACAGTGAATCCTAACAAGCAAGGGCAGCAAGGTTAGTGAACATGGTGGTTGTTTTAGGGGCTGTCTGAACAAGAGATCACATGTTGCTGATGAGGTCCACCCAGGTCACTGTTTCTGGGATTTTACTTCATAGGAAACAGAGTATATGGCTGGATACAAGTCTGCTTTCTCTAAAACAAATGAAGAAAACACTCTTACATGGAGACATCAAAAATGCTGCTATGCAAAGTAAAGATAAGACCATATATGATGATGAGGAATTAGAAAAATTAACTAAAAGTATCAGTAATTTTCAGTGAGAGTTAGATTCCTAAATCTCTCTGGGCTTCATTTACCATGCTTTTATATCAACAAAGAACTTTCATAGACTGTAATGGCTGAAATTTCATGGAATGTAATGTCCATTGCTGAGGTTGTCACCTATAATGTAAAAATGGTTTCCTACATAGGAAATAAGTCAAATAGCTTGTCGCTATTATTCATATCTGCATGATGGTAGAAGTTCACATGGTAATAGAGGACTGCTGCTTCATTATTCCAGACTTTGTGTACCTGATTGCTACTATCTAGGGTCAAGCTTTTCTTCTACTACTTTTCTGAAAAAAAATTATTTTAATTATTTAGTGTCTGAGACACTACACTGCTGTCATTAATAGATTGCCTTTATTGGCCACATGTAGGTCAAAAAGAAAGGATGTATTTTGGACAAAAAATTATCTTTATTCTCAAAATCATCAAGGTACTGCACTGTGAAATATACCAAGTACTCTCAGTCTTCAGGATATTCTTCCCTTCCTTCAGCTAGATCTAAACTGGCCTTTTCCCCCCTCATGCTTGGAAAACAGACCAGAAAATCCATCCTACCTTATGGTGTTTCTGTTGCCTTTAAATGAAGCACAATGTTCACTTTCTAGTCTCCTTGCCAGCCAAGTTTGCCTATTGTGCTCCATTGCCCACTCAAATTTTTCCACAGTCTTTGATTCAGGCATTCATAAAGTCTTTTTCGTATTATATAGTCTGCTATCACTTTCTACCCGATAAACTGTTTTACAGAAATGAGTCACAAGATCCAGACACAAAAGTCATATTCATTTTACACAGGAATATGAACGCAGGTAGCTGTTTGTTCACTACTGCTCAAGAAAGATGAGGCAGTATTCATAGTGGAATTCTGTTTGTTCGAGTCCCAGTTTTCTTTTACCACAGTCTTGGCTTTTTCTAGAATATTGAAATTCAACCCTTGTTACAGGCTGATGTTCAGCTTCTTATCCACATGTTTTGAGGGACAGAAAGGGAAATGAGGAAATGAACTACCTATAGTTGAACCTACAGGGTTTTGTCACCATTTTTTAACTCCTTACATACTGAGTGTAAATAGAATTATCCCATTTATAGTGATGGGTCCAAAGCCAGGAAAGAAAGCAAAGCAATGATAAAAATGAGCAAGCTGGCCAGGGCTTGGCCAAGGGGATAAAGATAGAAGCAGGTAATAAAGAGATGACAACAGCACTTGTACAGCTTGAAGGTCAAGGAAAAAACAGGAGAGCAGCTAAGCCTGTGACTAATGCTGTTATAAGAGAATATAGAGCATGAAAAGTCAAGAACAGTAATAGCTGTGTTGCAGAATTGTGCAAATAAAAAGAAAGCCATCACTTATGTTATATTATTTCTTGTGTTTTATATTTTCCTTTTGTGTCAGACAATCTAGAAAAAGCTAAGCTTAATTAAACTACATTGTTTTATATCATGCTTTTCTTATTTAATCATTTTAATTAAATAACTTAATGAGTATTTTAATTATTTAGATGTACTTTGAAATCTTTTTATTCTTTAAAAATCCCATCACAGCTTTTAAAAAATACTTTTTGAGTTAAAAAATAAATAAAAAAAAAATCATCTATTGCATTGGGACAAACCTTGTATTGTTCCTGTGTTGGACAGAAAGCACAGGATGGAAAATACCAGTTGATATTTGTATTTAAAATTATTGGTAAAGTATTTCTCTACATCATCATATATTTATGATTCTAACATATATTTATGATTCTAGTTTTAAATGATTCCATTTTGAAATGTTCCACTTCAGGAACATTTTAAAGCTAGCAAATAATGATTTAATTTCCATTACTTGTTTAGATGTATGTTAAATAAAGTTTAAGCAAGTCTTAAAATTTGAAGACAAAGGAGAATTCAGTGACCTCTTGGCCATCATTAGTATTTTGAGTCCTGTCTTTCAGCACTGCTCTGAGTTCTGGTTAAGCTCTACACTGGATGAAGAACAGGGTTCCAAGGAGCAGAGAAGTAGTAGGAGCATGAGTGAATGGGAAGCTTGCAAGACAGTACCTCAAAGAATGAAACACCGGAAGAATTAAAAGGGAAAAGACAGTGACCACCCTAGCGGAATTAACAGGATGAACAGAAAAGGACACATTTATAAAATTTATCATGTCATACTGAATAGAAATAGTAGCAGGACTAGCAATGTAAGTTTATAATGTAATTTGACCTGAGATTGCATCCATGCATCTGCTTTTATTATGCTTTTTCTTATTATGAAACACTATTCCTTCCTCTTTTGCTTGTACAACAAAATGTAGTAAATATTATTGTTACAGAAGAAACTGCCTACTGTCTAGTAGTTGACAAGCTCATTAATGTTTGTGCTGAGCGGGGAAGAAAACTTCCTTATTCTTAATTATCAAACTTCAGGTATTTGAGAGAAAGTGCCATTCAAACAGAAACATAAACAATGGAATGCCCCAATTAGGACAATAAATAAGTATATTTTTGCCTACATATTTTCCCTTTGAGATTAATAACATGATACAGGATACAGACATTGTTATGTCTACATGTGTAAGCCACTGAGCAAACAGAGATTGAGAAAGACCACATTTGTTCATTAGTATTTTACAGCATGGATTTTTTTTTTTTTTTTTTTAGAAACTGCTTATCGTTCTTTCCACTGTAGTAATGGGACTCTTAGGTCCTGATTCATTACATTCAATTTTAGGGCTTTGATATAGCTAATGTAAATTAAGAGCCTACTTCTTGTAGAATTAATGGAAAGAGTCTGGAATATATGTAAACAATGAGGCCCATTTAAGATCTCTGTTAACTGTTAGAGGTATTTATCTATTTCAAATAAAAAGGGGGAGGGAGCTGATGGTGTCTTTTCTTCCTAATTTAGATGCCTTGGATAATTGTCTAGGCAGGATGACTGAGTCACTACTTTACTTTCAAGACAAGCAAAAAGATAGACCTGACTAAAGGCATCCATCTCTTAGTGGATACACTCACTGCATAGCTACCACATCAAGCAGAAATGCAATTATTTAAATCCATGGACAAATATTATTTAAGCTCATGGACAAATTTTCTAATACTTTTGCTGGCTGAGTTTTGATACTTGTTTGAAGTACCTCTAAAACTCTGTTTGGAGTGCATTATACATGCATTTTTTTCTTAGGAATATAGGCTCCCGCTCTCCCCGCCTCCAGATAACCTAGTTAAAAAAGTTAGTGTCTTAATATTAAGAGCTATGTAAACTAGATATTTAGTATCTGTGTAATTAGTCATAAGGCTGTAATCTAAGGGTCTGTGCTAAACAAGATCTCATTCTGTGCATTCTTACAGGGCTTGAATTCTCACCACCAGTAAGGAATTATACAGCTCTCATAAGGAAAAGATATTTTAAATGTGGATCAAGCTTAATTTATAAGCATTTTCATGTATGCTTTAAATAACGAAAATAATTGAAGTGCCATTTGTATAAATAAGAATAAGGATGATGAGTTAGAAGAAAGTATTTATGGAATAATATGCAGCTGAGAGCAGTGAGGTTTCAATATATAGTCTATAGATGATAACTGCGTATAATTGAAGAATAAGGTTATCCAGATTTATTTTTTTCCTGGGGAACATAAAAATGTTAGTTTTAGCTCTACATTAGAATGAAAACTTTCCTATCTTTAAGGAACTCCCTAAACCAAGGCTCTGCTTTCTTTTATGAAAATTCCTATGTTCAGAACACCCAATTATTTCAGAGTGAGGTCTCATCTGGGATGTGAAGAAGCACAGATTCAAATCTTTATTTTTGTGTATAAACTCTCTTGTTCAACTCACTTCACCTTGTATAAATATCAGTTGGGTCAGAGGAAGTAAGTTTATAACTAACAACGTTACCACCGTTTGTTTCTGCTATTTAAACCTTTTAACACTTCAAAAGAACAATTAAATGAAGATATACAGTGATTCTTCCTGACAAATGTCCTTACCTTATAGATAAAATACATTCTTAATAAAATAAGGGAAGAAAATAAGGAAGGTATGCATGATGAAGACCTCTTTAAGAACTCTGTACTTCCAAGCCTTCTAGTTTGCAGGAACTCTCAGTCTGGCAAAATGCTTTATATTTGTGCATGTAAATATACATACATACACGCACAGTTATGCACATGTGTGCATACACATGTCTGCACACACACAAACATACAGATACACACATACTGAAATGGTCTTGTGACCTTTGTGGAGTTCTACACTTGCAAACAGTCATTAGGCAGCTGCTTAGCTGCTTAATGTTAGCTTATTTTCTGCCATAAGCTTTAGTGAGAAAGGTGGAACAAAATAAGCAGACTATTATAGCGTTCAGTCAGGAGTTTTAATTGGCATTAATTAAATTGGCTTCCAAAGGGCACATTATGTAGGGGACTTCCCCATTTAAATAATTAGTCCATGTTTCTCAAACACATTAGTTCTGGTAGAAAGCCAAATTCAAAAAGAGGAGACACAGATCAGGTAAGTGTTAAACTTAAGTGCTTCCTAGTTTTTTTGCACTAATTATTGGCAGCTTTTATTATGCAACTGTTAATAGTATTGCAGCTTTCTTCAGTAAGAAACGGTACCAACATGCTTCCGGAATGAACACATCTTTTGCATTAAGAAATCTCCTAATGAAAGCATGAAAAATATGTAGGAGTGTCCAGAATTTGTCTGGAGTCAGTAAGTCTTCCTCTTCCTATACAATTCTGAAGTAAATGAATTCTCATTTATTAAAGCCAGAGAGTAATTTTGTTAAAGCCTTGTTTTGCTTAGCACAGAAACAATAAACTTTTGTGTATATTTTTTATTTCACTAGTTAGTAAAATATTATGTGGGAACTGTAAAATACTGTGTATTCTGCTTGACAGAATTGTTTCCATAATAATGGAACTCCCTTCTTTTCCAGTTTGAGTCTCAAAAAAATAAAAGTCTCTTGCATTTTTTTTTTATTTGCCAAATTTCACTTCCTACTCAAAAAGTTTAGAGAATACAAAATATATCCAACTGCTTTTTGTTACTAAGAACATTACTTCCACCTTAGTGTCAGATATAGCAAAATCTGCATGCAGACAGCTTGTAAATGCACTGAAAAGATGTGCCTTAAATGATTTTTTAAACGAATGGGGCTCTGGAACTTGAGGGCCAGGCTAATGAGGATATAGATGAAAGTCCATCCAGGGGGTTGCCTAGGGTGAATCAGTCAGCCCCACGCAGTACGACTACCTCTATTAAGACAAAAAGGAGGGTAATTGTTGTAGGCGATTACCTTCTGAGGTGAACGAAGGGCCCAATATGCCGACCATATCCAACCCACAGGGAAGTCTGCTGCCTCCCTGGGGCCCAGGTGAGAGATGTCACTAGGAAACTCCCTGATCTGTTATGGCCCACTGATTACTAACCACTGTTGGTTTTGCAGGTTGGCAGCGACAAGGTTGCGCAAAGAAGCCTAAAAGCTATTGAAAGGGACTTCACAGCACTGGGGCGACTGGTTGAAGGATCAGGAGCACAGGTAGTGTTTTCCTCAATCCCTTCAGTGGCAGAGAGGAACACTGAAAAGAACAGGAAAGCACACCTGGTTAACACGTGGCTCAGAGGCTGGTGCCATTGATGGAATTTTGGTTTTTTTGACTGCGGGGTGGTTTACACGGTACTGGGCTTGCTGGCAGTAGATGGAGTTCAACTATCCCCAAGGGGGAAAAGGGTTCTTGCTTATGAGTTGGCAGGCCTCATCGAGAGGGCTTTAAACTAGATTCAGAGGGGAAGGGAATGAAACCAGGCTCCCTAGACATGAGCCTAGGGGTGGCATGCCAATGTCGGGGGCGAAATCAAGAGCCCAACTCAAGTGCACCCACTCCAATGCATGCAGCATGGGCAGCAAACAGGAGGAGCTGGAAGCCATTGTGCAGCAGGACAGCTATGAATCAGTCGCCATCACAGAAACATGGTGGGACAGCTCACATGACTGGAGTGCTGCAATGGATGGCTATAAGCTCTTCAGAGGCGAAGGACAGGCAAGGAAGGAGAGGCGGTGGGGTGGCTCTGTATGTTAGGGAGTGTTTTGATTGTATAGAGCTCAATGATTGTGATGACAAGCTTGAGTGCTTATGGGTAAGGATGAGGGGGAAGGCAAACAAGGCAGATATCCTGCTGGGTATCTGTTATAGACCACCCAACCAGGACAAAGAGGCAGATGAAGCATTCTGCAAGCGACTGGAAGAAGTCTCGCAATCGCAAGACCATGTTCTTGTGGGGGACTTCAACTTACCGGACGTCTGCTGGAAATATAACACAGCCAAGAAAAAAACATCCCAGAGGTTCGTGGAGTGTGTGGAAGATAACTTCCTGACACAGCTGGTAAGCGAGCCTAGCAGGAGAGGTGCCCTGCTTGATCTGCTGTTTATGAACAGAGAGGGACTGGTGGGAGAAGTGATGGTCGGTGGCCATCTTGGGCTTAGAGACCATGAAATGATAGAATTCTCAATTCTTCGTGAAGTAAGGAGCGGGGTGAGCAAAAGCACTACGATGGACTTCTGGAGGGCAGACTTCGGCCTGTTCAGGACAGTGGTTGAGAGGGTCCCTTGGGAGACTGTCCTGAAGGGCAAAGGGGTCCAGGAAGGCTGGACATTCTTCCAGAAGGAAATCTTAAAGGCACAGGAGCAGGCAGTCCCCATGTACCATAAGATGAGCTGGTGGGGAAGATGACCAGCCTGGGTGAACAGGGAGATTCTGCTGGGACTCAGGAAAAAAAGGCAAGTTTATCACCTTTGGAAGAAGGGGCAGGCAACTGAAGAAGAGTACAAGGATCTCGTTAGGTCATGCAGAGAGGGAATTAGAAAGGCAAAAGCCCAGCTAGAGCTCAATCTGGCCACAGTAGTAAGGGATAACAAAAAATGTTTTTACAAATACATTAACAACAAAAAGAGAGCCAAGGAGAATCTCCATCCTTTACTGGATGCAGGGGGGAACGTTGTCACCAAGGATGAGGAAAAGGCTGAGGTACTTAATGCCTTCTTTGCTTCAGTCTTTAATAGCCACAGCAGGTATCCTCAGGCTATTCAGCTCCCTGAGCTGGAAGACAAGGATGGAGAGCAGAACAAACTTCCCATGATCCAGGAGGAAGCAGTTAATGACCTGCTATGCCACCTGGACACTCACAAGTCTATGGGGCCTGATGGGATGGGATCCACCCAAGGCTACTGAGGGATCTGGCAGAGGAGCTTGCCAAGCCACTCTCCATCATTTATCAACAGTCCTGGTTAACAGGGGAAGTCCCAGATGATGGGAGGCTTGCCAATGTGACGCCCATCTACAAGAAGGGCTGGAAGGAGGATCCGGGGAACGACAGGCCTGTCAGCCTGACCTTGGTGCCAGGGAGGATTATGGAGAGGTTCATCTTGAGGACGCTCACAGGGCACGTGCAGGACAACCAAGGGATCAGGCCCAGCCAGCACGGGTTCATGAAAGGCAGGTCCCTGCTTGACCAACCTGATCTCCTTCTATGACCAGGTGACCTGCCTAGTGGATGAAGGAAAGGCTGTGGGTGTTGTCTACCTGGACTTTAGTAAAGCCTTCGGCACTGTCTCCCACGGTATTTTCCTTGAGAAGCTGGTGGCTCGTGGCTTAGACAGGTGCACTCTTCGCTGGGTAAAGAACTGGCTGGATGGCCGAGCCCAGAGAGTTGTGGTGAATGGAGTCAAATCCAATTGGCGGCCAGTCACAAGTGGAGTCCCCCAGGGCTCAGTTTTGGGGCCGGTCTTGTTTAATATATTTATTGACGATCTGGGTGAGGGGATTGAGTGCTCCCTCAGTAAATTTGGAGACGACACCAAGTTGGGCGGGAGTGTTGATCTGCTTGAGGGTAGGAAGGCTCTGCAGAGAGATCTGGACAGGCTGGATCGATGGGCCCAGGCCAGCTGAATGAGGTTTAATAAGGCCAAGGGCTGGGTCCTGCACTTTGGTCACAAGAACCCCATGCAACGCTACAGGCTTGGGGAAGGGTGGCTGGAAAGTTGCCCAGCGGAAAAGGACCTGGGGGTGTTGATCGATAGCCAGCTGAATATGAGCCGGCAGTGTGCCCAGGTGGCCAAGAAGGCCAACAGCATCCTGGCCTGTATCAGAAACAGTGTGGCCAGCAGGAGTAGGGAGGTGATCGTGCTCCTGTACTCAGTGCTGGTGAGGCCGCACCTCGAATCCTGTGTTCGGTTTTGGGCCCCTCACTACAAGAAGGACATTGAGGTGCTGGAGCGTGTCCAGAGAAGGGCAATGAAGCTGGTGAGGGGTCTGGAGCACAAGTCTGATGAGGAGCGGCTGAGGGGACTGGGGTTGTTCAGTCTGGAGAAGAGGAGGCTGAGGGGAGACCTTATTCCTCTCTACAACTACCTGAAAGGGGGTTGCAGAGAGGTGGGTGTTGGTCTCTCCTCCCAAGTAACTAGCAATACAATGAGAAGAAATGGCCTCAAGTTGTGCCAGGGGAAGTTTAGGCTGGATATTAGGAAAAATTTCTTTACTGAGAGAGTGGTCAAACATTGGAACAGGCTGCCCAGGGAGGTGGTTGAGTCACCATCACTGGAGGTGTTCAAAAAACGTGTAGACGTGGCGCTTCGGGACATGGTTTAGTGGGCATGGTGGTGTTGGATTGATGGTTGGACTTGATCTTAAAGTTCTTTTCCAACCTTAATGATTCTGTGATTTCTTTTCCATCTATCTATCCAGGATTCCTGCATAAAGAATGCTTTTATTTTTAGGATTAGGAAGTTAGAGCTGGAATTGTTAGATGCACGGAGAGTTTTCTTTCTTACCTGAAGATAACCAATTAAAACATTTAATCAATGTTATCTGAGTGTTAAGATGTGGTAGGTTTTGTGAATCATTTAGCGTAGGCAAATTTTATTTCAGCAATATCTGGGGAACACAATTCTTTTGGGAGACAAGAAGAAAAAGGCTCATTTTTGGTTTGTTTCTTTAAATTAACTGTCTGTACTAATGTTTCAGAAGTGATTAGACATTTAAAAAATGGTAGAACTGTGTCTTGCTGAATGAGGTGAAACCATCACCACCTATCAAAACAAGGCTATGTCTCAGCAAAGAGCTTGGTGCAAAGAACAGAATACAGTATTGCAAGATAACCTCTATTAAGATTGAAGAGAACAGTGATAAATCAAATTCAATATTTTTTGAGCATAATTTGAATGAGTGATACCTAAATCAGAGCAGGATTAGTGTTCAGTAATTTTCCGTATTCAATCCAAGAGAGGAAAACGTGGCAGCCTAATGACTTGTCAGCATCTAGAGAGACTCACTTTCATGAGTGCAATAAAGGATGTTCCAAAATCAAGAATTTGAATCATGCTTAAGTCAACACAGGATGATTGCGCTATTTTTCCTTTCTAGCAAAACTCCTCATAGCATCTAGCAGACATATTTTAATCTGTTTAGCTTGTGTTTATATTGATTTTTTTTCTGTATATCCTTTCTCTACAGAAAGAAAATCACAGAATGATAGGGGTTGGAAGGGATGTCTGGAGATCATCTAGTCCAAGCCCCCGCCAGAGCAGGTTCACCTAGAGCAGATTGCACAGAAATGTGTCCAGGCAAGTTTTGAATATCTCCGGAGAAGGAGACTCCGCAGCCTCCCTGGGCAGCTTGTTCCAGTGCTCTGCCACCCTCAAAGTAAAGAAGTTCCTCCTCATCTTTAGATGGAACTTCCTATGATCAAGTTTGTGCCCGTTACCTCTCATCCTGTCACTGGGCACCACTGAAAAAAGACTGGCCCCATCCTCCTGGCACCCACCCCTTCAGGTTTTATAAGCATTCATAAGATCCCCAGTCTTCTCTTCTCCAGACTAAAGAGACCTGAGTCCCTCAGCCTTTCCTCATAAGAAAGATGTTCCAGTCCCCTAATCATCTTTGTAGCCCTTTGCTGTACCCTGTCCAGCAGCTCCCTGTCCTTCTTGAACGGGGGAGCCCAGAATTGGACACCGTACTCCAGATGCAGCCTCACCAGGGCAGAGTAGAGGGGGAGGATAAGCCGTACTCTTCTTGATGCACCCCAGGATGCCATTGGCCTTCTTTCCTCCAGTCCTCAGGCACTTTGCGTGTTCTCCAGGACCTTTCAAAGATGATGGAGAGTGGTCCAGCAATGACTTCTGACAGCTCCCTCAGCACTCGCAGGTGCATTCCATCAGGACCCATGGACTTGTGGATGTCCAGTTTACTTAATTGGTCTCTAACTTGATCCTTCTCAACCAAGGGAAAGTCTTCCTTCCTCCAGACTTTCTGTGTTACCTCCAAAGTCTGGGACTCCTGAGGGCTGGCTGGAGCAGTAAAGACTGAAGCAAAGAAGGCATTCAGTAACTCTGCCTTCTCTGCATCATCTGTCACCATGGCACCTGTCTCATTCAACAGCGGGCCCACATTTTCTCTAGTTTTCCTTTTGCCTCCGAAGTACTTGAAGAAACCCTTCCTGTTGACCTTGAAATCCCTTGCCAGGTTTAATTCCAAGGATGCCTTGGCTTTCCTCGTTTCGTCCCTGCATACTCTGACAGCATTCTTGTAATCTTCCCAAGTGGTCAGTCCCTTCTTCCACATACTGTAAAGTTCTTTCTTCCACTTGAGCTTTTTCAGAAGCTCCTTGCTCAGCCATGCAGGTCTCCCGCTTCCCTTGTCTGATTTCTTGCTCTTAGGGATGCACCGATCCTGAGCTTGGAGGAAGTGGGACTCGAATATCACCCAGCTCTCTTGAGGCCCCCTACCCTCTAGAGCCCTAACCCATGGGATTTCTCCAAGCAGTTCCTTGAGGAGATCAAAGTTAGCCCTCCTGAAGTCCAAGGTTGCAATCCTACTTCTTGTTTTGTGCATACTGCACATGATCCTAAACTCTATCTTCTCATGATCGCTACAGCCAAGGCTGCCTCCAACCTTGATGTCCTCCACCAGGCCCTCTTTGTTTGTCAGTACTAGGTCCAGTAGTACATCTCTCCTTGTTGGCTCCTCCACCACCTTATTTCTCCAATAAGTCTTGATTTAAGACAATAGAGATTGGTAATTTCACTGAGGAAAATTGCTGTGTAATAAAGCACAGGAGCAGGAAGGCTGCCAAAACATGAACTTCCTTAAATTTGCATTATTCTACTTCTGAAGTGTCTAGCTTTCATCTCTGATGTGAATGAGTGGTTTAGGCCACTTAAAGAGTCACCTTCAAAGGTATTGGCAAAAGTGATTTTAATAGAAGTTCATAAAAAATGTGACTTAACAGATTTTGATGGCAGTCATAAATTAAGGTCCACGCTATTACTTACTAAAACATATGAAGGAAAATCAAATTAGAAGCAACTCAGAATGATTTATATGGAGAGAGAGAGCGGAGAAACAAAATGGGTACAGAGTAGGGAAGACCCTCCCATTGAGTCACGAGGTTCAGAATGGACTCTCTTTCTTTCTAAGCTTCTCAAAGAGGAGTTTAGGTGCAGCTGAATCCAGACTTAGTCTCAGACTTGGTCAACGGTTGATGTCTAAAGGAGAAGAGAGGGTACAAGGAATAAAGAAATCCTCCCATTGAGTTATGATGTTTGGAATAGAACCCCTTGCTTTCTAAACTCCTTCTCAGAGTGGAGTTTAGGTGTGGCTAGGTCTAATACTAGTCCCAGACTTGGTCAATGGGTTTTATCTAAAGGATTATGTGTATTTAGCAGCAATTTGATGTTCATTCGTGGTTTGAGCTAAATCATAAGATTTTAGCAGCGCTTAATGATGGATTAGTTTTAAGATTTACAAAGTGAGCTAATCACAATGATAGCTTGATTACATATTGATTTGCACGCACACGCACACAGACATAAAGATATAAATGTATACAAGGTATACCTGCTAAAAATTCTCCTCCAGTTCTGTGAAAATTTCGAATGTCTTGGCATTTCTCAACAGGCCATAGTTGAGTTTCGAGGAGGAGAGGGTTTTTAGCCTAGGTCCCATTACCAGCTCAGCACAGTCCTCCAAAATTTCGCAAACTGGAGAGTTTGCGAAACTCTGAGAGGCATCCCACTCAGAGTTTCGCAAACTGGAGTGTTTGTGAAACTCTGAGAGGCATCCCACTCAGAGGGAGACGCTGGTCGCAGCCCACTGCAGTCCAGGAGAGCTCAAATGGTCTCACTTGGGACCCCTGTTTATAGGTTTGCAAGATGATTGGCTTTAGTCATTAGTAAAATGATCGAATTTCTGTAACCATGGTGTCATTCCACTTGTGTTATGATCCTGATAATGAGTGCTCCAGGGCTGTTAGGGAATGATGTATCATCCCATTCTTTTTACTTTCATAAGCTGCCTCGGTCAGGTAACAGGAGTGCCTGATGCAGTCAGTGCTGTTCTTGCCTTAACAATGCAAGAGTTCCTGGAACGGTCAAGGGACGCTTAATCGCCCAACTCGTTACACGAAGGTCAGGGCCTAGCTGGAATTTCTGAGATCGTAGAGTGGTCCAGGGGAGAGGGGGGAAGGAATGCACCACCACAATCCCAAAGAGCTTGGGCTGTAATCCTTCTCTACCTGTTCTGTAGCCCTTCCTACTGAGACACCTTTCTCTAAGCATGCACTTTTGTCTACTGCATGCAGACAGGCCCTGTGCAAGGAGCGTACACACAGCTTAAAAACACACAGCAGTTGTGTGTGTGACTAATACATACAATGGATAGGCATGGTACCAGGTTAAGCATTAATGTAGTTATCAGCTCTGAGACTCCTGAATAATCTCTGCTGGCCAGTAAGGGATCGGTCAGGTATGGAGTGTCACCTCCCATAATCCTGGAAATGTCTGACCTTTGATCTTGCTGATTTGTCATGTTTGAGTTGCCTGCTTTTTCCTTAAGGTGTTATATTTTCCACGTCTGTGTTTTTCCTCCTGATTCCCTGAGCTGCCAACTATTGTCATTGCAAGAATATCTCTTCTGCCTGTGTTATTACTTATTTCATGTGGCTCCCATTTGTGTACTCTCAAAGCTTAACAACAAAATTCTCAGTAAGACTAAGCCAAGGTCATGCAGCTGTGCTGCACCAAAGTAGCGTTGGGGTGAGAAAGCTCAACTTGGGGCCTGTGGGTTGCACTCTATCTATAGTGTAAGTTATCTAACTGCTTGCATTATAAAAACATTTTATGTAGCTTATAAATTAGCAGTCATAAATTAAAACTTCTGTAAATATTTCATTCTGTACTCTTTATCAGATAGGATAAAGGATTTTATTTACAGGATATAGTACTGAATGTTTATTCTGTCTCTGAGAAAGAGGTAGAGGGAAACCCTTATTAGTCTGGAATATGTATGTATGTACGTATTTATTTATTTCCACAAATCTTTCTTTGAAAGCATGCAGCTTCAGATTTTGCAGGAGGGCTTCAGATACTTTCCAGTGTTTTCCCTTGACAGTCACAACAACAGAAAATGACATGCTAGCAACACAGCTTAAATGTAAGCATGTTTTATGATTTTGGAAGTGGGTGTTAGAGTACAGTACAATTGCTGTATTTCCCGAGCATTTTAGGCTTTGTTGAGGGGGGTGGGAAGGCACAATGAGCATGTTGCGGTTCTTAACAATACTTGCTTTTCCTAATGTTGATTACTAGACCTGATGGCAAATCTCTCTCGTAAGAGGAGGGGGGAAAAACCCTAATAAAGACTGGGGAAGGAACCAACTGTTTCATACCCTTGAGGTCAGTGGATAGGTGTAAAAAGAAGATGCCTAAGAGAAAATATAGAGAGAACAGAAGAGAAGACAACTAGGTTTTGGAATACATTTGGAATACATGGGAACAGAGAGGGCAGTAGCATGTGCTGGAGGGTGAAAAGTAAAATGGAGAGAGAGATCAGCTTTACACAGAGTGTCAAAGGCAGGGCTACAGCAGCAACAGTAAGAGTTTATGTGATGCAAACATGCTACTTTCCAGAACCAGAAAAGCTGTAAGTATTTATATGCCTTGAAAACATTGGATCTAAAGCACTGTGTTGAGACACTTTTTTCTCTGTGCTTAAAAGACAGTTCTATGACATAATTCTTCAGTGCAGTTTAGCATGTGTCAGGCAGTGATTACATATGCTTGTTTGTTTCAGTGAACATCAAATTTCCAGACAAAGTTTTTGTTCTAACCTGAGAATAAACCAGAGTCTCTGAGACACTGGTGTGACTCTGGCACTTGTATCCATTCTGTCACAACAGTTTGCACAGATTCCCATTTCAGCCCTTGGCAAAAGAATCTGTGTGCCCATTTCTCACTGATCTGAATGTGTGTCAGGAATTTAGGGATGTTTCATGGGCTGAGAAAGTTGGAAAATAACTCCACAAATTATTTTGAAAAATGAGAATGCCAGATTTGTTTCTTTCCTTTTTGAATTGTTTTTTTCCTTTTGTTTCTGTGATGAACTTAGTATTGTTTTTAGGCAGTTGGCAATAAGAACTGTGGGTTGGTACTTGTTAACTCATTCTGGTTATATAACTTGAAACTAGCATACAACAAAGAAATGTCTTTGTGAAGGAGGAGGATGTCTGCATTAAGTGGGAAGGATGCATCTCCTTCAGTGTTCAGAGAGCGCTTTTCAAGTAGATTTCTTGATTTTTCTCACTTTTTGTCCTTTGATTCACATTATGGCATGGTCTTGAAACAAATGAACTGGATTTGTCTTCCATGAAACTTAATTGGATTGTGCTCCAGAAGTGCATTGCACACTGGTTGCAAATGGGCAGGCAGTCAATGACTACAGCCTGTTTAAAACAAATGAAGCCCAGCAACAACCAAACAAAATCCTGAAATGTGTACAGTGTTTGTCTCAACAGAGCCACTGTCATTGGTCTGCACAACTTGATGTATATAGTCTCACACTTTCATCACATACCATAACTGTGTCTCAGTCAAAACACTTTATTTCAATTCAGCCCAAGCCTCTAAAGTGCCAGCTGCCTTGGGTAGCTGAAATTGTTATCTAGATTAAGAAAACATCAGGAATGAAATCCTGTATCTGTCTTTTGTGTTTGTCTTCAAGAAGACTGCCTGAACTTCCTTTTATCACAGATCATGAGCTGAACCACACTGGCTGTGGTGCAAGAAGCAACACTAATCAATAATATAGTGCCTAGTAGTGGCAGGGTCATGAGTCCTACTTAAGCCCAAAAGGGTAAACTATGAACTCAACACTGGTAGCCCATGACCATAAACATACATCAGATTTTGTGGTGCTGTTAATTCAGATACGTTCTCATCAGATGTCTCTATAAAATTCCAACTCTAATTTAGGGCTGTCTGTTCATTTGTCAGACACCTAAGTTCACGTGTTCATAAATACTTTAAAGATTAATTCTGTTAACAATACTCACACTGCACTTCCTGACTGCTGTAATCATTCAATAACTTCTTTCTGAGCATCTAATGAAAAGATTAGGACACCTTCCCCTCTAACTCTTTAAGTCATAGATTGCACTCTTTCCTTTTTTTTTCTTTCTTGTACTGTAGATTTTAATAAATCATTTGAGTAAAAGGCCTTGTAAAACTAATAAAATAAAAATCCTATGCTGATATTGTTTCTATAATTAAACCATATACAAAGAAAAGCAGCACATTTCACCAGAGTATTCTTAAACCATTTTCTTAAAGAAAAGAAGAACCTCAATCTATAATATTTGCATTCAGGAGCAGTTTTCATTATTCATTTAAGAGGCCAGCATTAGATTTATGAATGTCTCCGAAAAGAGTGACAATAACCTTTCTATGTTTACTCTTCTCAGATTCTGCCCAGCTGAAGTAATAAAACTCTGTCATGACTAAAAAAAATTAAAATAAGACTTTCAAAATTTTTCACAAAAGTGCAGATTAAATGAAGGAGAAGAGGAAGTAAGGGCTGGCTTTTTTCCATGAAACAAAAATAACTCCAGTGCCTAAAATTTAGGGTGAAGAGCAGAGTATTATCCTATGAATCATATTTATATCAATCTATTTTTTTCTTCAGGTTGTGGGATCTTGTACAAGGGGAAAAATAAAATTAATATATGATAAGATGTATATGTATAAAATAGAAATTTACAACCACCTAACACCTTTTGAATGCTTTGTCTTTAAGTACCAGTATAAGAATGTTTTTATGTGTGGCTGTGGAGCTGGGTTTCAGTTTTGTGACTAATCATTCATGAATGAATATATTTATTACTCCAATTATAGATCATGGAGAGCTGCAGCTCAGCAATTCCAAAAAAATTTATTTGCTCCTTGCAGATATGTAAGTATGAGATAAATACATAATGTTCATATGGATCTATAGAGGATTACACAGAATTATTGCTCTGTTGTGAAAGTTTGATAGCAGTAGATTTTTCATATTCTGAACATTAAAGGTTTCATTTTGCCTCCAAATTTTTTCTTGTGGTTCAAGTCCCACTAGAATCTGTTTGTACTTTCCCCAAAGCTTCCCCCTGTCCATGAATACCTGTGGTTTATTCCTCATTTTTTTGTTTATGGGACATGGGGTAGGGAAATGCTTTTGTGTTGAATTACACAAAATACAGTAACTGACATGTAAGGAGGTCATTCTAGTTAATGCAGGAAGTTTTTATCTTGGTAATTTCAATCCTTGGTGACAGGTGTTCATTATTTTAAAAGAACTATTTCCTGACATCATTGAATACTGCCCATGGCTATTACATGTTCTGACCTTGGGAAATCTGTTATGCCCACTAAACAGGTTACCACAGTCCTATTAAATGCTTGTTCCTCTGAAAGTTCAAATACAACACCACCTTGGAAATCTGATTTAAAATAAATAAATAAATAAACCTCACTGTAAATCAACACTGAAAATTTTTAAAAACTATTTGTTAGTTTTACAAAATCCAAAGAAGGTTAAGAATCCTGATGACACATGAATTCCCTGTTTTCTCAAAAATTTTAGTTCAGACATTAAGTTCCTGTTCCCCTAGAATACCAAATTGTAATGACTCTTTCAGTATTATCAGACTGACATCCTTTTGGTTCGCTGCAGTTAGACATTCTTTGATCATGAAGGCTTTTATTGCATTATTAAACAAAAGTATTGGAGCCCTGAGGTAGGAAGATTGGAAATTCAACTCGAAGCAGTTTCCATAATCTCTTACTTGATGAAGTTATTTCTGAACAATTTGTTAAAGCCCATTAAAAGGAAACATTTGGGTATCACATACTTGTGTGATGTCTGACTTGGGTAATTGTGTCTTCAGGCCTCAAAGGCTTAGCTCAGTACAAACCTGGTGTGCCACTGGTGAACAAGTCTAAGGCAGAAGTGCAGAACAAGGAATTCTAACTCCTCTCCCTGCCATGTCCTGTGTTCCCAGACTTCTTATTGCGTGTAAGCTAGGGACAAGCTGCCTCTCAAATACTCTCTGTGTCTGAGAGGTCTCAGTCAGCACTTTGGGATGAATGCACCTGTCAACTTGATACTCACAGCTATCTTATCAAAAACAGTCACGCACGGATAAACCAAATGCAGAATGATGGCAATGTTTTGAATTCACAACAAGAAGACATAGGCTTTCATTGCAGTAAAATAAAATTAATTGTATAATATTTCATGTCTATTTGACTTCAATATTAATTAGGCAAATACAGACATCAAAGTTCACAGAATGTGTAGGTATGTGTGTGTATTAGATATTGGCTAAAATGTTTTATCTGTTAAAATGAAAAAAACTGGCAGCATAGTCTTAATACATGCAATTTTAAAAAATGTTGGTCTTTATGAGAGGACAATATATTTTCTTGAAATTGAACAAGCTTCATACTTTTAGTTGGTTTTGCAACAGACACCTTGGCACTGACATTCAGGCATAAGAGGGAATTGAAAACACCCAGGCTGAGGTGTCAGAAAATAATTGCTTCATAGAACTAATGTTTATTTCTCAGAGGTCACAGCTTTTCTTAAAAAGATAACTGTCCATGCTTGTTACAGGGGTCTTCATCTTTTAAGTTTTGCTTTATGCGCAAGTGGATGCATTCTGTAGATTATACCTTCCACCTATAAGAGAGTATCAAAAAGTGAGGAAAAAATAATGGCATTGTATTTGTCCTAAAGAATTCGCAGGCAAGATCACTTGAAATCTTTACATTGAATTAATGTGAGAGGCTGACATGCTATTATATATAGCTTTCTGGTTTTTATTACAGTAATGAGTAGTTTTGATAAAAGAAATGAGGAAAATAAATAGGAGTAAGTGCACTAGATGCGGTAATATTTGAGCTATTTAAGAAACACTGTAAACACTAAGGTCAGTTACCAGTTAAATATGTCCTGAATTGCTGATTCTCCAAATATTTTAGAAAGTACCAGGTTTGGGTATTTTGTTTCTGATGGGTTTTGTGGTTGTTTTATTTGTTTTGGTTTTTTTGTTGGTTGATTATTTTTTATATTGCTTTTGTTTCTATGTATAGAATGTGATTCTTGCCTCTTTACAGAAAGAGATCATTATTTGAGCTAGATGACATTTGGTAGTAATAGGTATATTCAGTTTATGCAGGGAATGAATGACCCTGTAGATGCATCAGTCTAACCTCTAGAGAACCAATTCAACCTGTCCTGCTACAAGCCTACATTTTGTTTATGAAATTTAGTGCACACTGCCCGAAGTTTCAGTCTGCTTTCACGCATTTTTCTTCTTTAAACTTGGCATATATCAAGGATAGCAATTGTCATATCAGAATATTATTGTAGCCAGTTAGGTTTTGAGAACTTTCACTAAATGAAAAATGCAGCTGAAACTGACTGGGGAGAACAGTTCTTGTGGTTTAAAAGTGACTAGATAATATCGTCTGAATGGTTTGATGGCAATCTTTAAATCAGTATTGTACATGGGCCTGAACAGTCACAAATCAGCAAACTTGAAATTAGCAGTTATTTTAAAAATTGTTTTTCAAAATTTAAGTTATGCTTTCAAAATCCTCAACAACTAATCTAACTGACATTAAAGCAGAGTGACATTGCTCAAAACACTCCTGAACGGTACATAAACAAAAATGAAATTAAGTAAGTATAATAGAACTATTAGATGGGTAGATCTATAGGAAAATGGGTCTAACTCACCAATAAGAAGTGTGACACTGGCAACAAAACAAGTTAAAACTCCTCAAACTCATTTTTATCCTATATTTTGAAGCAGAAGCAGATAGAACAAGAAGCTTGACTACAGGTTTATTGGTCAGAGGCTTGATCCTGTTTTTTATCAAACAATACAATGAAATTATAATGACAGTAAATAATTAAATTGCAGCAAAATGTCTGGGACATTAATTTAAAAGTAGCAAAGGAAAAAACACCTGGCTGTTTTGAGGCAAAAAATATGATTGGATTTATATCTAGGAGTGTGCTACAGGTAGCTGTCTCTAATTAGCACCTCACATCAAATATGGACAAGATGGCAAACATGCAACCATTTGGGACTGATGTTAGAGCCACAGAAAAAGCTTTCTGTCCTGGCAAGTAATTATAGAGGTGAAGAGAGCGGGAAAACTACTTATACTGAAATTAGCCACACCAGTGAAGCCTTTACAATTGAATCAGCAATTGGGAAAAAAAAAGTAGATGGACTACAAAAATGGACACATTTGTTTTCTAGTCATAAAGCAGATATTCAGAGTACTAGATGATCTGCAGAGTATTTAATTGCTGTTGTGGTGAGCATCTATCACACATTAGTGCTGTTACGGATGTTGCTTAAGGTTTCATTTTAGTCAAATTGTATAGCTCTACTTGTATGAGTTGTACTGAAATAGATGACATTACTCACCTGACTAAGCTTAGCAATATTTGACCCATTAGCTCTTAATTTGTTGGTTAAATTTATTTTCATAAATAGTTTATAGGCATCTTGTTGCTTATTGCACATTCATTTCCTTTTTCAGAAACTCATCTTTGAATCTTGGTTTATACTGAAAGCAAATGGCCATTATTATTATTGTTATTATTGTTATTATTATTATTTTGCCTTCATGAAAAAATAGCTAAGTAGCACTAATTCTGGTTTCCATGGTTAGAGGTCAATAAATTATTAATATGAGAACAACTGACCTTGGGGAAAAATGATGGCTGTAGAGTTAATGAGAAATTATAGGCTTTTTGAAAATCATTTTGAGCCTTTTATGATTAACATTTCTGTAGGTAGCTTGAAAGACTTAAGTTGGTTTTCACATTAGATGACTTTTTTATCTCACATGCATATGTAATCTTTAACAATCAAATTTTATTGCTAGCATTGGGAGTCAAGCTCCACTAAGTCTGACTTTTTCCTCTATGCCTCTGTGGGGTTTTTTTTGCTCCTGCTAGTTTATGTTTTCTCCTAAAATAAAATAGAGAACAACTTATTGTGCTGTAAAATAAATCAAATGTTTTTGTGTCTTGATTATGTACACAGACATGTTCTGTATAATTCTCTTTAGTATCTTTCTGCTTATGTCCTGCAGAATGGCAGAATGATGACTTTGTCTGAGTAATATAGTAACCTGTAGCACCAAAAATGTCTTATCTTCCTTATAAATAAGTATTTAGATAAATATTTCCAAAACTTCCGAGTGTATACTGTGTAGGTACTCAAGAATCATGGTCCTTTGCTTCAAACTCTTTGTTCCTTTATTGAGATATGTGGTCTAAATCATGGAAGTAGTCCTATTTACTTAAGTGGAATTGTGGTGCAAGCACATGTGCAGGATGTGTGTCTGAGTTGTATTCTGTTCTGCATTTACTAGGTACTTGAGATAACAGTGTGCCAAATGACCAAAAAATTTTTTTCATGAAGAAAGAAGATACTCCGGGAACAGATAAGCAGAATGTTGAATTTCCTATCTGATTGTGAAGGTAGTTTAGAACACCTAATAACAGACCCTATATCTTAGTGCTGGTCTTTTTGATCAAATGGTTTTTCAGGTTGCTAAACATGAACTATACAGCTTTCCAAAGGCTTTCACATCATTTTCTTTTAACTCCTGCAAAGATTCTCCCTTTCATTCATCCTTTACTTTCATTTACCAGCCATTTTATCAGCTTGTTTCATTTAGCTTATGTGATGGCTTGTTTATCTGTGACAACTCAAGTTATTAATTTCACATATAAAATGCACCATTATGAAAAAAACCTGCCAAAAAGCAGGAGCTGTAATCAAATATTTCATACAAAAATGAGTTATGTCTCTGAATACCATAAGAAAGGATCCATTTTCAGCACCCAATCCACTTTAGAATTCATCATTCATTCTGTTTTCTCATGTACTGTTGATACCAAATTATTATCTAACAGAGATCTTCTACAAATCAAATGTAAGTTCTGACTGGTAAGGTTTTTTAACCACACTATTTAAAAAAAAAAAAGAACAAAAAACCCCACCAGCATTTATTTTCATGTGTTGGTAGACCATAGGACAGTCATATTTTACATAGCCAACTTGACAGTTGTGTATTCCTTTATGGACAAATTCTGTTGCCTTTCCTCAGAAAACACATATGACATACATATTATAGTTTTGCCAAAGGACAGTCCTCTGTGTTTGTGGGACTAACTTCTTGCAGTACATGAAGTGCCACACTGTACATCTTCCTTGTTAAAGCTTTGATCCAGATTTGGTGAAGTTCATCTAGTATATTCAATTATAGCCATTTGCTTATCACAGAAGTAATGGAACATATGCACAGCTGGTGATAGTATACATGCCAGTGGAAACACTTTTTCAGCTGAGACCTTTATTTTCAATTCTGTTTGGTTTTAAGCACCCCCTGGTTTTCCTCATTTTGTTAGTATAACATGATTCTTTGTTGCTTCTTAGTGTAACCCATGTTACGTATGCTTGTGTATATGAGTCTATGTGTGTATATATGTGCAAAGCAGAGGTCTAGATATTTTCAAATTACTTGGGTTTCCACCCAGCCATGAAGGAAAAAGCTGTAACTGAATTCAAGGTAGAGGGAGAAGAAGGAGAATGGGACTGTTGCAGAAAAAATGTTCAGCCAGCCGTGCTGCAAGGTGTTTAGCTTCCAAAGTAATGTTTTAGAAAGTAGAAATAGGGGCATTGAGAAGAACTGATTTTAAAATAGAAAGACCTGACTATAACCTTTAAAAAAGAGCAGAAAACTCACTAATTCATCATACTTTCCTAGGATCTAGGAAATACTACCCTTTGCAACAGCAGCATAACTCCTGATACTGCTCTTCAGGCAATGTAATTCCTGCTCATCTCCTTACTGAGCATAGACACACCACAGGTCTTTCAAGTTGTATTTTATCAAAATCCAAAGAGGCGATATAAACCCATCAGCTATTATTAAATTTAAATTGTATACTAATTGTGCATTTAATTTCTAGCATTATAGAATTATTCTATAAATTCTCATAATATACTTCATCATCTGCAATTGCAAGATAGCAGATTTTAGAGATAAGAATGCTTCTGAGTTCATGCTGATACAACTCTGCATTATAAAATATTTTCATGAAATCATACAATAGTGAACATTGATTTAGTAAAGAAAACCACTAAATTCAAGGCATCCTGTTTAGCTAGGATCAGATAAAGCTTCATTTATACTCATGTGAATGCATTTTTTATCAGAGCTAGAGCTGCATTTAGTTCAACCTTTAGACTGTAGGGTTTTTTTAACCTTTAACTGTTATTTCAAAAATTATTCTGGATTATGTTTGTATTTTTTAATTATTATTGCTGCTGTTGTCTTTAACTTAGGTCTACCCTCACTTTAACCAGCACTCCAGTCCTGCAATCAACAAAACTTTGAGTTTTAGGGGAAATCAGTTGCCACCAGAAACATTACCATTTTATGATTAAACTGTTGGCAGCTCTGACAAGGCAACGTTGTTAATATTGCCATGGCAGAAACTCCATGTACTATAGGCCTTTGTTGTTTTGGTGTTTCTTGCTTTTATGTATTGCATGATTCCTGGGTACACAGAGATAACATTCATATGTATTGCGTTGCAACTCTGGCTTTGCTTTGGATTTATAAATGATTCACAAGAAATTCAATCATCCCGTATGTCTTTGAAGGTATGGTATTGTATGAATGATCAAGTTCTTAGGGTAGGAGGAAAATTATTGCAAATACATTTGAAATAACTTTGGAAGATCAGTATTACACAGTTGAGGATGATGATGGCATTTTATGTTCTGGAGTATGAGAATATGATAATATCATACAGTCATTTGAGTAAATGATATATAAGTTTCCACTGTCTTAACAAATGAAGCAATTTAAAATGTAAGTAAGTTGAACAACAAAAAGGACTCAGGAGGCTTAAGATGAAGCAGAAAATAAAACCAGACTTAAGACAGCAAAGAAAGACAGATAGAAAACCAATGAACTGCACAGGTAAAAGATGTAAAAAACCCTTATGTGTCATTTCCTAGTGTGGTCTCGTTTCATGCTTATGAATACTGAAGAGTGTTTACGGGTATCTAGAGCAACGAAGCATTGTCCACAACTCTGACATGAGGAGTCCGAAGATGCCATATGTAAGGGAAGTTACTGGCACCCAGACACTTCTCTGCAAAACATGACTGACAAGATTTGGAGAGTATGCTTTCACTTTAGAGCAGTATTTTCGTAATGAGTATCCCAATCATCCTAAAACTTGTTGGCGTGAAAGGAAATTCACATGTCAAAGTTAACAGTTCTTTGCAAATATGTGTAAGTTTCTAGAAAGCACTAAAAAGAGCTGTATTTAGCTTATGTAAGTATTAAAGTTTCAAAGAATGGTGTTCATTCTTATGAAATGAAATCTGACCTTAAAAAGAGTCAGCTGGTGAGCTTACTAAAGGAAAGTGTGTTCAGAGTGGAAAAAATACTAAGTGTATATGTGGGAAATCCTTTTTCTATGAACAGAAGGGTCAGTTTTGAAACTGTCAGACAAAAAAATAAACATCTTGAGGAGTAAATATATGAAGAGATTAATATTCTTTAGATAGTGTAATAAAACTCTCAAAGGCAAATTATCTTTTATACGATTAAGATAATAACATTCTTTGCCAGCAGACTAATTATCTCAGAGTTCACAAAACTCAACCAGTTTCTAAGAATTAAACTGTTTCTGGCTAAATCCTTCCAACGCACCTTTGTAACGCTTTATTCACTTTCACTGAAAAGTTTTGATCCACTTTTCATTTGAGTAAGTCTTAAATGACTTCAACTGAAAAGTCAGTTTGGTAGGTTTACTGTGATGGTATCTTAAAACCCATCATATTAATTTCAGGCATATATATGAAGTAGCAACATTGTTATCAATCATTCATCTGTTATAATTGTATTTATGTGCCAGTGCATTTATTTTAAAAAAATATTTTGTTGGTTTATAGGTTTTGCTGGTCTGAGAAACAATTTTATCAGAATTTTTCCCTTTTTTAATTTTTTCTGAAACAAATTTCTTCACATTCAGTTGCAGTCACATTTCGGAGAGTAATGCAATATAGCATTAGGTGAGGCCTTCAGTACTGAGAGCCAATTCCTGAGGAGAGCAAGGTGCTGGTGTTTCTGTTCTTCTTCCTGTTATCTCCTTCACTGTTAGTGACCTTTGCTATTTTGAGAAGTGCACAAGCATAGCCTTGTAACCGAGGGAATATTGAGGTACAGTTGTAACAGGCTTACAGGATTTGTGTTAAGCTAACAACACAGGCTTCAAACACATCAGGACTTGTCTTGAGCAGCTTAGAGCTGTGTTTTAGCTTGTAATAGCAATGATCTAATGGCCAAGTGATTATTACAGACTTTGTTTTAGCTTTTGCTTACTATGGTATAACTTTGTGGTGTAATGCCTTGTTCCATGTATTTTGTAACCAACAGACAGTAATAGCAAGTATTTACTCTGTGTAACAAGAACTGTCTATGACCCTAGAATACAATACTGCGTTAAGGAGTAGTACAGACATGGGGTGATTGCAGGAACTTTAAAAGTACAGGCACCAGTTAATACTGGAGGTCCCAAAGCCTCACCAATGGACATTACTAGTCATCAAAGAGATGCAGCATTAAGAGCTGTGTAAAACCAGTTTAAAGGTCACAAAGCGATTTAAAAAAAACACTACCCTCACAAGTATCCAAGTAGGCAAAATACACTGTACATAGTAAATTCAGATGCAACATGGACTTGCAGACTGAAAAAGAGCAAGCCATAGAGCATGTTAGCAAACACATGAAAGTGGCCCCAAGCAATCTTAAAGCGAGGAAGAAGATGCCATCAGCATGATACTCTTCTGGTGAAGGACTTGGGATGTTCACAGCTCACTGTACACGTCCTTCCCAGACCATCAACATCTAGAAAGACAATGGAAGGGTGAGCATAACACCAGAGAAATCCACACAGGTATTTCATATCTTTCTATGTATTTTGAAATATCTTCTAGATTTAAATGAATATTAAGTGAATTGGCTCCTTCCATTAAATGTTTGCATTTCCCAATATTTCCAGACTAAGTTTTCTTGAAGTTTGAAGCTTTCTTCTCACCAGTCAATGCTGCACTTCACTGAGTTTAGAGATCGGATTTTTCTGTATATTTTCTTCTTCTGTTTGAGCTTCTGTTAAAATAGCTGTTAAACTTGCTTTCCCATTCAGACTAATTTCTCAAGTTCTCCTTAAATAGCTGTCATTCTATCTTGAAAACCATCAGATTTTTAGAGAATTTCTTTCATATCTTTCATCAACTTTTTCCCTCTGTGTTTTAATCCTTGCAAAGGCTAGCCTGGAATTCCGGCCATCTTTAAAAGTCATTGACTGCAGAAAAAATGCTTTCTGTAGCTTTGTGTTTAGACTTTGGTATATTTTGATATGGTTTCCCAATGAAATGGCTGTGTAAATTATTTCTTTTGTATGGAAGGTATTCAAACATGGGAGCAGTAAAACAATTAAGGTATTTTAAGTCTTTCTGTCTCTCCCCATTTATAAAATATCTTTCTGTTTATCATGAGACTATGTATCTAACTATATATGCTACATAATTTGGGAATTTAAATCTTTTAAGAACAAAACATTTTTTAGAATGTATCCAGTCATTACATGGAGGCTTTTCCCATTCCCATCACATCACTATGCTCAGTGGTGTAGCAAGCACTTCTATTGCAAGGTGTACACTCTCACAAAAAAAGGAATGATGAGGAAAGATGTAAAACTGGCAAACAAAACTTTTTACATAGAGCTGGTATTTTTGATGGCCTGAAACCACATGGTCTCCAGTTTGTTGTAGACATTCCTTTCCAGTTGTGTTAGATACCCCTCTGAGATAGTCCAGTCATCCCCTGTGTTCCATATGCTCTGTTGTCTGCATCTGTAAAAAGAGCAGTCACAGGCTCCTGCTTAGGGGATGATAGACATAGGCGTTGAAAACAAAAATGTTTTTTCCTGGGAATTCCACCCTATTACTGATGCATCATTTCATAATATTTCACCATCTTGAACTTCTGTGAAATCCTAATACCTTCAGACTGTCAAAATTGCTCACTAAGTTGCATTCTGCTCTGCGGTATGGATCTTATCTGTCTATGTAATCTTTGCATCTTTTTACCTGTTCCCACCATCCTGTCATCTTCTACGGAGACCTCTAACAGTGAACACTGTAACTAAATTGCCCTTTACCTCTTCAAGTCTGTCACTTAAACTCACTATAAACTCACTTTTTTTCATGAATTCTTTTACTTGTTTAATTATATACATACTGGCCTGTATTAAAAAATAAAGGAGAAATTAGGTGAGACAGTGACATGTTGAAGTGGTGCATACTTCTTAAATATGTTGTTTAATGATGTTGCCTCCCACTTCTATCTTGTCTGCTTATTTCTATTCATTTTATAAACTGTACAAGAAAGTGGGTTTGCATGCTTAGCTTATTTGTGCAATATGAGAGCAATTAGTTGCTTGTATGCATTCATTGACAGGTGTATTATTTTTAGTATGAAAAAGATATGTTTTGACACTATAGGTATGGCTGTAACACTTGACAAAAATGTTCATGCTTTAACTATACCTAGGTTTTTTTCAGAGTATCATTTTTAAACTTCTGGTAATTTATTATGATTCAATATTGGATGAAATATACTCTTAGAATGATAGATATTATACCAGGATACATCCTATTTCAAAGAATTCTTTACATTTCTTTTACTGCCATCACAGGAAAAACAAGCAAAATGCAAGAATTCTAATTAGAAGAAAAACTGAAACTACTTCTGTCTTGAAGAATTAAGGGACTGGCAGACTGTTAAAGATGCACAGTCCATTAAGAGTAAAGCAAGCTTTTATTATCAGTATTGTTCAAAAACATCTGCCGTTAAGAAAAGTGTTATTTCCAGCTAAAACTTATGAAGGATACTGAAAGCTGCCTTTGCATGTACTTTCAAGAGGAAGAAGCATTTTCTAAATATCATCAGTGTTTGAAATACTGTGAAAGTGTTGCCAACAAAACAGGCTGTACTGAAAAGTGGAAGAATGGATATCTACTGGCATAAATATTGTCAGTATGTTTAGACTCTACTGAGTTCCACTAACTTTGAACACTCGCAATACACTGCTTGCATTTTTAAGAAGTTTCCTTGAGCTAATGAATTGAGTTGTTGGTAGACTGAAACGTATGTCTATTATCCAGAAAAGTTATCTTTTTTGCTGACTGAATGAAACACAGGATATTTTTCTGAAGTTGGAATTTTGGCTTGTTAGACTTTTGATTAGTAAAAATTGAAAAGTTAAATTGCAATATCATGAACTGGATAATATATTGAGAGTAGAACAAATTAATTCAAGTGGATATTTCATTTTGTAATAAAAATGGAAACTAATTAAATAGATAAAAGTCGTAATTAGTTCTTAAGAAATAGAGCCGAGGGAAAATTTTGGAATATCAGCAGAGTCTGTCAGAATCTTGGGAAGCAGGCATATATAGTTTCATGCATTTTATCTTTTGCAAATAAAGTATTAATAACAGGTCTTTAAGGAAAATTTTGAGAATAAGTAAAGAAAAATTATGCTAGCTGCCATAATAAACACTACTTTCTCAAAGCGAAATTGCCACATTATATACTGACTTCTGCTTCTTCATCAGGTTTGTTTAGGTGGAAGCTTTTCAGCAGATTTCTGCTTCTGTTGCAATGGAATTCCCAGATAGCTTAAGCTCATTAAATTCTCCATAGCTTCCACTCTAGATTTCCAGCCTCTCTTACCTAATTAATTAATAAGCTTTTTTCCTATAAAGTTGTGATGAGGTTACTGCGTAACCATATTACAAAATGCTGTGTGAAGGATGAGTCATTTTCATCAAACGTCATGAATGGCATTAAGAACAGCAAGGTCTTTTGAATTTAATGGAAAAATCATTCAGATTTTTAGCATAATTCAGAATGTATTTTTTAAAGCTGTATTGGCACTTATTACAGAGCACTTACTGTTTTGTTAGTATAAAACCAGTCATATAAACATCAGCAATAATGGTTTCTTGCTTCTTGTATTTCATTTGCATTTCTTTTTTCTAGTACATACTCCATCACTATTTTAGTTGAGTCTTAACATAACCTTCCTCTGATAAAATGATTCAGCCTTTAAGCCAAACCTCAATATAAATCTTTTTGCTTGTTTCTTTTTTTTTTCTTTTTTTTCCCCTAGAAGAAACAGGAGTCTAGACATAGTTCCCAGTTTCTCCGTCTTTTCACAAGGCTACATCAGAATTTGCTGATCTGGTACTCAGAAGCTGATTTCTAAACTTTCTGTAACAAAATGTGACAAATCACAAAGCTTTACCTTTCACTGGTGCATTGTTTTTCTCTCCTTCAACATGCATTTTCATGCATTTCCTTCCTGGACTTTGTTCTGTTCTGGACTTCTCCTCCAAACTTTCTCACTTTCTCAAGCATAATCCTACTTGTTTTGAAAAAATTGCTATATTGTATGCTTTTAAATTACCAGTAACGCAGTGCTTTCTGGTTCATGAGTCTGTTGTCAATTCAAATTATTTTTACTTTTCTTTTCCTCAAAAGTGTGACCATAATAAAATACTAAATTTTATAATGGGTTTGGTACTATATTTGTCATGGAGGCAGTTCATTTTGAGTAGGCCCTCCTCTAACGACAGCCAGTCCTTATAGTATATAGAATTTATTTCCAGCAATCAGCAAGAATAATGTTGCAGTGAATTTTATCTCCTACATGCAATTAACATTTTGTTCATTTCATTAAAACTGTTTCATTTGATAAGGTTTTCTCAACCAGTCTTTGCAATCTACTTATAATTACTCCACCAATGGAAACTGATTTATTTCACTATGTGGATTCCAGGGGGTGGCCAGTGAAACATATGTAGCTATGAATCTTGTACAATCTTTTATATTGCTGTATTCAGCACTCTCCTGTATGCATCTTCTTTAAAGCTATGAAATACAAGAAACATTTAAAACATCTTCAATGATATGATCTACACATTAGATATAGAGTCATAGGTATTAGGCATATAGCCATAATTACTGGTGTTGAGCAGTTTTGGTAATACAACAGATGATAACTGATTTTGGTAGCAAATGCTTGTCATAGCACTGTGGGTTTGTCTGTATGTGCTGATTTTATGTATGTGTATCTTCTAGTGCACCATTTCTGGTAGAGGGAACTATTAATGACTTTGCAGAAAGGATGCATGTAGAATAAGATTGTGCTAATAAAAAAAATAATTATGCTGTTAGGAAACTACAGCTTGAAAGCTGTTGAACTAAAATAGGGGATTGTAAGTAGGATCTCCAAAAGTACAAACATGAAACGATAGCACAAAATGAAAGTGAAAGCACAGGGTGGTGTCAGAGGCCCCAGGGATATAAGTAACTAAAAAATGGTCAGTACTGCGTCATTAAAGAAATGCAACCTTGGGACCTGTTTTCAGGTTGGTTTTTTGGGGGTGAGGGGGGTTGGTGGGTATTTTTATAATGAAAAGAACAAGGAAATGTAAACCACATCACATATAGAAAATTGACATACAACACGGAATTACCAAGTAATGAAGTAAGAGCAAATATGCCATCTGTGTTAGCAACTGTAAAAAGATGACTCTGAGTGACACTGACTTCAAGAGTGAGAAGGAAGAAACTATTGACACAAACACCATATTCCTCTTGGCAAAGAGGAGGAAGAGGCCGCCCCAGCCATAATTAACAGCAAACTCCTCCCAGAGAGGAACATGGGACATTGATTTTTTGCAGTTCCTGCTAGCACTTGCTGGGACACAGGAGTGCAGGGAGGGTGAAAACATTGGAGAAAGGGTCAATATTAGAAAGTTTGTGTATATCAGTCTTCTTTGTGCCCCTATTAGGAATGAACTGAATAATTGGTCAATCTGAACTGTAAATGTTAATATAATTGTAACAAGACTACTAACTCCTCTATGATTGGATTGTTTAAACTTAGTCTGACAGTAAATTCTTGCCTTTGTTTAAAATTGCCTGAGTGTTTGATCTGGTATCAGTGGCCTGGAGGGCAGGCTGTTAATGTGGATGCAATGTTGCTTTCCTGACAGGTATAGTATTTCTAGCAGGCAGATGATATATCTGTAAGGAAAATGGTCAGATGTGACCTTCTGGAAGTAGATAGCATAATTTTGCAACAATAATGGTGATTTCCAGGCTCAAGCTCCTTGCAAAGACTTTATTAGCAAGAAATTATTCCTTTATCAGTAATGAATAAATTTTGTCAAAACCTGGTAAATACCAGGACCTACACAGAAATAACATGTGTCTGCACATGAGGAGATTACTGCAATTTACATCTTTTTCTCATTCAACCCCTAATACTGCAATCAACCACTTTAAAAGATTATAGTTCTTTGTGACATGCAGTAGAATTTGTTTGTCTTCTCTGACAATGATAATAAATGATAAAGAATGGTCTTTATAATGTATTTCTTTTGATTCACATGATAATATCATTATGCTAAAAAGCACACAGGGCTTTGGGTTTTTTTTATTTTTTGTTGTTGTTTTGTTTTGGTTTTTGTTTTTATAATACAGAATTTCTAGGCAGTGGTCACACAAATCCCTGACAAATTAGGAAAAAACTAAGTATTTACTCTGCAGTGGTGTGCTAGAAGTATGGAGTTCCTCCTCCTGTTTTGAAGTAGGTGGTGATAACTAGGACTCCCAGGTGCTACATATTATTAAAACCATAATAATAATATAGTGCTTAGTGCTCCAGAACCAGCAAGATGGAGCTCAATGCTTGCTGCTAGTGTTTCAGCTCCACAGGGAATGTGACAGATGAAGTGAGGAACACAATCTTATAAAAAATCTCGATAGAATTAGACCAGCTGTTTTCTATAAATATTCAATAGCAACCAATAAAAATAACTTTAGAATTTTACATGGAGAGACAGTATGTAGAATTAAAGAGCAGAGCATATCTCTGGCAGGCAGTATATCCCTGTACTGTTGCAAGGGAGCACTAACAGCTACCTCAGGAAGACACAGTGTGTCGGGTCCCTCTTAACTCTCTTTTGACCTCTGCAGATAGTGAATTATCTTAGGCTTCCATTATAGTTAATTGAACAAAAGAGACATCTTAAGTGACTTATCTGATTCTGAAATGGGTATTTAAAATTGTATGTACTATGTACAGCTGTAATTATCTCCTCTCCTAACTGTACAAAGTTGAATAGCAGAAAAACAGTATTCCTTGATTTTTGTATCTCTCATTTGTGCAAGGTGTCAAGAAATTCAGTACTCCTTTAAAAGGTCTGCGTATTTTCCTGTATGCATCAAAATGCTATCTGGAAAAGTCATTTCCTCTACATATAACTTAATCCTGGTAAAGGTAACTTCATAGCAGCTCTACAATATACTTTGTGTCTACTGCAACCAAGGGTTGCAATTCTTGCCAGTCCTTTAAGAGATCATACAAAAAGAAAAGCTTTCCAATACTTCAGAAAAGGTTTAGAAAACGTTAGTCAGCCACATTCTAGCTCAAAGTTTGTTGTTTTCTTTCTTTCTTTTTGTTTAACCTCCAGAAGTTGAAAATTCTAACATACCTTTCTATTACAAAGTTCTGCATTTCCTGCTCCTGCATACCTATTTAATCAGACGTGTTTATTCCATTAATAAGCAGACTGTAAGGACAGGTTTTTCTGGATCAAAGCATGTTTGTCATGGAATGAAATAACTTGACATTCTGTCCTAATGTTTATCAAAGCATCTTTGCTTCTTGCAGGACAAGCAAAGCCACTTAGATTTCTAAAACACATACAAAGTTTCACTCAGTACTAAGTGTCAATGACTTTCAAGAACAAAATTATAAAAATAAAAAATATAAAGGAAAATACAATTCTGAAATACAATTTCTGACATCTTAAAAGCTTAAGAACAACACCTGAACCTAAAAATTAGATTCTTAAAAGTATTTTTCTTTGTTCAGTTCAAAATAAAAGACATTGTGGGCATTTTCATGAAAGAAAATTTCCAGTTTTTAGTTAGTTCAGGTTGTTTATACTTTATTTTAAAAGATTTAGTATATCCATTCATTGTGATAACTGTCAATAACTTTTAAGATTTGTCAGATAGCAGCCTTTAACAAATTTCATGTTTTTAATGTTCTGGAAATGCTATACAGTGTTTATTTTTTAAATCAGAATGCTATTAAGTGCATGGTGGAATTCCCAGTCTATTATATATTTCTGCACCTATTTAAACCAGCTAATGTTGTAATTTTCTTTTAAAAAAATCTGTTAGCTTTCTTTCACATCAGCTAGTTTCCAAAAAAGACTTTGTTGAATAAGATTAAGCATGTTCCTATCCTTAAATCTTTGTTAATTGAATCTCAGATCCATTTTTTCATAATTTTACCACAGACCTGATGGAAGAGTAGCAGCCTGCAGTTACTTGGGTCACTTTCCTTCTTTTTTAAGTTGTATAATACCATCAGTCTTCAGTCTGCTGGAAATTCCGTGGTATTCCAAGATTTATTAAAAATTTATATCATCATTAAATGTTTACAACATGTAGATATTGTTTTATACCTCTTTGCTTACTAATGGACTGGAAAGTACTTTATCTTCCTTGTATGATAAGAGGATTCATCATGCTGTTTCCTTCTGAGTAAAGAATAGAAATATATATTGAACTCTTCTATTTTCTTCCATCATTAATTGCATTACCATTGCATTCTAGTACGTTTTTGCTGTCATATTCCTCACACACTTATCTCTGTTTTCCCTGGTCCTGCAGTCCATGGATTTCTCTTTGGTAGTATGTGCTGCCTTAATCAATTTTCTGAAGTGATAACTGCATTCCCTTTTGTAACTCTTGTATATTTCTTTTTTACTTAGTTGTAACTTTTACTCTCTACAGGAACAGGCTAAGTATTATATAAGTCAGTCATATGGCAGGATGAACAAGATGTCTTGCTTAGATGTATTTGTATTACAGACGGTAAAAGACCTGATGTTCCACAGCTAGTAATAGGATTTTATTTTCCAGTGCCCTTTTGGGCACAGGAACAGGGTGAATATACAAGGAATCTTTTATTTCCAGTTGAAAATACATCTAGCCTCCATTTAAAATTTATTGCCTCCATTTAAAATACCATTTGAATTTTCTTTCTTGGAGCTGCAAGGTATAAAGGATATAAAACGGTAGTTCCCAGCCTTCTGTACTTGCAAAAGTCTAGATTAATTTAGAGTGAAGGGAAGAAGATTCACTCCTGCCATGTTACAGGCCAGTTGCAAATTCATAACAACACAGTCTCCTTTCCCATTTCTTTGCAAAGTCCCAGAATGTAGTGAATACACAACCAACATGGCAATCTTCCTTCGTACTATATTGAGTGAGATTCTGGTATTGTATGCAGGATAAAAGGAACCACTCCTAATTAAATCATGGGCAGTTAAAATTCTATTTAGTATTGATCATGCATTTAACAGCAAAGACTCCAAGATACCAGATCACTATCTATTGACATCCTAGCCCCTTGAGACGTAATTAACAATGAAGCCAGCGGTATTGGATTAAACATTTTGCCTGTGGTTTATTCTCTGTGTGGGATTTTCTTCTGGCCTTCTTTACAATGATCGTGCTTGGGAATAAACTAACAATTTTAACTTAAGGTGCCATAACTGTCATATAAAATAAAAAAAGACTGTAATTTCTTTTTGCAATGATTAAATAATTTTGAAAATTTAAAAGGCTTTTTAAAAGTATTTTCACCTAAGTTTGTACAAAGTATCTTGAATAAATAACCATTTGTGTAACTTCTAAACATTTACGTCTGAGAATAAGCTTAATGAGAAGAAATTAATTTTGTATTTAGTAAATCTATTAGCATGATTTTTTTTAATAATCCAAATGTATAATTTCAAAGTAGCACTGTGAAGCTAAGTACTATACATTCAATCATTTGGTTTTTTTTTTAAGTAAGGGAAGTTCAATGTTAACAAGAGACAATACAGTCTTGTGTTTTCATTTAGCTAAATTTTGACCTGTGTTGTTTTGAGATTACTTAATATATATTATGGAGAAAGAGAGGCCAATGTTAGAAAAGTGAGAAAATATGAAATATATGCTTCATGACAGAAGAATGATACACAATTCAAAGCTTTACTTAGTTCTTTAGTGTATTTAAAATAAATAGTGTATTAAGAACACTTTATTAAGAATACTTTAACTTTTTCAATCATACCTCACAGAGTAATTTGCCAGTCAAGAACTGGAACTTGAAAACACAGGCTTGTTTTTTAATAGTAGCCAGAAAGCTGATGTAATACTAAGGACTGGAGGAAATAGAGAGCAGAACAGGAAACATTATTATGTCACTGTAGAAATTCATAGTACACTTGCAGCTTGACTAATGTGTGCTGCATTGAAAGATGAAGCAGAAATAATAATAAAAAAAAGGAAAAGGTACAGAAAAAGATAAAAATGATCAAATGTAGAGAGCTTCCTGTGAGGACTGAATAAATAGGTTTAGACTTTTCAATATGGAGAAAGAGGAAAGATTCATGGGAGGACATGATAGAAAGCTAGAAATTCAGGAAAGCCGTGGAGAAAGAGAACAGGAGTGTACTGTTCATTGACTCTTCAGTACAGGAACTAGGTAGCACTTAATGCAATTAGCAAGGAGTAAGTTCAAAATAAAAAACAGGAGGGAGTTCTTCATGTAGCATGTGATTGAACTGTAAAGCTGCTTCATGTGGATGCTAACAGTCTACACAGCTTAAAATTATGGAAGAATCTATCAAGATAACAGAAAAGAATGACGTTGTTCAGAAAAACTGAACTGAGAATTGCTGGAGGCTGAGAGGATGTTCTGGGGAAATATCATTACATGCTTGTTCTGTTATGCTGTTTCCTAGACATTACTCGCTGGCTAACATAATATTATGGGACATGTAAACTTGTAGTCTGATGCGGGCATTCCTGTCTTTTTATATTTAAAGGATCTACTGAACAGAGATGTAATTATCACTTACTGAAATGTTTGCAAAACAGTAGGTATCAGTGTGTGATGAAAAATCTGCCAGTCTTTAAAAAGAAAAGCCAATGAGCTTTTAACTGAGTTCATGCAGGATCTTACCTGTTTGTAAAATTCAGCTAAAATATCTTCAATGGATTCTATATACTCTTCCAAAAAACCCATAACAACACTTCTCCCCCAAAAAGTTCATCAAACTTTAAAAAACATTAGCTCCTTGCTAATTTCATTTAAAGACAGTCAGCCAAAATAATGTAAACCTTTTGAAGTGTTGCATTACCTTCCCAATTATATTCCATTTACATGAGTTCAGAAAGTATTTCTCCAGGCAGGCAGTTGTGAGATTTGGTCGCATGCTTCTTAGGTCTCATGCCTCACCTTCATCATGACTTCTTTCTGTTTTTTCTCCTGAAGAAACAAGCTAATATTTCCTGAAGAAAGGAGTAAATTACTGGTGAGAAAAACAGAAACATCACAGAGCATCAGAAAATTGCCTGGTCACATGGTTTTATTTCTCACTGGCAAGAAAAAAATCAGGAAGAAGGATCTGAACATAGAATGTGGAAGGGCCTACTGAAGTTACATATTTAAATAGGTGAATTACCACATTTTAGGACCGTTTGAAATATTTTAAAGTAAAGATAGTTTCAGTAAAAACAAAGGCCACAGTTCCCAACTACATATATTTCTGCCTCTCCATTCAGACCGAGCTAAAAATCAGTATTGCAGTGATGATTCAGTGGTTTTGGAGACAAACAAAGCTTTAGAGAAATAGGCTGAAAGTTTTGTTCTGCCAATAATTTCCAGTTAATGGTGTGTTACCTAGCTACCTAGGTGCATGTCACATAACTGCTGCTTCATAAAATACATATTAGTATATCCCTACACAACAAAAATATTGTAAGTAGTTTGAAATTTTAAGATTTTATGTGTTCTGGTGATGAAAGAGAAAGATTTTCATGTGATGTCAGTTTACAGGTTTAAGCTCACTCAGTTGCTCTGTTTGTTTCTTCCGCCATTTCCATCATTGATACTTTCCGTTTTCCACCAAGTGTTTTTGGAAACAGGAGGCCAGTTGAACCCATCCAGGACCATGCTTATTAAAACCCAGAGAAGATCCTTGACTTCAATGGGGTTTCTGCATTTACAGTAGAGTATGCACAACACTGAATTTTAATTATTGTTTTTAATCCAAAACATACTTATTTGCAAACTAAGGTGACCATAGAAAAAGAAATAAATTAGTTATGGACTACATCACATTTGACATTCATATCTGAGAAGTTTTATTGGCTTCAAGAGGAACAAGTCTCTGTGTGAACAGAGTAAATAGGTTTTGGCCCAATCTCGCACATTTTAAATTATTTTTTTTTCCTTTGTAGATAAACATTTAAATAGCATTCTTAAAACATTCACTCAAAAGGAAGGATGTTCTAAATAAAGACTTCCTATTGAGATTGAATTCTGTTGTTCCAAGACGTTGCAGCAGTATTATCTCTTCCTCTTGAGATTCCATTCTCCCTCCTACTGCATTTTCTAATTGAAATCTTTTTCTGGAAAAAGTGAAATTCTGTATTATGCTTGTAATTTTAAATGTCAACAAATTATGCCAGTAAGCAACTTCAGAAGGGAGTTTGCATTAATAATTGTGAGTTTCCTACGAATTGAGTGATGTCTAAGTATTTGTCTGTAACTCCTTTGGATTATCAACCACAGCATATCAGGGATTAACACTCTGTTCTCAGAGTCTGAGGAGAATGGGTCAGGAAGCAGTTTATGAAATTTTTCAGTTTGACATTTTTGGGCTGTGACTGCCTGCTGACCAAGACCTTATTTGGGACATGATATTCACACCAATGTCAGTGGCCACCTCCTGAGACATTTTTTTGACTAAAAAACCAAACAAAACCAAGTGCACTTCTAAAGTAGCTGAATGCAGAACGTACATAAACTGAAATTAGGGGCCAGTGAGGGCATCAAACACTTTGCATTTCACACTTTGTGTGTCACATTGCATAGGTATGGCCTAATGCAATCCCTGGGTGTATGAACAGGGGATAGCATTAGGAAGGCAATTACCTGGTTTTAGCTCTAAATATTTATACATATATTTTACTATATATTGGCTTACTATACATATATGGTCTAGATCAGGCCAATATTGAAATCCCTTTGTGATGATTACTGTTAAAAGAATGAATAAGGTAAATAAGCAGACATACGGATATTAGTTTGATGGATTTGGAGAGACTGAAAGCACCCCATCTATTTATCTTGTCAAAATGAAGAGGTGATTTGATTACAGTCCATAAATATTTTCACAGGGTGAAAATAAAAGATTCATTAATGTAGCAGGAAAGGGCATAACGAAGACAGTTGGCAGGAAGATGAAGCCACGCAAATTCAAATAGGAAGTTAGAATTTAATTGAGAGTATAGTTGATTCTCTATTAGAGTACATGGAGAAGCAGTACCTCCTATAGCTCTTGTGTTTCAGATGAGAACAATACCTCTCATAAAGATAGATTTTTATTACTGTGTTTCATGGAACTCAGTTCACTGTAGCTCCAAATGTTTTTAAATATTAATTTCAGGCTAACCCAAATATTTTCTTTTTTTTTTTTCCCCTGAGTAAAATAATGTTTGCAGCTGAAGGAGGTATTTTATAGAGCCCACCTAGTTTTTCATATTTAGGAATATTAGATAATTTTGACTTTTATATTTTAATTTCATTATTTTCATTTTATATTTTATTGTTATTATTGTATTTTATTATTTCATTTTATATTTTCATTTTATTATTATTTTGATGATAATATCAAAATACATTATTTTTCCATTTAAAGATGTTTGAAAAACTAAAAAAAATTAAACAATTCTAAGACAATTTTTTCTTCTCTTTTTTCTTTCCTCTTCTTAATCACTTTCATATCAAACATAACTGAAAATCAGAAAGAGATAAAGATTATTTGGCAGCACTGAAACATTTTTCTTACTTCTGAAAAAGGGATTTGGCCAAAATATTTTTCATACTCCGTATTTATTAAAGTTATCATTTAGGTTGCAAGTTGTTAAATTCAGCCTAGACAGAAATTTAATAGAAAGAAGTCAAGCTAGTCAAGCTTTAAGAGTCTCCTTTGGAAAGTGGAGGAGTTTGTACTGGAGCTATTACTAAAACTGAAAGAATGGGTGATCCCATTTCCAGAGATGGCAAGTTGATTTGCAGGATGATCTAGTGCTCTGTTCCTCTTCTGTAACAGTCAAGGTTGGGAAAGGTTACAACTTTGCTTGTGGAAAGGCTTAGGCTCTATGTAGCCAACTAATACTTCTCCAATAGTTAGCGAGAATTTTTCTTTCATCTTTTTACTAGAAATCTCAGATAAGTTCACCTCTCTTTTCCCCTCTTCTGAGTTTCAGATCAATACAGCTGAGGGTTTTGTTTATGAAGCTACTTGTCAAATGGGCTCCAGATAATGCTGAGACACTAATGCCTTTTTAAAATTCTGTTGTGTTATATTTAGTTAATAAACTTGTTTAGTTTACAATCAATACAGATGAAGGACTGTTTGTATGATGCTTGCTAAGTGTTATTAAAAAAAGATGCTGAGTGAGACAGAGGAATGGATATTTGTTACTTGTACCTTCCAGAAAAAAACATGGGCCAAAGTAATTTCTATCTGTAGAGATAAATATATCATTTCTCTTTCATTGTAACATTAGATCCAAATTAAGACAATGACAAATCTTGAAAACAAAGATGAGGCCTAAAGCCTTCTTGTGAAGAACTCTCTTACTATTTCTCAAAGTCATCACAATGGAAGAAATATTTTCACGGAGTTTGCAAAAGACACAGAAAAGAGAAGGTTCTAGGAAAGAAGGATTATTAGGTCTCAGAAGGCTTTATTTATGGAAGAAAGGAAAGTCTTGTTTTCAGTGGAGTATCTGCATTCTCCCCAATTCCTATTCACTTGGAGCCTCTGCCCCCAGTCCTTTGGTCACACTGTGGACAACATTCGCTTTTATGTGAAAGAGAGCTAAGACTGAATACATGAGAATTCTCTAAGTAGACATAGGAAAATATTAACAAAAATTATAACTTCACATAATATACTTCAGCAAGTATTAGTTATTAAATTGACAGGTCAATCAAGGTCTTCCAGGTTTATGCCAACATAACTGCACACACTCCTGAGAAGATAATTTGGGCCATTAATATATTATCTTAGATGATTCCTTAATGCAAACACGTAAATTGCTAACACAGAATGACATTGATTAAACTACATCTTATTAATTACTTGTAGACTTCTGAAAAGGCAGTCAAATGTTGCAGATACCAGTTTATAACCTTTAATGATGCCCTGTTATAGGAGATCCTATTATACTGCCATGATATCCTCTATAAATTGGCTGCTCAATTTAATCTTCGCCGCAGTATTACAGATCCTGTGCATGCTGTTCTGGATTTGTGTTCTTTAGAAACTTTGTGTAGGCTGAAAGGAGCATTCATGATAGAAAATCTTTTTGTCTTGAGGAGGATTCTCTATCAGAAACACAGAAGATGTCACGACACTGCATATCTCAGTTTCAGCCTGCTGTGCCTAAGCCCACCCAGTTTTTCCACCCTTTTCCTTACTGCATTGTAAGTATCCAAACTAGGAAGTTAATGCTAGTACTAGTAAAAAGCTATCAATGCCATATTTCCATGATGTCCTTTGAAACCTCTACTCGTTTTTAATGCCTAGGACATTTTACTATATTATGGTATAAGTAAGAAGGATCTCTTTTCTTCCAAGTTTTTTCAATATAGTCATGAGAACGATTTGAAGTTTTCAGCTCATAATTTCTCATTGCTTTAACCTTCATGTTCCTTTCCCCCACAGATTCTCTCAACACAAGTATGCGGTATAAACTTTGCCATGTTTAATTTAGAGTGTAAGATCTGAATGACAGAGGTCTGTCACTTTTTTCTATCTGAAAGAGGCAGTGCACACCTGGGAAACTAGAAATAATAAAAACATATAATAAGACTCAATATTAACACATATTCCCAGGCTAATTGCCTTGTCCCAAGATGTTTTTTTCTTCTTATACTTGAACAAAGGAAAGCATATATTGAGATTACCTTGCTTACATATTTTGAAATTAGAAAGTACATTCAATTTAGTAGCAAGTATTTCCTTTTGCTAGCAATAGTTAGAGGTGATAATCAGATGACAGAGTGGGAAAGAGGAAGGTGCTCAGAAAATGTATTAGGTGCTATGGGAGATTAAAAGAGAAGTTTTTAAGTCAGAAATCACTAAAAGGCAGGAAAAAAGGATGGCTTTCAGTAGTCTGCCTGTACTTCTAGGCTTGAAGAAGAATGAACACAGAAAAGAGTTTTGATTGGGGGAAAAAAGGATGACATGTTAAACTACAGTTAAACATTTATGTGACATAGTGGGGCATAAAGAGCCCATGTATAAAATAGTCATAACAAAATGATTAGTTATAATGAATTCATAAAATGATGTGAAGAAAGAGGGAAAAGCTAATTTTAGGTTCCAATTTGTGTTGAAAATTTAGCAGAAATCTTGCTGATTCTGTGTAGTAGAATTCTTATTTTTAGAACTTAAGCACTCACCAAATTGTCAGTTCTGATTGGTTTGTGTCTTTCTGAAATACAGAGCAGAATAACTGTCTAGCCTGAACATTGCAAGTAAAAATTGTTACTAATGAAGCAGATTTCATTGAAGTTAACAAGACCTGAATTTTCAAGAAGTGGACATTATTTTCCAGATCTTTGTAAGGTATCTCATGGCCGCCTTCCTCCTTCATGTTTCTTATTAACGGTTAATGGTCTCGCTGGCAGCAAAATTTCCTTTTGAAGTTGCATTAACTAGCACTTATGTTCCAATGCTGGTCACACTATTTTTTAGATTCAGCAAAGATATCTCTGGTACCCTTAAGATGATTTGACTCCTTTAAACTTATTGGCCTGGGCTTTAAGATCAAAACAGACTGAGGGTAAAGCTTTCTTGTATAGACAACAAAGACAAGTCTACAGACAAGTGTATACACTCCTTTTGGTGGTTTAAAAACAAAAGAAACCAACCAAACAAAACTAACATTGCAGTATTTGGGGACACACAAATTAATTTACCATTTGAGATGTGATGCAAGTTCTCTAGTAAACTAGTATAAAGAAGTGAGAGGGACATAGCCCCTGAAAAAATAAGCAATGTGTAACCATGTAACTCAGTAATACAGTGCTGCCATGGATTGGTATAGGTCATAAGGTTTGTACGGCATTTGCAAGGCCTCAGGACTGGCATTTGTCAGTCTTGCTCCATGTGAACTTTTCTTGACCTGCCCGCAGCTTCATTTTACTTGGTTTAGCTGTGAGAGCAATTTCTCTAATTGACCAGGTGTCTAAAGCTGATTTCTTTAACTTTTTAGCTGTGTTTGTTGCAACCATACACAGTTTTATGCAGTTAGCAGTGTATACAGTTAGTTTTATGCAGGTAGCGGTAACAAGTGGTTGTTGTAGGTAGACTAAGGTATTTGTAACACAATGATGTAGTGCAGAGATGTACAGGCCTGGTATGATATCAGGGGCCTTGAGGAGACTCAGGGTGTGGCATGGAGGGTACAAGTACGGGGAACAGAACACCAGGAAAAAGAGTAGAAACTCAAAAAAGTGTGTATAACAATTCTAATGACAATATTGTTCTTTCTTTTTCTGTTACAATTATATCTGGACTAATAATGATTAGACTCTGAAGGTTTCAGTTATTCTAACAATAAATTTTTGGCTTTACTTACATACAGGGTGTGCTGCTTCTTTGCCCATGAGCAACATTTTGAGCTTAACGATTGCTCTAAGGGTCAGCTCTTGTAATCCACTCTGAGCAGCATAACTGAAGTAATAACTATATGGCTGCATCACACATGGCATATTTTTATAAATTATTTTAAAATATAACCTAGTACTTTTAAAAAAATAATTTTTAGAGGTGTAAAACATTGTTTGTTAATATCTTTTTCTAACCATAATGAAAATAGTTTCATTTTAGTCTGTTTTAAGTCAATGAAAACTCTTCCAGATCCTAGTTAAGTACTAAAGATAACAACAAGGAGGAAATATTTTTCAAGGTTTCAGTATTTATTCCTTCTTGAAATATTTACATTTCTTTCCTCTTTTTGCTGGAGCCTTCCCCTTAAAAGCACTATGAATACTTTAAATTTGGTAAATGCAAGATCAAACCAGTAACTTCTATTGTACCATAAGCATTTTCCTTATATGCACTTAAAACCACTTACATACACTTAAAAGCACTGGCTAGATCATGTTGAAAATTTTTGCTGGAAAGTACAATGGACATTGGCTCCTAACATGCTCTCTCTCTAGGGCCTGCTACAGTGCCATACAAGTGTCTCTCTGAATATAGGCTATGATGATTTTCTGCTCCCTGTCAATAGGGAAAGGGATAGTCTAAGCATGAGTTAAAAGGAATTGATGCATTTGGACCTGGTATATGTCACTCATGGGCCTGGTCACTCATGTCTTCTGGTGGTCGCTGTACTTCATGTACACTGAAGCCTTGATTTTAGACAGACTGAGAGATGCCAGGAGGCTATTTTAGCAGATTTGGGTATAAAAAGTGGTGCATCTCATAAGGGCCATAATACATCAGGTAAAAACCAAAGCAGCTGTAACCAAAGGAAGTTTCCGCCTTTTTCTGAATGCTGGTGGAAGGAGGATAAAATTTTGGCCCCAGCTGGGTAATATCCAGACTCCCATACCATTTGATTAACAGCAGTGTCTGTTAAAAACAAGAATCCAAATCTATTTAAGATATTTTTCCTTAGCGTGGTAGCACTTCAGAATTTTGCATAATGCTCTAAAGATGCAGAGAAGTATTATTATCTCCATTTTACAATTGGGTAACAGAAATACTGACACTTCACTGAAATTATGCGTAAAAACCTGCCAGAATATGAAACTAAAATTAGATCTTTCGAGTCCTCCACTAGCTTCTTTAGTGCCACTAGCAACTATTTTTCAAATCAGTATGCTGAGTTGCATTGATTGTGGTGTCAGATTACATTGTCTCCAGAAGCAAGATCAGGATTAAAAAAAAAAAAAAGTAGGTATAAACCATGTAAGGAATGACACAGTTGATGCATCGTATGGAAGAACTGCTTCCTCTGTTGAGCTGCAAATACAAATCGGAAGTTCCCAGCCCACTGCCAATCCACTCAAAAATCTCATTTAATTCCACATAAGTCTTGACTAAGATATTTTTATATTATGTTGTGTTGCCAGGAAGAGTGGATTGTCCTTGTACACTCCAGGGACTGCCTGTTTTTTGGCACTAGATGACATGGAAATGAAGCAGGTTATGCTCAGCTCTGGCATTGTTTCTTGTCATGCAGAAAAGATTAATATATTATGTAAAAAAAAAAAGAAAAAATATTGATTCACTATTAATAAACTAGACATGGAGAAATATTTTGACAGTCATTTAATCTGGAGCTGATTCACTTTTGCATGAGAGACTTAATGTTCACCTGTTATATGGATTATTGGCCCACAATACTGGTTTTATTGCTTGGCTGCAAAGCAGTTGTTCATGATTAACAGTAGTCTAGAGTACAGGATCACTATATCCAGACTTCTGTTTAAGTTACCTGAAATTTTTGCCTTGTTTTCTTTTCATTTGCCATTTTTTTATTATTTAGAAACCAGGACTGGGGAGTCTGTCTACTTCATGTTTTGTTCTGTTTGTTTTGCTTTATAGTCCAACATCCAAAACTTTGGTTCATTTCCTAATTCTTTTGGTTTTGTAGGTTTTTTTGAGGGTTTTTTTGATGGTTTTTTTGGGGTGGGGTGGGGTGGTGGTGGGTTTGTGGTGTTTTTTTTTTTTCCACTCTGCATTTTAAATAATGAGGTTTGGGAGAAATTATTTTGCCAAAATTTGAAATCCATCAAATATTATGAGCTAAAATCACCCCTCATGTGATTTTACTGCATTCATTAGTGCTGTACCAGAGATTAATTTGGCCTCCTGAGTACTTATTTTGGCAATGAAAATAAATTATTAAGATTTGTATTCTTGGAACTATATACCTTTCTTAGTAAAACTGTAAATAGAATAAAGTAATGAATATTTAGCAATAACTTTGCAAAATCCATCCTTTCACCACTCTTTTTTTTAAAAATATTATTTAAGGGGCCATTATAGAGAAGGTCATAGAATCAGATGGATTTTTCTCCCATGCCTTTAGTTTCCTCTCTTTTCGTGCCTGATGTTACCTTTTCACACCTCTGTTTTGAAACACTAATAACATTATTTTATCTCTTTCTCAGACATCAAAAAGCCTATTGAGCTTCTCCAGAGAAGTTCACACTAAAGTTATATGAGAAACAACAACGGTTTTTTGACATTCTGTCCAGTGGTAAAATAATGTAACTTATCTTTTTCCATTCTTTAAGTGGACTGGATAAGGATTTTTAATCAATAGTTGCCACCTCTAATTGCATCCTTTGTTTTTCCTGTCTCTCTGGATTCCTACAAAATCATTTAAAAATCATATGCTCTACCATTACTCATAAGAGTACACTGAAAATGTTGAAACCCCTATGTATCTTGTAAACAGATGGATAGAATTTTAATAGAATGGCACACTTTTTAGGTTTTGGTACAAGTATGTTCATTTACTTTTTTTGGAGGAAACTTTGGTTTTGTATTCAGTATTTACATTTACTTAAATAACCATAAAGTTTAAGGATTATTTTAACCTTACACTAGCAACATGTAGTCATGCTGATAATCATCTCTGGAAGAAGGGACTTCCTATTGAGCAGTTTGCTCAAAAAGTGGCAGTATAAACCTAATGAGCACAGCTGAATGTATTTCTGCTTATTGAATTTTTTCCTTGAAAATTAACCTTTAAAAAAACCCATAGCTTTGAAAAACTAAAAGATTTTTATTATTAGCTATGGTTGTTTTATTGTTAGATAAACATTAATACCAGTAGGTGGAAATGAAGTGTTTAGTTTTTCCCCCTATCATTTGATGCTAAAATTTCACCAGTGAAGTATGGTCATAAAATGGGCACTTGTGCTGTCATAAAACTGTGTTTTTCAATCCATCATAATCAATCAAACACAAGTTCCTGTTTAGCATAAAAAAATATATTGACATCTGAGAATGAATTACTAATCTTTTCCTGGTAAGTCTCAAAGTATTATTAATAAAGCTTACTAGTGTATGCCAAGTGTTAATATAATATAATTAGATCATAACAAATTAAATTTACATGCTGGTAATTTTATGAATTTTAGTAATTCTGGATAAAAATGAAAAAGACCAGTTATTTCTTTTTTTTAAATTTTACATAGTGTCTGCATGTAAAGACAAGTTACAAAAGTACCTGATAAATTATTAAGTCTGTAATCACAGAATCACAGAATCACAGAATCACTAAGGTTGGAAAGGACCTGTAAGATCATCAAGTCCAACCATCAACCAACAAACACCACCATGCCCATTAAACCATGTCCCACAATGCCTCGTCCACACATTCCTTGAACACCTCCAGAGATAGTGACTCCACCACTTCCCTGGGCAGCTTATTCCAGTGTCTCGCCACTCTCTCAGGAAAGAAATTTTTCCTAATATCCAGCCTGAACCTCCCCTGGCGCAACTTGAGGCCATTTCCTCTTGTCCTGTCGCTCGTCACTTGGGGGAAGAGGCCAACACCCACCTCTCTGCAACCCCCTTTCAGGTAATTGTAGAGAGCGATGAGGTCTCCCCTCAGCCTCCTCTTCTCCAGACTGAACAACCCCAGTTCCCTCAGCCGCTCCTCATCAGACTTGTGCTCCAGACCCCTCACCAGCTTCGTCGCCCTTCTCTGGACAAGCTCCAGCACCTCAATGTCCTTCTTGTAGTAAGAAATATGAAAATTTTGTCATAATTCTTTTCAAAGTCACTGCTGTACCATGGTAGTCTTCTTGCAAAGTTCAAAAGGTATTAAGATATAGTCAATTTTTGTCATAGGTTAAACAATATTTTTATTCTCTATGAAGGACTTACATTAAATTCTATAACCTTGATCTTATTATCAGTGTCATATCAACCTACATTAATTTACCAGATGTTGTCAATTTGTAATTTACACTTTCAAATAATATACTAATTTTATGTGCTACCTCATCAGAATTACAAAAGAAAAGGTGTTTCTTCAGTCTATTGTTGTTGAATAATAAAAAGCAAAGTGACATGTTGCTAGTATGATTTTTGACAGCATTTTTAATTAGAAGTATTTAATCTTAATGGATTCAGTAGATCATGTGCATGAATGCTATTGTCCTATTTTAAATTTCATATTAAATCTAGTTAATTAGATAAAATAAAATTAATACACTACAAAATAATAAAATTGTTATTTGCCAGAGTAGGATAGAGGTAGAGTTAATTATTTCCCTAATTTTTACATTATCAGTGAAATTTGTAACATGATGCAAAACCTTCCGCTTCATCTGAAGTTTCTTTTTTCTGTCCAGTGTACTCCTAATGAACCCAAATGGGTGCATCAATTTACAATGGCAAAAAAGCAAGAAGAAAAATAAATAGCTTTTTTTTATTATTATTCACATATTTGACAGTTGCTTTTTAAAATGTGGCTTAAGGCTTTCATTGACATAATGATGTAAAGAGTGTCATCTAGATGTAGATCATTCTGCATGCAATAGGATATACATTCATTTATTTTGAGTATGAGAGTGGGCGGAATTATCTGCCCTTAAGGCTACTCTTTTGATCTAGGATGAAATTACAGTTGTAGCTATAATCTAAGTCAAAGTATATTATTCCTTTCCATGAAGTAAAGAATGGATGGATCACATAGTTGGAACAGTGGCAGATTCATGGGATCTGCGCCCGTTTCCTCCACAATTACATGTACTTTGGCCAATATGAGTTCAAGATGACTCAGTCCAAGAGTTTAGAGTTATAGAGTTGATAATCCTTTCAGATAGCGCAAAGAGTCATTTGAACTGTAGTTTCAGTATTTTCATCTGTCGAGTCAAAGAGACATTGCATTTATCTGTGTTCAGCAAAACATCTTTGTAGGCAGAAGTATGATTCTTTTTTAATCCTACAATCCTGTCATTAGAAAGAGAAAATATTATTAAAATGGATGTCTCTTTCACTATAATAAACCATAAAGCACTACCATCACTAATGAAAGAGTTATCTGTGCTATGACTACAAAATAAGTGTTGTTTTGATTCAATGTTTTTAGTGAGAATTCTGCCTTGGATACTGTTTTGGACTTTCCTAAAGCCATTGAAATAAAAGCAATTTGTATTTATCTATTATTTTTGGAAAAAATATCTATTTCTACTTTTTTTTTTTTCCATTTAAAAGAAAAAGAAAAAAGAATGGTTCACGTATTTCAGTCTTCTTGGAACAGCACACCTACATGGTGATTCCCTGCAGGCAGGATTATGGAATCCTGTAAATGTTTGGAAGGTACATCTGGGGGTCTCCTGTTCCAGACTACTTCCTGAAGTGGGAGCACTGCCAACACCAGGAAGGTCAGCTGGAGCTTTGCGTACGTGAGTGTTGAAAAACTCCAAAGGTGGAGGTTCCACAGACTCTCTGGGCAGCCCAGCCATTGCTGCAGTACCCTTGAAGTGAAAAGTATGTTCCTAATGGTGAGCAGAGATCAAGACAACGGCAGGACTGACTCCTAAACTGCAGGCACCAATGTGTATTGTTATACAGTGTGCTGTGCTATGGAAGCCGTTTAAATTAGCCTTAACAGTGGAAGAACTGCCTGCAGTATTCTGCCCAGTTGTTCAATTGAAGCATTCCACATGATCTGAAGAAATCTGAAGCACGATCTTTCCAGCCGAGGGACCCTGGTCCAGCTGAGCTGATTCCACAGAACCTCATTGTCATCTCATTGTTAGTTTGCTTTGCTTCTACGTGCACTCAGAAAATTTTCTGTGGAGAACTTATTTAAAAGGCACAATACAATGTTAAGGCTTTTTGTCCTTTGGAACAGGAACTCTGTCCTTTACAATATTCACCAGGTTGGCAATTCACTCACATATCCCTAATAATTGTAAGCCTGTGAGAAAGAATGTAATCTTTCTGTGCAAGAAGATAGGCACAAAGCAGTACAATTAAATAGAATTTGTAAATGCTTTGTAAAGTGGAGAAAAAATATCATTTCAGTCAAGCCACCTCGCTAGTAGTGTCAAGCTAAAATGGTATTTTTAATGCGGTAGTCTTCTCTAAATGCCTTCTTAAACATTCTCTTCTTGCCAGCTGCAATATTTAACACTTCAGGCATCACAACAAAGCATGTATAATAGCAACCATTAATAAATTTCCTTATAAAAAGCCAATGAAAAATATTTCACTACTTATGCTTTGAAATTTGTCACAAAAAAAAGGTTTTATTGCTCAAATTCACAGATTAAATTTTTAAGCAATTACAAAATTATATGATTTTATGGTTTTTTTCAGTGCAGTATTGTGTTCTAAACTTTAATCTTTTAATGATGTTCAATTTCAACCTCACTAGGGTGGACTATATGATGTGTAGCATTTGGCAAAGGGAAGAGCATGGCAATTGAAGTAGTGAACAGATATTGTAGTGACACCAACTAATAGGAAGCATTTGTTTTCTTTTTTCTTTAAATTTAAAATTATTGCCTATTTTGACCAATTATCTCCTGCAACAAAGCCACACAGCCTCCTTTTTGAAATACCTCAGGGACCCAGGATTCCCTGTGAAATAAAAAGAAGCTGAAGATAATTGGAACTTTTCAAATTTAAGTATCTTTTTCTCCTTCATACTGTTAGTATTTTATACTCTAAACCTCTTCATGTTTCAATCCATGCATAGAATCTAGACTCTGAAAAGGCACTATGAGCTTAAAATCAATTTCTTGAAGTCAGAAGATTGACACTCTAAGAAACAAAGTCCTATAGGCACTAAAAATGAAAACTACTCCTCCCTGCCTTGCGAAAGACCTGAGCTGAGGCCAATTTCTCTGCAGAGGAAAGAATAACTTCTGAGTCCAATTGGTCTTGGTCCTTTCCTTCGAGATTGTTCATAAGGATCTCATTGGGGTTCCTCTACAAAGCTAAAGATTTTACCCTGTGAGTACTGTTTATGAAGACTGGAATTTGGCCACCAGTTCATGTCGCATCTCATCATCAATCTACAACTGAACAGCCAGTTCCGTGTGATGGGAAGGGATGGGCGGGAGAGAAAGAGCTGATGCTCAGGCAAGAGCTAACTGTTCTCTTGACAGGAGATGGCACCTGTTCCAGTCATACTGAATTCTTCCCAGGGCACAGATCATGGCAGGGATATGTTCTTTCTATGCTTCTGCAAGATAAACGATGACTCAGGCAAAACTGGCCATAGAAATCCGCTACACAGTTGAGAAGAAACAGAGGAAAAGCAGTCTGTTCATTCCGGGCCCAAAATAGGGAGCGTACCATAACCAGCCCATTAAAACAAGGATGAGGTCTCACTGTGGCTGCCATTTGTATTATACAATAACTACATCTCAGTCTAGATTAATTGAACAGATTAGCAGGATATAATTGCTACCCTTATTGCCTGTTCTTGGAGGAATTATGATGCAAATTGTTTCTTTAGTTCCTGTATTTCTGCAAAGTATCTGTTTAAAGTGAAACAAAAAATGCATGGATGAAATTGCCATTATACATGCACACTCTTTCACTCTCTCACACATACACACACATACATATTCTATGTGACTTTGGAAAGATGAGTAATTATGTCTCCATATACACTGGAACAGCAGGGCAAAATCAAGGCTATAGATAGAGATTATTAAAAACATGAAAAGCATCAGATGGGAACTTAGATCCAAATTTGGCTTTGTCAGCTAAAAAAGCCATGCTAGATTGTGGCTTGTGAGATGACAGTTTTACAAAATATTTTTTCCTGTTAGGAAAGACCAGTCCATAGTGAACTCTTGCAAAGAAATGCACAGTTAAAATAGCAACAAAAGAATGTTTTATTAAGAACCTAGTTCCAGTGATGAACAGAATAAAAACTTAAGTCCTGAGATCAGAGGAGTCCATTTCTAAAGGGAGCTTTTATGACAAGAAGGGAAGTATTTCTGGAAAAACAAATGAATCCACCAAATCAGAGAGGTTCTTGGAACAGCACACCTCTTAAATGAATGAGAATTCACATTAGGATGTAGTGGCATACCTCAGACAGAAATAAAGACCACTGTGCCAAATAAGTTCATTGATTCTCCCCTTATATGCATGTGCTCTTTAAACTATGTGTGGAGAAAGGAAAGAAACAGACTGGAACCTTAGCTTAGATCTTTGTTAAAGCTGTTGCAAATGGTTAGATTTTGGTTTCCAGATGTTCCCTCTCTCCAAGCCTACCTTCTCAAAATCCTTTTGAAACTCTGATTATCTGAAAGATATTTTTATTTTTTGCCTTTCTTCTTCCTCCTCTTTTTTTTTAAAGTAACGAATACATGGAAAAATAAGGAGATTATTTGTTCACATTGAAAGGTGTGAATCAAGTCTTATAAAGATCTAGGAAGTTCATTTTAGTTCATAGTAAGCTATCTCTGATCTTTTATAGAGAAGAGATGATTTACCATTATGGGCACAGTTACATACTTGTATATCTAATCATGTTCTGGATGAGAGGTTGCTTGCATTTGCATGGTTTAAAATATGTGGGACAATTGTGACAGCTTGCACCAGATCCATTATTCAGACATTTCCTAGCTTTCTGTCTTACTGGCAGTTGTATGAAGAAATTCCCTTCTCTTAATGTTGTAGGACAAATCTCATTGAAATTATATTATGTAGTTATATTTTGTCTCACCTGTTAAAAAAAAGAAAAAAGTTTGCTGTATGGCATAGTGTTTGGTTTGGTATGTATGAACTGTTAAATCTGTTTACCTAATAGGCAGCATAGAATAGAATAAATCGAATATTGTTGATACTGTTGAACCATAAAAGCATTATGTAATTGGAGCACCTGTTTTCTACCCTATTAGGAAGACAAGAACAATTAATATATTACAGATAAACACATAGAAATTAGATGTTAAAAAAATACCAAGACATGGAAATGTGTTTTGAAATGCTGACTGGCTGATGGCTAAAGTGCAGAATAGGCAGGCTTAAATAATTTTATAGCAATTAGAAAGAAATGGCTTTGAAAAGGGAAATTCTCTCATGGATCGACACTTTTCTCACTCTGTGCCACATATAGCATCGCATCAGAGTGTCTTTCTATATTTATGCAACCCAAATAAAATGTTAGAAAGTAGAAGTTTTTCTGTGGTTAAGAATCAGAAAGTGTTTTCAAAGCTGAGCAAAATAATTTAACAGTGTTTTCAAGTTCCTGAAATGGGGAAGTGCTGAATGAAGAACTGTAGATTTCAGAGATAGGCTAATAAGGCCATCTTTTTATTGATACCACATTGTCCCTTACAGTGAATTATCTAGCTCATTCTCCTGTTATTTGGGGCGGACCCCACAAAATGAAGCTTACACCATTTAAAACTTCATGAATTAGTCAAAACAAGGCCTCATGGGGGCATATATTCTGATAATAATGTTACTTTATCCTTCAGAGTAATATGCAAAAAAAAATAGAAATAAGTAGATGGAGAGAAACATGGTATCTGCTGGGAATTAACTGTTCAAAGAAGGAAAGTAGATTACTGCAGCCCTTGATAGGGTGCATCTTTACTATTTCTGTCCCTGACTCAGATTTGTTTTCATGTTTGCTGTCCACTACTTCCCCTAAATCTCTTTCAGAGTGCCAGCTTTCACAGTTCCTCTCAGTCATGCTGTCCTGGTTTTGGTTTATTTTTCCCCAGATGTATTAGCCTGTGCTTTTCTACATTTGTTTTGCTATTTCCTGCTTGTGTTTCTCAGGCTTCTCATGTCCCCGCTGTTGTTGTCCTCAGTCAAGTATATGGCACTTCCCAATTTAATACTATATGTGAATTTAGTTCTGCTGTTTGCTCATCTTCAAATTATTAATGAAAATGCTGAATAACAACAGACCTAATATTACACCTGACACAAAAAATACCTAGGAAATTTCATGTGACCATTCATGATTTATTATCTATACAGAGCATTTCTATTAGTATTAATCTTTGTTTCAATTACAAAAATTTGTGCAGATATAAAATTGCACAGATGCTATCGAAATGCTTACATTAAAGATACACAAATATTATAATACTTCTGTTTCTGCATCCTAAGAAAAAAACCCCACCTACTTCTGGATAGTTAATTGAACTAGTAATTACTTTTGAACATGTGGGTTGGTTGTTTCCTGCTTGAAATAATTACCCAATGAAACCTATTTCAGGGCTACCAGCAGGAAGCTAACAATTGGTGTATTGGTGAAAAGAGTTTTTAAAGCACTCCTATACTTTTTTTTTCTTTTTTTTTTTTCATTTCTTTTTCTTTGCCAGATGGAGGAACAGATGGATGTGTAATGCACACAAAAACTAAGTACATGATCTCAGCTCTCAACCAGCAGACGCAGTGAAATGTACAAAAATCAGTTGTAGCTACTCTACAGTTATTAGCTGCAAAGGGATTGACTCATTGCTCTAAGACCAAATTTCTAAAATGAATATTTCATTTTCAACTTCCAAAAGCTCAATTAGAAAGTTTATTTCTAAGCAATAGAACTATCACCATCATTAGTGTGATTTATGGTTGTGAATCATTAGATAAGTGATAGCACATTGCTTCATTAATTCTTTAAGGTTCACTTTATGGCTTTTGATAGGTGTTCTGTACTTGTGCTATGCTCTTTCTCGTATTTCAAAAATGTCTGTGTTTAGTATGTTTTTGTTCTTCTCAGTGGTTGTATGAATTATGATTAGAATGCTGATTTTCAATGATAGTTTAATTTTCGAGTATAATCATATATGTTAAATTTTTTTCTCCTATACATACACTGTTCCCTCATTCCCAGTATAATTGACATTTCAGTCTCAGCACAGTAAGAACACAATCACAGTTGTAAATGCATTGTCAGATTGTGCTTTGGTTTGCCAAAACTGTTCCTATATTAATTTGGGGTCATTGACTGTTAACAATATGAAATGTCATGAATATGAACTAAATCAATGTGATTACCACAGTGGAAAAATTAATCACCTAGCTTGTCTTTATCATTTGACTACCAACAGATAAGAATCTATAAACATAAAGGCAACTGAAAAGTACCTAGGTATGCTCTTGCATATTTATCCTCTTGATAATAATATCTTTGAAAAGAAGGCCTTTTCATTCAACTTTTGATGTAAAAAACTGAGTGGTGAAAAAAGATTAAGTAAAAGAACATAATTTACAATCCTTTTTCTAAATCATAATAAATATTCATAATGTTAAGTCATAAAATACTTCAGTAAAGAGTCCAGGAGTAAGTAGGGAATGTATAAAGGAATAAAAAAACAAGCCAGAAGGCTTTTATGCTGGTAACATGGAGCCTTTTTTATTTCCATTATCACCTGCAGGAAAAATTTAGATACGCACAAGAAGACATGATAAGTATTTAAGAGGATTATGCTTGGAAAACAAAGCCAACAGTTTTTGGTAGTATTTGTGTTACAAAAAACAAACTAGGATAATACATTTGAATGTGCAACTGAATTGTAAAGCCAATATAATAATACAAAAGTCAAATCAGTTGTGATGAATGATTGTGTATTAAAAAATAAAAGGAAATTGATTGTGAAAAATAAATCACAAACTCTCTAAAAGGCAATAGATACTGGATTCATCATAAGTGCACAGAGGTTCATAAATATTTTGTCTTATTTGTATGTGAAATGTTACATTGTTGCTCACATTGCTTAGTGATCATTTTTGTAGTTGGTTTTCACTACCATAAAATGATCACGTCTTACCTTTCAGTGCAGCCAGATCAAGATTCGTGAGTACTGCCTGAAACAAAGTTTCAAAGTCACATGAATGACTAGCTATAGGAGCATACGTTTATGTTTGAAAGCAGGTATTTCCTGGCAGAAGTGCTAACAAGTTTATTTACTATAGATAAAGGAACACGGTAATTTGACATCTGAAGAATCAAATAACTATAGAGCTCATATAACAAAGTTAATGCTACCTACAGAATTCTTTAGAAATACATAATGAATGTGCCACATGAAAAAAATGGAAACATGAGAAAGAATTATTATTATTATTGTTACTAATATATTAATATCTTTAATTTTATAATATTCCAGATACATTTTTAGAACTTAGTCACTGAAGAATTGTTGACAAATGACAAATGTTCTTAAAAATCAAAGCAAGACAGAAAAATTAAATATGACTTGGCATCTTTTCAATATTTCCAAAGCAGAAGTTGAGCAGAATTTGACCTCTCTTTTCCAGCAAAGTTTGGGACAGACATCCGGGAATCTGTTTTGGCATCTTACGCACAATTTGGTAATCATGTTTTAAACAATGTATATTTTAAACAATGCATATTTTAAACATTTTCTTTTTGTGGCAGTGCAGGAAAATATTGCATATATTTTCTTTCTGTAATAAAAAATTGCCAAATATTTAACCTATCTTAAATGATACTGATAGATTTGGTTATAAAAGAACTATGAATTATATGTATTATAAAATGAATTCTTTTTTCTGATGGCTATCTGGCACTAAAAAAAAATCAGAATCCCTTTCTTGAGGACTATAATAATATCATTGAGTACTACCAGAAAAACTAGTTTAACCTCTATATATGTTCAGACAAGCCATTTTATAGACTAAATGTGTTCTTGGTATGTCTCATATGCTGTTTTTTCTCTACACGAAATTTAAAGAATAGTTTGCAGAATTTCTTTGCAGATTAAGGCAGCAACAAAGGTTCCTGCCCTAAATGGCTTCTTTTTTTATTCATGGAAAGATAATAGTAAAAATACATATTTCCTTCATTACTTGCTTGGGAATCGTTGTAAGCCTCCCTTTAAATGAATGATATGAATGTGCTTAGATGATTTCATATTCATCTATTTTTCTACAGTCTTTCTTTAAACCTAATCAAAATACCAGACTAATATGAGCCACGGTCCCATTGGCAATAGCACATAACTGCTACACTTTCTTAAGAGAACTCCTTTCCTCTTCCATCTACCGTCTTCTTACTTCTTTTCATACACCAAGTTTCAGTTCAGGATTTCAGAATCTCTGTGTGTGACAGCTGTTCATGCATCACCGCTCCTAAGAACAGGAACTTACGGTAAATGTTATGGTTAGCTACATTCTGCTGCAGAAAAAGACATTTGAGTGGGAAAATGCTAATTCATACCTGTGATTTATTGAGTGTATATTTACGATTTTGAACATGAAGTTCTTTTACACTTCATCTTGAATATTTACCACTAACATGGTCTTTTTGCCCCATTGTCTTTGTCAGCTGCTTGTGGCTTGCGTTTATTTACAAAGGTTCAGTTTAGTGACACTCCTTTTTAACAATTCTAACACTCCTTAACATCCAGTAACTTCAACATCCTATATACTCAACTTACATTGACAATGGGGGACTACAAAAAGACTAAAAAAATGCAAATCTATATTTTGCAGTCAGCAAATCCCTCTTTCCCTCATGGACTGGTATGTTTTAAAAAATAATAACTGTTCCCATTCCTAGTTTTATTTGGCTTAGAATGTTTCCTCTATTAGTGTAGTTTTTAATAGCCCATCTCTTTTATAACTGCTAAAAGATTCAAAGCCTATACTGACCACTACTATTGTCACTAACCAGTGGCTCTGAGAAGTTGACCTCATTACTCCCTAGATCAATTCCCAACTATGTGAACACATGTTCATAGATGACCTCTGCTAGACACACCTGAACATGCAGTGAATGAATATAATAATCGACAGAATCTTCCACGGAAAATTCATGACCGTAACTCAGCATAGTTTGATTATGAGACACAAATCCAGGATCTGAAAACTGGGTTAAATTTGGTGGAAGAAACTGAGAAAAGAAAAATGAAAAAATATCTTGGGGTTTTAGCACTGTGGATATTTTAGGGTTTAATGACAAATTAGTACACATTTTTATCAATTACTTGGTAAACTGAAGAATCCAAAACTTTTAATACACTCTGAGTTTCTTGGAGCAGTGGAGGCTTATGAGTTCCCCACTTAAAGCATTCAAATTCAAAATACTACTTCAAAAATAACTCTAATATTAATAGATAAACATATAGCTGAAGACTGAAGAAGTATTAGTGTATGGTACTTTAGTATCAGACAGTATATACCAAAATTATGGGTCAAATATGAAAATAATTTTGGTGTTCCTAGTGGAGGTCAACATGTCCATCAGAGGAAAATGCTAAAATTCAGTGGTAATTTGACTAAATTACAAAGTAGTGAAAATTTGGCAATTATAGATCTTTACATATGGCAGTGTTTCCACTGAAGCCTAAATCAGTGAATATTAAGGGTCCAAGGATACCAAGGGAAGAGACTGAAATAAGACAGAATTAGAGCAGTATTCCCTTACTAATGTAATAGTTTCTGCAGTGATTAAGTTCAAGATAGAAATGCAGGGAACCAGGACATGTTGCTGAAGCTGAAGAGAAGTATGGAGGAAAAGTATTTGGGCTAGGAAGCGGAAGGAAAATGAAGAGGGACCACTTTCCCTAACACAGAGCAGGGACATGTACATGGTGTGCTAATTTTCAGCCTCTGCACAGAAAATTAATTGTAGGAAATACTAACTGACCTCTACAAGTTTACTCTTGGAGCAAACAAGTGTATTCATGAAATCAAGCAATTGCATTAATGTAACAAATTAAGGCTACTATTCTGTGCATTCAGACACTTCATTAAGTGGAAGTGAACTCACAGAAAGGTTTGCTTCTGTTTGCACACTTCTTCCTTTGTGAAGTGCATTGAAAATTTTGCCTTGAATGTCCAGAGGATTTTCTGTAATCAGCATAATTTGGATATCTCCAGTTGGAATTTCTTTTGTTCAATGTGAGGAAGACCTTATACAGTAGTCTTAGAAAAGTAGTAGGTACATCAGGGACAAAAATAAAAAGGAAAAGATATTTTTGTAATTTTATGCTGGTTTAATTAAAGGAGGAAGCCAGGATATTCCAAATATGATCTTTGCCAGAATGTACTTCTCTTGTTCTGTCCAAGGTGTACAGTCTTCATCAGTAATCGTAGTACAAGCTGGACTATGAAGACAAGAACTCCTGTGTAGTGACTTTAATTTAGAATAGGAAGATTCTCATCCCTGTTATTTACCCATACATCATAAATGTAAAATTACCTAGTCCCATTTGTGTCATGTTCATCAAAATTATTTGCAGAGTTGACTCTTGTCTGTGTGGTTGGGCATATGAAAATAGATATAGGGCATATCAAAATAGATATAATGGTTTTATATGTTCTCTTATTAACATTGACTTTCCATGTCAAGTCTTTTACTACTACTAAGTACTTTCACTCGAACAGGGAATTTCTCAGCAAATAACTTAAGTAAATTGCTGCTGTTGTATGGAGTAGTTCTTGACTACTCCAAACTGATGTTTTTGATGGACTTTGTCACTATTTGTGGCTGGTTAATCCAGATAATTCTCTAACAAAGAAAAACTCAATTTTCATTTTAAGGTTGTAATACAAATACACACAAAGTAAAAAAAAATCTAAATCTATTAGAATTCATAGAATGTAACAACTAAGGAATACAGCCCATTTTTCCTTTGAGATGCTCTTTGCTCTTTGTCACAAATATTAATGTTTGGCCCTACTATTGTTGAGGACAAACATATCTTGAAGACTACAATAGTGGATCTCCAAGGAAGCCATTTGTGTGTGTTAATTTGGAAATGTTGAGGTTTTGATTTTTACAGCTTTTAAAAATTTTACTTTAAACAGTGAAGTTCAGTTGGATCCCTATTAAAAAATGATTGTGAAACACTGAGTTATGGAGGATTACATGATGAGGTAAAGAAAGCAGGATCTGTAATCTGTCAGTTCTGAAACATTGTAATTTTCTGCTGCCTTTTTAGAAAAAGTACGTAATATTTTTGATAAGTGTAGTATTGTTTCTGCTGCCAATTGGGTCCAATGAAAGACTTTCCACCTTTTCTTAAATGGAGTTCCATATTTGTATATATATATTAAATCCTTGTGAGATAACTGCATGAAATTCACCATATAATTACATGAACTCTGGGTACACGAGTAGCTAAGAAAATGGAAAAATGGCAATTTGCTGGCAATAATCCAAAACTAACAAGAAATGTTTTTCAGAACTTAACATATTATAGAGAAGCAAGTAAATATCATGACATTCAGGAAAAATAGATCATAGGATATTTCAGCAATAAGTTTGCAATTACGTATCTATAGAAAAAGACTACATCTACCTTTCAAAATCATACATAGCAAAATGCATTTAGTTAAAGGAAGATTTTCATCTAAGAAGAAACTAGTACTACTTTGTTCATCTTTCTCAGTAGAAAGATTGTAACAGGGTCTTTTGACTATCAACAACTTTAAAAATAGAGCTAATTCCTTATTCAGAAGCTAATAAAAATTTTGTATAGTACTTCATAGAAAGTAAACTGTAGAGTAAAGCATTTTGTCACACAGGGTTAGCATACTCTTTCTTCATATTTTCTTAAAAAGTATATTTTATAAAAGTAACAGTAGGTATAGATATTGTGTTTTTATAAATAGTGCATTTCATATAATATAAACTCCAAACCCCTTCAAGCTGAATCATAATCTTGTCTCTTAAATAATATCTTTACTGATGTAGATTTGCTCTGAACTGCTTCTATGAAGGAACATTGAATTAGAATAAAAAGCAGAGAAACTTCATGTTTATATAGTACTTCTTTTCCCTCCTTTCAAACAAAACCAAAACAGAGCTTTCTTTCCTCAAACTGATGTGACTAGCTACTGCTGAATCCTATAAGATCAACAGAGAGATGATGCAGAAAGTATGATTTGTATTTAAAAGTATCATTCAATTGTTCTGAATTAATTAGATTTTTATAAAACAAATTTTTAATTAGATTTTTGTGCAAATAAAATTTGCTGGAAAAAAAATTCAGTTTGAAATCCTCTTACATCTTCTATATGGCTTGGGATTCAAATATATAAAATATGGCTGATGTTGATATTATATTTAGTTCTACTATTAATACTGAAGGCTTCTTCATTTAGTCCTTTTTTAAAAAACAAAACAAACAAACAAACAAATGTTCTTCTCCTTCTGGTTTCCCAGAATTAGCTATTCAGTTTTTCTTGTGGTTTCAGATGTGGGTCTTAAAGGCAAGATATTCTGGTTTTTCTGGTAACATGTCTATCTGTATTCAGAGGTGTATAAGTTCATCATAATATTTGTAGAAGACATTTGAATCTACAAATCTCTGAATGAATACAGTATTATGCAATTTATAGTTAGATGTTTCCTTTAAGCCTTTTTACCACTGAGCAAGAATTTAATAGGTTTCATAAATATGGTGACAACAAACATCATCAAGTGTGTTCTACAGCTATACTATCCCTGTTAGCTTCTGAACTTAATTGAGACACTTTTTTATGTTAAATGTTATGAACAGTTTTAAAATGTATGCATTTATTCTTTGGTTTTTAACTCTTAACTTTCTGGAAGGTAGCCAGTAGTAGATTATTGTTAGTAAAAAAGAACTAAATGTATTTTTAAAATTTATAAGTGTCCTTCTGCCCTGGAGACATTAATTAAAGAAAACGTTATGGCAGTCATTCAAGAATGGAATTGATACTTCCTTTAGGTCTACAGAATATGTTATTGTTTAGGAACCATAAACTGTATGAAATAACTTTAATAGCAGTAAATCTGCATAACTATTCCATATCCAGGATGATCATTTGAAAAAGGTTACACTTATACTTAGGTGTATAGGTGTCTTTCAAATGAAAAGTTATTTAAGGGCTAAAATCAATTGGCTATAGAGTATCATGTTTTTTTGATGGGAATAATAGAGAAAAGATGACTGGAAGTTGTTTGTTACAATGGTAAAATGAGTTTTTATCTCTGGTTAATATCAGCCTATACATTCATCATTATATACTACTCAGTTTTTTTACTATATTGATTTATTTTATCGCCCAAGACAGTTTGTACTTGTATGAAATTCAGAAAACATTGATTTACTTAAATTATTCAATGCTTTAGTGTATGGCTATTATGTCATTTAACACTTTAGACAAATCAATACACTTTAAAAAATTGCTTCCCTTATTCAGAAGGTTTGGAAATGTACTTTTCTGGAATCATTAGTTTGCTATAAGGTGACAATGTTTTATAAATAATCTATTTTAAAACTATAAGGGGTTATAGAGATGTATAAAAGCATAAATAGTTCAAGTAAAATGAATGCTTTAAGTTTGCCTAAAACATGCTGTGATGTAGCTTATGCCTTTACATTTACAACATTATTCTCAAACATACCATTGTATGGCCATATAAAGCTTTTTTGTTTAACTAGTAATCACTGCTGGATGTTAAGAATGTTTCTCCCAGTATTTTAAAGACTGGAAAATTTGACTGTTTGACACAAAACAACCTTCAGTTGTCTGCGGAAAGGTCTAAGGCAGGGGATAAATCTTGAGCACTAATGGAATTTTGTAGTTGTGTTACAGATAAGAAGTATATGATCAAATATGACAAGTGAAAACATCATCTACAGGTAGATAACTCCATCATAAGAAAAGAAATCAGTGCCATGTTCTTACTGAAATGCACAGTTCTGAGACAATTGCTTTTGTACACTGTGGGCACTTCAGACTTTATTCCATGTATACAATCACTTACAGTGCCTGAACAAAAGTTATTTTACAAAATGGAAAGTCTAACATTGATTAAAAGAGCAATTGATTCACATTTAAAAAAATACATATATTTTTTACTAAATGTATACTAGAACAAAGAAGCTGTTGAAGAAACAGCTTGTACAGCAACCTTTCTCTGCAAAAAAATCTTTTTCACCTGCTAAATAGAGAAATGAGAGGCTGAGGGTTAATCCTGAAAGGATTTATTATTCAAATTTCAATGTATTGACAACAGTACACCCGCTTTCATATTTTACTAGAAAGTAAGTGTTTCAGTTCCATCCCTTTACAACAAAAGACATTATTTAAATCTGTTGGAGATACTTTTATCTCCCTGACTGCAAAAATCTCCAGAAAAAAACCCCTATATTTGGTTTCTTTATTGGTAATTTACTTCTTTGAAATTAGAGTGCATGCTGACTAGTTCTTTTGACTGGATAGTTCAAACTTCTTTATGCTCATGTTGGACAGCTGATGAATTAGCAGGATACCTTTTTTCCCCTTGTTTAAAGTTTGTTATTTCCATATATCTCCTATTCCAATTACAAGGGAAAAAACCTCTGCCTATCTATTACCAGTTTTCCTTAGTTGTCTTATCCCTTTCCTTAGCAATGTTAACTCTCATAGACTCATATTAACTCCCATTAATGCTCTGGAGCAAGTGTCTCTCATAAATAGCGGTATACAAGATAATTTCTAAACCTTAAAACTGTACATACAATCCATATGCATAGTTCATTTCCACAAAGGTTTAAAGTTCAAACCTGCTGCATTGCAAGATTTCTTCTGTTTTGGTCCAGGGTCCATGGAACTGTTTTAGATCTTGAAAATAAGAATACTCTGTAGGTAGCAGTATGGATCAGTTTGTCCAATGACGTGTCCTACCTGAAATAGTACAGTGTGGTAGTTAAGAAACACCTTTAATAATCTTAAACCACCCCATTTTTAAAGGTCAGATTGCATGTACATTGAAATAATTAAAATTGCATTCATTCTGAAGAAATTGTCTAGTAGTTTCTACAGTAACATAGATGTTTTCTGCAGTGTTTGCCATATTACTGATATTTTGTCAGGTACAGAAATATATTTATTGGAAGGGCTGATGCTTGGGAATTATACAACTGTAATGCAGGATCATTTCTATTTATCTAGTGAGGTGCTGTAAGGAAGTACGCTACTGTTTAAAGTATTTAAAAAAATAGTGGCATTTTTTAGGCTCTTACTGTGCAATAGAGGTATACTTAATAAGTAGTGAAAGATGTCCCTGCCCATGGCAGGGGTTTCAGACTAGATTAACTTTAAAAGTCCCTTCCAACCTAAACCATTGCATGATTCTATGATTCTATGACCTACTTTCTGGCCACATGGAAGTTTTGTCTGACCTGGAGGGACACAGAGAGGAAAATTCCCACTGCCTTCTTGTTGCACTAAAGGGAGCTCCTAAAAGACTCAAGAGTCAAGATACATCCACTTCAGTAGAGGATCCTCTCTTCTAAGGGATAGAGAATGTAATCTACAAAGTGGTTATATTGTGAATTGTGGGAATTGTGTGCTTATATAAGGAATTTAAATTTAATAATAATCAGTCTAAGGAAAATCACACTGACAGTTTTGCAGTGTTCCAGGAGAGACACACAGATTGTTTGTGGCTTTGCTGGGCATGTCTTTCAAACAGATGAAGCATATATAATGATATATATTGAAATATCCAAAGATGATCTTAGGGAGTTTTTTACATTTTGCTTGCTGAATGATTGGTTTCAGTAGCAGGTTCTACACGGTGGTCAATAGTGGTCCTGACTGATTAAAACAAAAAAACCAACAACATGACATGGTCAATAAAAACATGAAAATATGAGGAAGAAAGTTGAAACTATCAATCTACCCTATAGTGGTGTTCCCTTATAAAATATACATTTTACAGCAAGACAGGAACAGAGGGCGCACCTGACACACTTACTAGAGGAGTGGAATAATGATTTGGATTTAAAACACTGGGAGACATTGTACTGGGCAATTCAAACAAGGGCACTTATTTCCTATTTCTTGAAAATCCTTTCCTTATAACCATACCATTCCGGTGGACCAAGCCACCAACAGCTTGGTTCATTCCATATGTAACAACCATGACCTGGTGCACCTAATTAATAAACAGATGGCAATAGCCCTGTGGGTCCTTAAGTCAGTAAGGGCTTTTGTGCTCCACTGGTTATGTCACAATATCCTTTCTTAAGGGATGCATATGCCAAGACTAGATAATGACACAGCAGATGCTTCATCTTGATTTCAGGATGGCAGAAAGCCAGCCGAGATCCCAAGGTAGTGTCCAGAAGTTATGGAATGAGCTTAATCTTGTTACAGCAGGAGGCAGGAGGCAGAGTCTTCCCCAGGAGTGCTGAAGAGAATAATCCAGCATGGAAGTGTTTTTGAAAATCAGAGAGCAAAAAGGATTGTGGTGGGGTGACCTCTTTAGGCAACACACTGCATGACCAGCATCCTCAAGAAAGACTTGGCACCCTCCACTCTGTTGAGTGTGCTGGTGACCTTTCTGTTGTAGTTCTCTCTGATGGCATTCCCAGACACTTTCTGGGGACAGCAATTCAAAACCAGCTTGCAAGTTCCTGTCCAAAGAGGTGGGCACAAGAATGAAACAGAAGTCATCCTGCAGTAGCGAACATCTGAACATGTATTAAAGGCATGAATGCTACCTGTAACTATAGCAGAAAACAATTTTTCATTTTGCATTTACAGCATCATTTTTTGGCACATGCAGGGTACGTGAAGAGCAGCTCAAAGGAATTCTAGCCACTCCAGCCAGTAAGTCAGCCTCCTTAGGGGCCTAACTTAAATGCCTCTATGCAAAGGCACATATCGTGGGGAATAAACAAGAGGAGTTAGAGACGTGCGCACACCTGCAGGACTATGATCTTATTAGCATCACTGAGACCTGGCGGGATGGCTCTTACCACTGGAGTGTTCGAATGGAAGGATAGAGGCTCTTTAGGAAGGACGGGCAAGGGAGATGAGGAGGGGTTGTCACCCTTTATGTCAATGACCAGCTGGAGTGCTTGGAGCTCTGCCTGGGGATGGATGAGGAGCTGATCAAGAGCTTATGGGTCAGGATTAAAGGGAGGGCAGGGACAGGTTACATTATAGTAGGGGTCTGCTACAGGCCACCTGACCAGGAAGACCAAGTGGATGAGGCCCTCTACAGACAGATAGGAGCAGCCTCATGTTCACAAGCCCTGGTCCTCATGGGGAACTTCAACCCCCTTGATATCTGTTCAAGGGACAAGGCAGCAGGGCATAAGCAATCCAGCATGCTCCTGGAATGCGTTGAGGATAACTTCCTCCTCCAAGTGACAGACGAACCAACGAGGAGAGGTGCTGTGCTGGACCTTGTTCTTACCAACAAGGAGGGGCTGGTGGGGAATGTGAAGCTCAAGGGCAGCCTTGGCTGCACTCACCATGAAATGGTGGAATTCAACATCCTTAGGGCACTGAGGAGGGTGCACAGCAAGCTCACTACCCTGGACTTCAGGAGAACAGACTTTGGCATCTTCAGGCATCGGCTTGGTAGAGTAGCACGGGATAAAGCCCTGGAGGGAAGAGGGGCCCAAGAAAGCTGGTTAATATTCAAGGATGACCTCCACCAAGCTCAGGAGCGATGCGTCCCAACAAAGAGGAAGTCAGGCAAAAACACCAGCAGGCCTGCATGGATGAACAAGTTGCTCCTGGACAAACTCAAACACAAAAAGGAAGCCTACAGAGGGTGGAAGCAAGGACAGGGAGCCTAGGAAGAATACAGAGAAATTGTTCATGCAGCCAGGGGTCAGGTTAAGAAAGCTAAAGCCCTGATAGAATTGAGTCTGGCCAGGGATATCAAGGACAACAAGAAAAGCTTCTATAGGTACATCGGTGATAAAAGGAAGACTAGGGAAAATGTGGGCCCTCTCTGGAAGGAAACGGGACACCTGGTTAAACGGGATATGGAGAAGGCTGAGGGACTCAACAACGTTTTTGCCTCAGTCTTCACGGGCAAGTGCTCAAGCCACACCACCCAAGTCGTAGAAGGCAGGGACTGGGAGAATGAAGAACTGCCCACTGTAGGAGAAGATCAGGTTTGAGACCATCTAAGGAACCTGAAGGTGCATAAGTCCATGGGACCTGATAAGATGCATCCACGGGTCCTGAGGCAACTGGCAGATGAAGTTGCTAAGTCACTATCCATCATATTTGAGAAGTTGTGGCAGTCCAGTGAAGTTCCCACTGACTGGGAAAGGGGAAACATAATCCCCATTTTTAAAGAGGGAAAAAAGGAAGACCCAAGTAACTACAGGCCAGTCAGTCTCACCTCTGTGCCTGGCAAGATCATGGAGCAGATCCTCCTAGAAACTATGCTAAAGCACATGGAAAACAAGGAGGTGATTGGTGACAGCCAACATGGCTTCACTAAGGGCAAATCATGCCTGACAAATTTGGCGGCCTTCTTATGATGGGGTTACAGTGTTGGTGGAAGAGCAACTGACATTATCTACCTAGACTTGTGCAAAGCATTTGACACTGTCCCACATAACATCCTTGTCTCTAAACTGGAGTGACATGGATTTGACAGATGGACCACTCGGTGGATAAGGAATTTTCTGGATGGTCGCAGTCAAAGAGTTGTGGTCAGTGGCTTGATGTCCAAGTGGAAACCAGTGATGAGTGGTGTTCATCAGGGATCTGTATTGGGATGGGCACTGTTTAACATCTTTGTTGGCTACATGGACAGTGGGAGTGAGTGCACGCTCAGCAAGTCTGCCGACGACATCAAGCTGTGTGGCGTTGTTGACACCCTGGAGGGAAGAGATGCCATCCAGAGGGACCTTGACAGGATTGAGAGGTGGGCCCGTGCAAACCTCGTGAAGGTCAACAAGGCCAAGTGAAAAGTCCTGCATGTGGGTTGGGGCAAACCCAAGCACAAATACAGGCTGGGTGGAGAGTGGATTGAGATCAGCCCTGAGGAGACAGATTTGGGGGTGTTGGTTCATGAGAAGCTCAACGTGAGCCAGCAGTGTGCACTTGCAGCCCAGAAAGCCAACCATATCCTGGGCTGCATCAAAAGAAGCATGGCCAGCAGGTCAAGGGAGGTGATTCTTACCTTCTACTCCACTCTCGTGAGACCCCACCTGGAGTACTGCTTTCAGCTGTGGGGTTGCCAATGTACAAAGGACATGGACCTGTTGGAGTGAGTCCAGAGGAGGGCCACAAAGATGATCAGAGGGCTGGAGCACCTCTCCTGTGAGGACAGGCTGACAGAGTTGGGGTTGTTCAGCCTGGAGGAGAGAAGGCTCCGGGGAGACCTTCTAGCAGCCTTCCAGTACCTGAAGGGGCCCTACAAGAAAGCTGGAGAGGGACTTTTTAGAAGGGCATGTAGTGATAGGCCAAGGGGTAATGGCTTTAAGCTGAAAGAGGGTAGATTGAGATTAGATATAAGGAAGAAATTCTTCAGCATGAGGGTGGTGAGGCACTGGAACAGATTGCCCAGAGAAGTTGTGGATGCCCCCACCCTGGAAGTGTTCAGGGCCAGGTTGGACGAGGCTTTGAGCAACCTGATCCAGTGGAAGGTGTCCCTGCCCATGGCAGGGAGGTTGGAAGGACCCTTCAAGGTCCCTTCTAACCCAAACCATTCTATGATTCTATGATTTCCATATTATCAGTAAATTACATTTGGGCAGAACCATGAGTGTAATTATTATGGTATTCACAACAATGGAAAATTTTATCAGATATACAAAAATTTAGCAGGTAAAGGGCCAGTAAAATGTCTATTTAGGTGACTGCTGTACCATTCTGTCATTCAAGAAATGTGGGGAAACCCGTTGTCAAGTTGCACACTGTAACAAAATCCCTCTTTCCTGATTTCAGTTTCTACTGCAAAGAAACATCTGCATGTGGGATTAAACCCTTATAATGTCAGAATGAGTTCATTCTAAAGAAACATAGGCATGTCAGTTGCTTACTGTTTGTTCAGAAGAGATCCAACTTGTTGGAACTGCTATCCAGTTGCTGTAAGACATACGTTTGCTCTATAATCATGCCTTCTTTATTGTAACAGCCAATGAGAACTGAGACACAGTCCTGTTTCTGGCCACTCAGTAAGTACAGGAACTCTTAAGGCAATGATCAGTAGCCATAAACATGAGCAAAGGTATCTGCAATTATTTAACCCAGTATGATATCAGGATGGACCAAATTTTTTGGGTTCCCAATAATGCAGGTTGGACATGGGTTTTCTCAGACAAGTAGAAAAAGATTCTTGATTATTACCTAGAGCCATTTTTTTTTTTTTTTGCCATTCACAGATATATTTTATGTTTTACAGTCACTTTTTATTAGATTTTTTTGAGTAGTTGCAAGGGGACAGAAATTAAGCCAAAATGTAATTGGTTTAGGTGATTGCTTTGCTTTGTGGCAAGCTGAATTAGTTTGGATAGAGAAAGCTCTCAATTAAGGAGAAGTCTTGTTACTTACCATGCCTGTCATGATTTCACTGTTATAGAATGGGCAGTAAATAAGGAAGGTGAGCAGAGAGGTCTCCCCTTTTTCTACCACATCCTAAAAAATCCACTACTTCAGTAGCCTGTTGCCTAGGACCAAATAAGAACATGATCTACATATTACTGAGTTCACTGGATACAAATACCATATGCAGAGTCATGCCTGACAAGTGCTATTAATGCCATAGGCTCTAGAAACAGACTATGTGCCTAGACTTTTCCTTTGCTATTTGGGGAGAAGATTCCACCCTGTCATATTAAACATCCTTTTATAGACATGAAAAATTTTGCCTTGGTTCTTATAATCTTTCTGCTTTAATTGAAATTAATACTGTTGACCAATTCTCTTTAAAAAATCATATGCAAAACTGGCTTACGAGTCAGCTCTAGAGATCTGAAAATTGCTTAATGTAGCATTTAGACACAACTGACTTCAGAATAGTCCTGTAATTGCAGGGGACTATAGAGTCAGTCACTTCCCTGTACTAGAAGTAATGCTGTGCTTTTTTCTTTTCTACTAATGCATTAAAATCAGAAAAGGAGCTAACCTAACTGGTCATTCCTCAGCAGCCCTGGGGGTGTTTCTACACTAATGTTTTAGCTGAGATCAGGAGTGCAGTTATGAAGCAAATGTCCCCACCATCCCACTTACTGTGCTTTGTCTCACATCACCCAGCAGCTGCAGAGCATATGCACTGGATTCTTCTGGGAAGAAACTAAACTGGAGGACACATTCCAGGAGCACACCTAATGTGCTTTGACACGCAGTCCATCCACAGGACCAGGCTGGCATTAGTCTGAAGTGATTTAATTTTATTCCATTTTCACTATAATGCTTTTACTGACTTTTATGTTTCCTCTCTGGTGTCATGGTTACATGGTAAAATCTGTTTCTTTAGTATCCTTTTGGCATCCCTTTACGAAAAGCCAATGTGTGAAAGCTATGTCCTTTGCCTACTGCCTTGTTTCAGATCGTATTCCACAATGACGAAAGCTTTAAAGTCCCTTGCCCAACTGGAAAAGTGAAATCTCAGAGTCACCATCAGATTTCACAACTTTCCTTCCACATAATCTTTCACTTCAGGTGGAGAACAATATCGTCATCTTCCCAAATTGCAGTGCTGCAGCTAGCCTTTTCTGCCTGCCCTTTAGAGTGACTGAACACATCAAATTCTATGGAAGTTGGCACGCAAAAAAGATACTACCTCCTATATAGTTTTTTCTACTGTCACCCTGTGCTGCTTTTATTAACCACTTTTTCTTTCACTTGGGGATTTTTAAAATCTTCCATTTTTATGTAATACCAAACAATGTTCTCTGATCAAGCAGTCACCCGAAGACCTAAGATAAAGTTATTGCAAAGGCAGGGCAATGACACCTACACAGAGACACTCTTGACAGGGATGCCAAATAGCAGGGGTCCTACTTGGCACCGCCACTCCTGCCTGCATCGGGAAGAGCATGGGTTCTGTGGTAGCTGGGAGGAAGACAAGGAGAAGAAAGGGGATTCTGCACCCTAGGAACCAAAATATTCTGTTAGATGTCTGACTTTGGCTGTGTATACAGATCACTTCAATGCTTATGTTTAAGTTCGTCAAAGCCAGAGTAAATGGTATTTCAAATGCTTCAAGTGGAGGGGAAATTAACTCACTTGCTGGGTAAATGCTTCTACTATCACAGGAGAAAAGTCTCTAGCACCAAATGCTTTTGGATCAGTCTAACAGAAATAGTCAGAGAATAAGCATTACCCAACAAGGCAGAAATGCTCTTGTGCAGTTATTTCATGAAAAACAACAATGCCACCAAACATTTCTCAGTAAGGCAATACTGGAGGTGAGTCAGGATACTCACAGTATGCTGGCTCCTGCCTTTATGGCAGTTAAATGCATCATTGAATGCTATTACAGAAAATTTACAAGACATACACTTTGTGCCATGTCTCCTAATGATTGTTGGGGCTTATCAATGGGATAAACACAAGATCTTCACAAAACCCCTACCATAGCATGCCTGATATGCTCTACAGTTCCTAACAGTACAACAGTCAAGTGGTTGAAAGAAGCTACTTACAACCACGTTCATTTTTCATAACAGCAAACAGCATATAGATAAAAGGTTTAAATGAGTAATGACCTATATCTATTCCTCCTTACCATCAATTTAACCTGCCATTTTAAAAGTCCCACTTACCTTCATTTCTGATTGATATAGCTGAATGCAACCTCTCATTGCAATGTACTTTTTTGATACTTACTCTCTCTTCTCCTCGTGTGTCTTTCTTTCAGCAGGCTGGGAAATAATTTCCCTTGCCATTCCTCTCCAACTCACCCGATTCAATACTAAATTTTAGTATTCCCTTTGATTCTTGTACCTGCAGTATCCAGTGCTGGGCTCCAGGCAGGAGCTGTTTTCTGTTTAATTATTTGGTTATCATTTTCAAAAGACATGTGATACTCACAAAGATAGTATACTATTCTTGGCAACATTTTATTTCCTGTGGGTCTCCTTGTTTTTTGCCTCCTCTGATTTAATGCAATACATTATTATATACATAATAAATTGGCCCTAAAAGGGATAGAGAGATCCTTTGATATTAACCTTAAAATGTTTTGAGCATATTTTAGTTCTGTATTCTTGCATTGTGAATGTATATCATTCATTAATTTAATTTGTAAAGGGATTACTTCAGAGTAATCTCATTAGACATGATCATATTACCAGATAGCCTTACATAAGACAATCTCATTAACTGTGCCTCGGGATGTCACTTTCGATATCTATTTTGTACCCCAGATATAAATTCATTACATGCTTCAAATTGGCTTCAAACCTTAAACTGACAATTGTTCTGTATGATGTGAGTTAAACACATGTTTAGTACCTTTGGGTTTGTAATTTGTAAATATAGATGTTTCCAGTAAAATTTTAAAGAACTTAAATGCAAGTAGGAGTGTAACCATATACTATAATTATGCTCTATCTCACATAAGATACATGATTCATATCTTCAAATGATTTTAGATGTTGTTGCTCAGACTTAGATTTTCATCTACTTTTTATATTGCTGCAAGTATCTAATATAGACTAGCTGAAACTAGTAATAGATGATTCCTGTTGATTTTGAGAGGATTTGAAATTAGCCCTTCTTGTTCCTGATTGTAGAAAGATAAATTGAAACAATAGAAGCAACCCTCAGTTTACTGTAGGAGGAACAGGTTTCTGTCACAAAACCTGTGGTGAGGAAGGAACTGTGTTATGTATAACTAGTGAGCAGTTTCAGATATGAGACACTGCAAATCAAGAAATTATTTATATGTAGTTATCATTCCATTTTCTGTACATTGGGTTTTTAAATGCAAGAAGCCAGCTGGCTCTGCCTTCTGGAACAAAAGGGTAATGTTTGGATTCAAGCTGAAGGAAAAAGAAGGTTGATACAGACATAGTGAAACATGAAGAATTCTTTGACGTTCCTCAGCTATGACTTTTCTTGAGGCTTTAAAAATACTTCCCTCATCATTCAGTAAACCTGCCAGTGAACTACAGAGTTAAACCGTTCTGCCAGTTTTTGATGCTGACTGAATCTTTGGTGCTGATCTTCCAACTTCACTGAACAGGATGGAGAAGATTTCTCAAACAGCTGTTTCAGTTCCCTAAACTGGCAATCGAATAGACTGGCTTCATTCAACCCAAAAGGATGGTGCTTTTCCTTTTCCTTTTCCTCTGTCCCTCCTTTCCCGTATGAACTAAAATACGCATCAAGGATGTGCTGTTTACTTTTGGCTAATTGCCACAAAATATCCAATTTTTTATTCTATAACAAATTTCTATAAGAGCATACAATGCACTATAATATGACAATTTTAGATGATCACAGATGATTTATGCTTTACAATTTTGTTCAAGTTGTACTTATGACTTGTCTGAAAGATATGTCCAAGACCCTGGGAAATATTATAAAGCAGTGTGAGCCTTGCTTCCCTAGAGGAGGAGAGTGAGGTATGAGAAATTGTATATCTACCACCAGACTCTTCTGTAGGACTCTGAAGTGAGATCTATGATTTTAGACTGTCGTATTGAATGTCTACATGCAGGCAGTAGGAGAACTGTTCAAGTGACATTCAGTCAAGTGCCCACATTATAATGATAACATACAGCTTTCCTTTGTCTTTATCTCACATAAGACTGCCACTATCACAAGAATGGTTAAAAGTGCTTGAAAAGCTGTTCTTGATGAAGAGTGGCAGACTGAAGCACTACCCTAGCAAGACAGTGATTATAGTGGAAGACAGAGGAAAGAAAAATTGCAGAAATGGTCTAATACCCTGTTTGGAAAGCACAAAAAGCAGCTCATTAATTTAGTTTAAGGTTTACACAAGGCAGAACAGCATTCCAAAGTAATGCTTTCTATCAGTTCTGGTTGGCTGGGAGACACTGCTGCATTCTGGAAGCCGGCTTTGTTTTATGTTATTTATGTTTGTTATTTTGTCAATTCTTGGCACGGCCAAAGTAATGCAACATAGTAGAATTTGAAGCTAGGATGCTGGAATTTATTCAGCCATCTCAGAGGAGTATGAGGACAGGGCAGCAGAAACTATCATTGTAGAATATTTTAGCCAGTGATGCTGGTACTTGATATTTGTAACACATAGTCCCCAAAACCCACTTTCTTAATTTATTTTATGGTATGGTATTATGGATAAGAATTTTACTAAAGAATGACTCAATGGTAAGACTTTCCTTTCCTACAAGGATATTTCAGACAGCTCTGCTGATGCCAGCTATAGCAGCATCATGCTGGAAAAGACACAGGCCTCAGAGAGGCAACTCTCAAACCATATACACTTCTGTAGCTCCAAACAGCATCCTAAATCTACACTGAATACTCAATACTCACAAAAAATCAGTGGCAATTTAAGAAATGAGTGAGATGTAGTACCAAGCTGCTTAACATGTTAGTTGTATTCACCACTAATTTTAGACTCAGTGTGAATTAACAGTGCAGTCTTATAACCGTAATGCAAGAATGGCAAAAGAAAGATCAATACTGGGAGAAAAGACTGTAATATATTACTCAGTTATAGAGAGAGCTGAGTGAAAGAGGATGATGTAAAAGCAGGAATAATCAAACACAGGTGACTGATGGCAGAAAAACTCCACAAAAGCAGTATTGTTGAAATTAACACCTGTGCTCATGGGAGGAGCAATGTGGGACTGTAATTTAAAATTGTAAAAGAATTTCCCCCTTTATTTTCTTTGAATTAACTGATTTCAAATTGTAAGATGTTATCTGTAAAATGCTAAAAATGTGCGATAAACTTTTCTTAAGCCAACGACCACTATGAATCTCTACATCTGACTGGATAGCAAGGTGGAGGCAAAGCAACACTTGCAGTCTCCACTTACAGATATAGAAATGCTCCTAATCTGCTCTCAAATGTGGGCATACATTTCCACAATAACTATGAGAAATATCTCAGAAAGTTTGAATGTCCAGTTGGATGGTACAGGAAATGAAAATTACATTACTTTTGAAAAATAATTATGGTAAATGGAGATTTATACACAATTCTTGAAATATGGTTTACAAGAGAAGTACAGTTAGGCTTTAATTATGATACCGTTAATGATGAGTGTTACATCAAAAAGAATTAGGGTCAGGAAGCTAGACTTCTTACTGAGCTATGTCAGGGGTAGTGACTTTTAGCCCTTTTGAGATGATGGTTAACTCTGGGAGAAAAAATGTCTCTTGACAGTAAGACAAAAGCAGGAAAAACCCTTAGTACTTATCACAGGAGCTGTGCAGACACACAGTGAAGGGTATGCTGCTCCATGAAATATAGCATGTGTGTTGTGGGGAAATACCATCAACACAGGACATTCAAGGAACAAATGGTGTGGTTTTTGTTACTCTGTTTTTGGTCAACACAGTAGAGCTGTTCCTTCTAATACAGTACTGGCCTATGTATTGAGTAAAACATATTAACACTGGCCTTTTATGTCCTGATAGAGTTTTCAATTCTTTTACCTAAAAGAACTGAAGTTAGGGCTCTTAGTCCTGTCATTCACCCTCACTAACTGAGAATACCATTGCTAAAACAATCTTACACATTTGGAAAATGCCGGAAATTACACTGTTTTACTGGACTGTTACTTACAGAAATAGAATTTTCTAGTTCACTAAACTAAAAATATGTCTAAATGAACACATAAATTTATTCAGTAATTTTTTGGGACTGAGTAGTGTTATTGTAAAAGCTTGGTGAAACTGTTTGCTTAAGGGTTCTGATGAGATAGTCTTTTGCTACACTTCCTATTTTTTAGGACAGAGTTGTGCAGTAATTACAATATATCAACATCTGAAGAACAGGCTGGGAGCAATTGCAGTTTTCCCTGTGGACTTGATAAAAAATTGAGAATCACTATCCAAAAAGCTGTATTACCTTTCTTTACATCTGCAGAATTTTCCTATCTATCCAAAATGTCTAAAGGAAATACCTTTGAATTTGTTTCTCCTGCTTTTAATAATTTAAATCTCAGAAATATTTTTATAAATAAAACAAAAACTGTAGCAGAGTACTGAAACTTTAATGTTATCGTACAGTGGGCTCAGTCTAACATACTCTGTTTACACCGCTCTGCAGAAATTTTTATCTTACTGTGTTTCTTCTTGGGCAGTAGGGCAAGCAAGGCAAGGAGAGTTTCTTCAGAAGCTACTCTCCTGCCCAGTCTTAAACTTCTTCCCAGATTTTTCCCAGTTCACTTACACCTTTATGCTTATTGTCCAGAGACTCTATGGCTTTGTTTTCCTCATGAGCTTTTGATGTGCTACATGGACTGGAATCCTATATATTTCTGGGTTTGCTACATGCTCAAACCTAATAAGTGCTTTTTTCCATAGTCACTAACAGTTTAACATCTGTCCTCATATTTCCAGAAATATAACCTTGATCACTCATTTAGCATTTAATTTGCTTTGTAGACACTACAAATAAAAAGCCTGTTTTTCTGCTTTATACATCAGCAATACAATCTTTTTGTTCTCATACATGTTTGTAGTTGTCTGTATTGGCAAATTTTGGTTGTCTGAAGTAGCATGGCCTGCTTTATTTATTTATTTATTCTCCCCACTTTCATTTCTTCATTCTTATTTTCTATCACTAAACTTCAAAATTATTCAATGCTCTTTATGTGTTCCTGATCAATTGCAATATTGTTTTTTTATCTTTTTAATTCACTTATTTTCTGATCAACTGAATTAAAGAGAAAGGACTAGATTTCCAGCACTGAAAATGGTGCACTAATTTTACAGTGCATTTTTTGCCCATGCCATCAATTTCTGCATATGTATTCCCACATATGCAGACACACCAATGGTTATCAAAGTAAAATGAATATTAGCAATACATTCTCAATTATATTTCCTTCTGAAGAGGTTCAGTTGTTTCATTTCTGTACTCACAGGGTATGTGGGGGAAAGAATCAAAATGATTTTTAAAATAGTAATTTAAGTTATGCTAAGCTATAAGCAATAGGAATATCAGTCTGGTAGCTAATGTAAATCTTACAGAAAACTTTCATTTCCTTCATTCTAGTATTTCTCAGGTAGAAATTGGCTTTTTCAGAGACTGCTTAGGCTTCTGCTTGTATTTGCATTTGATAATATATAATTATTTAGTATATATTACTTGGCAGCATGTTAATCACAGGTAAATTGTTTTATTGATGTGACTATTTATTTCTTTAAATCTCCAAACTTTGTTTACACATAACTGTTCTAAAATCCAAAGTTCACCTCAGAGAGAAAGAAATACAAAAGGGGGAAAATACTGTTTGTCAAGAACTAAAAGTTCCGAGTCACATGACTTCTAATTTTCTTCTATATAGTTTTCACTGTGTTACTTTAATACTTCCCCAAATAGTGATTATAATATTATTTTTCAGGGTTTTTTCATAATAGTGGAATAAAAATTACATCTTTTAGCAGTGGATCAATCTAAAAGAATCAATAAATAGGAGAACTTACCTAGATAAATTAACACAGTCTCTCTCTCGTGAGACCCCACCTGGAGTACTGCCTTCAGCTGTGGGGTTGCCAATGTACAAAGGACATGGACCTGTTGGAGTGAGTCCAGAGGAGGGCCACAAAGATGATCAGAGGGCTGGAGCACCTCTCCTGTGAGGACAGGCTGACAGAGCTGGGGTTGTTCAGCCTGGAGGAGAGAAGGCTCCGGGGAGACCTTCTAGCAGCCTTCCAGTACCTGAAGGGGCCCTACAAGAAAGCTGGAGAGGGACTTTTTAGAAGGGCATGTAGTGATAGGCCAAGGGGTAATGGCTTTAAGCTGAAAGAGGGTAGATTGAGATTAGATATAAGGAAGAAATTCTTCAGCATGAGGGTGGTGAGGCACTGGAACAGGTTGCCCGGAGAAGTTGTGGATGCCCCCACCCTGGAAGTGTTCAGGGCCAGGTTGGACGAGGCTTTGAGCAACCTGGTCTAGTGGAAGGTGTCCCTGCCCATGGCAGGGAGGTTGGAAGGACCTTTTAATTAATTACTATTACTTCGGTGACAATGCATTTTTGACTCACATTCCTATATTATGATTTTAAGTTTTTTAATATTTCTTCATTTCAAAGAAAATGGAGGGTAGCTTATAATATAGTTGTGTTCTTCTTTTGATTTATGCTAACAGCCTGCCCATTTCCACTCAGTATTGAAAAGGGGAAGGTTTGTTTAAAGCACTCATAATCCCTCACAAAATAAACTTTTTTTTTCCCTTTGGGATACTTGCTAAATACAGTGTGCAGATATTTGAAAAAAATGAATACTTCACTGGTGTTATACTACAAGGGTTATTACTGAACTGTTTGATTGACAAGAATCATAGATTAATTCTTTTAGTGACAGCAATATTGTAGATATAAGCCACTGAAGGCACTTACATGTAAATATGATTTTCTTATAGTTCTATGCAGTAGTTAGGACTGACTGTAGTCTTTTATGTACATTATGTTTATGAATACACAAATACTTGAATACTCCAAATTTTCCTAAATGATACAAACATGAACAGAAACATCACCCTGAAACCCATTCACACTCACAAGAGACTTTTTAATTAACAGTCACATCTGTGCAAGAATACTATATTTTGCAAAGTTAGCAGCAACTTAAACCATATTATTAAATTTTGAAAAAGAGTACAAATCTCAGTAGACCTGTTTAACAATTCAAGAACTAGTGTGGAATGATACCTCTGGCCTCCTGAGTCTAGTTTGGAAATAGCTAAGTTTTCCATAATGAAGTCATTAAATATTTAATAGTATAATATTTTGAACACCTTTCTAACATAAATGAAATTAAAATTTAACCTGTTTAAACTGTTAAAGGTTATCTGAGAAAATTCCATTAGAATACACTTTCAAAGCCAATTAAAGATGCCTTGATATTAAAAGATGGCTTTTGTGAAGAAATTGAATCAATGTAAACAATAAAAAATGAAGATCAAAGTGAACAGGTAGATTCTTTCTGAAGTATTTCATAAGGTTATGTAGTAAAATCCTGAAAAACATTTTATTTTGCAACATGGTACTATTGATCTTATGTAATCCTGATCAAAGTCTAGCTGCAATCCTAGTTTAATCACTCTAGTAAATCGTAGTAAAAGGTGTAAATGTTCATCAAGGTATTACGACATACTGCCATTTTAAGATAAGGCAAAAATTCATAGTATGGAAAAAAGGTCTAAAATATTACAATAAAATAAAGCTTTATATTGGAAGGAAAGGAAAATACTGTTATGTTCTGGCCATAAATTATCCCCTTGTTTCTGCTTGCTAAAAAAAGATATTCTAAAAGGACTCTGTGACTACAGCTTTGATTTTGTCTTCATTTTTTTTTTATACCAACTATCTTTGCTACTCCATCAAGGTCCTGTAGGCAATAGGCTATGAGAATGCACACAAGATCTTATTGGAGTAGTAATTCCTTCACTGTTAGCAGAATGGGCAAAAAGCAGCTCACGGACCTAGTATCTGCCTTTACTGGGTTGACATCTGATTATGATCACTAGCATCTCCGTATAATGGTACAGCATTTCACAGAATGGACAGAAAACAATTAGAAGTCACACATCAGCAATGAGGAAGAAACATAACCATTCAATCACAGGAAGCTGAAGGCAGCATTTTGACTCAGCACAGGGAACATTCTTCAGGACTTTAAAGACCTGCATCAGTTTGCAAATGCAACCTTCATGCTCAGCTCAAACACTTTAAGTTTCATTTTAAGTAAAAAGTGGAAATCTTCTCTTTTTAGAGTTTTGCTCATGGAGGAGAAATAGAAATGCCAGAGACTTCACTATGTTTTGTTTATTATTTGAAATGTGGAAGTATATATTACCAGCTTGATTTTTAAGCTGATAGTGGTCAATTAAGGCAGCAACAAAAGTAAACCTTTGTGAGATTTCTGTTCATTAAGATTGCAGTCTATGGCTCTCATTCTCCAAATATTTCTGTTTAAATTCAATATCTAAATAATTGTATTGACTTTGATGGGGGTTGTACATGCATACAATGGGCAGAACCGGGTTTTATTATTAAATCTGTACTATAGCCCAGGATTCACGATGTTAGGAATTATATAATATGGAGAATGTTATAGTCATTTTTCTGATAGCAAAACACTGTATACTGCATTAATTTTTGTTTTAAAGGTAAACAAAAATGAAGTGTGAAAGAAATCACAGACCATGTTATCACACTCACTGTGGTACCAAATGACTCCCTTTTTGAAGCTCAGATAAAATAATTACATTTAACTGGAAAATCAGTCACAACTTTGAATTGCCTACTGTTGTCTTTAACTTAACAGAAGGGGAGCAAGGGGAGGAAAAAGGTTGTGAGACTTCTTTCTACTAAAAAACATATAGTACAGTTTAAATCCATTCACTATAACTCCTTGTATGAAAATGAGTGGTCACTAATTTAGAATGGATGACAGAGACTATGATGAAGGGCATAGCTGTTGGGCTAGTAGTAACACTGGGTTTACAATTGCTTAGTACGTGGAGACATACAATAAAGCACTGAAGGAATCTGTTCACGTATGTGGCTGTTTAAGGTCATCTTTACTGAGAATATCCAGCCTCTTAACAGTTTTGATTTAAACTAAAACGATATTTTGTTTTCCTTTCATAGACTTTAATTTGAGGAAATGATAAATATTCCTATAATTCCTTGGATGATTTGAACATGTAACACATTTAAGAATTGAGCACTGGTAGAAAATCTTGTGGAATTTGTGAGGTGCATGAGACATTTGAGTGATTTCAAGTGATAACATAAGACCTTCTTCCTATGAGCTCTTTCCTTTTATCCTTAGTTTTGTTATTGCTAAGGATATGTGTCTTTTCCTGTGGAAAGGATTCCCTTTCCATAGGAAATCAATAGTTCCCTATGAATAATTTTCTGTTTTGCATTTTATTTCTTCAATAGAATACGAAAAGAAGTAGAAGCGTTATAACAGATTTTGATTATGAACACTCTCTAGATTTTTAGAAGAGCATCATTTCCACACCAAATCAGCCTTTATGTTCATCTCCACTATCATAAAGCTTCTTTACTTTTCAGTTATTTATTTTCTGATTGACAAACACCTTTCTGCAGCGCTTCTCTCCTTGAACCATCTTCCCATTTCTTAATGGGTAGTTTCTCTTCCATGCCTTCTTCTCTCCATGATACTTTATCTCATTCACTTCAGACTTTTCAGAAATAAATATATTTAAGACAAAACTTGAGGGATGATAGTGCAGTTTTAGTAGAGTTCAGAACAAGCAGTACTGTCAAAATTCAGGCTTGTAATTGGATTCTAACTTGGAGCAAAAATATGAAGAATCTAGTCTGTTCTTCCTAAAGTACTATTTTAATCATAATTGAAGTAATCATTTACTCTGCTAGGGCCTGATTCTTCAAAAGTTATTGACTGCGGTAAGCACTACTCATGACAGTCTCTGTCAGATTTGGTGTTTAGCATGAGAGCTTGCCTCTAGCTGTAATTCCTTCCATTCTCTCTTCTTCCTGCTTTTCTTACAGAAATATTTTAATCTGCATGAGCAACCACCATCTTCACATCTAACTTTTTACACACATTTCATTTTCCATTATCCAATCTGGTCTTTCTATTTTTTATTTTTATTTTATTTTTTAATAAATGGCTCTTATTGTCCCAAGTTAACATTTAACTTAAGCTGAATTCTAAGACAGTAAAAAATTGAACTCTTCTTTCATTAAGTAAACTCCTTTGTACTTATAACATGTGGTATTAATTATTTATTAGATAACATGTCATATTTTAGTCCGCAAGAAACAATGAGTTTCACACTGGGGATCAGCATGGGTCTTGCCTAAGGGAAACTTGATTATTTGAACAAGACAGAAGACCTATTGATTTAATGTTCAGGACTCCAACAATTTCTCTACAGCATGATATTGAAACATTGTGTGAAGTTCAACATTAAACTGAACACTAATCTCAGAATTAACTAGCAGGCACAGGAAAAAAAATGCAGGATCTAAATTACCTCATCAGTTATGTAAGTACAGTTCTTATTCATTTCAGCAGAAGTCATATATGTAGAAATAGATGACATGGGATTTTAATTTTGATTTTTCATTTTATGGCTATCTTTAATGTTGAACTAAGCTTTTGAGAAACAAGGAGCTTTGACTTAGTATTGATGAATGGGAGAAAATATTTGTGATGTTTTGCAGTGATTTGCCAACTTTGCAAAGAACAGCTTTGGTTATATTTTATTATTTGCAATGTTTAAGCAGGACGGACTCCTTCATTTTCTAGAGAGTAGCAGAAGCATATATGTACATATGCTTAAGTCTCCCACTCTCAGAATTTCTCAATAGAATTATCCATTATTACTCTTCCCTGCCCCCCCACGGCTATTCTGTTAGCTACTACTGTACAGCTGTCAGACATGGGACTAACCAAATCCCAAATGACGGTGTTCAGGAGCCTTTGCAAATGGTGGTGGAAGGCATCTATACCTTCTCTCTCTTCTGTTTCTTTTTAGTCCTGAGTTAGAATAATGAAAGTAAGGAGAATGGGGGTTGCAGCTTTAATAACTATTATATGTAGGTAAATTTACCATGCCACATTGTGGGGTTACTAGAACAAGATTGTACTTAATTTGGCTTTTGAATATCACTTGATTGACAGATTGTACCTACATTCATTTTGCTCTTTGTTCCTGCATCTTGGAGAAGATGATTACTCAGATGTAAATAAAGATACTGATTTCTTCTTTCAGCCAACTCAGACTCAATGATTTGCTCTTTATGAATGGAACTCTACACATGCACAAATGTTTTCTTAAATCATTGATTAACACATGCTGGGTTTAGTAACTGCTTCTTCACACTGTAACTTGCTAATTCATAAATTGGTCCATTGAGTCTAGTACAATGGAAGCATATTGGTCATATCATCTCTTGAAAGAACAGAATGATACACACCATCAATCTCAAGACTTCTTCTCCTCTTCTTGTGTTGGAAATCAGTACCCACCAAGCTTCTGTATAAAAATGATTCAGACCTTTTTCATAGATCTACACACTATTGTTAGCATCACAGGCAGTAAATTACAGTGTGCTATCAGATTGACTAATGGATGTTCTGCTAAACCATCTGGCATGCTTCTATTAAAAAGGAGCTGCTTTTTTCAGATGGAAAAGCCTTTCAGAAAAGTCTATCCATCATAGCTGAGCTCACTGCATCTTGAGTTCCTAACTATTGTGTACTTTTTCTTTTCACATTTTTTATATTTATTACTGTTCTTAGACCCAGTAACTCTATATTTTATATCTTTTGAATGCAGTTCTTTGTATATGCTCCTAAAGACTGAAATTTTTGAGTGAAGGAGAGGGCATTAGGGAATAAAAATAACTTTTAAAATGTTTTTATTCTCCTTTAAGGAATTTTTGATGTAGGTATGCAATTTCATGTGGACAGCTATCACAGAACATGACTTAGTGTACTTGTTTTCTTTTCCTGTCAGTGATCAGCTTGCTCAGTCAGTGTGGCCTTAAAATCCGAGCACTGTGATGCACTAAGAAGAGATATCAACCATGAGAACACTATTCTGTGCAAACTTGTGGGTTTTTAAAATATTTTATCACTCCCTAATTTTATCAGCATATCCCTTAATATGTTTTCCTTCTTTTATTCTTATAAGTAATAAGATCTCATTTTTCTATCATCTGTGTAATAATAGGCTACCTCCAGTATTGTATATCTGAAAACCTCTAGACTGTAAACATAAAATATATCTATCTTCATGTGTTTCATAAAAGTTTAGTTTGAAAATTCAGTAGCTGTTTGAAAAGAAAAATTATTTCAAATCAGAAGACAACCCAAGACTAAGGAAGGAGACAAAGAGACTTTGTTTCTTCTAAACTATGACTCCAAACATGGATTTTAAGTAAAAGCTTATAACCCTGAGACACACACAGATGTTGGTTTGTTGGTTGCTTTTAAAATACAGAGGGACAAAAACCTAAAAGAGGAAACAATCTAAGTAAGATTTTAAAAGTCAAGAGGAGACAAGGCACATTGCATCTACCATGATAGAACTGTCTAAAGCTTGGACTTTCATTTACTAGATAAGTATTTATTAATGAATACAACACCTTGGCTATGCCATACACTGTAAATGTGTTATTTGTAAGATATTACAAAATAGCTTCTTTCTTAGCCTAGATGACATATGTCAGAGGAGCAGAAGACAGTCTGTCAATGTAATTTGGAATTCATTCATACAAGCACACATCTTTGTTCTTCCTGACTTCCCAACTGTAATTGTGACTAAAAGTGCTATGAAATTGTGTTCAGATAATCATTAAAATTGTTATCTCAGCCAGCAGATCCTATGTTATCTTTATATTTGAATAATGGCACCGTTTGGGATTTCCTATTAAAGATTACTTAGGGACAGACGTTACTAGAAAAAGTTAGCAATGACACTTCACCTCTGTGTATGAGCTGTGTGTTAGCTGCCGTGACAATGCAGCTACATATGCACAAGATATCTTCAAAATCTAGTTTTATATTGCCTAGATGTACCAAACTCCTATGATTTTATGCCTATTCAAGAAAGCCTGTCAAGAGTTTGGCCAGGATGAGATACACAGTACCTTTCCTCAGTAGCAAGTTCACAGGAGAGGTGTCTCCAAAAATGAGCATTAGTGCATTAGGAAGCTGTGTAAAACTTTGGTATGGTCTAAACTATGGAATTCTAAACATACAGAAGAATTCTTCACAGTAAGTTTTGTATTTTGTGTTAAGTATGTTCTACTGGCTGAAAAACTTTGTGTACTGCTATGCTACCACACTGTTACAAATAATAATGCATGAAATTACCAGTGATTGTACACAGTGGGTGACAGTGCAGATTGAACATTTACCACAGAATAGAGAAATACTTTTTTTTTCCATTTTGAGTATATAAAATGTAGCTAAGACTGTAAGAAGAAAATGCAAAGATGAATAGTTATTTCTAAGAACAATACATACTGTCAACTCCTTGTGTTATAATGCAGAATTGTTATAGCTTATTTTTCTAGTGGAGCAGATATTTTCATGGCGATTCTTGCACTGGGCAACCAACACTCATTATTTTGGCAATGCCAAAACCACCTAGTTCCAAAAGCTTTTTGAATCACCTCTTCTGTGCCATAGCATTCAGGACTTCTGTCTCTACATGTGCTATTTAAACATTATCTGAATTGTGTTAAGGCAAAGTTTGTTAACAAAATTAAAATATAATTCCCACTTCCTAATATATATCTTCTAAGCAATGCATAATTTCATGTGTTGAGCTACAAAAGGTGGTAAAAATACTGTTTTAACATAGAATAAAATGTTTTTACTTTCCATTACTGCAACACAATACTGTATATGCTTAGTTGCAGAATATTGGGTCTTAAAGTAGATTAGATTTTGGATTTGGCAATTTCACTGTATCCCTATGTTGTTGTGATGGTTGCTACCAGTTTGATTTTTTTTTTTCCTTATGGGAACATAGAATAAGAAAAGTAGGAAGAGGGATTGGGTCAAGCAGAAAGAAGGAGAAATTCCAGCTGTGACCAGTTACATATGCTTGGAAAGAAAAGGTTCAAAATACTGAAAGGTGTGAGTACGACACAGTACAGAGCTGGAAGCCCGAAGTTTATGCAGCATCCTTGCTGAGAGAAGAATGCAGCAGAGAGAGAGACCTCAGTTATGATGGAAAGAAAAGTGCCTAAGAATGAGGGAGGATTCTGGGAGTTTTCTGAAACTCAGAAAGTCAACAAATTAACCAAAACCAGGCCCTGAAAAAAAGGACCTCCCTGGAAGGATACAAGTTTAAACTCTTTTTTTCCTATGCTGTCTTTCCAAAGTCTTATAAATTAACTTTTGAAATATACGTGAAATTCTAGGGTATATTTGGATATCATCTGATTTCTTCAGGTGTAAAATCCTCTTAGTTTTTTTTTTAAATGTTTACTACAGAGAAAAGTTCTCACAGCTCTGGCCATCCCAAGGGACTTCTAGTCTTTCATTAACATAAAGGACTGATATCTATGTTGATGTTTATGATGATGTATCTTCTCACATTTGCAAATCAGTAATGAGCAGCAGGCGTGTTTCCTCTGTTTGCTTGAAGTATGGTGACCATTTGTGTTTATTTAAAATTAAAACTTATTATAGGGAAAGTTTTCATGCTAAGAGCTGACTGTTGCCTTAATAGTTACGAAATTATATTGTCATTTTAGCACATTAACAGCTTAATAATATTTGATTAACTTTGAAGAAATATCTTCACATAGCTCGAAAGACACTGTAGTAATTGAAATAATATCTAAACCAAGAAGAAAAGGTCAAAACTGCTTCTTGGATAAGTAGGGATTAATGATCCTGGAGGGAGGTGTTTGCATTTGAGTGAATCACCAGAAACCATTATAAGAAGGAATAACTGTATTAAAAGAACAAAACCAGCAATACCTTCCCTGCTATGGTTTTTAGCCTAAAATTATCTCCTTTAAATAGAACCTGACACAGAGGACATTTTGAACATACACCAAACCTAAACCTTATCTTCTGCATTTGGCAAGCATGTACAGTTTGTCAGCAAGGTACAAAAAAAAGAAAGAAAATTAAATATTTTCAAATTAACTCTTGGTGTAAGCAGATCAAGGGTAGTTTTCTTTCTTTCTTTCTTTTTTTTTTTTTTTGTTTTTGTGCATTAGGTCTGGCTGACTATTTTCTAGTTTGTATTTTTTAAATTTACATTTGTTACTGCTTTTTCCTTACTGGCTTTTGTATGCAAAGAGTTTTCAGGGTAAATGATTAAGAGAGGACTTCATTGCTTTGGTGTGGCATTCTTAAAGCTGAACGTAGGAACACTTTTGAAACAGTATACCTATATATTATTATGGCAGACCTGTAAGAGGCAATAAGATAACACTCATCTTAGAGGCATGGGCAAATGTGAGGCCATACCCATAAGATGAAGTATGTGAGAAAGTATCTTTTTTGCCAGCTTTAGCCAGGAAAGCTTCCTAATAGAAAGTAAAATGCAAAGAACATAAATACTAAAGTAATCTGCAAAAAGAATTTATTGGTCCATTTTAAGCTTTGAAAATAATACAATTGCTGCAATTATAAGAGTAAGAGCTAAATTAGGCAGCATCAGTTTACCTCTAATGCACATCTCTGATTTCTTTTTCCCTGTTTTACTTTTAACCTTTATTCATGAAATGTCTCTTTCTTTTTATATATTTGTGTGTCTTTGTATATATATATGCATATAGTCAGGAACATTAATGTGTGTTAATTCTAACAAAAAGGCAAAATGTATATTTCACAAGTACATAGTAGTATGGAAGCCCTCTTGCAGGATTTTCTCCTCCTAGAAATTAATTCCCTAGTTGCAATAGATTCTGGAAAGATGATAGAACAAACAATACAGTAGTTCATGTTCTTTATTTTCTTCTCGCAAAAGCATATTTTTAGCTCACATTCTGTTTCTCTTTAAGTACTCTACTACTTCAACAAAACATAAAATGCACAGTAACCTTTGGAAAAAAGTGACAAAAGTCACATTGTGATTTGAAAGTACAGTACTTAAATCATTACTAGATCAAAGACTTGATCTCTTCCTGCCTCTAATTTCATCCTGGTACTTTATAGTCAGAGGAAATTGAAACTCTGCTGATACATTCATTTACCTATTGTAAGTAGATAAGATGCCTAATAAATCACTATATAATAGCTTTATCTTTAAAATAGTTTTAGTTTAAATAAATACAGTGTCCCACTCAAGTTAGAAGAACTAGAAAAACAAGTGGATAAGCTTCCAAGGAAACGAAGAACCAGATTTTGCAAAAAAGGAAGTCACCTGAGATTAGCATCTAGCAATGTTTTTAAATTATCTGCTTGTCCCTGTGAAGTTCAGCACTGCATCAGCTGACTCTCAGGCATCCATTTTTCAAAAGGAATCTCTACATCCAGGTTAAGTTTCCAAGTGCCCTGGACCATTCTTGCAGAGTCCTGTGAGTCCTCACAATGCATTTCTTATTCAGACCCAGTGCCTTAAAAGTCTAAGCTATCTTATCTGGAAACATGAACAGGGTTAGGTAGAGGAGGCTTTCAATTTCACTTTCCTGTGGCTGACTTTATTGCCTTGCAAGACCTTGTAAGGAGTTGTTAGATTAGCTCAGAATCTATACAGCTTCATGGGGCTTGATGTAAATCTGTTCCTTCCACAGGAAAGCAGAAAGTCACTGTTTTCTTTTAAAGAGTTTGAGGGATGGTAGTGCAACTTACCCTTTTGCAGAACAAGCTGGTGTTATGCTGTTCTCACACGCACTTCGGTGCCCTTCTCTGTGTTAGGATGTTAAAAAACAGTCTGTCATTTCCTAGGAGAGTACCTAATGATTAGGCTTCAGGCGATTTTCCTCTCAAAGCTGTGCCACTCTGCAGAAATAATTTAAGACTCATCAGACCATAACTTTCTAGCTCAGAGAGTAGGGCACTTACCTGAGAGAAGGACAGACTTGGATTTGGATTTCTCCCCCAAGCTAGTTTGTGTGAATTTTCATCAAATAAACATTCAATAAAAGACTGAAATGCACTTATTCAAAGAATCAAAAGCTGAGACTCTTACAATGAGGCCAAGAACCCCCTTGCCAGACTAAGGCAGGTTAGCTAGGGTCCCTGCTGCTGAGTAGCTGAAGGCATTGCAGCTGGGGAGATGGCAGCTGTTAGTCTGTACTGTCTGAAGCTGAGGAAAACGGTGAATCTAGGTTGTCTTCTACGAGGTCAAATTCTCTAACCAGGATTTGGTGTCAAGAAAAGAAGATGGCACCCACATAGTTTCTCCTAGTTTGGTTTTTTTCAATACAAGTATCTTTAGCCTCATATTTTGTCCAGAGTTCAGTGCTTTTAGGATGTTGTATTTGTTTTCAGACCAGGTTAACTGCTCGAACGTTCAGAGGAAAACAAAGAAGACCGCCTACTTTGAATATCAAAGTTCTCCAAAAACTGTGCTTTTAAGACAGGGAAGGGATCATTGTGTACTGTCCTTGAGAAGCATTACTAGATAAAGCTTGAAACTACAGATCTTGTAGACATTTAGACCACAAAGTTTTCTTATTTAAGTACTCTTAACATACCTAACTCCTTTTTGTGGGTATTGGGCTACATACCTAATTCCCTGTGACTTCAACAATATTCAAGGGCACTTAAGAGAGAAAAAAATTGTCTCAACTACGCCTGTATTTCTTGTAATTCAATGAAGACAGTGTAACTACTTCTTACTGTCAGTGTGGTAATCAGTAGCAAGGGTATGCTGAGATTTCTTTATAAATTATTTTGTTATTTATATCTAAATAAGTAATAAGACTGCAATTAGACATATTAGCTTTCACAATATTTGACTAATTCCATTTTCCACTTAGACTATTCAATAACTATAGCTGCACACAGCTCACATCTGCAGAATGCAATGGCTTTCTTCCAGGCTATGCCTGAGTTTCCCTGTAGGACAGTAGATGAAGTGAACAAGCAATGCCTAGAGGCATTAACATGGAGTCAGGACATACTAAAGATGCACTCCAAAAGCAGTCACGTAACCTTAGATACCATTATGTACAAAAAGCTTATACTAAACCTATTTAGAAACCTTTTTATAAACCTTATCATCAAATGTATGGTCTGACCCTTCTCAGAAAAATTGACAAGCTATCATTTAGACACAACATTTATGAGAAAAATCTTACTTGTTGCTCTAATAACTTTGTGGCTGGGCAATAACTAAGGGAAATTAAAATCTGGAAAGCAGAAAGTAGTTCATTCTGCATTAAATTAGAAATAATATGTCTTTCTCCGGGATGAAAAAAAGATGGATTTTATGCACAGCATGACTCTAGCTATAAATAAATAAAAGTGAAAAATTCTGGAACTGATGTAATGACAGTGTTTTATTGCCATAGGTGTTTAGAGAAGTCCCACTTTTTTTCTTTTTCTTAGTTGTAACCACAAATAAGAAGCTGTTACTATACCTATCGTAATTAGTCCTTAATTTTGTATGCAACGTTCTTGGCCCAAAGTTACTAGTGATGTCAAAATTTTGGTTATTAATACGAAGTTCATAAAACAACCTTCTTCTATCTGGAGAGTTTTAAAAGCAACAGCCAAATGTAAGATGTGAAATCATGATTCAGGAAGTGGGGATCCTCCTGTGTGAAGACTGTAATACACCCTACAAGAAGAGTTAAAATGCCGCTACTGTGCTTTAGGATTTTATGATTTCTGCCACAAGTACAGAAATTGGGGTAGCCCATGCTCTGGACTCTCCAAGAATTGCAGTCTGTCTCCAGACTGAAGGAGGTCAACAAAAGAAAGGACCTTTCTGCACTCCAGAAATCTGCCATTGCAATTATTTCAAGACAAGGCTTTGGATCAGGTACCTCTAGGCACAGTATGGCCCTAAAATATTAATTCATATTAACAAACTTGATATTTTGAATGTTTCTTTTTTTATGAATGGGTAAGCTGTCTAAAGCTGGAATGTCCAAAATAAAGGCACCTGAAATCACACACACAATCTCTGAAGCATAGAGCACTCTTAAGTAGAGTAAATTCAAAAAAGTAGCAATGTATTTGTAAATTTGTTTGGACTTCTAATTGTTAATGAAAGTGCTTATCTTCACCATATCAGTCTAGCTATTAACGACACACTTCAAGACATAAACCCAACAGCAAAAAGCATAAAGAACAGTAATTAGAACTATTAGGGAGGTCTCAGTTTGCCTCTTCATTTCCAAGTCTGTGCAAAGCTGCCACTGTGGAGCAGTGCTTGGGTGAAGAGCTAGGTAATACATAACTGAATTACAATGAGAAGAAAATGTTTCATATTGCCTTAAAACAGCAACACCTCTTTTTCCTATGAAATGGCGTACCACAGAAGTCACTGTATAGCTGGTTATCTTTCTATACTTTTTTATGAAATTGCATAACATGTTATAAGAAGAAATTATCTTATCTATCTCATGTGAAATTGATCTACATTTTCAGAAAGTATTTCTTGACATAGGAACATACCCTTTTTTTGGTCATCATTTATAAGCTTTTTTATTGTAACTTCCTAGACAAATGTGCAATTAGTGTATTTAGTTGTGACAATTCTAGATGAAATAACAGGGCACAAAGGATTCAGACTAAAATAAATATCTTGTGATAATTTAAAGGAATATTGTGGTGCTATGTACTATGTGTAATCAATCATAGAAACAATCTTAACCAGTCAGCTTGAAACAACTTGTGTCCATTGAAGTAGTTCTCTTCAAACAACTGTCTCCAACAAAACCTTTTTTTTTTGTCAGGAGAAAGCAGTTTTCCTATTTTAAAAAGTCTATAAAAATGCAAATAAATAAATATTTAAAAAGCCTTATTTTCTCACTCTTTTGAAAAGAAACAACTAAGTTTTCAATAAGAATGAAAAAAATGTTCATCTTCATACGATTTTATAACCAGACAAAAGAAACAAACAAACAAACAAGCAAACAAACAAAAAACCCCAACCAGGAAACATGATAAAGTAAACACTTGTTGGTGTTTTTTTTTTTTTTTTTAAAAGTGTCATTCTCATTAATTAAGGGAAAAGGTTTGGGGGATTTTTTTTTTTTTTAATTTGGTTTATTTTTTTATCCTGTGGAAAACAGGGTGTAAACAACCAAAGTAGGGAAAAGTTATGTCAAAGTTTCTTAGTTTGTTCTTTTTAGCAAAACTTGAAAAACATTAAAAAGTTGTGGATATGTGTTTTTCCATACTTAATTTAGTTTCCCACCCACCCCAAAATTACTTTGATAATAAGTAAAATTAAAAAAAAAAGAGAAAGGGGAAAAAAAAAGAGAAAGGGAAAAAAAAGAAAAATGAGCCTATAAAATATTATCTGAGAACTCTTCAGCACAAAATGTGGAAAAGATTCTCACTACCTGGGAAATAAAAGAAAAAAATTTAAAATTAGAAAACATAAAAGTGACATTTTTATTACCTATTTTGCTTTTTTGCACATCAGATATCTTCAAGGCAGCCAAAAGACTTCTGTTTCTTTCTCACCGCTTTTTTAGCAAAAAATAAAAGTAGCTGTGGTATATTTAGCTATCAGCCATTCTTATAGTCTTCTGTGTTTAGTTTCAGCTTTTGTGTGTTTTCATTCAGTTTTGAAAAAATCTGCAGAGTGATTTCATACTAAAAAATGAAAGTACCTGCAGAAGGCAAAAAAAAATCCGTATTACCTGCAAAGTGTAAGTTAACTGGAGTTTTTTTTAAATAAGCATACCTTTTTAGAACATAAAAATTTTTAAAAGATGCATTAGGCTGCAACAAAAGGCACGCTGCATGTACATTTAGTCTCTGTGTACACAGGAAGCCTTATATAAATTCATCTTGTAACTTATTCTCATAAACCTGATTGAGCTGTAAATGACAACTATCATCAATATTAGACTTTGTTTGTTTACATGACTTAGGATAACAATACTCATTGTGTAGTGGTACATTTAACTGGTAACCCTAGGTGGACAATAGATGCAGAATGTTATCACGTGCACATCAGCTATTAAACCGAAAATTCAGTGGATCTGAGACATGCAAACATTTATTTAGGTGTCTAGATTTAACATGAAGGCATTCTCAGAGAAGTAACCTGCCTGTTACCACTACTTATCTTCCATTCTCATAAAGAGATGATGTCAATTATCAAATGAAGGAAAAGAGAATTTTTAGAATGGCTTTAGCTACTTCTTTGGTATTTAGAGCTCATCTTGTGGAGAAGTGATATTCATGAATAAATCTATGATTTTGTAATACTTACTATAATATCTTTCTGACAGACTTCATTATTGTTGGCACTGAATTAAACAGGAGCATTTCTTTGCTTCTGTCCTAACAGTTTGTTCCTGCTGCTTTTCAAGATATTGCACCAAAAAATTCAGGAAAGCTGTACTGCTACTCACATATCCTTTAAAGCTGGATCTACTGTTCAGACTGAAGTGACAGAGCGAGCTATGTACTTTGAATTTTAATGTAATAAAGTTAATAAAGTCAGTTTTACTCATATGAGATATAACTATTGGTGTAGAAGGTCACTGTACACTCAAAGCTCCTCTTTGGTAGTGGAGTATGGAGGAGTACTAATAAGAACTGGGATTGCTGTGTCTCACCACTGCTCTTATATTCTACCTGAGAGACATTATGTCAAGGAATTCAGCCAAGATAAGATTTTGTGTGCATGCATTGTGTATGCAGTCGCAAAAAGTATAAATTCATTCAATTATACAATATTCAGAGAAGTAATAAACCAGCTAACGTTGAAAAAGAAAACACAATACTGTACATTGAACAATACTTCATGGCAGTTCACTCTAGTGACCGTATTACCCATACAATTCTACCAAGGTCAGTGAGAGCTTGAGCTACCTGCTGCATAAATACTGGAAATGCAAGTTCTCCTGGGTCAACAGAACTTGACTACTATCCTTTTTTTGTGTTAGTTCTTGAATTTGTTCTGTGAATGAACATTCCTATTCTGTAATGCGTTCCCCTTTTGCTGAATCTGTGGGTCAGTTTCAGCTTGTACTTTGCCTGACAGCACAAAGTTCAGTCCACGTTTCATGCTCCATAACAAAAGCAAAAACAAAAAAACCCCAAACCTTGCTGTACTGATGGATGTAAAGTTGATAATGAATACAGTGCACATTTTGCACTGAGGATGTTGAGAACATGGTTATGATACTGGCTTGTTCTGTTCAAGCAGAGGAAAAGCCCACCATCCCCTGGATTTTCCTGCACCAGACTTATTTTTTTTCCCTAGAGAAAGCATGCAAGCTTGCTGTCCTGTAGCCTAGTGTCCATTCATTGTCTCTCTGGATACAGAAGTACACTTGGGTTTCTTTGGAAGGCTTGACAGATGGAAAGATGGCTGCCTTTACCACTTGGCATCTAAGAAGACAAGACAGTGATTCTCTTCCTGAACGCTATCAATATCTGGTGGCAGGGTCTTGTGCTTGTCATCTGACTCCTGGGGGCTGGTTTTGTATCTCCCAGTTGCTTAGAGAGTGTTTCACTTCAACCTGGGGAAACATCTCATTTTCTCTGTGTTTCCTTTCCTGTAAGACTGAGAATTAGAAAAACTGGCATGTAAGAAAAAGAAATATGTTTGAGTCTTTCTGGTATGCAGTTAGGAGTGGAATAGCCTGGAATTCAGATGCAGGTTGAAAGTGATCATCATATTTTGGGGTGTGTATGGGCAATGTGAAATAATTGTAGTGATCTGTTAATAAATAGGAGGATTCTTACAGGAATACATCACAGTGGCCTTCAGCCACAGAAATCCCAGCAGTTTTTATAGGGTGGATGTGAGAGCTGCCTTTCCTGATGCTGACATTTTGCAGAGCCCAATGGAGAAATAATGGCCGGCTGAAGAAGTTACATTAACACTTTCTTTTAGTTGCCTGGGCCAGCACTGTCATAGAGAAAGGATGTCAGACTTTTTAAAAAAAAATCCTAGTAGCATTAACATTTGCACAGGTGAAACATGAAATGTATAAATAAACACTAGAAAAGCATTCTCAAGTACCAGCTCCTCTGTTTGCAGGTCAAATGTGAACTATGTACACAAGTTTTTTTACAGTTCCATTTTCAAATGTTTTTTTCATTGTATTATATCTCTCAAAACATCTGAAGTTCACTAGAGAACTGAATATCATCAGGGTCACTTGCTCAGTTTAATTAATATCTGTTAATATTCTCCTACTAACTTTTTATCACTCAATACCATCCTCATAGATACTGAAATACAGGACACAAAGGTCATTCGATTTTGAAATTTTTGGCATATTTTAGTACGTTGAGTGTTCCTGTGAATCAAATAATTTAATGTGAATACAAACTGCAGTGTCCTGGCTTGTTTCTAATCAGCATTAGAGATGTGCCAAACTGTCAACAGCTCATGAGCAATACGTACACTACAGTTCTTCACACCCCTTTGAGTTCATATCAATCATTTGAAAATAACATTTTTTTCAGAATGAGCTGTCACTATCATTTTGAATAGTGGCTGTTCAACTGGAATTTGTCCAATTTTTGAGCAAGCCATTTGGTACATTATACCATGAAGCAAACAACTTGCAAAAGCAGATTATTTTCATGATGCTTGTGGGACAGAAATGTATACTTAAGCGTTCCAAGCTTCTTTTGCTAGGTGAGACTCAGCTTTCGTCTGTACAATCTAAAGAAGATTATTCAAAGAGAAGAGACTTCTGAGACTCCGTTTTACATACATTTTTTCAATATATAATATTTTGAGAGAAGTAACAAGGTAATGATTAAATGAAATAAGAACTCTGTGAAATTGTGTATATTTCTTTATCTTGTGCAATAAATAGTCTGTGTATTATGTAAAAAATCAATTTAGAAGATACTTCCCCCTGAAGAAAAAAACCCAAAAAGTCATTACTGGTCATTGAACTTCTATATTTCTGCACATATTTCATATTTGAGGAACTTAGATATACTTTAATCAATTTCATGCAAAATGGGACTTTTTTCTGCTCTTCGCTTAATCACAGGTGCCTTTTCCTGCGTTAATTTGGCTGATCCTAGTATGTGATAACAGTTACTGGCTCGTAGAACAGAATAGGAAGAGCAAAACATGTCAGGACAGATCATTTAATACCTTTCCAAGACACAGACCAACAAAAATGATTCAACTGATGACTCTTCTTGCAAAAATTACATCCCTTCCTTTTTCTGTATCTTCTAGGTTTTGCTAACAAAAGGTTCTCATTGACTTGTATGGTGTTTCTGACTGGCCACAGAAATAAATCATAAGCATCACACCTCTTCCTTCTTTCTCAGCAGAGAAACAGGGATTTGGACAACAGCAGGAAGCTGTTGAGGCTTTATATCCACCCTCATTTAATTTTGTTCTGCTAACTATTCTGGGAGAATCTTAGCGAGATGAGGAAGGAAGTGTTTCAAGGACATCAAAACTATGACTGTTCATTCCCTGGATACCTCATGGGTATTTCAGCTAATGTCTGATTAATTGATTTGATCTTTTTTGTTACCAAATCTATTTTCTCAAAATCTCAAGAAAATGGAGCCATAATTATTGTACCTCTTTCTATTATTCCTTTAAAAAAGACAAGACAAGACAAGACAAGACAAGACAAGACAAGACAAACAGAAAGAAAAGAAAAGAAAAGAAAAGAAAAGAAAAGAAAAGAAAAGAAAAGAAAAGAAAAGAAAAGAAGAAGAAAAGGAAAAGAAAAGAAAAGGAAAAAGAAAAGAAAAGGAAAAAGAAAAGAAAAGAAAAGAAAAGAAAAGAAAAGAAAAGAAAAGAAAAGAAAAGAAAAGAAAAGAAAAGAAAAGAAAAGAAAAGAAAAGAAAAGAAAAGAAAAGAAAAGAAAAGAAAAGAAAAGAAAAGAAAAGAAAAGAAAAGAAAAGAAAAGAAAAGAAAAGATACCCATTTGACTACTAAAACTTCAATTAACTACAGAACCTTACAGGATGTTACTGCATTTTCAATGATTTTCAATAAAATTCAAGCTAGGGTTATATGAATGTATGAAAACTGGGTTATACTTAGGTATCATCTTTCAATAAGCAATCTAGGGCTTGATTATGTATTACTTGTAAATTCCAGTCTCCTATTTACCCAATGAGTATGTCAAGAAGCACAGAATCAGAACTGAGCTTTAATTTTTATTGCATCTATACCAATATTTAGTTTTCTAGTCATGTTGACCATAATGTCAAGGTTTACTGTGCAGTCGCTATGTTTCTTTTTGAGTGGAAGATAAAAATGAATACATGAGAAATTTTCACATTAGAAACTTCTAAGCAAAACTATGAAGCACCCAGATCTATTGAAATACAAATGTTAACACCTATTGTTAGAGTATTTCACCAAGATGTAATCCATTTTTATCTGGTTTTGAAAGTGGGAGCTTCAAAGAAAATGTAGAAAACAAGGTACGTGATAAAACACACTCATTAATCAGGTTTTCAAAAATAAAGATCTGTAAGTGCGTGCATAATAACAGTACCTTTTCTCCTCCCAGCTCTGTTCTCTGTGCCTATGAAAATGTCTTCATATATTTATGCCAATTTATTATTTATTTTATAGCATTTTGCTATTTTTTCAATAAATATTACAATGATTGCCGAGTGTGACACCTTAAGGCAAAAAAACCCTGCATTCCAGCTATTAGATATGATTTGTATATCATCCATTATTGATTTACTGTTCCATCTAGATAGTGTAATAGTTGATTTGAAATCTAGCAACCATTATGAAATTTATTACTGTCAAGAGAGTACAATAAGTAATAGGAAACAGCTTAGTCAAATAAAAGAACTACAGTCTGCACTTCTTCACTAAATGAAAATTCCTGTAACTGCTTTTAAAACAGTATTGAGTCATATGATGCAGTAAGGTCATACAAGATAGCATCATCTCAAACAGTTGGATGGCTATATGAATAATCTAAACCAACAAAATGTGCTTGCTATAGTATCTGAATTTAAACGTGATGTGGAATTAAAGGAAACTCTGCAACCATGCAAGAAAAAAATGATAGCCATTTAAAATACTCTGAAACAAAAAACATGTTGGCAAAAGCAGCAGAACAGTTTAAAGTGAAATTCTGAGCCATATAAGGACTTAAAGAGGAAAACATTAACGTTTGCTCTGTTGACAGCTGGTGGCAAAACCACTTAAATTTTCCACTGCTAGTCTGAATCTTTGTTTCAACTAGTTCTGGAGGTTTTGTTGTGCCCTTCAGGTACTGGCAGCCTCTCAGAAGAGACACAAATAGGAAAATCCTAGGGCCACGGAAGTTTTTCAGGGGATTTCTTCCAGTATTTGAAAAAAGTGGAATTAGCATGACCCAGGTCCTGTCCTGGTTCTTTCTTGTGGGAAAATACTTTTGTGTTACAGACACACACTACTGTGTGTAGAAACTGTGAGAGTCTTGCCTGGTTGTTTCACATTTGCCTTTTGTATTTTTGATGGTGAGACTAAATAACACTTTCTTTTGAGAAATTAAATATCACTGTGAATTACTTGCTACAAATACTAATATTAGCCTGACTCTGCAGGCACTCTGCATGCAGAATTTCTTCTGAAATAATGGAAATAAGTGTTCAGAATTGCACTCCAGTGGGGTATAGAAGACACTTACAGTGTCTCTGTAAGTCAGAATGGATCCTGGGAGTAAAAGCTGGTTGACAAGACTCTATCAGGGTATTTTGCTATTATCTTGGGACACTTTATCATTATATGAGGGATTTGCAAGGCTGCTAATTAGAGGTATTTTAACACAGCTGAGATTCTTTAACATCACACTGCTTTGTCAAGGTTTACAAAGATACCTTCGGAAGAAACCAGACTAGAAAAAAACAAAGGAGCCACTCTGCAGATTCTCTCTGTAGCATAACTAATTCTTTGCCTACTATTTTAAGATCACTTATGAAGTTGAACTCTGACACACTGAGCATAACTGCATTTGTGTAAAAGCCTTAGTCAGTGTTCAACCAGAAAAGATCACTATGACTTTTGGAGGACTCCTTTAGGCCAAAGAATCTGTTCGTATGTTGGCAACTGATTCTCTGTTCATATACCATATCCGCACCATTATGACTAAATCTGAAAGAGGTGTAGTTCTAATCTTGTAATAAAGAAATAAAATAATGGCAGTAGGAAAACAATTTCTTAGTAAAAGAGGATGTTGAATTAACATACATTTTATAGCTGTATAGCAAAGAGATAACAGGTTAAAAAAACCTGGCAGATTGGTATTATTCGGCCATGCCATATTAGGCTACATTATTCAGGTTTTGTTATGTCAGAGTCATCATTAATTATTAAACATGTCTCTGAAATGTAAGAAATAATTTTCAAATATATATATTAACTTTTTGTTAGTGATGATCAATACCCGTCACACACTGGTTTTTGTAAGACTCTACCTCACAGAGTGCAGAAGTTTATAGACCTAGGTTGCAATGATGAGATTCCAGAAATTTTTTGGTATTTCAGTGCAGGCACAGGTTTAGTTAAATACAATAATTTAGTATAATCAGAGCCTGAAGTGTAATAAGACTTTTAAAATATCATATCCATATAACAGTCCCCTCTTTTTCTTTCCCACACTGTTAAAAGTAATATCTGTTTACCTTATGTCTTTTTAAATTCTTGTAACACTGGCTTTCAACGTTCTTTGCTGTCTAGACTGCTGTTATTTTTTTTTAAAGATTGCTCATTTTCTTAATTCATTGACAGTTATCTTCCTACATATATGCCTGAATCACTATTTCACATAATTATAGGAGACATAGTTTGGCCTGTTCTTGTCAGTCATCCAGTTTCGCTGACTGTCTTCATCAACATTTATGAGCTGCTAGTGATTCCTGCTCTAACCATACCATGTCAAATCTTTCCAAAACACTACATGGATGTGTTCAGTTGTTCTCTCTGTGGCTGTTCTGCTGATGCCTAGCAGTCTTGTTCCCTAAACTTTAACATGTTATTTTTCAGATGCACTTGCCAATTTGATCTAGCCTGGCTGTTTGTTTCTATTTGCCTTGATATTTTCTATTTGTGTGCTTGTTGACTGTCCATCTGTAGATGCACTGCCGAAAGCCCAGATTTGAGCCTCAGATGATGAGACACAATTCCAACTACATGGCCCTGTAATTTAATGGATACCAGAGATGAAAGCTCCCTATCAGGGATTTCTCGTATTAATCAAAGAATGCTCATGAGCAGCTGTCTTTGCTGGAGAAAGATAAACTACACAGTATCAACCGATTGAAAATCTTTGCTGCTTTTGCTTACAGTGATCCTAAAAAATGTGCTGCATTTATTAAGTGGAATTTATTAAAGCATTATATGAAAAAAAGAAGACAAATCTTTCTGTTGCAAGACAGCTGATGAACACCCTGGAGGTGTTCAGCAACTTCCTGAATGGTGATATACACAGAATGCTTTGAGAACTTTACATGAGTTGGAGGGTTACTTTTTGGCAAAAGTAGCTCAAGTATTAAAAATTGTTTTATGCTCAGAAACTGCAATTTCCACAAATGCAATAAATATTCATAACTTCACATTAAAACAAAAAATAAACACACTATGTCAGTTCCTTATCCATGTTCACTGTTATCTCTTGTTTCTTGTGCAGTTTATATTTCACAATAAATTCTTGATACGCTGCAGGGGTACCAACACTGTCTTTAATGTAACATTTCTCTTTGAAGGACTGAAACCAAGTGGTCTCTCCAGGGCATCATAAATCTTAGTTTTCACTTGGAATATAGAAACCATAAAAAGTATAAAACAATGTTTAAGCTTCAGAGTAGAGCAATTTTCAATATAAAATGGGATTGTTATGACACTAAAGAAATGAGCAGATGAAAGTAAGGATTCTCCAATTTACAAAACCCTGCCAGAAGGAGGATATAGGAAATACTTGAACCCCAGGGATACTACATAATAGAGCAGTGACCAGAAAGCTGAAATTACCCACAAGGATTCACTCATCTTTCTAAGGTGCATGTCCATACAATTATATAGTGCTCATGTTAAAATACTGCACTTAGAAGTCTAATGAAGAACATAAATAACATATATTATGTGTCATACTGGAGTACAATATGATTTTCACAATTCAGAGGTCAGTTTGTTAAAAAAAAAATATATCTATCAGATGGTTTTAGGTAATTAGGTCATTTTAGATGGTGTTCACTAATTGCAGACACAATCATGATAAATTTAAGCCATTAAAGCACAGCAGGAGTCTTCTGAGACACAGCATTTTCTGTAAGGCCTTTGAACAACTTCCCTGTTTTAGAAGCTCTTGGAAAGTCAAGAAAAATAAAGGAAAACAAATCTTCAAATTGCTCAAGTCCCCAAAGTTCTTTCGCATTCTCTTTCAGAGACCCTCCAGGGTTTCCAGCAGACAACAAAAGTGGACAGGCTCAGAATCATCAAAGGAAAGGCTAGATAAATCATCTTTTTGATAAGGTAAGAAATATGCTTATATTTGTTTAAAGTGTAAGTATATGACTTAGCACTGGGAACACTTCTAATAATGGTGTGAGAAAAAGTATGTGTGTGTGATGGGGAAGGAGTAGGCTTTTGTGAAACACCATGACAAACCCACCATGTTTGGCCTCATTTTGTACTGCTGGAGGTCTCTTTCCTAACTAACTAACTTGTTTAGCACTGTAAAATAAACAAAATCATGAAGAACTAAGGTGTTTTTACTTATGTCAACCTTCTTTGGGTTTAAACATTCATTGATAAAGTAGCATGCACAAGTCCAGTTTTCAAGCCTGTCCAAAGATAATTGGAAGCCCTTGGCCAGCAATATTTCAATCACTTCCTTTCTACCACACTGAATTATTTATTTGCATTGAAAAAAGCGTTGAGAGTTTTAAAAGGTTCCAATAAATAGTCTTCAGGCGACATGAAAAGGTACTATTGATTCTAAATTCTAAATACTGTAAAGGGGAGAAACTCAAAGATTTTCCGTTACAATGAACATGAAAGTGGTAATATTCAGTTTGTTTAAAAAGGAGAAATTGCCACTGAAGTGATATATCTCGATATATCACTTCAGTGGCAAGTTTTCCTTTTTGCAATGAGCTAAAGCAATGAAAACTAAAGCAATGAACAACTGCAATGGCATCATGCATGAAACAATACAAATTAGAAATGGCTGGGCTGAGCTGGATGTTGGTTATAATTTTAAATATAACAACATTTTTGAGACTACAGTTTTAAAATCAAACATATTTATTAGTCTGTATTAAGGATCTGAACTATAGATTAAAAAGAAAAAAACCCCAACCACCAAAACAGCTAACAAACTGAATAAAGTAAAGAATGCAAAGGAAACAGTAACAGATTTTGAGAAGCTATTTCTTACTCAAATGATCCAATTTGGGTTGGAATGTTACCCATATGATCTGCAGGGTGTCTGTAAGAAACAGAGCAACAGCTGAATAGGAAATGGCATCTGTGGCTCAGGGAAAGACTTGGCAAGAAAAACAAACAAACAAACAAAAAGGTTAAAAAATGCTAAATGGCCATAAAATCACAGTCTTCTGTGAAGCATAAGGGTAGTTTAATTTCTTAATTTTATTTTCTGCTTTTAAGTAAAGACTGTTAGATAGAAAGAGATTCAAACTGCTATTTCCACAGAAAAAAAAACCCTAAACGACTTTTCTGCAAACACTTCATAAGTTTAATTTTACGCTCGTGTAGAGTAAGTGCATCAGTAAGGTATACAGTTCCGTGGTTAGAAAACAGTGTTTGACAAATCTAAATATTTAAATTGCAGTGACTGTGGCACCGCACCAGGTCATTGTGGATGTGTTAAAGAGTTGGGGGAAGGAAGGCAAAGTAAAATCAGGTAAATGGAAGTGTATTTAAAGGATGAATACATTATTCCTGCTCCAATTCCTAAAATCAGCATAATGTAGGTAATTCTAAGCTGACTCAAGATCCTCTGATAAGAACACAGTACTTTTGAAATATCCTGGAATTTTTACATTAAAAAAAAACAAACCGAGAAACAAAAAAACTCTAGTAAACATCCCAGCACCAGCAAAAATTTAAAGGTAGTCATAAATCAACGACTGGGAAATTATATCCTCTCATTTCTTTGTAGTTCAGCAGTTTTAACCACGGAGGGTAGATAGCTGTCTTTACCCATTGCAGCAGCGGTGTACTGAACAGAAGGTGAGGAGACCATAGATTTGTTATAGAGGCCAGGCAGAAGTAAATTACAATAGCTGTGGTATGATATAACGAAAGTCATATGAAATCCTATGTATGTGGTATATCTCACATAAATTCAGCCATGTACTTATTATGGGGGAGGGAGAGAGTGCCTATTCAATCCACGTATCAGGGACATCTATATTAGGATTATATTGCCATCTCTGGAGGGACCTATTCCTCTACAGTGACTAGAGCAATTGTATAGATTAAATAGGTAGTGTTTTTTACTGGGATTCATTCTGTACTCAGTTTTTGCACTAATAAAAAAGGTCTGAATTCTTAAAATATTATGTAGTTGGCTGCAGTATTATATAAACAACACAAACATAAATATACACAGTACTGACGAAGCAGCACAGAGACTTGACTGTGTCTATCTAGGGCATAAATGAATACAGTTTTTTTATCCTTATCTTTCTTCTGATGACTTGTAATGACTTTAGAATGACTTGTAAAGTACAAATAACAGAAGGACAATGTATATGATCCAACAGCAAGTGAATATCTGCATTGTGAATGAGCCTGAAAACTGGGACAGAACCCCAAAAAAGAGGCTAATTGTGAGATAAATGCAATTTTCCTACAAAACAAAAGGACAAATAGACAAAGCCATTGTGTCAATAATTTGATATAATACTGACCGATGTTCACAAATGTAGAGATGAATTGGTTAAAGAAATGCTGTTCATAGATACATGAAATATGTCACACGTGACATTTATCAGAAGTTTCTTGTCAACCTGGAAACTTAAGCACTTAATTAAACTTAATTAAAAACAATATCATTAATATACTATTTCAGTAAATATGTAAATGATTAATTCATATGCTTAGATGACAGTTTTTAACAAAAAATTACTTTACTCTTCAACTAGGACCAATAACACACCTAAAATTTGTAATTGACAGAAAATACAGAGAATAGTGACAGAAAGTAAAAGTTTCATAGGTTCAGTGAATGCTCGATGTGTGAAATCTTGTTGTTTGGTCACTGCTTAACATAACATAGCAAGCTCCCAGTTCCCCTGTTTGCTGGTGGTATGACAACCAAAGAAATTGAGAAGGCTAGGAGAGCATAGCCTTTGCAGACAGCAATGGTTTAACTGTATGTGATGAATGACTGTGGCAAAAGGTTAGTGATAGCATAAAAAAAAGAAAAAAAAAAAGAATCAAATTCATTTACTTCATGAAGTTGGTAGGAAAGCATAAAAAAGTCTGTAGGCTTCTAGCAGCTCCATTATCGTCTTGACCATGAGACCGTGTATTCAAATTACTGGAAAAATGGAAACAAAAGCTCATGGTTGTATTCCACATCAAGTGGTGCAAATCTGTATAACTCTTACAAAAAGAAATTGAAAAGAAAGTTACATAGAAAGAAAATGCATAAGACATGTATAGACTTTTTTCTTTCTTACAGCTTTCAGTTTCCAAACAACAACTAAATGTTAATGGCAAACATACCAGGAAATCCTATCACTTGTGGTTTTGGTGATTTTTTTTTTTTATGTTTGTGTGTGTATTTTTTGCCATATTTGAGCTTCTCTTTATATTACTTCCCATCTTCTCACGAAAGAGAAAAGACTGCAGTGTATTTCTTTGGCGTCTTGACCGCAACTATAGTTACAGTATTTTTATACTCATACTGGTATTCTGTCACTGACATAAGTAAGCCCTATCTAGTAAAGAAGTTATAGTATCTTTATTTTTAAAACAAACAAGCCAACAAACAAACCAGAGGAGGTAAGTAATTTCCTTGAAGTTAAGACAGAAATTTTATGGATTGACTCAATTTGATTCTGGATCTTCCAAAATTCAGATTGAATTATAATCTTGTTCAACAATAATAAAAGACAACAACGAATGGTGTTTGTAAATGACCAAAGCAAAAACAAAAAAAAAAATCTGCATCGTGAACATTTGAATAAATTTTAATACAGCAGAGAGTTCACAAATAATCTATACGCATAAATATATTCATATGCAGAATCCATCAAAGAATTTTAAATAACAAAGTACATTAGAAAAAATTCATGAGTGCTCATTGACAATTTGCAACCACACTCAGAGGCCAAATTCAAAGGATACATTTTTTTCAATGAATAATTCAATATATTCTCATTGTAAGCTCTTTAAACACAATTTTATATAATGAATAGATTACTGTTTTACAACAAATTTTATTTCATTTCTTATTTTTAACTGCCTGTAAAATTCAAATTAATCAGTTCCATTTTGCAAAGTACTAAAAAAGACAAAAGCAATAAAAATTTTCTATTTGGCACAAGTTCTTTGATAAAAAACATTTTTTAACAAGTCCCTATAAAAATTTATCCCTTAGGGACAAGCATTTACTCATCTCAGAGTTTTTAACAAAACCACTTTTTAATTTTTGAGGCATTTTTGTGAGGTTAAATAAGAAGGGTTAGAAGCTCCTTTATGTTATTTCTTGTAAATGAAAGAGGCCCAACGTACTGAGTTCTTTAATTAAAGTTTTGTATTTTGTTTTGAATGATGTCTGATTTTGGTTTTCAGGTTTTTTTACTTTAATTTGACAACTGATAATTCTAATTTTATTATTACGTACATAACAGTAACAGAATACAATTTATGGAATGCCCCCAGCTCTAACACAGAAATTACAGAATTTAATTTAGATGAACAAAAAGTTGTATCTAATTCATTCTTAACTAGACATTATACTCATTTTTATTATCATGTTCTTTAGCTTCTTGTTAAGTCAGTATAATTTTACTCAGTCCATTTGAAGAAGAGAAGATCGAAAGCCCATTTTATATGAAATTTTTCCATTCTCTACTGCCCTTCATGTAAAATTCTGCAGTCACGGTGAAATTATTATGTTTTCATAAACTTTTAAGCAACTTACTGCAATGTTTTTCTTGAAACAGATATGGTAAGAATTCATGGGTTTTTTTCTGGTTTCTTTTAGCAAGGAAGGTGAGATTTGGTTTGAAATTAGAAAAAATACCCTAAGCCAGAACACTCCTCAGAGACCCAACCCATGATACCTGTGTGAGGTGGCAGCTAAGTCCACCCATACTCAAAACTAAAGCAACATATACCAAGTCTGGTCAGAAAACTATTGAGAGACCCTGTTTTGTGCTTGTGCTCTAGTTAATTTCTTAATTAGATGGTCAACTGTTTTCTGGAGTGGAGGACATAGTAATGAAAAGCCAACAATTACCTTGTCATTATGCGTGCGACTTTTAACACATTTCCCAATGTGAGCCAGGCTGCAGGAAAGACGATACATGTTGGAATAGGCTAAGCTGTAAATGTGCAAAATATGAGAAGTAGCTTCTCCTCTAAAAGGAAGACTCTCGCATGTTGAAACCAATGAGTGAATACTGGAAAAAGCGTATGGGGAGTAAGAAAAGAAAACTGTGCAATGAGAAAAAAAGATAAATAAAATACATTGTGGCCTTAGCAATTAGAACTGAATTTATTTTCAGTACTGGAAATTATGGATCAAGTGACTAGAACTGTAAAACTGAAAACAAGTGTTTAGAATTGAAGTAGACGTAATGACAACAGCAACAAAAAATTGGTAATATTGTTTCAAAGAAAGTTTCGATAGGACTAAGTTACCCTTAACCGTCAGAGTGACTAATGAATATGTGTATAGGCTTTAAAAAAAAAAGGAAGAAAAAAAGAAAAAAAAGGAAAGGAAAGGCAGAGCCAGAGGCAAGTGCCTAGAAGACATTATGCCAGTAAGTGACATCCCTGAAAAGTTTTAAACAAAGACAATCTGACAAGAGTAACAGACCAAGCAAGCTCTAAATCAGTTAAGTTGAAACAAATCTGCTTGCAGCTCACAGATTAAGCACCAATATCCCACTGGGAGGAAAAAATATAGAGAAAACAGAACAGTTAACCTACCTGTTCTGCAGTGTGCTAGCCAATGGAGTTAAGAATGAAGTGATGTTAGTGTATTAGGAAGGCTTCCTAATGTATGACATGTGCAATGCTTGCAAGTTTTCTGTTTTAGGAGAAAAGGAGACAACTGCAGGTAGAAGTATCAATAGCATTTTTTGAGCAGTATATAGAAAATACCAGTCACTAATGAAGAGTTTTAAAAAATCACCACCATGTCTGCAACAGAAAGGAAGCGTTTGGCATGGGCACTTCAGAAATAGGATACGTGCTCTCAATGAAGCCAACAATGGAAACCAGCTAGTATACAGAAAAAGACATTTGAGAGAACTGGAAAAAGAGTATTAGCAGGCAGGGGGAGCAGTCAATATCAACACCACAGAACAGCTGAAAGCACAGGAAAATGACATAATGGAGCAGAAAGATGTAGTTTCTGCCGTAGGCACCTGTACTAGCTTGGGAAGGATGAAATGTGGTAAACTATAAAGACACACTAAAGTGAATGAGGCAGGTCTTTAATCCTGATATGATTCTTTTGCACTGCTGTAAAAGGATCAAAATCCAGCCCAAAAGGACCAGAAAAGGAATCTCCGCTGGAACAGAGTCTCTGCTGGCATCTTCAATGGGCTGCACACTACCCATGCCTTACAGTTCCCTAGTAAAGAGGGCACGTGTGTAAAGGGCTGTGTCTGAAGCATCACATTCTCAGTGGATTCTCAAGAACTAATGATTACAGATTTCTAAAACTAGAGCAGCTTCAGAGGTTCTCCTGCTTTGTTCAGGAGTGGCAGACTCCTTAGTAGTTTGGGGGACCTAGAGAGTTCTGTAATTTTTGCTGAACTATCTTTGCCTCTGTCAACTTTCTAGTCCTTTGCTGAATATAATTCAACCAGACTCAAGGATTATGACGTGTCATTTTTGGTGATCATGAAATTTCCAATGACATTGCAGAGCAGTTTGTAGTGAATGAATAAAGTAGGGAAAAAAATAGTTTATGACATATTTCCAAAGGCCACATATATTCATGAATATTTGAGATACATCCATTCAGTGAACAAATGATTTCAAGATGTCAAGGAATGCATTTTAAATGAAAAAAAAAAAAATCAAGTGATTGATATACATCTCGGCATTGCAATAATTTTTGAAATCTTAATCTGGAAAACTAAATCAGTCACATATTGCTCCCTTTCACTAGATATTCTTAATAATGTCTGTTTCATAAAGTATATGACTTCTCTTTCACGGACGGTCTTTTGCACTCATGGGTGAGGCACCTCACTAAGCAGCTGGGAAACAGTGAGATACTCAATGCAGTTTTCTTTGATGGAGCTGATTCTGCAGTCAGGATTATGTTAACTCACACAAATCTTAGATGCTAAAGAAGCTGCAGTAGCTGTTAGTCTGCTTCTTCTGAAGTACAGAAGAAAAGTGGAACTGAATTCAGCTGGGATGAGGTTAGGTACCTCAGATCTGCTTGTGCACTGGGCTAAATTTGTGTTAAATTCAAGGAGTTATCTAATAGTGGAATAGCAAAATAATAAGAGAAGTTGAGTTAAATAATATTCTTTAAGAACTAGCATTTAGGAATTGAAAAAGGTGAGAAAAGACATTTGCCCTTAAGCCTATTGACATATAAAATTATGAAAATTATTTCATTTGTATCCACACAGATCTGCTTTGGTGCATCCATCATTTAAAAATACCAAAAGTTATAAGGTGAGAAAAATGGTGTGACATTGATAGAAAAAATAGATTAAATCCTAAATTTGAATTATAACAGAAGATTTTCAAGGAAATTACAATGTTTCCATTTTATAATAGCACAGTACTTAAGAAATTTCTTTTCTAAGCTCTAGATATACTTACAGAAAAACAAAGGAGAAACAAAGCAAATTTTTTTTAATAGAGATAATGACTCAATGAATTCAAGTCTGAAAATATTCACAAATAAAACAGGAAACTAATACTTTCAGAATTGGTTCATAAATGTTTAACTGCTTATGGGAGAAAACTTCTTTTAATTATATTGGGTTGAAATAGTTTTAATTACAGCAAAGGATAAGATGGCAGCACGTTTTGACTTCTTCCTTGTTTCCATTACTTCAGCATATGCTGTCCCTGCAATTTGATCCTAAACCAGTTCTAGTAACTTGGTGAAGGATAAAGATTTATCCCCCAATGACCTGGAGACAATCTTGTACATGCTTACGACAGTTTTATATATTTAGCATATAAATAGTTAATAGTTAAAATGGCCGAATATGAAGCACCTGACCAACAGAACTTCTTGCTGCAGTGCAATATGTTTTGTCTTGGAATGTGAGTTTTCATCTGCCTAGGTCTTTTCCCCTGGATAAGAAGCATGTGCTGAATCTGAAATTTGCCCATAGTACCTACAGAGAAGAAACTAACAGTTAAGCATATGTCAAAAAGCTGGGAGAGGTGGTGTGTCTGTGAAATGGCACAGTAGGACTTGATTATAGGGCATGCAGACACTTAAGAGATGGATTGTATATTAGGCCTTTAAGACAGCCAAAACGAGTTGCCATGGCCAAGGTGTGACACGTCGTTATAGAAGCAGAATAAATTTAGATAGAACACCAGAGTAATATATTTGAAACAGGAGGGAAAGAGATGTAAAAAAGATGGTAAAGAGGATTTCAGATTCACATTAATAAGCATGAATAGGTGAAAATAGTTTCAGATCTGGAAAGGGAGGTGATACTAACAGTGTAGCTGCAGATGGCCTTACATATGACAGTTCCTTTGCAAGATCCATTTCCATTGAATTGCCTTGACAGCCATCTATCACTGAATCAGAATTAGGTGACAGTATGGCTCACAAGGAATTGAATAAATTTTCAGAACATATCTCATTCTTTCAAAAGGCCACAGGACTGATGCTGCTCTATACAAATTGTCCATTCATAACTGCCAATAACTTACAAGCCACTTAAACCTGTAACAATTATGGACATCTCTAGTGGATGCTGTGTGTGTACTTTGATGATTTCAGCACAGCTTGGCATAATATTTCTGTGGAAACCAGTGAAAGTTGTTCGGACATCTTAGGTGACAACCGGATGGAAGTGAGCCAACTAACGCATAACCCTTCGTGTCTTCTCACAGGCAGTGGCTAACACAGATGTGCTAATAGAAAACTTGCCACGTTTCTCTGGTTGTCTGAAGTGTCCAACTTCCACATAGGTCTCACATAACTAAAAATAGCCATTTCTCCCATGAAATGAACAGGCCAACTGCTTGCCACCTTACATGCAATGGTGATGCAGTTCCACCACTGGATGGTGATATGAATCCACTGTGACAGGGTGTGCCTGATCTCAGAAAGGATTGTACCTGCAATTCACCTTTATTCTCAGCCTGCTGTTGACTGACTGCCATGAGGCTGAGTACAGCAAAAAATGTAAGACAACCTGATAGTTCTGCTGTGAGCATCAAGACCCTGCTTCAGTGGTGTCAGGTTTTCCCCTTCCTCTGTTGAAAGCTCCTTAAAGTCTCTCTTGCTGTACCACAACCACATAAATGAGCTTGACACCCATTTTGGGACAAAGTGGGTGATGAAGGGCAGCTCTTCTCAAAGACTGGTACAGAAACAGGCATGTGAATGTCCTATATACAAGATGAGGTGTTTCCCTTGAGGGTGCTAAATGGGTATTTGTGATGGGGGTCAGTGCCAAAACACACACTGTTCAGCATGCAGTGTGAATAACTTTGGGATACTTTGCCAGTAAAGCAATATAAATACAGTGGAGCACCTCAGCCTGAGTGACTTCCACTGAAGCATCCCTTGATCTTTCAGGAGCTGGATGTCTCATTTCTTTTTTCCATGCTTCTTCAGTGTCCTGTTAATTAGTTCTTCAGTAGTTATTTTCTGTCATATTTCCCTACCTTCAGTCCTTCTCTTACATCCTTCGAAATCTTCCATTCTTGAAGTCTGGTTCCTCCTTCCCATATTCCTTTAGCTGAGACATTCAGCTTCCTGATCACAGAATCACAGAATCACTAAGGTTGGAAAAGACCTGTAAGATCATCAAGTCCAACCATCAACCTAACACCACCATGCCCACTAAACCATGTCCCGCAGTGCCATGTCCACACTTTCCTTGAACACCTCCAGGGATGGTGACTCCACCACCTCCCTGGGCAGCCTGTTCCAATGCTTCACCACTCTCTCAGTAAAGAATTTTTTCCTAATATCCAGCCTAAGCCTCCCCTGGCGCAACTTGAGGCCGTTTCCTCTTGTCCTGTCACTCGTCACTTGGGAGAAGAGACCAACACCCACCTCTCTGCAACCTCCTTTCAGGTAATTGTAGAGAGCGATGAGGTCTCCCCTCAGCCTCCTCTTCTCCAAACTGAACAACCCCAGTTCCCTCAGCCGCTCCTCATAAGACTTGTGCTCCAGACCCCTTACCAGATGTATCCTTTCATCTTTGTTGTTCAGCTAGACCCATTTCACATAGGTACACTGTACTCTATCCCCTTCGTCTCCAACAGTGATTAAGGAATCATCACGATTCTTCCTGAAAACAGCAGCAACTCTAAAGTGTCTTTCCCAGCGCTACATTTGTTTTCACTCCAGCAGTTAGTGGAGGAGATGGTGACCGACTTGCTCAGAGAAGTCTGCATGCAGTTTTGATTTGAAATGGGTTACAAGAACACTTCATGAGACTAAAGAAGTTAATCTGAAATTGATAAGAATTCACTAAATATGCAGGTATCAGAAAGATTGAATAAACCTCTTTTGTAAAATCAAGATTTATAAAAGTAGCTATTTCTATGTTAGTGAGCTTCTAAACCAGATGCTGTATTTCCACTGCTTAGCCCCTTGCATACTCGTTCACACCTGTAAAATAAGTAGCCAAAATAATATTAAAAAACATTATTCCATATCCATTTTGCAACCATGCAAGCGGTTGCTCAGGCATTAAAATGTTTGCATATGGACATTTGCATTTTGCACAAAGGTGCGTTTGCTTACCGACTGACAAAAAACTGTTAAAGGCAAAACTTTAGCATAAAGAAAGGTATTTCATACCATATACTGGAGAGACAACAGAATGCAGCATTTCCACAATGTCTAAACAAACTATTTTCTCAGGATACTGCCGTAATGTATGAGATTAGCAGAATTTTAAGGCATGTCAAACTTATTCCAAGATTCTCAGCAGAGTTAATAGGAACCTGGAAAACTCTATATTAATGAGTAAAGATCAGTAATTACGATGAAACCAGCACTTTATTGATTATAGGCCACTCTCTTCAATTAAACAATAAAACTAATTAATTTCATAAGATTAATAAGTGAAAGAGTGCTGAAGACAAACCATCCTGTTAGAGATTTTGACTTTAGAACTGCATCTGCTCACAGGTCACACTGCTCTCAACCCGCACACAGTTTGTGTGCAGTTCTGTGTGCTGTGAAGATCTATTTCAAAATCTCTGTGACAATCAATATAAAAATACCTTGCTCAATATTTCAAATCCAGTAATTAAAACACTTTTATATCCTCCTTTAAGCAAGGCTATTACCTTCCTCTTAGGAAGGCACTTGGGTTCCTTAACAGTCTTTATCTAATATATCTATCGCTAAGAATTATCCTCATGATAATGTTCTTAACTACATATATTCATTATTTAATAAAGCAGCTATATTTATGATGGAAATGATCTGGACATGACAAATAAATTATTCAGAATAATTGTTGTCATTGACAACAGGTGTGAGTTAAAATTTTTAAATTAGTCTGCTAGCACTTTTGACAGATCATGCATACATTTTGTAAACTTTTTTGCTTACTTTGCTATTTTTACCAATTCATTAGTTTCTGTTACTCGGATGCATCATAGAATTGAAGAAGCATTTAATAGCAGCTGTGATATTTAGTTGATTCCTTAATTACATTCAATTATTTTGAAAGAAAAAAACATTAATCTTATAATTCAAGATTTGTGTTCTTAAATTAGAAGAATTCAAAAGGTGACAGCAGGAAAAAATGGTAAGTTTAATTGAAATTTTTCCCTAAATAATTTTGTACATAGAGGTTATCCTTTATGTTACATTTCATGTATCTACTTACTTTTGCAGCTGAAAAAACCCCACTTTTGTATTTACTTAGAGTAGTAAGATTAAGACTAAAACCAGTAAAGGACAAAGAGGAGACTTGGCCTTATTGAGCTACTCCTACCACAGTGGAACATAATCAAAGATGAGATTTACAGCAGAGCTGCTGGATTGGTTGTACTAGACTTTCTGTTGTTCTTGCTCGTCTACTGCTATGTCAATATTGTCTTTGTGCCCTGCATCTGAGAGAAAACTGGGGCAGGCTGTCTCATTTCCTCACACTCTCTGGTGTAAGGTGGCTGCCTGAAAACTTTATAAAAAATAGACTTGACACTATTCTGTGTCCCAGGTGACTTGGCTTTGACCCTGAGGAATAATACTATGTCTGGAAGTTTCTTAGAACTAAGTGCCAGCAGTAACAGTAAGGCAGTATTGAGGTGTGTCAGAGAAATACTTTGAGGGCAACATCCCAGATATGTATAAAGAAGTGTGGGGCACACTATGAAGGGTTATGGGATTTTCTGGGATTTTGGAGGACTGTCCCTCTTGGAAATAGCAAAAATTGATGTTAGCAATTAGTAGACAGCTCTCCTGTCCACTGTGCCACTGTTTTCTCTTGGAGGGAGGAAGTCCCAATGGAGGTTGTGAGTGAACTAACATTCATGCAGTGCGGATAAGGAAACTGCAGCCTTGACCAAAACTAGGAATAAGTCCTGTTGACAGTATTGACACCTCTACAGATGGAACTGTGAATTTCTGAAAGAGGAAAAAAAAGGGGAGAGGAATCAGGAAGCAGTGGAAAAATATTCATGGAGCCAATAAGGTCACTGAGGAAAAGGGAAGGAAACTTTTCCAGTTGCTTAACTGTCTTTCCGCTCGCCTTGTTCATTGCCCATCTTCTGCCTGTATTATTAAGAAACATGTGTCCATGACTATTGAAAAATGGCCAACTAAAAGACATAGAGATTCCTATGTAACACATTTATCATTCTGCTACTGTGACAGCTGTAGGAGTGTCTGTTCATTAGTATTTAAATCAGTTCATAAATATTTCACTCTAAAACCCAGTTTAAATAAGCCTTACATCTGGTCACTGTAACGGTGTGGTTTAACGTCTGTTGTAAGGCTTTATTCTAGCCTGATATAATGCTATTGTATAGTCATACAATTTCATAAGGGCACTTATACAATAAAACGGAGATTTAATGGAGCACTTTATCTTTTTGCAATTTTTAGTTTCAGCTGACCATAGCAAGTAAAGCTAAAGGTTGTATAATATTGCACATGTCCCTCTGGCAGAATGACTCCTTTGCATAGAGAAGTTCTCCATTTTAAGAAAATGTGATTTTTAAGATTTTTAAGAAGATGTGATTTTTTGAAAAGGCTTAGCTAAGATTTTTCCCTAAGAAATGGGAATGTATAAAGTGCACTCCTTTTATTTTCTTCCAGTTTCCCTCTTCCATTGAATTTTTAATGTTTTAAGTGATGACTGTGGAGGTGTTGGAATGATGTGAGAGTAATGCCATTTTCAAAGCACAGTGAATCTTCAGGAGAAGCAGATACAAGTAAAAAAGGGCATTTTAGGTCAATACAGAAATTCAGACATTGAATAAAAAAGTAGAGTTTCCGTTATATTTCCACATTATTCTGTGTTAACCACCACTAGGACCTATTCCACTCAAATCACAGAATCACAGGATCACAGAATCACTAAAGTTGGAAAAGACCTGTAAGATCAAGTCCAACCATCAGCTAACACCACCATGCCCATTAAACCATGTCCCACAGTGCTTCGTCCACACGTTCCTTGAACACCTACACGTTCCTTGAACACCTGAATACCCCTTGAATACACCTTGAATACCGCAATCTCCAGAATTTTCTCATGGTTTATGAGCTTTGGGGGAAAAAAAATAGTAGGAGGACTCTGAATTTGTCAAATGAAGATTAGGAAAACAGAATAGCAGAAACAGCACCATTTTTCATTAGCACTCATGCAACTAGTTCCTACAAAAGAGCATAGTAGGAAAAAGCCACAAAACATAGAAAGATCAGTAGGCATCTCACTTTACAGAGAACAAACATATCTGCAGAATGCTGTCAGGTGTTTGTCTTTTAGCTCTGCCCATTATCACACATTACAGTACCCCCAAATCAGAGATTCTCTCTAGGCAACTCAGGCCTGTTTGTCTTCGTGTAATGTGGGGTACAAAGCATTACACTAATTTAAATTCAGTGTAATAACACTAATACTGTGTAACAGTTGTGTAACAATAATAGTAATAATAATACTCTCTATTTAATTAACAGATTTCATGTAAGAATCTTAGGTCATTTAAAAACATAAATTCAATAGACTCCCTGACACTTTTGTGGACAGACAAGGAAAACAAAGAACAGAAAGGGGCAAGCTGCCTATCAGCATATACAGTTATTTTCTCTGACATCATCCATCCATCCAAAAATTAAATGTCTAATATAAGCTCAGAGCCTAGAGTCCTTCTATAATCAAGACAGGTAAAGAAATAGTTTCAGGAGTGGGTTCTACCATCTGTCTGTGTTAGGTACTTACTCTATGGTGGGTCTTCCTTCACTACCTATAGCTGGAGCTAGATAGGTATCTTTAAGGTGGATAAAGTTAAGTGATATGAATCTCATATTCAGTAGCTATATGGGAAACTTATAAGATTTTAATTTCCAATCTTTTTTTCTCCAGCTACTAAAGGAAATAGTTAGCTAAACTTGTTGCTTGCCTAGGCTTTTCGCTGTCAGCCTCTACTGTACTATTACCCTAATTATAGAAATGTAATGCTAGAAGTCAGCACCAGGTATTTATAAGTGGCTTCTGAAGTGATTGGGACAGATTTCCAATTGCTTGGAGTCATTGTCTGGGAAAATATTTTGAAACGATTCAATGTTATTATAGGCTAGAATTTTATGGTCTGATTTTTCAAAATTGCTAGATATCCAATCTGCTGAAGTCTTCTGAAAAATGACCGCTTATTCTGATGTTAAAAATGGGAGATGAATTACAGGAAAATTCTGGCTGAGAATATTAATGCTGAGTTCTTTTTAAAATACTAGAGATTGAGAATAATAAAAGGGATAATGTAGCTGAAAATATGCAGAGCCATGAACAAACAGTGTTTCCTATTTGTAAAACCAACCTTGTTGAAATATGAAGCCTCTTGTGATTTTTCTTACTTTCAGATAAACTCAACATGCCAAAGTTATCAATGTCCTTTCCAGTATAATTCTCTTTTGCTTGGATACTAACATAGTTTTGGTGCATTAACTTCCCAGCTGAATGGCTGGAATTTGGTGGTTTAATTGCCACTTGCTCCATGGCTTTGTAGATAAACTCAGCAGCTGTTGCTTTGTGTTGGATGTGGTTTGGAGAATCTGTTGATACTTCAGCCCTTATTTGAAAGCCAAAGCATTTTGACCCAGCTGCAGTATGAAAACAAGCTGGCAAAACTTCTCTTCAAGTAAATATATCCAAATCATTCAAACTCTGCTTACAGTATGTTTGAGACCAGACGCTGAAATAGCAGAAACACATGATGAATAACAGGCCAAGATCAAACAAACTAAGAGTATATAATATTGCTGAAGAAGCTACACTTTCTACCAAGACATTGGCTATTATGATCTATCTACTGGAGCTATTCCCTAGAGAGTGAATTCTGATATTAAACCTGTCTTGCCAGATATCAGGTAGATACTTTGCAATTAAAGGTTTTTTTAAAAAGTGAAAATAAAAGGACTATGCTAACACAGTAGCTCCAGAAACCATGAAAGTAAGCATGCCATTTGTCTGTTTAGAGAAATGTACCTGTTCTTCGCTTATATGTAGACTTAGAAGTATGTAAGAATGACCTAGTACACAGATTGATAAACATTACGTAAGTATTCTTCTGCATAGAATCATAGAATCATTTAGGTTGGAAAAGACCTTTAAGATCATCAAATCCAACTGTAAACCTAACACTGCCGAGTCCACCACTAAACCATGTCCCTAAGCGCCTCATCCACGTGTCTTTTAAATACCTCCAGGGATGGTGACTCAGCCACCTCCCTGGACAGCCTGTTCCAATGCCTGACAACCCTTTCAGTGAAGAATTTTTTCCTACTATCTAGTATAAACCTCCTCTGGTGCAACTTGAGGCCATTTCCTCTTGTCCTATCACTTGTCACTTGGGAGAAGAGACCAACACTCACCTCTCTCCAACCTCCTTTCAGGTAGTTGTAGAGAGTGATAAGGTCTCCCCTCAGCCTCCTCTTCTGCAGACTAAACAATCCCAGTTCCCTCAGCCACTCCTCACAGGATTGGTTCTCTAGACCCTTCACCAGCTTTATTGCTCTTCTTTGGACATGCCCCAGAACCTCAAGGTCTTTCTTGTAGTGAGGGGCCCAAAACTGAACACAGTATTAGAGGTGCGGCCTCACCAGTGTAGGGAACATTCATCACCTCTTCTGAAAATTACAGATATAGGCAAGTTTCATGAGCTGTGTGGTACTTCTAAATGCCTTGCATGACAGCCTCTTGGCTATCAGAATATAATTCAGTTCTACAGTCAGTGTTGAACACCTGTGGGTCCTGAAATATGTTACAAAACTGAAAGCATTTTTTGCATAAGATGCAGAATCTCACAAGGGATGTACAGATTTAAAAAAGTTAATTTAGTGCATTATTTGCACTGCTGAGGTCAATGAGTGTTGCATTGCTGACTCAGTAAGGATCCACCATCTGCTTGCTGAGCTGTTCCAGTGAAACATCATTAGAAGAATCTTACCATTACTTGGGATTCATGACAGATTACCTTGTGCCCTGAAGTACAGCCTTTACAAAGATAAAAACTGAATGCCAGATTTACAAATTTTTGATAGGGGTTCTTCTGAGTTATGGAACCATAACCTGTGATGTACATAGGTACATTAAGTGTCGGGTAATAAGCAGCTTGGGCTCCTATAATAATTTGGTAAGAGTAGAGGACTTCAGAATAAGAGCTGACCATACACCTGAATCCTCTTTTGAATACAACTAACTGGAGTTAAGGGAAAGGAGTCATGAAAGGAGCATTTCAGCCTTCTGTAAATTCCTACCTCTCTAAATGAATTTGAGACTATGTCTTGAAGGTACAGAGGGATGAAAAAGGTAGGGAAGTGGCAGCCCCAGCTGGTGAGCTCTTCGACCAACCTCTACTGCTTGGCACAGATTAACCTGTTCTTAACTCTTAACATTAAACTTTTAACAGTTTAGTTTTGCCTGTACTTCTGAACAAATCAGGCCCAGATGGTAAAACTACAGTATCAAACAGTGTTGTGGCCTATCTCCAAAGTTCACATGAAGTAGGAAACACGCTAGAAAGCAGGCTAGTAAAATATACACTTAAAATCAAAGAAGTCATAAGAGATCTGAGGCCTTTCAAACCTTTATGATGTGCTGTAACATGAAGTTGCAGCATAAGTTTCAATATTGTTCCTGGGAATAAATGTCTAAAAAGATCAATACAAACTGGAAGTGGATTCAAATTTACAACACAGAACTGTTTAAGAACAGACTGCAGAGGATTTACATGAAGATGATGGATGTCAGAATAGAAAAGAATATCTAGTTTATTGCTTGAAAAACTGGCCAAAAAAAAGTTTCTGCATGAAGCTGTAGTGACAAACCAAACGTTTTATTGTTTTGGAAAGGCATAAATTCCAAAATTTGAGGTTCAAGACCAGATGGAATCTGTTACAGCTCTGCTGCCAAATATGTAATACAAGTCCCCAAATTCAAGTGAGAGTTGTATGGAAATAACGTTGATTCTTTTCTTTCTGAGGGACAGATTACTGTAGCAATATTTCTTTTCATAAAAATTGAGTGAATGTAGGTCCCAGAAACACAATTCTGAATAGAAGAAAAAAATCAAGAGAGAAAAATAGAAAATAGTAAAAGAAAAAACAAGCATCCTAATAAAAAGGTTTTTTATGACCAGTTGCATGGCTTAACTTCATTCAGACTGTATCATTTATGTTAATACTATTAAAAAATAGAGTGAAATATTATTTTCTCTACAGAACAAGAACATAGACAGAAATAACATTTTGATCAAGAGATGCAATTCCACAAAATGATGCCTATACCTTTCCTTTAAAGATTCCCAAGCATGTGATTCTAGTAAGATTTCTCTTGTTTACAAAATCATCAAATGAGTTTCTGGGTTCTTATTTGCCAGGAGGTTGTTTAATGGTGAATTCTTACTACTCACAACTTACAAATCTTCCCTTGTAGTTGTACTTATGAAAACTGGTGATTTTTTTTGTTGACATTTTCCTATTTCATCTGTTATATGTTGCATTCATGACACAAAAAATATTATTCAGGTTTTGGACTTTATAGTCTGAAGTAATTTATTTAGTCTGGTTTGTGAAATGTCACAAACGTGGAGTGAAAATCTGTCCTCACTGAACTTAACAAAAGTAATTTCTATTGACCTTCAGAGAGGCAAGATTTTGTCCATAGTTATCAATAAAGATGTCAATATTTACTAACAGTTATAAGACATATTTTTTTTTTTAATTTTATTTAGAATTAAAAATAACTGAAGTGTCTTTGGTAACTGTGAAAATTGTTGGCAGATGCTGACATTTTATTAGTGACTCCTACATTGACCATGTTAAAATACTACACACATAGATTCTTTACTAAACTGTGTTATCCTTCTCAGCAATGACTGGGACAAAATTCTAGTTATGTTTTTCTTTGGAACTGTAATTAAATTAGTGAAAATGAATAGTTATAACTGACGCTGAATAGTTTTAAAGCCTGCAAAATCACATTATATTATACTTTTCATTTTTTATCTTAACAAAGTTTTTCTTGATTACCATAATTTTTCTGCTAAGCAGTAACATTTTTCTATAGTCATTTTTAGAATCATAGAATAGCTTAGCTTGGAAAAGACCTTTAAGATCATCAAGTCCAACTGTAAACATAACACTGCCGAGTCCACCACTAAACCATGTCCCTACGCCTCATCCACATGTCTTTTAAATACCTCCAGGGATGGTGACTCAACCACCTCCCTGGACAGCCTGTTCCAATGCCTGACAAACCCTTTCAGTGAATAAGTTTTTCCTAATATCCAATCTAAACCGCCCACGGCGCAACTTGCTCTTGACGCAACTTGAGGCCATTTCCTCTTGTCCTGTCACTCATCACTTGGGAGAAGAGACCAACACCCTCCTCTCTACAACCCCCTTTCAGGTAATTGTAGAGAGTGATAAGGTCTCCCCTCAGCCTCCTCTTCTCCAGACTGAACAACCCCAGCTCCCTCAGCCGCTCCTCAGAAGACTTGTGCTCCAGACCCCTCACCAGCTTCGTCGCCCTTCTCTGGACACGCTCCAGCACCTCAATGTCCTTCTTGTAGTGAGGGGCCCAAAGCTGAACACAGGATTCGAGGTGCGGCCTCACCAGCACCGAGTACAGGGGCACGATCACCTCCCTGCTCCTGCTGGCCACACTGTTTCTGATACAGGCCAGGATGTCATTGGCCTTCTTGGCCACCTGGGCACACTGCTGGCTCATATTCAGCCGGCTGTCAATCAACACCCCCAGGTCCTTTTCTGCTGGGCACCTTTCCAGCCACTCTTCTCAAAGCCTGTAGGGTTGCATGGGGTTGTTGTGACCCAAGTGCAGGACCCAAAACTTGGCCTTATTAAATCTCATACAGTTGGCCTGGGCCCATCGATCCAGCCTGTCCAGATCCCTCTGCAGAGCCTTCCGACCCTGAAGCAGATCAACACTCCCGCCCAACCTGGTGTCATCTGCAAACTTCCTGAGGGTGGAATCCCCTCATCCAGATCATTGATAAAGGTATTAAACAAGACCGGCCCCAAAACTAATCCCGGGGAACACTGCTTGTGACCAGCACCAACTGGATTTAACTCCCTTCACCACAACCTTTTGGGCCACGCCATCCAGGCAGTTTTTTACCCAGCAAAAACTGCACCCGTCCAAGCCATGAGCAGTCAGTTTCTCCAGGAGAATGCTGTGGGAAATGGTGTCAAAGGCTTTACTAAAGTCTAGGTAGACTATATGAAACTTATGAATGGTTTGAAAAATAGTAGAAGTCATGAATTGATCTGACAGTAGTTCAAGTACTTCAGTTATAAATATACATTAATATGTCATATTGCAATAACTAATTACATTGAAATCTGTTGATTAATTATCCTGTAAGAATTCTACACTGGTATTCTCACAAGGTGATATCTGCAAATGCAGGCCTGACAGTTTGATGAGGAATGTGACTTGTAAGTAGGACCTTTAGCATCAAATAGCTGCCCTGAACAAATGTGTGTGAACATGTTTTGAGTTTTCTGTATTCTCAGAAGACTGAGACCCTCACATTGTATCTCCTTAAACCTTGTTTTCTCACTCTTTTCAGTGGAGCACCTTGTAAATCCTTACAAACTTAGGAAATGCAATATCTATGCCCCCTAGCCCCACCAAAAGCCCCACCCCACAACAAACGAAGAACTAGGAAACAGTTCTGTTTCAGGAGAGAGACTAAGCATACAATTAACCCTTGACACTGATATGGTACTATGATTGATGTGTTTACATCATTAAATTCAAGAATCTGATAAAGATTCTTCCTGTACTAGTGATTTAGAATATAAAAGAGAGTTTGTTGATCTAATCCTTACTGCTGTGTTCACTGTATCATAGGATATGTTTACAGTCATTGTACGTTCACTTTTAGATATTACTAGTCAATGGAGCACCTTTAAAAAAAATCTCAACTGTTATATCACTTCTGCAAAGACAGAACCAGAGAATATACTTTTTTCCCCAAACAACTCCAAATTAATGGTGATGACAGCATTTAAAATAATATTCTAGTGTGTGTGCATTATGCAAGACTTCTATTGATTTAATTAGAACTGTTATGTGTAAATATATATATAAATAAAAACTCTAATGATTAATGTGTGCAATCACATCATAATATCAACACAACATCACAACATCAACACAATATGATAATATTTCAACAAGCTACTAAAACAAAAAAAAATTATATATTTTATTTAGTGAACTTGAAATTTTTGCTAGTACCTGGTTAGTGGTATTATCAGCTTGAAGTGTCAGTGTTCATACCTTTTGCAGGAAAAAAATATTTTAAAACCAGTCACATCTGTTTGGTCGTTCAGGAGATAAAAACAATCATAGTGGTACCAAACATCATATTATGTAACATCCCTATATGATTGAAAGCCAAATTAAAACAAGCAAGTTTCTGTAGCTTACCAAAGAAATTTTGCATAAAACCATATCTTTAATATGAATTCAGGTGGGAAGTAAAAATTTAAGATCAGGAGAAAGTGAAGGAAGAAGGAAAGAAAAACACTGATCAGGGTTATAGATATTCTGTCCTAGACATTGATGAAACAGTCATGACAGACAGAGATGGCATTCTGTGAAGAGATGAATTGCCGCTGCTGCTGCTACTTTGCTGAATGTACTTTGAAATGGAAATAACAGGCTTGACTGTCCTGACCAAGCAAGGTTGTATGCAGAAATCAGAGCTGTACTTGGCAAATGATAAGAAAAATTGTAATCAAAGCTGGATGGCAGAAGTGCAACATGCATGTCCACAGAAGAATTAGAATTTGGCAATATGGCAAAGATTTAGAAATTAAAATGTTCAAAGGCACAAATGAATTGTCTCTGTTAGAGGGAGTTCAAACCTAATCTTCACTAGCACAGGAGTGCACAAAAAAGGTATCTACTGACATAATCAAATTTGGATTTACACCAGCATCTGCAGTGGTAACATCTGGGCCAACCTGCTTTTATTTGAAGGATATGCTATCAGACGGGCTGAAACCTTTCTGATAGTCACAGAGGAGTGAACAGGGAAGTAGGAAGGGGAGCCACTGACAAAATTCTGTGAGATAGTTGTATGAAGAATCATGGCATCCCTGGGGCTTGCAGTTCTTGAGCAGCTTTGTTAAGTGTGCAGTGTCAGAGGTCTGAATCAGATAAGCCATCAATTATATTGAGGTTCTGGAAACTGAGGAATGTCTAGTGGACTATGGGGCTTATGGGGCAAGCCTATCCCCAAGCTATATAGGAGGAAGCCTGGTTACCACATTAACTTTCTGGCCAGCTCATGAAAAGGCTGTCAAAACCAAGAAATCTGGGGTTCAACAAAGTGATGTTTTTCAGTGAAACCCAGCCTACAGTGCCAAAGCTCTGTTTAAACCTAATAAACATTTATTAACCTTCTTCAGGCACCAAGTAGCTGAAACCACTGAAAGCTCTGGTTTGAATAAAAGCAGACTTGAAGTACAAGCAAGTGACGTATGGGGAAAATTATTTCACCAGTTCTTTTGGGGAAATCCTGTGGAACTGCAAACTGTATAGTAGATTAAAACTGAAGAGAAGAGAAGGCACAAGGTGTAACATGAGCAATCATTGGGAACATACTAGAAAATAGGCAAAGAAGAGATTTAGGCCAGATGAAGACTGAGTTTTTTCCTAACAGGAAATGGAGCTGGGAGCAGAAGAAAATTTTTTTTTTTTTTGCTTTTTGATTCCTCCTTTGAGGAAACTGTGATTTTTTGAATGTTTTCATCTACATGGCCCCAAACTTTGGCTAACAATTTTGGTCAGAATACAGAATGGTACCATATGCTCATTCTGTGGCAATTTTGTTAAAATAGCTATCTTAACAGAAATATTAAAAAGAGTATTAAGTATAAATGCTGACAAAACAGCTGTCACTTTGCTGTTATAATATGTTTATAGTAAGGTTATGACATCAGCAGGTTTGGAATGTTTCCTATTTCAATTAAAATCTCTTTTGTTTAAAAATAAGAAATCTACCAGGTCTCATTAGTTTCCTACAACCCTTGTTTGCAATTCATTTGAAAAAGTTATTGGTTTGGAATTTTTTTTATCCAAGAGTTAATATTGTGTCACTGACCTGTAGAAAGCTGCAGACTTACTATTACACAGACTAATTTTGAGCCCTCTGGGAAATGCAGAATGAGTCTTAAGAGAGTGAAAGAAAATCAGGCAAAGCCTTTGCCTTCTCCCTCCCCACTTTTCCTCTCTGTTTCCCCCATTTCCAATCTCTCTGAAAGTTTCAGCTTCTTTAGCAGTCCGGAAGATATTTTCTTGAAGACCACAGGGGACAGAGGCAAGGGGACCAAAGACACAGGCGGCTGAGGGCTGCATGCACACAAAACGTTGGGAAGAGGTCTACCACCTCCTTACACCTTCCCTTACCCTTGCAAAGCAAGCTGGGCTGTGCGAGGGTGGCACATCAGGGTGGCTGTCTAAGCTGTGTCTTTGAGATGTTGCAAAGAACCCAGTCGTCTAGGCTAGGGCAGGGCAGATGAGCAGGGCTGGGGCAGACTGCGAGATGGATGGGGACATCTGGGGGAATGGGGACTCCTCTGAGCCAACCCTACCGAAACGGGGACTGAGCGCAGACAGGGAGGGGATCCTTGCTGAAATCCAGAGTTCAGAGGTTTGTGTGGATGTGTGTGGCTGGGTCTCTTCAGGATCTGGGAAAGGGTTTAACAGAATAGTATTCTGTGTGTGTATGTGTGCATGGGAGTTCCTTCTCTCTCTTTTTTTCACAGGGAGGGGAGAAGGAGAGGTCAATACATTATTATCGTCAAGGTTATGAGTTAGGGATATAGAGATTTAAGGTATCTAAGCATTTCAGGGGGGCCAGAGAAAGAAGCGAGGGAGAGAGCAAGATACTGCTAAAAGAGGAGTTGTCAAGAAAGGTTGAGTCCTGGTGCTACAGTGCCTTAACAGAAACACTATTTATTTATTTCTTACCAAAAGCAAATACAGATGATGTTCCTGATAAGTCAGGGAAGAAATAACTGTTCAGCAAAGAAAAATGTCAACATACATAATGCTTCATATATTTGTTTGAAGTGTATCTATGCAAAGTAGAGATAAATGCTAACATTTTGATGGGTTGTGACAGGTTTTAATATAAATAATTATTTTGTCATTTTTTTTATACTTCAAATGTTTTTTTAATGTTTCTGCTTAAAGATAGCTCTCTTTCAAGTATCTACAAACAGGTACCAAAAACTGAAGAAAGGAGAGTGTGGAGTAAAACAGAAATAGATAACAGACCTCAGGTATTTGCAGGGATCTTTGCTCTCATTCTTTCATCTTGCAGCCACTACCATGTCTTCCCAAATTTCTGTCCATTGTGTTTGTCTTCAAACTACAAAAACTTCATTACCAGTCAAAAAATATGAAGTACAACACATAAATTCCATTCATTGTAGGTTTCTGAGGTGTACCACCAGTCCTCACCATTTATGACAAGCTGGTAATTTTGCGACATGCTTCTTAAAAAATGCAAACTAACAATGTTTTTTACTAGATCAATGAAATCTGAATTATTGTTTATTTTACACTGTAATATATGAAAATATTGCTTAAAATTTTGCTTTGGTAACAAGAATACTACTTAACTGCTGTATGGCCTCCTTTACCACATGCTGCTTTGACACCTCAATCACAAGAGAAAGAAGGAAGACTGTTCTGGTCACCCTGGCTTGCTCGAGATGTATTTAGCACATATAAAGCTGTTTTCTATATCTTTTTTTCTTGAATTACTCATTCGTAGAGCTTTTCACTCTTTTTCTCCAACATAGTCAACAGAAGTAACAGATCTCCCATAACAATAACTAAATCGCTCTCATTTTAATTTTTGAAGCATGGAACACTGTGGAATTTAACACTTTAAATGACATTTTCAGTTATCATTATCACTAAATAACACAAAACTTCAGAAAATAAAAACCCCAAAATCTAAGCCAACTTCCTCAAAAATCTCCTGGCTGTCACTGAACTACTTTCCATTCAGTCTTTTAATTGAGCCAAATGTCTAAGCGTGGCTTAGAAAGACAGACAACAGGGTGTTGTGCTTCATTCATATGGTGGTATTTTAAGTTTCTGTGAGTGTATAAGCATGCATGTCTGTGTGCAATCAGCAGCAAGCATATCCCCAAAATGGTACCATCAAACTATTTTAACATTCATGATTAATTTTCCCTAGTTTTTCAATGTGAAAATTTATCTTCTTTTCTATAGGCAGGAAGACAAAAAGAATTCTGATTCAAGTTTCAACTGATACCATGCAAGACTATTTGCATGTGTACCTATCCCATTTCAGGTCAGAATGTGAGCCACCCATTTTTTTACGTGAGTAACACGGAGAAAAGTCAAACCTCATCACACCTGTCTACATAGGCAAATACAATTGGATCAGTATTATTGCATGCTGTTGAAGTGGAGACCTTAAAAAGTTGCAAAGAAAATATATTTAACAAAGATCTAAGATTCTTGGCTTCACAACATTTGTTTTCTCAGTGCTCCAACCAAAGCAGGAAAGAGCGAGGTGATTCATCTAAGAGTTCCATTTCTTTTTAGTGACCTTTCCTTCTTAATTGCAAAGAAGAAAAGTCATTTTTTGGTGTACTAATTAACTGTGTGTGGGACGTAAGGAAAAAAAAAAGCTGCTTGTGTTCCTCTTCATGTTTTGCACATAGATCTTGCTACATGTTGTGGCTTGACCAACCTGATCTCCTTCTATGACCAGGTGACCCGCCCAGTGGATGAGGGAAAGGCTGTGGGTGTTGTCTACCTGGACTTTAGTAAAGCCTTCGACACTGTCTCCCACAGTATTCTCCTGGAGAAGCTGGCAGCTCGTGGCTTAGAGAGGTGCACTCTTCGCTGAGTAAAAAACTGGCTGGACAGCTGAGCCCAGAGAGTCATGGTGAATGGAATGAAATCCAGTTGATGGCCAGTCACAAGTGGAGTCCCCCAGGGCTCAGTTTTGGGGCCAGTCTTGTTTAATATCTTTATCGATGATCTGGACGAGGGGATCGAGTGCACCCTCAGCAAGTTTGCAGATGACACCAAGTTGGGTGGGAGTGTTGATCTGCTTGAGGGTAGGAAGGCTCTGCAGAGGGATCTGGACAGGCTGGATCGATGGGCTGAGGCCAATTGTGTGAGGTTCAACACGGGCAAGTGCCGGGTCCTGCACTTTGGTCACAAGAACCCCATGCAACGCTACAGGCTGGGGGAAGGGTGGCTAGAAAGCTGCCCAGCGGAAAAGGACCTGGGGGTGTTGGTCGACAGCCGGCTGAAGATGAGCCAGCAGTGTGCCCAGGTGGCCAAGGCGGCCAATGACATCCTGGCCTGTATCAGAAATAGTGTGGCCAGCAGGAGTAGGGAAGTGATCGTGCCCCTCTACTCAGCACTGGTGAGGCCGCACCTCGAATACTGTGTTCAGTTTTGGGCCCCTCACTACAAGAAGGACATTGAGGTGCTGGAGCATGTCCAGAGAAGGGCAATAAAGCTGGTGAGGAGTCTGGAGCACAAGTCTTCTGAGGAGCGGCTGAGGGAGCTGGGGTTGTTCAGTCTGGAGAAGAGGAGGCTGAGGGGAGACCTTATCACTCTCTACAACTACCTGAAAGGGGGTTGCAGAGAGGTGGGTGTTGGTCTCTTCTCCCAAGTGACTAGCGACAGGACAAGCGGAAATGGCCTCAAGTTGTGCCAGGGGAAGTTTAGGCTGGATATTAGGAAAAATTTCTTTACTGAGAGAGTGGTGACACACTGGAATAAACTGTCCAGGGAGGTGGTGGAGTCACCATCCCTGGAGGTGTTCAAGGAACGTGTGGATGTGGCATTGTGGGACATGGTTTAGTGGGCATGGTGGTGTTAGTTGATGGTTGGACCTGATGATCTCACAGGTCTTTTCCAACCATAGAGATTCTGTGATTCTGTGATTCTTCTCTTTTTTATGTGCATAGATTTATCCATTTATGGTCATCAAAGAAGAAAAGGGGCAAACTATGTTAAGATGAATCTATCATCAATGATTTCATTTATTCACTGAAACACTCATTCTATCTGAAAGCTCTCAACTGTAGTAAAAATTGGTATTTTATTTCTATATAATAATTATATAGAAACCACACATTTTAATCCTGTACATGAATAAGACAACCTATAGTGAATGAATGGATGATACAATAAAGAGAAAAAGTACTAAGAAAAAAAATCCTCTCAAAAGATCAACATTTTTTTTTAAAAAAAGGACAAATTAGAGCAATTCCTGAAATGAATTCACTCTGGCATTACAGGAACAGTGGCAGCACCAAAGGTCTCCTGTGTGGAACTTCTCTTTGTAATCTCATCATTTTTTTCTACAGCAAGAAGGTTTGAAAGAAACTTTAAAATCTATTGAGTCTTTCTAGAAGGACACTATTATTTCTGTAGATGGTTAAATCAGAGGGAGACATTCTGGAAACAGTAAACTTGGTGTGAATTTCCCATTGGTTGCCTTTTTTTTTTTCCACTGAGAAGTGAAAGTTAATGTGCAAATTTCTGCTATACTTGAACCACTGTTTTTTGCAGATGGCACTTCCAAATCATGCATGTATGAAAATTTTATTCCTGAGGAGCTGTAGATAGGGACAAAAAGGAAGTAGAAAGAAAAAGAGGAACGTAAGGTTTGAAAAAATGATGTAACATAATGGTAAAATTCAAAACAAATGTAATATATTATGTTGGAAAATATGATTAAGGAGAAATTGTACATAGTTCTCTCCCCTTATCTTTCCATTGTACTGGTAAGAACAGAGAGAGGGAACATCAAATGGGACACAACTGGATTCCACCACAGATATCTGTGATGCACGTGAGTTTTCACTGGGGGGATTCAAACAGCTTTACTGAAGTGAGTGTTGTTGCTACTATTTGACATATAGAGAAGCATAGGAACATGAGGACAAAATTCACAGAGGGTGCATTTAAAGCAATTGTTATGTGTGGAATGACTTAAAGAGAAGGCAGCTCAGACTTGCTCCTTTGGAACAGGTATAGAGAATGATTTTAGGTTTCTGCCTCTCTCTCTTGTTTCAGCTTAAGATGCTCACACCAACCTGTTCCTTACTCCCATATCATGACACATTCTTGAATAATGATCACCATCTAAAAGGCATTTTGAAAATATTTTTTGCATCTCCAGTTAATTAATAAACACGATGTAATATAGTCTCAGTAATTCTGATTGGCATACCACTCCCTCAGTGAAACAAAACTGAAATATTTTTCCTTACACATATTCACGATCCATGTAACCACTGTAAATTAGAAAAGTAAATAAAGTATTACAATAAAGTGATATTATTAATTAGTTTACAAATTATTTAGGCTATTCCGCTGTCTGACATCTGCTAATATGGGAAGTTACTGAAAGCCTAAATTGTCTGTACTTACTCATTCCTGCGAAAACTCATGAAGTAAACAAATCCCACTGACTAATACAGGTTTGTGAACATATTAATGTCTGCTCCTCAGGTGCTTTCCAGCCACACCTTCTATTACTTTCCCATCATTTACATTTTTTCATACTTGCACAATAGACAGGTCTGTGCTTACATATTGTTGTAAGGTCAGTCAGTCCAGTTACAATACCTCCATCTTACACCTGAAGACAGTTTACCATCTATAATTGGAAGAGTCTTTTATAGTGTACAAAGAAGAACACCAACACAGGTGAAATTGCCCCTAAACTTCCCACGTATGCCCCAAATCAGTGGAAAGGCACAAAAATAACATTTTCAGCACCTAGATATACTGTACTCAATTCTTCCTGCATAGAGCACGAAGTGGGAGGATCAAGATCAGAAAATACTATGAGTTCATGCATCAAGCAATGCAAGTGCAAGCACTTGTGGGAAGGACTGGGTAGAGATATGCCCTTAGGCAGAGTCAAAAAATACTTACAATGCTTATGCAAGCACTGCGAAGAAGTATATTGCCAAGGTCCAGCACATGTAAATCCTCCTTTAGTAAGGGAGGAGCTTCAGTAAGGCAGGAGAACTTCTCAGCTCCTCCAGCCTCTCCTGAACTCTGCAGTGAGCTGCAAAGCAGGCAGCAGAAAGCTGAAATTACAGTTGCCCTTTCAGAGCTGAGAAGTTTAGAGAATGGCAGGTGCCAGCCAGGTGTTTCACTGGAGATTACTGTTGTGTAACACCATACGTGACAGAATTGAAAAGAGAAGAAAATTGAGCTAAGCAGCAGATGTTGCTAACTCTGGTCTAATTGCATTCCACATTTACATGTTTGGATTTTTTAAAAGTATGTTCCAATTTACGTCTGATGAAGAACTTTGGCTTGGTTTGACTTGCATATTGTTCTGCTGTTTAAAACCTCTCATTTATTTATTGTTTGCAGCCTGCAGATCTGACCACATTCTTGTTAGTCATTGTTCATGTTTGCAAGTTTGAGAAAGTTCTCCAATGGTTGAACCTGGTTTTGAAGGCTGTGCAGCTGCAATAAAGAAAAAACGACCCATATTGAGAAAGATTGTTCTGTAAAAATGATGAAAACTTCCTGTGACTATATCTAACCTGTGGGATACACACATGTTTTCCAGTCCTCGGTCTGCTACTTGTTTCCTTATATGCCTTAGACTCACCTTCTGCCCCTCATCTTTTTCCACTTTTCTCTCTAAGGAAAAATAGTTGTGCTCCTCATGGAAAGGAGGAAAAAAGTATTCCAGTCCTGTGCCTGATCTGAATGACCAAAGGACCGGCATTATGGAGTGTCCTGCAAAACATTTTGGGCAAAACTCATGGGATCTAGTAACATTGCTCCTTTTTATACTTAAACATTTAGTACAGAAAATCACAATGAAATTGACACTTGATTGATCACTGTACATCTGTGTACATCCATGTACATCATCATGTACATCACCACTGTTTGATAATCCTGTGTTTCACATCATTGTCATAGCAACCTTATATGAAAGAAAAGCTTTTTTCATTAGTTATTTCACACACTGGTAGGAAAAAACCAGCTTTTATATCACTTGCCTTTTTGTATGTGTTATTTTTCTGTAAGCTTTTCAGCAACAGACCAAGGGCTGGGGGTGAGCTTATAGACATCAATGTTCTTAACACAATTTGAAAACTCAAATCAATGAAAATCAGCTATACGTTCAGATGCATTTGAGATATTGAGGTAAATGGAATCACAAGAATATCACCAGGTGTCTCTGACAGTTAATCTGGAACATCAAACTATAAAAGCCTAGGATAGTCAGTTCCCAAAGTGATAGCAACCACTGCTGCACTAGAGAAAACCCTTCAATTTTCTCACCGCTTGTTTTTCAATTACAGACCTTCTGCCGCCATTCTGTCTCAATACGGGGCAACAAGTTGCAGCATGCATCATGTCATCCAAATCAATTATATCTGCTTCCACACTGATTGTTTTCTTTTTTTTTCGGAGCCGTGAACTTTGTTCTTTAACCTTCCAGGTCTCTCTAAATCGCACATGGGCTCTCAGAGCTGTCCCACTACAGTAATACTTGTGTCACTGTTGTGATGAACTCCTCTGGCACTTGTGTGGCCATTTTGCATTGCTATAAACTGAGCTATGTACTGCTCCCAACAGCTATACAAAACAACAATATTGCAATAATTTCTTCTCTGATTTGGAAGACAAGGTTTTGTATGGAACAAGAAATCTAAAACAGGCATCAGAGATCACAGAGTAACAGCTCAGTCCCAAGAAACATTATGATCAGCCAGTGGACAAGCTCTGATCATTTTTATCTAAATTGTGCAGAGGGAGGAAAGTGGATACACAACCTGTTCATAGGCAAGGCATGAAGTTGTTGGTATGAAAATGGCGATATAATGATCAGTAAGAATTTGATAGACTAATAATTTGATGCTTCTCCTTTGCATGGGAAAGGGTCAGTAAATAAATCTTACCAAAGGAGTCAGTTTTAGTTCCTCTTAGAAGTTGATGATTTAACGTACATGTTTTACACACGTTGGTTAGTCAATAACAATTCCTAAAGGGTCTCAACACTGTATTGGCATTTATTTACTGGTATCAGTCATGTGCTTCATCTATGAAGTGAATTGTTATTCCTGTGGGATAAAAGATTGAAATTGTATTAGAAACTGATTGGAAAATTTTTTTCCTACAGTACTCTGGCAATTTTATTTCCGATCTTGGATGAAGAAAGTAAAAGCAAGCTTATATGGAAAGTAAAAACAACAGGAAAAAAGTTAACTTATTTTTCTTTTTTTTTAAACCCCATTAATTCTTATTTTATTAGAAAGATATAGTCTATCACATAGTAAAATGTAGACCAAACATGAGGATTTTTTTACCTATAGGAAAATATATAATATTTTATACACACACATATATATTCAGATTGGCAGAGTGAAATAATAAGTTGTGAGAATTAATAACCATTTGTTGTATTGACATGTGTGCCACTGTGGCTCTTCTCAGACAAAAGAACTCTGCCACAAGTTGCTCAAAGCCGGGAATAAAAATCCAAATATTCTTCTTTACAAATGTTGTGGTTTACGTCTTATAAAAAAAGGCTAGCAGTTAAAAATACCTTTGATTGTGCAGCCACTGTAAAAATATATTCACATGGATTTTAGGAGTTTTAAAACACCGATTAAATAAGACTCATGCTGTGCGAGACTGAAAATTATATGTGGATATGGAAAGATGAAATGGGCTTTGAAAATGCAGTGTTTGTTTATTTTAGTTACATATAAAATTGGGAACACAATATGCATCTAAATACATAGTCTGGAAAGGTCATTACATGCTAGAGCAGATGAAGTTGCTATTTAAGTTAGTAAAAAGTTTCTCAGCATGATTAACTAGCAAATTACTATTGTTATATTGTGGCTGGTGTATTATATCTGTACGGTGCCAAACTGTCCAAATCTTGGAATTTGTGGTTTATAGCAACCCCAGATGACACTGTTGGATGTAAATGCTTTTATAAATTATGTTATACACCAACACTACAATGTGCTTTTGAAGTTCCTTTAATAAACATAGTCCCTTACAGCATTAATATAATATCTCTGCTGTGTCTTAACCATAACGAAAGTAAAAATTACAATGTGCCAAAATAATACGTCACTGCCAGCTTAAACCTCACAGTAACAACTAGAAACACTAGAATTTTTTAAAACATACATAGCTCTGCAGTTTCTTTTGCTTTCATTCTGCAGTCCCTTCACCGTTTCTGTCTGGCAGGTAGGGATGTTTCTTTCTTAGCCCAGGCATCATTTTCCGTTTCATACCTTGTGTATGAAATGACTCCTACACAAAATTAAATCCCTCGCTTGTTTTCTTGTTTGCTTGCTTCCTTCCTTCCTTCTTTCCCTCCTTCCTTCCTTCTTCGAGTCCTTCCCTCCCTCCTCCCTCCCTTCCATCTTTTGGTTTTTGCAAACAAACTAATAATCCGTGTCCTTACAGTTTACAGCTATTGTCCTTCACATTCCATATGGGTTCTTTTCAAGGATTTTCAGTACTACTGTAGTGCTCTACAATAGCAGTTTAGAAGACAGCTCCTATTGTTTTGTAGAATGTGTATCCTTAAATCATGTAAACCTTAGGTTTATCAGGTCAGTTTGCAAAGGTACAAATATGTCTCATCCTGTGAGAGGCTGAGTCAAAGAACACAGAGAAATAGAGAAAGCTAGTGGTGTGAGCTGGTAGTTATCTTAAAGCTTCTAGTAATTAATTTGTAATACAGTAGTTTTTCATTTCAAGTCCAGTTAATTTATTTGAATTTGTTACTTTTTTTTTTCTTTTCCATCAGCTGTGCCCCTGGGCTTAGCCCACATTGAATTCCAACATTGTCCACCAACAGGAAGGGGAAGTAGCATCTTAGTTGAGAAATCAAAGGATGTCTTTCCATTATGAAAGCTGAAAAATTCAAGATAGTAGACATGAAAAGAGCAAATTAGAAGAAAACAATAAAGCTTGGAAACTCTGGGTTAGTACTGGCATTTTGTCATCAACTCATGGCAACATTAAAATGAAATACTGTAACTGCAAGGAAAGGGTGATATTTCTATGGCTGAAGCACAGTGCTGTTCATGTATAGGTCTGTAATCCATTTCTGGTCTAAGTTTGCCCTTCTGTTCCATCCTCAGTTTAGACAATGGAAATCTGGATGCTGGTACCTTAACTCATACCATATGGTACCTTTCTATATCACTTTGGTTTTTGTGCTCGTTTCTGATGGTCTGAACTGTACCAGTGCAGTATTTCCTACTCTGAGATTCCTACTAAAAGGCCAAAGGCCTGCATCATAAATAAGGGTTTACACTACTCAGACTCACACTGCACATACCAGTTTAAGGTTCAACAGATACATTCTAGAAAGGGGGACAAGTTAGGGATAAGAAAGTTTATTGAGGATACCAAATTATTTGGGAAAAATAAAATTAAAATTTATTACAAAGAGTTGCCGAATAAACTCATAATACTAAGCAGTAAATGGCAGACATAAACTAATGCACCTGGATCAAGACAAGATATTGTCAATCAAAGCTCTAATAGCTTGAGTACTTTGGATGTTTGAAGGCAGGCATCCAAAGATGTAACTATCAAATAATCTGTTTTGTTGTTGGGGATTTTTGTGTTTTGTTTTGTTTTTTCTTTTCATCTGGTCCAAAAATCTTCTGAGGTCTTCTTTTAAAGAAGAAGAAAGAAAATCTTATATTTAATATTCTTCTTGTAGGCAAAAGTTTAGGAAATGTGAAAGAAAACTTTGTAGTATGTTAGGTAAAGATATATTTTAAAACAAAGTTACATTGCTCATAATAATATATTTTATGATAATACTAAGGTTTTTTAGACATACCTCTGTAGTTTTAAAACACCGATTAAATAAAATTCACTGGATCTACCGGTTGACCCGTACAATTGCGTACAAGTCCAAAAGACTTGCAGTTTAAGATAATGCAGAAAAAGATCTGCAGACCCACAAACCATGTTCACAATTAATTTTGCTGCCCTCAACATTTTGCTTCTCTAGTTGGCAACCTATTCTGCTTTTATGGCAGAGTCAGCCCTGTTTGCATACTTATGACCTGTCTATTGTTAGTCCATTACTTTAAGGAAAAAAAGTTACTTGTTTGAAATTAATCTCTAAACCAGCTGACCAAAAGCTGAAATATTTGCAGTCTTGCAAATCTGATACACAAAGGTACATTAATTCTACTTTTTTTACCAGCTGGCCAGATTTTTTTGCACCACTTTTCTTTTTTATAAGTGCACGTACTAATGTTATTCTTTGCTTAGCTTTCCTATTTATTGTGCAGGTTTATAAATGTATTCTTAGGGAGACTAGGAAAAATGCATTTCACAAGAATGGGCATTTTTTCCTTTTGTTCTTCAGCAACTCTTTTTAATAAATCACTTTCTTTACACATAGACAATGAAAAGCTTTAATCCCTCAGAAATCTGCTCCTCTGACTTCTCTGCTTCTGACACTCATTATTGTATGCTGCAACTCTTCTGTTTCATTAGTGATAACCCAAAAGACAACAAAAAATTTTCCATTCTTATCCATGAGCATGAAAATCTTTCTGACAAGATACTTTAAAAACATCCTTTAATCTGGGCTGTGTCTCCTGTAAATAATACCCCAAATAACCGAAAAATGTTCAGGTTAATCATAATTTATATCTGCTACAAAGATATTGTTTGTGTAAAATATATGTATATTTTAATATTTCCCTCCATTCTCACTCTTATTGTATAGTGTCTTATGCTTTGGATATGCAATTGATTTTGAGTGCATTAGTTCATGAATCCACCTAGAGTCCCACTGAAGTGGGGAAGAAATTTTAATAAATAAGGTTGTTTTCATATACAGTATTTTAAAATTTTATAGGTAGACTTTAGAGTGAGATTTCTCATTTGTGATAAAGACCATGAGGATAATGACTTTTTAAAGGATGAACAAGCTTAATATAACATTTCTGGCTTGTGCAACAATACACTTTGAGGATAAGATTAAAAAAAGTATTTAAAGGTAGGCAGTGACATCATCTGTAACAAACAAGAGAAAACTTACTGGTAGCAGATTCTTCTGAAGTATTGGGCATAAAAGTAAAATATTACAAAGGCAGCCATAAATTATATATATGGTCCTTGTCCAAAAAGCAGCAATCTTCTGTGATTTCTATATTTCACAATAGCGAAAATATTTCCAAACAGCCTCTGAGGTCCCAGGTCCAGCTCCATGGACTAAACAGGAATTTTCCTGGCTGAACAGAAAGTTTCATAGTATCCAGCCAGGCCCTTGCCTTGAGCATTTAGAAACCAAGACATTAGGTCACGCTCAGAATCAACTCATAAGTAAATTTAATATTAGCCAGTTTCAGCTTTTGAAAATAAGAATAGGCACATTAACTAATACTAGCTGTGAATCCAGGCCAGCTGTTGCCAGGCTTCTTCTGTATAGTTTAATTTGCAAGAGTCTTATTTTTTTAAATTTGTCTTTGTATTTAACATTGAGTAAGCAGTACTACCGCTTGGTCAAAACTACTAGTGCTTCCATTGATATATCTATTAGCCTGTTCTTTACTGCCCTTGACTCTGTTAAATATACACAGCTAGGAAAAGACTATTTAAGGAAGGTTTTCTGTTCAGATTCTATGTTAAATTCCTTCCTCCATTGTTTGGTCAAAGACATGAGACTGTCTTTGTGATAAAGGTTTTGTCTTCATTCAGTTTACTGATTTATTTCAGTTATTCTGTGTGACACATAGAGGTTATGTTTTCAGATAGAATGAAGTTTAATCTGATCTCTAACAACATGAGAGGATCTAGTATTCCTTTTTACTCACGGAATTGTGTTATATATACAGTTTTTATGGATGCTTTAGATTTATTCTGTAAAGATGAGATTCAATTGTTTCTTGTCACTGTGATATTTCCATTGACTCTCACTTTCAGTGATACTCAAAAGACATTAATACCTTAGTAAAAAAATGTTTCTCTGCTGTGCAAGCTCTGTTAACTAAATACTCCTTAAAAAAACAAACTAAAACGTACTCAGTGAAAGTAAGTATCTTCTGTGCAACTAGTTATCACTAAAAAAAGAAATACAGTTATTTGCTGCAAACCATATTTGATATCCGTCTTGTGCTATGCTTCACATGCAAATGATTTCTCTGAGAAAGGGCTCACAACAATTGTCACTGTCCGATAAAATTTAGAAGTATATACAGAAAAGTAATGAATAAACTGTTTTTTGTCTTTGGGCACCTGTATGGTCTGTAAATACATGATACTTATTTCTCTTGAAAATTCTGGTCTATTCTGGATCTCAAACAGTGGTGATTTTTAGTAAGTCTAGAAGGAAAGCCTTCTCTTTCTTTTCTGGACATTTCACAGTTTTTTCTTTTCAAGATTTGTAAGACATGCTTGATTTTTATAGAATTTGACAGTGAATATTAGAAGCAGCTTGACAATCATTTGCTTCAAGCCCAGCACTATACCTTGTCACTGAAATAATAAGGCTATCTTTAACCTTAAGAATGAAATGATACTTTGCAAGGATACGGCTGAAGAAAACCTTCTTAGTATGTTCTCTCTTCTTCTGATACTTTTTTCCTATATTTGATCTAAAAATAAGTTTGATGTTCATCTAATCTCATTCACCTGGACCGTTAATCTGCACTATATTCAAAAGTATTTTCAAACATTTTATTTTGTAAAGTTATCATATGTGTCAATAAAGCATTTAAATGTTGACTTCTAGTTTTCAGAAAAATATGTTCATTCCCTTGTCACTTCTTGTCAGCCTCATTGGTGTGGTGCCTGAGTTCTTGTAATTACCCATTGCAACATGCTCCAAAGTGTCATTTCAATAAAGAAATGTAGCTTTTCCCTTATCAATAAAGGTCAGTTAGCAAGAGAATTTATGTTGCTGAAGCTAAAATGGCTGTTCTGAGAGATCACCACTTTGCTGTTCCTTCAAGTTCCTGGATTTTTATTACAGTAAGGGAGTATTTAATTTTGATTCTTTGTTTTCTTATTCGATGTATTGACCTACAACTTGCAATAAGAACAAACAGTGAGAAACATCAGTAGATGCTGAAAAAAAAGCACAGACAGGTTGAGTATTTTCTTCTAGTAAGGTTTTTTCCTTTCTTTTCCTTGTTTTTTTGGTCCCCAAGTCACATATTTCTTCTTCTGGTAGGTCTTATCATATTCCTTAACAAGAAAAAATAACTTTTGGGTAATAAGAGACATGAAATTCAAGGGTTCTGATAGTGCAAATGTAATGTAAGCCTTGAAGCCAGATTTGCACATTCTTTTTTAAATGAATGGTGTATTTGTTAAAAAATACAGTTTTGGTCTTCCAAACCCAGTAAGGAATTCATGTTGAATCCACTGAATAGTTTCAGCTGTGAAGGCAAAGAAATCAACAAACAAAATCCTCAAGGCTAGTCTCATCACGCTGCCAAGGTAGGATATGGCATTTATTATCCCAGTGATTATGAATGTGGAAGACTTGGATTCTTTCTTTACCTCAGATATGGCAATCAGTTTGATCCTGAATATAGTAGCTAAGCTGAGTGAATTCTGCTCAGCATCCTGCCTCTATTCCTGCAATGATCATTCTGTGAAAAATCCTTCAGAAGCCAAATTATATAATGGCAGCATGCTAATCTCTAGTTAAGGGAAAATCTATGTGAATTCCTTGTTAAAATATTATTAACCCATGATATGAATGGTTACCAGGAACAGTTGCTTTATGACTAAAATGAGGATAGCTGATTTAAGAAAAGGTACTACAGTATTGTTTTCAATGCTTATGTGTAACCACAAACTGAGAAAAAGTATTCATGGGTGCAAGTTAAACCAGATTGATTTATCTTTCTTTTTAAAAAACAACCTAATTAAACCAAGTGTGTACGGCGTAGTCAAGGTTTATAGCACAATATCCAAAACATCTGAAGTGATAAAAAGGAAAGCATGAAGCAACCAAAGCCGTCAGGTTATTTCAGATAGCCAGAAGGAAGAGCAGAAAAGCAGGGAGAGTTTACAAGGATGCTAGTGACCTGTGTGTTGAGGAGTCTAAGAAGTGCAAGAATGTAAACTGCTTGACTTTCAGAAGCCAAGGTAACAACAAACCTTGTGAAACTTGGGGGAGAAAATCTAAATAGAGAAATGCCAGGCTGAAAATGCAGTATTAGATTAGCATCTGAGAATACAATTTGAAGCTAAGCATGAAAAGAAATGGAAGCTAAGCATGAGTATGAAATGGAAGTTGTCTGACCTGAATGAAATGCAGACACTAGTCATGACATGAAGAACATTTGATTTTACATTTTATTCAGTCTTTAAAATCACAATTGTTAGTAGAGGGAATGTGAACACCCATTTCCCTGGAATTAGGAAAAACATATGTGACTATTTGGCAGTAATACAAAATTAGTTTGAGTTATTAAATCCTCATACAGACTTTTAACAAGAGCATTGAAAATGAATGAGCAGAATTATAAATCACAACTTCCTTTCCTCCCCCACAGTAGTTTTGGACCAAGAAGAAATAAGCTGGGCTGCCATCACCCTAAACAGCTTGCCTACACTTATTAGGAATTACAGAGTCACTTTAATATAAAGGAGTGTACACCACAGAAGTGAAAGGGTCAGCGCTGCTATAATTTTACGTTGCAAGTGAAATCCATAAGCAAGCCTTTGTATCATATAACTGGAGAAAGTAAAACACACCAAAAAAAACCCCTCGAAACAAACAAAATAAATAATTGGCATCTAAAAATTTAGCTGAATAATCTCCTTATGGTCCCCACAGGTGTATTGGCATTAATGTAAAAAAACCCTAGAAATTTTGAATGAAGCTCACCGTATAACACAGAATTGTCATGGGATGAAGCCTACCTGAAAACACAGCCCAAACAAATGAGATATTGACTACATCTGCCCAGCTCTAACTGCCTGGGTTAATAACGACCTAAAAACCAAAGCAATAGATTAATTTTGTTGTACTACTGCTGTTAATGTCCAAATTTTTATAACAAAAGTAATAAATAAGAGAATAGCCCTCCTTATTAGACCAGAGAAGGTGGAGAACACATAAGCGGTCCTCCAAAAACATGCAAAAGGTTGGGCCCAAAATGGAGCCAAAACCCATTGGGGCCGGGCCACCAGATGGGACCTGAAGTCTGGAGCAGCGGGACTGCTGGAGCAAGGGTTCCAGTCACAGTTCCCTGTCTTACAGTGTCTGTCTGAGCTGGTGTGGAGTGGCAGGGACATTGTTCCCTGAGAAAGTGTGGTGTGTGTGTTGCAGATTAGAAATCATAGAATAGCAATTGCAGTTGCCCATTGAGCCCATCCTGCTTAGTGAGTGAGTTTGAGTTAATATGTCCGTGAGTGGTGTGGTTCTGTTCTTGCAGCCGCCCCACCTCAATTCCCCTGCAACAAGAACAGATGTAAAATATTGATGCTGTCACCATATTAATTAGCTATACCTGCACTATTCCCATATGAGTTTTCAAACAAAAAACTTACTTTTCATTTGCTGGTATGGAAGAATGCATAACAAACAATTTGTGGTGAAGACATTGATAGTATAGAGCCACAGTAGACACTGCATCTTGCTGTCACTAGCTTTTGGGAGCCCTGCTTTTCAGGATGCCCAGTAGATGCAAGTTGAGTTTTGCTGCCTCCAGCTTCCTGATTCTTATTTTTCTGATTTCTTCATATTGTTGAATGATTTATTTCCAGTTGAGGCAACAAATTCTCTTTCTTCCAGGGTTGTTGTCATAAATTTCTTGCTGTACATTCGCTTGTTTGGTTGGTGACATGTAGCAATATTTATTCTACATTCTGATACTTCTCTTTGTCCCCTAATGTCTTCATACTCCCTTTCAAATCTGAAGTGTATTGAACTTTTGCTCACATCTTAGAAAGAGTGATAGGAGAGAAGCATATATCAGTCAGAAAAGGGGCAATTTGGGGAAGCATGTCCAAGAAAACAGAGCAAAAGTAGAGGTTTCTTGCTGTCCAATGACAGCTAGGCAGATGTATTCTGATATACATGGTATGAAGTCTTCATGATGAGGATAGAGACGGGATGTGTGACAAGATCTTCCAGACAGAAAGAAAGGGAAAACCCCGGCCATATCACAATTAGCTGCTTTTAGATGATACCCAAATAGATGTAAGTAATATGGCAAAAAAAAAAAGAAAAGAAAAGAAATAAAACATCATCTTCTCCGTTGTAGCTTTCAATAAATCTTACCAAAAATGAAAGTCAGTTTTAGGATCAGAGCTCTTTTGTCAGTTTTAATTAGATTGCAAGTCCCCTGGAGACTCCATACCTTGCCAAGACCTGTACTTTTAGGCCTAGATCCTGCAAGCATATGGATATTCACCTTCACATGACTATTACTGTGCTATTCAATGAATGTCATGGATGATTCTTTATGTAAATTATGCAGTGAACTAATTTGCACAGCTGCAAATCATTTTATATAACTTCCATTTATGGTCTGCCTCAAGCAGAATCAAGGGTAGCACTGAGAATATTAAAACCTACATACGAGGTTCCTATGTGAGGGTAGTTTTTTGCAGAGGAGGTAAATAGCTTGGAGTTGCTGGAGAATCTCTGAGTTTGCTCAATGCTGGGATGTTTAGGTTAATGAGAACACTGAATATCTGAGTACGTGCTGAAAATCTTGGGTATTTCCTGAATCTCCTGTTTAAACAAAGGGGGATCTCTGCTAATGGAATAGGTGGTGGTAGGTGAGATCCAGAGGCACTTGAATCGGTGACAGCTGAAAGAGGGCTGGAGTCTGAGAGCAGTTGAGTTTTTGGATGTGCCTGTGAGAGACAGAGAAAAAGTGTGGAGGTGCTTTCCAGGTAGTTGCAGAGTGCGCTGAGGATCTCATCTCCCACAGTATCTGGTACTTGGGCTTTTTTTAGGTTGATGTGAGTCAGGCAAGAGACGGGACAGTGAAAGACAGCTTTGAGCCAGCACTGAGCACACTCAATGTCCGTGGTCTCTTGCTTATTTCTGCTACAGTGGCTGCTGGTCTCATTCAAGTCATATTCTCTGCCTTCCCGTTGAGGGTCTTTTAAAAATACATTCAGAAAAACCTGGTAAGTTTTCTTGGCCAGCAGGCAGAAAGTGGCTTTATACTCTAAACAGACAAAACTGAAAGAATATTTCTTCTTCTTCCCCTATTTTGCCTGGATGCATAATGGAATACATGGATACAGGAGGAGGACATCAAATACAGTTTGATAGTTGGCTTTATGAAGTATTAATGTGCTTAGCTAAGCACACACATGATTCTGTTTCTCTAGTGATGTTTAGGTTCTGCTCAAGCTAGAACTATCTTTATATTGACTAATGCTGTGGGCCCTTCAGCCCGATTTTACTTGTAGACACTAATATAATACAAATAATAAATATTACTGTTCATATTCCATTCTGCAGCCCAAGTCATATAATTACACACATAAATTCTCATTCAAGTGTGCAGATGTGAAAAGTACGTTCAACAAGTGATCCAACCATTGAACATTTAAGAATATAAGAGAGATGTTAAGCTACTAAAATTTGAATTGCTACAATGTTATAAAATAATTTAAATTCAGAACAATTTAATTTGACCCCATTCAGATCTGGAGCAGAATATCTTGCAATTCTTAAGTGAAACCATTTGGAATTAGAATAGGGTGAAAAAGAGATGACTTGCTATGTTTGGATATAAAAAAGGAGAGGGTTTGATTGTAACAAGTTTACATAGTTTTAACAACAAATCCGCTGAGATATATTTCCCGTAACACAGTCCATGTCAGCAACAGTCACATAAGAGCAATGGACAGTAAAGCCAGGAGGTGGTAGGACATGGGACTGCACAGGGGCGTGGGAAGAAGGCAGGCATGAAAGGCATAAGGTAAAGCTGGAGTGATTGAGAATGGTTTCCAATTTTTCATGTTTGGCTTCCCATATCAATCTTGCCTACTGGTATGCGATACTAGACTTGTGATACAAAGTATGTGGTAGAAATAAGCAAGGAGAGAAGCAGAGATGTGAAAGCTTTGGTATTGAAGGGAGTGCAGGAGTGAAAGTCTGGAGAAAAAGTACTTCTCATACCTTTTGCATAACCCTAGAAGAAATAAAAAGAAACTTTCTTTGGTGTTAAGACCATAAAGTCAAATAACATGGGATTAACTGTAACTCTTCTGGAATCAAAAATAATTTCCTTGAAAAAAAACAGTTCAACAAAGCTCACGTAAAATTCCTCTATTTAAAATTTCAGAAAGAGATGGTTTTCTTATTGTAGAGAACTACATCCTTGATTATGGGATTTCATATGCCACTATAGTGTAACGTAATAGAATAACATCATGAACTTACTCTTACTTTTATCGCGTTTCTCCTATCAACTGGAAGTCAGTGAAAAGTAATGGAGTCGGGATGGTGGAAGTTTGCAAACAGAATCAGAGGTTATACTGTTCCAGGTGTTTTAAGTGCTACTGATGCCTGAAAGAGAAAAAAAGCCCCTGCCATTTGAAGCTGGATGTTGTTAGGCTTCACTTATTCTTTACTATTCCCTGCAGAGCTGCAGATGAGTGAAAATCAGGAATACAACATGTTTTGTGTTTATGATGATGCCAATTATTTTTTCCTTTTTATTTGGGGGAGTGGGCTGGGGAGAGGGGTTGCTTTTTTTTTTTTTTTCTTTTGTTGTTATGAAGAAATTTTCTTCTGGATATATCAGGTTGACAGATTTATTACTGTCTCCTTCTGATTCATATTACTGAAGAAAGATTTTTCTGAACAAAGTATACTTTTAATAGTATTTAAGTTGCATATACTTTTTAAAGAAAGTCAGAATTTCCATATAATTTACATCCAGGATGACTAGGAACTCATTTTCTTCATAAGAACTTCAGCTGATTGTGGTAAAAGACAAACTGGTGTTTGGTACTTTGCTACTAGTAAATTTTCATTCACATAATAAATATATTGACAACGATAATAACAATAAACTGTTCAGAGTAAGAAATGTATGGAGGCAAGCTGTGAGGAAGAAACAGTGGACTATACTTGCAGACATATTTTTACTCGTCAGCCAATAAAATGATGTAAACTGAGATTAGGTAGTGGTATGCAAAGGCCCAAGATAAAGCTGATATGTTACTTTAGGTCCTACTGAAAATTAAACAGTCCAAGCCACGATACAAAGAACCTGCCTTTGCCTCAGCACAGGAGGGAACAATTAAAATCCCTTTTTCTGGATGCTGTATCAGCAGCCAGCGCCTGAAGAAAGACTGCAGAGAGCCAGTGGCCTGGGAATCAGCAGGCTGCCCTGGGGCCAGCATCCTGCTTTCCCTGAGCTGTCCCTGTCAGTGCTGAGCTGGGCCTTAGAAGGAAGAGGGAGGAGGGAGACAGAGGAGGAGTTGGTTTGTGATACTGGACTAAGTGAAAAAAGAAAGGGATCTTTAGATCGAGGAAACGCCTCCTGGTTTTTGTGCCTTCAGTGTTCAAGGGAACAAAACTCTTTTCACTCTTTTTTTTATTAAGACTTAATCAAAGACATACTTCACTAACAGAATCAATTTTCCCAGCTAAGAAAGACAATCCATTAGGTCAAAAATACTCAGTTTCTTGGGACAGGAAGCGATGAAACTGGTGTTAGCAGTGAGATCCATTTTTCCAACAAAGCAGATTGTGTGTTCATATTGCTGTTGAATCAATATGCAATAAATAATGGAGATGCTCATAGATATAAAAATAGCCAAAAGGAATTGATGTAATACCAAAAGGAATTAAAACAAGACTTAAAATTGAGCCAGGAGACTCCACAAAATGAATTAAAGCAACATCTGGAAACTTCCCAAAAAGAATTGATGATGAACTATTGTTAGAAATGATACCTTTGTCTGAGTAGCAACTACAAAACTCTGTCTAGTCTGGAGGAGGAGCCATGAACTGACTGCCCTAGATCAACAGGTTTTCCAGGAGTAGAGGAGACCAGGAAAACTTTATCTAACTTGAAATTTGCTAACAGAAATGGGCACTCAGGGGTTTGGGCAGTTAAATTATAGCCTTGAGAAGAAAATTAGAGGGACTATAGAAGACAACTCTCTGGGTGAGGGATTGGTCCAGATGAGATGGGGACTGAGGCAGGATGTTTGCTGAAGTTTTCCATCTTGCTTTTACTCAAAAATGCCTGGCGGAGAGAGGTCAGATTGGCTCAGCTTAAATACAACCCTCCACCCCTGTATCTTTGAGGGAAAACTCCCTGGGAAGCTTATTTGGCACAGTTCAACATTCTAGTCTAAATGAATGGTTGGGGAAATGAACAGATGAACAGCATATGGTCAGAGGCATGGAGCAGTTGTGAGAGGCACTATTTGCTCTGAACCAGTAAGCACACTTCTGTGTTAGTGGCTGGCTGTCTTGTCTACCTCCCCATCAATTCCTTCTAAACAGTTCTTAAGTACATCTGAATAATTTTGGCTAGCAGGAGAAGTAACTAAAATCCTAAAAAAATACTGGCCATTCAAATTGTTTGCATGTAGTGAATTGCAGCCAAGCAGCTGTGTTTTGGTCAAAATGTATGGGCCTGATCCAAAGCCTGGTGAAACACCTCTTCTGCCTGCTGCGATACCCACTTTTCCTCCTGTTTACCAGTTACGAGAGCAGAGCAAGTGTAGAGCCTCACTCCATATTGCTGAACATGGTTAACATTTCCTCAAGCTATAACTGTCTCTCTGCACAGGTGCTGTGCAAATGCTTAATGCTGAGAGCTAACATAAAGGCTCTGCTCTTCCTTCAGCAGTATGCTGTAGTTTAAAGGGTCAATCCCAAAAGGATTAAGAAATTTCTTCCATGAAAAATTGTGTTTCTTTATCCAGTGCTCAGAATGCTTCCAACATCTTTAGCTGACCCCGGGATGATGAATGAGGTCATCTTGCTTAAGTCTATGTTACTTTACATTCTGTTACTGCAGCTCAATAAACACGCTTAAAGGAAAACCTCGTTTTCATAATAGAAAAAAATGAAATGCTTTTATGATATGGCTTGCACCATTTCAGGTCACCCTGTTCTCTCTGCCATTTATTGAACTGCATCAGCATCACCTTCACAGGAAGCAGGTCACCCTTCCTTTTATGTGAAGATACAAAGTGGTGAAGTGAAAAGGGTGGGTGAAGCAAAAGAAAAAATTGCAATTAGTTTAAGTGCTGCTCTGAGAGCATTCCAGTCAAGATTGAGAATTGAAAGGAAGAAATAAGGGGGAGGAGAAGGGAACAGTTCTAATTTAAATAATAAGTTTTTATTTAAATTTCAGTGCCTAAGAAAAAGACAAAGAAACTGGAATATGACTAGTGTGAAACTGTCTTATCCAATATATCTTTTTTTTTTATCTAGAAACTGTCATAGGTAGGTACTCTACATGATTGAAATACATGCTGAAATTTGTTCCTCCAGCATTATTTAATCTCTCTTCCTAAATGGAAACTATTAATTAATGAAACTGTGATTGTTTTCATCAAGGAATTTGTAATAAAAAATTGCAGGATTATGCCCTGTATGATGCTTTTCCTATTAAGTGACAAAAGTACAAAGGAAGATAACTAATGAGATCCTCGCATCCTTCCTTTATGAATATGCTTATTTTGAGCTGTCCCCTTTCCGCAGAAATACCATTGTTTTTAAAGACCTCATCTGGAAAAAAGATTTGCTTTCAGCTGTGTAGATCACAATGTTCCAAGTCTCTGATCGCTGTGTGAATGCACCTCAAGATAAAACTTGACCCTATTAAGAGGTAATATGTTTGGGAAAGCCAGTATGAATGCTTTCTTTTATTGGGAAAGGAGTAATCTTCTTTTTCCTGTTTATATTTTTTTTTCCTACTTGTTCATTGCAACACCTCTACTCTTCTTAAATCTATAACAATATTTGCCCATACCTGGAATAATGTGTGAAAATTTTTTTCATTCAAAGAAAGCGTGTATAAGAATGTTTGATTCATGTGACAAAAGCATGCAAATGAAGACCACAGGCTATGGATCTAAGCAAGACAGCGCAGTTCAATCTACAAGAAACAGATAAATATGTGTCTTTACACACAACTGCATTACCATATCAGATTGATATCATTAGGACGTCTCTAGAACTTCCTTATTTTTTTCTTCTCTCCTTGTGATTTCTTTTATGGCAGGCAGCATTTCAGCAATTCTGTGAGACACAGATATTCCTTAAGATTTGATCAAACCATTTACATCACAAAGTGCCCCAAAAAGCTGGACTTTTAGGAGCAAAGAAAATGTATGTGAAGATATTTTAGGCTATTTTTTTTAGGATGCACAGAGGCCTGCTCAACTTCTGCATTGACTGCCAAGAAGTACAATATCGGTAATCATGTTTCCATACAAGGTTGATAACCAAGTGTTTGCATAGACCATTGAAAATTATGAAAGAAAAATGAAAGGGGTATTCAAAGAGGAAGAGAACACAGTGTATAGTCAGGAGAATAGAAAATACTTACTTTTACTTAAACTCTTGTATCAGTTCATTTAAGTATTCAGCTGCAGGATTATGGCACGCATACAATAGCAAGAGGGGTTCTATACAGGCAGCCTGCTTGTCCATGCTGAATGAAATAGAGCAATGAAACATGTCAAATATATCAAGACGAGAAGTGGATTTCTAATGTATGTATATTTTTGACACATATTTAATAGCATGAAAAATGTAAAGCTGCACTCATCTTTTCTTTGTACTAACCCTGCTTTAGATGGAAGAAGAAACCTTTTCCCCCAAAACTGGATCACACCTCTTACAGTCATGTGATGTTGCCATCATGTCATGGGGTGGAAGGGGGAAAAGGAGAAATGGGGCATACCTTGTTCTCTGCCACTCTGCATCATTGCAACTCGTTTCCAACTTTGGAAGAGCTGGGTCACTGCATGGCAGCCAGGAGCACATAATTTGTTGGTATCCAACTGAAAGTGCGTTAAATAGGGCTCCAAAGTCAGGGTCTGCCAGGAGGAAGGCGTGCTCATTTCCTTGATAAATCCATTCCTTGTCCAGAATATACTTGATGGCTAACCAGTATCTGTTTTCTCCCACTGCATGATAATGAAGAAAGTTGCCTACTGGGGGTGCATGGTAGTCCCTTGATTCAGCAGGGATTAATCAGAACCACAGTTTATTTAACTTAGCTTGCTGCATCTCTCAGACCTTGTACCATCAAACTCTGCAGTATAGGTCCTATTCAAAACTCCATCTAGTACTCCTCACTGCATATCCACACAGCCTTTTTCCTGTACATGGTGTGCACAGGTGAGTAATATGTTTGTATCTGATCTTGCAAAGGAACTGGAGATTATACACTGTATTGTTGACATGTAAAATGGTTAAAACTGTGGAGTTAGATAGAAAAAAAAAGGAAATAACTGGAAAATATTTTTTTCCCTTCAACATTAGACTCCCAAGATTTGAGAGCACCAGCTCTAAATAAACTACAAATGCTGATTATTCGTGATTAAGAACTAGATTATTTACGAACATTACTAAGCAAGCTGCCCCTGAAAAGAATCATTAACACTAATTTCATATCCTCGGAATTTTCTCTATGATGTACAAAGATACCTAATAAGAACATGATGACAGCTTTATCTCACAGACAGATAAAGCAAAACTCATTAAGCAATTTTTCTTCTGCCAAATATAAGGAGGATCATGACAGCTTCTTACAGCTCACAAATCTCAAAAATTAAACTTGATGAATAAAGAAAATTTAAAAATAACTATTTTTAAGTAGCAATATGCCAGAATTTGGTAGCAAGGCAAATAGTATATGTAGTCAAAATGAAGAATTTATTATTTTATTTCTATTTGAAATAAGAAAAGCTTTCAGTGAATTTCGTAAACACACTTTTTTCAGGCTCTTGCTGGTTCTTGAATGTTAGTGTCTTTATTCTGAAATGTTTCTTCCTGATTTCATTAGGCACTAATATACATCAATCAGCAAGGCTAGTTTTTACACAGCTTCAGATCTTTCAGGTGTTACATATGCTTGGGTGAAAGAGTAGTTCCCTCTTGAAGTACTATATTAGGCATATATGTGAAAGAATCTCTAAGTTGGGATCTATTTCTAGTTGTGCTGTGCAATAATAGATTACTAAACTCTTTTGAAAATAAAGAAAAAGGTGCCTACATTTCTTCATAACCTTCTTAACTTTCATAACCATCTTTGGTTTAGGACAATGATAGAAAAACAAAGTTCAGTCATATTAAAAACTGATATAAATATTTTTGCTGCAGAGATTAGAAAATACAGTATATAATAATTTAGGGGATATTGCATGAGTTATGAAATTTCCAGTGTAAAATTTTGTTATGAGACCTTTTTTTGCACCCCCTGTAACATCTCAGATTGTTTTTTTCTCCTAGAACAGAAAGATTTACATCCACTCTACCGTCCTCTAGTTTGTAGTAAGCCTGTGAAAGATTCAGCTTTATACATGCTTAACTGATGGAATAATAGATTTTCTAACTATTGCTTGCAGCTGTTGCTATCCTAGAATGAACTTGCAGAGTGCAGAAGGATGGGCAATATAAGTGGCTAGATGAGGAGTTTGTTTTCCTGCGCTTAAAGTAAAAAGATGTTTTGGGGTTGTTCAAAGTCTACAGGTAAGTTTTTCCCCAACCTAGGTCTTTACTGGACAGACATCTACAGATGGTATATTATATTATAACTTCAGCAGTTCATCTATGGGCCTGAGAAGACAACATGATTTTAAGACAGACTTTTGAAAAACAAACTGCTAGATATGGCAAGACATACAAACCTTTCCAAGGAATGGGGAACCCAAAGCACAAATTATACTGCTTTGTTAGGTACATGAAGATTTTTGAAGAAAAAAGCTGGGCTCCCAATGTGGGATTTCAGAATTTTTTTTGTATCTATATAAATATTAGTAATATATGTTGAATGAACCCCTGCATTCTGAATCAAAATAGGATATTTTTCTTTTCCTCCCTCTGTGGGCAGTAATTGTTATTCAGACTGTGTCAGCAACCAAATGTGACCATAGATCTCCCTGAATGATTTCTCCTAACCTTTATCTCTACCAACAGATTACCAAGTAGCTTCTTTGACCATCCTTCTTTCTAGACAAAGCCTTATACTATGAAGGTTAATACAGCCTTCAATGTTTTCAGCAATACAAAAGAAATCCTGAAGTCCAACGGTGAGTACAATTGAACAAACAGAAACTGCCTTTCTCAGTCTTGATCTTCAGGTTCAGAGTTGATGGATTCTGTTCCTGTTCCAGCTGACATCCTTCTGATGAAGACCCTTTCATTTGAAACAGGCACTTGCCTCTCTTTATCTACCTCGTCAAGATTGTTTACACTTTCACATTCATTGCTATCTGTGTCTAACTTGGCCAGGGACTTAGAGAGAATTTGTTGTCTATATCACCCCAGAAGATTCTTGTGTTTGCCTCTCTTTGTCTATTGCTTCTTTTAATTACTGCTGCTCCTGAAACAGGCTGTTTATCCTCTATAAAACAGTTAAACTCATTTCTCTCACTGAATTGTTTACAAAACTGCTAGAGGAAAGTGGTGACAGGGTTACTTTTTTTGAAAAAGTCAATTAAAAAGTGTTCAGGAAAATGGAAGGCATCTGGGTCCCATTTGAGTTTGATAATAAGGTGCACATGGTAATAAATACCTGCAAGATCTCATTACAGATGTAAACATATGTATGCTACAGAAGTCTGAAATAACTCCAGCACATAACCACTGCTATTGTATGTTTAAACACTGATGGTATTAATTGATTTATACCAGTACAATCACCTTAATTACCGTTTTTCATTCCAATTAAGTAAATTTTGTTATTAGCTTGTTTCCTAGGAAAACTTTCAAAATTTGTCTTTACTAGATAATGCTCTGCCAAACTTAATCTTATTTTGGCACCGCCAAATTTCATCTTGCTTTGTGACTCAAAGATAGGTTTTTAACTGGTAGCTCTCTGACAGCTTTGACAGTTATGGTAATCTAAGCACCCTTAAACCAGATTTGCTTTATGGGCACTTATGAATGGTTATTAATGGACAGTTCTTTTTAAAGACTGTGCTAAGACTACATATGGCAAGGAGAGGAAAAAGTGGAAAAACATGGAAGAAACAATTTATTCATTTTCCCAGTAAAATTACTTCTTATAATTGTAAATTTGAGATAAGGTAGTAATGGATAAAGAAGGTTGTGGTAATGCATTTGGTGAGAATATTTATTTTGAGGTTCTGCAAAGCATGTATGACTGTCACAGTATCGCACAGAGTCCATTTCAAGATATAACTTGTTTAAGTCAAGTTTCAGAAGATCTTGTAAGACTACTGAAAATAGTTTGTGTTGTCAGCAGTCTTTTTTGTGTACAAAATGTGTGTATAATCCCTGGTTTTAGGCCATACATTTTCAAAATGTATATTTCCAAAAAGCGTTCACCCCAGGCGAATCAAATTGAAGCATCTTGGGTCTTATGAGGGATTAAATAGCACCTGTGGGTTCCTTTGCTTCCAAGGGTATGACAAACACATCCAAATACTTCTTACTAAAAGTACTCTTATAAAAAAATTCAGTAGTGTAGTTCTGTCATTAGCATTTGGTTTCTTTCAGCTTATTTTTAAACTATTGTTAAATTATATGCAGAGATTATGCTTATTTCTATTTTATTTATATGTGTGATGATCTTAAAATATAGGCTACTTTTTTTTGTAAACTGATATTTTCTCAACTGAAATCACACTTCTGTTTTTCTAGACAGATGCTCACAACATTTACAGTTTTACTATTTTGCTTTTTCATCAAGTACTTTAATTAATGAAGCCCTCTTCCTGTCTAGAGGTTTTAACAAACTTGTTGCCAAGTCTCTCACAGGTTTTTTTCAGCATGTTCAAGTACAGTCTGAAGGGATTTAAACTTTCTCTGGCCATTACTTCTTCAGCTTGAAGTGAAGGCAATTATTTTGCCCCCGAGGACTGTTTTAAGGGTTTCCTACAACCATTACCAGGGAGATCTCTTGGTTCTTATTAATTTGCAGGAATTCTTTTCATTCCTATTTCCATGACATATTTGAAAGGTGAATCTTCTAAAAGAAATTAGCTAAGCTGCCACAACCAGCTCATGGTTTTTGTAATAGTTGTGTGATGGGGAAGTGATGTGACAAATATATTCTTCAGTATATTATACTGTAGGTAAGCTCAACAGAAGGCAAGTCTGTTTTGGACTTCATCAAAAAGCAAATATATTTTCTAGTCTGACATTCCTGTCTTTCTAGGCATTTGTCAGGTCTCATATTAGAAGGTGACTCTGTTCTGAGCTTTTTCACATTTGGTTTTAAGCTCAGTTAAAATCTTCCACCCATATGCTTTGGAACAGATCAGGCAGGATATTGCAGCGGGTGTTTTGGAGGTGCAGATGTTTGAACTGGGGAGGGAGTGGACAGTGTTCAGACTCCTCAGCTGCAGGAGAGTCAGGGACTTTCTGTACGGGGGAAGCATCCTTCTGCTATCTATAGCCAACCATGTGAGCAATGTTTCCTCTTCTGAATCTTTTTGGAATATGGCATGTGACTGTACCATATATAATAAATGGGCCCTGAATGCCAAATGCAAATGTGAATTTAGAAACTCAGGAATGAAAATAGTAAGAATTATTGGAGCATTCAACAATGGAATATTCACATACAGGAGAGTAATTTCTTTTACTAAAGATACAATCTAGGTTTGTTTCCACACCTAGGACATATAATAGAAAAGTGATAGCAGCAGAGTTTTACCTACCACTGTTATATGTATTTATCAATTTGAACAGTTATGGCAAGGATTTTTAAGAGGAAGGAGGAGGATAAAAGAAAGGGGAAAATTGTATTTCCTTTTCTCAATAGAAATAAAAGGAAAATCCTAACAGAATTTATAAACATTTGTCAAATTATGCTTCAGTAAGTGAAATCTAAGCGTCTTTGCATGGGCTGCCCAGTAGTCTGTATGAGAAAACTGGGTTGAAAATGGAAAAAACAAAAACCATTCAGAATTCAGCGTATGTTCCAGTATATATATATTCAGCATTTTCTCTTCTTTAGACTCTGGCAATTTCTTCATGGAAAGACAAAATGTGTAATTTGAAACAGCAGTTAAGAATAACAGAAGAGTTAGAGGAGAAGTGAATGAAATCAAAGAGATGAAGGAGAGTCTATTTCCCTCACACTCTGTAAGACTGTATGTCATAAAGGAGCCAATGCCTCCTACTGCGAGATTTTGTGTTCAGGCACTTAAGACTTTGCCAAGCTAACCAGTCAGACTGAAATTTCTCAGGCTGAGTGCCTGTTGCAAAGTGAATTTGTTTGGATTTTGCCAGCCAAAGCGGTTTAGCTTTTTCCAAGAATGATACCAGTAAAAAAATCTGTTGGTTGGCCCACACTAAAAAAATTTAGTGACCTTTTCTTTGATGATCTTTAAGTAAACTCATGCTTTGAACTTGAAAATTGGCAAACTATTACAGTATATGCCTTTTCTGTCACAGTGAAATCTGTCTGAACTTGGCTGTGAGCTATAAGATTAAACAGAAAAGCATCGTTTGCAGAAATTTGATAGAAGGATCTTTCACAGTTCTCTGAGGATTTTTTTTCATGCTAAGCTTGCCTCAGCCTGGTGCTAGAAAGGGCACCAAGCTCAGTGCTGAACACCACAGGGTGTTCCCTGACTGGTTGAGGAACCTGCATAGCAATAGTGACGTGAGACTCCCAGGATCATGAGGGATGCAAACACTGGGATAACTGGAAACAGGCATGGGTGAGAGAGAACAACTGGAGGAACAGACAAGATGGAACAAAGAAAGTGATTAGGAGCAAGGGAATCACAGAATCATTACGGTTGGAAAAGACCTGTAAGATCATCAAGTCCAACCATCAACCAACAAACACCACGATGCCCATTAAACCATGTCCCACAATGCCATGTCCACACATTCCTTGAACACCTCCAGGGATGGTGACTCCACCACCTCCCTGGACAGTTTATTCCAGTGTGTCACCACTCTCTCAGTAAAGAAATTTTTCCTAATATCCAGTCTGAACCTCCCCTGGTGCAACTTGAGGCCATTTCCTCTTGTCCTGTCACTAGACACTTGGGAGAAGAGACCAACACACACCTCTCTGCAACCTCCTTTCAGGTAACTGTAGAGAGTGATGAGGTCTCCCCTCAGCCTCCTCTTCTCCAGACTGAACAACCCCAGCTCCCTCAGCCGCTCCTCATCAGACTTGTGCTCCAGACCCCTCACCAGCTTCATTGGCCTTCTCTGGACACGCTCCAGCACCTCAGTGTCCTTCTTGTAGTGAGGGGCCCAAAACTGAACACAGGATTCGAGGTGTGGCCTCACCAGCGCTGAGTACAGGGGCACGATCACTTCCCTACTCCTGCTGGCCACACTGTTTCTGATACAGGCCAAGATGTCATTGGCCTTCTTGGCCACCTGGGCACACTGCTGGCTCATATTCAGCTGACTGTCAACCAACACCCCCAGGTCCTTTTCTGCAGGGCAGCTTTCCAGCCACTCTTCCCCAATCCTGTAGCATTGCATGGGGTTGTTGTTACCCAAGTGCAGGACCCGGCAATTGGCCTTGTTGAACCTCACACAATTGGCCTGGGCCCATCGATCCAGCCTGTCCAGATCCCTCTGCAGAGCCTTCCGACCCTCGAGCAGATCAACACTACCACCCAACTTGGTGTCATCTGCCTGCAAACTTGCTGAGGGTGCACTCGATCCCCTCATCCAGATCATCGATAAAGATATTAAACAAGACCGGTCCCAAAACTGAGCCCTGGGGGACTCCGCTTGTGACTGGCCACAAACTGGATTTGACTCCATTCACCACGACTCTCTGGGCTCAAGATGAAGATGATGTACTGAGGAAGAGATGTAGTGAGGCTACAGAAACTGAAAGGAAGAACCTGTGAACGTGGAGACTGGGGAAAATGTTGGAACAGGCACAGACAATTCTGGAGAAAGTTGCTGAGGGTCTGCTGGTACTGTACATGGGATGAACATCTTGGCTGGGCGCCTGGGAATGCATAAATGGGAAGAGTTGGCATAATACAAAGAAGCAGAAGTCAGCAAAGGCAGTTAGAGACAGAGTTAGTGGTACTGTAATTGGGAAGAATAGAGTGAAAAGTCTATTTTTATTAGAGCCTACTTTCCTTACAAGACCAGAAGAAATCTGTTTCTGAATCCCACCTTTGTTTTTCAGTCAGAACTATTATGAAAACCAGTGGCAGAATATCCTGCTTCTTTCTACACAGGATGCTAATGAAGATCACAGGAGAAGACAACCAATTACTTCTGTCAGCTCAAAGGACAGGCAAGAATGGCTAAAATGAGTTAATCCACATTTCGTCTCTGAATGTGGTCAGTAGCGATTATTTAGAGAGAGTGTAAGAAGCATGGAAAATTACAAAGATTTGGCTGCCATTGCAGAGAAATGGATTGACATTTTACTTTCTAGGAATCTATGGGTTAAGAAAAACCTAAGCTAGAGTTTGCAGCTGGGTTCATGATTTTTACTAATTTCTGATGGATTCGGCTGTAATAAAAGTGAAAGCTATCATGCAACAAAGTGATTTTTCATTTCGCCTTTTCCCATTTTCTGAGAACCCTATAGCCACATTTATATAAATGTTAAGACTCCATGGCACAATAGCTGCAATTTGAACATAACATGGTATCCATACTGGAAAATCAGAGTTTAACAACTGGGCATCCAGAAATGTTTTTCTGGCTACCAAATGTTGCTACAACTCATTTCTGCATCTGTAAAATGGACATAATAATGCTTCTCTTATTTCAGGGGAGTATTGTGAACATAAATTCAATAATTGAATAATACTTGTGAAGAGTTCTAGCAATATTTTTCTGATTGGAACAGAAAAGTTCCTGCAGAAATTAATAAATCTATCTTCTGAGTTTGAATTGGCTCCATTAAATAAGGACTAGAGGTAGACACTACAAAAAGCTAAAAGAAGCAAAGCACAGCATCGAATATTATTAAATGGAGCTATCCATCCTGTGTATGAAATGAAAGAGGAATCTTAAAACATTATTATGTGATCCGGAAGCTAAAGAGTGTACAATAATGAAGTGGAGGGGTACTCATGCTCACTTAAGGTTGTATGTAATTCTGGCATTTCCTAACTTCTAAATGCATATCCCTGGAACCCCCAAAATGCTACAGTGCAGTTTATCTGTCTTCATGTGTTTTATTTGATACACAGTGTGGTCTGTCTGAGTCGTAAGATATATGTAGGAAAGACAACAATTTTAAGAAAAATCCTAATGTTTCTGGGAAGCTTTAATAAAGTGTGCTTTATATGACACAAACTCTTTAATTCTTCAAGTGTATACATTACTGAAATCTCAGACATGTATTTCAATTCAAATACTACAAAATGCTGAAAGTAAGGAGCAGCTTTTTACTGATTGCTTCTGTATCCACACTCAGTTCAGCAATAAGCAATCAGACAAGTTGCTTTTTATCTGTTTCTGTTGTATGAAGTGTGAGAAGAGGTCAGGGGACAATTATTTAAGTTCATTTTAAAGAACTGCCTTCTTTCATCTCATCATTGTGGTTATAAATTGAATTTGTATTTCCTGTTTATACACAGCTTCCTTGGAAGGCCAGGGCAGGCATATTATATTAACTAGAGCTGTGCAAAAGATTGATTTTTTGGTTTGTTGGTGCAAACAATGAATAAATACATGTAATGGATCAAAGGAAACAAAACATTTGATGTTACTGTTGTTTTTTTAACATTTTAAATTAAATTGGAGAAATTATACAAGTAAAATGCAGTTTCTGAATGAAGCATTTTCCCCCATTGTAATATTATAACCTTAAGAAAGGATATTTTTGATTTTGGTCTGGCATTGAAATTTATTTTCTATGGAATCCTTTACAATTTTGATGGAAGTTTTTTTTTCTGTTTTGTGGGAAACCTATGTTTCTCATAACAGTTACCTTTTTGTAATAGCTTTATGTATGACTGAGGACACTTTACTTTTATAGTTGTACATCTGACATGGTTCAGTATAACTCTACTTAAATATGGCTTAATCCAAAACTCATACAATAAAATATTTCTGTCTTTTTCAACACACGGTGTATCAATACCCAATTTTCCATAATTTCTTTTAAACACAGTAAGTTCCGAGATTCTAGGCTCAGCCTTCCTTTAAAAATACGCCATGACAAAGATGCACTACTGTTTCAAAAGTGAAATGTGAGTCATTTTTTGAAATCACATATGTCTCAAGCAGCTGCCTTAATGCATATCAAATGTTTGCATAATTCTTTTACTCTTATCAGAGACCAATTATGCAAAATTGCAGGAAAAAGGAAGATTTATTTTTGGAATTGAGAGGATGAGTCACATGCAAAATTTGTTATGATCTTAACTGAGGAGCAGGTCCAAACTGTACAGATTGCAGTATATAAAGTACTCCTCTTAAAAGGACTTGCATATAAAAGCTGAAAGTATGAAAAATACAGCTTTTTTGATTCTTGATTTTGCAGTTATATTGCCTGTAAAATTCCTTTTGGTTTAAGCAGCATGTTTCCTAACTGACTGAAAAAAAGTGTCAGCATGATGACTTTCCTTGCTGGTTTATATTTCAGAAGGTAATAAAATTCTGTCTACAATTTCAGCAAATAATCCATATGTTCTCATGGAGCTATATTTTTATGATAGTTGACAGGAATCAAAGCATAATGTTGAAAATAAGTTTATCACTGAACTCTTGTAGGTAGTCATTGGATATAGTATAGTGAATTTTTTATTTTTTAATATGTCATTAATAAGAAAGTATAAATCATCAGTTTTATAAGCAGAAATACATTTTTAAGCTGTCATCAAGCAAAACTATTCGTGAAGCAGTTGGCACTAAAATACTTTGAATGACAATATCTCTAAAGCATAAAGCCAATTTCAAACTAAAAATCAGAATGTAACAGAATTGTTATGTGTGCTGGTTTTGGCTGGGATGGAGTTAACTTTTTTCATAGCAGCTAGTATGGGGCTGTGTTTTGGATTTGGGCTGGAAAAAATGTTGATAAAGCAGGGATGTTTTAGTTACTGCTGAGCCGGGCTTGCACAGAGTTAAGGCCTTTTCTGCTCCTCACACCACCCCACCAGTGAGTGGGCTGGGGGTCCACAAGAAGCTGGGAGGGGACACAGCCGGGACAGCTGACCCCAACTGACCAAAGGGATATTCCATACCATATGACGTCATGCTCAGCGTATAAAGCTGGGGGAGGAAGAAGGAAAAGGGGGACATTCGGAGTAATGGCGTTCGTCTCCCCAAGGAACCATTACGCATGCTGGAGCCCTGCTTTCCTGGAGATGGCTGAACACCTGCCTGCCGATGGGAAGTGGTGAATGAATTCCTTGTTTTGCTTTGCTTCCTTGCGTGGCTTTTGCTCTACCTATTACACTGTCTTTATCTCAACCCATGAGCTTTCTCACTTTTACCTCTCCGATTCTCTCCCCCATCCCACCTGGGGGGAGTGAGCGAGCGGCTGTGTGGTGCTTAGTTGCCAGCTGGGGTTACACCATGACATTATGAAATCCCAAGAATTTTTGAGCTTTCTGAAGAAATGGAGTAAATTATAAAGGTATTCATGAAGTTTAGTTTAGAGGTGAATTGTAGAAAAAAGAGGCTTAACAGGATAGAGGGGAAAAAAAAGGCTAATTTTAAGTACGTTGTCTATACATCTGAACATATTTTGGCTTCCTGTGTAATTCCAAAGGTCTCAGGATGGTAATTTTCCAATTTATTGCTAAGTTGTATTATGTAGAAATTTTTGTGAAAACCAGAAATAGTCCTATTGGGTTTACATGGCAAGGTTTTGGTAGCGAGGGAGGGCTGGAGAGGTGACCCTGTGAGAAGAGACCAAGGGCTGCCCCATGCTGGACACAGCCCGTTCCAGCCGGCTCCAAAAGAAGCCCACTGCAGGGCACAGCTGACGCTGTCAGCGGCGCTGGTGGCGCCTCTCTGACAGCATATTTAAGAAAGGGTAAAAAACACCGGGTAGCAACTGAGAGAGAGAGAAAAATGTGAGAGAAATGACTATGCAGACACCAAGGTCAGTGAAGAAGTTGGGGGAGGAAGTGCTCCAGGCGCCGGAACAGAGAGTCCCCTGCAGCCTGTGGAGAAGGTCATGGAGAAGCAGGTTGTTCCCCTGTAGCCCATGGATGACCCCAGTGGAGCAGATATCCACACTGCAGTCCATGGAGGACGTCATAATGGAAGAGGAGGATGTGCCCTGAAGGAAGCTGGAGCCCATGGAGAGCCCACATTGGAGCAGTCTCCTGGCAGGACCTGTGGCCTGTAGGGGACCCACACTGGAGCAGTCTGTTCCTGATGGAATTTACCCCATGGACAGGACCCACATTGGAGCAGTTTGTGAAGAACTGAAACCCACGGGTAGGTCCCACAATGGAGCAGTTCATGAAGGACTGTATCACTGAAGGACTGCACACTGGAGCAGGGGAAAAGTGTGAGGAGGAAGGAGCAGCAGAGCCAAAGTGTTATGAACTGACCACAAACCCTGACTCCCATCCTCCCTGGGTTGCCTGGGAAGGGAGGAGGTAGAAGAGTCAGGAATGAAGGAACGAAATTGAACTTGGGAAGAGGGGAGAAGCTGGGGGAAGGTGTTTTCAGTTTTGTCTTTGTTTCTTACCATCCTACTCTATTTTTAATTGTCAGTAAATTAAATTAGTTTTCCCCAAATCGAGTCTGTTTTGCCTGTGATGGTAACTGGTAAGCAATCTCCCTGTCTTTATCTCTACCCACAAGCTTTTTCAACCTGCCCTTGAGGGGACAGAGGGTGATGAGAGAGCAGCTGGATGAGTGTCTGGCACCCAGCCAAGGTCAACCCACTGCAATAGTTTGAAACCATAAATCTTCCTGTAAGTCATGTTTTACAGTAACATCAATTGAATTATTAAAAAAAAAACCAAAACAAAACCAAAAAGCAACCAACAAAAAAGAACAAACAAAAAAGTCCATGCTGTAGGAAAGATGACTGTGTATGATGACTGTGTATGAACATTTGTAGGCCTTATGTTTTGCTAAAAATGTAGGATTCCTTTTACCGTAAGTGTACAGATATAGTCAGCAGAAACATCAGTGAGGCTGGCACATCTTACAGAGTAGTATTCCCACACGCATAAGAAGTAAGTTCAGCGTACCTATGTGCTCTTTCGTATACTCTGAATTTGGTCCTTCACTTGCAGTTTGTAATTCTTAAGGAGATGGGGGTAAATCTGTTGCAGAAATGACTACAGCATTTACTTATGAGGGGAAATAGTAATGTAAAGGGCAGCAGCCAGAATCTGGAGTCCCTGATCTTTATGTCATCAATATTGTATTATACACAAGAGATTGTTCTTCTGCATGAATTACAGGTTCCTCTGCAGAGCTGTGGAAATCCTTTGCTGAAAAGAAATCTTATTACTGTTCTTATGAATGACTACCAGCAACCAGCTTATGACCAACAGGAAAATCTCTTGAAACAATAAAAAGGTGTAAAAAGGTATGATTGTGCATAAACTTCTCTAGCAGGAAGCTCATCAACTTTTGGTACGACAAACTGAAAGACAGGAACTTCTACAGAAGCTACAGAAAGTAGATCAACAACAAACTGATGTAATCAATGCCTTGTTACAAAAGGATCCCTGAAATAATATCACCAGCTCTCCATATTTGTAGTGAAACACTTCCATTTCTCCTGGACATTTGGTTCAAGGCCAAGCAGCTTCAATGTGGATCACCACACATGAACACGGTTGCTCAGGAAGTTCAACTATTCAAGCCAAAGCACTCTCAGAGCAAGCTGTGTCCTCCATTGGAGACAGTAGCACAGCAGGAACCTGAACAGCAAGTGAAGCAGTGTTTGTGTTCCTTTTAGTGACTTTGGATCGATTCTCTGACTTTTAAAATTGCATCCTTAGAGAAAGTTTCTATATAGTGTTGCTACATTAAACCCTGAGGTTAATGATTAATCATCTCCTGCCACTGCAAACTGTTTTCAACATGAATGCATGCAAAAACAGGCAGGCTGTATCACTAAAGATCAGCAAAGTTATGCTAAATCTATTTAGTAACCAGGTACTTTAAATATCTGTGAAAACATATATAAAATTCATAATAAAATGGCAAAAGTCATTACTAAACATGAGAGCTTCAGACTGTTACTGAAAACTGATGACACTCCATTACTGAGCATTTAAAAGTTAACCTTGCAAGATTTACTACTACATCAGAGTAGGGTATCAGAATGAAAATACTGCTGCTAATGAATCAGAGAATGACTAAATAGTCTGTCTCTCTAGATCAAAGCCATCTTTTAACAACATAATCTGAACTCCTTGGTCTTCAGCCTGCACTCATTACTCAAGGAAATGGAAATGAAGTTAATAAAAAAATTACTTAAGTAAGGATTCTACCAGTCATTTTTATGGTGTTGCTTAGAAAAATAACATTAATGAAAAGGTCAAAGAAATCACAGCATCTCTCCTACAAGCAGGTAAATAATTGTGACACCTAAGAATTAAATAGATTTTTTCACATGTATTTATTCCTCTCCATTATGCTTCAGAACCTCTTTTCTAAGATAAGTTGACTGATTCCACTGTGTTATGTAGCACTGAAAAGGTCGTATAGCCTTACGCAACAGTTGTCAATATAGTATAAAAACAAACACCACAGCATTAGTACTGCTTTTTGTATATGTTTTTAAGCCAGGTTACTTTTGTATAACTTCCATGAGTATTTCGGAAAGTCAGGGACCTTTCTGACTTCTCTTGTCCATTCTAGTAAGTTTAAAACAAAACTTCTTTCAGTGTGATAGATACAGGAACATGTTTTTCAGCACTATTTTTTAGAATATATATGTAACATGTTCAGTCCTGACAAAGGAAAGGCATAAACCTTCAGCTATCCTTCAGAATAAGCATAAGTTAAACCTGAAAATTTCATTAAGATTATGGGAAGGAACTTGTAAGGGTTTTCAATATTTCTTAGACTACTTCAGTGAGCTAACTACACCCATTTCTTTGGGATATAACAGGTGCTGATTCAAAATCTGACATGTACACTATGTCTCAGAGTGGAAAGAACATGAATTCAGTCCTATCTAGAGACCAGAAAGCCTGCTGAAAGTGATCAGCTTTTGAAGAAGAGAAGAAAATTTGAAGTTTTCCCTTAACAAGAGGGCCATGTAGAAAGTCCTGGTCAGAGAAAATGCTAGGAAATGCTAGAATATCAACTTTCCCATCTTATGTCAACATGAAAACTACTCTAAGAGAGAGAGATAGGAGCTTTTGACTTCTGACCAAGAATAAAAACTGCCTAGGAAAGGGAGAAATATGATCTAAGCTGTCTTTCAAGGAAGTGAATGAAGAGAGGAGTGTATTTGTTTACCACATAAGCTATTCATCTACTTGTGATACAGACAGTGTACCCAATTAAAATGAGTTTTAAACTAAGAAGTTATTCTTCTTCCTTCAGAAACATTGCATTGATTACTATATTTCTGCGAGCTTCTGAGCTGTGTTTTAATTTGTCTATGGACATAACAAATCTGTAAGGGAGAACTGGCTTTTTTCTTCGCTTGTTATTTGTTAGATGATTTCCTGGCTGTGGTTATTGCCTGTGGCACATAATGCACCCTTGTCTTTTCTCAAGACAGAAAATTTTCTTTTCATTACTGCATCAATCTCAGGATGTAGTGGGAAAAACACAATAGAAATTGGTAGAGATTTAAAAAATAAAAAATTACATGGACAGAAATGTTAAGATCGTATTCACCAGTGCTATGAAAATAAAGATTTATACCAGATTCCACTACCATTCAAATCCATTCAGATCAAGGTCTCTGTGTGCAGGTTGGTGGCAACAGATACCCACTGTTGTAGAGTGCAGGTCATTTGGATCAGGAACCATATTTATCTACATTTTACTAAAATTCGAGAAAATCTTAACTATAGCTAACACACTGGTAAGACAAATGTTGTTGTGTATGTGCCTTAATAATCATTATAAACAAATACATTTTTTAAAGACTTGGCTGAAAGACTATTACTGACAACTGTCCGACAATACCATTTTACAATCCATCATAAATTCACCACTGTTAAATTACACATGTGGCTCTCTGCCAGACAAAAATCATAGCTTTCCAACCTATTCTCACTGAAATTTGCAAGATATTTTAGGTATGCCACTAGATTTCAATTCTGCTTCCTTTCTATCTTGATTATGAGATCCACTGAAAAGACAGATGATCAAAGAGATCTAAAAGCAGATCTCCATCACTCTTCAGTCACCAGATTGGCTAGTTACCCAGACTGCAGGCATAGCTTTATGTCAAAACTGATCTGATGCTTCTAGGGGGCAATTACCAGTTTAAGCACCAGAAGAACTGAGTGGTATTAGTGTTATTTATCAGTTAATGTAAACAATCAAGGCACCAAGGACCCATTTTACTTTCCATTGCTTTGGTTCTACTTAACAAGATGTTGAAAGAATAAGAATTACAGAATAAGCACTAGGTGTTTTGCAAAGAGGTAATGTTCTTTTCAATGCTACAAAATTGTCCCGCCTTTTGATGGTGGGGCATGAAATTGCTTTGACTGCAATTAAGCAGCTGTAAGTAGAGCAAAAGTTAGTTTCTCTATGCACCTAGCTGTGTCTTTTTTAATTTGTCCATGCAAATGAAATGGCTAACTTTTTTTTTATAGACAGCTTCATTCGTGAAGTTACAGGAGGTTGGGGGTTTATGGGGGGAGTGTTCTTTCTAATATAGATCCTACTGCTTCTGTAATGGCTAGGTTGTTCTTTTCATTTGGTGGAAGTACGTGGCACATGCTCAGTAGGAAATGGCAAGGAGCTGCATCATCACAGTAGGAAACTACAAGAAGTCTTCTTCCTGTAGGAGGTAACTGGAGCACCTGCGCTCCAGAGGAAGGGGAGTAACATTTTCCACAGCAGAAAGAGATGGAGCCTTCAGACTCTTGGCAGCTTTAGTTCATCTTTTTTTCTGTGAACACTAATTTATTTACTTTTTTCTTCCAGATGCTTTGTAAGTACCTTAAACCCAAAAAGGGAATTCTTGATCCTCCCTTTTTAATCTTTTCATGTATCTCGGGTCACTGTGACTACTGACAGCCAGATGACTGTCCATGTCACTGAGGTCTTTCAGTGTGTTATCTGTTACTTTTCCATTTTCTCACTCTATTGGAGTCATTGGACATTCTAGTTATCTCCAAGTTTATGAATTCTTCTTACTTAATCACCTTCTAGATATCCACAAGCCAGTAACATGCTCAGCAAAGGCTTCATCAGTTCTGGCTTGGGAAACTGACCTCCCTGTTTCTACCATGGCTAAAGTCTCTTCCAGACGCAGCTTTTCTCCTTCCTTATTTCCTATCATGTTACATGTCCTTGTCCAAAGTCACTGGCTTCTCTGCTCTAATAATGAGGTCAGATTCATCCATCTTTTTGCTCTGGTGTTTGGCCATCAAGTAAGTTACTGCAAAGTAAAAAAAGACATCATTGCATTTTCTATCCTTCCATGAGCTCATGTTGAGGGACTTATTCTAAACCATTCTTCCTGCTTTCACCTCTGCATGTGGGGTAAGTATTCCATAGGAGATAATGCCTAACATGGTGGTACCTGACACTGACCAGGATACCTGTACAATAGCACAAGTGAAAAAAACAAGAATACAGAATTATTCTCTTTTCATCTCTTCAAATGCAATCTTGTCTCAAGGAAGACGAGTCTCATACATGTTTGCTTATGGCTCATCATTCATTTCCTTGTTGATTTAAAAAACATAAACACTTCAGACACTCAGCATTTGGGGTAAAACAGTGGCAAATATGTATTAAAAAAGGAAGAGCTGCTTAAGTACATTATAATTTGAATGCATGCTTTTATTTTATTTTACTTTTCTCCAAGTTTTATCAAAGGACAGTAGTCTTTTTTCACAGTGATGAATGTGTGGTTTTAGCCATAAAATGCTCCCTAAATCTTTAGTTCGAAATATTAAGCTGTTTTTGGGATTGGTAGGCTTCTTCAGAAATGTCATCAGAAGTATTTATAAATGGAAAAAATTAAGAGAAAACATAATTTAAATTGAGTCTTTCTACAAATTAAAAATGTTTGTTATTGCTATAATATACAGAAAAATATTATCAGACATATGGTATTGTTATGTGAACCATATGCCTGCATCGCTTGCAGAGCATATGGTGAGAGTTTAAAATAAGCAGCATTATAAAAATATGATGGGTTTTAAAAATATATCATTTATAACAAGCAAACTTTTAATTTTTTTTTTGTTTGTTTTTATAAAACAGGTATTTGCAGGAATATGTCTGACAAAATTTCCTCCTGCCAGCTATCGAAGCTGTGTAATATTAAGAGTGCCTCTTGTCTGTTTGGCTGCTTCCATCTCCACTGGGAATGGTTGAAATTATTTCATGTCATAATCAAAGTGTAAGGAAATATGTTTTGCTGAAAAAAAACCCTGATGTTCTAAAAGATAGTGGATAGTGTACGTAAGTACTGTTATATGCTATGAAACAGGATGGAAAACATTTTGCTGTGTGTCATGGACTACTGTTTTGGAACACAATGCCTCTTGCAGAAAAGTAGGCTGGGCAAAACTGTAAAGCAATCTACTAGTGCTTCACCTTTAAACGCCTCTAGAAAAGATTTATTCCTTTAGGAGCAGGAAGATTATAAAGAAGCTTAAAAGGGGACAAGTCCTTTTTTTCCCATCTTCTCTGCCAACAGGTCACTGCTGTGATGAAAAGACTCGTTCTGTACAGGCTCATATAATGTTTCTATCACCATGGTGCCTTATGTTAGTATTATTGCTTCTTATATTTCCAGTTATATGTACTGATATAAAATCTCTTTTGTTGTGATTACGTTAGTTCAGCTAAGATTTTATTAGCATTTAAATTCCATCACCATTCTTCACAAAATAGGTAATTAATAATGTACAAACCACGCAAACAAATAAAAATCTTACTGTATTGCTTAATAAGCTACCTGATATTTTTGACATTTTTCAAAAAGAAGAATTTTCAACTTCAGTGCAACAATGCACCATTTGTTTCTACTATGTTCTTGTTTATTATACACTTGTCAGGATTTTCATTCTCTCTCAGTCTATCCTTCTTTCTCTTTGTCTTTGCTTTTCTTCTTTTAGATTCTGTATTATCACTAGAGTAAAAAGGAAAATATTGATAAATGAGGCTTGCCATTAAGGGGAAGCAATTTGCAGCAGAGTGAAAAGTTGTAACGGTGCTTTGAGTTATTAGAAGACAGTGATTCTTTTGAAATATAAATGTGTGTAATTTTGTGAAAGAGTGCAAAACTATTTGTTTTTTGTCCCTTGTTTTATCTTTCTGAGTTTCATTGCTTAGGAGTAAGGGTGGACAACTAACAACCTCTTCTGTTTGTTGGTCAAATAAAAAAAAAGGATGAGAATGTTTTGGATTAACACGTATTTTGTTTAATTTTTATTCTTTTATTAAAAACACTTAAAACATTTTTTGCTTTATCTAAATTGATAGATTTTTAAATGCAATATTGCTTTTAAATTAAAATAGATTTTTTTTTCTTCAGAATTGCACCTTTTCTAAATTCACAGCTCAGCAAATCAACAGGAATTCAAAACTGTTTCTCTACCACTAAATTTGTATTTATTATGCATGGTTTAAAAAAAAGGGTATTCCAAACATTGCATTTACCTGTGTGTAAGAAATCATGTGGTATGATATTATTCTTTCATTCCATTCCTGTCAGATCTCAGTTTTCTCTATCCAGCCGCCTTCTCTTTGACTCAAATATTCTTTCAAGTTTAGTCAAGGTTGAAGGTCAGTCTGGTTCTTCAACTCCAGAACACTTTATCTATTTCTATTTTTTCTCTATTTTCCTTATTTCATAAATTCTTTATTCAGTCAAATCTTGTAGTTGCTCTTTTCATAGCTTTGCTTGTAGTTAGGTTCCACTGCAAAGTCATTAAAATGAGAATCTTTTAAAGGCCTTTCACAGACCTTGGAAAAGGTCCTAAACATACATTTTTGGGGAAAAGCATGCAGAATTCTGCATGGAGTGCTTAGATTTTATAAAAAAGGCATGTAGGTTGCTTTCTCCATTCCCCACTATACAAAAGAGTAGATGTAAAGGCATGGGCCTTGCTGTGGAAAAGGGGAGAAATTGACAAGAATTAGAAGATGTGTTCTTAGCAAATTCTATCAGATATTCAGAAACAGCTCAAAGTGTGTGTAGTTTTTTAAATTTTTTTTCCTGATCTATATAAATGGAAAGGTAAAGTTGTCAGAAATCCAATAAGAAATATGGAGTAAACTTCTTAATCCCCATTCCTAGACATCTGGTATTAATACATGTTTGTAGAAAGTGGTTTGACATTTTGGCATTTTTCCATTAACACTAATAGTATTAGGGGTAACAAAAGTGTCAGTTCAAAATTCTGGATACAATACAAAAGTGAGAATATGTTCATTCCATATGCATATATTCAACTGCAGTGTCTATTTACCGTTTGGTCCAGTGACAATTACAGCATTATAACTGCACTTGCAATTGCAGGCACAATATGGTCAGGATAAATATTGATGAATTAGAGTGAATTGAAGGGGGAAGGCAGCTTGGGTGTCATCCAGCAAGGATACACATGTAAGGATGACTTTGTGGAAAGGCCATGTGGGGAAAAGGATTTGTAATTTGCTTTTCAGTACAAGTTAGGAAAAAGGAGCATCACTTCCTCCTTGGATGTATGGGTAGGTGGGTGCCTAAGACATCAGCAGGCTATGCCAAAAAGATGATAGAAAAAATATAGCCCTAAAACCTTCAGCAATTCAACAAGGTGAGATACAGGTGTACTCTTTCACTGCAGTTTTCCAGAAAACCAGCTTAGGTTAAAATTTCAAGTGAAATGCATTGCCCTGTGCTGTGTTATGACATATTGCATCTGATCGATCACACCAAAGTATGTTTCACATCAGGGTGCGTGTGTTATCATTCTAGTCACCTCACATTAGAAAATGACATATCATGTTGGAAATTTGAATCAAAAGGAGGACCATTTTTAGAGATTACATCTATGTGAAGTGAGCTGTCAAATCAGACTACTTTTTCTAGGTGTGATCTGATATCAGTGTAACGTCCTTAACCCTAAAAAGCTGCAGAATTACTTGCCCATCAGGGGACTATCTTTATCAAGTGAGGGTTGGAATTTTTTTTCTTCCTTTTTTTTAAATGTATTATTGTTTTTATTCAGACATTTAATGAAAATCTTTAAATCAAAAAACTATTTTCTCTGTAACTTTCACTACCTTTTTACATCCCACCCCCATCAGAAAATACTGTTGCAATTCCTATTGCATCAGAAGCCTAAGTAATACTTTAAATACTCTCAAGCATCTTCTTGCCTCTGCAAGAACAGGAACATTGTATTCACATAACATCTACCCTCCCCTTCCTGAATTCCCCAATGGAGCAGAAGCAAACTGGACCTGGGAAAACTACTGGCAAGTTCCTCTAAGGCTCTTTGGTCAGAAAGCAAAGAATTATGTTTAAATATTTGACTTTGTAATGGAAATAGAAGTCTCCAATTGCCATCTATTTTTAAAACTCACCATTTTCTATTTCAGATTGTCTACATTTCTTTCCTACTCAGAAAGAAGAAAGCATGTTTGATAGCCTGTTTGACTTCAGTAAAATAAAACCAGAACGGGGCTGATATGAAGTGTCCATACATTAGAGAAAGAAATATCCTTCTTGTGTGAGGTGCTCACCTCTGTGGATAAATATGGCAACCGGACACATCTGTTTATCACATCTTTACCCCTATGCTTACACAGCATTACTTCCCTCTGTTCAATGCCCTGGCCTGCTGAATGCATCTTGAGCAACATTGAGTATTACTGTTCTGTATATCATCAAATCTTTACTGCAATTCTGTTACAGAAAACTGTTAATATTCCATCAGCATTTTATGCAATTATGCAAAAAATTATGTGTTGCAGACTCGTTGATTATGACTGTCTTCCTGACGAGTAAGATGATCCCTTTTTGTTTTGCTCCACCTCCTTCACACAGGTAATCATCACATATACTTTTACCTATCCCTCCATTGCCTTATAATTAAAGATTTCTGTCTTTTCAGAGGACTAGAAAGAAGTGCCCCTGATTGTGTGGATGAGACTTGCCTTGCAGATTGCAGGTAACTTAAGATATCACATGGGAAGACACTGGATTCTGTAAAATCTTCCCCAAAAGTGCTCTAATCTGAAATAATGGGAGAGGAAAGATAAACAGCTGCTGATTTCTGGTGCTGCTGGGTGCTGCTTTCTCCTGCACCTGGAGCTGCATCTCAGACCACAAAGAAGTATTTTCTGCATTGATAATGGAAGCAACTATTGCAAGCAGCTAGAGAGACAGTGAGTTTAAAAGCTGTAAATTGCATTCTTTCCAAGCAGAATATTCTAATACAATTTAAATCCAATCGTTAGACATTCTGCGGTGTTTTGAAATGTGCCTATTTCTTGACAGAAAGATAGCCAAAATGCAGATGCGGTGGCAATAACTAGAGTCAGACTCAAGAGACAATGAAAATTAATAATTTAGCTAAGGCAGTAGTCACTATTGGGTTAAAAAGCTCTTGAAAAATCTCATAATATATAAAATTCATGTAGAACCCTTTTACTAATACTTCCAGAAAATAGGATGGTTTTGATTTCCAAGCATGATGCATTGTCCTTTGCAGTGTTATGTCAGGTTGCATCTGATCAGTCACACTGGATTACATTGCACATCAAAGCAAACATTATCATTCCAGTCACATCAGATTAGAAGATGGCATATCATGTTGGCAATTTGAATTCAAGTCTTTTGAAAGGTAATTTTCAGGTGTGGGATTAAAATATCCATCCCAGTCAAAGGTCAATAGGTACACTTCAGATATCAAATGTGCAGTATTTGGCACGTTTTCCTTCCTGGGTTGATGAAGCCAGATGCAATAGAGATGAAGATGGGAGAAATAAGGCAAAAGGACACATTTTAAAACATCAGTGTCTAAACTACAGCTGAGAAATATATGCAGCAAATGGAGGAAGAAAACTGAATGTTCATAGCACAAACTTCCATGTGGAAGATGTGTGATCACAGAGAAATGAAAATGAAGGGACTAATACAATTGTGCAGTGCTCATTACAAATTGTGTTGCATAGCCTGTACCATAATACATATGAATACGTGCGTCCACTATGTATGCTTATGTCAGAACTCACCTTTCAGCCTCATGTTTCTAAACACTTGCATTTGAGATAAATATACGTGATACTGGTAGTTAGAGGCAGGACTTGCAGTCCAGAGACGAGGAAGCCAGAACAGCTTTAATTGTCCTTTGCTCTCTCTTAATCCTGGGCTGCTCTGCCATCTCCAGTGTCATTTAGATAACCTGAAATCTGACATGGAAAATGTTATCATCTCTAGCCTGTTGTTTTATCCACAATGCCTGACAATCCCAAATCTGTAGCTGCTTGTCTTGCCTCCTGAAGGTCCTTCTTCAGTCCTTTTTTTTTTCCAGAAAAATGTAAGGATTTTACTTTCTTAGTTTAGTCAGTGCTGAAAAAATACTGTGAATTAATGCAAGGATTAGAGTCATGCTAACAACATCATCAAACCCTTGGTCCTCCCTGTTGCTGTATGGGCAGCCCTGTAGTGAGGCTTCAGTCCACCAGGCAAAGGTCATAAGAACCCTGCCTGAAAGGTCTCCGAAGATCCATCTGTCACTGCGGGTGTCACCATCTTCCCATATAACATGAGCTTTTCTCCATCATATGAGTCAGCTCCATGTCCTTAATGAAAACCATGAAACAGGGCATTTCCTTTCTTTTCCAAACCATTTTTCTAGGGCTGTGAGGTATCTGGAAAAGCAGTTGCTGGGAAGGTGGAGATGTAGCACATGTGTGCAGCCGGAGGTGAGGTGGGTTGCGCACACTCACCACTGGTTCATTCACTGATGCTCAGCGAATGCTGCTGTGCACACTACAGTGTGACTGTCCTGTCTCTTGAATGTACTGCTCCCAGATAGCCAGAACTTTTAAAACTGGTCTGATTGTAGCTGGGTGGAGTCTGCCTAAGTCAAAGGGATTTTACATGAATCTGGGGATCTGCCTAAGTTGAAAGCAATGCATAGTTAGGGCTGTATTATGGCTGAAAGTCTTGAGTGTGTCAAGAAGTAAAATCCCATGGAAAGCCGCCTTTTGAAGATGATGCTGGCCTCTGCTCCACTTAGTCTGAAGAAAGCAATATAGCTTTTTTACTACCTTTTTTCTTCTAAAACTCTCATGTTATATCTACTTCTATAATGTAAGAAACTATAATGAAGTCAGATGCTGCAATTTGGCACAGAATCACAGAACTGCTGCTTGGAAGGGACCACTGGAGTTCATCAAGCTCAGTCTCCTACTTAAAGCACAACTATCACCAATGCTAGATTAGAACAGCCATGAGTTAGTCTTAAAAACTTTAGTCTTAAAATAGTTTTAAAAACCTTGAAGTCTGTAGATTCTGCAAACCCCCAGGCAGTGTATTGCAGCTCTACGCACCATAGCTTCCTAAACTCTAGGTTGCTAAAACCATTTGCCCTAGACAAAGATCAATTTATGGTTTCCTTTTTCATTTCCAGGTTCTGGTCAATGCAAGTGCTATGTTAGCATTTACTTCATGAATAAGGACTGCAAGCTAGGAAACGAGTGTTTATGCCGAAGGGATTAGAATTTAATTTCTCCCTTATTTCCTTACAATGCCTTCCCAATCCCACTCCTTCTATTTATTTTAATCTGCTGTATTTGTCAATACATGTGAATAGAAAAGTGTAATTTCTTCAAATTTTTTTTCCTCTCTAGTTCAGAGAAAGAAGCATAAATATTTTGATCATGGAACATTTTAACTGATTTTTTTATCACTAGTGTGATTCAGTTCAGTCCACTGCTAATATATGCTGTGTTTTATTAATTGATTCCTGGCAACTAGCCTGCTCATTCCCATTATAATGCCTTTTTTATCTAATAAGCATTTTGATAAATCTAAGGTTATTTTAATAAGATCTCCTATCACAGGACTTCAAGTTAAAACTAGTCTGTTTCAAAGTGAGATTTTGAATCCTTTTCTGTCCTTCGTTATAGCTCTATAAATCCAGAATAAAATCCAGTTCAAGAAGATAAGATCAGATGCTGCTGTAAGGATTGGGAGTCCATGTCTAGACACACATAAATCTTCATGCTAAGCATGAAGCGATGTTGAGTATGACTATCAGTAATTACAGTTTCTCAGATTCACGGGAATTTAATATGAAACATTTACCTACTCTTAAACGTGAAGAGGTTGACATGGAGAGATAGTATCTTGTATTTGCCAAAATATTACAGACACAGAAGTCGGACAGGCTTCTGGGTGCACACACTCTTCACCAGTGTGAAAAAGAAGCGTGATTCCTCTTCAGAATTTGTTTTTTCACCATGAGGCCCAACTGTTCCTGCTCTATTTTTTATTGCTTATTTTCAGGGCTTGGAAAGTTTGTGGTTCCAAACTAATTTAAATGCTGTTGTAATTATTTTGATGTTGTTCCAACCAAAAGGTACTGTGAGATTTTCCTCTCACTGTGGATTACTCTGTATTTTTTCAGGACAGAACAGCATCTCTGAGAATGGAGATGTAATTTGTTTTAATCACTGGATTTCTCACCAGACAGGTATGGAAACCTTCTTTTATTTCAGGTTCAAATGTTTGGGGGTTTTTTGGTGATTGATTTTAGTTTGCCAGTACTTATTCTCTGACTTGTGGCTAAGTCATTCCTAGACAGAGTTTGACAGAAATGTTGTCTGGTGCCAAGTGAATATTCATTGGTTCCTACATGTTCTTCAAGTTTCTCTCTGTGAGTATATTTAGTATTCTAATCCCAAATTAGTATTCTAATCCCAAATAAAAGACAGCTGCTAATCTTCAAGATGACAGTTATGTGATTCATTGTTTCATGTTCTCACTAAGTGGGGAAGATATTAAAAAGAGGAAAACAAGTGTACTGTTTCGATTTTTTTGTGTTGGTATTTATTCACCTTGTATTCATCCAAGATCACCATAATGTGAGCAGTCTGATTTTTTAGATTTGAAATTATTTGGGACTTTTATTTTTCAAGTAATTTTTAATACTTTTGTAGAGATGATATACATCTCTAGAATATAATCAAACAAGGTATGGACAGCTGGATGAATAGTGGTTTTATTGAATGTATGTTCTCCACAAAACACATAACACATCAAGGACTATCTATAGATACTTAAGAAACCACATTTTTTTATTTTATTATATAAATATGTTATAGGTCTCTAGCTAATTCTCTTGATATATGTATTTTTGCCATTTTTAAGTTTCTAAATTTAGGCAGCACTGCTGGAGGACCTATTCTAAGGTGTACTGAGACAAGTGACGAGTTCCTAACTGAGTCAAAAAATGCAGTGAGAAGTGCAGTCAAGCTCTTTTGGGAAGCAGCTAGGTCCCTGGATATTCCCTCAAAGCTTCAAAAGCCTATGCTTTGGGGATACTGAGGATATCACTTTTTTCTGAAACAGCAATAAAAAACACTTCACAGCAAACTGTGCTCCAGCCCTCATTATCATACAAAAACTTCCTTTTGACTGTCATGAAAAAAAGATGCCAAGATGTGGATAGTCACTATTTTTCCCTTGCTTTCCCAAGTAGTATATGAGAATGCAGTGCAATATGAATAGCAAGAGTCTTTGTGTTTTTTGAACTTTCAGTTGGTTATTTCCTAGGTCTTTAGATGCTAAAACAGATGAAATAAAACACAGTCAATGTAAATTGCTGGATTGCCCATGCAAACACAAATGCAGAAGCAGCTAGCTGTAGACACCACGGATCTATAGCATTTTATCTGTTTATATAACAATGATTTTTAAAAATCCTGAAATGAACAGCATAAACTGGTAAAGAAGCAGAAAAGTTTACAATCTTGTTGGAAGGTTGCCACAAATGTACTCTGGTGAACAGTGAGGATAAGAATAGTAGTGAATCTCTTTTATGGTGCTGTTATCAGGACATTATGTGCTGGTTTTATGGCATACCACCACAGCCAGTACCCAAATTGCCAATGGAAATATAATTTAGGATCTGATGTGAGATCTTACAGTGCATCAGTAATTTAATTAGATCTTTCATCATTCCCATCTCTAACTGTCATTAGCTGATAATTGCTTATCCTAAAAGAACTGGGGAATTTTGAACATATTTGACGGAGCTCAATGTGTACTCATCATTTAAACAGAACTCAACCTACTACATGATTGCTATGCTGGGGAGAAAAGAAAGAACCTTTTAGCCTCTTGATCCCCAGAGTGAAGTGCTTTCCTAATCTTTATAAATGTTCTTGTAAGCTCACCATGTTTTTGTAAGTTTTTGTGGAGTTTTTTTTAACAGCTAAGGGCATAGGTGCAGTGTTCTAATAAACTGTGGCCCCTACTAAGCCGATCCAAAGAGAGGCATATATCACATTAGACATTTTCTACCAGACATTCCCTTGAATCTTGCAGGAGATGTTACTGTGATGAGTGTAATACAGGAATCTGAATAGAATACAGATGAATAAGCACATTTTCACTCTAAACATTTTACATATCATTTTGCTTTCACAGTAGGTGGTTTGAAGGTTCCCCTAACCACTGCTGTTATGTACTGTGCAGAAGGTCAGAGTAGATGATCATGATGGTCCCTTGTAGCTTTATAATCTATGAATCTATACTCCTGGGGAATTGTAAGTGCTAAGAAATCTGCTTAAAAACACTGGTTACAGAGAAAGCAAGCAAAAATGATTGGGAGAAGGCACCCCACCCACCATCCCTCCTGATAAGGGTTCTGAGTACATGGATGGGGGGACATTTGTGACATGAATTATATGTAGATTTTTTGTAATTAAGAAAGAAAGAAAAGAAGCTGGGCAATTTCAAAACAACTCATACACAAAGTTACTGACAAGGGGAACAGTAAGGGATACCTTGGAAATATTGTAACAGGCAATTTGATTGTAGCAGACATGCATTTTGAGGAAAGACAATAGAGGATAAAAGTGTCTGATTGATAATTATTTTGCTGTCAGATTCAGAGAGAGCTTGAGAGTTCCTGAAATACTAGCAAAAAACCAAACAAGCAGTAGAATTATGAATAATCCTGAACCTATCAGATCACAGGCTTAAATTTCAACTTGAATGAAGCAAGAAATAAATATCAGGAGCAAAATGTCCACTGAATAGCTAGCAGATAATGGTATCATAAGGAATGTCAGCATGAACTTGTCAGGAAAAAAAGAGATGTGTTGGTTGTTGATGATAGAATTTTAATTTTAGTACAAATCAGGAAAATAGATAAAATCTTTTTGCATGAATCCTGTCTCAGGCACTAAAAAAAAAAAAAAAATTCATATTAGCTGTCAAAATCGCTATCTCAAAATTAATTAAAAGTCATTTGGATAGGGACACTGTCATATGGACTGAAAAGTGACTGAAGGGCCATTAACAAGAGCTAATGATACACAGCAATGTATTAAGTTCTGGGGGACCTGCCTAGTAACACTGAAGGGACTAGTGTTAGTTCCAGGGTTTTTTTACATCCTCATTAATGATTTGAAAGTGGGAGTAAACAGCAAGTTAATGAAATTCATGTATTATACTGAATTGGGAGGTGCTGCAAACACCAGTGATGGCACAAAAATAATAGGAAGGGACCAAGCAATATTAGAAACATGGACATAACAGCAAAATGAGATTCAATTTGGAACAAGGCTATCTAATAACATATGAAGAAAAATAATCCAAAACATAGCTATGGAGTGGGAGAGAGAAACCTGGAAAGCAGTAATGCTTAAAGAACCATGGAGGTGATAATGGGTAGAAAATTAGGCATGAATCTATAGAGTGATATGGCATTAAGGGAGGCCAATGAGCTTTTGGGTCTCATACAAAGAGCTGTCAAAGAGCAAGGAAATAATAATCATTCACAGCATAACACTCATGCAACTAAACCTGGAATATTGCATTCAGTTCTGGGCATCGGTTTACTAGAAAAGTAAATGACCAAATGAGATGCATTTCATAGCGGAGCACCAAAAATGAATGAAAGATGAGGGAGAACATTTTAGGAAGAGAAAATGTAAAAGCCAAGTCCCACTCTGTATACCTTGGCCAAATAACAATAGAAAAGGGACATGAGAACATTTTGTCTGTATAAAGGTTGTAAACTCCAAAGACAAAAAAAGATTTAGGAAGGAACAAAATGGTAGCAATAAATTTAATAGGGCCAAATTAGGAAAGAAATTAAAAGAAAAAACTAGAAAACTAGATACCAGGAAACAGTTCTTGGATTTAGCAGAGTTTCTACTTCCTTTTGGTTAGAAAAAATATTCTTTGAAAATGGACATTCAGAAAACAAAATGTGTTACAATTTTATTAACTGTGCGGTTTGGAATTTCCTAGTAAAACATGGTTTTTGTTATTCTCTTGATTGTCGACTAAAACTCAATTCCGATATAATCTGGAGGAAAAGTGGTACAGGTTGCATTGTCTGGAACATTTTATAAAGGGCTAAATAAATCAGCTCTCCATGTTTTAACAATCCATGCAAGTATTAGCTAAAATCAATAACTGGACAGATATAGGAAGGACAAAAATAACAGAACGGATGAATAGAGCATTCAATAACCAGAAATATAGGTAGAAAAAAGCCACACTGGCTGGAGGGGTAGTGAAGGAGAAAAGCTGTATTCACTCCTTCACTGTAGTAGGGAGAGCAAGAGTAGAAGCACAAAACACCATTGTGAAAAAAGAATGTTAGTCCCATCTGAGAATGTGGGATTTCCAAAGAACAGCTCTTCCCTATCCTGATGTATAAAATTTGTTATAGAAAACTGTACACTTTATTTGCTTCTCCCTTTCTAGAAAGGCATCAAATGAATAAGGCCAACGGCATCCTGGCCTGTATCAGAAACAGTGTGGCCAGCAGGAGCAGGGAAGTGATCGTGCCCCTCTACTCAGTGCTGGTGAGGCCGAACCTCAAATCCAGTGTTCAGTTTTGGGCCCCTCCCTACAAGAAGGACATTGAGGTGCTGGAGATTGTCCAGAGAAGGGCAACGAAGCTGGTGAGGGGTCTGGAGCACAAGTCTGGTGAGGAGCGGCTGAGGGAGCTGGGGTTGTTCAGTCTGGAGAAGAGGAGGCGGAGGGGAGACCTTATCAGTCTCTACAACTGCCTGAAAGGGGGTTGCAGAGAGGTGGGTGTTGGTCTCTTCTCCCAAGTGACGCGTGACAGGACAAGAGGAAATGGCCTCAAGTTGTGCCAAGGGAGGTTTAGACTGGATATTAGGAAAAATTTCTTTCCTGAGAGAGTGGTGAGACACTGGAATAAGCTGCCCAGGGAGGTGGTGGAGTCACCATCACTGGAGGTGTTCAAGGAACATGTGGATGTGGCATTGTGGGACATGGTTTAATGGGCATGGTGGTGTTAGTTGATGGTTGGACTTGATGACCTTACAGGTCTTTTCCAACCTTAGTGATTCTGTGATTCTGTGATTCTGTAATATAAAATTTAGTAAAGAAAGAGCTCTTTTTTACTGTTTTTGAAACTATCCTGGAAGGTTTTCATTAAAATAAAAATCTGTAAGGACATGGATTAAGGACACCTTATCCAGGGAAATTAAATGAAAAACTCAAGATTTTTCTAGGTCTACATGTTTCTGTACTGAGTTACAGAAGATTATGAAGAGAGAGCAGGCAAATAAGGGTAACAAAAAATCCCAGCTCTCTGTAAAACAGAAAGAGAGCGGGGATGAAATAAGACTATGTGGAGGCAAATATGTAACATATTGATGTTAAATAGGGCATCGTTACCTACATTTTGCTGTCTGGTACGACATCGCTTGCAAGACTCTGCTTAGGAGCACCTTTCACTGATGTCTGAGACATGCCCTAGCTCTTTCTTTTATTAATATTATTTTGTTTGTTAGGAAATATTGTAAGCTGTTTTGAACAATTCAATCTGCTTGTGTGTTTTGAGCATCTCCTTCAATTCTTATTTCCTAGAGACGCTCATCCCCTCTGTTCTCCATACTTATCAGCTCTGCATTTACTTTGTTGTTTATGTGTATTGTTTTGGGGTCAATCAAAGTGAAATAATCTGATTTCTAATTTTTGGCTTGCTAAACTAAATTTGATGGCATTTAAAACATAACAAATTTGTATACAAGGATCATATACAAACCCCAAAAAACCTGGGATATTGACAGAAATAATTTCCGGCCTGAGTATGTGGTGACATTTATGCAATTTCGTATAACTGACACATCTTAATTCAAATGTAGAACTCAGTCTAGCTTTTCTTTTTAGTGTGCTAACATGTCTTTGTAACATCTCTCCCCAGAAAATATGGTATACTCAATGGTATAGTATTTTTCATATATGAGAAATGTTGCTATTTTGATACAACCACACTGTGACATTTAACCTTGTGCAGAAGGTTACAATGACACTAGAAGATAGTGAAAAATGTCTGAGGAGCAGGACAGTGACACTGTGGCATGATATGATTTATTTTTTCCATAATTTGCTTTTCAGCTCTTCTTTTTCTATTTCTCATGAGACTAATGTGTTCACCTGAAGCAGATTAGTTAAGATACAGTTTCACCTATTCAAAAAGACAGGGCTAATTATAAGGTCTGTCTGCGAGTTTAAATGTTGTCTTAGATTGTTTAAAACTCAAATATGCTGTGAGAGAAAGACTTTTTTGAAGCAATGGCAGAAGCTACACAAGTATTTGTAGGCACATATGCAATGAGAGTTTGAAGGGGGCGTCTCCGCTGCAGGTGAGCATGACTGTTAGAAATGGAAGTTTTGTTTCTTTTTGTTCATTGGTGATGAGACCAACACAACACAGCTGAGGCCACTGTAGACTGCACAAGTCTGACAACTGTTAGCTGTAAAGTTGTGTCCATGACTGCCCCAGAAAGCAGTAACCCTTTTCTGCCTTTTCTCTCCAGTAGGGTTTACACAGGAACCCCAACCTTGAGGATGCAGAATCTCTGTAGCCTGCACAGTGCCTCAGCCACACAACCATCCTCTCTCTCTGTCCCTCTTTTTCTAAAGGGCACATACAGTATTATCCTAGAAAGGCATAGCATATGGACAATGAACTACTCAGAGTATTTATTACTGCTCTCCTCCAGATCTCTATGAAGACTCAGCAACCAACTGTAGCCTCTGGGTTTGAATTAACAGATGCCATTTCTTAAATCAATAAAACTACTACACAGAGGCTGGATTTTCAGAAATCTAATACCTTGCAGAGATATAAGGAAATGTAATGGGAACTACTTCAGGACTGAACAAACGTAAATCAAAGGTAATAGCTGCATAATGAAGTGCATAGACATTCGACAAAAAATGTGGCTGCTAGTCTACAGGCTAGTCTAGCCGGTAGCCTGCAGCCTTACAGAAAAATGTGCAGCTATTTAAATTGTAGGATCATTAAACTTTATTAAATCTTAATTTTTATAAGTAATAGACAGCTATTCATAAGACAAAAGCAAATAAGGATAATACAAAGCAAAGACATTGAAAATGCACAAGCTGATCAATCAATATTTAGCTGCCAAAAGTCCAACGTATAACGATGCCGTAAATCTAACTTTGCTCTTATTCACTTTCTGTCCCATGATCTAAAAGGAGCATTAATCCTTTTTTCCTTTGTTTTTTCTTATTTTTAATTTTTAATTATTCATATTGCCTAATAAACAGTGCAAAAGAGTAAAAGCTGTTCAGTTCTTTTAACTTTGAATCATTATGACTATAGAGAACAGAGGCTCCTGTCAGGATTATGCCCTCATGCTGCTGTACAATAATGCAGATTTACTGCTTTATTGGAAAGCTTATGTTATAACAGGTAGATTTGCAAAGGCACAAATTGATTTCCCACTTTATTTCTGTATTTATTTGGAATGCTCTTCCTGAAAAACACTCTTGTAATTATAGAAATGTAAAAAGTGTGGTAGCTTGCATGGCATTATAATGGAGAACGCAGGTTGCAGGCAAGAAGAGCCTGGAGAACTCTGAGTCTATATGCACAATGGCATGTAGAAGGATGCAACTTCAATTATTGCACATTCATGGAAGACTTTGGCAGGAATCCACTGACAAACGTAGTATCCTTTCTTATAACTAACTAGCAGGCAATCCAGAAGGCAGAAAGGTGTAAAAAGTATATTTTGAAGTGATTTATTTGCAATTAAAAAAGAAAAACAGATCAGAGGGTCCCACTGCTTACCAACTCAGCATTAATTCTTTTGTATCTTTTATGGCTTATAAGGAAGGTTTTTAAGAAAGAGTTGTTAATGAGTTGATAATAAACACTTGAGGAGTGTACATTAGAAGTTTTGTGGTCCAAGCTAAGATCTGAAAAGTGGATGGATGTGATAAGCTGGTAGAATGACAAAGGCATAAGGCAACATAGGAGAACAGGAGAAAGAACAGTGGGAAAAGATGGAGTTAAGAAGGGTAAAAGTACTGCACTGAAGGGTATTAACAATTCATCACATAGAAGTCACAGATTAGTTGAGTTCTTCTTGATTGCTTGAGTTCTCATTTGTTTCTTACAATCAGAATCTTATTACAGACAAGAGGACCACGCCATACTTGCAAAGCCAATAATATTTTGTTACTCTAAAGTCCTACAAGTCTAATGGAAGAATTATTATTAGTTCAAATTACACACAGTTAAATGATGTCTACACAAACTTTCTAGTACCTACCCCTTTCTCTGGTGGTATGTTCAACTTTCCACTGCCCTCCTTGGTCCTAAAGGCAACACCTTTAATTTGAGGAGGGAGGTTTACAGCAAGTCTTCAGCATCCAAAGTCCTTCACTGAGACAAGTATGGTATTAATGTTTACCATTTTTTTGTCCTGACTCTAGGATCCTCTTGGCATGATTTTGATATGTTTTCTAGCATGCTTTACACTTTGTCCTTTCCTCCTTCTCCTGCAAATCCACTTTATGTCTGAATCTACTATTTAAGATGTGTGTTACATATGTTGCATACTTATTCTTTGTTCTCTTAGTTACCCCTAACACTGATTTTGCCAAGCTCCCAAGGCTGTGGTCATTTTATGACCAGTAACTGAACACTACTGAGTTGTTTATAGCCCTGTGGCCTCTACTATCACCCTGTGCATGCACTTTCAAGACCTCTTTTCTCTTCCCATGCATGCAGTTCTTTACACTGCATTTTATGCTAGGGCCATAGATAGTTCGTTCTAGCCAGTAACTTGTTATCACTGTATTAGCCATAGTATACATAATAGTAGATGCACAATTGTAACAAACTAAGCAAAAGCTAAACCAGAGTAGTCAATAGGTCATTAGATAACTGGTATTACAAGATAAAGTCTCCAAGGAAGTCCAGACAGACTTGAAGTCTGTGGCGTTAATGTGGCACTAAGCCTGTGGCATGTTACAAATAATGGTAATGCCGTACTTACCAGGCTATGAGGCTGCAGTGGGAAAAAAAACAAGTAAGCAGAGACTAAAATATGAGGCAGTAACATGTCAGGTAAAGAGGAAAATTACCTTGGCAGCTATGACTAGCTGAAGAACTAGTGAAGAGATTATACCAATTATCAAATAAGGACTGACAAGAGTCCAAATCATTTTTTTAGGTTTTTTATTAAAAGAAAAAAAAATTCTAGTCCTGACGTTAAGTGAAATTAACTGAATATTTTCTGAGTATTCACATAATAGCCCTAGCAATCAAAATGCTTTTCAAAGAACTTCTGTACAATTTTGTAAGAAAACACTAAGTGGGAGGGGAAAACTCAAATATATGCTTGGAACAGCATCAATCATTTTACCAGTCTTTGGTTTTATTTGTCATTTACCTATGTTAAGTATATAAAATAATAATCTTAAAAAAGCAGTTCTTTCTTTTATAGAACAGACTATAATTTCTAATATTCAAAGTTAAATCCTAGAAAAGTGACATTTCCATGGTAATAAGTTGATGTTACTAATACAACAGCTTGAAGTGGTTCTTCTGGATATTTCAGCACTGCATTCCTATTTGCACACTACAAAAGGATTAAATTCTTGCAAAACCAAGTCAGCAACAACATTCTTATTGCGTTCAGGAGATCTAAAGCTTTTGGCTTGTAGGACAAGCTTGGGCTAGCTGGAAGAAGTGAAATTGCAAATACTGCATGAGATTTCTTTCCAATTTTATATCTTCAAAAAATTGAACATCATCAAGGCTTACTAGAATTAAAGCTGCTAAAATATAACCTGTTTTGATCAAAGGATTCCAACATAATATGAAAAAAATTATAGTATTGGCTTGTCCCTGAGAAGTAAATAATTCCCACTTGATTGGAAGAGAAAATAAATTATTAATAAATAGCTGGCAGTGGAGAAATTTTAGAAAACCATTCTAAGAGGAGATGGAATATTTTTGTTTGTCAATTGTCTTTTGTCATAACCAGGTTATTTCAAGTTCCCTGTTGCATGCAGAAGAAAATTACACTATATGTAGTGTTACCAAATTGGGTGAATGTATGCCTTTCCAATACCCACTGAAGTTAAATGACTGACACTCTAAAGATACTGATCAAATCATTAAAATGAAGAACTATTCATTTGGAACAATGTGTTCTACCTCAAACCCTCCCTCACTGCTGATATGAACCTGCATGATCACCTTAATCCTTGCAATTCAATTTTCTCCTCAGATAAGTAGAAAAATATCTATTTACCTTGCAGCACAATGGAGACTCGAATAATTGGGAAAAAAATGCATGTGGATCCCAAAAGAACTGTAGGTAAAGGGTGGTGTGTCAGTATTCAGTGCCATCCCCCCCTTTTTTTTTATAATGAGAGATGGAAGATGCCTGATACAGCTGATGACCAAGTCCCTGCAAAGGGGGAATCATTTACATTCTCATAATGGGTATAGCATCTATAAAAGCAGTATTTCGGTTTACCTTCATACTCTTGCTTAGGCAAATGCAGTGGCATAGTCTAAAGCAAACATAGAGCTAGGACTTCATGCAAAATATTTGCCAATCTTAGATGAAGGGTACTAAATAAATATTATTGCTATTATTACCGTCTGTGGAGAGCAGCACTACAGGCCTTTTCAGAAGGCTGACTTCATGGAAAATCTTTGTCATTTCCATAAAAAATGTTATGTCAGAAATTGGTATAGCCTTTATAACTTTATGGGGCTATAAAATTTGATGATTCCAATATTAAACTTCAGAAAAAAGTAATGTAAACAATATAAAAAGTATACAGGAAAAAATCTATTTATTAATGATACAAAAACTATTCAGGGAAGAATTCCATATTAAAGGCTGGAGGCTCCAATAAGAGGCTAAGCACTTTACAAATGCTGCTTTTAAATCTTTCCAAAGTTGAAAGTAACTTACGAATGTTTCATTGTGATGGATTTTCACTTATTTTAGTTTAAGCATAAGTGATTGTGTGTCATAACTGCACTAAATATGTACACCAGCAAGATAAAAGCTCTTAAGTGTGTATTGAGGACTTCAGGTCTCTCTCAGGAAGGAGAATCAGCAGATAATAGAGATGACATAGGAAAGGAATTAGCACATGGTTGGACAGGAGTTTCCAGTCTCTTCCTCTTGTCAAGGGGGAATCCCATATGATTGCTTGCTGTTGCTAATCACTCACAAAATACTCATGTCTGTTAAATTTAGTGGTGTTATGCTCAAGGATTTCACAGAACTAGGGATCAGGACTGAAAACAAGAGTAAATAAGATTTGAGTTTTACTAGTATCTTCTCCTCTTTAAGGACAGACAGTCTGTAAGAGTTTAATGGATTGTTCCTACCCCAGCATATTCTATAGACATTTGTCAATTATATCCCTCACTACCACTAGACTCGTTTCTTTACAGAACATGAATTAGAAAGAAAAATCTGTGCGTCTAAACCCCAATCTGTATCCTCTGTTTCTCTGTAATAATTCAAAAATACAGCAGCTTTTTGATCAGCCACAAGAGCAGTTTATAATGCTATGCTCAATTTCCTGTTACTAATATTTCATTCCCACCTTACACCACTGAGGTATATTATGGTCTTGTTTCCTTAAGACAAATGAAAAATAGGATTAGAAGCATTTCAAGTGATTTTGTCATGAATCACAAACAAACAGCACAAATTATTTTTCAAAGTAGTTTTTCTAAAACTTCTTCAATTTTTGTTTGTACATCTTTAAAATTAAAATATTTTTTGAATTATAAAAGCTACTATTATAGGATAAGGTCTAATTTGTTCTGTAAATTAGTTGAAAAAGACTAAAATACATCTTACAGATAAGTGACAAAATATCTGTGAAAGTAACCTCTCTTACTTACTGGTCCAAGAACAATGCAGCAAGCCTCCCAAAAATATTGCAAAATAGTTGACTAACAAAGTTATAGTAAGACTGGAGTTCACAGCAATACTTCATTATAACAATATCTGTATAAAACTTGTTAGTTCTCTTTAATTCTAGAATGAGCTGATGGCTGAAGTGTTGAAAAAGCAGAGAAATTATCAGATAATCATGCAAGTAGGAAGACTTGAGCAGAAAGCGACTGTCCTGATGTATAGGATGGTATTGCTGATATCTTAACCAGCAAGTGAACATGTTGCTAGCAATTCAAACATTAATGGAAACAGTCCCATGGATTATGTTTCTTTACATTCAAATGTTGAATACCTCTCATTTTATCTACTGCAAATACAGAAATGTCTTCATGGAATTTACCTATTCTTTATTGTAAACAAGAAAACAGACCCAATAAAATACAGTCAGTTTTTTACAGACACTAGTAAACATTTCCTGGACTAGAGTTTGCCATGAACTTTGGTTTTACAACTGTATTTTAAAAACTGGCTTCATACCAGTAATGCTGATTTTAAATCACATGATTCTGAGATTAGTAAAATTTAAGTATCCCTATTCCTAAAGGTTGCACTTACACAAAAGAGAAGGGAAACTACTTTTTATACATAAGTTTCAATTTATATGACATTTATTAAGATTGCTGCTCTCAATTTTCAAACCATAAATTCAACAAAATAAGTATATTGCTCACTGTCAAATATGCTATTTATTTATTTTTATTTTGTTCAAGGTACCATAGTATTAGGTAGGTTTGGTGGCCAATTTTACATCGTTCCAAAGACTGATACAATCATACTTGTAATTCAGACATTCTTTTAATGTTGTTTTGGTCTTGATATATATTAAAAGAGCAAAACCATCAAGATATGAAAACGTCACATTAATCTTCAGATGTTGGTTTACATTTCAAAAGATAAATAAAGGTAGAACAAACAAAGGTAACTTAGTAGACAAATTTTCATATTGAATATTTAAAAATGTCCAGTGTGGTCAGTTGCTGTGATATGATGTATCATAAACAAGTAAACAAATCTAGAGTTGCTTCAGAAACAATTTTTCCACTGACCTTATAATATTTAATAATATGGAACATATTGTGATAACTGGTGAGTAAATTAGACAAGTGTTTGGAAGTTTATAGGAGTTTAGGCTGGTGTTAATTGCTAGTCTGAGCAGAACCTGAACACTAGTGCCAGTTTAAATGTAGGTTGTCAGGCATGTTTAACTTATCTCTTTGGGATGGGAGGGTAGAGTAGCACTGCAGCATTGACTCTCATGATCTTTTTGGGAGCTATTTTATTTATTTCTCCTACAAGAAGAAGAAAGGGTAAACAAGAAATGCTCTGTGGGATTTTCCTTGATGCAGAATCAAGGTCTTTTGCAGAGGTTACAAACCTACTGTTCATCCATCTTTACAGAAGACCAGGGTGGAGGATAATAAACAAGGAAATACTGAGAAGGGAAAGACTTCTTTTTTGTCAGGCTTGTTCTGTCTAAACTCCTCTTGACCTGCCCACAGCTTCATTTTACTTTGCTTAGCTGTGACAGCAATTTCTCTAATTGACCAGGTGTCTAAGGTTAATTTCTTTTATGTTTGTTTAGCTGTGTATGGTACAGCCATAGTTTTATACAGGTAGCAGTAATAAAATGTTGTTGTAGGTAGAATGAGATATTTACCACTCTAAGACAATGAAGTAGTGTGGAGATGTATGATGTTGGGAGCCTTGAGAAGAGAGACCCAGGCTGTGGCATGAACGAATAAAGGCATAGGGTGATAAGAGATGGGACATAGTCTTGACACTGGAGACCACTAGACTCATTAGCGGTCAGTGAAAAAAAATACAGAGCTGGAGCTGGACGTAACTGGTTCTAGGGGTAAGAAAGAGAACAAAGAAATAGTATCTAACATACATAAAGGGCACCATATATAGTAAATTCGGATGTAACCTGGAACTCTGGACCACTGAAGAAAGAGTAATGCGTTTGCATGCTAGCAAACATATATAAGTGACCCGAAGTGGAAAGGGAAAAAAATAAGAGAAGAAATCATTAACAAGAACATCACATTCCTCCTGGCAAGATGCTGACTTGTCATAACCCCACCCCACCAGCAACATCAGCTTGAGAACACTGACCTTTGTATCCAGAGGACCAGTGGAAGGGTGAGCATAACACCAGGAAAAGGGATAGAAACTAAGTGTATGTGTTACAATTTTAATTGTATTATTGATATTATTGCAAATTTTCTGTACATAAGTACACTAACTGCATTATATTCTTTGTTTTTCTGTAATAATTAGATCTAGACTAGTGATGGTTCCTAAAGTAGACTGTTAAGATTGCCAATAAATTCTTGGCTTCATTTTTACATATAAGGTAGACTTCCCTTGCCCATAAACAAGATTCTGAGTGTAACAGAGGATCCAAGAACTCCAACATAAGGGAAGAATACAGAAACTTTGGAATGTATGGCAAACACATGGTTCTTTAGATGACATAAATATTTCTCAAAAATGGCAAAATGCAGGGAATATTACCAGAAGCATATTGTCCTACAGGTACCCAGGCAGCTGAGTTGTGGGGGAAGAGGGAGTTTTGTCAGTGGACTACAATGAATCTGTAGTTCCAGGAGCTGTATCATCAGCGGTAAATAGCTAAGAGCAGACAACAGTGTGATACCTAAGCATGAATCCAACTAATCAAAAACTGTAGCATCTCCTTCTCAGCAAAACACAAATTAGGAGATTAGCAACAATTGGCTAAGATTCTGCTGGAGGCTAGTAACACTGCATGGACTGTTTGCAGATAGTTCCTTGTGACACTGAAGAAAGTGTCGACAAATTATATAACACAATGCAGGGGCTAATGAGTCCTTCTAGGGTTTTCCAAACAATTTTGGCTAAGTCAAGAGGAGAAATTAAAACTGAAATGATGGCAAAAGCAAACTGTACAAGAAACATATTTACATATTATCATAGTTAGAAAAGCTGTGGGTTACATCAGTGCTGTAGGCAAACAAGTGTCTTTGCTCTGACAGTTTCACAAAGCATTGTTGTAAATCTCTGTATTATTAAAGACCAAGTAATGAAACTAGAAGCTATTACAGAAGAGCAAATGGACTCAAAAGCATGGGGATGGCTAAATCACTGAGCCACCGTGAGAAAAATCTGCATTTATATCCATATTTGCACAACTTAATAAAACCTGCCTCAGTGAAGGACGTTCTGACCAAACATTAGTTTAGTTACTGAAATCTAAACAATTTCTCAAGTTATGTGGTATGAAGAGTCCTGGCTAAAGAATCTACACCAACCCCAGAAATTTTTAATCTGCTTGAAGAATATTCTTTCAATCAATTTCTGTTTGGTCTATCTTTGGCTATGGTTCAAAATGTGAGTTTCTTCTGTACCATAATAGTGTTTCCTGGGGTCCTTGCTATTGGTTAATATCTGTTTTTCTGGCAAAAATAAAAATTAGTGTGGCAGGGTAATATGCATTTTAGGATCCTTTCTATAAACTCACTCAGATGAGAAATACAAATTTGGAACGCAATCAAAACAATTTGGGGAACATATATTTAGCAAACAGAAAATTCAGACAAACAGGAAGCCATTACTCACATTATCCAGGCTTCTTCTGCTGTAAAAAAACTTCCAAGTACACTGCCTCACCAAAGTTAGCTCAGCTAAGCAAGCTGTTAAGTAGATGTCTTTTTGGCAGCTTTCCACTCTAATTAGCCTCTCTATGTAACACATATTGGTCCTTGCTCCTCACTGTGAAGGTCCAAAACAGTCACCATTTTGTGATCCTAAGAAAGACAGACTGAAACTCAATGTACAGAGAGGGCTGTATGGGTATTCTTTACCTTCAAGGGTGTCTCGCTGTAGTATGTGAATCTGGATACGTCAAAGCAAAACACAGCTAATCTAAAAGGAATACTTGCAGCTTTGACAGTTTCAGACTACTGAAAAATTAGAGCAGCAGGCTCAAATACTAAGAAGACGCTCATATATATGCAAGAAGAAGGGCTCACACAAGGCCTGCCAGAAAGTCCTATCAAGACTCTTCACAGAAAAGAAACAGTAGTACTCCTAAACGAAAAAGGACCTTGAAAAATGATTTGGATTGTAAATGAGTGTGTTAGAAATTTAAGACAGAAGCAGACCACAGGTCCGATGTGGCACTATTAGACACAGGATCTGCATGCTGAATGAGCAGAGACATCTGTCTGCAACCCTGATTTAGGGGCAAGATTTCATTAGTGCAAATTGCCTTCTAACTGGCAGCTCTATTTCCTTATGCACTATTCAGGTTTTTTTCAATCACTTTGTCATCCTGAGAGACATGGTGTAGATACAGTTGTCCTGTGCAGTGCACGAGTGCTTTAACCCATCATCTTCATCAGAGAGAGGTAAGTTGCAGGGAAGGGAAAAGATAAAGTAAGTGCATAAAGTAAATTTTAGGGAAAAGGAAATACTGCATGGTTTCCTACTATCTCTCTGCTAGCCCATCATAAACAAGGAATACATGATACACTTGAACAAAAAGTAGCAGAGCTGTGTTTGAAGATGTGGCCCCAAATCTTGCCAGTAAAATAGCCTTTTCTCAGGACTGTTCTTTAAGCATCTTGCCTGCCAGCCACAGTCAATCTCTTAGAGAACAGGTACAACTTTGCACCTGAAATCCAGCTTGCTATTAACTGTGTTGAACGTTGTCATACCGAAATTAGTTTGTTCTGTTGCACACAGATCATTCAACGGTTGCCTTGACAGACAATACTATAACTACTGGTGCACCTCTTCCTTAAAACTAGGTGGAAAATACTGAAAGTAAAAATAAAAGGTAGTTTTGTAAAAAAAAAAAAAAAAAAACAAAAAAACAACCAAAACTGAAACAAGAAGCAAAAAAAAAAATCGCAGTCTAAATGTAACAATTTTTAAATTAGTGTTTTTACTAGACCAAATATACCTTTTTGTCCTTGACCTTCTTTGAAGTGTAACAAAATTACAAACCAACCAAACAGTGCATCATTTAACTGTTTTTCTGTTACTCCTCTTTTATATGTTCACCATTTCCTTCTCAACACCCAGGAATCTTATTAATTGTTTTTAATAGAAAAGCAACTATTATTTATCTATTACAATGTTTGTTTAGGTTTTTGCACTCTGCATGACATCTGGTCAGTAATTTCATTAGCACAAAATGCCATCTTTAAAAATGACAGCACTATTTAATGAGAAGAGATTAGATCATTTTAAAGGGTTACCTCAAACACTTGGTGATTTCTTACTGTGGGAATTTGCCGTGCAAGAGTACTACAAACAAAAAGAGTAACTTCTTGAAATTTTAATCTGCTAATGAGACCAGGATTAAGAAGGTTGATACATTTAACCTACAATTTATTTTTCAAGAAACTTTGAGTTAATACCAGTCAAGAATAAACAACAACAACATCTTGCTCTGCAAACTGTCTGAATGTAATTGAGAATATGTAAATTTTTTTCTGTGTCTGATCAAAACAAATTCAGCATTGAACGTAAACCTGGTTTTAAGTTCTTGCAAAATATTGTTCACATAAGTATTGCTACTGTATGGGTTATGAAAGGGAATTGAAATTGTTGCTATATTACTGGAATGACAACAACAACAAAAAAATAATAACAGATTATTACTAAGTGTAATATAATATATACAGACAGAAGATTCTAAAAGACTGTTATTTATCAAACTTTTATCTTTTTTCTTTTTGTTTGCTTTTGACAAACTCTTTACAGTATGAAAGCTGAGAAAGCAAGTAGACACTCCTTTTGTGGTCTCCCACCATCTTTTGGTAAGCCTAAGTGAGGAAATGTGTACAATATTACAATAATTTTATGTATTATCTCCTTCTAAGTTAGCGTCAGCTACAGATATCGCACTATAGATGAAATAACACTCTTTTGCATTTATTAATTTTATTTTCCATCTATAGTTTAGCTTATTTAGCATCAACATATAGAGGTATTTTACAGGAAGTACACTTACCAATTTCTTATTTTCCTTAATATATGTCCTCCTAAATTTTTCTTTTTTTTTTTTTTTTTTTTTTTCACCTAAAACATTGTTTTCCTTTTCTGGAACATTATTTTTAGTTAGCACTAGGGAGAATTGTATACACTGAATTCTGGCAAAGAAAATGTCCCTAAATGTGATGTGCAGAATACTCAATCCCATGCCACAGATATTGAGGTAAGATCAGTGAAAAAGAAATGCAGTGAAAAGAAGACAGATCCAGAGGCACAGAGGGATTGGGTGGCTGTTCCAGGAACAGAGAGGGTAATTAAGAAGAAAATTATGAAGCAAAGAAGAAAAAGGGGAGAAGGAAACTCCCTCTTTGCAAATCTCAAGCCTTATATGCTGTTATTACTCTGAAGACATCTAAATATCCTGTACAGGATTATGCTATTCTGCTAAAGCTGGGCTTCTTTCTACTGAGTATTAGAGAAAAAGCATACTCTGAGAAACTTGTTTGAAATGCAGACATTAAGAAAGCATTCAGTCTAAGTTCTTAAGTGATTTAAGGACTTATCACATAAACACATAAAATAAATACATCTATGTAGACCCTCTGCTTTAGCAGTAGAACAAAATATATTCGTTTGAATTACTTGTGCCAAAAAGTTCATATGAGGTAATCTGGATACACATGAAAAAAGAGTTCATGCTGTGGTTTTAAGTACAGTAATCGCTAAGGCCGGGACACCGATGGGCTCTAAAAAACCTAACCACTCCCCCCCAATAAAAAAACTCCTCATAGCCAACTCTGTCAACCCACAGCAGCAGCAGCTATGATTTCCAAGTCTTAGGATATATTTAAAAAAACATGCAAGGAGACACTGATTGCCCTAAAAGGTAAAACAGAAACTTAAAATAGTTCTATTTTATGTCAATGACCTCTCAATAACCTATTTTTGAGTTATTTTGTCAGAATACTAGTCCTTTGGTTACTGAAATGATATAAACAGATGTAAAGTTACTCTTATAGATCATCTTATAGAACCAGAGCTAAATGTTAGACATTCAATAAATAAAAAAATTCTCATTCATATCCGACATGAAAAGTCTTAGCAAGGACTGTACATAATGCCTTGAAGCTGCTGCAAACAAATTTTAAATTTTTACATAGGAAAATTTCTAGAAGAATTTCAGAAAGGGCGGGAGATGGGTGGCTCTTAAAGCTATACTTACATAAGCTTATTTCACAAGATGAGGAAGATTAATAATTGGAAATCTAAACAATAGCTCTAAAATGTAAAGAGTGGTCTGAAAAATGTAGACAAGTTCTATTAAAACCATGGCATAGTATAATTAAACCATCTAAAGATTTCAGAAAACTTGTCTTTCAATCTCAGCTCCTTAATTGTGTCATACTTCTGGAGGGAAATGGTGCGCACACCTTATTTTCGGAAAGAGTCTAATATAAATATTAAAAAGTGAGAATATGTTATTGATTGTTTCTGTCTTAAACAATGAATGCAGAGAGAAGCTTTTGCAGACTTCTACTTTATTCACTGTTGAATTACTTAATAATCTTTTTGTCTACTATACTGAAGATGTGCAGACATCTAGGCGCAACATATGCCATTGTGGCACAATTTAAATTTCACTCCCATAGTCAGTTTTGTCCCAAGAGTTTTCATGGCCATAAGCCATTATCTCCAATGGAAATAAGAGCTTATAGGATTGCAGACTGTTTCACCACTATACATCATGATTCTAAGACCTTCAAAATGAATCCCGTAGTGTTCTTAATACATGTGCACATTCATGCATAGCTGGAAATGAAGAAATATCTCTAATTTCAGAGAGTACATCTTGCTGTATTTTGCATAATGACTATGAACATAGTACATCAGATAAATGAAAGGAAATAGCTTTTAGTGCAGTGTTCTGTCACGGGAAAATAATAAATCAACAACCTATGAACTCTAGGTCCATTTGAAGCGTATTTAGAGCCCTCATTAACCTATAGAGGCCAATTTGAAGAGAAGCCATTTAATGAAGACACAGAGGGGATTTTTAATAATTTATTATGATGGAAGAAATGGAAACAAGCTAGAAATGGTAAAGATTACCCAAATGATAATGAGGTCCAAAAGTGCCAACATAATCACCTGAGTCATGCAACAAAGGCTATTGCCAAGGCACAGATACTAACTAAACTGCTGCATAACTTCATACAATACAATTTAAGGGGCTTTGGGGATGTAGCTCAATAGCAGGAGTTAATGATTTCCTACTCTCAGGCAGGAAACACTTGTTTTCTTTTTCTGTTTGCTTTTTGAAACTTTTAATTTACTGGAAAACCTCCTCAGTAGAGAGCATAGGATTGAAATGTGGCTGTTCTGTGGTAACACCAGCTACTTTAGGCTAGGTGCCATACCTTATATTTAAACTGACTGAAATACTTGCAGATAAAGATAATATGATTTTGGCTCTCCCCACTCCAGGATTACACAAGAAGGTGGAGCATTTCTCCTTAGTGTATTTTAGTGTGCAAAAATATCAATACATACAATGAATGAGGAGTGAAGGAGCTCTTGTAAAGCTCCATATGGTGTACATTATCCCATTACATTAAAATGTGATTTAAATGTCTTTGCAGACAACAGGACTCTTGCCACCCCAGAGACACCCGAGACCTCTGTTCATGCTCATGCAGAATAGAGTCAAATCTACTCTGGCAGGCACGGAAGGTGTAGTGGCTAGCAGAGACCAACACTGTGATGAGTCAGGAGTGATGTGTCCCTGTCTTTAACTACCGCCAAGAGAGATATGGCAGTTTCATACTGGATAAGCAGCCACAAACCTCACCGAACACTCACTGAAAGGACTGGGCTCCTTTCAAAAATGTGTGTCAGCCACTGTGTGAAGTGCAGTCATGGTTTCATACAAAAGAGAAAAATAATACCAGAAGCTAAATCTCTTCTGTCCCATCCAAGTGGCATAGCCATCTGGCAGCCTTTCTCATTCCCTCTTTCTTCCTATTCACGACTATCTTCAGTGAAGACTGAATTCTTTGCTTTGCTGCATGGTGATAAAATTTCCACAAAAGCCCCTGTGAGTGTCTTACATTTCTGCATCCAGAACAGCCCATAGTGGCTTCTGTATCGTAGTCTTGCTGGAGGCGAAGGCTTGAGGTTTGTGTCCTACATGCCCGGGGAGGACCTGAGTATGAGTCACCTTCTTCCTAAGTGTTATAATGACTATGTAACAAGATGCCACCATGACCTGCTATATTTTGGAAGAAGAGAATGAGTTCTGCTCCATTTTTGAAAGCAAAGACATAGATGCCTGACTTTCAGAGAAACTTTAGATCAATGGTTGGGGCTGCTTCCATGGAGTTTTCAGTAAGATAGGTGAAAGAAAGTATTTAAGACACAGCTCTGCCTTCACCCTTTCCTAGTTGCTACCTATTGGTTGCATACTAAAAGTACTGATTTTACCTGCCTGTCCGATCAGAAGGCATTTTTCACTGTTACTCTCTATACACATATAAAGATCACAGGCACCTAGAGTGGGATCCCCATTTCTATTTTGAAGGATAGAGGCTCATCTTACAGCATCGCAGTACTCAGCTTTTACTAACAGAAAAGTTAACACATTAATAAAGTTTTGATGCATGCTGTTTAACAATGTCATTAATGTAACCTCTACGTCCGCAGTTTTCTAACCAGCTTTCATGTGGTTGTAGAATTCAATTTTTGTGACTGATAAAAAGGCAAAAGAGAAGTATTATAGTAGCAATTATATTACTACCTTGTCTTGGGTTCCAAAACAAAAAAGAAGCCTATCTTTCTACAGAATAAAAAGAAACAATGGCACTCATTGCCTATCAGCCAAAAGACTTTTTCAGAGAACAAGAATGCTGGCTACTGCTCAGCTGCCTTATGCACACAGAACTATTTGGTATGTTTGGAGTATCCACGAACAATCAGTGATGCTTATGCCCATCATGGCCCCTGTTCCTGAAAAATCCCAAGTCACAGATCCAGTTGCATGCCGCTGTCATGTGGTACACCATTTCCATAACCTGCACCAGTCCAAATCAGGAATTGCCTCACAGTGGTCAAGGGCTGTGACATCAGCTTTGTCACTACTGCTCTATGTAATCCTTAGTGTGAGTCAGCTCCGTGTTGCCATGACTACCCACCAGTGAAGGAGACATCCACTCTGCTGCTGCTGGTCTATTTGGACATTACTGCAAAATCAGCTTTAGTATGACATTGTTGACAATGTTGAGGATTTCTAAAAAAACATTTTATGTTACACTACAAGCAGTTCAGAAAATCTACTTTTGTCTCATACAATCACTCATGAGCACTCAGGGAAAATGCCCTCTCATCCTACCCTGTTCAAACCTTTTCTGCTCTCTTGAGGACACTAATATCTAGTGTTATCGAAGGAAAGGCAGCAGAAGGACACAGTGTTCTTGGATTTAGGATGCTTACTTGGTAGGAGTTCTACATTCCTGTGCCTGTACAAGCATTGGAACGCAGCAAAATAGAACAGAGTGAAATAGAATTACTTTAAATGAGAAATTGAGACTATCCCAAAACATATAAGTATTCAGAGATTGGTACCTATACTGGGAAGTGACAAATAGTATATAAAACCATGGAGGGTTTAGAAGTTTTTCTAATGTTGTGATTTTTTTTTTTTTTTAAATTATTGGTGATTTAGTGGGTGAACACAAATTTTTGAAGTTTTGTAAGTCTAACAGTTCGTTTCATTTGCATTTGCTGCCATAATAAATTGCCCCTGAAAGCGTTTAGTTTAATGCCAGCAGCACTGAGTGTTATGTTTGACTCATGCCAGTTTGGTTTTAGTCTTTGATGAAACATGCCTATCCATAGCTTACTTTTGCAGTCACCACTTAACTGGATAGCGATGATGACGTCCTGGGTTTAGAGTCTTTGTGCCATATTTAACTTGATTTACATTTGCCTTATGTATGTGCTGAAATTACCGAAACTGACATAGTTGAATATTATGTTTGCTAATTGATTGAATAAATGAACCAAAGCAGCTAGAAAAGCATATTGAAAAAAATTATAGTTCAGATGTAATTTGAGTTCCTTGATAATATTCAGCATGCCAAAGTTTTAGTGCATTCAGCCATATTTATATGAAACATTCAGCACAACAGGGACCCTGCAGATTTGAGAAAATGCTTTGTCTCCATGGCTGAATATTTATTAGAAAGCTGGTGATACCAATCTCAATCCCAAGAGGTAGCACCTCTTTAAGTAGTTCAGTATTCTAAGCTGTGGCCAAAAATAATACGCATTGCCAATAAGCTTGACTATTGACTTGAGTATTCAAATATAAAAGATTTAAAATTAGAAAATTTAAACATCCACTGAAATGGCTGCTTGAATAGGTATTAAGTGTTGCTAATCAATACAATTCATTTGTTTGTGGAAATATGTATGAAATGGTCTTGTTATCAGTGCAAAACATTTCTCATGGGAAAAAACTCTGAAGCAGACATTTATCAAGTCACTCTGATTAAATCCTGGCTCTAGGAAATAGTGCCATATGAGCTGGGGTTTAGTCAATCAGACTGAGATGAAATCCATATTACAACTTTCCAAACAATCATCTGGATGATAATGCAAAGTATCGCCTGGAGGAAGAAGCAAAAGAACAGAAATATTTGATAACATGTGGTATTTCCAGGGATATTCATGCTCTAATGAGAAGAATAGAACATGAACCACAACTTTTTTTTGTTTGTTTTTTTTTTTAATACTGCATTATGAATTAATGTGACACCACCACCACAAACAAAAAATGCCTGAAAAAATAATATAGGGCAGATGCTGGTAATTCTTGGAATATCAGACTTCTCTTTTGGACACCTCTACATGTAAAAATTTATCCTGTAATAGAGGTTTTGGCCGACCTTCATCTTGGCACATAACATGGCCTGGTCTGAGAATTTGAAATCACCTCCTGTTTTTGTTTCTTTTTTTTGTGCAGTAAAGTGAAACCATCCTCTGAGATGGTAGACTAAATAGATTAACTCTGTCTGTAAGTGTTTAGAAGTGTCTAAATTCCTGGTTTCTGTACTAGGAGGAAAGGTTTGATATAAAACCTCAAGAAAATTGTTAACTAACTAATAAATTTCCCCTTCTTGAAATATTCTGTAAATATTCAAAGTCACTGGAACCTGTCATTTTAGAAAACAACCACCTGTTGCTCCTTTGATATAAAAGATAAAAAATAATTAGCGTGAATTCCAGAAAGTCTAGAAACCCATTAAAATATTTCTATTTTCTGTGATCCTTCTGAGACTTTGTCATCCTCTGAACTTATCACTGGAAGTTACAGTAGTTCGTTCAGGACTGCATTTTTACAGTTCGAACTACTGGTTTGATTCTAGCTTTTACTGAGCAAACTGAAAAGTTACAACAACATGATATTCAGAGGATATTGTCTTTCAGACTGACTTTTACATGATTTCCTTAGAAAACTTCCAATAACTATTTGCTTATTGCCATAATCTGAAGGTCATTAGTAAATTCCCATCTCTTTATATCAAAGTGGTTTAATGGGCTACAAGGGAGGTCTACGAACTAAAACTAGCACATAATTTCCACTCATGTTCAACTCTTGAAAAAAAATTAACAACTTTACAGAAAAAGATAATTCTACTTTCATCAACCTGTTCTTTAAAGATAATTATTTCTTCTAAATATAAATGGAATATATGTCATCTAAGTAATGATGAAGTAAGCATTGATTTGTCAGTTCAGTATGATAACATTTTAATGTATAGTTCTTCAGTGAAGAGGTAAGGTATTGTTATCAATATTTTATATTACACAGGCACAAAGAGGGGTTCCTAAATGGAATATAAGCAGAAATCATTGTTGTATCTCAGAACCACGTGACCACTCATAATTTGCATGTAATAATGTTTTAAAGAAGAATTCACTGAAGGAAAGCCAGTGTCACAAAGAGATGTTACTAAGAGTGTGAGTCTAAGACACTGATATTATTAATTTTCAGTTTATACTTCTGATCCCTTTAAAAAACAAAAACAAACCAAAAAAACTTTGGAAGTCAATAGCGCTTTGTATCAAATTTCCTGATAAACTTTTCAGTTATTGTTACAAAGAGATGGATCTGTGGCATAAATAAACATTTAATCAGAGAATGTTTTTGAAAGCTTTGTGTAAAGAAAATTAGATTTGTTTACTGATTATCCTTATTCTGTGGGTATCCCTCATAATTAGGTAATCGATAATCACTATTGTATTGCTTCTGAGAAGTATCTTGGAAAAGCAAACATGCAAGAATATTCTTTTTTTTCTCTTTCCTCTCAAGCAAGACGTTACTGGTGATCTTATTGATCACTAGCCCACACAAAGCCAGCATACAGTGGAACTGAATATTTTTAGAGCATGAAGAAACACACTGTATTCACTGTACTCACACATCTTCATGGCTTGTATTCAAACAGGTAGGTGAAGCTCAGGAGAGTGAAATGGGCAAAACACAGATCTCTCAATACTGAATGATTCAAAAGTCTTTGTGGAGTGATCCAATTTGTCTAGCTGGTACAGTAAGAAATATGTATTGGGGGTAAGGTTGGAGACAGTTCAATATAGATGTGTTCCACTGAAATACGAAGTGTCCTTAAAATAAAACGGTTTTGCAAAAGTGGTCTCAGTAATAAATTGTTCTAGTAAAACTATTTTTTAAAACAGTTCCAACAACTTTGTGACATCCTAAGCAGTTTTTTTTTAATTAAAATTAAAATATCTTCAGTCTGATATTTAAACCCAATCATTCTATTTAAAAGGATATGCAAAAGGCGCTAAAGTATCAGAACTGAAATGTTTCAAGCAATACCAGATATGTTTTGGGGGGCCAGAAGAATAAAAATACACTTGTCGTTATTGAGATACCATTAATCTGGACAGCATTTTCTTTTGGCTAATGTCCTATCACTAACTATATTTTTTCCTCCTTGTGTTAGTTTTATATAAGCAGAAAAGAGATAACTTTAGTGCTCTTTACACAAAAGTGTATTCTAACCCATTGATAAAAATATCACCTGAGACAAAGACTGTTTAGAGACATCATTAAAAAAAATAAAATACTTCAGAAATGACAAGTGGGTATATTTTCTCATAGTCACTCTGTTTATTTCAAATGCTGTTTTTTATCCTGAATATTATGTCAAAGGCCCCTATGTTTTGAAGGCCCTTAGTTAAAGTGGACACCAAAATCAATTGTATACTGCACTGGGCTTAATGAATAAATCAAGAACTATTTCTAGTACGTGTTTTTTATGAAAACCATAAAGGTTTAGTGGAAAGAATGACAGTGAGAGTGCTTGCTGATTTTAATTGTAGAAATTGAAATAATACCGTTTTAGAATTACTGGTATTGGAAAGAAATATATAGTTTCCTACATAATGATTTAATTTATTTTTATGTAGGAATAATTCCTTTTGTTTGGTATTTGCATACCTGTATCTGTAATAATTAATTGCCATAGATAGGAATAGGAATTATGATCATCTTCTATGGGTTCTGGGAGATTTACAGTGCCTGACTTGATGCCCACTAACCAACCAATGATTATTAATTGTGATTACATGGTAGTCGTGATACACAAGAGCTCTGAAGGATAAACATCTGTGGAAATTACATTGGAAGCTAACACAGAAGAGGCAGCTGAACTGATGCCTTCAATAGAACAGTATTTGTTCTCCTAACTTGCCTTCAAATTCTCATTTTTTATGACTTCTAAACTTTGATACAAATTGGGTTAAGATAATTTGCCAGCCTGTAGAGAATTCATAATGTTTAGCATGCTTTAATACACTGAATTCACAGAAGAAAACATTTGAAGCAAAATTTTGCTGTACATCAGAAGAAATGACAACTGCTATGACAAGATAAGATGGGACAGAACAGTCAGGATACAAGTTAGTTCCAAATCGCATTGACATCCGTAAGAACACAAGGCAAACGTGAGAGGTTCTGGAATATTTTTGAGACAATATTTTTGGTTTTTAAATAGATAATTTGATAGCCATACTTTCGTCACAGACAGTCCTTGTACCTTGCATTTTCCTATTTATAGAAATCATGAAGGACAAATCTTCTTATAGTCTGTAGTCTTATAAATTGCCCTGTAATCTCTCTGTAGTAGGATTTATGTGATTAATCTTGCTCATAATGATGACTATAATCAGTGGGGAAAGAAAATGAAACATGACTATTTCTTTTGATAAAAGATTAAAACATGGACAATTTCAAGTACAGGAAAACCCATCCTGTTTGTGTATTTACTAAGTCATTATGTTGCTCTTTATACCTCTCCTCACCCCCCAACCTTATCTGGGGTCTTTTTCTGCAGTGCTTTTGTTACTAAAACTCTGAGTGTTGTAAAAAGGGGCTTGACTTTCCAAGAGAGGAGGGAATGGTGAAAAACCTGGTACAGCTACAATTTCTACTGTTTAGCTGGGCCAAGAAAGTTTGCTTAATTAGTTCATACCCTTCTCTTCTCAAATATGTAAATGAACTTTTTGACTTTTTGCCCTATGTTCTTTTCTTTGTTAGAGATTGATTCAATTAGCTGTAGCAATAGCTTTCATAATTTATAAAACTCAAGTCACTTCAGAATTTCCTTTAGTCCTAGGAGAATAAGTTTATTTCACACTTTCTTCAGAACTGGTACTGCTGAAACTAATCCTTCGACACTCCTAAACCCCAAAGCGCAATTACAGTCTCATATTTTTAACTATAACTACCACCACATTCAGTAGTTCAGGTAGCTTGGTCTCTGTTTTTTCCAAGAAAACATACTTTTGATTATTGGTGTTTGCAAAACACCATTCTCTGTATTTCTAAACAGGAAAATAGTGATTACGTTAGTTATCCAAAATGCTTTGTGAAAATTAGTTAACTAATACAAGTCTTAATGTTTCGATTACAGTGGAATAGATGTGAGGTGCAGTAGTCAAACAGGATCAGCAGAGCCCTCCAGTCTCTATTAAAACTGTATTTTTTACTTACTGTGCACTTTCATTCTATGCTGTCAGAATTTGGTCTTCTACATGTACATGCATATTTTAGAAATAACAGAGGTTCTAAAACTTTCCAACACAATAGAGTAAGTAGAATAGACCTTTCCTTACATAGCGTTGTCCAATTGATCATCCATTTATTTTTATTCTGCAGAACTCAAGATCTTACTTTTGTCTTGTTGACTTAAACTTGGCACTCAGGAAATCAGATAAAGAGAAAAAAGATATTACTCTTATGCAATAATAGCATTTCTCTTTTTTTAATATAAACTCTTAAGAAAATTATTAATAAGAGCATGTAATTTTTTTAAGAAATATTACATTAAAAAATAGTTTCCATCACCAATTAATGACTGTGACTAGCACTGTCAATCAAGCTATTCCAGGTCTGTTGCTCAGACATTTGGTTATACTTGCTGATTTTATATCTATAGTAAATTCAGATATTATTCAATATCTTCTATATACTTAAGCCTAGCTGGGACAACTCTCCTCACCATGTCTGCAGAATAATTATGCAGATTTTTTATTTCTAATATAATTGAGTATATATATTTTATTTATGAAAAATAGTATCTGTAATTTTTTCTGCAATACTATATGGTACAGTAAAATACTTTACAATGTACTACAATATTTCTAAATTCTAGCAATATTTCCATAAGCAAAAATAAAAAAGAAAATAATCAAGGTAGCTCACAGAAAACAATACAAGAATGGTTAAAAACAGGGGAATAAATGCTGAACAGATCACAGAATCACAGAATCACTAAGGTTGGAAAGGACCTGTAAGATCATCAAGTCCAACCATCAACCCAACACCACCATGCCCACTAAACCATGTCCCACAATGCCTTGTCCACACGTTCCTTGAACACCTCCAGTGATGGTGACTCCACCACCTCCCTGGGCAGCTTATTCCAGTGTCTCACCACTCTCTCAGTAAAGAAATTTTTCCTAATATCCAGCCTGAACCTCCCCTGGCACAACTTGAGGCCATTTCGTCTTGTCCTGTCGCTCGTCACTTGGGAGAAGAGACCAACACCCACCTTACCACAACCCCCTTTCAGGTAATTGTAGAGAGCAATTATAGCCAAATTGCTTTAAATCAAAAGAGTGGTATTAATTGCATTAAAATACGTAGAAGCTGAAATAAGACTAACAAAAAGCGTTCCAGTTCCCAGTCCCAAAATTACCCACAGCCTTGATCATACGCTTTATTTTGTTGTTTTCACTCACCTGCTGGCTCCTTTGAATGCCGTGGCAAAACTCGTGCTGACTTCAAAAGGAGACAGTATTGAAGCCTATAAATAAATAGCCTGAGGCAAATAGAAGTGCTTATAAGGAGAGGTGTTCTAGTCTGGATATTGCTAGAAGAGAATGGGGAGAGAAATTGGCCCCCTGAATCTCAGGATTCTTAGAAACAGCCTTTTGTGTCCTTGTTTGTCAGTAAAAGTTTAGGTATGAGACAAATTTTAGGCTGAGATTTGCCTGTGAATTCAGTTTCACGTATTATTCCCAAGACATACCAGAAAAACTGGTCAAAATTTTGCGTGATTCTTCAGTGTTATCAAATGCATATAAGAATGAAATGGTATATGATTGTCCAGTTTTTCTAGGATTCTTTTTCTTTAAGGCTAGTTACCTCATTAACCTGGCTACTGTTGTAAGGTTTTTGGGCACTAAATGGCCCAGGGATAGGCATCTTCCAGTTTGCGATCCGATGAAGTACCAAAGCTAGGAATAAGCTGTGATCAAGAATAATCAAAAATCAGTCCAAAATGAAGAGAAATTTTAGATTGGAAGTGGGAATTTTCTCTGCCCTTCAGATGCTTTAAACCCCCCCAAAAAGTTTAAAAGGTCACTCAATGCCATTTTAAAATGAAAAATCTGGAACTTTTGTATGGTTATTTCGACTTCACACAACTATTGTTTTCCTGAGTGTAAACTATTGGAGTATCCAGTTATGGGTCTAATTTTCCTCACTTTCTCAGTGGAAGAGAGGTGGTATAGACATACAGAGAGATGACAGAGACATGGGAACCAATACAGATGCTTTTATTTATATTGTACAAAGCTATTTTGATTCCCATTTTTTTCATGACAGTTGGGATGAAAATGAGTAAAGGTGATGGAAATTTTTGAAAAGTCCTAAAAAATCAAGTCCTTTTTAACTCCACTGTACCATCTTTAATGCAGGCATTGCAGATCTGGGCTGTGTATTACCATACACTTAAGTTTTGCAATCTGTTCTCGCAAATCAATTTTACACAGCTTGAGAATATGGGCAAGTTTGTATTTGCGCTATAAAGATGTTTCAGAGGGGAAAAGAATGAAAACAGTGTTGTGGCTGCAAACAAATCAATCAGACTGTATTAAAACTAAACACGAAGCCAAAGATGAATGTAGAGGCAGAAACAGAGACAGAGATTACCATGGGGTCTAGACACATACAGTGATTAATCATCACACACATCCGGAAAAGAAAAGCGCAACAAGAAACAGTTTTTTCTTTTTGGGCTAGACAGTCCAGAGAGAGAGAAAATTGTATTATGTTCTCCATGGATGAAGGAAAAGATGAAATGGGTATTAACTGTCCCTCATTTGCACCAAACTGAAAATCTGTCTTTCAGCTAGCTTTGTTTTTTATTATCTGAAAACAATCCCATAATTATTTTTTACATTCAGAACATAAGTATATCTGTTTCTTTTTCAAAGATTCATTTCAATTTTAAAATCATATTAAATAATTATATTGGGTTTATTTTAGTAAAAAAATAATTTAATTAAATTCAGCAAATTGAATACAGTAAAGAGCTGCAATACTGGGCTTTTTTTTTTCTTTTTCCATAGGTTTTGCAATTACAGTATAAAATTTATTCAGATGTGAGTATTGCTGAATGCAGTTCTAATTACTGGGAACATGACTCTCTTTGGCTATGCAGGATAAGTTGAAATGAACTCAATCTATTTAGATGGGTTTTTTCTGCACACACAGACTACTGAGACAGCACTACGGTGCTCAGAAACTAACTAACTGATGAATTTTCCAGCTTTGGAGACAAATTTTGCCTTCATACAGAGGCCGATAAAACAAATGTGTTTGTAGCACCATGTGATAAATAGAACCTATTAATATGAAAAAATAATTCTGCAGAAATAGCTATGAGGATTAGGTCATAGGAGCATCTGCATGTCAGCTGGGGGCAATACACCAGATTTATTTACGATTGTTTGCTAGTTACTAGGTTCAGGGCGGGGGAGGGGGGACGATATCTATCTAATCTTTTATTTCTTTTAAAATTTAACCTCTGTATAGACTTCCCAAATACCCATTTTACTCTGGTTTTCCCACAACAATTTGTCCAAACCAACAGGTGCCCTCACTCCTTTCTTGTGCATGGATAATTGAACACACAGTAGTTTGCTCAGTACGTGCCAACACCAGAAAGTTTTTGCAGATCTATTCCTACTTGCAGGTCTATACAGATCTATTCCTGAAATTGGCTTGTGCAAGTTGGATCCTCTGGAAGTGCTCATCACCTCCAGGACTTGTGTCTGAGCTGACTGCTTAACAAAACTTCCTTCCAGCCTGCTTTAGTTTTTTTTTTTAACCTGAGAAAACTAAAGAAGCAGTCAATGTATTGCCACAGTTCCTGTGAGAGGGGAGGGAAGAAGTATATGCCTGGAAGTATGTTGGACTCCCTTTCATATTTGTATGTATCCAGGAGAGGATTTCAGGCTTTTTTAGCTAAGTTCAGGGCATGATATGTGGAGGGAGTGGGATAGGGTTGTTGGTGGTTGTTTTCGTATGAAAAAAGTATAAAAGCTTTGTGATTATTTACACTATTCTTTCTCTTTCTCCCACCCTGCTCAGGTAGCTTATGTGCTGTTAAAGGAGAACATGATTTAAGACTAATTTTAAAATGTCTCTAGAAATGACATAGTTATTGAAAAAAATAGCAGTGTAAGCCAGGTGGAAAAAAATAGGATGGTAGAATGAAATACCTCTGAGGACAGTTTTGTTGTACAACATTTGGCCTTAAATAAATGTATGGGCTTGCTTCTGAAAATATATTACATATGTCAAAGGAACAGTAATTAAACTGCTCCCTCTAAGCCTTTTTGATAGGCTATTTTCAGAATGAATGGTTGAGGCTGAGAAAGGGCACTTGGCATTTAAGAACCCTACCTTTAGGATATTATTCTCCTTGCTTTCTCATGCTCACATAATTTTACTTTTCCTCTACCAACATAGAGCAATGCTAATATCCACTATATTCGTTACAGAAGACCTGTAAAATAAAAATTATGTCACATAAATGTAATTGGTTTTGTCATTAAAAACAAAAGATCGGTTAGACACATCTTGTATCAACTCTGAAGAAAAGAGAAGTCTAATGGGATGATCATGGTGAAAATGGCAAATTTTGCATTTTGTCATTGATTAATGGAAACTGACATAAGCCACAGTCACTTATACTAAATCACTCAAAATAATTATTACCTGCTTAAAATAGTGTTATAGTGAATAAACAATAATAAAAAAAGCAGTGTCTGACCAAGACCCATAATACATTTTTTTCAAATGAGAGAAAAAAAGTTAAATGTGTTGAAGTCCTAACTCATCTTTAAGGAAACTGGCAGATTCTAGAAACATTTTACTGAAACTGATGTAACACCATTTGTGTTTAAAAGAAACATTTTGACCAATTATTTTACCGTTTCATATGACCCGTATCTTGGACCCAGAGTTCCTACTTTATATTAATGTATACACTTGCAATAACATATGTGTATATAAAGAAACAAAAATTAGATTTGTGTAAAGAACTGTCTTTCATTTCCTTTAATGCTGAAATTTCAAGAAAATAAAATGTAACAGAATGAGATAGATACAATTCTGTGTTATCTCTAGGAATTAGTCATGAAGTGACAATGCCAAGTGACAGAAAAGTCTTAGCTTTCTATATTCTGCTACAGGAGATATTTTACATGAACTCAGACAATCCCCTCCCTATTGAAATGGTTTTACACCTTTACACCATTTCTTTTCTGATTTGTGTGTACCATATGGCAGTTCATTTCCATGGACCATAAATGTGTATTTTCAGACTGTCTAAACCTGATATTTATGTGTCTTATCGATTTACCACAATAACATATTTTATTTGTTTTTTAACTTTTTCCAGTTTTCAGAATAAGATATAACCGTGTTGGAAGATTACACAGATATGCAAGAATATTTGCCACTATGAAGGTGGAAAAAATTCTGTATCCATTTATTAATCCCTGATTTTTAACATAAGATTCTCAGAGTAGTTGTTTTTCTCCATGCTGTAGCAGTAGGCATTAGATTTTGTATGCTTTAACAGTGACAGTAATCGAAAGCCAGCACTCTTGCATACATAATAGTCTCTGTGTCAGTCTTAGAAACTTCTGAGTTTCTTTGGTTTTACTTTTGCTTTTGGATGATTTTTCTTAAAACTCTGTGAATTTTGGAAACTATAAACACTTCCAATATACAGTCCTTAGGGATACAAGATAATAAAAATTAAAGCTGTCTTTATTTGCCAGTCAGAAACAAAGGATGTCTGAAGAAAATGTAGAATGGAATGACTCTGCAATTACAGGCCTGACAGAAATAGCCAAAATGAAAAGTATTGTAAAAAGGGAACATTTACTGGAACTCAGGGGGAGACAATGGAATTACAATACCAGAAATGCTAATGAACCATTTTTTTGTCTTCTGTAAGTATATGTGTTCTTCCAATTGAAACAAAACAATACAGAACTTTGACTTCTCTTTTGACAAATTGATTCACTCACAATATTTTAAGTGTAATAAGAAGAATTTAGGGGAATTTTTCTGTTAATGACAAAAATGTAGTTCTAAAGGCAAAGAAATATGACAATTCCTAAGAAATAGGTTACTGTGGCTATGAAAATGGATATTTTACATTTTCCTCTTGCACAAGTACAAATTTCTAAAACCTTATATTAAATGACTGCCACCCACCATCCACCTGCACATTTGCTGTCATGAGAACTCTCACAAGTTCAACAAGTTTGTGTTGCAAAACTGATGTAATGCCATCTCATCAAGGTAGCTCCTGCATTTCTACGAGGGAAGTTAGGAAGAAGCTGGTGAAGAAGAAACATTCTTCCTCCGTTTCTCTTCTTTACAATCACCTAGTGCAATAAGACAATTCACAGATTTATAGTCCTTACAGGTACTTCTTCTTGGTTATTTTACATGGAAATTATTGGTATATGGAAAGTGTTAATTTTTTTAATTTTTATTTGCCTCCTCACTATACATGCACACATGCATGCAAGCACATGTACATCACTTATAAAATAAACTGGTTATTGATGTCTGCTGTTATCTCTTAATACAAGTTAATTTTTTTTTCACTTGTTACTGTGTAAAATATGTACTATTTAATAGCAGCTTCTTTTAAAAAATGAAAAAAATGCATAGATGTGCATTAATCAACTTAAAGCTCTCTATGTGAGAAAGTATCTTTCTCTCACAGTGTTCACTTGCAGTCTAGTTAATATGCTTAACTTTAGGCAAATGCTTAGATCTTTCATTCCATTGAAGTTAAAAGTAATATGCAATTAGATGTCTTAGAGAAATGGTGACAGACAAACCTCTTTAATAACTATCTGCTAAGTGATGTCATCTTTGTAAGACCAAAAGTAGGTACAACTTTAAATATCACAAGCCAACGTTTAGTGCCAAACTTCGATACGGGGAGAGAAAGCTGAGACACAGTGCAGGAGTCTACTGAAAGTCAAAATGTCCTCAAGTATACAAAAATGATGTATGCATATGAGCTGGTAGACACTATTATCTGTGGAGGACCATTAATGACTAATGGGACCATCATTAACTACCGAACTTGTTTTGCATTATATTAAGAAAAATTGCACTGGTTATTGAACATTGTTTTGGGGAAAGAGAATGAAGCAAGTTCTGAATACAGCCATATCAAATTTGCAACTGCATAGGCAAAGAATTAATCCTACATTGTGTGGTCTGGGCTCAGAGACACTTTTCACTGCTACAGAGATTTTTCATAAAAGGTCTTGTTTTCGTCATCACTCTTTAGTACTACTATCAGCTGGAATACGAATATGATCAATTTCTTTAAAAAGTATTTGAGCAATAATTTTCTTTTCCTCATTTTCAAAGGAAATACACTGCATAACATTTTTACGAAAATTCTAATGCTTGATTGTCCTTGGTTCTTTTAATAATTGTTCAGCATAGATCTTTTTACTTCAGAATTACGCTGTTTTGTTCAACTGACAGAGACTTCAATAAGTGGGTATTGAATATACTTAATAATTTGGGATGGAAAATTTGATTAGAAAGAAGTCTTAATGGAAGTTCATGTCAGAGGAATATTGATTCCTATTTACAAATTATGTCCTGCACAGCTGCATTGTATACAGTTTCTAATTCTCTGGACTACATAAAAGTTTTAACCTCCTCACTGTACCATATGCTATAGACACTCAAAAAATATTCATAATTTTATTAAAGGAAATGAGACCTTGTGAAACTCACACATCTAAGATGTTATACATGTAATAATTCAGAGATATAATTCCTAGTATAGAAATCTTAGTTTTTAGAGGTAATTTCCTTTCGTAATGAGACTAGCTTCACATATAAAAGGTTTCTGTAAGAGTTTATGATAAAACTTTGCTATTGAAGATTAATTATTGAACTGAGGGGGAAGAATTTTTCAATGAAAATATTCTATTCTATTCTATTCTCTAAAATTCACAAATGAGATTTTCAGTATGCAATTTCAAGGATAAGAGTAGACCTAGATTCTAGAGTATATTTGTGTTTCTGCTGTCTATAACTTGAGTCCTGTAGACTGTTACAATGCAGGTATATAACTCCAGAGGATGGAGAGTGCACAGCTATGAAGAATAAGGCTCAATATTTACATTAATTCTCATTGAACTGTTGAATGGTTGTCTGAAAATGTTCTTTGCTCAACCCTGGAAATGAAGGAGAATGTGCTCTTGGGAAGGTACAAGAAAATCCTTGTACCTGTTGGCCTCCAAGCATGTGGAGTCAGTAAAAGTGGGAGATTACTTTAATCATGTGCACATACTAAACACAGCTAGCTGAGCTTTGAAAAGAAGGAAGTCCCAAAAGAAGGAAAAGAAGAGGACAAAAGGAATCAAAGTAGAAGCAAAGATTTTTCATGACAAATATTGCACTCTACATCTGCAGCCCACAACTTATCCACTGAGAAGAGAACTGCAAAGCTAGTGAATCCATGTATCTCCTATCCTAAACCTACAGTAATGCCTCCCTTGGTCCCACCATCCACTTGCTCCTCATAATGTGGAAGAGGCATTTAACATTTTTTGTGAACTACAGGAATTCTCACCAAAGACCTGAGGAAATGAATGAGTTGATGTCTTCATAAGCTGTGTTTTCAATGGTTTCAGTGCTTTTGAAATGGATAGTACATCTCACACCTTCTAAAATTATCAAGTTTTGCTGCAGTAAAAAGTTGGAATTAAATGGTGTCGTGGTTTAGTCCCAGCTGGCAACTAAGCACCACACAGCCGCTCACTCACTCCCCCCAGGTGGGGTGGGGGAGAGAACCAGAAGAGTAAAAGTGAGAAAACTCGTGGGCTGAGATAAAAACAGTTTAATAAGTAGAGCAAAAAACACCGCATGGAGAAGCAAAGCAACACAAGGAATTCACTCACCACTTCCCGTCGGCAGGCAGGTGTTCAGCTATCTGCAGGGAAGCAGGGCTCTATCACGCGTAGCGGTTGCTCGGGAAGACAAACGCCATTACTCCGAATGTCCCCACCTTCCTTCTTCCTCCCCCGGCTTTATATACTGAGCATGATGTCATATGGTATGGAATATCCCTTTGGTCAGTTGGGGTCAGCTGTCCCGGCTGTGTCCCCTCCCAACTTCCCGTGCACCCCCAGCCCACTCACCGGTGGGGTGGGGTGAGGAGCAGAAAAGGCCTTAACTCTGTGCAAGCCCGGCTCAGCAGTAACTAAAACATCCCTGCTTTATCATCATTGTTTCCAGCCCAAATCCAAAACATAGCCCCATACAATCCAAAACACAGCCCCATACTAGCTGCTATGAAGAAAGTTAACCCCATCCCAGCCAAAACCAGCACAAATGGCAATAAAATTTATAAATTTATTAGCAAATATTGCTAGTGAGTAGGCAACTACGTAACTGAAAATAATAACCAAGTTTTCAGTAATTTTAGTGAAGCCTGAATACTTAGAGATACAATTTTTTCTTCCGTATATACTAATGTCAGCAGTTATTAGAGGGAAATCTGCCAAATTTTGTTAGAAAACCTACCTGAAATGAGGCTGATTTTAAAATTCTTGTGAAAAAAAATGAGGCTTCAAAAGGGTGTCTTCTGGAGATTCTCATTTAGCTTCTGTAAAATCATAGCAAAAACTAGTACCAAATTGTTCTTTGCTGAATGTTTCCACCCTAATTTAAAAAAAAACAGGACTGTGTCTTCTGTCCAACAGCCCACATTTTATATTTAAATATCATGTCAATTTTGTTGACATTTTTAAACCAATTCTGATAATAATGACAGACACTAAAAAATAATTTTTCTTCTAGAACTGTATGAGTCTGTATTCCTTCTGCTTGTTTTTCTTTATCACAGTAGAAAAGGATTGGCTCTTAGGTACATCTTTGGTCTATGCAACCCTTGTAATACTTATGCTGACATTCTTGGCTATAACAATCCAACAAGTAAATAAATAAATAAGAAACTGAAAGAGAAGAAAGAATTGCACCTCACCAGTTGCAATGAGACATAATAAAGGAAGTGAGAGGTATCTTCCATCTTCTTACAACTTCTTTAGGACCATGGCAGGATACAAATAAAAAGAAAAAAATCAGCAAGTGAGAATTGCAAAATGTCCTGGATGAAAAAAATACTGTTGCTAATATATTTGGTTATTTTACTGTTCTGACTGATGAAATCTGTGACTGTGTATACATGTGTAAGCATGTATATATATTCAAAAAAGGAAGGAACCACTGTAGAGCAAGACTCTTAAATGTCTGTCCCATCTGCAAGGCTTGTAAGGAAGTTGTTTTGCTAGTCAACCATATGACATTCAGCGTTCTTGGAGACTACAGTGCAAGGCTGTGATTTTGGCACACTATTTGTAGTAAACTTCACAACTGAGTAAAAAATCCAACATGGATGGAAATGTTCTCAAATGTACTTGATGTGTAAATACACTTCCTAACCTGGTTCTTTACCTCATAGATTTTATATTGTTGAAGAGTAATATCACAGTTCTTTCCTATAGTCCACCTTACCAGGTAGAACTACTTTACCCAGGGTTGTCTGCAGCTGACTAAATGACAGAGTAACTAATAAATGAGACAGAACTATTTTTCTATTCGTATGGTAAAGGGATTGATGAGAAAGCTGAGCAGAGCTTGCTACCATCATAAGAGATGCATAAAAAATATGAATCATTGAAAAGATTCACTGTCCTGATCCATGCATGTGGGTAATTCTTACTAGTGTTAACCAAAAGCAAATGAAAGTGACTGATCTTGTAAGTCTGATTAAATATTCTGTGGGCAAAACTTTACCCTTTGTTTTGGCATGGCACACACTGAACCACTGGAAGCTGCATGTTGGCTCAAGGGCAGAATTTAGCGGTTGGTATCTAGAGTGGGGGGTCATTTTATTAAATGCACTGTTATATCCTCAATTTGAAGTGCCAAAGCATATCTCAGGATTACAGCACTACAATTCCCATCAAAATCAATGGGAATTTCATGGATATACCCTCACATAGTGCTTCAAAAGCCTGCATTTATCTTCCCAAAGCAGAAAAGGGTGTGTTGATTCAAATGATGTTAATTAATAAAAAGTCACATTACTAACTTACAATAAAATCAGTGCTAAGACTTTTGACTTTGAAGATTTAGTTTAAAGTATTTGATGCCCAGAAAATTAAAGACAAAGAGCAAAGTAGTGTGAATCAGAAAGAGATGATAGAGGAACAGTAAATAATGAAGGAGAATGTAACCAGATAGAAAATATAAAGAACATTTAAAAGACTAATAAAGGACAAAGACAGTTCAATGCAGATAAATGTAGAACAGTGGTGACTTTGATGAGTCTTTATAACACAACTGTGCACGCATTATAAAACAGGAAGAACAAAAAACGTTCAAGAGCCAAAAGAAAACTGTGTCATTGATGTACAAAAAGAAAGCTCGCAGACACATGGATGAATGATGACTTTGAGAGTCTTTATGACAGAAGTCTGTTTCTTATAAACTAGAAGTACGAAAGTGTAGGAGCTAAAAAAAAAGAAAAAAAAAATGATAAATTCTACATGGACTCTAAAGTATGAAACAACCACAACAATGTTTCTGTAGAGGAAAAAAATTGATGTAGATGAATTGGGCTCACTACATTTCTAGCACTGATCTGACAGTGCCCATTACACAAAAGTAATATTTACAGGAAGGCTTGCCTTCTTTTTGGCCACTGTGCAGTGATTATTTCTCAAGTGTTTATTTTTCATGAGCAGTAAAAATGCAGTGGTAGCGATAATAATGTCCACACACAAAAGACAGACAGGGGAAGAAAATAGATATAAATATATAAAAAGGTATGGAGAAAAGGAGAGAAAGTAATCAGGATGAACAAAAAGCAAGTAGGATGAAGAGACAAATGGAATGGATAGCTAGAAGAGGAAGAAAAATTGATATTATTTATTAGTGTAAATGCAGAAAGAAAAAAAAGGAAGAAAAGTCCAAAAACATATAGCTTAGGCTCAGATTTCCCTACTTTGTTATAAAAATAGCCAGCTTTAAACAAAGAGATATTTTCGGCCTACTGCAATATGTATACTTTCAGGAACATGTTCATATTCTGTAATTGAAATCAAGAACTGTTTACTTCAGTGTCTCCTAACTGATCGCTGGGGCCAGCCACTGCTTCTTGCTGTGCTGTGGTACTTGTCCTCCCTCCTTCTGGGCTGTTGTTCCCTCTCTTCAGGGCGTTTATCACAATAAGGAGCAGGGGCTGCCGAACTGCATATCTAACCTGTAAGATTCCTGATGCCCAAAGGGACATTCTCTTTCCCTCTCACCTAGTGAATCTCCAGCTATCCTTGGCACCATACAAAAGTTTCAGTCAAGAATTTCCCTTCATTTCAGCCCTTCTCATCACTGTGGAGGTATATGACTGAACATCTAAAAGACCTGAGGATCATTGAACCCAAAACCAGACTAGATTTTGTGTACTAATTAGGCTAATGTGTAAGCTGGCACTCTTTTTGTCTGTGGGATTTTGGTGACAGACTGGTGTCAGACCAGATAAATAAGCTCAAAATGCAATTTCCAGATTGATGCCTTCAGACCTTTCAGGTGCAGCAATTCCATGTTGCCCCTAGCAAATTCAGAAACTGCTTGGCCTTAAAAAAACTGGCGCACTTATACACATGGCCAGAAGGAGACCTCAAGCACTTGGGAAATCTAAACATAAGATACTAACGTTTCTAGAAGAGGACAAGAGGACACTTCTTATCTTAGAAGGCTACTACATGAGGTTCCCTATAGAGTCACACAGATATTACAAATTAGTTTGCAGTCCAGTTCATAAATTCAAACTTTTTTTCTCGTAATTATGAGAGAAGAAAATATCTGAAATGAAAATTTAAATTCTAATATCATGGCATGACTCAGTGGCAAACCTGCCTTTCTTCTACCACAGTCTAACTCTATTTTAAGAATCAAAGCAAATCACCTTACTAAACTTACAGAAACTAGACTGCACTATAGTTCTATTTTGGCAGAGATGTTTTTCTGTTGAGTATGGATCAGTGGTGTTAAAAAAAAATTGGATGCCCTCAGTGTGTACTATCCTGGATTTTAAAATATTTACTAGGGGTTCTGTGTGTTTAACTTGCCCTGGAGTATAGCTGGTATGCTTTAGTTCCAATTTTTTAATGATACTACCACTCCTGCCAGTAATTTTTATACCAGCTGCACTGGACTAATTATGTGGTTTTCTCAAAAGTCTATTTTTGAAATAATTATGGCCTTTGAGCATATAATAGACAGCAAGCTTTGGGTAGGCAGGAGTAAAGAACTTTCCGTTTGAACAGAAAGGATAAAAAAGTTGGCATATCCTTGTTACATCCTCATTTTGAATCCATAATCCTGTACACCACCTCAAGTTGCCTATCTAATAAAGAATAGTTCCTTCATATTTATGTTCACATTCTTTTAGTTACGTTTCTAGAGGTATTTTTTTTTTTATTTCTCATTAACTGTATTTTGCAAAGCTTCTTTGAGTCAAAGGAGATAAATACTAAGTGCTACTAACTGTACAGTGTAGGATCATTACTGGTGCATTATGACCAGAAGTTTCTCTTTTCTAATCTCTCTTGCTGACCTGAAATTGCTGAAGAGCTGAGGCTTGTACCCATGCATACTACAAGGTCACCTTAAACACAATGCAAGGCTGTCTGCAGTTTGAAGAAAATTTGTGAACAGTCTGCTTAGTTAGTGGCTTCTGTTATTTTATAGAAATGAAGCGAAATATGGAAAAGTATCATGTTTGTAAAGGTTTATTCTGGGGCATGTGCAGGGGTACATTTAGAGCTTTGAGCTGATCTGAGCCACATGACTCTTTTAAAGTTAATGAGAAAGTCACAGCTAGAATGGCATGCGATAATCTGAAAATTTACCCCTTACTGCCTCTTTAGATTTTCTGTGTCATATGTTATGGTAATAAATGGTTCTCAGCATGAGGTTGATTGAAAGGAGTATTGCTGCATGAAACAAAGAACTTGTCTTTTCTTCATGATCTCTGAATAATGTTATTAGCATATGCAGGGTCAGCTCTGAGCATCAGCAGCCTTTGTGACCAGAGAGCCTGGAAATACATTGGTGTGAGTGAACTTAAATGTACTTTCATAATTTGTCTTTTCGAGTTGTCTTTGAAAAGGAACCGAACAAATATATGGTCTTCTTTCTGCATTACTGTTGACTAGCTTTACTCTGCCTCTGCCGTGGTAAATTTCAAGGCCTGTACTTTTCAAATTATTATAAAAAGTCCTCAGTCTTTAAGAAGTCTAGAGAATCTATCAAATTGAATGAAGCAGCAGACAGAAGACTCTAGTCGGAAAGTTTTGTTGTATATGACTATATATGATGTATATTACTAGTTTGGAACAGTTACTTTCAATACTAACATTGATCATTAAAGGGAATTGGACTCGATCCTTTTGGTCCCTTCCAACTTGAGTGATTCTATGGTCATCAAAGTAAGGAGGATCCAAGATTCATCTACATGTGCAGGGAAAAAAAGGCACAGTGGAGGAGGTTCTTGATTTTTCTTGCTATTTTAAAAAGTTTTAAAAATAACCAAGATTACTAAAATTGCCAATCTCCAAAATAATACTGCCTTACCATGGATTCTTTTTTTTTTGGTCTGCCAAACTAGTTTTAAATAGATAAAAACACACGTAAATTAAGGAATGGATAGTGTGATCAGCTCTTTCTTGTACAATCTAGGGAGGATCCACTAATTAAATACACAGCAGAGAGGGTAGAAACAACAGAAGGTAATTGCAGGAGAGAAATTCTGGGTTTAGAACTAGATAGGCCTATTTAAAAGTCTCTAGGTCTAGATGCAGAGATTTTCAAGGCATTTGTTCTAGAAAATCTGACTACAGAGATACTACAGATAAGAAGCAATATTCACCACTCTAGTCCTCTGAGGTCTTTTTAGCGTAGTGTGGTGTGGTTATTGCAATTGAAATATGTAAATAGTACGAGACCTGATTGTGGGCAATGTTCTCAGCATCCTATTTAAAATACCAATTTAAACAGTGGGGGGTTGTTTTCCTGAAATCTACAGCTGCCTAAACCTGCAGCTGGCCCAGAATTCAGTGGTGAATGCTAAGTGTATTTTGTTTTGTGACACTTAAATATGGCTTGCACTACCAATTAATTTGTGTTTCTGTATAGCTTTTCATTCAAAACTTTAAAGTTGTCTTTAAAAAAAATCATTATGGCAAATGAAGAAGCAAGTAAAGAAATTTTTTACATAGGAATATGAACTGACTACTGCAATAAAAGCCACTTAGAAATAGAATTCAGTTATATATTATCTAACTGTATGAACCAGAAATGTGCTCTGGACAGCTATGACTAATAATATTTGCTTTTAAGAAAATTACTATGCCTAAATTGTTAAAACATGGAGGAAATATCTTATTAGTAGAATTTTCACTCTTCTATCTAATGCAATCATCATTCCTATGAAAATAAAAAGAAATAAAAATCAATACACACATTTAATAAAATTTGAGGACTTTTTTGTTATTAACAGATTAATGGTGTCATACCTGTGACTTGTTCACCTCAGTTCTCATCACAACCCTCCCTTATTACATATATGCTGCACCTTTGAGATCATATAGAAGGTCATATAGATTACACTTTTTTGTTTAGATTCAGAGGACTGTTGTTTTTCGTCCTGAATATTATTGACCAGTGAAGTATTCCTGCTTTGGTGACTTCATTATTTTCATTGTTTTGTCTAGTTATTATAGTATGCTTCAATGAACATTGAGAAAACTGTCAGTTATAGCTTTGTAAACCCATTAAAATATCACAGTGAGGAAGTATGTCCTCCAATGTTCTATCCACCTCACCAGAGACCTCAGCAAAAGTTGCTTTTTCATTGTACAAACTTGTTATTCAATTTCTGTTTGTTAGGTGTGACCTTATTACTCACAGCACCCTGTCTATGACAGTAATAAGTCAGGGATGTGTTCCTGCCTCTGCAGATAACTTGTAGTGGATCACAAAACAGGTCGCAGGTTATGATGACACTGTTCTGTCCTACACCATGAATAGTATGGGTTTTACCTTGAGTTTCCTTTCCCCTTCTAACTCACCTCATGGAAACAGAAAAATATCTTTAGGAACCCTGTATGGTTTCAGTGACTGCATAAGGCACTACTTTGGTGCTTCAGAACAAAAACAATTAGTTTTTATTTAGAAATGCTAAAACCCTGTATAAAAAGTAAGATATAGTTACAAGTCCAGACAGGCAGTTACAGATACACACACCAGCTTTGGTATGAAAGGCATCTCACCAAGTTAGCGCAGGTCTGTTCTTGGATTAAGTGCACTCAAGGGAATACATAAACTATGCTGAGGATGATTCCGATCTCACTACTATCTACAATTTTAGTCATCTGGAAACACCTCATACTGACGATGAGCTAGAAGGCTGGAGAGGTGTGTCCTAACTCTTCACAGAATTTACTATTCCAGAATCTATTTGGTTTTGTGGCTTCCAGTTTGGATGGAAAGGAGGCAAGCTGAGCTTGTATCTCCTCAGGACACAGATGAAGTCAACACCTTTCTAAACAAGCAAATTCATTGTTTTCACATCTAGTCAGCTGCAGAAATGCATTTTAGTAAAGTAGTTAATTTGTCTAAAGTCTTGTGAGATTTGGCTGTTTTCAAGTGTTGTATGGATTCCAAGGAAAATCCGGTTTCCAATGTTTCTCTAGATTCCATTAAACCTGTTACAACACACGTTCAGTTTAGATGAAACATCATAGCTCAGTGTAGCTGAACATGACAGCAATTCAGTAGTGCCTCATTTACCCTTATGTTGCAATTTATTGTGTTCAGGTAGACCTTTAACAAGTTGTAAACTTGACAACATACTTTAGAAAGCACTATTATTGACTTCAGACTAACCCTAATTTCATTTAAAATTATTTTTATAACTGTAATTTAGTATATGCTTTTTTTGCCAATAAAAATTCCATGATATTTTTTAGCTAATAGATTTTAGTGAGCTTTCCTGAATGCTAAATTAGAATGTCAAATTGCAGCAGATTAGAAGATCCATACAAGTTTGCTGTTTGGACTTTAAAACCTAGTTTCAAAAAAATGGTGCTTAACTAATATGTTCAGTCTTGTTAATACTGAAGGTATTAGTCAAAGGTGCCTTATTAAAGTGTATTTATGTACAGAAACAATAGCTGGAGTATTGCTGTCTATCAAATATACTACACTATTTCAAAAGTACTGTCCTCCTGAGTATCCCAGAAGCTTATAAAGACATAATTTTCTCCCTGGAAAATGATGCATTTTTGCCTTGTTCTCTCATTTTTTTCTTTTTTTTAATGTCTGTTATTTCAACTGGAGGCTTCAATTCCAAAAGTTAATGCATAAGTATATTCATTTTGTAACACAAATTCATGATAATGAGCATTCCTACTTTTGAATTTGTACTAATAATAACCTAAACCATAAACTTCAGATTTTTGCTTTTCCAGTCTTTAAGATTTTTTGTTTGAAACTGTTTGGTCTTGGTTGTGTTATTGCATGGCATTTAGCATTGAGTTATATAGATTAGTATATAATAATCAATGCAATAAAAGGCAAGATGAAATAGTGACCAAAAGGTCCAAAACCTTTTTTTTTTTTTCTTTTTTTTTTGTGTCACCCATTTTTTTGGCTTGGGAAAAACAGATAAAATATGAGTTTAAAGCATCAACTTCTTTCAGGATGAAAATCAAATTGTTTTTATTCTTGCCATCTTCATGTTGACTTCATTTGATCTGAAACTTGTTAAAAAAAAAATTTGTTTCCTTATGAGCAGATTTAATAATTACATGGTCAAATCTTTATTCTCTGCTGGGCTTTTTTGTGTCCTTCATTTAACATGAAAACTGGAGGAAAACTTGAATGAGTTGAGAGAACCTTTGCTTTCTACTTGTGTTAGTTTTGCCATCTCCTGACTGCCGTCTCGTCTGTGAGACCACCAGAAAACAGAGATGTTAAGCTAGTTATGCTTAATATATTGAGCAACCTCTCTGTCTTTGCAGAGTCTGTAAAACTCCCTTTCTTCAGCTGCAAGCCCCATGTCCTCCTGCATTTCCACTCACTGATCAGTTTCCTGGGCTGTCCTTTCTCTGTCTTACTGGATTAAGAAAAGACTTATGCCAAACTACTTGTGGTGAAATGTGATTGTCAGAAGAATATTCCCTTTGGTCTTCAGGGTTTTAGTGGATACAGAAGAGCTACTATCACATCTTTAATAAACTTGTCTTTGAAACTATTGAGTTATGTCATGTGAATATTCCATTGGGTCTTCAGGGTTTTAGTAGAAATAGGAGAGCTAGTATCACATCTTTAATAAACCTGCTTTTGAAACTACTGAATTATCTCCTTTTCCAGTGTGTAATGGTGCTTATATGTTGAAAAAAATGCCTGGGTTGATGGGTTATGCTGAAGAATGAATTTCACGCATAATCTAGTCAGCATGTACTCCCTTGGGTTTAGTGTCTGACAGTTTCCCTGGCTCTATGCTTGCTAGACCAATTTGTGTTCACTTGCTTTGCTTGAGGAGCTGGTGACAGTTCTCCACAAAGACCAGACAATCTCTAGTTTTCACACTTCGTTGGATCTGATTTAGGTTTGATTTATTCCTAATAAAACTTACTGATGCAGAGAATTTCTTATTTGTCCTTATATTTTAGTAATTCCACTGTTTCTTGCATTCACACAATATTTCATAATTCTTTTCAATTCAGTAAAAATCTCTCTAATATCCAAACATCACTGTCATTTTATTTTGCAACCATTTGTCTTTATCCATCAGATTTCCATTTTAAAGTTACATGAATTGAGAAGAAATAGGCATAACTGGTTTTTTTCTTAGCTCTTGAACAGCCTTTTTATTTGATATGGTCAACATATCCAAGCACTCTGCTTCATTACAAGGAGACATATTCCCAAGCCACATATTAAATGCAGGTTAATTTAATTTTTGTATTGCATTTTTATGCTTAAAACTGTATTTTATTGTATCAGGATACACTAATCCCCTACTTTAATACTGCATTTTAAATCAACTGGTTTTATACTTCACTGTTTTCTTGCATTATCAGAGTGTCTGAGAAAATTTTTATTTAGAAAATAGTTTCAGTTTCAATATATTAAGAACTAATAAATCATCCATAGATTTGATTAACAAAAATTTAGCTGCTCATTAACCTTTTTATTCTCCCCTCAGGTTGCTTACTGCTATTAAATTGTTTAATTTTCGTAACACTTTAGTCTGTTTACCATTTCCATAATTCCATTCTTCTTGACCCTCTGCCTGCATAGCTTTCCAGACTTCTCCCTCTTACTGTGCAAGTGCTGACGTAATCACCATACTGGTAAATGATTGGAAAGCACTACTATATTTTTGAATATATTTTTGAAACTGAATAAAGTCATTCAGGTTGATATGACCATTTTCCAGGATGTAAACTGCGTTCATGTCTGCCAGATTTTGAAAAGGCATTTAAAAGAGTAAAGGGATAAGGTAGGAATGAACACATAACATACACTTCCGGTTAATAAAATGTAAGTTAGAATTAGTAACCTGTGTTCTTAGCTCATATGATTTGTCCACAAAATGTTGTTAATATGACTGGAAACTATTATTATCAGACCAGTACCTCGTTCTGTAGAGATGGAGCTTTTACTGTGCAGATACTTTTGTGTATTCACTAATGACATATAAAATTATATTTTGTAGTATGGGCACTTAAAATCCCATAGGAATTTTTATGTCCCCCAGGGATGAGTATACAAAGCCTCTTGATTCACACAGTCAAACAAAAGAACGTGAATTTTACAAAAACTTACTCACAGAGTTTTGACATTTCTCTTTTCTCCAATCCAAATACTAATGCAATTCCAAAGATCTGAAAATAAAAAACAATATGAAAAAAACATAAAACCCCATGCTCCAAGCAATCTGTGAATGCTGTGAATACAAATATATAAATACTTTCTACTACCACATTTTTGGTGGTACATACTCTGTTGCTTACACATCAGAGAAAATTGTAGCTGCAGCAGATGCAATTGTTAACTATCCATGAAGTTCCTGATTTAAAATCCCAACCATGGCAAAATTCAAAAGGCATACTATAGTGATTTCATTAGGGGTCAATTTATATTGTAGTCAAAGGTTTGAGTGCAAGTTATAACAATGCTTCAATTCACGTTATTAGCTAGCCTGTTTACAACAGTGTAGCCAGGTAGCACATGCAGCAGTATCAATACAGCAGCTCAGGTTTCAATGAGAAGAAATATCCTTACTATTTCCATAACTTTCCAGATGACTTTGGAAGTCTGTGAAGGCACAGTATTCAAACTAGCTAGTTTATTGCCAGTTCAGCTTTTTCTAAATGAATTACAATCACACGTGGAGTAAATGAATATGAATCAGTACTACACAGTCTGCTAAAGAACTGTCCTGTGCAGTATTTTGAAAGTATGATTAACAGATATATAAAGTTAGAATTATAAAACTTTTACTGTAGTCTTTGAGATGATTGATATTCATAGAGACAAGTGAATAGGAGAAAAGGCTTTGATTCTCTACTCCAGAGCAGATGGATGGGAAAGATGATAAGAAAATGAAAATGAAAGGACAAAAAAATGTAAAACAGAAAAGAAGAAAAGTTGATCAAAGGAGATGAAGACGGAACAACTAGAAGTTTAAGAAATCTACAACATCCTTGAAAAATGAAAAAGTCCCAGTCAGCACAGTTATCGTATTTACTTTGTTTGTTGAAGAAGCATCCAGGAAACCAGGTCAGGGAAGGTTTCAGGCTGTCTCAGAAGCCCATGGAACACAAAGAGACATTTCTTTTGTTCTACATTTTGGACCTGGATCTAAAATTCCTGTTTAACAGTCCATTTCATCTAATTAAAATTGGCACCAACATAAATTGCAGAGCGAAGAGGATGTATACTCCCTTTCTATGGATGGTTGGTTATTCCTGTCCTTCCCCAAGCCTTTTCCATGCCTTTATCAGTTTTCTGGGGGAGTGAGGACGGGTTAGTTTTGAGCTAGTTCACCATGCCTTTTCTTTGAGATCTACAGCCAGATGTGGGAGGGAAGCAAGACCTCTGCCTGTTTTGGCAGTCAATACTTGTTTATACTTCCCTAAAATGACTGTAAAACTATGGGGATAAGAGAAGAGGGAGTTCTTATATTGAATTAGTGTAGTACAATCTTTACTATAACAGTATAATTTTTAAAATGTTAATCAAGTATATTAACAGGTCTAGCATGCTTATGTAACAGTTGTTAAAACAATATAATTGTACAAAAAAAATTAAGGTACCTGTACAAACAAATAAAAAAGGGACATTTCTATTTCCAGCACCTCCTGCTGCTGAACAATAGTGCATCCACAAAGAAAAAATAAAGATAGCTTCCAATTAGCCTTCACGCATGTAGTCCTAGATAAAATCCATCTCATTAATGCAATCTAAATGTCAATAGAAGTACATTTTTTGTACTGAATCCTATATCCAAAAGAAAAAAAAAAAAAACTGGTTGTGAATAGAGTCAAAGGATGACAGAGAGAAAATGCAACTTCTGGGAGGAAAGGGATGACATGCAGATGCACAGTTTTCTCAGCTACTTCTGTGCCAATCCATGGACTGCTTAGCAGGCTGCTTGCTTCTCGCTGCGTCCAGTGTCCACCCCTTTTCCTGGTGGCGGCCACACTGTCATCTTTTTCCACCTCCCTTCCCCATCATTGCCTGGCCTCACTGCTGTGCTCTCTGCTCCCCACATCTCAGCTCCAAACTTCCCTTATAAGATACACAGCACCAAGGAAGACTCTGCCTGCCTAACTACTTCTAGTGCCTAAACAAAAGAAGCAAGAAAAAAATTGGACAGGATGAATAGTTCGTGTAGGGTTGCTTTAATTGCACCAGAGAGCTCATCCCATCCCAGGCACTTGAATTCCTAGAGTCTTGTGGCCACAGTAAGCGTAGTAGGGAAAATAGCTGGTAGTGTCACAATACCTTCTTATGGTTCTGGCTGCATTAAAAAAAAAAAAAAAAACAAACAACATCAATTCTTCAAACCAACCCACATGTCATGCAACTAGCAGTTAAAGCAGAGTAACTGTATTTTCCAAGGCAGTTTACATTTTAGTCAGAATTTTGAAACAGTTAATGAGCAAACAAACAAACAGCCTAGCTAAATGTTACTTCAGTGTAACCAGAAATAAACAAAATTCTGCCTTAGCATATGTATTTTGGGTGAAATGATAAAGAAGAAAGAAAATTACTAGGGAGTTTTCACTTCTATTATTAAGCTAGTACTTTTAATTGCATTCCTGTAGCACTTGTTTCTTTTCTGTTTTATTAATGGTCTGGTAAAGGAAACTTGCTACCACAAAACAACATACAAGCACCTAGCTTATTAGTGATTTTTTAAAGTAATGCTTGGGAATAAATCACTGGCTTCATACAAAACACAGCTGATGTAGAGATACCTTTTCCTCTGTTTTCCTTAAAGTTTTAGACCATCTCTTAAATGTATTTATTACTTAATGATTGGCATAAAGGCACTTATTTGCACAGCTGGGATAATGCCTGTTCACAGGGACCCAGAGTTATATATTCTGCAATTGCAACTAATCTATTTTATCTAAGTGTTTGTTCTCAGAGGCCAATGTCTGTCTGGAAAGTTCTTGTGTGTTAGAATGAACGTTATTTCTTTCAGTGGTTTCTATTTATCACTGTGCTGTGGGACACCACTGGCAATTTAGAAAAGAATAATGCCCTCCAGGTTAGAGACCAACAGCAGGAACTGCTCCCATAAAGACAAATGTACTAAAGATTTATCTGTTTACCTATGTAATTTTTCCCTCTTTAAGATACCGAGGGATTTTTGTGCATCATTTGCTACTGATTTGTAAGAGGTTGTTGTCTAAAGTAAAGAAACATGGCACCTTAGCCTACTCTTACCAAAAATTCCTCATTTTTTAGACAGTTTGAAGAGAACAGAAATTATTTTATAGTGAAATATATCTGCAGAGCTCTTAATGAAGCTGCTAAAACATATAATTACCTTAGTGATCTTAATGGTTTGATTCTCAGTAGAATTGGAGGAGCAGCGAGGGGGAAGCAGCTGTCATGTTGCCAGGAGCTATTCCCAAGTAGTAAAGATAGGCTGTGCATTTAAAACTTCCACTTACAGAAAGTAATGATAAAAGTCTAAGAATTAGTGCTGTGTTGAATTAATAAGTTAATTATAGACTTAATTTGTTTTTGTATACTGAGCTGGCGTATGGAATCCTCATTAAATCTGATGACAGGTTGTTTTCAGCATATTTGTTATTAAAAACAACAACAACAAATGATTTTAAGAAATATTGAAATAAATTTTAAAATTCAAAAACATAGGAGTAACATCGTCAATTGTAGATTTTAATTTGTTGGCACTGGCAGAAACATCGCATGCAAAGAAACTGTTAAAAATTGACCTTAGGTATAATATTTCACATAGGTAATTTTATATATATAGATTTGCATGTGTGGGAGGGTATATATGTAAAATTATATGCAAAATGCAAATAGATTTTACAAGGGTTATTAAAGGTATCATAGATATCTACTTAACTGGTGGCATGAGTATTTTTATGGGAGACATATTTCTGAGTGATGATTTTGAGCCCCAGATTCTGACATATGGCAAATATGCCTTGTCAGTGTCACCTGAGATGTTACTGGAAAGTGAAATTAAGAATTTACAAAATAAACATGAACAATTGGCTTTTTTCATCAGTCCTTAAGCAGTGGGTTATGGTCTTCCTGAAAGAGATCTGAGTTGTTTCGAAGTTGCTGCTCATCGGTGTTTTTCTAGTGACTGAGTAAAAAATACAGGTCTGTCCCTCTTTCCAAAAGTCTGCTTCTAGAAGGAGGTTCACCTAGTTTATCATATCCAAAAATCTTCTTGCTAAAAAAAGAAAAAAGCTATCTAAAGTAATGTTTGGAAGGGTGAGTGAAAATGAACAGGCTAGATAACTGGGGATGGAGTAAATGGTGAACTTTGTCAGGACACAGTTGTCATCAGACTGAGTGAGAAACAGCCAACATACCGCGATTACAAAAACCATATCTATTTTTCAGGTCTTACACAACAACCAAATTTAGACTGCTTCTAAAATGAATCTCAAAATTAAACTTCATGGATTGTCTCCCTGAAAATATGTAAGGGAAGAATGAGAGTTTATGTATTAAAACTCCAGGTTTTGCTTTTTCTTGCACCTATGCAATCTGATGAAAATCAACATGGTTACACATCCGTTACTTAGTTCTGAATTTGATCCTAAACTCACAGAACTATGACAGTCAGTGGTTGCTTGGTTATTTGCCTCTAGTAGCTTATATTAGAAGTACTTTTCTGATTCAGAATCAAAGGCCTTAACCCAATCAAATCTTCTAAAGTCTGTGTGAATAACTGTATCGAGCATCAAACAACAAATGGTTTATTCAAATTGATGTTTTTATGCATAATGTTCCCTAATCTAGAGCACTTAATTTTTTTTTTTTCCAGCGCAATGACTTAATTCATTTTATATCACTGTATTCTGTTGAATGATTTATGTTTAATTTCTTGGTGTCCAATTAACAGTATAATAGATTGTAGCTCATTGGGGATACTACATCTTAAGCAGTGTTACCTCTTCTGAAGGTGAGTTAGTCTTCATCAAGCCAGCTTTAAACTGATTCAATCCTCAACATTTGACATCCCAGTTGTAAGCCTCCAAATTCCCTTTGCAATTTTTTATTTTATTCCAAGCGGTCTAAATACTATATCAAATTTCTTTGGATTATAGAATTCAAGAAAATAAAAAAAGAGTAGAGGGCAGAGGTAGGGACATTTATTAATGAAATTAAAAACTATCTCAAATCGATATTAATTTGGTCTTGGAAAGTAAAGTGAAGCAAGCATAATGTGATACTAAGAGGACACTTTGTATTCTATGACTTCCCAAAAGGCTTCCTACCACTATTTAAAAAAAAAAAAAAAAATAAAATGGTGGTGGATCAGGAGGCTAAGCTGGTACTGCAGAGGATTGAGAGACCTATAGGAGGTATAGGAGAAGAAGGGATGATATTTTATTTTAAATTTAAAGAATTTCACATTACTTTTGGTGAAATAAGATTACAGACACTGTCTTCAGAAGTCTACCTGTTTTCATATTGAGATTACATTTCAAACTTGAATATTTTGAGGGTAGAAGAGAAGGATGTTCACACTGTCTTCTGGGGAAAGGAGTGATTTGAAACTACAACTACGGGAAAAATCTGGAAAATAAGAATATTTTAGACAAGAGAGTAAATAATGAGACGAAGAGGGATAGAAAGACAATAGAGGGGACTGGGAACTTTTTTTGTAACAGTGTAATGCAACTATCATTTGCTTTAAATAATAAATAGTTCTACAAACACTGGAACTAATAGAGTTGTGTTTCCAAATGATTTGTGTTTCCTTGAATGGCTTTTTAAATGAAGTAAACTAAGCCTGCAGCATGTTTCCTGTCCTTATTAAACACTAGAGAACTCGTATGAGGAGGGAAAGGGAGAAGAAGAATGAAAGCGAGATGGTGTCTAATAAAGTTCAAAATTTGATTGAAGTTTTTCCAAGAATTAAAGCATTTGTAACATCTCTCTCCTATCTACACCCTTCAACACAAGAATGTGTGTATTCAGTAATAGTTCAGTTCATACTCCGGTCTTTCCCTCAGTGTAGGTATCACTATAGCCTCTTTCCTGCCTCTAGCTAACTATTTTCACAGAACTTGTAAGAAGGTAACATCTGAAAACTCTGTCTTTCTGTCAGATTTGATAGAAATTGGCCAGCAAAAGTGCTGGAGGAGCAGGGACTGCCATGCTCTCACAACTGCACTGACTTATGAGCAGGCTGACTAGCGTGAACTTTTTATTCAGGAAAGAAGGAGGAAAACAAGGAAAGAAAACAGAAATCACCCTTTGGGAAAGTTTCACTAGTTTGTTCATTTTTTTCTTCCATTTTTTGTTATGAAGACTGAAAGAAAAGTCTTATTTTTTTGTTGCTTAGTCCTGGTTTATAATGTTTCCTTCTGGTGAGCTGGGCACAGAGATTTCATTTTGAATCTGTTTAGCAAAGCATTAAGTTGCATCCCTGGCCAACCAGTTGCCTGGTTCATGCTGATCTTCCATTCTGTCCTACTGGGTTGCCTTACTACAAATGAAAATAATTCCCTGTACTGGACCCATGATGTATCAAGGCATTACTTCTGACAAAGACATCTGCACATTCAAGGAGCCAAAATTTTCTGAGTGCATCCTGGGAGTAGTAGTCTAACTAGAAAGCTTGCTTCTCAGGGGAGAAAAGGAGCTTCCCATGTTGAAGAAGTAGCTCTCATCACATAACGTACCCCAAGTAGAAAATTAAATTTAATGCTAGGGCATTTGAGTTCAGTTCACTTTATTAAAAAGACAGCAGACGCAGGGGTACTTGGCACTGAAAAGAGTTCGTCTCACAAGTATTATGCACACTCAGACAGTGCACAAAGGTAGATGTAAGCCCTTCAGCTGAAGTGGGTGCAAGAGGACAGGGCACTGCAGTGGTGTTCTTCCAGCCAGATGATGACTGTGGAAGTGACCCCAGCAGATCTGACCCCCCACAAAGGGAATGGCTGTGCACAAGGTCTGTAAGGCAATTTCAGGCATCATGGCCATTGACATTACTGTTTCTGCCTGACCTTGACACTCAGCTTCGTTCTTTTTCCATTTTCAAGCCCCTACCCCCCTGCCTTCCTTCTGAAACAATTTTCTTTTCTGCCCTCCCACTCCCCTTCTTTCCTCTCCTCAAACAGGAGAATCTCCCTCTGTTGCCATAACAACAGACAGCAGCCTGGCCCTGGCTGGGCACTCCTGCCCTTTTCCTTAAAAATTCAACCTAATGTAAAAACATTTGTGTCTTGTTCTCTCTCCAGAATCCTTTTCCCTCTGTCTTTAATAGGAGAAAGACTCACTCTGCTCTGCGTGTGGCCACTGTCCTCTCTTACCCCCTTTCAAAACACTGTTTTCACACCACAAAGAAACACAGATTTGATGCTTAATTATCCCCTACTGAGCTTCCTATATAATGTACTCAGAAGGGCATGCCACTTTGCAAGCTTCACTGTACAAGTGTGTTTATCTTTGCCATCCTGGTGCTCCTCTCTGCAATCACCGCGCTGCAGCCGTACCACCTGGACCAGATGCAGACTGATAGGGAAGCACAGCTCTGCCCGGACAAAAGGATAAGGAAACGGGGAGAGCTGTGCCACAAAGTCATCATATCAGATAGCAGCAACAAAAACCTCCTCTTTCCTCAACTAATCCATCAGGCTAAAAGACAGCAGTTTGCTCATGCTTTTCCGGCCATTGACAGCAAACATATCATATAATTCTGCAAAATATCTGTGCTGTTTCATTTTGAGTCTTGTTTTACGGGGAATAAATTTCTCACCTGAACACCAACATAGACACAAGTCTATGGGTCTGTACAAGAATATTTAATTTTAGTTTGTTCTAATCTTGTAGCTTAATGTAAATGTCACTCTGGCACATATGATTTAGACGTTAATTGGACTTTCAGGTAAATTCCTGTTTCTGGAACCAAATCGTGTCAAAATGCAGATAGGGAAAGTTATCTTTAGCTTCACCCATTCTGTCCTCTTAGAGTGTACCTGGCATTGTCCTGACAGCCAAATTTCTGGAAGCCCACGTAATTCTGGAAGCCTCCAGGTCTTGGAACACTTATCACAGCATAGTGAGTATGAGCTAGTTGGAAGAGCAGGCAGATGATGTCAGTATCACTGAGCCCTCTTTTCCCTCACAATTTGGACAGCAAGCATTTTAGAAACTCTGTAATGTGCCAGGGCCTAGATATTATTGGCATGGAGTTCAGTTCTTTATGGTATCTACCTGCTGCCCCAGATATAGCATCTCTAGACCACAGAGAGGTGTGGATAGAGAAGGAGCAGCAGAAACATTATTCCCTTTGGTTGGAACTTTTTGCCAATTTTATATTGACAGTTAGCTCCATGAACCTTTGGGGAAGACTTTCATGTAACTCAGCATCCTCTGCTACACCTACATTTTTTAGGAAATGGTCTCTGTAGGTAAACTGCATCTGACTAGTAGCTGTATGGATGCCAGCCCAGCTACAGCTCTCTGTTCTGTGAGAGCATGCCTCCAAAAGGTGCAAGAGATGTGTCCTATCCTTTTTTATAAACCCATTAAGGAATGAATGTCACAGAAACACATGTCATCAGCACTGTTTCTCTAGTGGAAGATTAAGTTACAGGTGGTTCTCCTCCTCCACACTGTATTTTTTGGATGAAAAAGACCACATGATTGTTACATGACTGTTACTGGGTGATGGGAGCTGACACAGAGGAATGCTGTATAAAATAACAATTCACCCCACTACAATGACATGATAATCATGAACCCCAAGGAATTACTGAAGAACCAGTGGCCTTAGGAGGATCTAAAATTTCTAGTACAAAAGGAGGAGAAAGGGGTGTTGCTCACAATGTGTATTTAGGAACTGAGAAAGGGCAGTGCAAGTTTCTTGTTACCCTAACTTGAAATAAAGATTGAATTCCCAAGGTTTAATGGCAGACCTTCAGATCATCTATTTAAGCAGAAATTGTATGAGAGAAGGAAACATGCATGAGAGATATAGATACCTAGCTCACATAAAAATTATGCGGATAATTACTCTGTTCAACCACAGTCCCCTGGTGGGATATCCAGTTCGTCTTCAGGGATTGTAGGGACGTAGAAGACAGCCGAAAATAGTTTGTTGCAAAGTCTTTTATGCAACTAGAGGGAATTTTTTTTTATTTGTGCCCATCCTTTCTGCTGAGTATTTCACACTCATAACCCTCTTACTCATCTACCCAGCCACAGTTTTTTTAACATTAGAAACATTAATTTCTAAAACTCCGGCATTAACATCACTCTGCATTAGTGGAGTAGCATCTGATAGTGTTAGAATAAGGCAAAAATCTCAGTGCTATGCGAGCTACTAGGGAGCATGTTATGGGGTCTCTAGAGGGATTAGTTTGGAAACCTCAGAATGACTTCTGTGCTACTCGGGGCTATATCAAAAGAAGAGAACCCTAAGTCAAAACATTTCTGTCTCCCAAAATGGGTTTGACAGCCCTGCTTCATTCAGCGTCTAAGTCCTAAACACTGTTAACGTGAGCTTCTGTTGCTGACAATAATGTTTAACAGGGCTTCTTTCACAGCTTCTACAAACCTATCACATCCGGTTCTCACTGAATCATCTATGACTACTATTCTATCTCAAGGTCCCCAACTTTAGTTTTAGAAAAATGAAATGTGATTGTTGCACCATTTTTACTTCACGACAGGAAAGAGAGAGTTCATTTGATGTTTCAGTACATTAATAAGGTAGAACTCATAGCAAGGAGCAGAAAAGAAGGCACAAAGGCTTAGTCTAAGAAAACAGATACAGGTAAAGTGTAAATAAAACTGGGTAAATAAGCATTTTTTACATTCTTCTTGTATTGATTGAGTGGGCAAATGAAACTCTGGGAAGAAATTGTGTGGGTTGAACCAAACCATTATTTGTTTTCTAAAGATAATAATAATAATAATAGATTCAGTGCAAAAGGTATAACTTTTTTTCCAAACTGGAATATTCTACTTTTAAGATAAATAAAAATTTCCATTAAAAAAGGAGCTTTTGAAGCAGATTACAACTGCTTTCAGCAAATGTCAAAACAAAAATGTCTCACATCTTTTCATCCAAAAATAAACTGTGCCAATTTGTTAATCACTTGTCATCTCCACTGACAAAGGAAATTTGCAAACCTACATTTGGACAAAGTGATACAAAATACTTTGTTCTAATATTAAGGATAACAAGAGAATAGAGACAAAGAAAAGGGCTATGAACAGCTCCAATCTGCTTTACTTGTCTGTACTTGATCTGGATTTTCAGTCATGGATGACATAAATTTTCGAGTTGCTGCTAATATATACCATGTCTCATACCACACTCATCAACAGTTCACTGAGTTGACTGGCCTCCAACATACCTGTCACCCATCACAATTAACTACAGTCACTGTCACAAACAATTTAGTAGATACACATCTGTGCTCAGTCAGTCAGTCCCAGCTGTGAGGTGCATAAGTCTCATTTGATGAACCCAGTTCAACAACAGGGTTCTTGAAAAAGTGTTAAATACAGTGACCTGAACCAAATACAACAATGTTTAATCTGTTTATGAGAGGATTGAATTGACATGCCTTCTGCATTCTTACAGGCTTCAGAAATGCACCGCAGTGCCACTGTGAGATTCTCTTTCTTTGAAAGCTGTCTTTTGTCCAGAAAAAAAAACCGCAACTGAAAAGGTTTTCCTAGAATGCAGTGGAATAAACAATAGATTTGCTAATTATTACCACCGGTATGGTAGACTTGACACATGGTTGCATGGGGAGAACACTGAAATATGTACACACTTGACTGTCTGCATTGTTGCTGGTTTTAATGTCTATGCTGAGCTCAAGACAATGATTCTAGCAAGAATTAATAATTTAAATAAAGTGTGGTGACCCATAAATTTGAACTAACCAATCTGCTAAATAACTAGAAATCCATGTTCATTCAGTAGCTGACATAAAGTAGATTCTAAACTACTGCCAATATTCCAATACCTGATTAAGGAAATGTTTTTATTTCTAAAAAAAAAAAAAAAGAAAAGCCTTGAAATATTACATAATGTATTAGTAGATCAAGATTTTAAGGTCACACAGATTTTAAGAGCACAGAGGGGAATGTGTCGGACATGGAAAATGTATACCTGTGTTTAAAAAGTATTTTCCTTAAAGTACCCCTAAGAATTGTTCTTACCATAGACAATTCACTCAGAGGCTGTTCTTTTCTTTTATAAGCGTGCTTGACATTTCAATGCCTTTTTTTTACATTATGCTGTCATATATAGCTGTGCAAAAAATTACCAAATGAAAATGGTAGTATTTCATAATTCATTTGTCCAAGTAAAAGCAATTACACAAGTCACAAGACAATGAGCAGTTAAAGTTTATAAATGCCTGCCTGAAATGAAAAGCACAGTGTTATACTCAAAGAGATTATATTTACCGTTACTGAAATTTTCAGAACAATTTTTTATAGGACAGAAACAACTGTCATCAGATTCTCTAGTTGTACTGGTCAGTAAGTCAAACACATTTGATCACCGAGAAGGCCAGACATTGCCTACCTTACTTTAAATGACATCCAGTAAAATCTGATGCTTTCTTTTAGCTCCAAATATCTATTCTCCCCAGTCTCAAATGCTGGACTTGTGGAAATAAAAGCTTTTGCCACATTTAAAGGTTTCCCACTTTCAGAAGTAAATTAAAGGAGAGTTGGGAGAACGCAGAGAGGTTGATGGGTGCCATAGACTAGGATGATGTTAGTTCTGGGGAAATCATTTATGAAGCTTCTCTCTCTAAGCTGACTTTCTGCCTTTTGGTTAAAGCAACAGAGGAATAGGATGCTGGCTTATATGGTTATGGCACCCACCCTGTTGAACAAGAGACATGGACAGATCTAGTAAAGATGTTGTCAGCAAGTGTGCAAGGAAATTAGGTGAGAGTAGATACTCTTCACCTGGTGAGTATTTCTTCTTGGTTCAGACTAACTGGTGAAACAGGAACTTGGCTTCATGAGTCTGAAGTCACTGAGTTTGACCTCGTTGAAGTCTGCCCAGAACAAGCATATGTGTTACTAATGGTGCCACCCTGGGGTTACTGAAGTCAAGGAACAGTGATTTCTCTATCTTGTCTAATAGATGGATGGATTCATATCTTCCACTGAGCGAGAGCAGTGTGTGATGGTGAGAAAATGAGGCGTAGGTGTGGGTGATCAGTACACACAGGTGCTTTTCTGCTACAGAGGCTGAGTGCTCATTTGCTGTAACCTGCCTCTGATGAAGCATACAATTTTGCTGCCTCTACCTGAACAGACAGAAAACATGCTTCCTTCTTCCACTGCAATAGTGGACTTAAAGAACAAGTGGAAAGCTCTAATAAAAATATATACAAACACATGTAGGGAAAAGCTAAATCAAAGGCATCCTCATGCCTTGTGAATCTAGTGAAGATTTCTGCAGAAACTGTCTCTCAGACAAACTTCTACTTACTTATTGAGGGAAAGAGAGACATATAAGGTTGGGTAAAGCTTTCACAGTTCACAAAGTTGTTTACCTTATGTTTTATTTTTCTAGATCCTCAAATGCATTGTGCATTTCCTAAGAGATTCAGTATATGAATGTCGAGGTTTAGTCCCAGACGGCAACTAAGCACCACACAGCCGCTGGCTCACTCCCCCCAGGTGGGATGGGGGAGAGAATTGGAAGAGTAAAAGTGAGAAAACTCATGGGTTGAGATAAAGACAGTTTAATAGGTAGAGCAAAAGCCGCACAGGCAAGCAAAGCAAAACAAGGAATTCATTCACTGCTTCCCATCGGCAGGCAGGTGTTCAGCCATCTCCAGGAAAGCAGGGCTCCAGCATGCATAATGGTTCCTTGGGAAGACAAATGCCATTACTCTGAATGTCGCCCCTTTCCTTCTTCCTCCCTCAGCTTTACATGCTGAGCATGACGTCATATGCTATGGAATATCCCTTTGGTCAGTCGGGGTCAGCTGTCCCGGCTGTGTCCCCTCCCAACTTTTCATGCACCCCCAGCCTACTCGCTGGTGGGGCGGTGTGAGAAGCAGAAAAGGCCTTGACTCTCTGCAAGCACTGCTCAGCAATAACGAAAACATCCCTGTGTTATCAACACTGTTTTCAGCACAAATCCAATACATGGTCCATACTAGCTACTGTGAAGAAAATTAACTCTATGCCAGCTAAAACCAGCACAATGAATAATTACTTGGTTCATGGATCTTCTCTCTTAGAGCATGCAACCACAGAATAAAAAAGTCACCATGTGAAATAAATGATTGTTCACATTATTCAAACAGTATATTCCAAATATAGCACTCCCCGTTAGCTGGGATTTCATAGCAGGCCAATATAGATTTTTAAAAACTGCTAGATGACAGAAACACCTTAAACTGTTCATGGGAATTTTCCAACAGCAAAAGAGGCCATAATTCTTAGAAGATTGCCAAGATTAGATACTCCATGAATGTTTTATGTGAAAAACAGCAGTAGAAGGAAAGTATAACAAAACTAAATTACAGGAATGTTAGCCCCATAGGTACCATACATGCTACCTACAGTGGATCAAAGATAATTAATTGTATAGCACCTTTCATTAATTTCTATTTACAAAAACTTTCCAAATGTTAAGTTATGATTAAGTGGACCTATCAAGTAGCTTATGAATTGTTAAAGAACACTTGGCCATCCACCATGTTGTTTATAACCTGATCTAAAGTCATGGTTCTAAAATGTATAAATCTATGTGTTGGTCTTCCATGCCATACATATGTAGACTATTAATAGGCAGTGCTACTGATAGAGAATTTAAGATAAAGCAGTTGTTAGTTTCACCGAACGTAAAATAGTGCAAGATTTTCTGAACTCTAAGTAGTAAGTGCTGAGAGACAAGAGTGTGCAACAAGATAGTTTCACACTGAAACTCTTTCTTCTTCTGCAGTTTCTTTTTTTTTTTTTCTGTTAATCCCTTTATTTGCTTTAGTTCTCCCTGGACATGCTTCAAAACAATGTTACAGGTTCATCAACATGGGATATTTGCTATTGCAGATTTACTTGTTGTTACTGATCTCATTTAGAAGATGGTGCTTATGCTGACACTATACCAATCAAGCAGGAGTCACTGTGGTGGTTTGATTTTTAAATCTTTCCAAACTTAGCATTGAAAGAAGGCTATGGCAAACAAGATTTTCAGTTCCTATGTTTGTTTTCAAAATTAAGTGTATTTAATTCTTTAGGGGTATATTAAAGGAATTAAAATCCACTGAAAAGCATTCAGCTTTGTATTTTTTCCTATTTAAGTTACAACAATTAATTCAAAATTAGAACTGGGGAACAGAAGAGAATAAGGTTACAGTTAAATTTTCTTAATTGGTCCAATTCAGTACAAACTGAGATATATAAAATGTAAATGCCATCATGAATCAGGCTAAAGTTCTATGATCTGACATTCTATCTAGTGTATTTATTTCTACTGTATGCATGTGTAGAACACATATTGTTTTTACTCTTAAGGAGTACTTCATTCTCTCGATGCAAATGCATACTTTCTATTGCAAAAAATAAATACAGCAGTGTTACTGAGACCTTATATTTAGTCCCATAATCTCATTGTAAGTAGTCACTGTTTAAAAGACCCAGCATAAACTGGGGACAGAAGAAAGAAAAAATCATATTAGCAGGTATCAAAACATATTTAATTCCTGAAGCATTCATAACCACTAACCTTCAGTTGCATGCTATTGAGTATCACAAAGACATTCTGTTGGTCACAACTTGCCTGCCAGTAATAAAGTGCTGTCACACATAATACATTTCTCATGCAATTTCGTATTAGTTAATGATATCAATAATTTCAGTTCAAAGGAGTTTACTAAAATGAGAGACACACAGTTGCCCCATCTGTTCCACAAAGGACATGGGACATTTTGTTTATTTTATAGCATAAGTACAGCCTATGAGATCAAGTACTGTGTCACTATCATTGAGGCCATAATAATGAGGGACAGGGTATTCCTGGGGATTACAAACCACACTCGAATTCTGAGGCTGACGTCAAAGATATTGGGACTTCAATCACCTGAGAGCTGCAACATATACTCAAAATTTCATACAATTGAAATTATATTATTAATTAGAATAAGAGCTCATACCCATACATTTATTATTAGCATATATCCATTTCACACTATATTATGCCTTTAACTCATTCTGCACAACATACTGACATTAAACATGACGAAAAGTATCAGAAGGGAAGGCTGCACTGTCCAGCTGAAGTAACTCTATTAGGGTTAAAAGTTGCTGCAAAACTGCAAAAATCTATTTATTAATTAAAAGCAAAGACTGGAAAACTATTCCCTACAACAATAATAGTACCTAGGTATAATATCAAAGTAACCATTATGAGACAGTTTGCAAAGTAACTTATTAAAATTGAGCTGTAAATTAGCTCATAAACCCTATTTTCCTAGGACAGATCAATCCATTGAAAAAAATTTAAAAAGTGTTCTAAACAGACATGAGTTTTATTCCAGATTTTTAAGGAAATTAAATGTCAGTACTTCATACATCAGCATTCACTTTACCTTCTTGCATGATAGTGCACGGCATATTTATTGTGCAAACCTATATGAAATACACAGATAACAATTAAAGGAATTAGATTAAGCTCCATTAGATAAAAACTAAAAAAAAAAAAAAGTATGATATTTGAATGAAGAGTAACTCAAACTTTTTCCACAGACTAAATGTTTTTTTCACATTACTCTTGCATTATACTTGTGAGAATTAGCAATGTCACCTCTTACTTTTTATGAAATTTTGTTTTTACTTTCTCCCAGGTATAAATGTTCAGCATCTGAAGATTTACAAAATTACTCAGAAAGTATCTAAAACCAGAAATGTTCCCAGGTATAGAACTGTCCTTTTAAATGTTACTGTCTTCCCTCAAAAATTTTTGGAAACTTTACCTTGGGGAGACATTGACTGAGGAAAGCAGGCAATTCTGACTCAATGCTTTCGTAAAAGGATAGGCCAAGAGAGGGGAAGAAATCCCTTCAGGGCTTTTGCCAGGAGATAAGAGATAAGAACTCATTCTCCAGGGGAATAGAAAGGAACAGCAAAAATGTTTAGATCTTGGGGTACCAGGTTATGAATTATTTCCATTTCTGGACAGCTTTGCTTTCTACTATTATATGAGAAACAGAAATTCAACAAATTTATGGCATGTATATTTATACAATACTTAGCTGATTAACTGCTTACATGGGATATGATACAGAGAAGCTTCCAATGACCCCATTTCAGACAGAAAAAAAATTAAAAAGTATTTTTAGTTTTGTATGTGGGTTCCTGACTAGTTAAGAAAGAATATCTATCCATATTGCTGCAACTGTTTTTAGCTTTTGCTTTGTTTTTCTGGGCAATACTGTATTTATGATATGTTTAGGGCATATATTGCTAGGAAAGCTAGGTCCTTACAGGTATGCTGCTGAGTGCTATTCTTACATTGTGTTCAGTGATGTGGGGTTTTTGTGTTTCATTTGAGGGGGGGGGTGTTGGGGGTTTTTTTGTGATATTTTTCATATCAGACCATTGCATTGTGAAAAATATCTGCATATTTTGCGGGGCTGAACATATACCTCTACACTAACAGGTCCATCTTCTGTTTCTCTTGAACAAGGTCTTCAGGGGCTGTATTTTGCAGCATGAAACAATTTATTCTGTTTATGGATCTCAATCTTTCTTGAAAATTTTTATTGAAAATGAGCAGGGAATACGCTTTTTCTTCTTTCAGTGATGCCCTAAGGAATATAAATTTGTTACAATATCTCCTGATTCCAGTTCTGCTTCTCAGATGGTTTATCCACTGTTTCAGACAATATCAGATGCAAATGCTCTCAAAATAAAGTTAAGCTATTGTTCTTTATAATTCTTGGATGCATTAAAGAAAGAACAGGTCCAAAGATAGATGACAAAAGTTTAACAGAACTATACTATAGGCTAAACTGCTGGAAATAAATGTGCAAACTGTACAATTATCGAACAATTAACTTTTTGGACTGCATTGTGATCTACCCTCAGGGTAAAATAGACCAAAACACCTGTTAAATAGCGTAAAATCTAATTTTACTTAATGGCCTTTATTTCCCTAATTTGCTTAGTTCTTGGGAAAAGCTGCGATCAGGAAAAATATCTTATTCCCCCTGTGGAATGAAGTGCCAATTTGTTCCAGTTCCCTTCAGTGTGTATATCGTACTTATGCACAAAGTGAAATTCATTTGCAGATGAACTGTATAGCTCCAGGAAATTGTTACAGGAACTATGACATGCAAAAAAATGCTTTTGTCTGTCTGTGTGTGTGCTCCTGGAAGGCACACTTTTACTTTTATTGGAGTGGATTCTAATGACTTAGGCCAATAGATGTCATAATGGATTATACAATTACCTGAAAGGAGGTTGCAGAGAGGTGGGTGTTGGTCTCTTCTCCCAAGTGACTAGCGACAGGACAAGAGGAAATGGCCTCAAGTTGTGCCAGGGGAGGTTCAGGCTGAATATTAGGAAAAATTTCTTTCCTGAGAGAGTGGTGAAGCATTGGAACAGGCTGCCCGGGGAGGTGAGTCACCCTCCCTGTTGAGGTTGAGTCACCCTCCCTGGAGGTGTTCAATGAATGTGTGGACGTGGCATTGTGGGACATGGTTTAATGGGCATGGTGGTGTTGGGTTGATGGTTGGATTTGACGATCTTACACGTCTTTTCCAACCGTAGTGATTCTGTGTGTGTGTGTGTGATATTAAAATCATTGAAATTATTCTCTGAATGTGCTTGATTTCTTATCTGTTCAGAAATGTCTAAAATGAACAGCAGAGTCTTCTGCACACAAAATGTGAGGTGTATGGAAGAGTATTTCAATCTTCATTATAGATTTAATTTAGGTCATAATATATTAGAAAACAACTTTTCCAGACCCCTCTGAAGCATTCATCATCCAAAAGTCTCTGTAACCTGTTCATTGGTCTTCCATAAGTAAATCTTAAAGATCTCGCCCACACAAATCCTGATTTCTATTAAACCTGAACTAGCTCAGCAAGCCCAAACGTTACCTCTTAAAAATAAGATGACATTAGAGAAGACTATGAAAAATCAGGACTTAAATTCTTTTTCTAGGACATTATTCTTCACTGTCCATTTCAAAATCCTAAAGAAAAGGTGAAAAAGGGACTTTTGTACATTCAAAGGAAAGAAAAAAAGTGGAGAAAAAAAGGGTTTTTATACCCCTTAAAGCTGTAGGCAAGAGAAATGTAAGTAAAACACTTTCTATAAAAGCACTGCTTCAGGGTAGACTATCCAAAAGACAAAAACGAAAACCAGAAAAAGTGGGTGAATATTAAATCTAAACTAGTTCTATATCTAGAACTTGCTAGTTATATGAGTATTTGGTAACTCTCTATTTAATGGCAATACAGAGGGTATGGGCAACATGAAAATTAACACCTGGGCTCAAATGTACAACGCAGGGGTAAGACGTAACTAACAGAAGAAAAAAAATCACATACAAATGAGTCCCAAATCATTCATCTGTAATAACAATTAAGTTCAATTCAGGGTTTATATTTCCCCACCCTCCCACAAAGCTGACTTGAGATTATTTTTCTCCTTTTTTCAAAACAATTACATTCTATATTAGTTGAATTATATTATCACATAGAAATAAACACTTATAGTCCCTAATGATGACAATAATTTTCTAGAGAACAAAAGGTTCAGTTGCTTTTGGTTTTTTATATAAAATGTATCTTTGTTTATAATAATCAGCAATTAGTTCTGGCAATATCCCTGTGGCTCCCCTGCCAGCTGGAAGGAAAAACAATTATATAGTTGGTATTTCTTTTAGGACAGCAGCTTCAGATTCACTGTACAAGCAACTATTTTCATCAGTGTTATTTAGATTTTTAAGAATTACCTTCCCAAATTTGTTTCAAGAAATCATTTTCATCCTTTGTGATTCAACCCAAAATTGAATGACACCTGACAGTCAGAAGGTGATGTTTCAATCAGAAAGTAACATATTGTTGTGGTTTGACCCCAGCCAGCAACTAAGCACCACAGAGCTGCTCACACTGCCCCCCCCCCCCCCCCCAAGCAGGATGAGGGGAAAGAGAATTGGAAGGGTAAAAGTGAGAAAACTCATGGGTTGAAATAAAAAGAGTTTCATAATTGAAATATTATAATAATAATAATAACAACAACAACAATAATAATAATGTAATTAAAAAGAAAATAACAGAGAGAAATAAAACCCACGAAAGACAAGTGATGCAAATGAAAACAGTTGCTCACCACCAACCAACCGATGCCCAGCCAGTCCCTGAGCAGTGGCCCCCGGGCCAACCTTCTCCCTAGTTTATATGCTGAGCATGACGTCATATGCTATGGAATATCCCTTTGGTCAGTTGGGATCAGCTGTCCCGGCTGTGTCCCCTCCCAACTTTTCATGCACCCCCAGCCTACTCACTGGTGGGGTGGTGTGAGAAGCAGAAAAGGCCTTGACTCTGTGTGAGCACTGCTCAGCAGTAACTAAAACATCCCTGCTTTATCAACACTGTTTTCAGCGCAAATCCAAAACATAGGTTCATAGTAGCTACTATAAAGAAAATTAACTCTACCCCAGACAAACCCAGCATACATATGTATTTAGAAGAGAGTTTAAGAATGCTTTAAAGGGTTTACCAATGGTTTCAAGTTACATATGGAAGAAAGAGATGGGAGAGGTCAGAGGTCTGAGGCAAATTTATGTGAGTAAGGATGTAAGTCATACCTTCCATTGAAAGAATACCTGAATGTTAGTCCCTCTTTCTATCATGTATTTTAACCGATACCAGCTTTTGTAAGTAGCATCTTCTAGACAGAAGCATCTTCTAGCATCTTCTAAAAGTAACAAATGTGAAGGAAAAAAAGTTATGCTCTAACTACCCCCAAAAAAGATAAAGGGATGAGATTTTAAAAAAGCCAAACCCTGTAGAAAATTGTAACTGCTGTCTTTATTAGCTGGTTAATTTCTTTTTGGCATCACAGTAGATCCTCAGGGAAGAACTGTGGGATGAAAACACAGTATGATCTCTGGCATGGAAACAGGCAAAAATGTGATTGCTGAAAATGAGGGATACTGTAAGAACAAATCTGACATTGGTATCTGGACTGAAGAGCTGGAACAACACGCTAAGAAAAGTACACTACAAGGTTACAGAGAATTGGAAAGGATCCTGAGAAAAAGTTTAAAACGCATTTTACAGAAGGGAAGGGAATGGTGAGGAATGATTCAAATGCATAACAGGTAGTCAAAATTACAATGTATTTGGTCAGGAATAGCACTTTTTAGGAAAGGAAGTAAATATGACAGCCATATTTTATACTGAATGGAAAAGATACTGTTTGTGAGTAAAGCTAGAAAGTAACATAAGGGCATGTATAAGATGAAGGAGGGGAGTGGGCTAACAATTGCACACTTAAAATTTAGTGTACTATTACCCCTGCAGACTGAGTTGTATCCAGTCTGTGCTGCATGAACAGCATAGACGTGGGTTTAACAGAATGCCATAGATGATTAAGGCGTCAGGTTGTAATATAGGAGATAGTAGGAGAGAAGGAAAGTAGAAGATATATATTAAAGACAATAGCAGAGAAGATGTATCTAAATCACTTGAAACAATCTGATCAATGTATTGGGAGCTGTGACTGATCTAAACAATGATACATCATAGTAGTATAGACAAATTTGGATTCTTACCTTTATTTATTGATCTTTCCCTTTCAGATGGCAACCTACTGCATCTCCATTGGCAGTTCATAGTGATTACTTTGCGCTGTTTCATGCCTTCATGCTCCTTTTTCCATCCAGAGGCAAGAAATTGTCAGTGTTTGAGTAACTTAGGAACTGAAAGAAAGACAAGGTTGGGAGTTAGGCATCTACATATCTTTACAAAACTGGCCCTTCGAAACAGAAACCTCACAGGTATTCAGTGGTGCTTAACTTGTGCATGGAATTCTGGATTCTAAGACACATAGATATTTTTGAAAGTTTGGCCCATAGACATAGAACACAACACATATCAAAACAGGTAATTAAGCATGATCTGTGGTTATCTACCTGTTCTTTAAGAAGACTGGTTGTGAGTGAGCTGTGGTCTACATGTCACAAAACTGTAAAAACACACCTTTCTGTACAAATTCATAGAACCTGTCAGGAAAAATTAGCTCAGACATAGCATTTCACGCATCTGGCTAAATGGCCTTCACAATGGGACATGGTTTAATAGGCATAGTGGTGTTGGTTGATGGTTGGACTTGATGATCTTACAGGTCTTTTCCAACCGTAGTGATTCTATGATTCTGTGATATGCATAGAATATAGCTCAACACATAACCCTTACATAAGTCCTTGTTACAATGTGCCCAGAATAAGAGAAAAAAGAACAAACACATTACTAGGTGCATCCTGTTCTACTTCCTGTCCTTTCCCATGCTTTGTACTGTACGTGAAGGTGTAGCAAAGAATTAATCCACAGACATCTATTGCGTTTTGCCTTGAAACCAACATTCTGCCATTTCTCATTAGATAGGCCCTCCACTGTAATAAAGTATATTATTAACAAAGCCACAAATACTAGACCGAGCAAAATCAGTGGCAATAAAATGACTAGGCAAAGATTTAATTTGCTTCCAGAAATCATTTAACTTTCCAGATGTTTAGCCACAGATAATTAATACAATCATTTGGGTTTAGCAGACATGGCCAAAAAATTGTCGGGGAAAATCTAGGAAGCATTTCTTAAACTTTTAGTTCAAGACTTAGCTACAGCTGGGATACATTGATTCATTTGTGGCCAGCAGGTTGACGGAGGTGATTCTACCCCTCTACTCTGGTCTGGTGAGACCCTACCTGGAGTACTGCATCCAGCTCTAGAGTCCTCAGTACAAGAAAGACATGGACCTGTTGGAGTGGGTTCAGAGGAGGGCCACAAAAATGATCAGAAGGATGGAACACCTCTCCTGTGAGGAAAGGCTGAGAGAGTTGGGGTTGCTCAGCCTGAGGAAGAGAAGACTCCCAGGAGACCTTATTGTGGCCTTTCAATACTTAAAAGGAGCTTATAAGAAAGTTGGGGACAGACTTTTTAGTAGGGCCTGTAGCAATAGGACAGGGGTAATGGTTTTAAACTAAAAGAGGGTAGATTCATACTATATATAAGGAAGAAATTTTTTTCAATGAGGGTGGCAAAACACTGGAACAGGTTGCCCAGAGAGGTGGCAGAGGACCTGTCCCTGGAAAAATTCAAGGTCAGGCTGGATGGGGCTCTGAGCAACCTGATCTAGTTGAAGATGTCTCTGCCCATTGCAGAGAGGGGGTGGACTAGATGACCTGTAAAGGTCCCTTCCAACACAAACCATTCTATGGTTCTATGATTCTAGCCCATGTTTTCTCTGAATTCCTGTCGTTTTTGTTTCTGGGATTTTTGGTTTTTTTTTGTTTGGGAAAACCTCTGCCTTATAAAACTCTGCATTAACCTTTTCTCTGTATTATCCTTTACTGAATGTTTTCTTTTAATTTTTTGGTTTTTGCTTTTCTCTTCTCCATCCATTTCTTGGTCACTTGCTCTTCCAAGAAGTTGTTAACATTTATACATTTTTTTCATTTCCTTTTCTTGTCACTCCTGATTTCCTTGGCTCCCTAGGCCAGAAGCTGTTTCTTTCATGTTTACAGTGTATACTAGACAGAAAAACATATTTTTTATATAGTTAAAGTACTAAATCAAAGAATATTTGTATTAAAAAAGTCATGATGTCAAAAAATATTTCCCTCTCCCAACTGCTAGTATTTTGATTGCTTTCTTAAAACCAATAAAAACTGGAAAAGAAGAGATCTTTAACTAAAAAAATCATTTCAGTCTGCTTTTAGGGATAATTAATTTCGCATAGCTTAATACAAATTAGCAATATTTACTTCACATCTACTTCAAATCTGATATCCAATAGAAAAGGGGAATAGACTTGTACTGTACAGCAGACTGTATTCTATTTCATTAGTATAGTATCTGAGTGGCATCCAGTAGCGCAAGTGTGGCACAATAAATAAAACATCAAAGGAAAGTACTGTCTTAACCATGGTTTTTATTTCTTTTTTTAAAGAGGATGAAATCTAGCACAGGAAGAAAAAATGTGGACACAAGTTTATTCTGCAGCATAAGAAGATTCAATAAGAAGACATCTCAGCAACAATGTGAATTACAAAAGCTTGTATTACCCTCTGTAGATCATGTGGTTAACTTTGAATTAGAAGCTTATATACAGCTCGCCTCGCAATCTTGTACCACATGGTGTCTAGAAAACTACTGAACCTCCACAAACATTGAAAATCACTGAACAGATAAAGCAATTTTTTATAGGGTCTAGAATTGACTAAGACAATTGTTGTGGTTTAACTCCAGCTGACAACTAAGCACCACACAGCCGCTAGTTCACTCCCTCGCCCTCGGGGATGGGGAAGAGAATTGGAGGGGTAAAAGTGAGAAAACTCATGGGTTGAGATAAAGACAGTTTAATAGGTAAAGCAAAAGCCGCACAGGCAAGCAAAGCAAAACAAAGAATTTGTTCACTACTTCCCATCAGCAGGCAGGTGTTCAGCCATCTCCAGGAAAGAAGGGCTCTATCAGGCATAATGGTTACTTGGGAAGACAAACGGCATCACTCAGAATGTCCCCCCTTTTCTTCTTCTTCCCCCGGCTTTATATGCTGAGCATGACGTCATATGCTATGGAATATCCCTTTGGTCAGTTGGGATCAGCTGTCCCGGCTGTGTCCCCTCCCAACTTTTCATGCACCCCCAGCCTACTCGCTGGTGGTGTGAGAAGCAGAAAAGGCCTTGACTCTGTGTGAGCACTGCTCAGCAGTAACTAAAACATCCCTGCTTTATCAACACTGTTTTCAGCACAAATCCAAAATGTAGCCCCATACTAGCTGCTATGAAGAAAATTAACTCTATCGCAGCCAAAACCAGCACAGCAATGTATTAGAAGTAAATAATAACTAATAGGTACCTTAAAACAAGTAGTCAGATTATGAAGCAATTTGACCAAAACAATAATAGTGAAATAATGAAACCAAAAAAGGAAACTTTTGGGAGAATATTTTGTAGGTATGGGAAACAGTGTTCTAATTCTTCTTTAATAACTCAAGAGAGGATAAATTTTACTTCTAACAAAGTATTAGCTGCACACTGACAGGAATAAATTTGACGCCTGGCAGCAAAAGCATGTGTTAAGACCTACTTAAGGTTTTATAAATCTATCTTGTGGTACAACTTTGCAATACCAGACTAACATAATAAAACCAAAACCTAGACTTCTGGAATTAAAACTAATTAGTAAGTAGAGTGAGGTTTGGGAAAGAGGCCCAGATGAGGTCAGCTGCATGGTAAAAAGTTTCTAAATATGTAAAGGACCTAAAAAGTAAGTAATGCAATGCCAACAGTTCTTTCAAGTTTTAGCAAAAAACCCTCACAATCAAATAAGCTTTATACCTTTTGAAGGCAAGTAAAAGCCAGCAACTTTTCTCAAGTTTGTATAAAACATCAGTCCCTGCTGAGACTGTAGTGACCACAGTGACTGCTTTAAGAACCTTCTAGCCTTTGATCTCATCTCATTCTGGACAGCTATATAAAAACACTTTGATTCAACTAATGATTACTTTTCCCCAAAACAATTTAAATGACCATCTGGATGTTCTCTAAATAGAATGGAATGGAGGAAGACGCAGGATTGTCAGAAACATACCAGAATGCAAAAGGACTTAAATTATTAAAGAATAAGATCCATCTTCAGAAAGATGAGTGAGGAAAATACTGTATTGCTTTCACCTTCAAAATATCCCCTGAATTGTACATCCACGTTGCCACCCTTTTCTGAGGACAATCACTCCGTAGCAACAATTTCAGTAATTTTTAAGAAACTTCAGCTTCAGTACATTTTTCCTGGCAGACCTGAGTAGGTAAAGCTTTTGGTTCGGAAGGCTCAGAGGTTCTTGTATACTTTGCTAATAGCAATATTTACTGTGAAATACTATAAATTCATCTCTCACACTGTTTCTGAAAAGCCAAAATGTACCCTAGACTTACCGTATTGTAAGAATGGTCCAAAAATTGTTCGTAGGAAAGCATTAAACTGTGCTTACAGCCTATGCTAACTAATAACTAAAATTAAATTAAAATCAGGCCAGAGAACAGACTCAGCAATGTATGTAACTATTTAAGTAATTTCTAAATCTGATGGTGAAAGTCTCAGGCTTGGTATGACCTACTGGGGAGTTTAATGTTGGAATAAAAGCCTGTTCCACAGTTGCATCTCCATCTGCAATGATATAACTTGGGTAGACAGCTGGAAGAGAAGCAGACTTAAAGCTTTGTGGGTCAGCCATAGAGAGAAAGGCATGCTGACACACACAAAGCATTAGCACTTAGGGGAAACTTACTCATTGTACAAGTACTAATATATTAAGTTAGAGTAGAAACTCTTGTACTGGTAAGCACAAGCTCTCATAAGTCATTTATTGGAAGGAGTATGAATAAATATTCAACAGTGTAAGAATAGCTCAGTCTATAGCAATGAGAAAAAAAGAGAATGACTAAACAATGATCTCTAAGAACAAAGCAAAACTAAAGAAGGAATATTAACTGCATGTCTTGGTCATTAATTTCCAAAATCACTGCTCCTCAAGGAGATATATTTTAGAAAGCTGTTTGCAGAAACTGCACAAATTTGTCTTCCTGTGCTGATCTATAGAGTTTTTATTCAAAACATGCAAAACAGGAAAGCAGATCAGATCAAAATCTAGAATGCTTCTTTCACATCAACTTCGCATTCTCGGTTCATAACCATTCATTCTCTCTTCACCATATATTCATCTTCAATCTCTCTCTCTAAGGTCTGCAGAAAGGCTAGAATTTCAGAAGCTGGTAGGATCATTATGACTTTAGAAATAGACTTGTAAAAAGCTTCAGGGAGGAAAGAAAGAATTAGAAATATAAACAGTCCAAAATTATTTGATGCTGGCTGCAGGTATTATCAAACGGAACATGAATGAGGGTCTTTTATTTACAACAGAGGTTTTTTAAAACAGATATGTATATTTCTCTGGACACTAAGTTCTGGTCTCTCTTTGTTTGTTTGTTCTTTTGTTTGTTTCTTTTCCCAGATGACATTTATTATTGATTGGAAAGATAACGTTTTTAATGACAAGCAAACCAATGTAATCCTAAAGTCAACAGCTGATGGAAATGAACAAGTACAACACAATGAATATATGAATAACAATTGGAGATCTTGTGTAGGGTTAGATTCTCTTACATGCTCAGACTTAGGAAATATGTGATCGCATCTCCCTGAGAATGGCCAGGCAACCTCAGCACCAATTTCTAGAACTATTTCTAAGTACTGAGTTAGTGGCAAATAAGTACATAAGTACTTTTTCCCATCTGGCAAATAAAGACAGGTTGTCCAGGGGCCTTCCAGCCAGTCAGTCTAAAGACATTAGTGAAACATCAGATGGATCACAGTGAAACTTGGGGCTACTCACACAGGGTGGTTTTTTTCTGTAGAGCTCATACATGCCATACTTTCCCAACATCCTTTATTATTGCCCCCTAATAAGCTATATTATTTATGAATTGATGTGAAGGTGGTTTAAGACAAAATTCACAGTATTCAGCCCTAGGATTTGGCATTCCATTGTTATTTTAATTCATCCCACTGACTTTTTGAAGTTTTTCATTTTTTTCACTGTGCCTTTTGCAGCAATGATATTACCATTAATCTTGTAAAATTTACTTCATATTTACCGTGTTTGTCTTTCTAGCACTGCAGTATTTGACTATTTCACAGTATGTATATGTTTTTATGTAATAGTGTAAGTGGAGAGAAACAAAATATGGTTTTCACATAATTTTTCAGCCTTCATTATGTTTCCTATATTACCAATTTATTTCAAAATTCTAATAGGATTATTGCTGGGTGCGTTATTGCTCAAAAGTGAAAAATTAACTTTAAGTCAGTCTATATCTGTAAGAATAGGCTGTAAATTCCAAAATATGCAAAGATTTTTAGGCAAATTACTAATTTTAAAATTTCATAACAAAACAGAGGAAAGCAGAGGAAGGAAAACACAGTTGCTGTACTGCTTTCAGTGCACCGACCTAGTTTTCACTGAAGATATCTCAAAAACTGTATCTGGAGTTGCTCCAAATATTGCAAGTAATTACTCATTTAGTACTGATTTGAATTTTCTAAGAAAGTGTTCAGAGTCATAGCAAGAATATACAGGAAAAAAATTTGACTGTAATATTTAAAATGAGTCTTTTAGGTAGAAAACTGTAATTAGAGGATAACCCTAAAATTCTTGGTAATGGACTTATATGCAAAACCAACTTCCCTTAGCCAAAATTCAAACTGATTTGAAAAGCAGAGTTTTGACTCACAAAGCATTTGTCTTGCTACTCCTCTGAATTACTATGGCACTTAAAAACCTACAAAAAAAAACCCAAACAAAAGGGGTTGGGCTGGTTTTCTGACCTCAATTGGGCCAAAGATATCCCAAAACAAACTTGAAAAATATTGAAATGACACATGTGCAAGTCGTGTCTACACACCTAATTCATAAGTGTTACTTATAAGTGACATACCTTGTGATATCCTTGGCCAGACAAAGATCCTCTTTAAAATGAAACTGAGGGTCATTTTTCCTCTCTACTCAAAACTGTTTTTTTAGCCACACATCCAGTCAGTGAGGAAACAGCACCTCACCCTTCTTAGGCAAGGTAGTCCAACAAACTCAACCAATGCTTTACAGATCCTTATTTGTGAGGCGTCTTCCTTATCAGTTTTACTCCATCTCTCCCAAATCCTCCTGGAGCTCATATACTCAGTCCCCCCTACACATTCGTTAACTTACATGCCCCTGCTATAAGACAGTTTAAACGTTCCTCTAACAGCATGGCTTAATGAACACTCACATGGTAAAGAAAACATTTCCTAATTGTACCAAAGCCAAGCATCAAAAGGACACTCCTTGCTGGGATAAATCTTACCCTAAGTCAGTTGACCTAGTTTACAAAATACAGGCTGAAAAGGTCAATATGAAATTCAGCTCAAAATTTTTAAGCTCTTCAGCAGTATGTGGATTTTGCCTTGTCCTTTGCCTCCACAGTCAGCAGCCAAAGACTCACACCCTTTCTCTCTACAAAATCTGGATACCACTTCTTGGGAAATTGTATGTGGAGGTCAAAAGCAATGGAAAAAAGGAACTAGGAGGTGGGCTTCTCAACTTAAACGATAGTGGGGATATTGCTATTTCCAAATAAACATTCTGAAAAAGATCTTAGGTTGGGTGCAAGCTGCCCCTATATTCCAGTAAGCAATTATGGCAGATCACTTACAGCTTTCAGGTGAAACTAACTCTAGCAGCATCAATCTTCATGCCAGCAAAACAAGTCTCTACTTAATTAGGAGGAAGACATACCTTTTTCCTACTTCAGACAGACGTGTTTTTATATCCCTATAACTACGTGTTTGAAAGTGTGTATTTATTATGATCAATTCCAATAAAACTCCACTTTCATTTTTCTGTTGAGTTTTCATACATCATTTTGAACATTGATTAGGGAACAGGAACTTATTCTTGTATTGTAAACGGTCAATTGGGAATGGTTTCTCTTTAATACAGCGATATTATTTGGTGAATCAAGACTGTTTAGAACGGGTGTAACCAAAAATCAAAATGTTTTAGTACATTAGGTTGTGATGACATGAAGAACATTTTGGGTTACAAAGAAATACATAACTGGAATTATTAATGTGAATAAGCTGTAGAAAGGCAATGTATTCACCAAATAATTCTGAAACTGTTCCTACACAGAGCAAGAGCAAATCCCCATTTGTAACTCGTGGTATGAATTTTGTATTTGAATTTGTAGTATGTTAGTTGGCATTAGGGAAATGGCCTTTTTGTACTCAGATAAAAAGTTCAGAGATATCTTTAATATGAGTACATTCCTTTAACGTGATGGAATAAGAAACCGAATTCTCTCTAAATCATTCATATAATGGTTTGGTAATTTTTTTCAGAAGTAAAAAAAGAAAAAAAAAGTATCTTAAAACCACACATTTAAAACATGTTTTTTTACATATATAGAATATATTATTCATTAGAGCTATATTAATATTGTACATGCAATGGAGGCCTTAAGGTAGATTTGGTCCGGGTTTTTTTCAGTTACTCAATGGAAACATCAATTTATTTTCATAAGATTCAGATTATACTGAAGTTCTATGTTAAAGGATTTTTTTGGACCTGCAATGGATTTTACTGTCAGAAATTGAGAAGAATCCCATGGAACAAGTACAAGCCTGCTTATATAGGGATATATATGGTTATATATGAATATATATGAGATCTACTTTCAACTAATTTCACTGATTTCCAATAAAGGGCTACTGCATCCTCCTAGTTGCACTGGACTGTCGAGTAAATCCGTCCCCTACTTGAGCTTTAACATGATTAAGAGAAAATGGAATGGTTCCAACGGGAAAAGATACAAGCCAAAATTAGACTCAGTGTTGGGAAATCTAAAGTCAGGGACATTAGTGATAGAGTTCAGGCTCCTAGTTAGAAGGGTAGCAATGCCATGCTAAGAATAAAGCAATATTTTTGCTGCAATACTACTATAACCTGAAAGAGATGGAAATTCTATTTTTTTATCTTTCTCTGTGGTAAGGTGTCGTGGTAACTACGATAAGCATGTAATTACATCTGTACAGATAATTTACCTCCTATGATGCCTGGGATTCTTTGCTCTTCAAACTGTTTCTGGTAATTGTAAACAAATACCTGACATACACTCTGACAATAAAACATAAGTTGCCCTGAAAGTATTCTCTTTGCAAATTGTGCTCTAATAATACTGAAATGTAGCAGTATTTCACTTCATGTAACTGTATTGTACTTTCTGGAAAGATAGGGTCAATCTTTCAGAGCTGAAAAATGTAATTCACAGATTTATTACCAAAAGACTTTATTGCAAACACTCTTCCTAAAGATATTAAAAATGCTACAGGTAAAGAAAAAAATAATTTTATGTTTTAGTGCTATTGTTTAAAGAAAGATAGTCTAACTTTGAACATTTTGTTAATTTATTTTCAATTTGGTCTTTTTAAAAACCTGCTTCATTCTCTGATTCCACCACAGAATTTCACTGAAGATCAATTTTATTTTCTTTTTTTGTCATGTCACACTAACTTGTAATTTGTTATCACCAGTGAACAGGATTCTTTCCTTTCTAATTCTCCAGAACATCATTTGACAGAACCTAAAGTGGAATTTTATTTAGCAGGTGGGAATCCTTGAAGGCTGGACTTTCTGAGCTGAGCTGATTCACCGTCAAGCAAAATAATTTAGTGCAGCTGTTGTGGCAAAATTACAACTACACTGAAGTTTATCAATACTTGCCGTCGCATAATTGTACAGCTCCAATACAAGAAAATATGTGGCATACTGGTTCACCTCTGTTCACTGCCTGTTACTCTCAGTGTTTGATGAATAAACTAAAACAATGCAAAGGAATATAAGACAGAACATCAGATGGTAGATTACTTTTCCATTTCTTCTTCGGACAAACATTGATATGAATACTAATGAGCAAGAAGAGCACTCATATTTCATGATAAACAAGGTTAAAAAAAAAAAAGATTTGGACTAAGGCAGTACATAGCCAGTTTTATTTTCAACTCAGTGTTTTTCTGGTGTCATCTATGTAATTTTAAATTTATCTTCCATCTGAATTATGCAGGCTATTTGCCATACAAAATTGATATTATCATTTAATCTCATCTCTCCATTCATTTGTAAAGTGCCTACAAAAATGGCTCCTAAATGCAAGACTGTGAAGATCAATCATATAATAAGCAGAATAAAACATATTTCAATAAATGTCTTATTCTACAGAAAACTACTTTTGAATTCACTGTAGACTGAAAATTGAAGTCTAATTTCTAACTTCAGTACTTTAAAATTATACTTCCATATGTGTTAGGAATGTCTTTTCTTGGGTATAACAGTACAACAACAAAACAACATTAACCAAAAAATTATATAAAAAAGAAATTATAAGAATAAAATAAAACCTATATTCAATTATGCTCACACACACGCATACTCTCGCACACCCCAATACGCAAACATAATAATTCACAGAATATGTAATGTACAGAAGATGGGCTAAGTAACTTGTAATTGCTTGAAAATAATATTTTTGAACTATGCATGTAGAGGAAGAATATAAAACAAATGTAAGGCAGAATTTCCTACCCAGCACTAATTTTAAAAATAAAATATTTTTCTACATATTACGCATTTTGGAAATTAGTGATTTTCTACTCAGTGATGCATCTTAATTCTTTTTTCTGTGTACAAATTATGAGCAAATGTGTTCCTATTTTAATTTTTGAAAACTTTTAGTAATTATGCCATTATCAACTAAGTTAATGTGTTGGTCATATATTGAGCATTTACTACAACTACCATTGGAAATGTTCTCTGTTGGTATTGTATTGGTCGGTCAACTGAGATAGACAGCATTATTTCTGGGCTTGCTCTGGATGACTTGCAAGAGGCAGAGAGTTCAGAACAACTATGTGAACTTTTGAGGGTAACAGCTGTGCATGCATGCATGTATGTATGTCCACATGTGCATTTACACAGTGGAAACATTGCTTTTTCACAGTCATTCTTGTGGCCAAAATGTGATTCTTACCTTTGTAAAGACAAAGGTTATCAGAATAAGTAGTTACTGTTTAAGCATTTGTGATGTTTTAATGTCTTCGTAATATGATACATATGTAATTTCCTCAAATTCAATAAATATTTCAGTGCAGTTCCCAATTTGCCTTCTCTACTTATGCTGGTTGTCCGAATTCTTCCCAAAATGTATCTCATTATCTTTTTGTGGTTGTTAAATTATTGAATTTAAAAAATAATTCAGAATTATATTCTACCTTCATAATCAGAAAGCAATTCTTTAAATTGAAAGTAAAAGTCAAATCTTCTACCCACAAATGGCTTCTTCACAACCTGTGCCTTTTTCCCTGAGTTTGACAATGCTTTTGATATGGTACTGTCATTCTCCCAAGCATGAAGACAGCAACACTGTTGACATTTAGCATGAAATGTACTCCTGCAGAAAAGCACGGACTGTGCAAAGCAGGATTTCATGGGTGGTAATTAATATAGCTGGATAGGTAGTCTGTATGTAACAGGAAATTATCTTTTAATGGAGACATAGAGACTACTATAGTCTACCTTGACAGTCGTGGTGGGCTTTTTGGTAGATTACTTTTATCCCAAGTTGGAATTCTATAAATGTATTCTCATAGTGACTGCTCTGTCTTTTAGCATCGGAGAGCTTTCATCCGCCCAGAAAAATATATGCAGGCAGTAGCATTCTCTTCATGTTAAGAGGCCACATCTGTTGAGCAGAGCACACAACAGTGACTGCATATTAGTGACAGGCACTAAACCTGTAGAACGACACAGTGAGGACAAGCAGAGGACTGAGACGCTCTGAAATGTCTCAAGCACTGAAAATTATTAACTTAGCGTAGTGCAGGATTTCTACAGGATTCTGGAAGACACTTAGTACCACTTTGGATGTATATATAGGGTCTTTGAAAGCTGATTCTTGAGATAGGACTCAAGTTTATGAAGTCAAGTGGCTTAATCTAATTCTGCTACCTGGTGTAGCAGAACTTCAGTATGAACAACTTACCAACATTGTGTCATTGACCTGGCTTCGTAATAAGCGCCTCATTCCTTAAGAAGATAAATGGGAAGGACAACAGGTAGGTATTTTAGAGAATCCATTAGTTTAAGCTCAAATATTACCTTTTGCCCAAAGATCACTGGAATATGTAAGCTAGTGTCATTTTTTCTTCTAAGAAGATCTGCAGTGTCAATGAGAGTTTCCATCAGCACAGTCAGAACTCACATGAAACTGGGAACCAAATCTGGATCATAAAAGTCCTAAGAGGCTGCAGTTCTTAATGTTGCAGCTGATATTCCATCGTCTCTTCTTTTGTAGAGCTAGCAAAATTCAGCTTTTTGTGAGTCATTCTATTCAAGATGAGAAAATGATGATTCAGTCAGGCATTACTCTCTTGATGAAATCTTCTTTACAAATAAAGTTTTGATTCCCTGAACACAGCAGAAATCAAACAATAAAGCAAAGTGCTTTTGTTCACTGCTTTGAGATCTTTTTAGGTAGTATGCCCCTAAAAACTCCTTAGCTTCCTTTTTAGCTCAGGGCAAAGCTATCTTTTCTTCATTGCTGTATGTCTATTTCTCAGAAAGCTACACCCACTCACTCTGTAATCTCCACATTCCTATTTTCCAAGTTGTTTTCTTTGTGCCCTGGTACAACTGCTGTGGCATATTGTAAGCAAAAACATTACTGTGATTTGATTTACTATGTGGTGCCACAAGCATGACTAAGGAGAGCAACGCACCATGTCATGAGGGCAAAAAATTATTAATTTGACTTCACCATTTAACCAGCGCTTCCTGTTTCATGCCTTCAGGCAAAACACTGGCCAAAAAAGCATCTTCATTCCCTAGGTAAGCTCTTCTTTGGACAGAGCTGTGTTCTTGGGGTGGAGTTACTTAGTGGTTTAATCTTGTTCTTACTTGTCTTAGGTGAAAGCTGGTGATTACAGCTGTCAGGCTGAGTGAGGTCTAACCTACACATAGTAAGGATGAGCAATGACTTTGCAGCAGATAGCTCATTAACACTGAACAGCATTTTCTCGTACGCAAGCTGGCACTGAGTTTCTTCCTAAAGGATTTTCTCCATCTACGTCAAGGCATTTTTCTTGCATGTCCAGACTAAGAGCCCTGAGGGTCATTAGAGCACTGATATCCCTTGTTTAAATTTGGGATGTGAAATTTACTTCAGTATGCCAGATTTCACCTTTATTTTCTCTTTGTAAATGTTTATAAATGTTATTATTGCTTTCATTTTATAAATTTTATCTCATTGAACTCTAGGAAAAAAGCTAACATCTTCTGTAACAATAGAATATAGTCTTAAAAAGCTGTTTCTGTGGCTGCCAGATACTTCAGCTTCACTTTGGTATTTATTCACTTACAAAAGCATGAGTACAACATGTCCTTCAACATTAGTAGTACAAATTATAATTTGCTTTGGAGGAAACCGCTCATTCTCAATTCTGATAGCAAGTTTGATTGCTGATAAAAGTCAGAAAATAAATTAAAAAACCAAACCAGGTTAAATTAACAATGGAGGAAAAATAGTATTGCATAAAAAAAGGTAAAGTAAAACGCAAGTTTACTATTGTCACTAAACAGACATCTTGTTTTTCAAGTGGTTATTAAAGAGCAGAAGTGTCAGATTTACTAGAATAATGTAAATCAATGAACTAAACAAATTAAACCTTAAAAGCTTGCTCATTCAGAGAGAAGTCTGTTTTTAAACACAAACCTTTAAAAATCAACACATCCCAAATCTAAAGTGCTGCCATACAGTATAACCGGGAAATGTTAAGCATTGTATTCAAATTCTTTAAAAGGTGGTGTGGCATTACTGCATGTTCCTATAGGCTCACACTGCCCATAACACATGGCAGGGGCCTGCCTCTGAACACCATTATTCACTGTAACATCTACTGTCTTTCCTAGGTTTATTATAAACGACTTCCTTGCTGCCACAGTTTTAGGTGTCTGCTTATTCCTCCTTATTTGTATCCAAATTCCCTATTCCCATTTTTCCATGCTGTGTCTCCATATAACTCACTTCTATACAGGTTTTTTCCTCTTTTTGGAAGGGTCTATCAAGTTCCCTCCTTATCAAAGGGCCTCTGTTCAGCACTACTTTTTCTTATCTTGTCATTACAAGTTTCCCAGATTTTTCAGTCTCATAAATTCTTTACACTATATCAAATATAGCTGTACTTGCATTTAATCTCCCGTCTTGCCAGGAGCTGAAAATACCTCCAATTTCAGCATGTTTTATTGCTGAAACACAGTGTTTTCCCATTCTTACTAATACTTATAATGCTGTATGCCTCGCCTTTCCCTCTATTCTCCCCTTCATACTTCTCTCCAGTAGGGTTATTCTGTTTTGTTCTCTTGTTAGGATCCCTGTTTTCTCTCCACCTTTTCACACATGTACTTTTCTGTCCTGTGTTATTATTTCCCTGTTATGTCTGGGAAAGCTATTCATGGTGTTTGCATTTTGAACTGTAATAGGAGGAGGTGCTGAAATTAGACAAAGGAAAGGAAGGTAATGACTAATGCCATTATCAAAGCAGTAGAATATTCTGAGTTGTAGAATATTTGCATTCATCAGATTATTTGCACATATTATTTCTTAGTACAAAATAAACCACTTATATGCTCCCGGACTATGGTCATTGTGTTTATAAGCAGATAAGTAAATTGGCCTGTTATAGGAGATGTGGTTAAGTTAGACTCAGATTGTGGAGTTGCTTTGCATGTTCTAGTTCTTACACTAAATAGCAAAAAATACGAAATTGTGTGTTGAGCTTTTAGTATGTAATTTTCTTCTATCTCAAACTCAGGCAATATAGCTTTCCTATATAGATCACAGCAATGGGTCCTATCATGCCAGTGAAGTACAAAACATACAGATGCCATTAAAAGGCAACCAATCTATGCGGAGCCAATAAAGTAGCAATTAGATAACTTACATCTGCATAAGCTAAAATAGGCGAGAGGAGTTAATTAGCAAATCTTATGTCTGCCTGTTTTCTTAAGGAAATTACCTTACTAGATTCTTCTTCCTTATCCCCCAGAATCCTTCTTGAAGAACACATGTGGAGGAGAAGGAAAGAGCTAAATAAACTCTTAAATACTTTTAAATTTCTAGAAACTTACCCGGTGACTAAGCATCCTTAAAAACAATCTGATCAGGCTAAATGGACCTAATGCTCAAGGATTCTTAAATAAATGGCTCACCAATGCTAACAAAGCCATAAAATATGTTATGCCTGCATAATCTATTCACCCCTTATTGTTTGCTTTCTGACTAGGAAGACGGACAAAGAAGAACTGCACGTCACTTTCCAGTGTCCCTGTTCCTATTACAAAAGCCTAAACTCAGCTCAGCCATAAAATTTTTGAATGCTTTCTCCCTTTCCCTGCTCAAAAAGCAAAGGACTGTGAGCTGGACTTTGAAAATTATATGCTGTGGAGTTACCAACATATTTTACTGGCAGTTTAGTAGCTCAGTGGTAGAGCCCTTCATATCTCTTTTATTTCAAACTCAGTAGTCTAATGAGAATGACCTCATGAGCCCACAGGATTAGAGGAGTTCTTGGCCAGAGTTTGACTATCTGACAAATTATGTCCTTCCTTTCCTTTTCCTTTTCCTCTTCCATTCTCCTTAACAATGGCTTATTATGAATTACATCCTGCATGGCAAAGACCATCCCTTACACAGTTTTATATAGTGCTTAGCTTTAGTTTCCCCTCCCTAGATACACATACTTTCGTCTAAATTCTTCTAAGAAGAATTAAAACAAAGTCATATTTGGATCATGTTAATAATACCTAAGAATGGCAGTTCTGGCTCCTTCCTTGTATGTCTTCTGCTGAGGAAATATTTTACATGTTTTTCTTGGAAAAAAAAAACAAACCAAAAATTCAGACACATAATCACAAATAATGGGAAAGACACTTTCAAATAAGTAAGCATATGAACATTTTTAAGAAAAAATAATCTCTAAATATGAAAAGCATGTTAAAAGGAGTCTGAGCATATGATACAGGAATAATAATAATGTGTTTAAATAGAACTTTGTATTTGGAAAAATATGAGGAGTCATGAAATGTTCAGGTGGTCATTTTTCAGAATTGTTTCTATTCAAAGTATAGAAGCAGTTAGGAGTTAACACAGTCTACTCAAAACTGATGACTCCTCCAGATATTTGCAATTCTGTCTCCACAACTTCATTTATTGATCAAGTTGATTTATGCCTTTACCTCTGCAATTCTTGTAAGAGCTAGAGATGTGGAAAAGTGAGGAGAGCTGTTTTTTACAAAGGCTTGTTAAATGTATTTTAGTTTTCCAAACGAAAATAAATGACATTTCAGATACAGTTCTAACAGTATGTGAACACCACAAGTTCACTGAGATGAAGGGAAAATAATAATTACCTCTTTTATTATATATGATTGTTCTCTTGCTTTTTATAATGATTTTTTTTGTAGAATTTCCTCAGTTTGTTTATTTGTTGTTTAATTTTCCTTAGTTATTTTTTCCAATTTTCTTTCTTTTCTCTGTCTTTACTATTTTTATTGGCTTTTGATTCCTTCCCATTCTCTTTTGCCTTTTTTCTCATTTTCCCATTCTTTTTTGTTCTTTCTCAGAACTATTGGGTTTTCTTTGTTATTGCTCTCCTCATGAACTCCTGACAGCCAAGAAGCAATGAAAACACTATATTAAAAATATTTAGAGCGATATCCTGCCTTACGTATTTTATATTTCTAACTGTGTTGCTAGGTTTTGTCTCCAGTTCTGTCCACTCCTTCATGTCTTTTATTCATGGTTTACTGAGTCATCTTCTCCTTCTTCTATGCGTCCTTGAGTCATTTTAAATGATTGTCCTCTCATAGGTGCTTTCCCTGTGCCTAGTATCCTCCTAAAATTCAATTTTCGTGCGAATACCTTGATTAATTAAGGAAACTAGATAAGGGAAAAAAAAAAAGAAAATTATAATCTTCTTCAGTCCACTCACATGCTTGCTCTTAGACTAACAGCTTCTGATCATGCTGTCCTAATGTAGTTGACAGTACTTTCTATAACATGTGACTTGAGAGTCTGTAATCCTACCTTTAGAAAGCCAGCCACAAAAGCTTATAATACTTCAAAAACTTGAGATGAGACCATGTGCACACAGGAAATTTTTTATTTGGCTGCTATCTCTGGTAAAATTTATTTGTAGAAAGTAATTTTTTTCATCAACATTTATGGTAAAATTTACACTTAACTTTTGGCTATGTTAGCTTATAGGTACACTGAAATTTACACCCTGGATCAGTCATAGGATTCTCAGCTGAAAAACCTACAGCCCTAATTTCTACCAGATCATGTTGTTTGATGAGGCTGACATTTCAGGCATATTTTAAACATCATCCTGTGTCATAAAAACTCAGTGAACTGAAAACATTTAACGTCATTTTGTCCAGGCTTAACCAGCTTTTTTATGTGGGCCTCTTCCAGGCAACAGAAATTTGCTTCTTCTAAAAGAATCAGACTTGATCATGAAAAGAAAACAAAGCCCCTTCTTCTCTTTTATTTGGGTCAAGCAGCAAAGATGAAACTCCATCTGTTTATTTTTTCTAATGTATTCTTTTGTGTCAGGTTACACTGCTTCAGTGAAGAGAGAAGAGCATATACTCTTTAGATGGAACCCCTAGCCTTTAAAACAAATCAGATTCAGCGGTATTTCCACAGAAGCCCAGACCCTGTTCCCTGCTGCTCCTTGCTGCCTTATTATTACTTGACAGCTCGTCTCCCTGGGGGAACTGTGAATATTTTGCCAACAGCCATCCCAACCATTGTCTCCAGACAAAAGAAATTGGGGTCCTTGCTGCATACGCTATGAATTCAAATCTTTGGGATTTCTCAGGAGATAGGCACCAAAGGGGTTTGATGAAGGCTGGTTTTGGGGGAAAAAGTTTACCTAAAGCTTTTTGCTACAGGTAGTGAGTACTTCACTTTTTTACCATTAAGAGATCAAATTTTTGGCAAGCGGAGAAGAAAAGACATGAGCTCTGGCTTTGTCCTGGTGCAGTGGAGCATAGGGTCTTGCTTTTCAAATACCTTAAACATCTGTTAATGTATCGTTCCTCCTCTGATACAAAGATCCATTTCCTTCAAGCTTACCTTACAAGTATTACTTCCTACTGGCTCCACCACATTTTTATGTGGTTTTGAAGTAGTGTTGTAGCTTAAACTGCTTAACTACTCTTACATTAATTGGCAATTTTCTGTGGTCAGAATAATATACTTAAACACTGTGTTATGTTTGTACTGAGACAAAATACAGGGAATTTTATAGTGGCAATGAAGTAAAATCAGCAGGTGTGATTATCATAACTACACCCCTGGGTGCTTAGAAGCACATGGCTGCATCTGGTCCATAGTTATCTCTCCAGGGGTGAGATTATTTCATGATAACCACACCACCCTAATGGCCCATTGCTTAAGTAGTATTCATGACCCTTATACAGAATCCTGCCTGTATTGAACACACTGAATTTCTCCCCCATCCCAGCTGTCTTTAGTTTTATGTTTTTAATATAATTCTTTCTTCGTCTATTTCTATTCATTAAAGAGGTGCATTTAATCTAAGTGCAGAGTGCATTGTCTTTAATACCAGAATTGCAGATGAATAAAATATATGCTTTGGATTAAAACCAACCAGCTATCTAGATTCTAGGTATAGCACAGCTGATTTTGTGTCACACATCTGGTGGAACCTGACCAGCATTATTTGCCACGAAAATAATTCCAGGATAAGGAACTTTTCCAGTGCTCTAAATAAAGAATAATGATTTCTACCTTGTCACTGTGCTATTGCTAGAGAAGGAGTAAATAAAGAAAAGAGAGCAGGGGCAAGAATTTCCAATCCTTTCTCACCTCATAGTCATTGACAAGCAGTATGATTTGCAATTAGACTGAGGATACTCTAAATTGTTACAGAGGAAGAACTCCAGAATTCAGGGAACCCAGGGCTGAGCAATGCAGATATGAGTTTAATGTCATCCTTGCAATTCCTGTCATCTTCTGATTCCTGGTGTATGTCTTCAGCTGTGTAGGGGCTCCGTTCATATATTTCTATGTCCTATGTCACCTAATTAAATCCAGCTAATAGTGTGCAACTGTAAACACTGCATAAACACTTCATGAGTACAGAAAGAAAATGAGTATTATAGCTGAAGGAAATATATTTTATACTTCATATAATAGATTATTTTACCACTTCCCTTTAAAGGTTAATGTATTTTCCCGGCAGTTTAAGTTGAGCACAAAGACTTAGAAAGAGAGAAAATGACAGGAAAGTGAGTGCTCCAAGTCAAAACCAAAGGCTTTCTTCCTCTTAATGGGACTCAAGACACCACTAATCTCATCTGGTTTAGCTGATAAGGGTAGGCGTGAGATAGTGAAATGGATTCAAACCAGAAATATTTCTTTATTAGGCACATTCAACTTTCACTTGTTTTTTGGTGTTTTTTTTTCTTCATAAAAATAAAAAGCTAAGATGATTACTTTTCACAAGGTACTAATCATTCAATGAGTTAAATCAATATTTTACTTTTTAAATTGAGGGGATGCCACAAGAAATTTCTTAATTAATTTTGTAATTCCTAAGAGCAATTAAAAGGATTATTGTGAGAATGACTGTTGTAATTTAAATCAATTTTAGTACATAAAGTCATTTTACCATCATATCCTCTCTCCCTAGCAACAGTGGATCAGAGCATGACAGGGAAGTGAAATATGCCCATTGCATTCAGAGTAAGCACAAATCAGAATATTTGATTGCCGGAGTCTCACACCTCCATTCAGTCTGAACAATACTTTCAGGCTTTTCTCTTCCAGGGTTTTTATGTTTTTAAAACTTTCTGTATTTTACACATAGGATCTAAAGGAAAAACGTTTTTAAGTAACACATAAAATTTGTATTTTCTGTTCCTTTATTTATGAAAAGTTTTACACAAAATATGTATGAATGAAAAAGCTGGGAGGAATGGAAGATCTATGATACAGATGGAAGCCACTGAAAAGAAATATTCTATTACTTTTTTTTAACATTAACGAGTAATACAAAACTTGGAAACGGACAAGCAATGGTCTTTTAAGCAATTTACTTTTACATCGAAATTTTGGATCCACAAGTCTATTCGAAAGATAAGCAACAGCACAACACAGTATTTTGTTTTCTCTTTTAAATTCAGGAATCCCAGCTCAGAAGTCCCTCGAGAGCTCAGTGAATAATTTAATTCTCCCTCTAAAAGGGAAAAATGTCAAAATCCACAAGCTTTTCCTTTTAGAACATCTAAACAAAATTGTGTTCCTATGCAAGTCATAGTTTTACTTCCCAAGCAGCCACTCAATTGCCTGCCTAACATAGTTCTGTGTCACATACTATACATGGAAAAGGAACAAGAAATTACATTCAGCCTTAACTTCAGATATTCCAGGTAACTTGTAAACATTTTCTTTAATAACAGTTCTGCAGAAGAAGGGAAAAAACTAAGTGTTTATCTCTTCTAATTTTTTTTTCAGTTTTATTAGTATATACCTTTTTTTCCTAACAGAACATGAGACATAAGGGAACAAAAAGAGACATTTAAATAAATTCATTAAACTCTGTTATTCTCCAGCTGAATGATACCTGAGCAATTCTCAGTGATCACTAGAAAATGAGGTACTTCTGAAGAAAAAATGACTACCCATTCATGACTTGGGATGCAAATCAAAGTGTAGAATGGAATTTTTCATTTCTAATTTGTAAAACAAATTGAAAGGAATTTCTCCTGTTTAACATAAGAGTTTATCTATTTTGCACATGCCGTCTGCAGGAGTATATGTTGCGCTGCTTTTCTGGATTGTAGTCTGTTCAGGAAAACATGTAATCTTGTGCAGAACTTTCATCACGTGAACTGTCCCATAGAAGCTGAAATGATATGATTTAAAAAGATTGTTCAAATCCTTAAAGCTAAGCTTATTTTTAATTGTTATCTTTTACTGAGATCATGTGGCTTAATAGTGTAAAGTATTGGGCATCAGGATGTTTGTATGTCACTGAAATTATCTATGAAAACATTTTTATGACTGAAAGGAAGAATTTTACTGAGGAACCTAAAGTTCCTTTACGCTTTCTTTTGTCATTGCCTAAGAAATGCTAACTAATCTACAGTTATAATATGGAAATCAGTCAGTGTTGTCAGTGAGATATTTAGTCACAAATTTCAGTGTACAAAAAAAAAGTTCCTAGGGTCATGGTTTTTTTTTGAGATACCATTTATCCTTCTTTGTATGTGTGTCAAAGGAAATTTTCTTGCTTATAACTGAGGAAATCTTTTTGTTGTGGTAAATAGTCTAACCCTTGAAGGAACAGTTATGTTTAGAATAAATCTGATTATTGCATTCTCAGGCTCTTAAGTAAATTTCTTGCGGTATTTATTTTCAAACAAGGGAAAAATATTTTTGTTTGAATGAAATAAAATGTTTTCAAAGAACAGAAAGCATTGAGAGCTGCATATTTGTTGTACATTTCATTTGGAAGTGCCAAATTAAACAACAATGAATAAAATTATTACCTTTTCCTGTTAAGTATGGAGCTGTTTCAGATCATAAAAAGTATAGTGTAATTAGACAAAAGAAATAAGCCATGGGAAAATAAGGATGAAAAATGCCATTAACAGGTCTGAAGAAATGAACCCTACTTATAAATACCGCATGGTAAAACTTGGCAAGTAGATGAAGAGGAAGCAGCTTCAATATTAATTCATCATTGTTTTGAATAAAACCATTAGGATTCTCTCTTTTAACATTAGGTCATTACTGAACTTCAAATAATGCTCACTGTGATTTATATCCATGATTAAAGTATATAGCAATCCATTCACACTGGTTCTGTTATGTATTTTATTTCACTGAATAAGTTATCTCATTTAAACAAAGATTTTCAATAGCTTTGCCCATTCTGTAACTTAAGAAAAAGCCTACTTTATCATTGGCAATAATACCATTGACAATAAAACACAGATATTATGATGTCTTGCTTTGACTTTCCCTCATATAATTGTATTTTTTAAAAAATTTAAAACATTTTTAAAATTTAAGCATTTATTTGTAAGGTTTATGTTTTCTCTGAGCCTGTGATATCATGCATAGCAGATTTCAAAGTTATTAATCCCTTAGTTAAGAACTAACTAAACAGTAAGAATGTCTTCTTGAAAAGCAGATTGTCCTTCCATGAGAAACATCTTAGCATATAAATAATTATTAAAAAAATACTCAAAATTTGCAAGATTTGACTTGTGATTGTAGGTGAACGCACAAAGAGATAGAAAGACAAATGTTGCAAAAATGTTGAAGAAGAATAAACAAGAGGTAAGGCTATGATTTCAAAGCCATAGATTATGTGACAAAACGAGCCTTATTTTAGTCTTCTTTGCAAAAATAAGAGAACTTTGAAAATAACTTTCTTTTTTTGAAAAGCAGTTAAATTTTTGCTAATTTAAGCTCTCTAGAGATTTCAGAATTTAATGAAAAAAGCAGTCATAGTAAAATGTTCTAAAAAAAAGATATTGGTTACTTCACAGCTGTCTTAAAATGAGAAGGGAACACTAGACTCTGTGTACTATTTTAAGTTCTTCCCAGTGTAGACATAGCATGTAGAGTGAAACAGCATCACTGCACTTTTCGTGGAGAATTACCTTGGCACTAGCAGACCTTACAAATAACATATCCTTCCAAATAGCATACATGTTGTTTACTCCTTACATAATTGAGATGACAAATTTCTTGAAATGATAGGTTATAATTTCCTGGTACTCTTACTGTGCAGTAATGAAACTATTTATCTATAATAAAGCAAGACCGTTTAGGCTACCAAATAGAAAAAAGCCATATAAGCATAAACCCCCCATATATTAACTGAGTAATTAATTTTCTTACAAGAGTTAAGCAACTTCCTTTATGTATGTATTGCATAATCAATGGCCTCTACCCTCAAGAATGCTGAGAAGAAACAATGCAATCATTCTCAATAAGACAATGTGACCAAATAACTATTAAAAAGAAAGATACTTTTAACAATCCAATTTTAGCAAAAAATTTAAGAGCCAAAAAGCTTTTATATGTAATTGAGTGTTTGGGTTTATTAGAACAAACATTTCAGCTCTTATTAAAACTGATGAAACTAAAAGAATCTATTAGAAAAAAAAGTGGCTGAATATTTTTTAAGAATTTCCACAACAACAAAGACTATCTACCTATCAAGTTGATAGAAGAGTATTACTCCACTGCATATAAAGTAGCAGATTGGCTATTCATGAGCCAAAATGTGTAATGAAAAATCTCATGAAGGAATGGAGCCAAAAGGAAAATGACAACAGCTCATTCTGAACTCAGAAAAACATGAATGAGAGAATCCTCCCTCTTCCATGTATATAGAGTGAAAGAATACTTGAAAAGTCTTTGGAACTGATCCAGCTCGTTTCTCTGACCTTCTTCTCAACCCAAGATGACCCTTCCCAGATCAGTCTCATTGCTGTAAGAAAGCAGAAGCTAAGGACAACTCTCTCCTTCCTCCCCGTGGCACCTGCCTGAATCTGCACAGTTTCCAGGCCAGCATGCTTCCACCATATGATTTCAGAGGCAAATGAAAAAAGTGAGACGGAGTTGTAAGAGGCTCCTTAATAATTGCCTTCTTTCAACGAATTTTGAATGGGCTATTTAGATGATTTTATATGTGTAAGCACTAAAACTTCTTTACTTAAACACTGAGTCATTTAGACCACTTATTTCTGGAGAGGATATATAAACTAAGTAAGCTAAAATAAACAGTGGAATTAAATTCACATCTCACATGGATTTTTCACTCTCATGACAATGCCTTGAATGGTTTCTTTTGAGAACTGGCTTGCTTATTTTGGATTTAAAAAGTTGGGGAAATGTTTTTATAAATGATGTAGGTAATTTACAATAACCTAGCCAAGACTGACAATCTAGTCAATTAGTATCTTTTGACCATTTGTAAATATTTCAAGTTTCAGGAATACAGTGAAAAGCTGTGTACAACTTATGGAAATAAGGTGTACTGGTTTGGGCTGGGATACAGTTAATTTTCTGCTTAGTAGCTTGTATGGATTTGTGACCAAAACAGTGTTGATAACACAGAGATGTTTTAGCTATTGCTGAGCAGTGCTTACACAGTGTCAAGGTCTTTTGTATTTCTCACGCTGCTCCACCAGCGAGTAGGCTGGGGGTGCACGAGAAGCTATGAGGGGTCACAGCTGGGACAGCTGACCCCAGCTATCCCACACCATATGACATCATGCTCAGCAATAAAAGTCAGGGGGGGAAGAGGGAGGAAGGGGGTGAAGTTTGGAGTTATGGCATTTGTCTTCCCAAGTAACTGTTAAATGTGATGTAGCCCTGCTTTCCTGGAAATGGCTAAATATCTGCCTACCTTTACAAAGCAGTGAATGAATTCCTTATTTTGCTGTACAGCTTTTGCTTTCCCTAATAAACTGTCTCAGCCCATGAGTTTTCTCACGTTTACGCTTCCGATCTCTCACCCATCCCACCGGGGCGGAGGGAGCGAGTAGCTGTGCAGTGCTTAGCTGCCTATCAGGGTTAACCCACAACATGAGGTGACAAATTCTTGTCTACAGGTAAAACCAGAAGCAAAACTGTGGGGTTTTTATTTTACACTTTAGGCAAAGGTGATCGTCTCAGGTGTAATCATCTCTTGCTTAGTTCTGTTTTTGAATTATTCTTGCCTTTCTCTAATAATAAAATCATCATAATTAATAGTTGTTATCACCTTGTTTTTCATTAGTTTTGAGTCCCAGTTGAATGCAGGCAACTGCAGGAGGCTAAAATTATTATTCACTCATGTACCTACTTTTTGCAGTTTTCAAAACATCTCTGTTAATATATGAATTACATAATATGTCTCGTTCATAATGTGCATAATATGAGATGGGATGTCAGTCTTTGTTTTCCATCTCTCTGAAATCTTAACATTCTCAAACTAATTTATAGTTTTCCTTAATGGAAGGCACTGAGTGCAAAATCCTGAATTTTGCGATTAATCAGAGAAAAGAAAGGGACAGAACTCAATCTTGCTCTCTGAAAGGTGGCATTGCTTTGTAAACTTTGTATTCCACAAAAGGATTGTTGTAACTGATCCAAATTGCAGACACTTCACTGCATACAATCATAAATGGCTTCTAATTGTATTACTAGTGGTCTTCCGAACATGACTTGGTATTTATGCATTGTCTTCTGACATCTATAAGGTTAATTGGTACCCATTTTTCTTTAACACAATTTTCTTATTGATAGGAATGTCACACTTCAAATTAGGATAGGAATAAAATGATTTTGGCAGTTTTCCAGAATTTTTCAAATACAGTCATTCCTTGTGAAAAAGTTATAGGATATTTGTAAAATTATATTAACAATAAAAGTAGCATTTTTACAAGGTCATACTGTATGAAATTCTGTAGAGATGGTAGCTCTCTTCAAAGGCATTTGACGTAGCCAGCATTGTTGAATTGAATAAAGAGCTGTCTGGAGAAAAGCATTCCAGAAGACAGTTTTTGTAAGTGGTTGTTGCAAAATTAACATAATCCTACTGCAAATTTTAGACTGCTAAATCCATACTCATAGTTTTGGCGGTAGTTTGTGAGTTGTGTTCACTACTGGGACAAGTGACACACATTCTGTTGTAGTCTACTTCCTGTAGCTATCAGAATCTTAAAGGGTATGTACTTTAAAGTGTTTTGTTAAAATCACTAGATTTCAGAGGAAAGAGGGTCTGATTTTCTTTTATTACCTAACTTTATGGCTGAGGAAGTCCTAGGTTAAAGCTGCTTTATTCTTGTACTTTAATTTACTAATATTTATCAGAATATCATGAGTTTCAAAATAAACTGACTTGGCTGCCTCACTCTATCTGCTGTGGACAGAAAGGTTTAAGATCCAACAAGGTTTTCATTCCTTTAAGTCCCTTTTCACGAAACTGTGCATGAGAACTAACTTATCTAAACATCACACAACCTTGGGGGCAAAAAAGAAGATTTGGTACAAATTAATCTCTAAAAATGAATGTTATGGTGTAATTCTGCCTTAGTATGGACACTGGTAACTAGTGGAAATTTGTCTCCTTGGAGCTTTCCAAATCTGTTAAAGATACTAGTAAAGGCTTGGTATATTGAAGAATTTCCTCAGCGTCTTTGGTGTCACTTGTCAGATACAAGGGTTTTGGCACCTCTTTTGAAACTGTGATTACTTCCTTTAGCAATTTCTCATTGCCCACCTTGCTCCATCTGTTCTTGAGATATATAAAATATGTTTGCTGTTAGAAAGCAATTTCTTTTGTCTGATTGTTTTGAAGAATATTAAAAAAATTATTTAGGCAAATAGAGATTACCAGGTTCGGTTTATAGTCCCAGTTTTGAAGGCACAATCCTTAACATAATCAACATTTCAGAACATTTTGATCTGAAAGATCAACCTGTTTATTCCTACAAGTTTTGAAACAGACTACTAGGAATTACTGACCTATCTATTTGACATAGCTGGACAGACACATTGCAGTAGTTCTATCTTCCAAAAGGATTTAAACAGCCGCAGAGACAGGAGTTCCTTTTTCCACAAAATACTCCCTTTCTGAGACTCCTGAATGTTCATAAAGGTATAGAATTCTGTATTCTTTACAAAGTAAATCACCATCAGTTCATACCAATGTCTCTCAGTTTAAGTCTGGCAACTACTTCAAGGTCTTTGTCTTTCAAGTCAGTTAAACTAGCCAACATGCATGCATTTTCTGATTTAAATAAGATTTTATCACTGATTTCCATCACCAGTGGGGGAGGTGGCAAAGTTTATTCATATGATTTGAGTACATTTAACCACTGTTTCTCTGATGATAACTTAGCCATTTCTGCATTTGACTGAGATTTTATTTTGGATGTTTCTTTTTTGGTAACTGTGGATTTTTTGATGTCTTAATGAATGGCAATTTCAATTCTACTGAGAACAGCAGCAACTCTTTAGAACATACAATTAAATATTTGCTTTGTGCCTATGAGTATTTTTGTCATCATTTCTATTGTGAAAGCTGAAAGTTTGACCTTTGAGTGCTGGAATGCCATTTCATCGACAGTGAGATTAAGACCTAATTGCGTACAGTAGATGCAAAAATCACTCTATGAAGAAAATGAAGACTGACCCATTACAGAGAAACTGAAATTCTAAGAAATTAATCAATTCTTTCTTCTATACCTGTGTTAGGCACATCTGTTAGGGGAGCAAGAAGCAAGGCAGGACTTTCTAGGTAGACTACTTCTTGTACTTGGTAACTGAAATTTTTGAAGAGTACTTCAAAATGGATTTTGCAGGTTGGTGGGCAGAAAAGTCGTATTTCCCATGTGTTGTATCTACTTATAAGAACAGGATCAAAAATTTCCCATAATAAAGGCTTTAAATGGGTTTTTAAATACAAATGACCTGCACCTGAATAGCTGTGGATAGCTTGAAAACCAGGAAATCAACCAATATAGAAATTAGAGCATCACAGTTAGGATTCTAAGTCTCTTTCTTTTTTAACCCAGCATCTCATCACCTTTTGCAAGTATCCAAAAAACAAACAATCCAATAACAAGATTCAATTACAGTTATGTACATGTCTGCTTAGCAGGGTGACAACCATCTCCATTTCAAAATGGATGCAATATTACAGCTCGTTGAGATGAATCAGAAGTGCATAAAAGCATAGGGATTGAAATTGCTGTTCAATATTGAAGAAAGACAAAATGGCTCAAGAGGACTGTGGAGAAGAGAAGGTGATGAAATTTGTATGCTCAATTTTAAAAAGAACAGAAAGAAGCACGCAAGTATTGTACATGTTTAGTTTTACCCTGATCCTGTTGCTTATTGTGTTCATTTCCACATTTCTCATCTTTGCCACTTGAGATTGCAAGGTCTTTGGACAAAAAAGAGTTCTCTTATGTGTTTAGAGAGTATCTAATGCTTCCTGATACTACTAAACTCTACTTAATAAATATAGTTCTTTAATGTATTTTTGGTTTCATTTGCAATATGCTTGCCAGAAGCAGAGGTCAATATATTTATAGCCAGTAATTGGGCAGGAGGTCAAAAACATTATCTAATGCAACTTTTTTCATATTTAATTAAATTCCATTTGCATGCACTGCAGGAATAGCTACAAAATTAAGTTAAATAGCTCTGTATTTTAATGTTTATTAGTAGAAGGTCATCATGACAACAGCCCCCTTTTGCAAGTTTAGCAATTTTAGTCCAGAAACCAGTTCATATACGCTTTTTATCAGTTTCAATTCTTATATGTCCGAAGTTTTCATTTTTATCAAAGCAGTATAGTGACTGTCGATAAGAAAATTAGCCAGCTGCCTCTTGCTCTTCCTTCATGAGATTATACAATTCTTTATCATCATAAGCAGATACAATGACACACTGTAGGTCAAGAATAAGAAAATTTAATTGTAACCCTCTATCATATTTCTTATTAGACAAGCAGATTAAGAAAACAGACCTCAAGATTTTCTCCAGTGTCTATCATTGTAACAAATTACTGCTGAAAAAAGTCAAGACGTACACAATGCAAACATCAAATCCAGCTTCAATACAGTTAACTGTAAATTTTCTTATGATTTCAGAGTAGAAAGTATGGCTTTACTAGCAGTACCATATGTCTTCTAAAATTAATAATACATACATTTCATATTCTAAATTCTAAGTGCCCTACAATGCAAGTATTTTTTTTTTCCTCTTGTAGGGCTGTCTAGAAGCGTTGACTGTGCTCTTCCCTGGCAACAGAATCTGTAGTATTAGCATGCTTGGAAATTTTACGTTGTAGTTGTTTCATAGGAAATAAGCCTTGAAAGACCCTTGAGAAGTTGTCTAATCCATTCACTGCCCCAGGGCAGTGAAACCATTCCTAACAGGTATTTGTCTAATCCGCTTTTGAAAATACCTGGTTATGGAGAATCTACAATCTTCTCACTTAAACTAGTGCTTAACTATCCTTACTGTTGTCAAGTCTCTTTTCTGATGTCTAATACTATGCCTTCCTTGATTCACTTTTACCTATTATTCCTTGCCTTAATCCCATGACAGTGAGTTTATGCCTTTCTCATTTTCAGCAGTCCGATCTTGGTACTCTGAGCAGTCTCTTCTCTGGACTAATCAGCTCCAAATACTCCTGACTTTGTAGATCACCTACCATTATTATCATTCTGCATTGATCTCTCACCAGTTATTCTGTTTTATCTTTCCTGAAAGAATAATGCCTACACAGGGATATAAAACCCTAGCAGATGCTGTATCAGCACTGAGCAGACTAGAGGACACACTTCACGTGTCTTTTACGCAATTCCAACCAGTCCTTTTCTGCAACAGTGTTCCATTGAGCCACACCACAAGGTTTGCTCTGATTTTTACATTCAGATTTATTTTCTTCTGGGTCCTCTTATCTTGACCATCCACACTGTACTCATATGGGATGACTCTCAGGATCCCTTTTGCTGTAAACCATCCAAACCTTTCTCCATTTAACTCTGTAGTTCGACTGAGCTAGGGACTCTTCCTGCAGTGTTCATGCACTGGTCTGCATTAAGTCTTGCTGCTTCCGTACTCCCTAGTGTCCAACACTATGCCAGCAGGCCTTACTTATTAAGAAATCTAATAGGGAGCTACTAGATTAAATTTCATGATAAGATATAGTCTAATAAAAATCATGGGGCAGTGAACAGCTGACCGGAGTATATAACTGCTCTAGATAGGCCTAAGGAACTGAGAAACTGAAAACATTCAAATGCTTTGTAGGAGGTACCGTTTCAAGTGTTATTCAGTGCTATACTCCAGACTGTGTAAGAAGGGGCTAGGCACAGACGGTGACTGTGAATCAGTTGCTCAGGCATAAAGACATCACTTTGTAGTGAGAACAAAAATGTTACAGATCGCTAGATATTTTCTATTCACGCTGCTTAAAAAAAAGCCATAACTGACCCTATCTAGTGCTGGCAATAGCCTGTGTAAGCTGTAGTTGGTGCCTTCCAAAAGTCCTTACAACCAGCACTACGACAGCATGATTCCGTGAATCTGTAAAGTCTCAGCATAAGCCCAGTTCATACCTGCAGAACTGCTGCTTGGCCAGGCATCTCTCAACTCATCTTTCTGCAGCTGTTTACTTGTCACTGCAGCACTTTGAAGTTGCCCTTCTTGTTGGGCATCTTATTTATTTCAGACAGGCATCTTAATTCGTCACAACCAGTTTGCATTCTAACCTTGCCCTTCAGAAGGGTATCCTTCCCAGCCTGCCAACACATGCAGACTTACCAAGGCATACTGCACACTCCATCACTCAAGTACTTAAATATCAAGTAGTACCAAAACATGAAAAAGACGTGCAATAAACTCTCCAATTTGACAAAATCTCATTTTGAGGGAACAGTTTGTTAAGTACCCTTTCAATAATGTATTCTGCCTAATTGTGTCTTTTCTTTGCATTACTCTTATGGATATGTCTATAAAGGTAAATAAAAGACAGGTAGGGACAAATTCCTAGCAAAATGTAATGGACTGACTTGTGTCCACACTCCTTAGGGGTGCGTCCTTCTACAATAGTAAAGAAATACCCTTCCAGATGAGCTTTCCCTCTGAGACAGAACCATCGACAAACCAGTCACTTGGGACCCTAGGCTGTCTCAAGTGAGCTCTGGGCACTTGAGTCCAAGCATGTGATTCACCTTATTCACTATCCAATTGATAGTTTTGTCTCTGTTTTCAAGCCTGAACTTCTTCAGGTATTTAACTGTGGACATGATGACGCATAAGAGACCTGTGGTATATAGGCATGTGATAAAAACACATCTGTGCACCCACAAAGGGGCAGAGAGACCATGACAGGAGGGGACCCAAATAAAACCTTGCCTTGGCTCCTCCCATGCCCATCAAAGGCCCATCTTCACAAACTCAGAGGAGCACAGGAGCACAGGAACCCAAATTAAGGATTCAGAGGAAGGGGGGTCCTATCCAGCTCCCTCCTAGGGCTGTCCGAAGAAAGCCTCAGTCTGAAAGTCCACTTGCGAAACACATCAAAGTGAGTCAATGCTGGAGGAGCACCTTTTGGACTGAGGAGGTCACTGTCTAGGTGGGTGGGAAACATTATGGGATGCAGGGGGATTTTGGAATTGCACAGGACTTATTAAGAGATTTTTAGAAGGGGAACTAAAGGTGGGAAAGGAAGAGATCTAGGTGATTTGGGGAGGGACAAGCATGGGAAAATAGAGGAATAAGGGAATGAAAAGAGATGGTGGCTAGTGAATAGGTTGACATGCTTGCCTGTCCATGCCCTGGGCTTTACTGATGCAGTCTTTTCTGCCTTCTTAAATTCCTTTCTAGCTCTTTTCTTGGAGGAGGAGCTCTATTCGATGTGTCTGCATGTGTGTGTATGGGAACCTGAGTGCCAGGAACTGGAGTGGCACCTTGGGTCACAGGGGCCCATGGTGCCAGCACCTGGAGCAAGTGCAGGTCTGGGTGCCAGCAGCTGAACTGGGACCACCAGCTGGAGGGCCTTGTGTGCCTGGGTGCCAGTGAACAGGGAGACCCAAGCAAGTGACAGCAAGTGCCAGACAGAGGCAGATGGGACCAGGGGCCCTGTGCCTGTGATGCAGCATCTGAAGTAGGTGTGGGTGTGTGAGCGAGTGTGTGGATGCCAGGCAAGATCGAGCTGGGTGAGATTGCAAGGCGGTGAAGTGGCCTCAGAACCAGGGTGGCAGGAGGGGCTACAGGCAAGACCATGGGAGGAGCTGGCTATTGGGGGGACCAAGGGAGTCTAGCTGGGCTCTGGCAGTCTCTAGTTTTGACACCCAGTGGCATGTCTCTGTGTGTGCATGCGTGTGTCTTGAAGAGCAAGAGCGCAGAGGGCTTGGATCCCCTGGGGAAGCAAGAGAGTCCTGGCCAGCTCCCTGTGCACGCGTGCATGTGCATTTGTGTGTGTGTGCAACAGTCTGGACCAGCAACGGGAGCGGGGCTGCGGCCTCAAGGGCTTGTATTTCTGTGTGCCAGCAACTGAAGAGACAGATCCAGGGGCAGCTACTGGGCAGACTGAGTATCTGAGCCCAGCTGCTGGAGGGATCTACATTGTACATATGTGTGTATATATACATATATAACCACTAACAGATCTCTGCCAGAGAGGGGAGCAGGATGAGGCTGCTGGTGCTGTCTGTGTTCATGTGAGCGCTCCGCGTGCCTGTCTGTGATCAGTGGCCAGCTGTGTATGTATGTGATGCACACATGTGCTCTGTGTGCACGTGCCTGATGGGAACACACCTTCAGCCTCACTACTGGCTGAACCTGGGACATGGAGCTGCAGCAGCATTGCCTTTCTTGGACTGTCGGATCTGGCCTGATATTTTACCCTAAAAGTAGGTGCCTGAGGACCTTTGCAATGCAGAAACATGTCTAGAAGTGCCTGAACTCCCCCTGCATCTAAATAAAGTTTCCAATTTACACATACCCTAACTGAATTGTGCTATTAGAAAGAACAAAAAAAAGACAAAACTATACACTCCATCTATTCACACTCTAAAGTTACTGAAATGGAGATCAAAGTAAAGTCCCTTGCGATTTCGTAATGCTGATGGCACCACTTACTTGTATGACATCGCATTAGATATATTAAATAGAACTATGGCCTCTCTAGGCCCTTCTTTCTTCTTTGTGTAAAGTAAATTAACATACCACAACATCCAATAATCAGGATTGTAAGGGAAACCAGGGCTAAAGTAATTGTGTTCAAGAATCAGTTACTGTTTATCTAACCCTTCACTCCCTGACTTTGTCAATTCACGTAGGATACATATCTGAGAAAATGTACTGGTTTATCTGTTACAGATAAATCCTGGAAATATTATCCAATTACTTATTTCAGGACTATTTTTTCCATGATATACTTACCTCTTTTCCAAACATATCTTGGATGAGTTTGCACAGCTCTCGTTGTCTGTGCTGTCTGAAGAAAGCTGACACTCATCTGCACTTCAGCTGTTTTGTTCTTCGTTTTAATTGGGATATTGTTACCGTTTTTTTTCTTTCCTCTTGCTTTTTTCTCACTGTTGTTCTGGCTGACATATTACTTGATTTATTTTTTTTTAATCTGGCAGATGTCTTCATCATCATCATCCAATTAGAAGACAGTCGATGAGGATATATAGAGACCAGACACTAAATAGCATGAATTATGTTTGAACTATAAAAAGCTTTCCATAGCACTTACAGGATATCTCTTTGGGGCTATATGACTGCAAATACGAAAGCCTCATACACAGATAGAATAGAGCTGTAAAGATTTTAGGTATTTATGTGAGATTCTAAAGCCATTGAGTTTACATCTAATGTTTAAAAACAGGCTTTTAATATACAGGACATTATATAATGTATTTTCTTTCACCTAAAACTACTGTGTTTTCTAACATTTCCAACATCTAACATCATCTATTGCAATACCTTCAGCAGTTTTTAGGAATTTTTCCCTCTAAGAACATTTGTCTAATACTTCTTTTTCCTACTTTGAATCAACCAGTCTCTTCACAGAGTTTCAGATCAATTTTGAACTTTATGATTCTAATCAATAAAATAAGCCTTATGAAAAAGTCTTCCAACCTGTTCCGTGTAGTAAATAAAAATTCCAAAGGTGTTCAGCACTCTGCCAGAGCCAGAAGTGGAGCTAACATCTTAAACCAGATGAAATTGGGGAAGATATGCACTCTTTGTAGGGTCTCCTGCTTCTCCTAATTTTATGCTTCGCATCACGCTGCTTGTTATACAATGTGGTAAGTGACATAAAAATCTTTAAAACACATTATATAGGGAAAAAATAACCTTTAAATCAACTATCCGGTCTAATAACTGTGGTTTTGTAGACACAAACGTGCTGTAGTTATATAGTGTTACTTCTCACTGTAGAAACTGTATTTGAAAACAATGTAATTACTACATATATAAAGAACTGAAAAAGCACAAAAATAAAAGAAAAATGTGCTTATCCCATGCCATGACAAGCTTACCTAGGCTTTAAATGAATATATATATATTTATAAAATTGCCTTTGTCAATCCACAAGATCTGATTATGTGGCAGGATGCTCTGACAAAGGATTTGATTATATGGTCCACTGAGCTGTGGCTAGTAAATAACCTTCTCCATTCATGCTTCCACTTGTTATTGTTAGGAAAGTGGCACAATATTGAAAATTAGTAAGTGCCATAAACAAATCAATTATTGATGCAGGACAGCACATACCATTTGGAAAAGGTAAAGAGGATAAGCCTTTTTACTTCTGCTGCATCAAGGAATTTTATAAATGGCTACAAGTGAAATGTCGATCTTTATGCATGAACCATAAATGGGCCAAAGTGAAAAACACAGGAAAAGTTGTTGTATATTTTAGTTGAAAAATATTAGAAATTTTTATTGATGGCAGTTTCTTAGTGACTGTTATCCAATCAGTTCTAGTCAGAAATGAGAATGTGCTTGGTGATAGTTAAAATGTTCAAAGTGGTTTAAATTCAAGTTTGCTCCAAAATTTTCATCTTTCTAAAAATTAATTTCTAAATCTGTATCTTTAAAATTCACACTACATCAAAAAATGAAAAAAGACCTTCTTACCATTTTGCTAAACAACACACTTTAAATAATTTCTATAAGAATAACATAGTCAGTGTCAGTGGCCTGAGGGCACTATACAGCCTTACTGTCCCTTTCTCCCCTGCTTTGTGCTCATGGTCCAGGACCACATTTCAGCTCAGCCCAAGGCCCTCAGTCCCTCACCACAGACTGACCCGGCGATGGGACAGTAGCTGCCCAGGGAGTTGTAAGATTTGAACAGATATTAAAAAAACTCACAACATAGTACTGTGACCCACTGCTTTAGCAGGTACGCAGGTACCATCCTTGCAGAATTGTTGGGGTATGGAGTCTGCAAAACTTGTTGACTTTAGCAGAGCAAAATCCTCCAATAAAAAAATGATGCTGGATAAATGGAAACCTTCTGCCATGGTGTCTCAGCATGCTTTGCTTCATACTTATCAGCACTTACTTACTAGAAACTCATTGTAGTATTCTATTTATACAACAGAATATAGCAAAGACGCCAGTCAGGTGTTAGCACACATACTACTAGATGCCATAAAGACAGAAAAAAATTTTTTTCTTCAAAATAATTTTCCTTCTGTTCTCTCCTCCGGAGAATTTTCCTATTCTATAAAAAATACAGCAAATTAAATACCTGGATTGGAAGTTTTTGTGGCCAAATCATACAAAAATTGACTAAATTTCTAATGGAAAAAATGTCTTTAAACTGTGTTTAAGTCTTTTCATTCTGGAAAATTGCATTTTGCAGAAGAAACTGAAATTTTTCAGCAAGGCTAGTGCTGATTTTAACTATGCTCTGTTTTTTTACTCTACATTGCCTGAAAATAGGTTTGAAATTCTTTGCACAATGTGTTATCACTTATCTTGTCATACTGAAGTACATGTTGATATCAAAAAATGTATTCGAAATCACAACTGTTAAGAAAGTATTTTTAAGAACTATATAATTTTTTGTTTTATTCTTGCTATTTTTTCAACCTAAAAACATGGCATAACTGACAAAAAATCACCAAATGTTTTGGTTTATGCATTTATATTTTGAGGAAAATAAAATCAGTTTAGCAGGTTTGCTAGATCCATCAAGAGCTTTTTAAATGTATTTGGTGTCTATTCCCTGTCTAATCAACAAGTTTGATTACTTCTTTATTTTCCAGAAAGATTGCAGCAGCCTTTTGCAGCACTACCTAATTTTAGGTTTACATTTACAAAGGTATCATACAAAGAAAAGAGTGCATATAATAGTTGTATTTAAACAAATGTAATATTTTGTGAGGTATTTCCATTTATGGACTGAGTACAAGATCGCATCTCTGTAAGAGACTAATACAGTATGATTTATGGCTAAAAAAGGTAAGATTATTTCAACTGATTTATTGGATATAAAATTAAGCATGCATGACCTACAACATACTCCCAACCAAAACAAGAATAAGGATGTCATAGCTTGGTTTTACCTAGTGTAGAAAGATTTATGGATTACTCCACAGAGAAAACAAGATTACAAATGACCCAAGCAACAGATATATGAATAATCCTTAACAACACTGCAAAGATTTTAGTGACAGATATAGGCCATTGGAAATGGTACATGCATCAACTTGTTCAACAGAGTGGCGACTGCCACACAGGCATCTCCAGGTGTTCTTCCAAAACCTTCTGAGTTCATTACCATTTATGTAGTACGTACAGCATGAAAGGGAATTCTTAAATCTGCCAGCTAAGTATTTGTACAACTGAAGGGCTTATTTTCTCTTAGAGTGAGACCAGTCAAGAAATCATTTATTAGACTAGAAGAAAAATACACATTTTAAAGCAATTTTTTTCATATTCTTGCCAATTTCTCCATTTACTCTAACTGATATCTCTCTCCTTGTATTCTATACTCTCTATGCTAAAGATTATTCAGAATTCAGATGTAGGAGTATTGCAGGAAAGGTAGAGCAGAAGATTTTTCAGTGGTTTCATGGTACTATTGGGAACTAATTGACTTCAAAAAAATAGGTGAGAGAAAGATATACACAAACTATGAGCTGCATTGAATAAGTGGATTCTATTCTCTTCAAAACCAAATCTGTCAAATAAAGCAAGAGTTTTGTTATTCCTGCTTTGTCCCTAATTTAAAGGGGACTTCCAACACCATAAACTATATGGAAGCTTGGAGAATCTAAAAAATAGCAAGCAGACAGTAGAACATGTCAGAAAAAAAGAAAAATTAAAAAACAGTTGAAAGAAAAAGAGGGAAATCTAAAAATTCAGGAGAGAGCAGAATGTTATAGTTAGGAAAGAAAGACAATTGAGGAGACAAAGTAGTTAAGTAAGATAAGAGGAAACAAGAAAAATTAAAACAAATCAAGCAAGAGAAACATTAAGTCAATTATGAGCTTGGTTACCTAGCCAAGAAGTTAGAAGTAGAAAACCAATAAATAATAAGTATTCAGTGAGAACATGAAAGTTGGAGAGGTTAACTTATAAAAAAAAAAAATGATGGCTAATTATTATTATGTATGTGTTCACAGCTCCGTGTAGCCATGAGAGACATCTATATAATTTTACATAGTGACTTGAGCCTTCTTTCAAGGAGGTAAGTAAGAATTTCTTTGGAGGCTTTAAATCCAATGTGAATAAAATACCTCAATCCTCACTTCACTGCTGTGTAAAATTGAACGTAGTTAAAAAATCCACATTTAAAAAAAAAACAACCACTCTCTCCTGTTTCATAATGCAATAATGTCTGTCTAATAAGACAGACATATAAAACTTCTGTTTTCTGAGTTTTACATGTTCTCACCTCTTACATGCTCTACATCACCTGTATGTCTCATTGCAGAAGTGACGCTGTGACTGCATACATAATAAGGTTGTATCCAGAACTTACAAAACTGCAGTAACACTATTGCTTCAAGCACAAAAATGGTTCCAGAAAGTTTTTACCTCTCAGACTTTGAGAATCCACTGCAAAATCCATGCCTGTTACTACTTTACGAAATGTCCTTGTAGGTTTATGCATGTTTAAATAAAGGCTGGTTCTAATCTGAAAATGCGAGCCTACTTATCTTTTGCATGCTTACACATCCTGGTAGCAGATGTTAGGGAAGCACTTGAAAGGAAGAAAAAGCTTTCCATTTTTAACAGAGTGAATTTCAGAACAGAGCAAGCGACACATGGACTTTTAATGATAATGTTTGCCTACAGTAAACAGCACACTTGGTAAGTTCTGGTTTTATTTGGGCTGCATATATATAATTTCTAAAGTACATTTTGCAAAATAAGAAAATTCCGGCAAAGTACACTTGTGAATGAGTAAATAGTGTAAGGGATTAGGGAACAGACAATCCTGCCATACAACCCAGTAATGAGCCATCTAGCCGGGTTCAGAAGAATTTTAATTTAGTGTGGTGAGCTTCTTCCTTGTTTTCACATTAAAAAAACAGAGATTTTTTTTCTTTTTTCTTTTAACTTTGGAAACTAGGATTTGAGCTCTAAAGCCAAAGCATGCAGGGATTTTCAATATAGTGATTTAGCCATAATTCTCTTTGTATTCAGCTTAGTAGAGAAGCTCTGGAATACCAAATATTCCCAGAACCTGAAGTACAGCAAAGGGAGGACAAAATATATATATAAAAATAAAAGATTTAAAAAAAAAAAAAAAAACCAGAAAAAAATGTAGTGAAACACAATACAACCCAAACTTTAGAAAGTATTTAATAGACCCAAAGCTAAAAAGAAGCTGCAGAAGTAAGCATAATTCATCTTTTCAGGTGCAAACATCTTTTAACCCGACTTTAATGGACCTATGCAACCAAAAGGGACTCAGGAAATGCTCTGAAACAGCTGGTAATATGATCCTGGCACAGAATGTTCCAAGTATAACAAGTGACAAGAATGAGAAAACCTTCCACTTCAGAATAACCTGGTGTTCAAGTAATTGTCCTTTGATGTGAGACCCTGTCTCTAGTCTAAAACAATTTGAATTAGAATGTATTATAAAATGTAGTGACCAGACTACTCCGGGGTAGTTGTGTCCTTCTAGCAAGAACTACCTTAACCAAAGGAAGTTTTTCTCATTCTTACTCTTCAGATGGTGAAGAAGTCAAAATCATAATTTTAGGTGGAAGAACTAAGAATGCTCATCACAGCAAAAGACCTCCATTTGAAGTCACCATTTAATTTTACTATAATTCTCAGTAATCCAGTGCATGAAACAAAATATAAGTGTAGGAAGCATTGTGTAAATTTTTAAATCTTGGCAAAATTATTCCTTCTCTTAAAACAGAAATCTAAAAGGTTTACATTCAAAGCAACAAAATATTATTCTCACTGCTCTGGGTACTCTTGGAGAAACTGCTTTCACCAAACTAACCCCAAAATCTGGTTCTGAGGACAATTTACAGTTTACTATCAACCGATGCCCTTGCAAAGCTGACCCTGAGATACCTCTGTCTTTGTAAGTATTCCAGTATTGGAGATGAATTGCATTCGTGCATTTCCTTCTCTCTGCACTCCATTGGTACTTCATAGAAAATCTTTATGTACTAGAGACTGATATGATTTCATTGACTATGGCAAATTATACCTTGATGACTCTGTACATAGACAGTAATCTTCATAAGACAATCAATCTGCCAGAAGTACAGTCCAGGCTGATCTCCACTTGGGTAAGTACCCTTCAGCAAGTTTTTTCTCATAGCTTTGAGCATTCCTTTAGTAAGTCTGGCTATTTCCATTCTAACAAGGCCAGGTGTGAAGAAAAGAGCTTCTTACTGGTACTGTGGGCAAAGTATCAACTCAGAGTGAAAAAGTATCTCCTTTTAGGAATGCTTTCCTTAGGAACTATAACCTTTCTAAGTAAAACTTTAATACATTTTGGTGCCTCACATTGAAATTGATGTTACAATTTGTCCACATCCTGCAGAAACTTCCATAACAGAAGTCTGGTGTTTGTGTGTGGACTTACAGCACACTTCAAGCAGTTTATATTGCATCTTTTACCAGCTGCAGTATAATCACAGTTACCTTAGATTCTGTACTTCTCTCTGAATGGGGTACAACTCACTAACATTGGCACCATTGATGGCTGATAGTGCATTTTTCTGGCATGAATGATGCAATAAAGTGCTTGGAAGATAATGACCACAGACTATTATGGAAGACACTTAGATAGTCTTCTGGTTTTTATTCATAATTTTTATCAGACTATGAGAAGACCACTCTGCAGAACATGCTATTCAGCAGGTGATGCAATTTGACAAAAAGAAGTCACTCTAGAGCTTAAAAGTCACATCTAGTGAAAATTTACTGTCCTGTTTTTCTGTTATAAGTTCTTAAGAACTTCACCATTGGACTTTTTGCCTAATTTTGTTGGGACAAGCAGTCAGGTTTGCCATATTCTGCAGTTCACCAGTCCCCCACACTTTCAATTAACTGAGGTACCCAAAGTGTGGTCATTAAAATGATTATATTTGTGCCTTTAAAATTACTTCCCCCTCTCTCTTTTTTTCTAATTCAAAACTGTTATGTATTGCTTGTGCTTGTGCTGTCTAATAAAGTATGGAGCTAAGACTGAGGGAAATCAAGCAAACCATTTTAATCAGGAAATCTTGATAATCACATTCTGTAAGGAAGGTTCAAACTATTCCACTTTTTGTCCAGATATAGTCAGCTTCCAGGGTACTGAGTCTGAGGTTTTGTTTTAAGAACTCCCTTGATCCTAAGGTCCCTAGATAACGTCCTCTTGTATATGAAAATACTGGGCAGTTTGTGAGAAAAAAGTGTGGTAAAAGCTTTTTGACTGAGAAGAGACAATCTGAATTTTATGCTTTTGGAACAGAACTGAATGCAAAGAAATATATATCTTCAGTTAAATAATATAAATTTAATTTTATAAATCAGTCCAAGATTAAATTAATTTCAAGAATTAACAATCTAGAGCGCTATACATTTTTTCTCTTTTAAAAATAGGATTAGTTTTTACATGTAGTTTTTAAAAATTTGAATATGACTCTCCTATCTGTCGTGAAAAGAAGTGTCCCTTCTGTTCCTGGATGATGTTAACATGTGCGAAAGAACTCGTCATGTTTGGAAAGGCCTGCAGACTTGATGCTAGTAGAAAGTAATAACAAGGAATCCATACCATTAGGTAATTTTTTCCTCTTTTTTAATTTTTTCCTCTTTTTAAATTTTTTATGACAAAAATTGTAGGTTTTGCTTTGCTTGCTTTTCATTATTGTTTTACTTTGCTTCTAGGTTTTCACTTTCAAGAAAAGCATTTGTATATGGCATTATTAATCATAACATATGAGTGTAAAATGCTTAGCTTACATAGCTAGTCAAAACTGCTATCCCATATTACATTTATTGCTATCTGTTCTTTATTACTTTTAGAACAGGTGGAGTGCACAGTAAATTTCAGCCCTGATCTCATAAATACAGTCCGCATTCCCACACTGTTAAGCAGATGAAGGCTGAAATAATGACTTACCAATTTGTTGAACACCTGCCATGGTGCTAGCCATAGCTCTGAACCTACACATTAGTCCATATTGTAGTTGCGCAGACATGTGCAGACTTTGGGAAAAATAAATTGCCTGATCCAGAACAGCTTGAAAGACCTTCCAGTTGGAACTGGCAGGAATATGTATAATTACTTTTCTTCCAAAAATATTAAAAATGGCATTCCAACATGCATTCGCCATACTGTGAGAATCCAATTTCCATTTTAAAAACTTTATTTTGATTTTTACTATGATAAGATTGAATTTTGAAAAAGAATCACTTTGAACTTAAAAAAAAAAAAGAACCTCAACACTGGCCAAAACACTTTATTAATTTCAAATATTTTTTCCACATTTCTAAGTGAAAGTATTTCTACGTGAGAGGTTCAAGTGCAAAAATGCGTGTACTCTCAGTACTGTAGTATTTATGAATCTAGGGGGCAGTAGGAGAGGCTGACTTTGTAGCTTAGTATTCAGCCATTTTTTGAGAAGGAATAGATCACATTCCTGCTCTAAACAAAAGACAGCAAAATTTGAAACTGCTCTGTTTTATCAAGTATAGGCACCTTAACTACCGAGCTACCAATATACAAGACGCATAACCAGTCTCACTGATGTATTCAAGCTACTTGTTCAACTACACACATGTGTCAATCGGCTGGCTATATACACGTGCCATATACACTGGCTACTGTTGGCCAATGTATACTGGGTAACTCTACAAACCTTCTTTTCATCGAGATCTCTAATTCATATTCTTGACATAACTGGGGTCAGAAAGCCTTCTAATCCCAAAATTTAGTTAAACCTCATCAAGCTGTTCAACTGTTATTGAACAGTCCCTGTTAGGCAGGGACTGATAGACAGATTAACCATCAATACAATCACATTAGCCCCTTTTTCTTAGCCTAAATGCTAAAAATTGTCTAATCCAAAAATTGTGTATGTTAGCCAAGCTTGAAAACCTAGAAATAGACATGAATTTTTGAGTATCCTCTTGAATATTGTTTTCAGGTGTCATAGAGTCAGTTCATGAACTGCCAGTATTATAGTTTATAACCCTAATTTCCTAAAGGGATAGTTTATCTTTGATTGCTTCCCAAGTATTATTTTGAATATTGTGAAGCAAAATGCTATTGAATTCATAGCATAAATAGGATGAAAGGGAAGTCCCACAGCTTACAAGTCATGTTGTGAGCACATAAAAATCCATTTGAAATCAAGGGGAAAGATGGGTGCTCTAACATATTAGGAAATCAGACAGAAGAAGTGTAGCACTGTATTTCAGTTTTGGAGAAAAAGCCCTATCTTTTGCTATTCAAAGAGAGCCTGTAACTAAGTCTCAATGGTTGTCATTGGGGGTTAGGGAATATCTAATCTTAAGCATTTACTGAATTGGCAGTTGATCAGAACGAAACATTTAAGACATTGTACTAAAAGCATTGGGCATTTGCAAGGCATTATTTGCATTTACATATTTTTGTTAGAAGGAGAAAACTGAGATGTCTTGACAGGCCTGATGTACTAGAGAATAGGATAGGAACACTGGTATAGAACAGCAGGGATTTGCCTGCCGTTTATACTTTTATGTGAATGTTCCTTAAACTCCTATCTGTTCTTGCAAGCTGCCAGGAAAAATTCCATATATCCAAAGCTGAGAAAAGTCACAATATATTTTCTTTAAATATCAACAATCTTTTGTGATTGTAGGCTTTTAAATATTCTTTTCTTTCTTTCTTTCTTTCTTTCTTTCTTTCTTTCTTTCTTTTTTAATTTTCAGGTCATGATGGCACTTCTGGTTAACATTTTACACTTTGATATGGCTTTATACTGGCATTTAGCACAGCTCAAGAGTTGTGCACTTGTCAAAACAATAAAAATCTGCAGCAGCTATGATTTTTTTAGAAATGTCTAAGCATTGTTAGCATCAACAGGAAAAAGAGTGACAATGAAGTATAAAATAAAAGTACAGTTTTTGCTTATAGATATCCGGCAGAAGTCATCTTAATTTAATACAGTAATAAAAATAAAATGACAATATTTTACTTGAAATGAGGAAATATATGTCCTAATAGGTGATGGGCCAAAGCAGTAATAATTTTAATCTCAAAAGACACTTAAACAGCATGATTCCAGACAAATGTATCAGAATGTTTTACTGTGAGTTACTGGCTAAGCTTTTTTAGGTAGATTATTGTAGTGAGAGCAGATGGTCTCAGTTTATGCCTTTTGTTCTGCACAATTATTGATGTGGATGCTAATATGAGACAATAAGTGGGCTATTTTTTGTCTATAATTGACATTAAATGGGTAATACTGAGGAAGCATTATGACTAGCTGACAGATTCAAATCCATGTAGTCCTTACTAAAAATCATGCAAGTTCAGAATGTTGTAGCCAAATTACCACCATAATTATCCACACACAAAAGAGAAACAGAACAAAGAATCAGCAGGGACAAAAATCTTTCAAGGGTATTTATGGTCTGCAAAGTACCACCGACAGTAAAATTTCAAATAGAGAGATGGCATTCAAGCACCCATCCATCCTCATATACCCATAATTGTATATGCGCCCTGACATGGGCATGTGCACTACCCATGCAGCTGTTGTGGTTCTCATGTACAAATACCTGCTGGTGTTCACAGAGACAGTTTCTGCGAGCACTGGTTTCCACCCAGGAAGACCGATTTTTTGCCCTCTTAGGGCTGCACCTTCTTTGTATCTAGTAAATAGCACAATGAAATCAGTCCAGCCTTGCTGATAATCAGCAATATTATTTACTCTCTTGTTTCAGAGTTGTTAACGGTGAGCAAATGAGAATCAGGAAGCCCAAAGGTCTTCTGTGTTTGTTTGTTTTTTCAACACAGTGAATGTTTGAAATGCTTTTTCTTAAAAAAGTCAGTGTTTAACCTGTACATTAGTATAATTAAGAGTGAGAATACATTCCTTACAGATAATGAGGAATCCATTTTTGGAAGGTTTTAGGACCAGATTAAACTGACATCTGTCAGAAAAGTCATTGGGAGATCTGATCCTGCCTGAGGCATGAGAGATGGAGAAGATAATCTCTTGAGGTTCCTTCCAAGCCTACTTTCTGTGATTCTGCGATATTGTACTGTAGTGGGCTTTGACCAAGAAAAAAACATTGAACTTAACCTGGTATTTGAAAGTTTTAGTACGTAACTGAAATCTGTAATACTTTTGAGCTCACATACAAATCTCTGCTAGTTCAAAATTACTGAGACACAGATATTAAGCATATGTATACATTTGTTAGATGCACCTTAATTTTCTCCTTAACTTTAGCTTTAGGATGATTATAAGATATTAACTGCTTGAACTGGATCCACCCTGATTTTAGCAGTCTGAGATGAAGAAAAAAGGGGTCTTTTTAGCAAAGCTAATGTGAAATTCTGATCATGTTCATATCAGCAGAGGTTTGATACTAGCTTTTTTTTTTTCTATTGTGATGTTTAATACAGATGAGTTTTCCTACTGATAAGAGAAACGGTGCTGTTCTGCATTTTATAAGGCAGATCAGCAACAGAAGTTGTACAAGTTTTTAAAATGTAAAGATAATCATTGGGACCATATGCTTTTTTTTTCTTCAGGAAACAGCCTGTTCTCCCCAAGATACTTCAAATTGAAAAGTCAATGGACTGTCTGAGAGGAAAGTCAGTGCAGTTCAAGTTTTAGCACCAAGATGCTGAAAGATGTTTGGACTGCACAACTGCACACAAGTTCTAGACTTAAAAAAATTGCTACAATAACAATGTTTCAACATGATCTCTGTCATTTTGGCAAATCACAAAACCTGTTTCAGTATTCTGTATTTTTATGAAGGTGGATTATTAAGCTTGTTTACTTCAGACAGAAGGTTGCGAAATATAATTTAAGAGTGTTTTTGGAAGAAGTTTCCATAAAAATGTGAGATACATTATTCAATGGCTACATAGGACCTTCTAATTTCAAATAGCTTGAAGCTTTCAGTTAAAAGTAAGTAATCTGTACTATACACATGCTTATGTTAGATACTGTGCAAGCATCACAAAAACAGTTCACAGGTTTCTGATATTCATACTTTCTGACAGCTGGACACACTTAGCCTTCATATTCTTAAGACAGCTGTGTATTTTACTAATTCTGCAGTTCTTGTATGAAATTATTCCTTAATGGTAATGTACATTTAAAATCTCATCTTAAGCTATAATATATTTCTGTGTTATCCTGAGGGCATGTAAATAGGCACAGCTTGGTTGAGTTCAGTGGAGATTTGTCAATACACATCTGCTTGGTAGCTGGTTGCTTATTTTCGCAGTAATATGTAATTTAGGAAGATCAAGAATGGGTTTTGTAAATAAGTACTATGATATTTACCTTTTCCTCAGATGACAGCTAAGATATACACATGACATGGGAATGTTTATTTATTATGATAAGACATTATGTACTGGATTCTAGAGAGAATTCAACTAAAATTGAAATGACACTGTTTTGTTCTGCTGCATTCAGTTTCTGAAAGATTCATCTTTTAGGTGAAAATTTTCCGTCAAGGGGATTACAGTTTGGCCTTGTATTGAATGTACAGTGATTTATCTTGTCCATATCTTGGTCTGTGATTCCGTTGTCCCTTACATGAAAGCTATCAGTAGGGGAAGAGGGTGGGGACAATGCCTTGTCTGCTGTCACTGATTTATGTAGGGTTCGGTATACTTGTACTTGTAATCAGATCTTTATATTTTATTCAATTAAAAATCCTATCCTTTTCATGTCTCAGTTGTTTTTCTTACTTGATTGGACTTTTGGTTTTTAGGGTTTTGTACAAGTAGATGTTAAAATAAATTATTACCTATAAACATGATCAAGTTTATTTGTAAACTGAAACTTACTTTGCTGATACGAAGCTGCCCTTGTATTTCATGTGCATATTTTTCCTCCTGACTTCAGTGCAAACTGCACATCATCCAAGGGCAGAATGACAGAAGATTCACAAGTTCTCACTTTAAATGAAAATTCACATAATAAGTAATTTTGATATGTATACTGAAGATTATTCTCTTATATAAGTTTTGGAGACATCTTCTGTTTTCTTAAATCATTTCAAATCAAATCAAATTAAAATCTGTCTGTTTCCAGTATTTTTACTTTATCATGAAGAGATAACTGTGTAATTATTTGTATAGTGTGTTATGTCACCTGCTATCCCAGAAGAGTTTAAATAACATAATTTATTCACTTCAAACAAAATAAAAGGGAAGCTCCTGCTCTGACTTGGTTTGTCACAGAAGAGAACAGATTTCAGACTGTAGCTTATGAAAGGAAGCATTTTGAGCCCTTTTGAACAAGTTTTACTACACGTACAAATCACAAGTGTCAGAACTGGCCAGTCAAATATTTACATAGGTTATCCAAAAGAGATTAACAACCATCCTGCACCCCATCTCCACAGGGGAAAAAAATTATTTTGGAGAGAAAGACTGAATAGATAAAATTATACTATTAGCCTAACAGTGTTGACATAGCAGTCTTTAATTATTTTTTTCTGCAAAAGCTCCAGTGGACATCAGTTAGTAATGCTTTGACGTGAAACTAACCACAAATCTACAGGTGAGTTTTTTACTTTTCTTGTCTGCAAGCTGTTATAACTTGATTAGCTTCTTTCATTTTCAATAGCTTTATAAAGTGAATCTTATCAAGTATGTATTTCTATGCAGTGTATGTGTATATTCATCTACTTTTTCACTGTGAAAAATGTTATACATATATTTTAGTAAGGGTCTCGACGCTATGTTCTACTAGCTCCCATAAGATACTCACAGAGAAGCTGGGGAAGGGTGGGCTAAATGAGTGGATAGTGAGGTGGATTTAAAACTGAACCGAGCTCAGAGAGTTGAGCAGTGGTACAAAGTCTAGTTGGAAGCCAGTAACTAGTGGTGTACCCCAGGGGTTGACACTACGGCCAATTATGTTCAACGTCATCATTAGTGACCTGGATGATAGTACAGAATGCATCCTCAGCAAGTTCATAATGAGTACAAAACTAGGAGGAGTGGCTGATACACCAGAGGCCTGTGCTGCTACCCAGAGGGACAATGACAGGCTGGAGAAATGGGCTGACAGGAACCTTATAAAGTTCAACAAGGAGAAATGTTAAATCCTGAATCTCAGGAATAATAACCTTAGGCACCAGTACATGCTGGGGAACAGCTGCCTGTAAAGCAGCTTTTCCAAGAAGGAGCTTAGAGTCCAGGCGGACAACAAGCTGACCATGAGCCAGCAATGTGCCCTCATGGCAAAAAAGTCCAACAGCATCCTGGGCTACATTAGGATGAGTGTTGCCGGCAATTCAAAGGAGGTGATCCTTCATCTCTACTCAGCATGGGTGAGGCTGAGTCTGGAGTGCTGTGTCCACTTCTGGTCTCCCCAGCACAAGAAAGTTATATACTTGCTGGACCAAGTCCAGTGAAGGACCACCAAGATGATTAAGGCACTGGAGCGTCTTTTATATGAGTGTATTGGGTCTGGCTGGGATGGAGTTTATTTTCCGCATAGCAGCCCTCATAGTGCTGTGCTTTGTATTGGTAGCTAGAAAGGTGTTGATAACACTCCAGCGTTTTGGCTACTGCTGAGCAGTGCTCACACAGCATCAAGGCTGTCTCTCCAATGCTCCCCCCTCACCAGTAGGCTGGGGGTGAGCAAGATCTTGGCAGGGGACATAGAGAGGACAGCTGACTCAAACTGACCACAAGGATATTCCATACCATATGATGTCTGCTCAGCAATAAAAGCTAAGAGAAAGAAGGTGGGGGGGCATTCTTTATTGCAACGTTTGTCTTCCGGAGCAACCGCTATGCACACTGAAGCCCTACTTCCTGGGAAGTGGCTGGACATCGTCTGCTGATGGAAAGTAGAGAATAAATCTTTTGATTTCTTTTGCTTTTGATGTATTAAACTCCCTTTATGTTGACCCATGAGGTTTTTTTCCATCTTCTTTCCCCACCCTGTCCTGCTGAGGAGGGAAGTGATAGAGCAGCTTGGTGGGCACCTGGCATCCAGCAAAGGTCAACCCTCTACAATGAGGAGAGGTTGAGAGAGCTGTGACTGTTCAGTCTGAAGAAGAGAAGGCTCAGGGGAATCTTATCAATGTGTATAAATGCCTGATGGAAGGGAATGAAGACAAGTGAGTCAGGCTCTTCTCAGTAGTGTCTACCAACAGGACAAGAGACAATGGGCACATGAAATTCCATCTGAAAATAAGAAAACACTTTTTTGCTGTGAGGGTGGTCATACAAGTTGCCCAGAGAGGTTGTGGAGTCTGTGGAGATATTCAAAACCCACGAGGACACAGTCCTGGACAGCCTGCCCTAGCTAGTCCTGCTTGAGCGTGTGGGTTGGACTAGATAATCTCAGGAGGTCCCTTCCAACCTCAACCTTTCCGTGATCCTGTGATCTGAAGTCCTACACAGTGGCTATGTTCTTTACGTTGTCCTTCAGCCTACCACTACAAGACATTTCCTTAGCAGTAGGGCATCTTTTCTTGCTTCAGAGGCAAATTTAGCTCTTCACTGCCTGCAAGTGTTCTGAAAGTGAGAATTCAAATAAACACTTGCAGAAACACTTTAGAGAGCACAAGAATTTTGAAAATACAAAGTTTTTACCACAAGTAGAAAACAACATGAAACCCTTTTGGGAAAAAAAAAGAAGTTATAAAATTAAAAAGTATGTGATTTAAAGATTAAAATAAGGTAGTTAAAACTCCCTTCTGGCTAAAAAAAAAAAAAAGGAAAATAAAAGAAACCAACCAAAAAAACCAAAAAGAACAGAGTTATCTTAGTCAGGAATAGCTATCTTTTTCTGCTTTTATTCATATTTTCAGACAACAGTGCTGTACACTTGAGATTCAAATTTGACATACTCTATTCAGCAAACTCTGCAGCACCATCCCTAAAGAAACATTTTGTTTATCTTATGCAAAGGGATTCCTAGCAGCTATGTGGGACTCTTTAAAAATGTCATTTCAATTCTCTAATGCTTCTTTGACCAGAGACAGTGTTCAAAGAAGATTTTAACAGCACCTGGTTTGGATGGGAATGTTTCAATCTGAGCAGCACATGCCTGTTATTTTTATGACATTCAGTTTGCAGACACATTATCTTTGTATCTAAAACAAAAAAGAAAAATCTGTGCTAATACAACAAATATGCAGCTAGCTACTCTGTTACTGCTTGAGTCTCTTGGATATAAAGTGCTAACATTCTCCCTAACAATTTTTATCACAGACCTGAAAATACTGTATAATGAATGCTGAATTGTAGAAATAGTTTGGCTAAACCAGACATCTAACCTGTAGGATATAGGTCTACCATGGGACGTGGAGTGCTTCTCAGCATAATCTGGCTGCATCCTGACTCTAGGACTGGATGAGAAACAGGCACACATCAGCTTTGCTCCATTTCTCTCCCCATCAGCAAATAGAGAGCTCACAGTTGCCAAAATTGCCATCTTACCCACAAAGCTAAAAAACAACGATCCTTTCATCCCCGTTTCCAAAGGGAAAGAAAACCTTCCTGGAGAGGCATAGTGGTAACACATACAGAACAAAAATGTTAACGCAACACCATTGACAGAGCAGACTTTTTATGATGGTCGCTTGCAAGCAGTAGTAGAGAGCACAGGACATCCACCCTGATTTCCTGCAGAAGCAAACCTGGACTTGCATCTTTGCAGGGAGCGGGATGTCAGCCTCTCTGCTAGATGACAAGGGATGAGGACTCCAGAGCTCACCATAGAGAGTACCTGTCCCAGTCTCAATATATCTGAGGCAGCCTATTTCCCTTTCCTTTTATCTTCAAAGTGTGTTTGCTACACTGAGCACAAAACAAGTTATTTAACAAAACAAGTCAGTCATTACAGCTTGATTTTCAATGGCTAAAAAGGTGCACTTTGCTTGCACTTTGGAAAAATAAGGTTTCTGAATTAGTTTCAGAACTGCATACCTCCCACCTTATTTTGCATCTTATCTGACAAAAATGAAGAAAACCAAACCAAAAGTACTCTTTCTGTGCTGTCTAATTCCAAAGACTTCATGAATGAGCTATTGTTAGAAGGCATTTTTTTCTTATATAGCTCACGTTTAGTGAGCCTTCAACATACCTAATGTGGTGCAGTTAATCTGAAATTAATTAGCTCAAAATACAGTCATAAAATATATTTGTTTGCTTGTGAGGGCAACTCTGTTGCATCGAAGTCCAAGGCACACTAGAACATCTTCAAAGTGAGCAATAGATACTATGAATTCCTAATACGTCTCTGTGACAAATCTTTGTATTTCACCATAAGATCTGGGCACTAACAGGAATAAAAGAAATCCATCAGCCCCAGATAAATAACACTTCTGGCTTATGAAGGCTTTCTAACCAAACATCAAGCAGCACTAGAGATGGATCAAAGCATGTTAATAAAATCTATTGGCTTTGTGACTGTATTTTAACATCCTGACACCTTATTCAGGTAACATTCACTATGCTATGAAGATAAACGGCTTATCTATTTCAGAGGGCCCTTCTTTTATTTTTCTAATACAGTTATGAAACAATCACCATTTTTTATTACATTGAAAATTATAAGAAACATTTGAGCATATGCTATGTATTACACCATATATACCCATGAAAATCTGTAAATGTTTTCTGTTGATTTGAAATCCCCACTCACTCATTTTTTCTGAACACAGAAATAGCTTATATACGTTCATGGAGGCCTCTGACCATTATAAGGCAACCTGTTTACTTTTAATTTTAGTTATTACCATTAACATCTAGAGAACAACATGACGGGCCCACTGATGCTGGCACAGAGATTATTGGGGGATACTCGCATGGGAAGCAATAGCCATCATTCTTTACAAACAGCATTGCACACCTTTTACAGCATTGTTCAGGCTGAGGTCTGCATGGAGGAGGAAGACAGAAGCTTCAGCATACCCTTGCCTTTGTTCCTTGCCTTAGAGTTGTGATATTTCTCCTGTTTCTGTCAGTCATCTCCTTTTCCAATGCTGCATACCCTGCAGGTGTGTATGGTCCCTTGGCATACCTAAGCAAAGATTACTAAAATGGTGTGGCAGAGGGCAGGCTCTTCAGATTACGTCTCAAAAGGCATTCTAGTATTGTGCGGTAGCCAGGTTCTCAGTAGAAATGTGATTAACAGCAGTTAGTTAAGTAGTTGAATTCCCTCTTACAAACAAAAAGGGAAAACATCATCAGGGATCCAGGAAGGCAATCCACAAAAGCTTTAGGAAACCTGAAGGAAGTTGCAGAAAGAGGGCTTAATATGGGATTGTTGTTTTTTCCCTCCTCTCTCTGCTTTACAGGCTTGCCTGAAATTCTGTGTTACTAGGATCCAAAGATCAAACCTACTTCTTTCCTCAGGAACCTGTGGCAGCATGTTCCAGAGATGAGCAGGCCAGCCTAGCAGCCCTCCACCACTGAAGGAAGGGGTCCTGTTTCCCCATTGACTCACTCCTTCCCTGCTGCCAGCCTCATGCTTTCCTGATTTGTCTTACAGCCCTCTGGTCCGTGCCAAATCCCTTACTGAGTCTTCTCAACTCAGTAACTCAGGGGAAATAAAAAAGACAATAATTATGAATTAGGTTGTGGGATGTCCAGTAGGCACTGGAGAAGATCAAAATGCTATACCTGAGAGTATGGAAAGACAAGTGAGACTGTCCCTTTCTAACAACTGTGAGCCTTCAGATGCTCTGGAAACCTCAGCCTAAGTTGCCTCTTCAAATCAGATAGAAGACAGCAAGAAGAGGGGACTAGTTCCACACTTCCAGATAATTTCTGCTGTTTATATAGCAAAAGAATCTACAATCTCACATCAATTCCCTCAGGTAAATATAGAGATTAAACAATAAATAAGTAGATTGTATGACTAACTAATGCAATAATTATAGTCAGACTCCCTCCTAAAATAGAGCACATATAACATTTATATGAGTTAGTATGAGCTGATTAGACCAAACCTGTAGTCTTTGGGGCCTGAAAACCAAATTACAGACACAGAATCACAGAAATGCAGAATCACTAAGGTTGGAAAAGACCTGTAAGATCATCAAGTCCAACCATGAACCTAACACCACCATGCCTGCTAAACCATGTCCCGCAGTGCCATGTCCACATGTTCCTTGAACACCTCCAGTTATGGTAACTCCACCACTTCCCTGGGCAATTTATTCCAGTGTCTCACCACTCTCTCAGTAAAGAAATTTTTCCTAATATCCAGCCTGAACCTCCCCTGGTGCAACTTGAGGCCATTTCCTCTTGTCCTGTCACTCATCACTTGGGAGAAGAGGCCAACACCCACCTCTCTGCAACCCCCTTTCAGGGAATTGTAGAGAGCGATGAGGTCTCCCCTCAGCCTCCTCTTCTCCAGACTGAACAACCCCAGCTCCCTCAGCCGCTCCTCAGAAGACTTGTGCTCCAGACCCCTCACCAGCTTCGTCGCCCTTCTCTGGACACGCTCCAGGACCTCAATGTTCTTCTTGTAGTGAGGGGCCCAAAACTGAGCACAGGATTCAAGGTGCGGCCTCACCATCACCGAGTACAGGGGCACGATCACTTCCCTACTCCTGCTGGCCACACTGTTTCTGATACAGGCCAGGATGCCGTTGGCCTTCTTGGCCACCTGGGCACACTGCTGGCTCATATTCAGCCACCTGTCAATCAACACCCCCAGGTCCTTTTCTGCCAGGCAGTTTTCCAGCCACTCTTCCCCAAGCGTGTAGCCTTGTATGGAGTTGTTGTGACCCAAGTGCAGGACCCAGCACTTGGCCTTGCTGACTCTCATACAATTGGCCTCGGCCCATCGATGCAGCCTGTCCAGATCGCTCTGCAGAGCCTTCCTACCCTCGAGCAGATCAGCACTCCCACCCAACTTGGTGTCGTCAACCCAGTTCCAAATGATTTATAAGAGGTCACAGAGAATTTCAGCATAGGCGTACATAAAATAATTTGTTGTTTGTGATATACTTATGCCCACCTAAAATACCTAAATACAATGGTCAGAATTTGAATTGATGAGGAGAATGAAATTTGGGTGCATAAAGATCACAAAAAGATGGATGCAGGAAAAAATATAATATTCTGAATGTATAATTGTGCCTTGCATCAATTGTTGTATTGTTGGACTCCTTTCCAGTTTTCTCTCAAAAGAAAATTCCAATTAATTGACCTGATTCTTTATACATGTTGATTTTGGAAAGATTTCATTTTCCAGTTAAAACTAGTCCTGTCAAAACTGTTGAAACCAACTGTGTTTGCAGGCTTAATGACTGACTTGTGCCCTAAAGGACAAGAATTTCTACACTGTATGTTAGAACAGCAGCAGTAGACCAAAAGTTTTTGATGGTGCAGAGGGACCTGGATGGGTCACTCGTTGCTTACTTTGCTGGGAGACTGAAAAAAAGCTTTTTTGACAATGTTATGTACATAACATTTTCCTATTATGCCCACACTAAACCAGTGTCCTTATATAGGTTGGAGATCACGTCTTCATTGACTTAGAAGGTAAGTTCCTAACGGCTTATAGCTCATTAAAAAATTGGTCTTTATAACATATTCTTCCTACTTAAACTGCACCTAATTAAAAATACAATATTTTATTACAAATCCACTCTGCATCCTTTAATTTTATTATGACCTGCTGCCCAGCAGTAGTGGACTGAATATAATTCACTCATTTTTTCTACATTGTTAAAGTGGTGTTTGGATTTATGAAATTTCAGGTTGATTTCCCTGTGAACTATGCATGCAATTATCTAAGACAATGACTACAAAATCTGCTGTTGTTTTGTTTTTAGAATTGGTGCAGTGTGATAGACGCATAAAGCTCACACTGCCATCTCTCATGAAGACTTCATTTTCTTTGTCATTTTTTCCTTATTGGAATTTAAAATGGGTCTGTTGTTAGAATAGGAATTTGCTATTCTTGTTTGCAGACAGAATTCACAGGATGGGTTTGGTTAAAAAGCTACAATAAGAGCAGTGCTCATTCTGATTACGCATTCAGTTAGAATGAGAGATACCTTAAAAATGTGCAGTACTGCATAGTCCAAAAGACTTAGTACTGTGCAGGGTCAAAATTCACAGAATTGCAATTGGATAACGTACTTGAAAAATGTTCAACACGAGGAATGACAATAGGTGGATGGTTTTCTTTTTTTCCTTGTGCTGTTAAGAGAGGATGGAAAAGAAGGAAATTAAGAATAAGTGGCAATTATTAATGAAAACAGGACTACACATTGTTACACAGGCTTCCATTTAATCAAAATTGGAAGTTAAAAGAAAGTTGATAGCTAAATAGCTTGTTGGGGGGTTATTCTTATTATTTCTTCTTCTTGAGTAATAAACAGAAAAAGTTATGAGTGTAAAATTCCAGGTAGACAAATGTCATAAAATTCTCCATCACTATTTGGACTCTTGGCAACCATTTCAGAAAGACTGAAGGGTACCTGAGCATGGAAACAAAACTATTCTTTTCATACATCTAAGTCTTCCAGGCCAGCAGGCTAGTATCAGCCGTTGTCTAAGCTTTGCAAGTTAGACAGTCTTCAAATGATAGTTATGTGACACCCTTCATAAAAGGAAACATCACATTAAAAATTGAAAATAATAAGAAAAAGTTAGACAAATGCAGCTGAAAAGTGTGAGTGGCTAAAATCAGAACAGAGGGGAAAAAAAAGTGCATTAGCATACCGAAATGCTTGAGAATGCCATGACAACACAGAGACAGGCAGGCTCGGGCTATTTCATATCATTCCATTTGACTTATTCTTGCCCCCTGCTTCTCAACTTTCAATCCAGGAGAACAGATCCTTTGTGTGCTATTTTCATTAATTCTTTGCACATTTACTGGCAGTTAAACCCATTTTCTCATTGTTAATTATAACACCTCTCCTGTTAGTAAATAAGTAAATGCCATCCTAATGGTGTCCAATTCTTGATTTCTCCCTCTGGAAGAAAACAGTATTATTGTTATAGCAGCATGTTTAGGATGCTCTAGTTAAGACTCTGTCAATACTTTCATTAACTCATAGTTTCAGGGGTTTCAAAGCTTACAAAAAGTATTCTGTGCACAACTGGACAGCACCTGACAGCGCCTAGGACCTGAGCCTGGGGCCAAAGTCAATACAACACTGTAAGAAGCGTGAGTGAGCTAGATGATTCTTATACATACAAAGAGTTTCTGTTAAGTGATATAGAAAGATCTGTAATATAAAGGTATATCTAGCACAGAATCACAGTCATGTGGTCTTTGAAGGTACAACTGTATTATTGCTTTATGTTACATGTTTTTTGTAAATCAATGGCTGACAGATAAACACTGATTGTTCCAAGATAAACTGATTGTTTTTCCTGATCCAGTGCTATATGCCATAGACAGTAGGCATATCACTTTTATTTATTCTAAAAAAACCACAGGTGTCTGTCATTTTAGTTGCAGTAATTTATCTTTTTTCTGAGGAAGATGAGTCTTTGTAAAGAAGAAGCAATTTTCTGAAACATTATAAATCATGTAATATAGGAACTGTTATGACATTACATCAGTAAACTACACAGTTCCAGCTCTTGTCTCCTTTTAATGCTCAGCAATTTAAAGAAAACAAAACACTCTGACTGGATTATATCTAGGAGGCCAAATTAGTAAATCTGTTGCTAATAAAAAGCCCAGCTGAAAACTCATTGGTGAGTGAAGAATCTTAAAAATTGGGATAAGGTAAAAATTCTCAGACATTTTTTAGTATAAATTATACAAGCTGAAAAACTAACAAGGCACATTGGGTATCAGCAGATTCGGAGTATTTTTTATTTTAAAAAAGTGAATCATCAACAGGGGAGCACCTTCCTGCCCTGTAACGTATAGAGGGCCAAAACTGATTGTGTAGGAGCAAGAAGGTTCCAAAACTGGGAAATGTCACTTCCAGCAGAAGTGCATACCCTATCAATCAGAGGGACACTCACAGTACTTGATACACTTAGCTTTTTCCAGACTACTGATGTCACATCTGTAAGTTTGAAGTCAGCCCTCCTTACATCACTCTTATCCATTCTCTATGTCACACTTTCTTAACAAAACACAGACAAAGAAATCAGCTACAGAGGAAGAAATGTAGACAGAAGTTTGACGGGCATTTTGAAGATACAGGCATGGTGTTCTTCAAAGATGCTTTCCCTTACTCTTGGAGGCAAACCCAAATGACTCTTTTGGGAAATATTATCAGCACCCTGCAGTCTATTGAAAGACTTCTGCACACAAATTTCTTGTTGCATGTGTGAAAATTTTCAAATTAAATACCCACAAAGCAGTATCAGTTTGTTTCTTTACATTTAAGCAGGACTTTAGCAACAGCTTTTGCTTAACACTGGCTTTTAAAATGTGTTTCCAAGTATTGCTATATTTAATTTGCAATCCTGGTCCATGCATATTTTAACTGCAGGGAAGATTACAAGCTTACAAAAAGATAGGTAGTAAGGATATTTTCATCAGGACATAGGTAGGTCTTACTGACATTTTTGTAGAGAATAGTGGATCTTAACTTGTGTGGTTTGTATTTCCAGCAGTGTTAAAATACACTGAGGACACTGGTAATGCTGTTTCGGACTGGGCAGTCCTCTGTAACAGTGGGAAAGGTGGAATTATTGTGCCCTTCCCTCAGGGTTTAGGAAAATCAGTTCATCAACTCTTGCTCAGAAGCATATGAGAATTCTTGAGAAAATTTGGCATTTAGACGTTAAACTACAGCAGTTCACCCTACAAGTAGAGAGTGACTGCAAATCAGATGTTCTTATTTAGAAAATAGGCTACTAAAAGAGCTAACCACTAACGAGCCCTTGTCAGTAAACCTGTGATTTTATCAGAAAGAAATCTTAAAATGAAAAATCTCCCCCACCAAAACTTTATGGTAATTCAATATAAGAAGAAAGATTTCACTAGAAGAAAGAAAATTGATGTCTATATATACATATGAAACAGTCCAAGACAGTATGGAAATAAGATTATGGTTTATTGCATAGTCAATGGTCTGAGAGCATCTTATATGAAAGTTTATTTCTAATAAGATGGGTACCTAGGTATCTCTGTGCTCTTAGTACCTGAATTTAGTGCTTAAAAATATGTTAGATTTTGAAGGAAAGTATTTAAAGATGAATAATAATAGTTAAAGCAGAATAAAGTTATGAAAGCACATTTTAAAATTTTTATTATTGAAGTAAAAGTTTATGGCTTATTTTTTTTTCCATTGAAGTGAATAGCATAATTTCCATTCTCTTGTTAATTGCCTGTTGTCTGTTTACCGAAAGTTAACCTTTAAGTTCTTCAGAGCAACTTGTGACTTAAGAAGAAGTTCACCACAGTATAATGGTTTGAAATCAATGTGTAGATTCTGGTTCATGAGGGAACAGTAGCAGCTGCTTTCTGTTACTATGGCTAGACCGTTTGCCTGTCCTCCATTTGAGGTATTTGAGTCTGTATTTCTCACATGTAAGAAAGGTTCTGTTTGCAAGATAATAATTTGTTCTGAGGGAGAAGTATCTCAATCTCTTGTGGTATTGTTCTACTTGGTATAAATTATTTTATTATTAGAATATGGACGTTCCACTTTATAATTGTAGTCTTTGTATGTGGAGCTTTTCAACTGCTTATGAAATATTTAAATATTCATTGAGCCAAAAGAAAAATGTATGTGACCCTGTAGTCTTTGACAAAGCCATTTGCCTGGTTTCTGGTTCCTGTTACAGAATATATTTAAATAATTCATATGAAGACAGAGAACATCACTATAAGGTATCCAGAGCAACTTATTCCAGCATATTTGATAGAGCAGGTTGGGCTGTTCTAGGAAAAACTGAATATCCTTTACAGCAATGGAGGAAACTCTAACTGGCCTTTTGATTTCCTGGGTGAATGCATTGGGCTTTTGCATTAAAATAGCTAATCCAGTATTACTAGTTTTAGGACTCTTTGCTTTCTGTTTATATGGATGGAAATATTTCACATAAAGCTGAAGAAAATATTTCTATAGAGACAGGGAAAAAATAGCCTGGTTGTCTTTTGTTCTGTCAACAAGATAATGTCAATCAGAAACTTCATTTCCCAACTTATCTGGTTAGGTGAATACCTAAGGAGTAATAACTTAAGTGTTTCTGTTCCTATATTTTTGAACAGGAGATAAAAAAGCCCACTATAAAACACTTCAAAGAAGACCCTCAAAGAGCCACACATGCATGAAACCACTCCTCCCAACTCTCATTACCCATAGAGAGTAGCTTTGGCTGACGTTCATATGGAGATTTTTAAGTATTAGTTCACATTCTTCCGGATATTTATTAAGTCAGAAGAAAAATCACTGAGGTCTACCTTGTTTTGCAGAGAATTAATTAATGATCTCTGGTCATAGAACAGATAATTAAAAATAAACAAACCAAGAGCTAGCCAGTAAAAAAAAAAAAAGATGGCGTGAGAAATTACTATTTTCTGTGGACCTAAAGAGTGTTTATTTTCAGTATAATGTTAAGTAAAATAATTTAATAGTTCTTACACTGTTTTATACTATTTAAGGGGAGCATAACCTGAGTATCATGAAGTCAAGTTTCCCAATATGAAACAGAGACTGGTAGTAGTTTCACTCTTTACTTTTCCTATGTAAAAATGATTGTCCACACAAAGTTTTAAGCAGAATGCTTTGGAGTCAGATTAATATTTTGTGAAATCTGGCTTGTCTACAGGTTGCCTGTGTATGTATGAAGAGATTTCCTTTGGAGAGAAGGATTTTCAGATTTTTGAGGAAACAAGAAAAGAACTCTTATTTCCTTAGAGTTCTGTGCCCTGAATATTCATAGTAGCACAATTCAAACACATACTTCTTGTTTACAGTAGTCTCATGTTCAGAGGGCAGACAAGTTACAAAAAACCCCATAAGGACTGGGGGATTGTGGTATGGTGGACTCTAAAAATACAGTAAGGATTCAGTCTTGTGGCCATACATCGTAAAATAGAGAGGCCAAGGCTGCATTAACAGATAGCACATCCCGGAGAGGGATGGATCTACCAAATGAAATAGTCAATTTGGAGGAGCTTATATTCATTCTCAGCACATTTATTTCACACCCGCTGCAAATGGACCCTGTTGACCAAATGACCATTACTAGTTGGAGAACATTCTGTGCATCCCTGGGGAACACATTCTCATTGAGTTTCATCCGAAAGGATCCGAAGGATCCGAAGATCCTAAGGAGCCAAGGAAAGCATGGCATCTGGGGATGATCAGATGACTGACTTCAAACACATGCTGACATGTTTCTGTAACTTCACCACCAGTTTATCAGTCCAGTTACTCTCTAACAGGCCTTTGGCATCTTCCTGTGAATCACATTCTCAGTAAATCCCACTACAATGTATATTTTTGGGTCATGAAACATGAAGACAAACTTCCAGCTACTGTTATTGTCACAACCTAAGGCATTTGAACTCCATCAGAGGACAAGATTTACAGATGCAATCAGGTAAACATTTAAAAGGCATTGTTTGTGGAGGTAGTAGATCACAGGCACAAAAAAAAATAAAATAAATAAAAAAAAATCCTCACTATTTAGTTTTTTCTAGAGTCAGATAAAGTGCCAGGCTGAAAAAGGAAGGAAGGAAGGAAAGAAAGAAAGGAAATAAGGAGATGTAATTTTATTTATTTTTGCTAAAAAAATCTGTTCCAACAGATACTGATGTAAACAAACAAAACCCACAAAATGCTTCTCATTATGAACATTCTTAGTAGGCTGAAACTTCATCAAGGTGGATATCTGAAGTTGCTCTGTGATAAAAACACTTCTCATCCTTCTACCTTTGCCTAGCTTCCCACAGAAACTCAAATGTGTATTCCATGCACGGGCAATGATGTCAAAAGCCCATAGGTTGACAAAATAAAGAAATTCTTTTCATTGTAAAGAACAGAGTGGGTTGAATCTACAGGGTTTGTTCTGACAAATTCTGCTTTTGTCCACTATGATTGTCTGTGATAAACACAAACTGTGAATGGAAAGCACAATAACAGATTTCAGTAGGGATAGAAAGCTGCTTCATACCTATAATTTAGCTTGTTAAAACAGTATGATTCACATACTTCTTCTATTTGAAATAATTTCAGACCTTTGATTGTTTCTATATTGGTAGGAACATAAATGTTATTAAGATTAGCTAAGGTTGTAAACTGATAGAAGTTACAGGTAGGCAGCAACCTGTTCCTTTCAGTTGAATATAGTGCCTGAAGCTGTCTATATAGGCTAGTGCTGAGAAAAAGTGTCTTTGTTAAAAAAATCCAGAAAACAGTGCCTCAATAGGACATCAGGGTCCCAAACTTAGTTTTTTAATAACTTGTGTTTTATCTTAATGGTCCTCCCAAACCAGCCAAACTTGCCCATTAAAACATTTTACTAGGCTACTATTAATACAAAGTCATGCATTTAAAGGTGATAGGATGATCTGTTCATCACATTTCTTTGAAATACTTGCTTTGTTTCTATGCCGTTCACGCACAATCCCTTCTCTGGCATTATTGTCTTAAATCTTTTCTCCTTTCCTGAAACCTTGTGACTGTAATACCGCATTTTAAGTTGTCACTTCCTACAAGGTTGCTAGAAGTATTCCTTTTTCCACTCTGGCATTTGTTACGGCTCTAGGACACAATCACTCCAATTCAGGTGTGATATGAGACCACTAGGACTGGCTAGTATTGGCAAAGCTGTCAAGTACTATAGCTGAGGTTGGACAGTGACTACATCTCTGCTGAAGGATGCAGCTGAGGAGCATATGTTGTATGAACCTCTGACATCTATTTCTCCCACGTGGACAATAGGACAATAACAACATGGTTGATCTGGCTGCTGCCATGAGGAAGGACACAGAGCAGAGAGCCTCGAGGAAGAATTGTCACTTACTCTGAAAATCATATTGCTTTGGAAACAGCAGCAGAAAATATCTCTTTCCAGGGGTTTTTGGTTTTATTTTCTCCCTTTTTAAAAAAGTATGAACCCAATTCCCCTTCCATACAGCAGAACATGTCATAAGTTAGCCACTAGCTCCTCTTCTCCCCATCTTCACTCAAGCAGTTTTAGCCCAAGTTGTGCAGGTACACAGGATACTGGGAATTTGAGTGGAGTGGGCCAGTACTTCTGGCCCCTTTATTTTTTTTTTACTGCACATGAGGAAAAGAGTGATTTCAGCATAGGAATGAACTTACAGTCCAAGGTCAGACTATTTGTAGCTAGTGAGAGAGAGAGAGTCCTGTGCAGATATCACCCACCCTTTCCGTTGACTCAATCCAGAACCCTATTTAAATCTCAGCCCATTTCTTTTACCTTCACTTTCCAAAATATCACTAGCTCTTCCCCGTCTTCTTCCAGCTTCCTATGCCATTCTTTCTATGTCTGAGTTTTGTCCTTCTTTAAAGGGTGGCAAAATTCAATATCACCTATTCTACTGTAAAGTATTGTGTTACCCTGCTTAGGTACAGAACTCTTCATAGTTAGTTTGTCAAAAATACAAAAAGTAGAACAAATATCACTGCTTTAAGTGCAACAGATAATTTATCATTGTTATAGCAGCAGGTCCAGTGACCACCTGAAGGTTATCTTACAACTGTCAGTTTTCCACAGAGCCTAATTTGAAGACAGAGACTCGCAGTGTTATAAAAAAGTACAATTATCTGTATTAAAATGAGGAATAGGTCTGTTTGTGTTTTCAAAAGAACGTGAAGAGGAGAGATGGAAACAGATTTTTCAAAGAATTATTGTTCCAGAAACTGTTAAAAACACATATCTACAAAAAACAGGAGTAGGGAGGCCTGAGAATGTAAATTGTTAGAACAGTGTGTGAGATGTTCTTCTTAGAGATATGCATTATTATATTAATATAGAACTTATCACAGCCTGTTGTTATAACAAAATAGGTCTTATCCATCCCTGAGGATGTCTGATGTTGCCGTATTAACAAGAAACAACTCAATTTCACTTTGTCTAGGGTCCTTCAGCTGTGTCCCACTTGGCTTCCCCTTCTGTTACCAAACTTCACTTCTAGGTTAGGGTATTACTAGTACTCTTCCTTTGATTATATAAAAATGCATTTATCTTGGAGAATGAGTTTAAAGAAATACAGCTGAAAGGTTTGTGACTAGCAGCTGACTATTTTCTGCAGCTACGGTTGATGATCTCACTCTTATTTGAATTCTTATCTCTTCTTAGCAACAATTAAGAATGTTCTGAATGAATTTACAAAATCTAATACTAACATGTTTGGATGGGAGGGTCTGATAAAAAAAGTAATACATCAGACAGATACCAGCATATGCACACTGGGGAAAAATGGGAAATTTTTTATTACTATGGTCAAATGAAATTAAGAAGTCATTTCGGATTTGCTATCTACAGCTGTTTTAAGGAGGAATGGCATAGCACAACATAGGTGCCAATTAGCAGTATTAGAAGTGAAAAAGTGAACAGAATGGGCAAAGATAAATCCCCAAGAAAAAGAAAGAGAAAAGAAAAATAAAAACACTGATTACTCAAAAAAACAGTGTCTGTCTGCATACCACTGAATTAAAACAAGTGGAGGGACAAAGCAGGAGCCTGCAGAGCCACATATACAGAAGTGCAGACTGCTGCTCTAGAAGACACAAATTATTCCAAGTGACCAGAGCTGTAGTTCTACTTTTCCTCTCCACCAGTTCATATAGTAACACAAAACACTTGCTTGTAAGAAGCAAATTACTACATCCCAGCTGATGGTGTTGGCATAGTAGTCCCATCTGACCGAGATGCCTGAGCGAGGACCTGGGGTTGCTTTTGCAATCAGAGCCCTGTGGAGCACTCTGGAGCACCTGAGGCTGGAAATGAGAGTAGAGCCTCAGTATTTCGCATTACTCTCTGAAGACATCATTAGATAGTCTAGGGTCCCAGTTCAGGTAGTTAGATGACTGAAGTTAGATGGTGCTAATAGATTGCCTATTTCAGCCTCTGTGATCTTCTATTTTCTTTATTCTTAGCATCTGGAAAATATCTGAAGAGACAATGTTTAGACCCTGTTATTTGTATAGTACTCTGTGGTCGCCAGATGAAATGATAGAAGTGCAGATTAATTTGTACTGCACTGTTGCTTATTGGTCCTAAACAGGAGAAACCTTTATGCACAGGCAACTGTATACCACTGCAGGTTTTCTAAAACCTGACTGGTGATGTGCTACCTATTGGCAAATATATTGCATGATTTGTTAGTCATACATCTTCCAATATTCCTGTTACTTCCATCAACTATACAATTATTGCAAAATCAATATGATATTGAAAAAAATATTGTTGAAAAGTCCTTAGGCAGCTGACTTTTGGTGGTCTATAATAAATGAGCAGCAGTTTTAAACCTTGCATTTCAGATGCGTAAGTTTATCTCAATTAACAGGCTAAAGATGCTGAATAAGCTAATGTGTTTGTCACCGTTGCAGATCCATGCTCAGCTGTGCTGATGTTTTCCTTAGTAAACACTTGCTCAAGAACTCTACAACCACAGTCTGTAATCCACCAAGTTGGTGCAGAACAGGGTAAATTAATAAAATGCTGGTGTGCAAAACCTCCTTCGAGCCCTTGTCCAGCAACTGTTTACATGGAAAGGTAACTCACACATTTGAGCAATACACTTGCACATCATAGAATCATAGAATCATAGAATGGTTTGGGTTGGAAGGGATCTTAGAGATCATCTAGTTCCAACCCCTCTGCCATGGGCAGGGACACCATCCACTAGATCAGGTTGCTCAAAGCCCCATCCAACCTGGCCTTGAACACTTCCAGGGTTGGGGCATCCACAACTTCTCTGGGTAACCTGTTCCAGCGCCTCACCACCCTCATAGCAAAGAATTTCTTCCTTATATCTGATCTCAATCTACTCTCTTTCAGCTTAAAGCCATTACCCCTTGTCCTGTCACTACATGCCCTTCTAAAAAGTCCCTCTCCAGCTTTCTTGTAGGGCCCCTTCAGGTACTGGGAGGCTGCTAGAAGGTCTCCCCGGAGCCTTCTCTTCTCCAGGATGAACAACCCCAACTCTCTCAGTCTGTCCTCACAGGAGAGGTGCTCCAGCCCTCTGATCATCTTTGTGGCCCTCCTCTGGACTCACTCCAACAGGTCCATGTCCTTCGTACGTTGGGGGCCCTAGAGCTGAATGCAGTATTCTAGGTGAGGTCTCATGAGAGCGGAGAGGAGGGAAAGAATCACCTCCCTCAGCCTGCTGATCACGCTTCTTTTGATGCAGCCCAGGATACGCTTGGCTTTCTGGGCTGCAAGCGCACACTGCTGGCTCACGTTGAGCTTCTCATCAACCAACACCCCCAAGTCCTTCTCCTCAGGGCTGCTCAATCCATTCTCTGCCCAGCCTGTATTTGTGCTTGGGATTGCCCCAACCCATGTGCCAGACCTTGCACTTGGCCTTGTTGAACTTCATGAGGTTCGCACAGGCCCACCTCTCAAGCCTGTCAAGATCCCTCTGGATGGCATCCCTTCCCTCCAGGGTGTCAACCGCACCACACAGCTTGATGTCGTTGGCAGACTTGCTGAGGGTGCACTCACTCCCACTGTCCATGTTGCTAACAAAGATGTTGAACAGCGCTGGTCCCAATACCGATCCCTGATGAACGCCACTTATCGCTGGTCACTACTTGGACATCAAGCCACTGACCACAACTCTTTGAGTGCGACCATCCAGCCAATTCCTTAACCACCAAGTGGTCGACCCATCAAATCCATGTCACTCCAATTTAGAGACAAGGATGTTGTGCGGGACAGTGTCAAATGCTTTACACAAGTCCAGGTGGGCACTTACATAAAAATCTCACATACGTCAAAGAGCTTGATAGTTTCAGGCCCCCTTTATGAGCAAGGTCTGTGATCTGAATCCAATAGTGAGGGATGCAAACTGAAAAAGCATAAGGTTACAGTGGACACAAACATCCACAGAAACATCAAGATTAGTTGTATATTGGCAGGAAAATAATTAATAAAGTTGACAAATCTGTAATTTGCCAAATTTCTCATAGAATAAGCTGCTTTCTTTTCTGCCTCTCACTGCTCTAAAATTCTTTCTGGTGTTTAAAAGAAAAATCTCAAAAGGAGAGGAGTTCATCACAGAATCACAGAATCACACAGAATCACTAAGGTTGGAAAAGACCTATAAGATCATCAAGTCCAACCATCAACTAACACCACTATGCCCATTAAACTATGTCCCACAATGCCTCGTCCACACGTTCCTTGAACACCTCCAGTGAGGGTGACTCCACCACCTCCCTGGGCAGCATGTTCCAGTGTCTCACCACTCTCTCAGTAAAGAAATTTTTCCTAATATCCAGTCTAAACCTCCCCTGGCACAACTTGAGGCCATTTCCTCTTGTCCTGTTGCTAGTCACTTGGGAGAAGAGACCAACACCCTCCTCTCTGCAACCTCCTTTCAGGAGGACTTCTAAATTTCATTGTAAACCAGTGATAAAATTTTTGCCATGCAGATACTTTTCCCCTCCCTCCCAATATACGAAAGTAAAAATTGATTGAAAATGTGTAATGTAGCTCTCTGACTCTCTTTTGTAAGCATATCACTGTTTGCACACCTAGAAAATTTCACTAAGGTGATGATGTTCAGTGTCCAGAAATACAATGACATTATGTGAAATGGGCATCTCACAGGCAGTAGTGAGAGCTAGGACACTGATATGAAAATGCCAGGGATGAACCCTCTATCAGGGCACAATAGGATCCTGAGCATCCAGGTTTTTCTACTACTTCCCAGACCATTGTTTTATTTTTGAACAATTGATTTTCAATAAAATATTACGAGTCACAATTACAGGGGTATTTTGTGTGTCTCCAACACAGTCATTTACCCTACTTAAACATTCAAGCTGTGTCCATTATATACACATTCAGTTTACTAAAATTGTGACATTTTCATCTTCAGAAAAGAAGACAATACTTATGGAGGTTTTGTGTTCGCCACGTAAATATTTGTGCAATGTACTTAGTGTGGCAGCATATGATTGCTGAAGATAAAGCATATACTTCAGACACAAGAGTACTTCTAATAATGGAAATTAATGACAATCCAGTCTCTGTGAAGGTTGGGATGGGAGGGAGGGAGGAGAGGTGCATTAAATGCTCAGTGCAAATTCCCAAAGGCATATAGTTTGCCATCTGCAAAGCCTCTTAAAGGAGTATGAATATGGAGTAAGTGCAAAATGTAACCAAGGCCTATTTACAAAATGAATTGGCAGATTTCATTTTGTTTGCTCTGGAGAACTACTGCAAATATGTTCATTCAAAATTTTATTTAATTTATGCTAATAAAATAAGACAGATCAGTAATAGGGAAGAAAAAAAGGGCATAGTAAAACACTAATATGTGAGATCTGAAAGCTCCATGTGTTTATAATTTTGATCAAGTACTGTTTTATGACTTTTTTTTCTGTATTATACTATATGACCACCCCTGGGGCACCAGGAAACCAAAAGAAGTTAGAGTAATTGTTTAGTAGTTGCCCAAAAGCACCATTCATCTGCCAGAAATGCTGCATCAAAGCTGACGTGTTTTCAAAACCTTTTCATTTGACTTGTAATATAAGCAAAACACAAAAAGGCAAATCACTTCTACACTTCTACATGACCAAATGCAATAAAAGGTTCACTGCTGCTATCTAAGAAATACTTTTAACAATTTGTTGAGATAATTTTTCAGCAAAATAAAACATTTTTCCTCAGTAAGGGAGAGTTGGAAACACAATGAACATTGTTCAAAGTATAAGCTGACTTAAAGTGCTATAAATCATGAAGGCCAGGAGCATTCCTGACTTTCTCTAGATGTGATGGCACCTTGGTGAAATACTGAATGCAAGAGATCCTGTTCTGAAATGGTGATATAACATCATTAACCACACTGTTCCCTTGTCGCTGGGCACTACACCAATGACCTGTACCTGACCTGGGAATAAAGACAGAAATGTACCACATCCCATTGGCATTTGTCTCTGCTTACAGTCTTTTACTTACACTGGAGCTATATTAGGCATATTTTTCAATATATAGACTTCGTTGTTAGCACCTGCCTGTGGCAAACTGTGTGTGCAAGGCAGGGTAAATGGGTAAAGTAGGAAAGGGGCAAAAAACCCAAACCAACCAAAACAGTCTCATAAGTATCTAGTAATCATTCTGGCCTGTATCAGAAACAGTGTGGCCAGCAGGAGTAGGGAAGTGATCGTGCCCCTGTACTCGGCACTGGTGAGGCCGCACCTCGAATCCTGTGTTCAGTTTTGGGCCCCTCACTACAAGAAGGACATTGAGGTGCTGGAGCGTGTCCAGAGAAGGGCGACGAAGCTGGTGAGGGGTCTGGAGCACAAGTCTTATGAGAATTGGCTGAGGGAGCTGGGGTTGTTCAGTCTGGAGAAGAGGAGGCTGAGGGGAGACCTCATCGCTCTCTACAATTACCTGAAAGGAGGTTGCAGAGAGGTGGGTGTTTCTCCCTTCTCCCAGGTGCCTAATGATAGGACAAGAGAAAATGGCCTCAAGTTGCTCCAGGGGAGGTTCAGGCTGGATATTAGGAAAATTTTCTTTCCTGAGAGAGTGGTGAGACACTTGAATAAGCTGCCCAGGGAAGTGGTGGAGTCACCCTCACTGGAGGTGTTCAAGGAACGTGTGGACATGGCACTGTGGGACATGGTTTAATGGGTATGGTGGTGTTGGGTTGATGGTTGGACTTGATGATCTTATAGGTCTTTTCCAACCTTAGTGATTCTGTGATTCTGTGTGATTCTGTGAAGTGGAAACAGTATTGCATCAGAAATACCCTGACAACGCATAGTCCCCTGTTTTGTGTTAGAAAAAGAGATTAGTGACAGTAGTTCTCTAATTCCCTTTTTCCTATTGTGTTCAGTGGGACAAACCAGGAGATTTTTCTATTTGCTTCCAATTCTGCTCCAGTTATGAATGAAATTGTATTGTTTTTTATCTTCAATGAATGTTCCTAACACTTTATTAGCGGATCATTGTTAGAAAATGCAGTTTTAAAGACTAGAAAAGATTAAATAACAATGGACAGACCTTCCTTCACGAAATGGTTTGGCCCTCCTTTTCAGCCCTCACATACTCTCATTCCCCGCACAGTGCCACAGCTTCTTTCCAGCTCTCTTGATCTGGAAAATGGTGTTGAAGACCTGCAAAGATGTTGTAGCCCTGTGCTGTCCTGGAGTGTTAGTGGCACAACCTCTTCAGCAGACAGGTGACAAGGGGCAGGAGGAGAAAAGAGGAAGCACCGTACCACCGTACATTTTCCTCATTTTTTTTGTACTTATCATTCAACAAACACGCCCAAGCAATGGTTCAAGTACAGTTCTGTTTTTTCACCAAAAGCTCAAGATTTAATTTGGATTCAGCATGAATGAATTCCTGATTCCATATATTCTTCATCCAGTATTTTATATGCCTTCTTTTTAAGCTAATCAGTTTTCATCCTTTCTTCTTTGAAAAAACTCATTTTTTATCTCCCAGGTAGGTTTTGCTACAGCTTTTCCCTTTCATCAGTTGTGGACAAGAGAGGGAAAGCCAAACTGAAGTTAGCGCTCTAAAAGGTCTCCAAAACTGCACAGAGGTTTCATTAGTATTGGAATATAATCTGCTTTTAAACCTCAGTCAATGATATAGGCTTTAGTGCGACTTCTGAATTAACTGAATAAAAATAACAAAAAACTGTAATAAAGGTAAGAAAACCTTAGTTCAAGGTTAGAGATCTTGTCTTGTCAAGTAACCCATGCTAGTCAACATGGCTTCTTTTTCTGCAAGTAGGTGGTGGTGGTCAAGCTTCCTTTTGCTTGCTGCCAACATCACCTGAAAAAGAGTAAATATCCTGTGTTTACTATTTATTGTGAATCACAGCCAAACCGTGTCTTGGTTACTAAAGCAATCAGTTTTACAAAACAAAAAAATTTTTTTTTTTGTTCACCTCTTACAGTCAGTCTATTGAAATGATCTTGCAAAAGGGCTTATGAGAAGGTAGAGTTTTAATATGTAAAGAGGTTAGGGAACTTTTATTATCTCTGAGGGGGTTTTTTTGCTTTGTTTGAAAAATAAACCCAAGAGTTTTTGACTGTAGAGGAAGAGCTCAGCAAAAGTGGACTCATGATGTTCTCAAGAGCCCAGGGAATCTCTTGAGCCACAAGGTGTTGTGTTTGTTTGTTATGTAGTGCAGTACTGTCTTTTCTCTTCCTTTCAGGAAACATCAAGCTTTGTAAATCTCACTCCATCTGATGCTAATGAAAAAAAATCAATATCAATATTGTTATTTTCCAAGTCTTATGAAATCTGTACCTGCAGTTGTGGTGTGTTTCCATAGAGGATTTTTTATGCTTTTGCCCTAAGAAATTGGTGATCCTGAACATCGTGTCCAAGGACTGAATGGATTTAGGGGAATGAACAGTTTTGTTAACAGTGTTAATGCCAGACAACATGTCCATGAATAGAATACTGGATACTACGCCAGGAGCCTTCCAGCCATGCTTTCACATGATGCCAGCCCTTCTCACTGGAAAATAGCAGTGTTTTGTGAGACCTGTCCAGCAGCAAGAGCTGATTCAGAAGGATCAAAGTAAGGATGACATGTACACTGGTCTTCTGCTTAAAGGAATTATTCCTGACAACACTACCAATTAATGATACTCATATGTTAAACGCGGTAGCTCAAGAAGTAAGTTTGCATTTTCTAGAAAAGTCAGGAATATGCTTGATGAGTTCATTAGCAGAAGATTTACGTAGCTTACTGTCAGTGAGAGGAAAAAACACTAAAGCCTTCACTAAGCATATTTCTTTATCTGCAGTAAGTTCTATGCTGTGGTGATTTAATTTGATTATTGCTATCTGTACTGAGCCATTGATTAACGCTTGTATAAGCTGACTTTACTCTGATTTCATCAAAAGTCTACTACGTATCCATCAGCATTTTCTCTGGCCCTTCGTGATTTGAAAAGCATTGGTTGGGATTCCTACGTCAGTGCTCAGCTCCAAAGTTACTTAGAGACACTTAGCTGAGATTTTACAGCCTCAATTCTAAAGTTGCCTGACCTTTCATATCATATTACTTCTTAACATGGTGTGTTCATAGTAACACAGACATAGTTTGGGGAAAGCGATACGCAAGCTACTAGAGGAGCTGTAAGGCAATAAAAGGGGATTTCTAAAAATTCACGCTGTCCCCACATCCTTACAAAATCCATTTTCAAAACCAGTATATGTTGTATCTACATGATGGACTCAGTCTGGCTATCTGTTCCACCTGCCATGCAATTCTGTCTCAAGATGAACTTGAGACACATATTCCTTCCTCCATTCATCTTCCTGCCTCTTCTTTTCAGGAAAAGGACAGCCAGACTTGTGGCCTAGATGTGAGGTGTGATGTGATCTGGTGAGGTCATCAGCCTGAAATGTTAGGGACTAGGATTTTGGGAAGTAGTGAAGAATATCTCACTCCATATTTCAGATGTAGCCTCACATTCTAATTACCTAAATCTGTCCTAATTTTCCATAAGATTAGTCTTTTAAATACCAGTAGAGGTGTACAATGTAGAGAAGCAAGCAGAGATTCTAGATTGGGTTCTGAAGGAAATATAATTATGTTAGCATTGAAATGCCTTGGGGTAATTAGCAGGGACTATCAGTTGTAATATTGGCTTGGGTGAAGTGACATGCTGTTGCAGGTATACTGTCTCTGATCTCTGCCTTTTTGTGGAGGCTGGTGAAGTTGTAGTGCAGACTCTGGAAACTATAACTATAGGATATTTGAGACTGTTATCCTCTATTTTGTTTTTTTTAGCCAATACTTTATTTGTTAATTCTTTCTGCGCTATGCCTCTTTTCATGGCAGTGTTATTCATGTGTTGCTAGGACCCTGGCATGTTGGTAAAAGGAGGGAGAAAATGCACAGCTGTCTCTTACTTATGCCAAGACCTTTAAGGCAGAATCTAAGTAGCTAGACAGAGATATATTTACTAAATTGGGACTAAGAGGATATGTTCAAAGTGTCCTGAAGTAGAAACTTTGACCCCTTGGAAAGGCAAGCAGCTTTTCAAATGCAAATGTCCTCAGTTAGCAGAAAGTTTAAAGGAGACAAGGGAAGGCAAAAATGTCTGCACATGGAATGGAAGAGCTCCATTCAGGAGCAGAGAGTGAGACCAATCAGCTGGCTCAGAAAGAAAAGTAGAGCATATTTGCACCTGATACAGAAAACTCAGCACCACGGTAAAGTTCACAGGTTAAATTTAGGACACCTTCTTGAAAAAAATCAAAGTTTTATTAACTCCTTAATCATTAAAACTCTTCCCCTTTTGGCGCAACCTTGGACTAACAGCCCTGTGAATACTTTGTTCTCTGTTCCAGTGAAAGGTTTTATATTGAAATAGAGCTAGTTTAGTGCTAAATTTGATTCAAACATCTGCCTCTGAGGAATACAATCCCACAGATATAGCAGAGAGAGGGGTGTGAACAAACGTGGAAGGTGATTAGAAAAAGACTGCTAACTTTTAATACGTCTGTAGACAATAGATGTATGTCATACAGAGCAGTAATGGAGATGCAAACACACACATGCACATGAACATGACATATTTTATGAAATATAAAGTTAAACCATGTATCATTCCTGTTGTGTGCAGGACAAAATCCTACTCCTATCAAAGCCAATAGTTGATTTTATAGTGGTTTGGATAGTAGAAGTTTTTGAAAGGCTGGAGTACAATCTTGCATCTAAAATGAATGGTAGGGATTCTGACCAAGTTAATCTAGAAGAAAAAGGGACAGGATGTGTGATTTCCTAATGGTTTATTTTTAAAGCAAAGATTTTAAAAAGACAAGGGTCACGGTAGAGATCCTTGGGAATCAAAGAGAGTTTTATCTTAAGCATCACTAAACTGAAATCAGCAGCAGACATGGAATACTTAAAATGCAAACAAATACACTTACATTTTTGTGAAAAATCCTGTCAGGAAATGAGAGACATAATCCAATTAAATTTTCATAAAAATACATGATGTGAATAGTAACCAGTATAATGTACACAAAACATGATCTTTCAAACAAAAAGCAATAAAGTTGCCAAATAAACCAATGACTTTCATAAATAATCTGCATTACAAATTTGTGGAATGCAACAAATCAATATATCTCATTAGTCAACAAACACCTAAGAGCTGCAAAACAATTCATTATGTACATAATTCAGTATAGCCCCCATAAATGTAATAGCTTGTGTTCCTTGCATCTTTGCATTTGCTTGGTATCTGAAATGGAATTGTTTGTACTGTTTAAAAAAAGGGGAAAGAGTCCCCAAATAAACAACGGAATATGTTTATCTATTCTGATGTGATTTGAAACATATATGCACTTAAAATATCTGGTTTGTACTCTGGGTGTATCCAATTTGAAACAACTCTTTCACATAAAGAGGAAATTAAAGAGCAGATTCCTAAATGGGATATAAACATGATTTCACTCAGGCTTGCTAATACGTCAGGCTGAAAGCCGACACTCTCCCTTACTTAAAATTATTCTAAACAGTGCATGTCAAATATTTTAGACATTATTGAAAATGGCTGTCACAGAAAATGTAAAAGCACTCTGCATATATTCAGCATGGCCTTACTGTCTGAATGCGTGAATCTCTACACTGACACAAAATTGCTACCCTGTCAGCATGTAAAAGGACGGATCATTTCATCCCTTTAGTGATGAAGTTTCAAATCCACACAGCACAAGCTATCAGTCCTTTGAGATTATTATGATGCCTCAAACCTGACAGCTTGTGATGACAGCTTTCACAAATTCTGGAAATCAAATTGTTCCTGTATCTAACCGAAGAAGGCAGGTGTGTACAAAACAGAAACGGATGAGGCTAAACATGAGGATAGTGTGATCTTTATGTTCAGTGTAGTTGTTAAAAGTTATACCAGGGAAAATTATAGATTTTGATTTTGAACCTCTTCATGATATACACAGATGAGGGCACCAGTAACCCATATGGGTAAAATGTTTGCCAGGAAAGGAATATCAAGATAAACAGATGGCTGTACCATTGCCATATGGCTCCTCAGAAATTGGACGACGCTATGGCATTTTGCCACAAGATAGATCTAGTGTTATTTCTGTGCCAATATTTTAAGCAACGCAAGGAAGGAATACATAACTATCTGCAATTAGCTGTGTTATGTAAATATAAAAAAATAATAACTGTTTTATGCAAAATTTTGTCAACTGACATGTTTCTGAAATGCAGATAGCAATTCACTGGAAAATTATTTGCTTCAGCTCTTTATTTTTTGTACTCTTTACTCAGGAAAATGTGTTAAATAAACTAAGTTGCTGTGCTGATGAGGCTTAATTTCACAGTTTATCTCCCTGTACAGAACAAAGAAATCCTCTCTAAACACTTACAGTGTTCACAGTGCTAAAAAAGCAGAGGAAAGCAGAAGTAAACTACAGACCAGTCGAAATAAGGACAGTAATTCTGAAAGTCAGCTCAGCTGGGTATCTGCATACGTAATTGAATTATTCAAAGACGACCTCATACCCAAGGTCAAAGGTTTGCCATTCTTGTTGAGTGAGTACTTAATAGGACTTTCTTATGGTTCAAAAACTGTTGGTGGACATAGTAGGTGTGTCGCTGCATTTTCATGTAAGTTGTGCTTATCATGTTTTTGCACTGGCTCAGACACCCCCTTAGTTCTGGTTCAGACTGGTATTTTTTAAAGAACAAATGAAAGCATAGCATGAGACACAGAAACGCTGCAGAGGATGACACAGAGGGTATTTCCACTTCATGGAACAGTAACTTGGATTCTCATGTTAGGATAGCAATAACAGGGCTTTCAAAAAGAAGTTTAGGCAAGAATACATGAGTTACAGCTATTACATCATTTGTATACTTAAATCCCAAGCACAAAGCTTAAACTTTTATTAAGAAATTGCACTCTATGGTCAGATCAGGGTGAAAGCTTGACTTACAAGGACTCTAATGACTCACAGAAAACTTTGCATTAAACAGTACCTAATATTTAAAATCATCAGTGTGTCTTTAGGGCAAAAAACACAGCGAGAACAGAGAAAAGAAATCCAACAGTTAAAAAAAAAAAAACATGTCATTCTTCAGTGATATTTTGTCCAGCATTTCAGCTAGGAGTTACTCCTCCTGAGCACTACATCTTAGTGTTTGAATTCCCCAGCTCTAGAAGTACTCAAAGCATGTAGAAACTTCTCTAGTATTCTTTTAGCTAAAATTAGCACTCAACCTGATTCCCTCTGATTTCAAATCTTTGCCTGTAAACCACAAACATAAAATTACATAGCAGGAGAAGTAACCAGAAGAGAGGTTCCACAATTAACTTGTGGGCTGCCTATCATGATTTTTTTTGTGGAAGGAAATGCGTAGAGAGCAGCTAGGAAAAAAAACTAAAAAGTGGAAATATCCTAGAGGAAATTATTGTTGACCTTAAAAGACAACTAGCACTTTTACACAACTCCTCTTACTCTGAACAAGCTATACAGCTATCAAGTTTCCTTTAGAAATCCATGAGGTTTTCAGAGGATCTGTGCATACTTCCCAGTTTTAATCAGTTTAGCTTCTCAGTGGCCACAGAGTTGTAAAGCCTGCAGTACAGGCCTTTTTTTCACTCTTCATTTCCCTGCAGTATTGTAAGCTTCAGGGGAAATTTCAGCCATAGCTTTGAAGCACAGAGACTGTAGAAAGCTCTGTGTGTTTTTTGCATTCAGCAAAATATTTCTTCATGCACTTGCAACCTTCTCTTTAACAGACCTTGCATTCCAACACACATTTCATTAGAAAACTGGCTCTACTGCAGAATATTAAGAAGTACGACCAAGGCACATTAATGTTTTACTTTTTTATTGCCAGTCACGCTGAGATACCAAGGCTTTTGACAGAGAAATAGTAAGTTGACCACATCTTTTGGCATGAATGACAACAGATCTTCAAAACCAGCTTGTTCTCTCACCTAATTATTATTACTGTGAGTCACTGTTAAATTCCATTTCTATAATACTCTATTCAGCTATATTAAGCAGATTAGTTCTGCTAGGTTGGCTCAACAACAGCTCTTGGTCACAGTCTTTTAACACCCTGTTCAAGGGAGAAGTAAAAGGGAAAAGAAAGAAGGCAGAAAATGAGAAGAGGATTGAGGAAAGAAATAAACTTGTAGGGAACTTAAAATAGTTGATTATCATGGCTTGTCTATTCAGTACAACCAGGACAGTGTGCTCTTAAATGAAAATATCCTAGGCATTCTGAAAATCATCTTTCAAAAAAAGATGTTGCATTTAGTGGCTGATACATGGAGATCTGTAAGAATCTAATCATAAATTTTCACCAGAATTCTCTCCACTTTAGACCTGGAAGAAAAAAGAGAAAAAAAATACTATTTCCATTGGCAAAAGAGTATGTTTACTTTATGGGAATTCAACCTCCCTTTTGCCCACATGTTTTCTTTTAAAATTATTTTTTTGTATGACACATTTCCTCGAGACATTTTGCTTATAGTGAACTAACCATTTCCTACTTTTAGCTAGAAACGTTTTCACTGGTGTTACTGATATATTTGGTGAGTCATTTATTCTGTGGTGCTGTCAGAACTCATTTTATGACTTAATCAGAAAATCAGCTCTAGGATGATCTTAACCTAGACAAAATACTGCGTATTGCTTCAATCCCCTGTTTGAAGCAACTATTAGACTGGACAAAAGAATAGACGTTATTAGCAATCTTAGGGAACAGAGAGGTATTTTTCTGGGAATAAGTAAATCGAGTTATTTATCATAGCAAAATGAAGGCTAGAAGGAAAAAAAATTACTTTCTATAACTATACTGAAAGGAAAGTAAGGGAAAACCTGTTTAACTAAAGGACAATGTTAGCACAATAATTCGTTATAAACTGACTGTTGAACGTTTTCTGTCTGGCAGTTAGAACTGTTGGGCCCTAAAATAGATTGCATATGGTGCTTAGGGAAACTTCTTACTGCAAGCTTTAAAGAACAGGCTAGACAAATGTTTTTGAGCACTGTGATCCACACAACATGGGGAAAGACTAGATAACCAGGAAACTCCTAAAGCTTCCTTCCAGCCTTGCTTCTATAATATGATTTTGTATAAGAACAGAGGATTGGACCAAATTTAGTGATCAAGAGATTGCTTCCAAAACTATGCTTTTATTGTTAAGACAAATCGAAATCCCCAAGCTACTTTTTAGCTGTCAGAAGACTATACCTTTTGATAATATTTTTAGCTCTCCTACCCAGAATGGATATTTGCACGTACATTACTAAAGGGACAGTTTTTTGGAACGTTTGCAGCTCACAGAAGGAATCTTGCTCAGCACCTGGGTGAAAGCGGCAGCTTTTAAAAGTGCTTTTCAGTGGGGAGCTTGCACAAAAAAAAAATTAATCACATGAAAGATTGAAAAAGACACAAAAAGATGCTTCAGGAGGCTTTGCCCATTTCTAAACAAGAGTCCTTTCATACATCACTTCAGGATTTTGTAGGACTAAAATATAATTCTTGGATAAATTATCTCAGATATTTATTTAATGACAATACCTATGTGCTTTAATTTCTAGATATTATTGTAGACACTATTAAGATAAATTCCCATTACAATATGAATTCTATTTTTACAGTTTTTTAAAGTTACCTTGTTTTTTACTTATGTTGTGGTAACACCATAAAACTAATCACAACCAGAATCCGGCTTCAATGTATAGTGATAAGCAAAATGATGATTCCAAAGACTAGGTAGCTTTTTCAATGGAGTTAAAAAACACAACCATTTCATTCAAATCAGGACTTAGAAAAACTTATTTGTGGACAGCACAGAATCACAGAATCACAGAATGATAGGGGTTGGAAGGGACCTCTGGAGATCATCTAGTCCAACCCCCCTGCCAGAGCAGGTTCACCTAGAGCAGATTGCACAGGAATGTGTCCAGGCGAGTTTTGAATATCTCCAGAGAAGGAGACTCCACAACCTCTCTGGGAAGCTTGTTCCAGTGCTCTGCCACCCTCAAAGTAAAGAAGTTCCTCCTCATCTTTAGATGGAACTTCCTATGACCAAGTTTGTGCCCGTTACCTCCTCTCCTGTCACTGGGCACCACTGAAAAAAGACTGGCCCCATCCTCCTGGCACCCACCCCTTCAGGATTTATAAGCATTCATAAGATGCCCCCTCAGTCTTCTCTTCTCCAGACTAAAAAGACCCAAGTCCCTCAGCCTTTCCTCATAAGAAGGATGTTCCAGCCCTCTAATCATCTTTGTAGCCCTTTGCTGTGCCCTTCCCAGCAGCTCCCTGTCCTTCTTGAACCGGGGAGCCCAGAACTGGACACCGTACTCCAGATGCGGCCTTTGTTGAATTTCATAAGGTTCCTCTCTGCCCAGCTCTCCAGACTGTCCAGGTCACGCTGAATGGCAGCACAGCCTTCCGGTGTGTCCACCACTCCTCCCAGTTCAGTGTCACCAGCAAACTTGCTGAGGGCACACTCTACCCCTTCATCCGGATGATTGATGAATATATTGAACAGGACTGGACCCAGTACTGATCCTTGGGGAACACCATTTGCTACAGACTTGTTACAGCAAGTAATATACATTTCAGTTTGTGCATCTAGGATCTTTGTTGCGTAGGAACTTCATATACTTGACTGAATTTGTGTGCTCAACTTCAGCATTCTGATCACTAAACTCGTGCCTAAACTCCTGAAGTCTGTATCTCCTAAAGTCCACTATTGCTTTGTATGAGGAGGTAATAATTGTTATAGCAGTCACAGATCACTTGAATTTGGGAAGTATAATTGGCACCCATCATGTAGAAAGAAGGTATTACAGAAATTGAAAATGGTCTGTGGAGATGTCTTCTCTTCATCGTTTTCTTCACTTGTCTGAAACAGGGACTTGCCCTCTGTGACTGAACCTGGGGAAACTGCCAGTAATGCCCTGGCAGCACATAACCAGCTGTGGGTAAATGAAATGCCCAATTGCAGCAGCTCTCAGTTAGGTAAACCAGAAGCAGCATGAGGATTCTTGAGATGTAGGAAGCTTTGCTATAGATACCTAAGGACAGAGTGTTAGGATACATAGGGTTTTCAAAAAGAGAGTACGCTGTATTAGAAATTGGGGGTTTTTTTTGGTTTTCAGCCTAGTCTGTAAAACTCTCTGGGTATTTACAGGAAACTTATTTTCATGCATTTGGGGTTTTTTTTCACTACTGACAAATATTTAAAAATTAGTTAAGCATCTGTTTTCTTCTTTGTTTGAAGCAACTTCTTCTTTTAAACAGCTGTTTAGCCTATGATAATAGTCTTCCTCCTGGGAAAGCAGTTCGTCTTTGTTGCCCGTTTCCAATACCTTTAAGAAAGGTTGTTTTAAATCTCTAAATTAGTAAATTCTGCTGAGTTTTATACTACATGTTTGTGCCTGTGTGACTGTTTGTTACTCTCTGGCATATTGGCATAATTCTTCTTTTTACGTTTATTAGGCTGTTAAGCACAACTAAAGCTATGCCACTGACGGGCCTACTGCTTGAAGGAAGATAAGACGATAAGAAGATATGAGATATGAAAGGAGTGGCGAAAATCATTGTCTTCTCTTTTTTTCTGTTTGCTTATGCATACACCTTCTTCATTGTTTAAGTTCTTGTGTTTCTTCTAGAAAAAGAAAGGTCATACTATATTGCCAAATACAATAGAAGGTAGGCTAGTTTTCCTCAGCTATTACTAGACAATGTGATGGAAGTACTCTCAAAGCCTCAGGAGTTAAACAAGAAGTCCTCCAGAGCCTGAGAGAAAACACTGTAATGAAGGAAACAGTTATTACTGAGCTTACAGTGCTCTCACTGCTTTTGTATTACTTAGATATTTGTTTTGGTGAAAATTATGTTTTTTATAAGCAGCTTTAACAATTCCTAATGAAAACAAATCACCCAAGCTAACCTTCAGCTGCTGCTTTAGTACTACCTGTAGTATAGACCACAGGTACTGCAAAAATATTTTGTCTCTCACTTTTTCAGGAAAATACTACTTATGTGAAGAAATGTTTTAGCTCAAAGACTCAAGGAGATGTCAAATCCTTCCTTCTACTGCAAGACAGCAAATAGCAAGAAGTTAAATATAGATTTAGGCAAAGGCTAGGAGATCGGTTCTTTTTTTTTTTTTTTTTTTTTTTTGTTGAGGCAGCTTAGGACCTGCAAGCCACTGCCTGCTACCCCATTAGTTTTGACAAAAAAGTCAAAGACTTTGAGCTGTAGATCAGATCAATGACTAACAATAGTTGGGGTTTTTTTGGTAAAACAAATATCAATTTGTTGATTATCTCCATTTCTGAACATCTGCCTACAGTGTCTCCCTACAAATATTGCTTTAGGAAAAAGTTACTGAAGAGGCGGAAAACTGCGACTTGAGAATGAAAATGCATGACCATCTTTTAGGATCTGGTGAACAAACACTATGCAGAGCTTCAACCTAAGGTTCAAGTTTCAACTCTGTTTCACAACAGCCTTCATTTCCTGGTTTCCACCTATTGAGAAAAAAGGTGTTTGTCATTCATATTCTCCATCTTTGTAATCTTAATTTCATTTTTATATAGGAAACCACAGTGTAGCATCATAGGACATGTAAGTGATAAGATCATAATAAAAAAAGGTTATCACATGAATCATTTGTAGGCTTGCTGGGGGATTCTTACTGGAGGTTTTGCCAAAACCTTAGCTTGAGTTTTTGACTGGTTTGGAGGTGGAAAACCATACTTTCCTTGAAGATATTTTGGACAGAATATCTTCAGTTGAAATGTCAATTTTCTTTTAATACACTTCTTTTAAGCGTAAAATTTCAACTAGCCTCAGGAGAGTATATCAAACAGCTCAAATGACTGGGTTTTTTGTCCTATGACACTACAGAGGTTATTTATTGGTGAGGGCTAATGATAAAAGACACCTGTCTCCTTTTGCATATTCTCTCACTAATTTTTTTCAGCTATACAGTCATAGTGATTAATACTTTGTGGATGAGATTTTCAGAAATTTTCAGTGTTAGCTTTCTGTTGCTTCATGAAAGGAATGGCTTTTGGCAGCAGAGGTGGAATGAGAGCGAGCACTTGTACCCCTTTGTATGAACTCCAGTTTACACAAAAACAATCTGTAACAAACCGATCGTCTAACTCCGGCTCCAATCCCTGGTCCGCAGCACCTTGGAGAGGTCCTGAGGGTGTCCTGAAGCCCCACTTAGATGAAGGCATGTGCTGTAGTTGCTGAGAACTAACTTTCACTCACTGTGTTCAAAAAGATGGGTTTTATTCAGCATGAGGAAGGCATTTCTGCATCCACATCTGAATTTTCAAGTACAGTTATTAACCACTTTAAAAAAGGCAGAGATTATCACAAAATTACAAAAAAGTCAGCCTTAGTTTCCATGACTAGAGTGAAGCTGATACACTGGAGCAATTAGTGAGACAGAACAAGGCAGAAAAAGTAAGCCAGAACTACAGATTCAGTGAATGCTTAGGTGACCCTGCCTTGGCTGATTCTATGCCTATGGCCAGGTATTTTTCTCTTCCCCTGTGTGGTTTTGAGGAAAAGCTGCAACTGCAAGTGGTTATGCTTTTCTGAAAGATCTGGGTGGGAGAAACCCTTTCATTTCCTTCTGATAGAATTTTTGCTTTTCTCATTTGGAGTCCTTTCTAATTAACATAAATACTTCCATCTTCCAAAATACAATGCTAACCTAGGGCTTGAACATTAAATTGCCAGTCAAAAACCGATCTAAATACTGAAGTGTTTATTAGCAAGACAACAAAGACAGGTAAACAGCAAGAATCTTGAAAGCCCCGCTTGATTTCAGTACAATCTTTCTCAGCAATAACTGATGCTTTCAAACATGCTGTCTTAGCAGTAATATTCTAAAGCTGTGAACTACAGAGGGTTTTTTAAGTCTGTTTGTTTTGTTAGGATCATTTCTTCTCTAAGGTGTTTTTAAGTGTTAAGCACTATATAAAATACACTGTCTGTATGTATTCATGTGTCCTGTATGCAAAATGCATATGAAACAGGAAGAGGGAATAAAGGTAAAAATGACCAGCCTCCATTGTGCATTTATCCCTTAGGCCTTGCAACTTCTGGAATATCAATCAAAGCTTTTTCAAAGGGACATATGATTGCTGATATTATCTCTACTGCTATTCCTTTTATCACTGCTGCTGTCAGTCTATAGCCAGGGTTACTAGAGTACTGTCTAGCAAAATTGCATTTGTAAAGCTGAAGTGGTTCCTCTCATGGGCCAGGACGGGTAGGTATCTAGCAACTCTTATGAACAAAAAATATTAAAACCATTTCTGACTATCTCCCAGAAAATGCCATCCATTAAAGTCAATTCATATTTACAACAACAGAGGAACCGGAAAAGGAGCTTTTACACTCCCAGAGTCGGTACACATCAGGTACTTTATCATAAATTTTTACACCATGCTTCTTATTTCATCACATTTCTTGTTTACTTTGGATGATCTTCTTACCATATGAACTCACACATTCCACATATGGATGAAATTTAGGGGACTATTACAGTAAAAAAAATAATTTTGGCTTATGTTACTTTACAAAGAGGGAGGGAAGGACTATTCAGTGCTCAGACTTTCAGCTTGCAAGAGATTTTGTCATTCTGCTAGATATATTCTCCTTTTTCAAATATAAAAGAGTGCCCGTCTATTGCAGGCAGCAGAAAGGTGGCTGCTGTTTTGTATTCCTGTTCAAATGTTGCATGTAAGAGAGTGATTCACTCTGTTTTCTCTTACAGGTAAATTATATGTGTTGTTTTAAATAACCTTGAGTAAGTTATTCAGGTGGTGAGGGGTGTTCTTTTTTTGCATGTAAAAACAACCACTTGTAATGTATTATTTTTTGTTATTAGTATATTTGTTAAAGACATTTTGGAACGTTGAGACACTTTTTCTCCTGTTAACTGTGATAAATTGTGGACTGGAAATATATGAAACCTGAGCATTTTAATCACTTGGCCAAAGAAGAATAAGCATAATGTCACACGTGGTTGCTGAATCTGCAGTGAGCTTCCCACAGCTGGAAAACTGCAACAGCAATTTTTGCAGCCAGCTGAGGTTTGATCCACTTGTTTCACCTGGGAATTATAGAGAAACTCCCTGATTTTTCATGAACTCACAATAGTGAAAATATTTGCAGCATTAAATACAAAAGTACTGTATATTTGTGACTGTTTACCCTTGGAAAAAGGATCTTTCTCCTCACTGTGAAAAGTGGCGAAATTTAAGACAGAGACTCCAAAATGTTCAGAGTTAAAGAGAAATGAGGGATTTTCTCCTTTTTGAATGATACTAAGAACCTTCCTCTGTGATTATCTGTGTGGATATGTTATTGGATATAGATTCTTAGATATGTATAGCATGCACTTGATGTGTTGTACCTATGGTACAATTATTTCTAGTAGCTTGGGAGGCAACACAAGGCAATTGCCTTGTTTATCATAATTTCTTTATTTTACCTTGTGCTCTGCCTGCAAGAAACCACTTCATTTAATCACAAACACTGGGTCAGACATTCATGTAAAAATAGCACAGATATGTGATATGGGTTTAAATAGAAAGTTGTAACTGTAATTTGACATATGTCATAACCAGCCATAAGTGGCATCTACTGCTTGCATGGTGGGTAACCTTTAGAAACTCCAGTTAGGGAATAACAAAATCTTTTCTATCATTTACATCATTTACAGGCTGTATTTGATAAAACTTTAAGAGATCCAGCCTACTGGTTTTGCATATATCTGCTTCTTCATATAGATCAAAGTCCAGAGCTTAAGGTTCATCAACGTTCAACTCAGTCTTTGAGTCCAGAGTGTGGACCAGAAGCTGTTTGTTCTACTGGAATTAGAGCAATGTGTGTCTAAATAGCTCCAATTTTTCTCAGATTTAAGGCAGGATGATAAAAACATGTTTGGTGTTGACCAGTCTGGCCTCCCAGAAAAATTCCAATTTGGCTTCTGTTGACACAGCCACAGGTTATCTCATAGACTTATTTTATGACCCTAATCTAGGTAGTGGCTTCCTGCGAAAAGCTCTGATTTCTGTAACTAAGAAAGCTTCCTCTTAGGTGAATTGTGACGTTGCCTGACCTGTCATTTTCCCTCTCTGTCTCCCAGGATGGAGGGAACGTTCCAGGGATTCACTCACAAATAGTTCAGTATTCTTTTCTGGGTTGGCTAAATTTTTACCTGGCCAATCTTTCAGAAAAGAGTAAGAAATTCTTGCTGTAGTGCTAAAGAGGCCTGTTTATACAATTCACTTGGGATAAGGGGGAATCCAGGGTTAATCACATTTTTAAAAGTATGAAATTTAGCATATTAAATAGGTCCCTGAAGTCTTTTAGACTAGATGTGGTTTGCATACAACTTTTTCTTATATAATTATAATATTTTAAATCCATCATAACAAGTTTCACAAAACATTTTAGAAGAGGAAGAATAGGCATAAATTCTCCTACTGCTTGCATGATCTCTGCTAATTCTTATGAGCTCTTTTTTGAAATATTCCTGTGTGGTGCTCCTGTTTTGAAAACAGCCCCATAAAATGTGCACAATCTACTTCCACCAGAATAGAATATTTTGCTACAGGTAAACAAAGTTTGAAAAACCACAGTCCACTTAAAAACAGTTGATGCATGGAAACCAAGACAGAATATTTTCATTCTGAAGGTTTTATTCTGTGTCTTTGTAAACGTCAAGAAATGCTGCAAGAGTAAGTGAATTTTGCAACTACTTTGCAGTTTTTCTCACAATTTGCTACTTGCCTTTCAAAACAAGTTTGTTTGCAGCACACAATTAGCACATTTTCTCTTTACTAAAATCATTTCCCAGATGCTTCTCAAACTTAAGTATGTAATTATGTTCCACTCTCCTTGGAAAAGAATAAAAACTCTTTTTTGCCTCAGGGATCTTTCAATGTGAGTCACACACACGTAAGGACACAATGGTGACTGAAAGATAGAGTTTGGAGTGCTGCTGCTTGTCCAGGATGATTGTCTTATGTCACATAGAGCCTTCTCCCACTACTGAGACCCCTATCACCCAGCCCAAAGAAACTCTGAAAGTTAAAGTTCATCTTTTTCTTTGACCATGTATCTGACTGAAAAAGGCTGGTATCTATAAAAACATTTCAGGTAGACATGGAGATTGGAAAAGAGAATAAAATTTACATGCTTGAGGCACCCATGGTAGAAAAGCCTTCTTTTTATATATTCTGCTTTAGGGACCAGATAGTATGCAGATACAACCTGGTCTGCAGCTCTGCCCTCACTGGTCACTTTTGTTTGAGCATCTTAGGCAGGACTATATGGAATTTATACAGTACACAAGTATTTACTAATACGCCATGTTGATACCTAGGACTAATGTTCTAACAATAAAAGTAGGAATATTCTCCCCATCAGCTCAACAGGTACTTGACAAGCCACTGCTGGGTAGGTAGTGACTGGTCAGCTGCAGATGCATCACCTACACTTTGCTAGGTTTTGTGATAAAAGTTCATCTGCACACCCACAAAGGAAAACAGAGAGACAATAGCTAGGGTGGGGAGGCCCAAAGAAACCCTGACCTTGCTCCTGCCAAGCCCACCACAGGAGCCATCAGCCCATCAAAGGCTCAGCTCCAAAAACTCAGAGGACCACAGGGGCAGACAGGAATCCAAATTAAGGACTCAGAGGAAGGGATGTCCTGTCCAGGCCCTCCCAGGGCTGTCCCAGAAAAGCCTCAGTCCCAGAGTCCGCTTGTGAAACACATCAAATTGAGCCAATGCTGGAGAAGCGTCTTTTGGACAAAGCGGGGGTCACTGCCTAGGGCTGCAGGACATGTTATGGGACGCAGAGGAAGAGCATTTCAGAATCACACAGGACTTCTTATGGGATCTTTAGAAGAGGGATCTAGGTGATTTGGGGAGGAATAAGTCTGGGAAAATGGAGGCATGAGGGGATAAAAAGAGCTGGTTGTGTGTAAACACTTTGCTGGTTGGTTGCTTATCTGTCCATGCCTCAAGGCTGATCAGTACAGTATGTCTTACCTGTTAAATTTCTTTCTAACTCTTTCTCATGGGTGAGACCACAGGAGGAGCTGGCTATTAAGGGACCAGGTAGTCCTGGGCAGCTGCTGGAAACACCATGGGATCTGGGAGTCTCTAGCGGTGAGACCCACTGGTGTGCATGTATGTGTCTAAGGGCAAGAGCACAGGGGGGTTGTCTACTGTGGGCCAAACCTGGCAAAAGGGAGTTGTGTGTGTGTGAGTGGGTTGGTCAGTGCCAGCAACTGGAGTGGGGCTACAGCCTCAGGGGCTCGTATGTCCGGGTGGCAGTAACTGGGGAGACTGGGATCCGGGACAGCTACTGGGCAGACTGAATGTCTGAGTGCAACTGCTGGAGGGATCTACATTGTGTTTTTATAAATACGTATCTCTCTCTCTCTCCGTACTAACGGACCTCTGTCTTGCTCAGCCAGAGAGGACAGCAGGATGATGCCCTTGATGCTGTTTGTTTTTATGTGAGTGCTCTGTGTGTCTGTCTGTGCTCTGTATGGCCAGCCATGTATGTATGTGTGTATGTGTATATGTAGTGTATATATGTGCTCTGTGTGCATCTGCCAATGGGGAATACATTCTCAGCCTCATTACTAGTTGGACCTGGGGGCACTGCAGCAGCCTCACCTCTTTCAAGCTGCCCTATCCAGCACAATATATTTTCCTCTAACACCCACTGGTCCTTGGAATTGGTTGATCATTTATTTCAATGAGTAGTTGTCTTCCAGGTCTGATCAAGTGCTATACTTTTCATGTTTTTCAGAATGCTTTGAGTTGCTATTACCAATTTAAAAAAATTACTGGCTTTGTTTTCACTTTTCTTGTCTTGCATGGCTTTGACTCATGCTTGCACAGCTCAGTAATGGTTTCGTTCATTAGAGCTGAGCCAAGGTCATACAGCTGTGCTTCACAAAGCAAAGTTACAGACAACTGAACCCTTGAGCTGTGTTGCATATCCAGATGTTGTCTACAAGAATTTTTGTTATTTATTTTTTTAGATTTTACTCCATACTGCTTTAGACAAAGATTTATTTCTGTACTTCTTTCAGCTCTTTCAGCTTATTCTTCGACAAGATTACTTATACCTGCTTATTCAACCTTCAGCTTCCACCATGTATCTAATATTATCATTCTTTAGATATTAGAGGTAATACAGAGGTAAAACATTTTCAGATAATACAAAAACCCTTCACTTTTCATGTGGCCATTAGGGCTGCACAAGTGTTGAAAAATATGTTGGGGATGCCTATATTTGCTATTTAAAAACTAGAGAGAGTGAAGGGAGAGGTAAAACTGCATGTAAAAAAAAAAAAGAAAAAACACCCTTTTTTCAGAGATGGAACTCTGAAAGCAGCACACACAGTTTGAGCATTAGTGATTAGATAGTACTTTCAAGCCTATTTGTTTTGAAAAATCTGGCCTTCCTACACAGTACCCTTCAGGTTGCAATGTAAATTGAACTGTGGGGCACTCTATAGCAAATCTACAGTCATTATCTCTTAGTTGATTCTGTCTTGCGTCTCATAACTTTTCAGAGGTACATATGAAGCTCCTCTCATAAAAGCTATTACTTTGTGTCCATGATACCTGTTGATATGAGATGATGAAATAAAGATGATTACTCATCCCAGCAGGCACCTGCTTTTACCTTGTTGTGTGTAGTTTATCACAAACATTGCTGTATGGTATTTCAGGTTGAAAATTAGGCAGATGCAAGAACATAACATATGCCACTGGGCCATTTTATGTCTTCTAGCAGTATACACGAGAAGTTTATAATGCCACAAAAGCAACATTATACAGATGATACAGCAAATTTAAACAAAGCCCACTGCTAAAGGTGTGCATGAAAATGGAACCTAACTAAGTTTCTCACTTTGAGAACAGAAATTTTCTAAAGAACATAATGAAAAATTCTGTAGAACAGAAAATAGACAAAGGTTAAATATATATTTTTAAATAAATCAGAAAAGTTAAGAAACATTTATCAGTGTTGATGTACACTTATGGTTTATATTATTTTCCAAAGATACTTTTCCATAATTTGAGGAGAAATAAACAATTTTTTGGAAAAAAATTTAGCATCTTCAAATTAAGATTCTTTCAGTTTTTGTATGTGCAAGGCAGAAATAGGTATAAAGGTACACAAGAGGAATAAATACAGCAAATATTGATTTAAATATTAAAATTTAAAAACCTAAAATATTATCTCCAAACTTGTGCAGGAACATATGTCCTAAGGATATCACCCATCTGTCAAAATCAGATAGGTCACAAAACCTTCCTTTTTGCTAGATTTTTCTGATGACAGTTTTCTAAAGCAATGATAGCTTCCTCCCCTGATTTGTAACTTTTGACACTGCTCTTTAGAACAACTAAGCAGGCTCAACAGAGGAAACAAAGTCAAAAAGGCTTGCAAAGTGTAAGACTCATTACTTCTATGCTTTGTTTCAAAACAGCTGTATTTTACAAGACCCCTCTTGTCGTGGTTTAAGCCCAGCTGGCAACTAAGCACCACACAGCCGCTCTCTCACTCCCCCCCAAGTGGGATGGGGGAGAGAATCAGAAGAGTAAAAGTGAGAAAACTCGTGGGTTGAGATAAAGACAGTTTAATAGGTAAAGCAAAAGCCGCGCACGGAAGCAAAGCAAAACAAGGAATTCTTTCAGTACTTCCCATGGGCAGGCAGGTGTTCAGCCATCTCCAGGAAATCAGGGCTCCATCACGCGTAACGGTTACTTGGGAAGACAAACGCCATTACTCCAAATGTCCCCTCCTTCCTTCTTCTTCCCCCAGCTTTATATGCTGAGCATGATGTCATATGGTATGGAATATCCCCTTGGTCAGTTGGGGTCAGCTGTCCCGGCTGTGTCCCCTCCCAGCTTCTTGTGCACCCCCAGCCTACTCACCGGTGGGGTGGGGTGAGGAGCAGAAAAGGCCTTGACTCTGCGTGAGCACTGCTCAGCAGTAACTAAAACATCCCTGTGTTATCAACACTGTTTCCAGCACAAATCCAAAACACAGCCCCATACTAGCTGCTATGAAGAAAATTAACTCTACCCCAGCCAAAACCAGCACACCTCTACTCCTGAATTCTGAGCCCGTGAAGGAAATTTTTACCTTTGTTCTTTTTGGCACTAACTGAACTACTGCTTATCTCAGTGCAATTTAAGTATTGTGTCCATCGAAGTCTATGCTTATTATGAGTTTGGGTCGGGCTCCAGTTATACATATGTGAAGCGCCTCATACATGAAGTTTCCTAATCTTGAACTCTGTTTTACCTTAAAAATATAAGAACTAATTGGAAGAGTTAGTTTTTTGTTTTCATTTAGTATTCAGGGAAAGAGAAGTTGTAGGTTGAAACTGCTGCATCCGTGTTTGAGTTGCATGAGACTAAAAACTAGTCATATTTAAATTGAGCCAACTATTTCAAAAAGTTGATTTAAATACTTCAGCTTAGAAAAAAATCTTTTAATAATAATGTTTTACATTTTCTACAAAAACTGTAGAACTGACTCAAACAAAGTCACTGAATCCACACAGGGAGAGGGAATCCTGTTAAATACCATAATTTTTTGGGGATTCTATTTTTCAACATAAGGAAATGTTTTTATCAGAAGTTTTATCATGAAACTGTAAGTCTGAGACATACCATTTTAAAAATGCCTGTTCTCTAACATTGGCCTGGAAATAATATGTAAATTAATTTGTAAAAGAGAGTTGAGATTACTTTCTCTAAAATATTTTCTAATGTTGATCTGTCCTTCATGGCATTTTCTAGTATCCTTTTTACAACCGAGGTAAATCCTTTACTTCCTATTCTAATACATTAGTTATTTTTCAATTAATCTGTAAAACCATTTTGTAGCTTTAAAAAAAATCATTATAAAAAACTGGGCCCCAAACCAGGATTTGCTTAAAGACAAACAAGCAAATAACTCAAAGGTAATAGATTTTCTTCCTGATAAAATTATGACACATGGTTTATGTGCAGGAAGAGAGAATTTGTATTTGATCATTTTCCTATTTTGCTAGAAATGGCAATACAATGGAACTAAGCTAGTGTGAAAGAATTAGAAAATGCAACCCTCAGTGAAGAAAAGTAAAATTGAATTATTTCCACTAGCTTTAATATAAATTATGTCAGGGTGCAAAAGCCAGTTTTTAATGCCATTCTACTAGCAGGCAGGGAAGGAGGAGAGGTATCATAAAAGTATTTTTGTCTGACTCAGATTTCACTTTTTCAAAAATAAAACTCAGCAGAAAGGTGCCTTTCTACATCTGTAAATAACTGAATTTCCTGCAAAATGTGCCACTGTTATCCAAAATCTGAAGCATATGCAAACAACGGAACAGGTGAAAATTGAGATATTCAGGTGTTCATATGAATATCTAAAAGTGTTATTGGTTGCATAAACAGAGAAAATTGTTTTAATATATGATTTTCATCCTGACTTTATTTTGATTAATATAGTCAGAAATTACTAAAAATAATGATAATAAGCCTTTGAGACTCCCTTCATCAATTGTATTTTCCAACCAGAAGAACATCTGACTAATCACAAACCATATTTACATTCATTGTAAGGCATCCACATATGTCAGAGGGCTCTGAAAAAAATTCACAAGTGTTTGCTGAAGTCTGACAAAAACAAAACTTAGATTTGAATTAACTTAAAAATGTTAAATGCTCCCTGCCTCCCTGATTAGCAGACTAAAGTTGCTACTCTTTAAAAAAACCCCTTGGTCTGTAATTATAAATAGTTCTTATGGATTGCATGAATAAAAACTGTGCACTTCTTTAAAAATGCAATGTAAGCCATTTAGGATTACACATCTTATTGACTTTCAGTGACACTCTTCTTCCTAGATCAATCAAGTACATGTAAAAATCTCATCCCAAATCCTGAGATTGAGTCCAAACTGTACATGGAGGTCTATAAATACTGTGTCTTCAAATTAACTTGAGAACTTTTGAAGCACACATTAAGATAGGGTAATTTTATCAAACCCAATGTCCTCTTGTCCAAATTAGATTGTTCACCTCTCTACAGTCTCTCTGCATAGAAGCTGGAGAGAGAGGTCATTTTCAAAGGACAATTCATGCTGTCCTAAAATAAGTTTCTGAAACAGTAAGAACAAATCTGATTCCTATTTACTTCTAATATACTCCACAAACAGTAGCACTTTATCGTGCTAAAGGCACTATGGGCTCTGGGTCTGATACTGATCAGATTCCAACCAGAATGCTAGCCCTGTGTGCAGCATGGCATTGCATCATATATTGTACCCTTACGTCTGTTCCAGTTCTCATTTGATTAAAGAGAGGCTTGATAGATATTTACTTAGACATCCTTGTCTCTAAATTAGAGTGACATGGATTTGATGGGTCGACCACTTGGTGGTTAAGGAATTGGCTGGATGGTCGCACTCAAAGAGTTGTGGTCAGTGGCTTGATGTCCAAGTAGTGACCAGCGATAAGTGGCGTTCATCAGGGATCGGTATTGGGACCAGCGCTGTTCAACATCTTTGTTAGCAACATGGACAGTGGGAGTGAGTGCACCCTCAGCAAGTCTGCCAACGACATCAAGCTGTGTGGTGCGGTTGACACCCTGGAGGGAAGGGATGCCATCCAGAGGGATCTTGACAGGCTTGAGAGGTGGGCCTGTGCGAACCTCATGAAGTTCAACAAGGCCAAGTGAAAAGTCCTGCACATGGGTTGGGGCAATCCCAAGCACAAATACAGGCTGGGCAGAGAATGGATTGAGCAGCCCTGAGGAGAAGGACTTGGGGGTGTTGGTTGATGAGAAGCTCAACGCGAGCCAGCAGTGTGCGCTTGCAGCCCAGAAAGCCAAGCGTATCCTGGGCTGCATCAAAAGAAGCGTGATCAGCAGGCTGAGGGAGGTGATTCTTTCCCTCCTCTCCGCTCTCATGAGACCCCACCTAGAATACTGCATTCAGCTCTAGGGCCCCCAACGTACGAAGGACATGGACCTGTTGGAGTGAGTCCAGAGGAGGGCCACAAAGATGATCAGAGGGCTGGAGCACCTCTCCTGTGAGGACAGACTGAGAGAGTTGGGGTTGTTCATCCTGGAGAAGAGAAGGCTCTGGGGAGACCTTCTAGCAGCCTCCCAGTACCTGAAGGGGCCCTACAAGAAAGCTGGAGAGGGACTTTTTAGAAGGGCATGTAGTGACAGGCCAAGGGGTAATGGCTTTAAGCTGAAAGAGAGTAGATTGAGATTAGATATAAGGAAGAAATTCTTTGCTATGAGGGTGGTGAGGCACTGGAACAGGTTACCCAGAGAAGTTGTGGATGCCCCAACCCTGGAAATGTTCAAATGTTCCAACCTAAACCATTCTATGATTCTGTAATTTTATGATAAAACAATAAACACTGGATAACTACCTCTTTTACCCCAATTTATGCTGTGGAAAATGTTACCTTCCTAACAATCAACATTATTATAATTTATTTGTTTACCGCAACACTTTTATTTAAAAGAAGACTCTTTGATAATCTTATGCTCATCATTTACTTACTTATAATTACTTAATATTGCTTTTGCTTGAAGAGTTTATTTTCCAGACTTTTCCACAGGTATTTATATTCCCAACCATTTTCCTAACTGGGCTTTCAAAGCGTAAAAATTTATCAAAGAGAAGGAACGTCCACACACCTTGGCTGAATTCTTAGCAAAATTCAAATTATAGAACAAGGATAGAATAGTAGGATGGGGTGGGAGGTAATACTCACATCTTAGTAGATGCCATTACTTACCTGTGTTTATTGATTGGACAATATTAACGGAACAATACACCTCTGCTTGTAGAAAAAAAAAAAAGAAGGTATAAAGAATAAAGAGAGAATAAATCTTAATTCTTCTATAAATATTTGCATAAGGTCTTGCCTTCTTTTTTCACACCTTATACTTCCTTACTCCATGAACAATCACATCAGCATTATTAAGTTTAAGGTAAGTCAGTGAAAGTAAAAGGTTGCAGACCTAGTCATTAATGAAAATACAGAAAAGATATTATGAAAGTCAAAATTTGTTAACCATTATACACAACTGAAATAGAAATCTTCCATTCTAAGCAAAGTGCAGGGAGAAATAGTGATAATACATATCACCCTGTGCTAGCAAAGGCTGACTTTTTAGTTGCAACTGGAGAATATATTGTGGAATTTTTTAAACAAAAGAACTAACTAACAATAATTGTTCTCTGTGTTCAGTAAGCAAGAACACTGTGTGAGCATTTTACTAACGTTGCCAGAATAATCATAAAGCACAGATGGCTTGTCCCCAAGACTAGCACACAAGACAATAATGTAGAGGGGTAGTTAATATGTGGAAGATTGTGAATCTTGTCTTATTCTTTTCTCAAGGAATTATTTTAGTTCTTATCCAGGCAAGATAACACATAAGAAATATAAAAATAAGAGAAGAAAAAAAAATAAGAAGAATATAGCTGGCAAAGAATATTATATTGAAGTCAAGAAAGGTATGCTTGTTTACATCAGCCTGTGATCCACCCCAGTATTTTTATTGTTGAAAACCCAAAGCTGCTTTAGGGAGGAGGGTATCTGAAGCAAGCTTTTCTCTTTTTAAGGAGCTGGTATACAACCCATTTAACTCACCCTCCCTTTTCACCTTCACTTTCCACATAAATTCTAAGTATCATTTACCTGGAAATATCATGTCACATTTGACAAAAAACAGAAAAGCAGTAACCTTTATTTTAGAGACTGCTTTTATGTGCATTCACGTATGTTCTATGTTCCCAGATGGTTCAACCCAAACACCTTAAACATTAGAGTTATCATGAGGAAACCAGAGCTGCAATGGATACTGAGAAAAGCTAGGCGGTTTTAATTCAGAGAAGTGTCCCAACATTTAAGTGCTGTTCTTTGACCTATACATCAAGGCCCTGCTTTCACAATGTGCACAAGCATATTTTTAAATCGGCCTTTATTCAAAAGGCACTTCACAGCGCCTGTACTATTGTAATGGCTTGTTCTCATGTCACACTTGAGCCCTAATCCCTGACTGTCCAAAATAGCTATATGTCTGCATACACATTGGTAGGCCTGAAGTGCCTCTCTTCCTGAGGAAACTTGAGCTTGGGGTAGGAGAAAAAAAGTGAAAACTAACTTGCTTTTTATTTCCATCCTTTTAGCACATGTGTAGAACATACATATGAGTAAAATTGGCTCAGCCCTAGTTTCTTCCGACAGTACCCTAGCAGGCTTGGTACCCTTCCATATCTCCATACTGCACCCTTATTTGCCCTCAAAGTCATGCTGCAAAATAAAGCAGTCTGTGTAATGCCCTCTAATTTTTTAGAAATACTCATGCCACCATGTCCACAATCTGATGTGGAGCTACTTTGAATTATGTGTCTCTTTCCCTTGCTGGCATGTAAAATGAGTCTGTGGGCTCATTTTTCTTAAATGATTCTGTTCCCACTTCAGCCTAACTGTGCTTTATTTTGGAGTCCTCTGAAGGAGCATCATCCAGTTGAACTTGTGTGCTCTTTTACATCTAGAAGCTTTTCTGGAAACCTTAATGTTAGAGTTCTCCCTAGCCAGCCAGTCTCCCAAGGAAAAGGGTTCAGTCCTAGTCGAGGGTTCAAAGCGGGTAAAGTACACATGGAACATAAAAGGCATCACAACAAAGTGGCAATAGAGATTGTGACTATCCCCATGAAATGACAATTGGTTTACAGTGGTCAGGCACGGGTAGGTAAATCCAAAATCCAGATTCTTCATGATCCCACCCCCTGGCATATTGCTAGTTCAGGGACTGCAGGACATGGACACTCCTTTGTGAGGACAAGAGGAAAAGGACTGAAAGTGTTTTGTTTGAGAGGGTCCTCCCATATCGTATGTAAGCGTCTAAGACAGTGCTCTGGGTAAAGAAATCCCCGAGGATTTTGCCATGTGTTTAGCCCCTCCATGATAACAAATCTGATATTAGACTTCAGATATAAGATGGTTAAGGAGATAAGCTCTTATTGTATGATTTTGATCCAATATCAGCAATCTGAGAGAGGAAAAACAACCCTCTAAAGAACCTAGTGATCTTTTCTGGAATCCTAAGCACAGAAGAGAAAATTGGAAAAAATCCTGTGTAAAATAAAAGAAATCCACAAAGATTAGTGTACTTCCCTTCTTTTTGCATCCTAGTAAGCTGCAGTTCAACACAGTACTTTTGTGTAAGCCACAAGTACCGTTAAATATGATTCTTGCCAATTTTCCACTCAGGGAACTCTGACAACTATAGTTGAAGGAATATATCTGTCCTTTTCTATCACTTGTCCAAATACGTTGGAATTAAAAGCTTAAATTCCTTGGAGCACTGTCTCCTGTTGATCTGAGCTTGTCCCTTTCAAAGTGCTCCTAAGTCTTGCTAATGCCTTGCAGGTGCAAGAGACATGACAACTTGGGTTCATACCAATTATTTCACACTTTTCTGCTTTTTCTGAAGTTTGTGTATTACCATGTGATGCATAGTGACAGCCATGTCACTTTTCAGAACATGTAGCCACTTCTCAGAGTACTGTAAATCTTTGGGATAGCTCTCAGTGTGAGCTATCAGTGTAGGAAGAGATCCAACAAATAAAGTTACAATTCAAAGTTATAAAATGAAGTACTTAGACTAAGCCCTATAACAATACTCATCAGAGTACTGATGCTACATTATGATGCTTCAGAAGTAAGACTCAAAGAAATACTCTAAAATAAAACCAGCATACGAACACGTTTTATTTACTGATATTGGAAGTATATACTTTCTGGAAAAAAACAACTATTAGCTTATTCTGTAGAACTGAGAAAAACCACTCACGCAACTTTAAGTAGAAAACTCACTAATAACAGCTAATCACAGACTATTACAAAACTACTGAAGGAGCTCATCTGTGCAATTACATATTTTTGAAAAACCCATGCTAAGAAGTAAGCACAAAGGACTAGTTCGGAAAATCATAATTTGTGACAATATCCCAAGCAAAGCCCAATACTGATAACTCCAGGAAAAGGAGATAAAGATAAAATCACACTACACTCTGAGATCACCTCCTGATGCAACAAGAGAAGCACAAATGTGATGGGACATGAAAGATAGTAAATTGATCCCTCCTTTGGCTGGGCTTGTTCAGATTTCAAGAAGTATCAATACCTCTTCACTATTCATTTTACAGATGAGCTTTCTGGGATGGTTGTTTAAAAAATAAAACAGTGGATTTCATTTTCAGAGGACTAAGCTGACACAGTGAGATGGACAATACCTTTTTGTTTAGATAGAGAAAGGTTGAGATGACCTAGGGAAAGTATTTACCACCTAGCAACAAACGACAAACTGAAAGTAGAACGAAATTAGGTGTACCAAAATTTTATGAGCCACTGTAGAAGATTATACAACCACTTGAGATGCCAATGTAACAGATAGATGAGCACAAACCTGATTATTTCCGTAAGATTAAGACCTGGTTCAGAAAATTGAGCTCTGCAAAATTTTCAAAGCAGAATTCTGATCTGAAGGTTAAGTCAGACAATAAGCAGTATAATGCAATTTACCCTACATTTGAGCACAAGAATTCTTCTTTCAGGTTCCAACCAAGCAAGAAAGCAAAGCATACTCAAGTTATTTGAAAATTTTTATGGAAGGAAATTATAACCAATGAATCAGTGAAATAATTTCAATGTTACTGTATTATACAAGAACACACAAAAAGTAAAAGGTATTTTCGACATTTTATGGAGTCCATCCACTAAAGAATATTCCAAGACTCTGGAGGAAAAAAATAAAGCCAAAACCAAAACCAAAAAACTAAACACACACCCCCCCACCAAATTAAAAAAATAAAAGCTTTCCATAAAAGAAATGTAAGTTAAAAGATCTTAGAAGAATAACCTGATGTAAAGGGTTGAGCAGTGAGAACATGTCTTCATGAAAGACTACCTAAAGTCTATGCAGAACTGGATCCATGTTTCCAAAACATGAAATGAGATGTCCTAGGACAGAAGGAAAAATAAAGATGGGAGAAAAAGGGGAGTAGAAAAAGAATGAACAAAACCCCACCCTTTAGGTGTATGAGACAGGGCATTATCTTGCATTAACATGTGGTAATCAGCTTAATTATCATCAATCAGCAAAAACTTTCAGTGAATTTAATTCCTTTGCTGTTACATAAGATGAATTAAGGAATGCAAATATGCAAAAGATCAGAATTTTCAGAGATAAAAAATAGTATGAAAAATTAAAATAAATAAAAATCCATTCAGTCTCCAAACATTCAGCTTGAATAAAAGCCTCAAGCCTCTTTTTTTAAATCAAGCCACAGATTTTGTATTCAATAATACTGATTTATGTGTCCTATTTGATGACTAGCACAAACCTTTTCCCACAGTAGTTACACTGCAGGAGGGGCATACTGTTCTCTCTATATTAAGCAAGAAAATATTTACAGAACAATATTCAAATCAATATATATCACAGCCTCAAGATCACTTCCACTTCAGACAAGTTTGAAAAACTGGTGCTCTAGGCATCAAAGCCCTCATCTGATAAATCACATATAGGCTGCCAAGTAACTAGTAAACCATCTATATAACAAAGATGAATAATGACCTGTTCAGAGTTTATAAAAATGTTCTTAGGAATGTCTTTAAATAAAAGTCATGGCAAACATAAATGCAATGCATATAAAATAACTCTGGGAGCACACTGCTGAATGGTGGCCATAAATGATATACTGATGGTGGTGAAAATGAACATGAAATATTAGAGAAAAAGCCTGATGAAAGAGTGCTTTTTCTGTTTGCCTAGATACTGTGGGAAACATATACCTGCTGTTGCTCCTTAAATTGACTTCAGCTCAACACTGCACCTGTAATGAAATGTCATGTCTTGTCTTTGTTTACATATACAGTGACCAGAATAGTAAGTCCTTTTGATAGGAACATCTAACCCTCTTAACAGTACAGAGCAATACAAGCAGAATATGTATTTTCTGTGAATCCAAAGGTTCGGTTCTGCCTTCACTTATGTCAGTGTTAGTCTTGAAATTTCTGCTGCCTTGAGCAGAATTGATTGGTATAAAGCTGCTGAAATAAAGAACAAAAAAAATTTGTATCAGAAAGGAAAACACTTTAGAGAAGATAATAGAAGGAAGAATTCAAAAGGATTAATCAGTCAGGTACCCTAGCCTGCAAAAAGATATGGAAATTGAAAACAAGCGTATCTGTAGTATGACCATATTTGTATTGGTTTCCCATTTTTCTCCGTTTATAATTTATAATCCTGTGAATTACTTATTCACTGAATCACAGAAAGGTGTTGTGTGAACCTGCCAGCTGATATTTATTAAGTATATTGAAAATGTATTGAGTATCACACTGGACACATTCAAGGCATGCTTTAAAATGTCAGGTTGAAAATTATTTTAGAACAACATACTTTAAGAATAATTTCTATCTTGGGCAATGAAATGGGAACTGACCAGAAAAAGAGTGACCTAGAGAAACATTAAATAGAAAAACAAAACATTGAAGGCTAATTCATCAACCTGACACTCAAAAGCCTTTAAAAGACTGAACTAATGAGTGGAAATATGCTTCATATCTGAAGGGGTGGGAGAATGAGGAGAAGAATACTGAAGATAAGAAGTTCCATATATCATTATATTTATGTTCCTGAGGTTCAGTTCCACACTAGACCCTAAATGATTCACTAAATTGGAACTATAGAAAATGTAGGCCCAAAGGTCAAAACAAAAATAATTTGATGTATGTTGCACATGCAGCTGATACCCAATAGGATACATAAGTGTCAGAAGTCAACTTTGTTTGTTGTGCGTGACTGGTAGAATATAAATCACCATTTTACTTCCTTGCCATCATAAAACATTCCTTCCTGTTTCAAAAAGCTAGTTTGCATTATGAAAGGCTTGTGTGATCTTATTCTTCTGAGTAGGCTTAGTTTTATAACTTTTATCTTCTCAGTGACTACTACTTTTCTGCAATCCTGTTCTCTGTAACAGCACAAATGACAGACCATTTCTTGAAATTCTATACCTTAGTCAGGTTTTGTGATATAGAAGATCAAGGAAAGAAACACATGGATCCTGGTATCATCATGTGTTATGCCTCATTCAAAGACTGCATTTTACTTTGGTTGCACGTCTAACTTTTTACTTTATTTCCCTTCTGTAATGATTCAAACAACTTTCTGAGCAAACAAATTATTCTGCCCATCTAAGAAAGATACATTAGTTTTTGAACTTGTCTTTCAACAGTGGCACTAAGGTATACCAGGATATTTTTTTATGTATCAGAAAAGATATCCAGTTTTCATTTCAATACTCACAGAGACTTTGATTCTATTCTAGTTCGAGGCACTTACACCACGCCCATCATAGTGACAGTATAAAATGGAAAGGGAACAATATTCTCTACTGTCTGATTATAGCTGAAGCTATACCCACTTTTTTATTGTTCTGTGAGTTACATGTAGTAGTAGGTCTGATTCTGCAATAAACTGACACAGCACAGTTGATTTCAACATAAGTAGTGAGAAAAATAAGCCACACTTAAAAACTGGGTTCAGCAGTGCCTGTATAAACCACAGGTTTCAATACCATTTTCAAGTGACCCTGATTTTCCTTTCCCTCCATCTGAGTAGCAGTAAGACCAGTTAAAAAAAATTGCAGAAGACTGCCATATCACATGGTTGGAATCGTCATTCATATTATTCCTGCAGAAAGAAACATGAAAGGTGGAAGAGATCCGGTTAACTTTCCATCACCAGTACAGGGAAGGCCATATTAACTTCTCTATCTAGAAATAAGAATTGTAAATTTCATCATCTCCTGATATATCACTCATAAAAGTCTTTGTCATGTCTTCCATTTAAAATTCTAATTGCTCTAGTACAGATGCATAATGTATTTTGTAAGAAAAACTTTTCAATATTTCTAGCTTGTATGGTGACAGGTGTTACCTCCTAACCCATTTACAATTACGGAAAAAGATTTTACCTGGTGTGGAAAAATTAACAGCGTGCTCATACAGCTCACTTCTTCACAAGGACAAGCAACTAGAGGTGACTGAAGATTTTTCAGAATGTATGAAAATGGAATGTCATTTTGTATATGTGCTTCACAATCAAATACCATCATTTCTTCCCCTCCTCAGTCTTGTAGGAAGATAAGCTCACTAAATTTTTTTAGTTGTTATTTGTTGTGTTCTGTAATCTAAAATTGAAATAAGATAGTCTAATAAAATATTATTACATTTGTGCACCTAGACAGTTGCCAAATGTGTGTGTCTCACTTCAAGAAGGATTTTTGCTATTAGGAGAAATCACTAATTTATATCACGTTTACTACTGGCTCCTTTTATGACAAAAATACGCAGTAGAGTCATTTCTGTTTAGTAGAAGCAAAAAGATCCCAAAAATATTAGTTCATTTCACTTCATCTCCATTTCCTAAAAGTCCCATTTCAATGCCTCTTCTCAGGATTTAATCATGACTCCTTCCCTAGACCTGCTTTCATCTCCTACCATGTGTCCTTTTCAATAGGCATATCCTTCTATTTACTATGGATATGCCATGTGCCCAAACTCTTAGCCAGTTCCTTCTTTGTTTTAACAGATACTTACACCGTGCCTGAAACACAGTATCTGGAACACCTGATGGCATTAATGAAGCTTGTGATTGATTTTGGATCAAAGTTTTTCTTGGTAGCAGCCATCATCAGCTCTCAATGTATTCCACAATAAGCCACCTTATTATAGCAAAGATTTTCAAATAAGCCTCCTAATCTGTGTGAAAGATTTACAAAACAGCTTCCTTCTGATGTTTACAAAACATTTTGTGCAATGGACATATCTTGTTACCCATATGGCTTTAATTTCTGAGATATGTGGGTTTCTTTCAAATGTTCATTTCATCACATCTCTGTGAGGGAGTAAGATATTATTATGCTTATTTCAGAGATGAGGAAATGAAAAAGGGAAACAAAGTCTAGAAGACATCTTCTAATTCAGGCAACTAAAATTCTTTTAGGAAGCTAGATGTCTGTCAATGAGTCATCTCAACAAATTTCCTGTAACATCTGGCATCTACGTTTAGCGGGTACCTTAAATATCTAGGATGTATGCCTCTCGTACAGGACATCTTGAAATCGTAGGTGTCTGTCCCACTACCCATCCAGTTGTCTGTCTCACTGCGTATCTCTCTGTCTCACCCCCAGCCCCATTTCTCTCTCTCTCATACAAACGCACCCAGAGAGAATTATTTCTTTTGGCCACAAATACCTATTTTCCATTGAATCAATTTACAGGCTTGTAGGTTTCGCAGCTAAAGTTTTTTTGTAATCTTTCTTTTCATGTTATCTTGTAAACTCTCAAGAAGGTGTTTTTAGAAGAAGTATCATCTCTCATATACTAGGATTTGCTAGAGATGGTAGATGCTCATTATCTTATGCCATCCTTTTAAATTGCTGTATGTATCAAAGAAGTACCACAGATTTCTCCCCTTTCCCCTGCATCCACTTCATCCTGCTCATATCTGAGCATTGCAATTCTTCCACAAATGATTTTCTATTACATATGTAACATTACATAACATTAATCTTGCAGCAAAAGTTTCTGTCGTTATTCAGAATGCAGAAGAAACTTTAAGTTCCTTTGATGCATTACAGCTCACATCACGTCATATCACTTTGAGCCACACAAAGCCACACGTTGACAGAATCAGACATAACAAGACACAATGCATCAAATCTCTTTGGTCTTATACTCAAGGTGCAAAGACAAATGCTATCACAGAGGCTTGTAAGGCTGCTTTATAAAACTCATCACCAGAAAGCAGTGCATCTTGCAGCAGCACTACACTTTAAGTGCTTCAGTAGAGGACTAATATGTTGTCTGATAGCATAATAGCAGCACTGATGTGGTGGAATGAAGTGTTGCTAACCACAAAAAGGCAACACAGTAAATAAATCTAGTGACACAAGTTTGCTGTAAGGAGCAGTATCAGTGAAAAACAGTATTTTACAAACACCTTACCTTCCTACTAATTTTTCTGTTTACATCCCTGTTAACTAGCATCCCATTTAGAGTACATGTTATTTTCACAGCACTCCCTAAGCTAGGCACATCCAAGAACAGACCATCTGTTCACTTTTGAAAACCATGTAAAAGAATATGGTTCGTGTTTGCCCAAAGTTTCAGACTCCTTCCTAAGATCTTTCAGTCCTGAAATCTGTCCTCCCGTTACCTACTAGTAAAACATTATGGTGCTGTACCAGGATTAGTTTGCCCTACTGGAGCACTTTCAAGTCTTTGAAAGATGAAAGGTAGCATTTATTAAATGTGTATTTTGATGGAGTACACTAGGCCACTATTGTGCATGATCTGCAATAGTACAATTAAAGGACAGATTTTTTGTGTGATTGTTTCAGGATGGTTTACTGGCTGACTGCTTATTGGTAATAATATTCAGAGTAACAGTGATCTAGTTACAGAAAAATCTGGTAAAATATTACTGTATTTTATAAAGCTATTATGAAATCACACATTTAAGTACTGACCATGATACATGTATTTTATCTAGAATACAACCTTTAAGTTGCATCACCTTAAAATATTTTTCAAAATGTTTATGTACAAATGGTTATCTTATAAGAATGGAAATCTTATGTCCATTGATCAGCTCATTTGACCAAAAGAAAGCAAGCAACACAAGTGAATTATGAATAGCATTGGAGGGCTTCTCTTTTAAGAAAAAAATGATGAATCAGATGAGAACATTCAAGAGCAATTAGGAATATGTCACAGTGATGACATATACTTGAAATGAAGGAAGTCGCTTTCTAGTCTTGAGTCATCATTGATTCATTTACCTGTATTTCCTCACCTGGTGATGTAAAATATACAAAGAAACCAAAAAAAAAAAAATCCAGTTTTAATTAGAAATCAACTGGTTGGCAAGTAGCATTAAAATGCAACTTTCTCAGATCTGCGAGTTCCCAGAAATAGAATATTGGTTTAATTTCAGTGTTGTTTGGGATAGTACACAAAATTAAAGTCCTAGCTAGAAAAAAAAAGGGTCTTGATTCTCCAAGAATAAAAAATAATAGAGCTTTGCTAGTATCCAACTGATGTAGTGAGAACCATGCATAATGGCTTTCTCTGTGTGTCTCAGGACAGGCAATTTCATGTTTTAACATTAAAAAGTCCATCCCCTGAGTTTTCTGTAAGCACCTATTGTACAAGTGCCAAAAGGCAAGGGTTTGTCTTTCACTCAAGTTTTAAAATTGGGCTTCTGTTCTTAAAATATAACAATGCAAGTTAAGAATAAACACTTCTACCTTTGTAGGATACTGATTGAAAAGAGGACCTTTTAAATAGCTTTCAGCTAAAAGCAAGTTCAAAAATTGTATATTGATTCAAAAACCCACAACAGCAGTTGAAAATGAGAGCCTTAGAAAGATGTGTCACTTTTAAGAACTAAGCTTTATTCTTTGTCATCTTCTCCAATTGTACTTTTTTCAGGGCCCTTTCTGCATGAATAAAAAATCTCTCTTCAAAGCTATAATTCCTTGTGTATTTCCAGTGTCTTCTCATAAATAAAAACTGAACAAAAAGACCCCAGATGATTCTCAGTAGTCTTTTAGCTTTTGACACTTTAGGAAACAAAGACCATGGAAGAGCAGAGGCAGCGGCTGGGCATGAATACCTCTTGGTAGCCAGGTTAAAGGAATTTTGTTTATGCAGCAGTCTCCACTCAGAATGAGGATTATTGAAATAATGACATCTTTGCTCAAAAGTAAGGGATTATGAAAGTATTTATACTCAAGAATGGGATTAAGGAGACTCAAGAGAGGAAAAATAAACCTTTGCAGTAGCCCTGCAGTGCTGTAATGATCTTGTGGTTTAAATACTCAGCATGAAGCTATCTCTCTGTAAACAAAAATGAAACCTGAACAGCAAAATTTGGAACCATATCCCAATGGCCCCTCAGAAGTACACAACGAAAGACAGGGACCTATATTTTTACGTCTATATGTTTTTGCCTGTGTCCACACGAATTAACTTGATTTTGGTATCCTTTACGATGTTGAATGAAGGAACTTGCTGTATAATATCAAACAATATACTACAGCATAGTAGTTAAATGAAAACATTTTATAGGAAAGTTGTCAGAAACACTAAAGAAATTAAGGAACATGAGTCCTCATTGAAGATTAATGGTGGAGATGCTTCTAAACTTTTCATGGTCTTAGCGGTTAAGCTTAAAAACTTTGGAATGTGCTTGAAAGTTAATGGACCGGTTCATGAACTACTGGTCCAGTGACCTATCTGCATGCAAGCTCACGATTAACAAGACACAGAATTCTGCTGGAGATGTGGAGTTTCTGAAATCTCATAATGTCACTCCATATTGAATATGTCCTTTCTGAAACAACAAATGCAAGGAGAAGCAAAACAAAGACTGCTTAGTAAAGGAAAGAATTTGGAGGAAAGAAGCAGCTTCTCAGTTTTGAAGTAATTAGAGAAAATGCCTTTCACTTGTTTCTACTAAGCCAAAACAACAAGAACAACAAAAAAACACCACAATCCCCTCAGAAGTTTTAAAGTTATAAAAGCCTGAAGCAACAGACTTTCTAAATGACCTATCAAAATCTCAGAATATTTTTAAGTTTTTTTTCACTGGTTGAGGGTTATTCAATAGCTGAAATCCTCTATTTTAAAATTGAAGGGATTATAACACCAACCAAATTGCCTTTTAATGATACATTTCTTAAACATTGAATTATGCTTTAATTTCCATAAATCTCAAGATTTTAACTTAAAAAGTGAGACGTTCATTCTTAACTTAATTATTTGATAAGATTAGAAATAAATTATTAATCTGAATCTCAAAAAAATCTCTATTTCTTCATATATTTAAAAAAATCATTTTCCTGTGCTTGTGGAAGGAAAGAAGTGGTAGGCTAACAATCTACAACACGTCTTCAGTGACAAGGAAAATCCATTTCAGAGATCCTTCTTCATGTTTGAGGCATTTCTCCAGAAATTCTGTTGGACTTTTTCTTTTCCACTCATTCTAGCTCCCACATGAAATCAGCCTTGTCTGACCAAGAAAAGGCATGACAAGAAAAAGGCTAATTAGCATTGTTCCTTTGGTTAGTACATAAATAAGTAACAATAGTCATTGGAGGTCAGTATCACACAATCTTTTCTTCTCTCACCATACTGCCTGCTGAGTAGTTCCAGTGCTAGCTTAGTCCTTGCTGCATGAGGGACTTGAACAACAGGTATGTGCTGGCACCAACTATAAGCTGTACCGAGTTGTCCTGTTCTCTGCCTGTACAGCAAAGTTGAAGGGAACACGTAGGAAGAGGTACAAACCACAACTCATGAAAATCAAACCAAAGTGAACAAACTTGAACACAAAGCAGAGCAGCAAACCCCACCAACAGCATCATGTAAATATTTATCAGCATCTGTTGGGAGCGCACACCTAGTTAGGTGTGTTCAAGAACCAGAGTGAACTGTTGGTCAAGAAAAGGAAGGGGTGGCTTGCTGGGGCTGGTTAAGAAAACTGTAAGTTTTCATACTACTCCCCTGCCTAAATCACTGGCATTGATTACAGCTGGTTTTGGATGAACAGGTGAGCTGGTGTTCATTCAGATCTGTGCTGCTCACTGCAGATTCAATAAGGTGGAACTCTTTCTTACACTGTTTAAGAGTCAACATTGCATCACCTCAAGAAGAGTGAGACATTCAGAGGAGTGAGAGGTTCAGAGAGAAGAGTTCATAACAGAGCTAAGTTGTACTTAGATACTGTATTATTGAAAGAAAGAAATGAAGGTAAAGGTAGAAATAAGAGTAAAGAAGATCTGGAGAACATGAAATAAGCTTCAAACAAGATCTTAGTATGTTCACCCCATATACAGACCAGTCAGCCTCACCTCCATCCCTGGAAAGATGATGGAACAGCTCCTTCTGGGCATCATCTCGAAGCATCTGGAGGAAAAGAAGGCTATCAGAAGTAGTCAACGTGGATTCACCAAGGGGAAGCCATGTCTGACCAATCTGATAGCCTTATATGATGGCATGACTGGATGGATAGATGAGGGGAGGGCAGTGGATGTTGTCTACCTTGACCTCAGCAAGGCTTTCGACACTGTCTCCCACATCATCCTCATAGGCAAGCTTAGGAAGTGTGGGTTAGATGAATGGACAGGGGGGTGGATTGAAAAGTGGCTGATAGATAGAGCTCAGAGGGTTGTGATTAGTGGCACAGTCTAGCTGGAGGTCTATAACAAGTGGTGTTCTACAAGGGTCAGGACTGGGTCCAGTCCTGTTCAATATATTCATCAATGATCCGGATGAAGCGGTAGAGTGTGCCCTCAGCAAGTTTGCTGGTGACACTAAACTGGGAGGAGTGGCACACAATGGAAGGCTGTGCTGCCATTCAGTGTGACCTGGACAGGATGGAGAGCTGGGCAGAGAGGAACCTTATGAAATTCAACAAAGGCAAGTGTAGGGTACTGCGCCTGGGGTGGAATAGCCCCATGCATCAGTACAGGTTAGGGGCTGACCTGCTGGAGAGCAGCTCTGTGGAAAGGGACCTGGGGGTCTTGGTGGACGACAGGATGACCATGAGCCAGCAATGTGCCCGTGTGGCCAAGAAGGCCAATGGCATCCTGGGGTGCATCAAAAAGAGTGTGGCTTATCCTCCCCCTCTACTCTGCCCTGGTGAGGCTGCATCTGGAGTACGGTGTCCAATTCTGGGCTCCCCGGTTCAAGAAGGACAGGGAGCTGCTGGGAAGGGCACAGCAAAGGGCTACAAAGATGATTAGGGGGCTGGAACATCCTTCTTATGAGGAAAGGCTGAGGGACTTGGGTCTTTTTAGTCTGGAGAAGAGAAGGCTGAGGGGGGATCTTATGAATGCTTATAAATCCTGAAGGGGTGGGTGCCAGGAGGATGGAGCCAGTCTTTTTTCAGTGGTGCCCAGTGACAGGACAAGAGGTTATGGGCACAAACTTGGTCATAGGAAGTTCCATCTAAAGATGAGGAGGAACTTCTTTACTTTGAGAGTGGCAGAGCACTGGAACAAGCTTCCCAGAGAGGTTGTAGAGTCGTCTCCTCTGGAGATATTCAAAACTCGCCTGGATGCATTCCTGTGCAATCTGCTCTGGGTGAATCTGCTCTGTCAGGGGGGTTGGACTAGATGATCTCCAGAGGTCCCTTCCAACCCTTATCATTCTGTCATTCTGTGATTCTGTAATACTTGTGAACAAACGGAAAAACACTTGTCTTTATGAATAGCACAGATAAATGCTCCTGAAATACATCCGTTTCTGTCTTATTGGGTCTGGCTGGGATGGAGTTTATTTTCCCCATAGCAGTCCCCAAGTGCTGTGCTGTGTATTGGTAGCTAGAAAGGTGTTGATAACACTCCAGCGTTTTGGCTACTGCTGAGCAGTGCTCACACAGCATCAAGGCTGTCTCTCCAACGTTCCCCCCTCACCAGTGGGCTGGGGGTGGGCAAGATCTTGGGAAGGGACATAGCCAGGACAGCTGACCCAAACTGACCAAAGGGATATTCCATACCATATGACGTCAATGCAATAAAAGCTTAGCAATAAAAGCTAAGAGAAGAAGCCAGGGGGGTGGGGTGGCGTTTGTTATTTACGACGTTTTTCTTCCGGAGCAACCGCTATGCGTACTGAAGCCCTGCTTCCCGGGAAGTGGCTGGACATCGCCTGCTGATGGGAAGTAGAGAACAAATCTTTTGTTTTCCTTCGCTTCCACATGCAGCCTTTCCTTTTGCTATATTAAACTGCCTTTATCTTGACCCACGAGGGTTTTTTCATCTCATTTTCTCCCCCTGTGTCCTGCTGAGGAGGGGAGTGGTAGAGCGACTTGGTGGCACCTGATGTCCAGCCAGCATCAACCCACCACACTGTCCCATGCAATGACTTTCAGAAATAGGCTGAACTTTGTTTTTCCAGTTTAATAAACATCACAAAACAGTCAGATGCTTAATAAGGATTATAAAGTAAGTAACAGAGAGGGTTAGTTTTCTGTGCATTTCTTTGAAATTTTATTTCTGTTTTTATTTTTATTTGTCAACTTATAACTCTCAGAAAATCCCAAAGTAACAAATCTTGTCATCTCTGTTAAAGAGAAAAGAGATGTTGTTTAGATACAGATTTATCAGTTCTAGCAATTTGTCAAGAAGAGTCCCATTCAGTGAACACTTGTGTGAGATTATTGCAATAGCATTACAGAGGTGCGCAACATATTGACATCACTGGTTTCATTCACAAGAGTCCATTAAATGGTAATGTCTTTTGTTTATTGTTAACTTGAGATAGATTTCAAGCAATAGTTGAAAGCTGAAAAGTTCTACTTTATCTTTGCAAACTCTTAGAAGTTCAGCTCCCTGTTCCTTCAATATTAATATGTCTTACAAAAAGAGTTTCCATTTTAAATACAAGGCTCAGTAGACTGTTTACAGACAGGATTTGTCCCTGTGACCACATAGAAGGGTGCATTGAATCTGAAGAAACACAGGAGTTGCACAAACAGAGGAATTTAACCCCTAGAGAGCAGATGTTTGTATGCCTGTCATCCCACTCTACTGGGAGGCAGACTCAAAAGCCAGGTGACATCTGTATGGAACATGGACACAGCAATACGTGTTTTTTTCTTGGAATGGGCCTTCTCCTAGTCCGAGTGTCGATCAATCCTGGGTACCTAGTGATGAAGGACAGGCAAGGAAGGGCATATCACCCTCTGACCTTCTTCACCTTTACCTTTTATTGAGTGAATTTAAAAAAAAATGAATTAAGAACAAAGTTGCTTTATTTTACTTTTTCATAAAAGAGATAGGAGTAATGTGCATATCTAATAAATAAGATATTTAAGAAATTATATTTGCTATTACTATATATTTTATATTAAGAAATTATATTTATATTATTAAGATAACAAGAAAAATATTTTGCTTTTAAATTCAAAGTCACAAAGTCACTCTGTATTTTGAACACTTTAACAAGAGTTTAAACTACTTCCAAAGGCTGTCATTTACTATTTTAATCACATTTAATCATATTTTTAATCAACTTTCTGTTGTGGAAACACATTCATTCCAAAACTGCACAGCACTTTAGATATAATGCTAATGGCAGCATATAATAGTACTGCAAGTATGACTGCTTCTCAAACACATGCAGTTCATGGGCAGGTTCCCTGGACTATGAGGGTCTATTTCATATAAGAAATGAAGATAGTAAAAATGCTCTTCATTGTTCTACCTGTAGATCAGCACTGCTGAATGCCATCTCTGTTTCTTTTTACAAATACTGTACTTGACAGTAAATGGGTACCTGTAGGTTCCAAAAGCACTCAAACTGACCTTAGACATCTTTAAGAAGATGTGAATACACTGATTGCTGCCATTAATTTAAATATAAAATGTATCATATTTCTTGCCAAACAGAATAATTTCTATTACCTTAACACAACTTCTTTTTACCTTTTCTTTAAGTAAAAAGCTTAAACATTTAATTTAATTTTTTCCTTATATTTCCATCTCCTTTCTAGAAGCAATTCTAATCCAATTACTCAAAATGAATAATTATAGGTAATTTTTAAATTTCCTTTGTGAAGTCAGTTTTAAGTAGACTTGGAAATGTGTTAAGGTTCCATTAAAATTATTTCAAACTCTGATTTGGACAAGATTTTACAATAAAAGCCTTAAAACACGTGTGTAATTAAACTTTAATGTGTTTAGAAAGGTTCATAAACATCGTTATAACTCTTCAGATAAATGTTGTACTATTAATAGCTCGAGAAGTTAAACTTATATAATCTTTAAAAAAGATTTCAGTATTTTTTTTTAAGTTTTAAGAAGTAGAGGTTAGAAAACAAAAAAGATGTACCAAGCAAGAGAGAGAGATGCTAAAAATGAGCATTATTATTAGTTCACTCAAAACCTGTTTTATAGTATAAAGAAAGCAGTGGACATTCATCTGTTTTTTCCAAGGCTTGTCCTCTTTTCCTGGCTGGAAATTAATTGGCTTCTTTGTCTGTTCACTTATGATTTTTTGACCTCCTGCAGCCTCACTGGAATCTGATACAGCTGAAGATATCTGGAAATTCTGGACAAATAACAACTGAGAACAGACATATCAAATCTGTGGTACGGATGCAGTTAAATCCACTATGCAAATGGCACAAAACCAATCCAGATATATCTTTTAAATCTGATGTATTCTGGATGAGTCATATTTCTGGGCATTTGCAGTTCAATGGCAGAGAAGAAACAGAGAAAGGAAAAATCAGGAAAGCATTGACTTTTATCTCACACAGACTTGTTAAACTTTCCGTGCATGCCTGCTGTTAATCCTATACAAGATTTTGCTGGCTTTATGGTGATGACTAATTTTCAATGTTTGTGGGATGATTGGCTGATTTTCCAGTTTTCTTGTTACCTCATTACATTCCCTCTCTTACTGATGAATTCCATCCACCTCATAAATAACTGGTATAATCCACTGATTCCTCTTGCATTGATTCAAAATTTTCATTTTGCTTGAAGTAGGTAGATCCATTTCCTTCTAGCATTCAGTCTTTTGTCACTCTGAAATTCTCTAGTGATTTTAATTTAGTTTTCTTATGTGTATATGAAATTTTAAGCCAGGGAGCAACTTTGCCTCAATTAGACTTTATTTTCAAGATCATCCAGCCCTGTGCTTATGTGGTTTTGAATGAAAGAAATTACTAAGAGGCATGAACATGAATATTTGATCTTACTGTCCTCTGCAGTACCTTATAAGAGAATCAAACACGTATTTTATCTTCCAGTTGAACGAAGACTATATGACATTCCCATTTTTGTTGTGGTTATTCAGGTATTACTTTTTTTTGTAGCTTATAGCAAAATGGCTGGTTTAAGTCTCTCATCCTGTACACTGGATTCAAAGATAAAAAAAAGAGGTGAAGGGGAATATAGCAAGAAGGAAATGTAAACTGGAATATGAGAAACGAATGGGAAAAAAATGAGGGAAAAATAAACATCCACCTTTGTGAAATCACAAATCGGGAAGAAACCTGTAACAAATTTCCTTCAATATCATGCATGATGTCAAGAGCTGCAGTAACCCATAGGAACTAGCAGGAGAAAAAACACTTGGCAAATTTCATGCATATGATAGAAATGACAAAATGGAAAAGATTTCAAATTAATCTGCACTGGGGCTTGAATAGCTCAAGTGGATTACACTTGGGTCCACAGCTATAAAGGTGAATGTATGAGCAGAGTAACTTTAGAAGTAATTGCATACTCATAAAGATAAGGAGTCAATCTACTTGTTAACATGTGCTTCCTTACTTCAGTGGGAATAACAGCACTCTGACTTCAAAGGTACTGGATTAGCGCATGTTATTTAGCTGTTGCCACTAGGAATGAAGTATCAATAGCAAAGCTCTTTTGACAATGAAAGCAAGTTTCTGCAAAAACTCTACAGGATGTTTTTCCATTTTCCAGCAAAAATTGAGCATCATATTTTTTTAAAAAGATTTAGTAAGTAAACACTTGTGGCAGGAATGTCACAGTAAACACTACATATATTTCTGCAGTCCATTTGTTATTCAGTTTTGCTTCAAGAGTGTCAAGAACTTCTGCAGTGCAGAACTGGGAACTCTAGAAACTTCTTAGTAGCTCCTGTATTACTGTAAATTAGTTAAGACCATTTTCCTCAGTCATGTGTAATATGTTAACATGCCAACATCACAACGTAGTGTGCTCCTGATTATATCGATTAGTAATTTTTACAGACACTGAAGCAACTCTGTTTCTGGTTTTTCTACCATAGACCATGCAGTAATGATAGTGATGGTTAGAAAGGGACCCATGCTGACTCCCTTTCTAACCTAATGAGTAGAATATTGTTCCTAATAATTGTTCCTAATAGGAATAAATGCATTGCTACAGACAGTCTGACTGTACTTCTTGAAGCATTTTATTTAATCATTTGAAAATCTGTGGAGAGATGGTATGTGGGGAACAACTGTTTCTGGGCTTAGTTAGCTTTGGCAGTAGTATCTAAGATACTTTCCTCAATGCCTGGGAATAGAAGAAAGAACAGCCACATGATCATGTAATTTATCCATCTTCTGAACTACAACTCCATGCAGTCAGAAATATCAGGAAAGAAATTCTTTTCTCCCATCTGTTTCTCAAACCCCTACATAAATTGACAGGATCTCATTTCAGTAATTTCACTGAAGTAATTTTCAGAATAGATATCACAATATGCCTCTTGGGAATGTAACATCATCACGTACCTGTAACAAAATGAATATGCCTTTAAGCAATGCAATATTGATTACCCAGAGCAATAAAAAAACTATACATGAATATAGAAATGATTTAGTCTGTCTTTTAATGGCAATAACTTAAGTCAATGGAACAGCAATTTGAACGTCCAAAGCCAGTGCTACCAAATAATAATTTTGGAGTGAGTTCCAAGGTCTTTTATCATACTTTCTTCTCAGATAAGCTCTGGTCTCTGTTTTCTTTCTTTGGCATCTTATGGGGTTCTTTTTCTATTGAATATGAATTTGAATGAACTCTATTTACAGTGTCAGACGAGAGTTCTTAATTCTTCTCAGAGCCCTGAAATGCAAATGTATTGCACTTCAGTAAGTCATAAAATTGAATAAATACTACCATGGAAAAAATAGTTTTGTAAGTGACTTTAAATATTAATGCTCAGTACGCCTTATTAAAATTCTGAGAATTAAATAAAAGTGAGTGATATTTCCCAACATTGTTTGCAGAAGAGAGCTTAAAAGCTAACAATCTTTTTTATGCAAGAGGAAAATAAAACATACTTGAGCCAACAAGAAAAAATGGTTTGCTACACAGAAGGCCATATATTCTGGAATTCATCACGTTCTGCATATTTTTGGAGATGCTGCTACGACGTAAGCTCCATGTCCAGGTGCTGCAGGAGGAAAATAACTCTTTTGACTCTTTTTTAACAAAGAAAAATGCTTCCACAGAAAATTTGATTTTCATAAATCAGTTATTTCTGCACAGTTTCTCTACTGGCACCTGTTATGTCACCGTCATTGTATCTGAAATATGACTTTGAAATGTAGTAGCCTCTTGAACAAACAGCTCTTCAGGCAAACAGTTTATTACTCAACAGTAAAAGCTTTAATTTACCTTAAATTTTCTCATCTATTCATCTCTGTGAGAATATCACTGACTGAGAAACAGCGATGAGGACAGCGGAGTTTAACTGTGTCCACTGAGGTGTTACATTCTTAGTATCTTAATAAAGCTGAAACCTTAACCTCATTTAAGTGATCAAATGCCGATGTAGGAGAGTTAGGTAGCAGCTTTGTTGACAGGCACAAATATATTCCCTGTAGTTATTTGCATGCAGACTCTGATTTAGATGGAAAAACAGCAGAACATAAGGGCGAAGGGTAATTAAACTGACGTGTTGTATGTACATATCAAAGTGTTAGATTGTGTGATTAAAGGCTAATCATGATAAATACACAGATTGGTGGAAGAACCCTAGTAACATCACCAGTAAAAACGGCACCCACTGAATTGACTATCCTAAAACTATCAAAGGAGAACAACTTGACCATCGACCCTCATGGGAAACCCACCTAGAAGAGTCAGTGAAAGAAACTGTCTCCTGAAAGCTGTGCAAGTTAGAGGGGGTGGTTGCCTACAGAAGTATAAGACTTGTTACAGGATGCAGGGGAAGAGCATTACTTTACTATGTAAAATTTATTATGAGAGGTTTATGGGAAGGTCCAAAGGCAAGAAAAGGATCAGGCAGATCCAGGAGCAGCAAGCATGGGAAAATGTAGTGTGTTCATTTGAGTGCCAGTGAAGCCATCAGTCTCCATCTGTGTTGACCTGTGTGACCAATCAAGTGTGTGTATGGGACAGTTGTCCCATGCACGTGTGTGTGTACACGTGAACACACACTTGCCTATTGGGGATACATGCTCAGCCTCATCATTGACTGTACCTGGGAACGCAAAGCTGTAGCAGCATCACATCTATCAGGCTGGGATGGGAGAAATCTACACGCAGCCTGAAGCCCACTGGATTAAGCCACCTCTAACAGTAAAATTTCCCATCTAATGTTTATACATATAAACTCCATTCTTAAGTTCCTTTTACCTGAAAAGAATGCCCCTCTTTGTGCATAGTCTTGCACTATGTATATGTGCTATAAAAAGAATAAATGGGAATATGTAGAGGGAGATAGAGGTGTATGGAAGCTCTACCTACAAAGGAAATACAGTTTTCTTAGGTTTTGAAGCATATGTATGCATGAGATCTTGTACCAGCATATTTAATTGCCCAAAGGTATCTTTCATTTATCTGCCTTCTCCCTTTTTGCTGATGCTACCTCTTGGTAGAAAGGTTCTATCTTAAATGCTAATATTCGCCCACAGGTTACAATAAGAAAAAAACATAAATGCAAGAAGTACCACCATTTAAATGAACAATCCTACTCTCAGACTAAAACGTCACAGTAGTAAATACGGAATTAAATGCACCTTTAGCATTGCAACGAGCAGCATGCAATGTATTTGTCTGACAAATGTGCATATTGGTAACTGCCATTTCTACACAAAGAACTTTATTACTGCTCAAATTAGGTCCCCTTTTTCCCTTGTATTTGCAACCTATTGCGCAGTTGTACCCACATTAATATCAGTAGTTTCGCTTGTCAGAACATGCATTATTCTTTCACTCACATAGGTAATCCAATTTTAAATCCATACCTGCAATCAGCATTCTACTCCTTTGAACATTAATGAACTGAATCTGCAGTTTCTAAATGTGAGCAATGCTCCATATCAAATCTATGATAAAACTATGATAAGACTGCAGCTTCTGCATTGTATTGGCCACGTGGATTTGCGAGCCATGATCATCTTATCAAAACCACTATGTGCAAAAAACTGAACAATAACAAACAGAACACTGTCTTTACAGAGTCAACATTATGAGCACCAGATGGGTCCTCTGATTATCAGTAGTTATAGAAACATTTTTGTATTTATCATAAGCCCCCTGCTTTTGCAAAGCTATATATCTGCTTCTGAATTAACCCCAAAATTAGTGCACAAAGACGGATAGTTAAATGTAATGTATTTGGTGGAAAAAAAAAACAGACTCAACTCTCTTCACTCCTGGGATTGTCCTAGTCCTTCAGGTAGATTTTATTTATATATATGTATGTGTGTATATATATATACACACACACACACACACAAGATACCAATGGCTGTTCACTTTGCATTTTACAGCCACACAGTTGACAGTTTATCAGATCCATTTTGGTTTCAGCTTTTGGATCACAATTTGCACCAATCCCCACAATATCGGCTCCTTCAAATGTAAACAAGATGTTCAAAAAAACACAGAAACATTTAGTAAAGCGTAATAAATGTATAACAAATGCCTAACGCTGTATAGTTCAAGTAAATATGCTTTGTTGCTGAATGCTTGACTTTATCCTTTGTAGAAATGGAGCCAGCACATGCACAAGTATAAACCAGTCTTTGGGTTAGTTCCCAGAGTTCATTGTTCTTGCAGTGAAATTGTGGTGAACCACTGAAACATCTTACATTGATATTAGAATTTCCATACCCAACACGCTGTCAGGCATTACTTAGCTTTTTAAAACTGGTTCGCTTTTTCCATTTCAGTTCTACAGCATGGTTGGTAACCTGATATAATAGTTTTAAGTTTTTCAGTGATTTCCTTCTCTCAGTCTATTGTAAAATAAGATTCAGAGAGTAGGAAGATCAAAATGTCTCCTCCTAAGAGTAGCACTAGGTCATAAGTGGAGACACTTAGTTTGGAAATCAGTTCAAGATCAAGACACCTACATTTAGACATCTCCATATGAGCTGTGTGCCTAAGCTGGGCTTGGAGCTAGGCTTGATTTAACTGCCTAAACACAAGCATCTTTTTGAGATTCTTTAGGGGATTCTCCATTGCCTCTACCTGCTATTCTAGAAAGGTACAATTTTCTGATAGGACTTGTGCCAGATTCCCAGGTTTGTGTAGCTATCTTGAATACCCTGGGCCATCTTGGATAGAATAGAAATCATGTTTAGATGACTGAATTGACCTGGAGTCAATAAACTCAAGGGAATCATCTTACTCTGATGCAGACACATGAGATGGGATTTCTTTGCATAAATACAGCCTCCTTGTATCATTTTAGGCAAACAAGTCTCAAGTTTAGCAGGTGGTCAGCTGAATAGCTTCTTAGATTCTAATAACCTTATTAACTGCATCCCCATTGATTATAGATCTATGTTCAGTCAATAGAGAGTTTGTCATTAAAGATATTTTCCTGAAGCAAATATTTCTTATTTGCTACTTTTCATTATTCAGGTAAATCTAGTACTTTTCTAAAATAAGTCAATAACTGCATAGTTAATTAAAAAGGAATGCATTTTACCATATAACACCTGTAACCTGAAACACCTTAAAAATGTATTTTGTTTACCACTTTGCCATAAAATCTACTTCCATTTGTAGGGCAAAAGCTGATTTTAACATATTGGTCTATGACTTGTGCCATGCATTTCATAGTTCATAAGTGTTAATTATAAACAAAAAAACCTAATGTAATTTGCAGTTGCACTTTTATAAGGAATGCATATTTCAAGTGAAAATGAGTTATAATTATGTTCATACTGCTTAATTCAGTTTTAACCATATAGTAGATTTACAAGGACCTAGAAAAACTGTATTACAAAAGTTACCAAATAACTGCAGAGGATAAATCTAAAATGTGTCTCTCATGCACAAAGAAAATGAATATTGGAAACAAAAAATGAATACCTACTGGGCAACATTTTTTACCATATGATTATTTTTGGAATTAAGGAACCACAACGTACATTTGGTTTAAAAAAACAGAGCTTGTGCTGGAAATTCATGTTAAATTCAGTACTTTACACCTTCAAATGTGAACTGAGGTGGAAATTTTAAGACAACAATAGAAACTTACATCAAAAATTAATTATTTTATAAGCACTTCATAGACAAAACACTTTTCACAGAGCTCTGTAGTTTTAAATATTTAAAATCACTAAGGAATGTAGTATCACAAAAAGTGGTAAGCATTTACTTTGGAAAAGAAAGGTGAAGATAGCTCTATGGACATTTCTCAATGCAACATCCATGAAATGTAAAGTATTCTGGAGCGGCTGAGGGAGCTGGGGTTGTTTAGCCTGGAGAAGAGGAGGCTGAGAGGCTGTATCGCTCTCTACAACTACCTGAAAGGGGGTTGCAGAGAGGTGGGTGTTGGTCTCTTCTCCCAAGTGACGAGCGACAGGACTAGAGGAAATGGCCTCAAGTTGCGCCAGGGGAGGTTCAGGCTAGATATTAGGAAAAAGTTCTTTACTGAGAGAGTAGTGAAACATTGGAATAGGCTGCCCAGGGAGGTGGTAGAGTCACCCTCCCTGGAGATATTCAAGGAGCGTGTGGATGTGGCATTGTGGCATGTAGCTTGATGGACATGGTGCTGTGTGGTGTTGGGTGGGTTGTGGCTTGTTGTTGTTGTGTGGTGGGGTTTGGTGGTTGGTTTTTTTTTTGTGTGGTTTTTTTTTTTTTTTTTTTTTTTCCCCAGGTTGGACTTGATGATCTTACAGGTCTTTTCCAACCGTAGTGGTTCTGTGATTCTGTGATTCTGTAATCACAACTATCGTCCCTTGGGGCAAGGAGAATAACCCATTTTCTAGTGAGGCGAACTGAAAATTAAGAAAAAATATGATAAGAATGAAGTGGTGTGTTTGGTTTTTTTTTTCTCTACATAAAATCTGGGGTTTTTTTCTTTTTTTGGCAATCACCAGCAAAGCAAAGTAAAGATACTGCTAGATACACAAGTTGTAATCTGCAAGAGCAAGGCTCGTCAACAGTCCCCGTTATTTAGCCATTTAGTCCTTCCCTGCTTACTAGAATGCTGATGTTCAGTTCCTTCCACTACAGAAGGCTGATGCCATGGTGCCTTTGCAGTCAGTGTCTCTCTCTTTACCCTAGGCGTTTCTTATTCTTACGAGGATGGTAACCAGAGCCAGCAGATGTGGTTGAGCATTCTCAGAGAAAGAAGTCTCAGGATTTCACTGCTGTGCCATGAAATCATATGCAGCTGGACATAGATTAACACATGATCTGAGGAATTAATAAACTTTTTGCTTACTGTAGTTCAACAGACTAAATGCAGACTGCTTATTCAAACCTTAGAGCTTTACGAATAGTTTATTACCTGCCACTTAAAACTCCAGGATGGGTTGCAGAAGCATATCGTCAATCTTCCATGACACTCTTTCGCTTTACATAAACAAGCATTCAGCAGAGCAGGAAAAGAAACCATGATGCCCTTCTTTCTACATAAATCTCTTAACTGGGAGACTAAAGAGAGATTTTTCACTGCTTCATGTCGGTTTTAATGAGTCTTAAGCATTTTAATCAAAATGGAATAATTCCAAAAGAAAGTTTATAGTCACCCACTTCAAAGTGAGGTCTAAAACTGAGAAATCCTTCTTACTTTTCTATATTTTTTCCCTTTTTTGTTTCCTGAAAATTCATTTCTGCCCGATGTCAAGGAAACCAAACTATGTCTAAGTCGACCATGGATTATGAAATCAGAAACGACTCAGTGAAATTGTTACTTTCCTTTCCCAAGCCACCCTCACTAACTCCATGGTGCCTAGTCATCACATGGCCACCCCAGTCCTCACACAGCTCTCCCAGTCTCCTCCTCCGGCAGCTCCCAGCACTCCTGCCTCTGGAGTACAACTGATAGGGCGTCAGGCAGGATGATTTCGGGTTTCCAATAGTTTACCAAACCTGGCAGAGTGAAACATATTTGGGTTAAGGAGTAGATCTGACAAACACTGCCTCATTAGACAACTTTCAGACACCTTTTAAGACATCTTAAAGCTTGACATTAAGAGGTAGTTCATAACATGATTAATCACCATTTACACATGTTGGCAGCAATGTGCAATGTAACAGAGCCTCCATGTTCAATGCTGAATGCCTCAACCTAAGTGTAACCCCCAGACTGTGATCACACGTGCTGCGCTCAGACGGCTGAAACAGCAGGATTTTTATTCTGTTTGTCAGTCTGGTGGAAGGAACCTATCTGACAAGAAGTCACTGTTAGATTTGTAGTGGCATTTCATCTGCCCTGTTTGTGCTGCCACCTCCTTCTTCCTTCTCAGGGGAGCTGAAGTGTTCTGCAAGGGAAGAAATTCAGTCCCTGTCTGTCCTTAATGGGGGAGAGCCACCTGACGACTCCACCACCCATGGACACAATGGATGGTGTCAGCAGGTAGCAGCCTGCTAGCTTTTCAAGCTTCATAATAATTGCACCTAAACCATTTATGCTTTAATCCATCTCTGAACAGTAGATTAATTTAATTTTACTTTTTCCCCTTCATTTAGCTAAGTCCTTCTATTCTTGGAACAAGGCTGCTTAGGCTTTTCAGGCATTTACATTTTTTTAAATAGACTATTTTCACAGGATATATTGGAAGAACTTTTCAGTTATTAAGGTGGTTTATGCCTCCCCTGTATGCTGGCTTTTTTGGCAGCTGGAACAAGAAAGCTCTTTCCCTTATCACATTTCACCACACCCTTACATTTCACATACTCAGTCGGTGCTTTGACATTAAAGTATCTCAATAAAATTGGACTATCGTGGATTTTCTCTCCTCGACTCTGTCTGTTAAAGAATACCAGAGTTTCTGTTTCAAGTAAAAAGAAAATCAAAAGAGCTAAATTCACCAAATCAAATAAAAGGTGCTGTACATTCTCTTTTCATATGGCAGAACTGAACCCCTGGACCTCTGCAGAGATTCACATCATCGGAGTAGAGGCAGTGCTTATGCCACCTGCCTTCCTTTTGGGTTTCTGCCAAGAAGGAATAACTTGTTATTGATGCAGGTCTCATACTCTGTTCAGGATTTTCATTCCAGACAGAGCAGCTCTTTTAGTGGCAGTGATGGCTCCAGTCCTCTGACAGGGAGGGGATTGAGACTGCTTTCCAAAAGACTTTCTGCTGCTGAGCACTAGTACCAGACTTACGGTAAAAGGTACCATAATCAGGTCCTGCATAAGTCTAACCAAAAAAATTTAGAAAATTTAAACACATACATACAGAGAAGAAAACTACAAATTTCAAAACTTGGTGTTGTCTCCTGTCCATCTCATTTTATTTTGACTCCACAGAAAAAAATATTTTAGGGACTGAGCATATCATCCATATTTTTTATTCAGTTGATTTCATATCACCCATGTACTTATGCCATTAAATTCAACTATGCCATATAAATCTCCACAGCTATGATTACTCTATGATAACTGCATGCCCTGTTGAGCCTAATTGGTAGTTTACAAAGAAATATCTGTGCCCGTTTTGAGATTAGCATCCTGTTTCCTCAGCAGCAAGAAAAATTTGCTTGACATGCTCAAAGTTGTTGATATTGGTATGCCTGCTTACACAAACTGTGAGTGTAAAAATATCCTGTTCAGATGGGTAGTGAAAATAAAAAAAAAATCAGGTGTTTGCAAGGTGAATGTTTTCTGTGAGATCAGAGAATATCTTAAAGCCTGGTTCAGTGTTCATTTGCAGCAGTAAAATGCAAGCATATCTCTGCTGATTTACAAAGCTAAAAGTCAGCACAGAATCTGGACTGCCAGGTACATTATTACTGCAGAAGCCTCCGTTAGGTTTCACATAGGTGCTATGTATAAGATTTATCTGAAGAAATATCTCTGCAAGCTTGGTTAGAAACTGGATATCCCGTACTAATATTTTTGATGAATAGATTGAAAGGAGCATCTTGGATGTCTAAGACCACATGCAGCCACCTAATGAGCAGGACTGATCTCTCCTAAACTAGCTGGCCAGAGTGCATTTAGATGATTCGGGAATTTTTGCGGTTTTGCCAATTTTCTTCATGGTTCTCCAAGCAGCAAGCTGAAATCCTTCATCCTTCACAAACTGGCAACTCTTGGGGCAGCTGTTGGGTCACATGCAGCTGCCACACTTCTTCCTCTATTCACACCCCTGAGAAAAAAATAGGCTTCAGTAAGATGACAGAAAATCTCAGCAGTGTTTCACATCATGCTAAGATTTACCTACAAGAATTCTCAGCCACACAATGTCACAGGCTTTGATCTGAAAACACGTAAGAACTTAACTACTACCTTTTGCTAAGGGAAATATTTCATTACAAGAAGAAACATCAGTCTCCCATGCTTGGAAGATCTGATCATGGAACAGCCACTTTCTGGAGGAGGGCTCAAACCAATACTGACTGACATCTGCATTTGCACAGAGTTTTTCAGAGTGTGCAATGTTCTCTTTTCTAGCTTCCCTATAAACCTCTCCTTGTCCCTCAGCCCCGCGCTTCCCAATCTAGGGCTCATTTCTGGCAGCATCTCAGTCCTGGACCCTTTCAGAAACTAATTCTCTGCCAGTCACAAAATACCACCTCTATTAAATATGAATAACTGGCTAGATCTAGAGGTTATGCACCTCACACATCTGCAGGTAGTTGTTTCTTGTCTAATCAGAAGCTAAGTGCTGAATCCTGAGGTGCAACAAAGAGGTTCCTGAACCAGACACAGCAACAGGTACGCAGGGTACAGTATTTGCATGGTTTAAAGAACAAAGTTAAGGTGGACAGAGATACATCCTAAGACTGAGCCTTCCAAAAATGTATTCCACAGTGGCTAGAGAAAGACATCCCTTTCTCAGTGAAATCTGGAAAAAACAATTTTAAAAATAAATAAAACATGATACAAGTAACTGTTGGAAATTACACACATATGAAAGGAAAGTCACGCAAGAAAGCCCAAAGGGACAGATGAACTTCCCCAAATCTTATGGCATTCTGACCACTATTTAAAGCCTAAAGGAGTGCTGGTCTACATAATCCCGGTGCACTGCACATCTAGAGCATTGAACAAAAGGAATAAATCACAGCCTTTTGCTTTTCTTGTACTTTATATCTGAGTTCCTCTTCAACAGCTACTGCATCATTTTCATCGACTGCATGAGTACGGGAGCTCAGTACGGGCAAAGATTCACCTAATTGTGCCAATTTTACATCATATAAAGAGATCAGGTTTAGGAACAGTGGCAGTTTCTCCTCCCCTCCACCAGGACATAGTTCTCCACAGCAGTCATCCATGAAAAATGATGAAAAATGGTCCTAAGGGATGCCTGTGTTAAAATTCAAAGAAAAGTTTATGTAAACTTCAGGATTGGCTTCAGCTTTCTTCTGACTCTTATTTAATCTTTCCAATTTCTCTTCAGCAACTTTGCAGGGGCCTATTTTTTTTTCCTTTTTTTCTGCTCTTCCACTCTGCACCACTCTTTTTTCTGCACCTATAATAAGATTAGGTTTCTTTTTAAGTGTTCCCTATCATCTTCTTCCCCTCCAGGAAAGGATTTCCTTGAGATAAAATGGCTGCAAATATGCCCCAGTCCCTCACATGTTCTTTCTCCCAGAATATCCAAGAATCCCCTGGTTAAGTGACCATTGCCATTAGCAAGAGGCACAGAAGTCACCACCCCATATCTTTCCAAAGCATGACCCTAAGTAGGGGTTAGCACCTCTGACCCAAGCAAAGCAGGCAGCCACCATGCTGCACCTAAAGGAAGATACTCTGGAGTCCTAATACATTATCACCTGCCGCCCATGAAGCAAGGTGGTTCATGCATGTGAAGGTAAAGAGATGAATGTGTCCCCAGATTATGATGTATGCTAGCTGCCAGTCAATTGCAGGATACTAGGCAAGCGAGTGGGACACCAAAGAGTGCCTCCCAAACCACTCTCCGCTTGCACAGGCTAACGGTCACTCTCCCTTTTTCTGTGTAATTTCTCCCTGCTTTGCCTCGCTTCTCAAAGACATTACAGCTGTCTATAGATGAAAGGAATTATTTGGTTTTGGGTTTCAATCCTGTCCATTCCCTCTTTTTTAATGTAACTTTTTAAAATGTTACCTTTCTTATTCTTAAGACACCTGTTAACGAATATCTGGTCTCCCTACCCTAGAAACAGTTTGCTGTATCATTCTCCTCTGGATCTACTGGACCACTCCTAGTAGAATATTCTTCCTTATCTGCTTCTCCTTATCTTCACTTTCCAGGTGGATTCCCAGAGCCAGCTTTAAAAAGTGAGTCCTTGCTACTTCAATTATGCTGCTGCTCTCAGTGTCTCAGAAGATGTTCTTGTGCTCCTTCTCTTCTTTCTTATATTTCTTTCCATTTCCTGGACATACAACTGTTCCTCCCAGTCCCTCCTGACCTGTTTCTTCTAGACTCACATTTTTCAACATTAAGCCTGAGATAACTATGCTGTTGACTCTCAAAGGACTTTTTGAATACACCTTCACAGTTTTGTGATATAAAGACACTAAACAGAGCAATCTTTGACATAGGCCTAACTGAACTCCTCCACTGGACAGGAACTCCTCCTGATTCAGGGACACAAGAGGAATCAGGAACTGAGGTGGTAGATGTGGTCCCATGTTCAGAGTCTGCAACAGACAGTAAGAAGAGTCATGGCACCTGTGGAAACCTGGGCATTGAGATGTTTTTCTGCTGCCTTTGGGTTGCTATGTAGGTGCAAGTTATCAGCTGGCACAGAATTTTATTCTGCTGAAACTGAAATTGAGACTGAGTTTCATATCATGTACAGTCTCCATTGAATCCAGGAACCTGAAGCAGATGTTAGCAAAGTGGAAGTTGATGTCAGATAGCCATATGCCACACCATGGATTTGATGTCATCTGACAAAGATATTGTGTTGTCTGAAAACTAATATTCATGCCAGGGTCATCAACTATCTCCGTCATCAACCATCTCCAGTACTCCAGGAATTCCAGCTCTTAAGTTGTCCTAACTTGCCTTGCGTTATTTGCATTGGTAATCGCTCCTGAATATTTACTTATTTATCCATTATAACCTCCTTCAGCTTTCCTTCTCCAGGGTTAAACAAGCCAACAAATCTTTTTGTCCTAAGTTCAAAAATTTAAACCTAAAATTTATCTAATGCAACAAAGGCTACATCGGAATAGAACAAAAAGTTTGTTACCCTCATATATTTTCTTCTATTTTTTTTCACTATGTAGGTATAAATCCATCTTACATCAACTGCTGTTTTTGAAAACCTTTGGTCTGGAAGTTCCTATATCTCTGTCAAAACTTAGAAACTTATTAAATCACAGACACATACCCAGACATCTGCACTTAAAAATTATATTGTGTCACATCTTGCATGGGTAGACAGTACAGAAGGATCCAAAGCACTAGTTGATTTTTAAATAACAAAAGGGGGAGTGATGACCACGAACTCTTAAGTAAGAGTGTCTTTCTGGGGGAAATTGTTCCTCAAGCATCAATGGGCACACACCCATTAACTCAACTCAAAGCTCATATCTGCACAACAGTCCCACCGTGCCTTCAATAAGCCAATATGGGTACCAGCAGGAGCATTGTCTTGATCCGCTTCTACTTCTACCACTGCTTCTTTCACCATCTTCTGTGCATTTCCTTCTATCTCCCTCTGCAGACTGGTGATCCCACAGCTGATTTGTTTCCACTATCTTCAATATCTTCACTCAATGCAAACACTGTGCTATGCACATGCACTCCTCCACACTGTCTCATGCTCCCCCCATTGGACTCTTTGTGGACCACTGGACACACTGTATTGTGCCATCTAACTTATGTGTGACCCCTATTCTCTATGGAAATTTCATAGTCAGTAATACCACTCTTAGCTTTAGGTGCAATGCATTTTACCATCCATGTAAACAACCTTCCCTGAGATAAGGCAAAGCCTGAAAGATTCAGTTGAATCCTATGAGGAACATATGGCAGTTTCTTCTCATAAAGGTTCTCTTTTTTTTTAAAGTTCACTATCACAGAAAACTGTTTCTTAATTCTCTTAGATTAAGTTCGCAAAGCCACTAGCACTGTTTCCAGTAACACCAGAATCATAGTAGTTTCCAAATACGGGAAGATTCATTTTGAGACAGTTTACTTTGTCCACATCACTTTATTTTAATCTTATTCATTTGTCACTGACAACATCACCTACTGAGCTAAAATGCTTTTCAGACTGAACCTGGAGGATGGGCAACCAAGATTAATGGCCCACAAATCACATGTTAGCAAATGATTTTCTTTGACCAGCACTGAATCCTCATTTATGCTATTGTTGGATAGCACCAGGAAATTGTAGTTGAAAAACAGTGCACATTTTCCCTTTACAATATTTCATTTTCAGTCAACTGACCCTCAAAAGTTGTCAGATTCATCACTTAAAGACACCATCTGCTGACCTGTCATAGAGGGTGGTCAGAGCTGTCACAGTGGAGCATTTTTTCTCCCTGTGTAAAAGCACCAGTAGGAGAAAAGTGCTTGTTTAAAACACAGACCTGCACTTACTTATTTTGTTTGGAGGATTTTCTACATGCTTAACATTTGCCAAGGCAACAACATAATAGATGCAGAAGGAAACTAAAACATGTGTGTTGCACAGGAGAAGGCTCTTGTATCAAATGTGAACTTTAACTGTTTTTTCTGTTCAGCTAGAGTAGCTGATTTGCCAGCTCTGCTAGAGATACACGTCATCTCTGTTTCACTGGGATTTTATTGGAACCACTGAATGCAATAGAGTGCAGGCAGATGGTGAAGTCGAGCAATATCATTAGTGCAATTCTTAGTCTTTTTTCATGCCATACTTTCAAAACTTCCAGTTTGCTGACTGTGTTCATGTTGCAAGAAATCTGGCTTCGAAGCAGAATAAAGCAAAGAACAAAATACTTAATATGCACTTACACATTTCTTTTCAGTCATAGCAGCACAGACCCACAAGATCTCTTGCAAGGCTGCTTATGATTTAAGTTAGATATTCCAGAGACATGTCCTCCAACTGTTACTCCTTCTGCCAAGTGTTCCAGCAGCAAACATCCAGGCTCCCTATTAAAATAAGAAATGTTTTTCTGAAATCCCATACAGATTTTCTGTTGTCACTAATTATTTTGCATTGTAACCACAAAATCTTTCCTGTGTTGTTCTTATGCACGAAGGCTATACTTGAAACCTAAAAAACTATAATAAGGGCATAAGGACCACAGCTGCAACTATGGAAACTACAATCTTGATGTAACTATAAATGAATGCTAAACACAACTTAAATGTAATTTTGGCAGTAGTTGTTTTAGCATGGTATCCTAGTCATTTATGTAGGTATTCAATGGATGAATATCTTTGTTCCATGAAAGCTCTTCTCCCCCACCTACAAAACTCTATCATCCTGTTTCCAGCAAATGCTAAGCTGTCCTCAGGCAAGACTGTCTTTCATCCTTTAGGACATGTTTCCTATTCTTGTGCTCAGGATCTATCATGTAACGAGACCTGGCAATTTCAGATTTATTTACTTACTAGGTAGGAAGAGCCTTAGGGACCATGAGGCTCAGCTGCTTCATTCTGTGAGTCAGCAGAGGCTTCTTTCTCCATGAAAACCCATCAGGAAAATAAAAAAACTACCACCACCTACAAAAAAACCCAAGGTGAAACACTTTTGTATCATTTTCTACCAAACAATATGGTGCTCTGAAAAATTTGGGATCTGTATGGATTAGAATAGGACTCATAATAGGGTTTGCAAGTCCTTTCCAAGTGGAAACATTTTCTTGTTGTTCTATAAATCTGTTAGGTGAACAATTCTAAGTTTCTAGAAAATTATAATGACTCCCAAAATTTTGCCCAAAGACCACGAGGCAGATAATTCCTCTGTGTTTGAAGTATTCTTTGTTCATCAATGGACAGGAGCAAAGGACTCCTTTCCTCTGTGGCGTTGATTCATCTGGAGTTCTAAATAAAGAACATAAGGAAATTCAGTGGCCCTGTGTTTGGGTTTTGTTTTTTTCGCCTCTGTTCATCATCAAGGAAAAAACTCTTTATCATCCATAAGGGCAGGCCACAGGAAGCAAGTGTACTTATATCAAACAAAGACTCATTAGGCTAGAGGTAGTAAATACTGTATTGTCTTTCCAGTGAAGCATTTATAAATGATCCTTATCCATTGAGGCTGACCTTCAAAATATTTCCATCTCTACCTTGATCATCTCAGCAAGAAGAAATAGAAGGGGGAAGAAGGATATTACATTGTCTAGTCTTCCTTTACAAATCATCATTTTAGCATTTGTGCATAAACGTAAGCCTGTTGTTATCACAATCTGACTGGATTTCTCTGAGCATCCTTTCTCCCCTTCTAAAACCTTATCTGTATGACACTGCCCTAAGCATCTGTTTAAGTGGGAAGGCCAAGCCATTGCTCTAAAGAACCGTACAAAATAACTGGAGCTGTCCAGGAATGGACAAAGAAAAGAGTGGAACTTTGACTGACATTTTCTTCTCTGTCTTCTTTCGCACTTTAAACAGGTATTATGCACCATCACTGTGGGACAGTAACCACACAAGTATCCATTAAATCACAGTTTTATTACCTTCTTAGGGCAGAGGGAGCACCAGGCCTTTGAAACATCTGGCCCCACACACCCTGTGCAGCTCTGCTAGGTCAGCCACACCAGGGAGCAAAGTGAGGACAGGGGCTTAGACCCATAACATGCTCTTGCTCTTGCCATACTCCCTTTAATCGATAAACTTCTCTCACCACACCCTGCCTTTTTGTTGCCATGTTGGTGTCGAAGATTCTTAAGTTGCTAAAATGACAGGAACATGTTAAACTCACAGTACCCACTAAACTGCTGAAGGTTGTGGCATGGACTCTTTCCAGAAATCATTAATCTCTTGGTTGCCATCATTTTTCTTAGACATATTTTTAATAGAATTTTGGTCTGGCTCAATTCTGCATTTGCTTTCACTTTCTCTTTTTTTTTCCCAATAGATAGATGAGCGTGATAACTGTTGCTGTTTCATCACTAACAGATGGTAATCAAAAACTGTTTAAAGAAATCAAGCAAATGTTCCAGCATGATTCACTGAGTGAAACTGAGAACACTGCCCTCCTGCTGATGATGTACATCATCTTTTCAATAATTACCTACAGATTTCTTTTCAACTTCAATAACACTAATTGTGTGAGTAGGATCTATAGCTAAAATATCATATTTGTATTAAAATGTGGGGGAGAAAACAGCACATTTTGCCTTACAGTTTTTTGTTTGTTTAATGGAAAGGACTTTTTTTTTTAATAGTTCACTACTTTGCATTTTTAAAGAGCTGCCTTTAAAAACATATATTTATTTATTTGTTTATTAAATTTTGTTTGTTGTTGGGATGTTTTTTTCCTACTGGATTGCATCAGCTACTTATTGAAGCATATTTGTTTATCTGTTACCAAGAAGATATGCTTGGCTCTCCTGTGCATCAAGTGGGACATATAACACATGTTTGTATACTTGAATAATGCAATGGTAGCTCATAATCCTCTTACATGTGGGGATTTTCAGCAATGATTCAATGCTGTGTGAGGTGCTTTCTCTGGCTTTTGAAACAGGCTTTCACATGTGTGCCTGTTACCTGAAAAGCTCTCTTATTCAGAGGTTTCTTAGTGTAATACCCACCTGATTCTTTTTAAACGTAAGCCCCTGTACCTACATTACCATGTATGTAATTCAAAATGCAAAGCCTTCTCTGGAACAGTAAGATATACATAAACAACTTACTAGCCACCATGTATTTTTACGCTTACTGTGAAAAGTGAATTTGTGACCTTAGCGCCACCATAAAAGTCTGAGGAACCTGTTGGGACTATTGAATCTCTGGGTTTGAGAAGTGGCAGAATTCCATTTGCTGGAATTTTTAAGACAGCTCTTTTCAGCTTATTTAAAGTGATAATATATCCATCCCAATAATTTGATATCTAGCAGAGGCCTTCTTGCCATAGTTACAGCTGCAGAAAAGCAACTGGAAAATGAATTTACAGCAGTGTTTTGTGACCCAGGTCTAAAACTGGGCTCTGGGTTTAGATGTTATTATGACTATCAGATGTCACCAGGCATACCATTCAGTGATGTACAGGAATGGAAATTCCTGCTGCACTACTTTAGGCTTTCAGTTGCTATCTACATAAGAAATGTGTTGGTGCACAACCTGCTAGTGAGGTGTTCAGAGCCAGCCATGAGAAAACCCATTGCTAAACAAGTTTAATGTCTAGCTGATTTAGAAACTGTCATAAATATCAGGATTAAGGATGTAATGGCTTTCAAATATATTCTTAATTACTGTTATATAGTGTAACATGTTCAAAGAGGGTGTTCCGTAAAGGCATCTGGCTATTCATGGGTTTTATTATGGGTCACTGAGCAAAGAGGAGAGAAACAAATATAGATGAGCACAAACTCAGTATTAGGGAGACACTATTAATAACTAGCAAAAGAGTAGAAGTAGCAAAGATACTCACCCTTCCTCCAACCACGTGGAAAAGAAATCCAGTTGATTCATAGGTTGTCTAAAAGGAGCAAGTGGCAAAAGAATTTAAATTTGCTCATGAGAGATAGTTCAGCATAAACTTAATGTGAGATGAAGGAATAATTGGCCAAAAGAGATACGACCCTGGTTTACAGTGAGATTCTTACAATCAAGGAAAACCACAACTGAGGATATTTTGGGTCCCACAGCTGTTATCAGCACTAATCCGCACTTCTGTAAATCAGAGAACTACTTGCTTGCAAATAAAGGAAATTAGTGTGTTGCTAAGGTGCCTGAATAATAAACTTGGTGTCACTGACATCTCCATTTCCCCACTGAGTAGAAAAAGCCTTTATGGAACACTGCCTTTTCCGCAGTCTCACTTTTCAATGATTTGTGAGTGTTGAAATCCAAGGCAAGGTGTTACAGTGAAATAGACTTTGGCTATGTGCATAGTATAGGATTTTGTAATCTTCTCTACAGCACCCAGTCATATTTCCATTCTTTTGTGCTTCTCATTGGTACTGGCCAAACCACTGTAACATATCTGCCTAATGCAAAAGAACTAGGCTCTTTAAAAAATTGCATGCACTTTAAAGTCTCCTTCTCCCCCCCAAAAAATGTGCATAATTAGAAGTTCTTTATTTTAAACTATCTTTTGATTATCTTAATTAAAACTCAGTTGGTCTTGACAGAATATCCTTTAATCAAGGGAAAGCCTGCAACTGAATCAACTAACTAAATGTCCCATTCTTTGCACACACATCAGACGGTGCATACAGCTTTATGGATTGTCTTAAATCTTCTACTACAACATCGAAGAACTTTGCAACACAGAGATAACATTATGGGAGCAATATCAGCCAACTGGTAGAGTCAGATGTAAAATTATAACTGCCAGTCATTTAATTTCATATTTCCGCTGTGTGTTGAAGGATTCTGTGAATAAACTCTCTTCTATATACTGTGAATTCTTCTAGAACATGATAAAATAAATATTTTTAGCTTCTTATATATTTGGCTTTTTTCCCCCCAGTTTTTAATCATGGTTGCAACCGCACACATAGCACACTGAAGATCTGAAATGTATTGTGTGGATACCAGAATCAGCGTCCATATTCCACAGTGGTTACAGACAAGCCTAACACAAAAGACTACGGTCTTTTTTTTTTTTTTGAGATTTTCACTGCATGATTCCAAAGGTTTGCTTAACTGTTCTAAACCCAGTGATATGTTGAAATTGTATGTTCAGCTGATTATCCCCATGAACTCACCAAAATTTTTTATGTCACTGAGTTCTGCTCCTGTAGTCCTTATGTGAAACATTGCAAACACAGAAATCTCTCTTCTGGATTAGTTAACCAACGGGAATTTTTCTTACATGTTTGGCAGAATAGCAAGAGAGTATTGATAATCCTAGCTATTGGCTCTCTCTTGTTTGTATTTGGCATTTGTACCATGTTAAGAACAGAAACAAATGAAATCTGAAAAATGTCATGAAACAGGCCACTTTTGCACAAAGTTTATTGAAAAATCTCATACAATACACAAGTAAAAATTATATTCAGTTGTCTCTTCACAATATTTCTTAACATTTTGGACACAGAAAATTTTCAGATTTGCTTAGGTGGTTTAAAGCTAAATCTTCTCCCTTGCTCTCAGGACTCAGAACTAAGATATGCTCAAAGGCTGGATCCTTATTTTTGAACAAAACAAACCAGCTATTGTTCTCTGGCTCTAAGGCCAAGTTGCATGGCATGGTTTGCAGCCAAAGCCCACAAAATTAGGCTGCTTCATCTTTATTGGAAATAGTCACTGGAACACGTTACTCTGCCAAACCTTATCTGTGCGCTGTACGGGAAAGTGCTCATTTACATAGGCAAAATAACATGCAAGGGACTGGATCTACTGTTAAACACTATGGGTGATCATGTGCCATTACATTTGCATGTACCTGGCCCTGTTCCGTTTACCAGTATAGACATAGCAGGAGGGCATGGGTCCCTTGGAAAACCAGTAGTCAGTACAAGGGTTTTATAGGATGTCCTATTTATTCTCTGGACAAGGTAACTGGCACTTCTTTCTATGTCACATTTATCTGGAAATGAAAATACTTTATTTCTGTAGGGTAGCTTAATTTGGGGCTTTTGTGACTGTACATGCAAAACACCTAGAAAACTACTGGGACTGAGGGGATTGAAATTCAACTTACACCTCCCCATGCATTTCGCTTTCAGGATACTAAGTAACCAATTGTCAAGAGACCCTGGCTTTAGAAATCAAAAGAAAATAGTGGACAACAGCACTACTGATGTATTAATCCTTTTTACATTAGAAAGTGAATGTGAAGTTACTAAATTTGCTAGAGGCAATCAACTTCAGTTATGCTCCAAAATATAAACTGAGTATTAGACAGTTAACAATATTATAAAAATCTGTGCTTTGCAAAAGAATGACATGGATACATTATACGAATCTGAAAAGAAAACCTTTGGGAGATGATCTAATGGTAGCAATTATACAATATGTAGCAGGATAAAAGTTCAACAGCATAAATATTGATGGCAATTAGCTAAGAATTAAATGCACAGTTAAAAAGGTAAGTGCCGTATGAGAATTGAATGCTTCAGCAGAAATCTTGTTTGGAAAATACAGTGGGAGATTTTTTCACAAAGTTGTGTTGTATCATAAACGCACTGTTGCTAAAGGTTTTTGATTAAGTGGAAGGGATCAGATTTGTTTCTCTGAAACTTAAAAGCCTCGCTTAAGCATACAAAATGAGAAGCAGCTTAGAATTAGACTGCAGCAAAGGAGACTTGGTTTTATTCCTACAACAAAGATACAGTAAGTGACCCCAAAACTTTCTATATCCCCAGTTGATAACTACTGTGTCTTGTCTCAGTAATATTTGTATATATCCTGTCTAGATTTTTGCATGTCTGTGAAAACAAGGATTGATATGAAAGATGTTTCAGCTAATAAAATTGCTTCAGACTGACATCTGGACACTGATGCCACAGTTTCACAGTCAGTTCAGGCAGGCAAAAATTGTCACTGCTGTTGAACCAGCCATTCCACCTTCTCCCTCCAGTCCTGGATGTACCACCCTATCCCAATCACAGAATTGCAGAATCATTAAGGTTGGAAAAGACCTGTAAGAACACAAAGTCCAACCATCAGCTAACACCACCATGCCCACTAAAGCATGTCCCGCAATGCCATGTCCACACGTTCCTTGAACACCTCCAGTGAGGGTGACTCCACCACCTCCCTGGGCAGCCTGTTCCAATGTTTCACCACTCTCTCAGGAAAGAAATTTTTGCTAATAACCAGCCTAAACCTCCCCTGTCGCAACTTGAGGCCATTTCCTCTTGTCCTGTCGCTAGTCACTTGGCAGAAGAGACCAACACCCACCTCTCTGCAACCCCCTTTCAGGTAGTTGTAGAGAGTGATGAGGTCACCCCTCAGCCTCCTCTTCTCCAGACTGAACAACCCCAGTTCCCTCAGCCGCTCCTCAGAAGACTTGTGCTCCAGACCCCTCACCAGCTTCATCGCCCTTCTCTGGACACGCTCCAGCACCTCAATGTCCGTCTTGTAGTGAGGGGCCCAAAACTGAACACAGTACTCGAGGTGCGGCCTCACCAGAGCCAAGTACAGGGGCACGATCACCTCCCTACTCCTGCTGGCCACACTGTTTCTGATACAGGCCAGGATGCTGTTGGCCTTCTTGGCCACCTGGGCACACTGCTGGCTCATACTCAGCCAGCTGTCAATCAACACCCCCAGGTCCTTTTCTGCTGGGCAGCTTTCCAGCCACTCGTCCCCAAGCCTGTACCTTTGCATGGGGTTGTTGTGACCCAAGTGCAGGACCCGGCACTTGGCCTTGTTGGACCTCACACACTTGGCCTGGGCCCATCGATCCAGCCTGTCCAGATCCCTCTGCAGAGCCTTCCGACCCTCGAGCAGATCAACACTCCCACCCAACTTGGTGTCATCTGCAAACTTGCTGAGGGTGCACTCAATCCCCTCATCCAGACCATCGATAAAGATATTAAACAAGACCAGTCCCAAAACTGAGCACTGCGGGACTCCGCTTGTGACCGGCCACCAACTGGATTTCGCTTTTCCGTTTTGTCACAATTTGCCGTAATTCAGTCTCTTTCTCTGGCTTGATTCCCTGATTCAGACCAGATTTGTGTAAGCACAGAGGAAGGGCAGTGCCAAGGTGAGGATGGGCAGACCTGAGTGGGGGTTGGTCTTATGTTTCAGCAGTGATGCCAGCATATGCTGTTTTGCACTGATTGGGGAACAACACCATCACTAAGGAGAGAACTGAGGTGAGACAAAGACTGATCTGTCAAATTCAGGAGATGACAGCTGGTCTAACAAAGCAACAGCTGTTTTTCTAAAAAAGAGCAGCAAAGCTTATTTTATTTGGGGAGTGGCAAAACTCGCTCCTGAAGTAGAAATACATTCCTGGGGAGAAGTTAACAGGAAGATTTACAGGGTATGTAAAGCTGTTCTCACCAACTGTTCCTCTGCATCTTCTGATGGAGAAAAGGTTTCAGCAACACAGGAAGGGGAAATGTCTTTTTAAACTTGGGCTCATTTATTTTCTCTTTAGAACCATGGGAGGTAGACAGATACTAATCCATAGGTGACAAGGGCAGTTGACAAGGAGTGGCTCATGCCTCAGAGGACTGTTGGTAATTCATATACCTAAGAAACCAAGACGAAATTTTTGAGGGAGCAACAGAATTGTCCAGGTAATGCTCAAGTGGATGCTTTCTTCATAGCACCAGCAGGTAGAAAAAGCACACCTAATATAACTAAAAACTAAAACAAATCCTGTTTGGTGGCCCCACTGGAGCTAGATATTTAAAGCCTAGCCCTCAGAGATAAAAGATGTGAAAACAGGCTCCTAGATCCCGAGCTATGGCTAGAGATCAGACCACAGCCAAAAAGCTTTGTATGGATTGTGAGGGTTACCTGCTACTTTCACACAGGAGAAGGTCACTCAAGAACCTGATGGACCAGGGACACAGAAATTCCTGGCTGGAAGGTAGGAAGCTTCCTTTACGTATTTCCCCAGTGCTAGGTATGTCTGTATACTTCCCATACCAAAAGTCTGTGCTATCCATTACGAGACACAAACTCTGGTCTAGACCCCTTGAAAAACTCTGGAAGGGGATAACTGAAAGGCTAACCTGTTCCTCGAGGAAGATCTTTTATCTAAGGAATGCAACACAGTGCAAATGCAGGCAGTGAGACGGAATCCTCGACAAATGGTGACCTTCTACAGCTGGATAGAGAACTTTCTTTTTCAAATTCATCACAAGTAAGGTGTTATTTTGTTTCTTTACATGCATCTTTTATAAATATTTGTCTAGCTTGTATGCTGAAAATAAGTACTTTTATTTGTATTTATGCTAACGTCTCTGAAGAGTGAATTTTAAGAGGAACGGATTCCCATGACCTTGCTTAAGCTGAGCAACAGCCTGCTTGAAACCATATAATGCTTAACCAGATAATGCTTAATATCATCAGTTTCATAGCAGAGTCAGATAATATGCTGAGCAATCTACTCATGAATGCTCATATTTATTCAAATTATTCAAATTTGTATCAATGTAACTTGCAATGTTACACATTGCTGCAAGGTATGTTGGAAGAGCGTGTCCTGTCTCACCACTTTTATTCCCAGCTTTAGCAAGTCCTACTTCAGCTCTTCCTCTTGGTTCATATGAAGACCCTGGCCTGTAACTATCTAAGCTTTCTCATAGAGCAAGCATTTTATCCTCTGTAGAAGCTGCCAAAAGTCCATAAGTAGTTATTATCAGCCTTTATTATAAGCCTTATCAACTTACTCTCTGAGTCTGATTTTTCCACTGCTTTGCACAGTACAGAGTCACTCACACCTGAGCAATGTATTAGGTGACTGTCGAACACTTTTAATCGGGAAAAGTATTTGACAGCTATTTAGCACTTACTTTGCACTGATATAAATAACAGAATATGTAAAGCAGTAAAAAAGAAGAGTCTAAGATGCCTTAATTGCTCTTTATCAACTACTTTTGTTGTTGCCATAAGCAAAGGAAGTTTTCACTTGAGATTCCCTTTGTTGATGTTGGTGCTTTTAAAAATCAAAGCTATTGAAGAAATGATGGCATTGGAAGAAAAAAGCACTTGTCATCGGATTATGTAAGTACCAAAATTATCTCTCTTCTCGAACACCTCAGATGAGAGAAATTTAAAAGAAGGTAGTTGTGCAAATAATAAGAAAAAGTATTTTTTTCTATGACAACTGGAATACTTCTTGTTATACCTAGCAATTCACAATGGAGGCTGCAAAGATGAAGTAGAATATATATATATTCAAAAATATATAAGCATATATATAAACGAAAATAAACATATATATATATGTTTAAAGACTAACAATCCTGGGGAGATGCCTCTTTCAGAACAGCGAGACTCACACCCAGGGTATCCCTGAAGACTGAATGCTCTAAAGTGAGTACTGACTAGTCACAGTGAGCAAAAATGTAAAGAACATAAAAAACTACTTCTTGTCCTCATCTGAAGATATAGCATGGAATAAGATAATAACTATTCAGATTAGATTATAAATTATGAGATGCAAAATTTATTACTTTTGTCACTCATAGTTTGGAGGAAAACCTTCTTCTAGCTAGTAGTTTTAGAAGCCATTACTGTTTGCTTAGGCCCCTGCCTTGACATCTTAAATAGTCTTATTAAAATATGTAGGACAATTCCATGTGCAAAAAACTAAGCACGTATGTGTCTGAAGGACTGAAGCTTGAGTAGCTAAATTACTTGATTTGTGGGTGCTCTCAGGCAGCTAGACTTCTTAATGGACAATATTATAGATGAACCCACTGAAGATAAAAATAACGTCCACAGCTTTCAAGAGCTGTGTTAGAAATGTGAACCACCAAATAAATTACCATCTACAGATTTACATAAATGGAAATATGAAAGTATCATTCTTCAGACTTCCCAAAGACCACTAGAGCAAGCAATGATTTACTTGAAACCTAAAATGGACTGTTACTGGATTCAGAAAACCACCTCAAGACTTATTAGATCAATAGCAAATAACGGTCCAGAACCCCAGCACATTTCTGAAAGTTTTACCCAAAAGATTTTGAATAAATAACAGCAATATTCAAATACTTGTTCAAGTATTTGTCTGCTAATAAATGCAGTAAAATGGTTGTGTTATATGATGAAGGGGAAATGCAAAATCAAATAATATTTAAAGTTTACTTAAAGACAACAGCAAGCTATCTAAGGTAGCTAACATCAGAAGAGATATTTCAATTAATTAACTTGGCCCTAGATTCTCACTGAGATTGGCTAAATGTTATTGATTTAAAAAATAATTTATTTCAGAACAGTATTTGATAAACTAGGATACTGTAATATTTCCTTTCATGAAAGTCTAAGGGATAAATACAACTTTCAGATGAAATTATTATCCATTTCACTGGGTGTAGCTATTCTCTTCTAGTAAATGCCCAAATATTTAATTTTCCAACAGCAGATCTGCTGGGAATAAGGTCTGAGAGTGCAATAGCCTCATAATTAGTACTGCTGAATTTCATATGGGACTTCCAGATAAGAACATGATGTAGGAAAATTCTTTCAGCTTCTCCAGTTCTTTAGCCCTGTTTCCTACTAGTCTCAACACTGTAATCAACAGAACATTAGAATTAGCTAAGGGAGTTGAGCCTGTCTGTGTTTCAAACCGTAAAAGCACTGGAAGATATATATATGATGTATGTGAATGATAAACTATTACCAGACTTAGCAGTTTAAATAGTTGTGTGTTTAAAAATGAAGCAGAAAGGAAAATAAAAATAACATGATTAACTGACAAATCAAAGTGATCATTCAAGCCAGGAAGAAACTGAAACCCAGTCCTGGTGAAGCAGAGAGGAAAATAAAATTATGTTAGATAAAACATAAACTAAGAGACTTCAAAGGCAATCTGAAGTGCAAATGCTGGAAACTTACAGAGAGAGCAGGAAAATAGTCTCACTGATAAAGGGTAAGAATAGTTAGGAAAAAAAAAAAGCCAACTACTTTATATTCATCATTTTTCCAGATGATTCAAATTAATATGTCATAGAAGCAAACTTATGGCTAGAAATTTGCAATGACTCCCATGTTTCTGGTTTCCTTCCATATCATGTGGTTCCTACGGCTTAGCTGGTGGTTGGTTTTTCGGTACGGATTACCAAGTTTTGCTAAATAAAGTTTACTCTGCCATAAAAATTCAAGCTCCCAGACAGGTTACTTGGATAAACACATGACTTCTCAGGTGCCAGATGTTGTTAAAGAGCTGTCAAACTTAGTTCTTAATATCTCAGGGAAGGGCCAAGAAGCTGTAGATGAATTAATGTTACCAGTTCCTACAAAGCCCACTAAGCCATCCACTGAGGCATGTCTGACTGCCTGCTCTGTGAGCTGCAGAAGGGCCAAAGACTTTGACTTTAGCAAACAGACACACTAGTTCTGCTTAAATTAGCAAGAAGCAGAGCACAACTAGCAGACCACTTAGTGCTGAGGACTGGCAACTACATTACATATGTTTCAGGGGGGTTTAAGGACCAGACTAGTTCTGCTCTGCTCCTGGGAACAGAATGCCTATTATGAGTGTGGTGGGTTGACCTTGGTTGGATGCCAGGTGCCAGGAAGTCACTCGATCACTCCCCTCCTCAGCAGGACACCAGGGGAGAGAATAAGAAAAAAAAACCTCATGGGTCAAGATAAAGGCAGTTTAATACAGCAAAAGGAAAGGCTGTGCATGGAAGCAAAGGAAAACAAAAGATTTATTCTCTACTTCCCATCAGCATGCGATGTCCAGTCACTTCCCGGGAAGTAGGGCTTCAGTACGCATAGCGGTTGCTCTGGAAGACAAACGTGAATGATGAATGCCCCTCTCTTCCTCCTTCTTCTTTTAGCTATTATTCCTGAGCAGACGTCATATGGTATGGAATATCCCTTTGGTCAGTTTAGGTCAGCTGTCCTGGCTATGCCCCTTCCCAAGATCTTGCCCACCCCCAGCCCACTGGTGAGGGGGGAACGTTGGAGAGACAGCCTTGATGCTGTGTGAGCACTGCTCAGCAGTAGCCAAAACGCTGGAGTGTTATCAACACCTTTCTAGCTACCAATACAAAGCACAGCACTATGAGGGCTGCTATGGGGAAAACAAAATCCATCCCAGCCAGACCCAATACAATGAGTTGAAATGTATCACATACGTAGATACTCAGACCATATTTCCTAGTTTAGTTTCATCTGAAAGGAACCTATTTTTTGTGCTTTGATACTGCTTTGTGAAGCAAACCAAAGAGCAGAAAATCGAGGGTATTCGGAGATTTATTTCAAAAATGCGCCCTTGATCTGGAGTAAAATGCTGATGCAGACTCACTCACTGACGATTAACTTGAAGAAAAGCATCTGGTCAGATTCAGATTGCTTTTGTGGGCAGCAATGAGACTGGATTTTTGGCATGTTGAAAACAGGGAGAGAAAGACCTGGGCATGTGGTTATCTCTGCATTATTTCTTGACCAGCTTTTAATTAAAGAATCAACTTTAAATTAGCTAACCAGGGAGTAAGAAGACCAATCTTTCCTCCTCAATGCTGCAGAAAAAGCAAATGAGTTCTTTCTAGCATTCTTTACCACACTTGGCAGATATACACCTGCCCTAAAGCTATTCTTTGCAAGTAATGAAGATGAGGCACCGTCAAAGGTCAAGATGAAAAAAAGAGGGGATGCCAGAACAAAGTGATAATTTAAATCACAATAACTTGCCAGAACTGGATAGTAGAACTGGAATGAATGAAAATATTGAATTGCTGACAAAAAAAAAAAAGTCAATCTTTATTGGACACCCGGAAAGCCACACAGTTTTTCCTATCTTTACAATAGGTGGTGTTGTAAACTGCTAACCATTGATGTTCATTCCATCACAAGGTAAATTAATTGAAAAAAATTATACAACTTCTTCTGCAGATGAACATGATAGATAATGTTAAATCCTCATGGATTCTTTGCAAGGTAATCATGCTGCATCAGTCAACTGAAGACCTTTCACAGAATCACAGAATGACAGAATGATAAGGGTTGGAAGGGACCTCTGGAGATCATCTAGTCCAACCCCCCTGCCAGAGCAGGTTCACCTAGAGCAGATTGCACAGGAATGTGTCCAGGCGAGTTTTGAATATCTCCAGAGAAGGAGACTCCACAACCTCTCTGGGAAGCTTGTTCCAGTGCTCTGCCACCCTCAAAGTAAAGAAGTTCCTCCTCATCTTTAGATGGAACTTCCTATGACCAAGTTTGTGCCTGTTACCTCTTGTCCTGTCACTGGGCACCACTGAAAAAAGACTGGCCCCATCCTTCTGGCACCCACCCCTTCAGGATTTATAAGCATTCATAAGATCCCCCCTCAGCGTTTTCTTCTCCAGACTAAAAAGACCCAAGTCCCTCAGCCTTTCCTCATAAGAAGGATGTTCCAGCCCCCTAATCATCTTTGTAGCCCTTTGCTGTGCCCTTCCCAGCAGCTCCCTGTCCTTCTTGAACCGGGGAGCTCAGAACTGGACACCGTACTCCAGATGCAGCCTCACCAGGGCAGAGTAGAGGGGGAGGATAAGCCACACTCTTCTTGATGCACCCCAGGATGCCATTGGCCTTCTTGGCCACAAGGGCACATTGCTGGCTCATGGTCATCCTGTTGTCCACCAGGACCCCCAGGTCTCTTTCCACAGAGCTGCTTTCAAGCAGGTCAGCCCCTAACCCTAACCCTTTGAAACATTAAAAAATGGCAAATGCAATTTTTGGGGTAGAATTTTTACGTGTCACATTGGTTTTGTCTTTTTTTTTAAAAACAAAACCTTTTAGTCTTTTATTCAGGCTATTAACCTTGCAGGTTGTAGAGTGCAGTTCTACTGTGGATTAGAAACCAGTGGGGGTAGAGGCGGGAAGAAAAGCAAAAATAAATAACTGCAACATGGATGGAAGCTAAAAATGAGTGCCTGGCTAGTATAATAGGCCAGATATTTGCTTTACCTTAAAACAACCAAACCCCATCCAAACTAAACCCTTAAGGTTCTTCTGAAGCATAGCTGACAATTTTGTTTTATAAGCTCTGCTCTTTCCCATCTGTCCCTACTTTTTACTTACTACTCAATAGGGGCATTTATGGGCAGAGTGAAACTATGGGAGAATGTTCTGTGTCTGTAATGCTCTCCAACACAAAGGGCTATAGGAGGCAATTCTTAAATTGGGGCAACCCCTGACTTTCACAGGCATCATACTCAGACTGTGAATTACAGTCTAAATGATTAATCCATTTTTTAAAATAAGACTAAGGATAAATAAACTGTTTTTCCTCCACAGGTTAAAATTTTTATACTTTCTTTGAGATGTTCCTGAATTTCTCTTTTTTATAGCAAGGACTTGAAAAGTAGCCATCTTCTCCCCACTCATTTTCTCCCTATTTCTGCAGCAAAAAGTGATCCTCCAGATAATAACCAAGGCAGGTTATCTCCAGGGTAGGTTTCATCCTCAGTACTGAGTGAGATGGAAGACCTATAAAAAAATGTGCCGTTAGAATATATTGTAAACCACTGAACATAAATAATTAGAATGTATTATAGGAAAGAACAGAAAGTGCAAATTGTATCAGCAACTTCCTTCTGATATTTCTTAATTTCTAGTATTGGGCATCCTTAATATTGTGCTTCTGCAATTTTTACAAGGCCATCATTACTGCCAAAGTAGCTGTCATGTAATAGGGTTGAGACAAAGAACTGTAGGGTTCAGAAAAGAATGAGAAATGGTGTACAAACAATAGGAATCACAATTACCTTGCCAAGGATTAAAAAACATGCTTGGGTTGTCATTCCTCATGCTTCACAGCACAAGTCCTCACAGTGATTGCCTAGGGTTAGGAAGAGATGTCCCTTTCATTACAGATACCTCATACCCAGCTCTGAACTCTTTCATATGGTACTGTTCAGTATCACTACAAGAATATCATGTTAGATAGACTATTAGTCTGATTCAGCATGTCAGTCTCTGTGTTCCCTGTCTCTGTGCCATGTATCCAAGGCAGAAATTCTGCTTTATTACCTAGTGATAAGGAAACTCTGAACTCTAATAGCTGTGTCTTAAAGGAAACCGGCCATGAAAGAACATGCCAGCTCTTGATTAATAACACATGCAATTTCCCTTCCAGGCCTCTAAGCAGAGGATTTGGTAGCTATGTATAGTTGTCATGATATGAGAAACACACACACACTGTGTATTAGGAGACTACACAGAAATGAGACGTGAAAACTTAGGGAGAACTGGAGCATTATTACAGAATCTATTGAAAGAAATCGTCTGTACAATTATAGAAGTTATATTTAGGAGATAACAAGGTAAACGAAGAAACCCAGATGTCACAATATAAAAAACAAGCAAACAAACAAATTAAGAACTGAGTTTATTGAATCAACTGTACAGAGAAAGATCAATAAAGATTTGCCACAGCCAACCTCCAGAGAAGTAAGGTCAGTTATTATAAGAAACTAGCTCTTTGACTCAAATATCTAAAAGGTTTTACTCCGTACTTTTGGCATGAGTAGATAATGAAGACTTTATCTTGCAACATGACAACATTATAGAAATAAAATGGTTATCTGCACTCCAAAATGTCACTGATAAATTTAAAAAACATATTTGGCTCCCTATAGTTATTGTTCAAACTATTGCTTACTGGCTATGTTCAAATCTTCAGAAACGGTGATCAAAATGGCAATGCTGTCTCTGGCACACAAATGTTTTAGCATTTTTAAACAGTCAGACGTATAATCTTCTACGAGATAGAATAGCCTAGTTTCAAGGGCACAGTAGGCAGATATCCCCATCTGCTCACTGTTTCACGGTTCTGCATGGGCACAGAAGGGGAGATGCATCATGCTTTACAGCACCTAACTCTAAGGACTGACTTCCTACACTGTTTAGATATCCAAACCTGTTTTGGATTCCTTTCTGGAGCCTGTCACCTAAAAGATATAGTACTAACTTTCAGATACAAAATTCTAACTTTATGTAAGCTCTGAAATTCTTGCCCCTTGTGTTCCCCAGATCAGATATGGTTTGGATTCTCTCTTTCTTTTCTCTGACACCTGGTCATCTCTATCTACCCAAGGTCCAAAATTGATGAATCTTCTGAATATAGACAGTCCCTTATGACTATCCATTCATGAGCTGAATAAGACTCAGTCATTTTTGTGTGTGTTTTCTTAAAATGCAGCTGGTAATCCCAATCACGTTCTAGTTATGTGACAGTTCTACTTCATGTAAAATTTGTTGACTTTTGCAGCTCAAATCCCAAGAAACTTAACCCATTTATCTAGCTGCAAAAAGACGAAAAAAGTCTCTGTTATGTAACACTTTTTTTTTATCACCTGGTAAGTTTTTGGCTTTGTCCCAAAGTAGGATTCAAGGGTCATGCATTGCACCTTATTTACTCATGCTTGTGCTACCACATATTGAGATAGTAACATGAGTTTTCAAACTGTACATAGCTCTCTATGGCAGATGTCAACAAATACATCCCAAACAGTATTTCTGCAATACAGTGCATCTACAGACAAAACACAACCTTTTAATATAAGAATGGAATTTCACCTTTTTAAAATGTCATTCTTCTCTGCAGAAAACTTTGATAAAATTACTCAGTTTTCTTTTAGTAGGACATATCAGAGGTTAATTTTTCACACTGATGAGCACCTATGGTCTAAAAATCAGGACCTTTATAACACTTCCTGTTGGGCACCTAAAATCACTAGCAAGTCATAAAAAATTCTCTTCTTTCCCAGCATGAGGTGAGTTGCAAAAAATGAAACTCTGGCTGGCATTGCTACCATCATATTATAGTGGCTGTGTAAAATATTAAAAAAGAGTTTGATCATACTTTTGATTTTCAATTTGTCATAGGCCTCTTAACCTTCTGTAACACATTGTGCTTGAGGATTAAGGCCATTAGCCTAATAACTATAATTAGTCATAATTATCCTAATAGGGGATATTAGTTAATGAAATCTCATTTCAATGTTCTTAATAGATTTAATTAATGCAATATTTATGTCAACTTGAAAAACAGAGGCATTTTGCAGTGCACCTAATTCTTAATGACTTACTAAGAAATACTATTTTAATGGAAGTTGCCAAAGTATAATCATATGCAGCCTCTCAATGTGCCATAAATTTACGTCACACCAGTCACAGTAACATGAGGGAATATCAAGACCTTTACACCTCTTCCCCTTACTTTTGCTGAAAAGAATTTTTAAACATCCCTGGCTGGCAGTTCTCTAATAGTTTATCTTTCTTCCTAACTTCTTGCTTTTATTACTGCCCTACCAAGTAATTCAAATGTTATTCAGTCACTAGTGTCCTTTCCTCACCTATGGTCCCACCCTCCCTTTCTGGGAGATGGCCAATAAAGCCAAACAAGCTGAAAATTTCCAATACCAGAAATGGATCACAATGAGGAAAGGATCCCTATATCACTATTGCCTCTTAACAGTTCTAAGCTCAGGGAATTCATGTTTTCCTTTATGAAATAAGCACTTAAGAAAACCTAGGACACGTAGAATTCTAACTGCTAATTGAATGCTCATGTTAATTTTATCATGGAAAACCACAAGGTTTTAAAGAATACTTTTATTTACCAGTTTCAAAGACCTTATGGGGACAGGTTTTCTGTTTAAATCTATTGTACTCTTTCTTCTTCTACTCCATGCAGAAAATCAACATGAAGCTTTACTATTGCTATCATAACTCGGGGCTTAAAGAATTGTAAATAAATCTGCTTTGGATTTACAGCAATATCCTTACTTGTGAACAGAGAAAACTCTAACCTTGGGGAAAGCAAAGGATGCCCCTTCTCACCAGAACTTTATAACCCTCAGCAAAATCTTTCCAAGTCTAATTCCCCACCTGTGCTAACCGTGATGATGCCTAACCGTACTAGCACTAAGCCTGGTACCACAGTATGTTAGAACTGGAAGTATACCTCGCCTGTGTATCTGCCCTCAAGTGGGGATCGCCAGCAGCTAAAAGGCGTTAGAGTCCTATGTTTAAGCATATTCAATCAAACGAAGACAAAAGTTTAAAAAACGTGGTAGAATCTCCAGGAAAAAAAATTTCAGAAGAAAAGAAAAGGAATTTTTCATTGTTCTTGAGTACCAGATTGAAAGCTCTTGCGGGCTTTGCTTTCTCCCTGAAGACAAAGAAAAATTGATAGGAGTCTTTCATCCTTTCAGCCTCACTGCCAAAGAGCCACGGATGCTTAGTCTGCCTGTCCCTGCTGAAAGCAGCAAATGGTCCAGGAACTTGGACCATTCATGTAAAAACTGAAACTGATAACAGTCTTCTAGGTGAGCAACCAGGGACTCATCATTTTCACTCTTTCCACCAGAAAAAAATGCTTACTTAGGAAAAAAAAAATATATTTCCTACCGGAAATTTATTCTAACACAAAATTATCAACTGCTTCTAAGCTTATTACACTTGTGCATGAACTCTGTACTAAGTAAATTTCATCTACAAGTTAAATGTTAGTATACCATCCACCATAATATTTCTAAAACCACCTAAGTAGGTTAGAAGCCAAATTTTGTTATCAGCAATGATTAAGCATTTATGATTTAGATACTTTGGAAATTTTAAGTCCAGGGTTTTCAAATATTTGGTGCTAAAGACAAAATGTAAAAATTAAAGAAAAAAGAAAGGAAAAAAAGCAAGCACTGAACTGGGAGTTGAGGCTTTAAACCTTCTACAAAGATGGTTATGTCCAAAAAAGTTCTATTTTAAGAGTCTGACTTTTCCATGGGAATGGACTGATACAGACTGATGCTTTTGATATCTTTTGGTTTGCTTGTGATTGTTTTATGTCCCGAGCAAATTGCTGGAGGGAAGCTGGTGAGCCCTTAGTTCCCCCTTCTCCCCAGCCACACATTCCCACCCATTCTCTTATGCCAGCCCTTGAGCTCCAATGGTTGTATCGTTTAGTCAAGCAGGGAACTGATGTACAGAGAGTTGAGCTTTGATTTCTTCTTGTTTTGTTTGATTAGTTTTAAGCTGTGTCAGCTCATTAAGGATATGGGAATGGATCCATGACAGGATGAGGAGTGAGGAACTGCCCTGGCTGCCCCATTTTATGCACTGGAAATAAGATGGGTAAGGGAAAGAAATTGAAAGCTACTGAAATTCAGACTAAAATTTCACAACTGGCTATTTTTTCTAGTCTGTACCTCTGCAAAGTTGCCTATCCTAAAAATTCAAAGATTTGGGCTGTCCAAAGAAGCAGAAGGTTTATCTCGATGTAAATCAGGTTTATAAACTTCTCTTTTCCATATCTGTTATATGATTTTGTTACCCTGTATAGCTGAAATTCACTGTGGGAGAAAAAATCAGGAATAATGTCTGTAAGCCACTTCAGCCCTGCAAAAGCCTTATCTTTCCTAAGCAATGCATATCTAAAATCAGAGGTGATGTATAAGGTGATATAAGTAGTTGAAAGGTAGCCCATGCCGCCAACATTAACATACTGAAGGGTTATAATTTTAATTTTTTTATGCATTTCATGAGTGTTCCCCTGAAGAAGGTTAAGCATGATAGTGTTATACACCTCATTCTTATGAAAAATTAAAAATTCCAATGGGTTTTCAGCTGAAAGGATTCTCCGCTATACAGTTTGACTTTTTTTTTAATTACTGAACAAGTAAACATACTTACACAGAATTCACTAAGGCATGCTTGAGCTTTCTTCATCTATCACAAACCTAGCAACAATATGCACTAAAGAACTATTCTAGCTACCATCCAGAGATTCAGGAAAAATGAAGTTTGACTTGAATACCTATTTCTTGGGGTTTCTTACTTATATCAGGCCTACTGTTGAAATTTACCCTATGGGGAAAGCACTCTCCAAGCTAATGCATGTGCAAAGTGTCCTAACCCCATTTTTGAGGATTTCAGAGGGACTTCAGGAGCATTTAGCTTTGGGCTATCCCTCCATTAGGAAGAGAACTTTGCCCAAAGAGAAGCTTTACAGTAATTATCGCCATCCTGGAATTTCATGAACAATACACATGATAATGAAGAATGCTTTAAAATATCACCCTAATCATTATTAATTCCTTTGGTATTTATGGTAATAATGGTAATTATGATGAACTCATTTTGCATTAACATGAGTGCTTTTGGAACTCCACATTAATTTGTAACACCATATTGAAGTGCTATTCAAGAAGGTTATTACACACTATATTTTTTAAAGGTTTGCAAACTCTTTAAAAACAAAGACCTCCTGGAAAAAAAAGCACTTTTTTCAACTGAGGAGATTGTTTGTGTTTGATTAAACCTGTAGTTTCTGCTGAGATTTAACAGTGATGAAAACTGACAAGGTTGAAGGGAATAAGCTGAGGCTCATGTCACAGGGAATACATACAGGTAGAGAAGAAAAATCTTGTGCTTTTCAAAGGCATTTGCTTAAATCATTTTTGCTTTCATTTTACCCCTAGTGACAACTGCCAGATTAATGCCACTGGAAATTATAAATTATAAGTTTATTCAGTATATAAAGAGTGCCAGCTTCTGCTAATGTTGACTGTATCTGATTGAAAGACTGATTTATAATAAGACTTGGGTGATTCAGTCTGCATATCTGTTCCGGTGTACCATCATCACTGTAGTATCTTTACTAACGATCGGGGTGTTACAGATGTATTAGTCCACTATGTTCACAGTATGCCAATTTTTTGCAAATGAATAATTTAAACCGTAATCCTTCAAACTCCTGAATTTAGCTACCTATGTGGTTTATTTTTCCACTTGAGCTGCCTGTTGCACTTAGGCCTGAACATCTTCCACACAGGTGAAAGGCCAAATCTAAAGTAGGTATGTGGTTTGCTCTGCATTTTTCAAAGCTTCTTTCAAAATCTAGCAGGTGTTGAGATCTGCTTTTCACACCCCATCAGCACAGGACTATTCCTCCATATTATTTCCCCTGGCAGCAAGGCTGATGTAAGTGGCTCCAGTATCTTGCCACTCATTCTCCCTTCAGAACTGCCTGGTGAATTTGTATTATTTAAAGAACCTCCTTTATTTTTGCAGTGTTATTATCAGTGGAGCTGATGAGAAGTCACAGGGGTAGAAATCATTGGCAAGCGGAGAAAAAGCTGCTTAAGTCAACTTTGCTGCCCAGGGAAAATGGAATGACTGGTCTTAAGTTTATATACCAGTGAAGTTCACCGAGGGCTTAAACTAAATGGGATTTAAGTAGTGCATAGGCTGCTGTACACAGGTGTTTGTGCCCTGCCAGGGAAAAACTGGTGAGAATTCATTCAGATTCAAGAACGATGTCACTATTTTCACAACCTTTTCATTCTCACTTTTTGCAGACGTTGGAGTTTGTGAACTTTATTATGCTAAAATACACATGAAAATCAATGAGCAAAATCAAATGAGCTTTGTTAAGCTCAAACTCTCTGTTATTCTAGACAGAGCACAGCTGGAAATCCTTTGAGCTTTGCTGGCTATTTCTCTTGAATAAAGAATGTGTAACCCCCCCATTCTTGCGGCTGTTGCTATGTGCCTCTGATTCCTGGATACTAGCTTCTCTCTTCTGAGCAATAGGCAAACAGGCAGATCTCAACATAGCCTATATGCCGCCAGCATCACACTGCGGCAAAAGGTACCTTTAAGTTCCCTTTGTTTCCCAATGCTTTCTTCATACACTGCTTACTTAACCAGCTGCAGCTGAGGATACCTGTCACGTTAATGGGATTGTGTGAGGAAGAGGAGACATGAGATGTAGGGAAAAAAAATATTGAGATGGAAGATTTCCTGTGAAAAAATGATTCCTTCATATCTTGCGTGTGCTCAGTGGTACTAGAATGTTTCCCTGTAGAGGAAACCTTTGCATTGACCAGTAAGTATATACTTCAAAAAAGACAAAAGCAAAAAGCAACAAAAAAATCTTTAACCTGAGTTAGACAGCTGCCCAGAAACAACCGTACAAAAACACCCTCACAAAGGAGAAAGTGAGCAAAAGGTGGTAGGCATTTCCCAAAGGACAGCTCTCCTGAATTGCCCATGTTTCCTATATGTTTATGTCTCCAGCTCTACAGCAAAACTTCCAGGAGGAAAGAAAGCTTTCCACAAACCAACTGATAGAAATGTTTTGCAACCTCTGAGTTTGTTTATAATCAGATCTATCATAATGGTAAAAGACTGTTTTTTCAGGAGGTTCTTAAAGTGTCCTTGTGATATACTGTGCAACAAACACCCAAATACAAACAATTATCAATTTAGTCTAATGAATATTATAAATATGAGCATTTTATTCCTAGGTTTTACAGAAACTGACCACACTTCTCTTTGTTCATTTTTTGATACTGGGAAGAAATAAAAAGATTCCTGATCTTGAAATCCTCATCATCTGAGGATATTATCCAAAAGGCCAAGTGTATTTCCCTAATAACTGCATTCAACTGAAATGAGTTGAGAATATATTTTTTAATAACTTTACAAGTTGTATATGTGTATGAGGTTATATATAGAGAGAGATATATAAAATTATTTTCTTTCATACAAGTACATACAAAACCCATGGCAAACAAATGGCAAAGGAGAGAACAAATGTGACTGTAAGAACAGAAAATTGTGTGTAAACAAAAGAAGCTCAAAACCTCAATTAATAAAGGTGGCAGGTTTTTTAGGACTTTCAAATTTGTGGTTTTTCTACAAATAAATTCTATTTTTCTAACTGTCAGTAACAGAAAAATATTTTTACATTAAATTATAACGCAAAGAAACATTGAATGTAGAGTGACAAAATAAGTTAGCAGTTAAAAAAAGAAGACATAAACCACTAATTGCTAATATTTTGGTATATTGTGGTATTTGTCTTACAACATAGCCTTCCAAAATGAATGTGATTATTACTGATTGTTTCAAAAGATGTTTTCTATGTCCCATAATGCTAGTGAGATTTTTGATTCCCATATTCTTTTCCCACTTCCCCATCACTGCTTTAGGTTGGTATTATCTCTGTACCAACTCTCTTTCCCACCAGGTTTTTATTCGTAGTGTAGCTTGATAAGCTTTACATTTCAGCATCTTTTGCGTTTGTATTGTAATGTTTTTGTTTGTAAACAAAATGGATTTTACAGTACCTTGCATTTTAATTTAAAATACTATGAGAGCCTATCAAACTTTAAAAATTTGCTTTGAAAGTATGTTGAAATTAGCATTTGTATTTACCACTTCACTGTGCTGGTAATAATCAGTGGAACGAAACGGTAAACCACAGAAATTCATCTTTTATGGCTGGATAATTCCATCAGGAGGGAACAAAAATAGGCCGTTCTCTTTTTTAATAGGCTTTGAGATGCATCTGTCTTACAATAGACATCAAACCTCACCAGTTATATAAAAAATATTTATAATGTCATGATTTAGTTATTTGAAATATGACTTTTAAGGACCAAAGAGTTACTTATTATTTTTGCTGCAGTAGACTTACAGCCTTTTGCTTAAAAGACTGCACAGGAATACAATTTAAATATTGGAAATGCAAAGACAAATTTGTAATCATTAGTTTCATTGAATCAGATAAATGCTATCACGATAAGATTAGAAGGGAAGTAGGAGAGATAATCCCATAAAAAATAATAAAGTAGTGTAAATAGATTAAAATTATTTACATTTTCCTAACCCAGAGAAGAAGGGAAGGAATGTTTAGGGCCGTATTGCGCCTTATGATAACAGATGCCTTACCACAATGCATGGACATTATCTGTCACTAAGACTGTGTTTCTTGTCTTAGTGTGAAGCATTTTCAGCCCAGAAGTGCAATCTTTCAAAGGTTTATATAAACTCAGCATTATGCACTAGCATCTTTAGAACAATCGTATGACTAAATATTGATTACTGCTCTAGACCCCATCTTTGAAATGAGTGCCTTGATATAGAGCCATCAGTGAAGTCAGAGGTCAGAAGTGCATCTTCTCTGGGTTTTTTTCATTTGAAAAATTAGAGCATGAAAAGAAAAAGGAGAATGGCAGGGATGGAAGGCAGAAACAAGACTGTTACTTGTACAGAAAATACACAGGGGGGTGAAACTTGCATGGAGAGGTATTGAATAGCCTCGCTCAGCTCCGCACTCAGACTGTGTGAACACACCAGCCTCAGTTAGAGATGGGATGAAATTCTTCAAGATGATCTGCCCAATATACCTGTTAATTCAAGAACACTATGAGTGATTTTTCATATCTAGTTTTAAACTCTCTAGCTGACTGGTGATCCTAGCAGTTTATGCGGGTGTAAAGAGTTATATAGGAACATCGCAAAAGATTTGGCATTGAAGTTCATAGCCTCTCAAGCCCCAAACCTGAACTTTGAGGAGGCAATTTTTAGCTAAGGAGGGGGAAAAGGGACTGCTTTCTCAGAAAGGCCATAGCCTTAGCTTAGTCATTACTCACCTGCAGCTACAGGAGCTTTGCCAGCTGTTGAAGAACGGGAAGTGAATTCCCCCCCTCCCCTGCTGATCCAGGCCAAGTGGGGATCTGCTGAGAATTTGGTCATGTCACGGGTGCAGCAGATAACAGGTTGGTGGGAGCACAGGGCTGTGCTGCAGCAAATTTTCTTCTGGTTTTCTGCTCTTTTCCTCATTTCCCTTCTCCCCATACAGTTTATAGCACATGCCAGGAGAGCTTGTTTAGTGAGCCTTTAAATTCATTTTGGTCTGATCATTTCTCTGCAAACCTATTCCAGGCACTTGGCTGATGACAGTCATGAAGTGTTGACTGTGGAATGGTTTCATCTCTAACCATAGCCCCTCCAGAACTGTTTCTGGAAATGATTTTTAGTACAACAGATGACTAGGGTAGGTAAGAACCCTTTTATGAAAAGGTCTCCTTTATTACACACTTAAATATTTGTTCTCAAATATTACATCTGATGCTAAGTCCTCTGTGACACTTTGTTGCTGGTGTTAAAGAGAAATACTGCTTTAGCTGAAATCAAATGGAAGCGGACATGATATCTGTTGTTTACATGAAAGATGAAAAAACCCCATTTGTCTTCAAAACAAACTGACCCATTTCCATCTTGAGCAGGATGTTTTCAGATTTTTTTATTTTTTGTCTCTGAAAGGCAAGGAAACACAGTACATAAAAGCCAATAGTAGCTTCCTTGGAGACTTCACTATCTTTCAGGCACAAAAGACTGAATATTTTTTAAATGGAATAGTTTTCATCACTTGAAGGACCAGTCAACAATATAGAATGGAGCCTACACCTGGAGGAAGCCATTTTAAAGTAAATATGCAGAAAAATTGTCAAAGCCAGAGTCTGAGAGTAGGCAATGAATGTTATGGAGGAGAATCTAACATAAAGTTTTTAGATATAAGTGGCCAGCCAAGAACGCAGCTACAGTGTGGGTTCCATTTCTGGCACTGAACTCATGACTCCAAAAGATATATTCTCTTATACATTTTGAAAGTTAAAACATAATGTATGGAGGGGGCATAGTCTTTTTTTTTTGAACATTTGAATAACTGCATACACCATAAGACATGCCAAGTGACTCATACCTGACGAAGGAGCTTGTTTAATACCACTGAGATGTATGCGCAACCAGCGAAATTTTTTTAAATTGCTAGTAATTTTTTGACACCTTGCCTGAGCTCCTTAAGAAAGATTAATATCTTTATAGGGAAGTATCCATTTCCTTATTCCCAGAAGATTAGATCTTTCTTGAAGAACCTATTTTAGAAGCCAATTATTTCTCAAACTAAAATGTTTATATTACAAATCTATTTTTCCTTATGTACTTCATAAATCTAGTGGTACTCTGGGATAAGAATATTTTTTTAAGACAAAAAGATATATTTACCATAATAAAAAAGCTGTTTGAGATCACAGCTACTGCTTTAGTACAGAAGCAAACCAAAGACAACGACTTAGCTTCTAACAGTGTCAACCATCTTCCTAACTAATACGATACTTTCATATTGAAAAGTTTTTGTGCTTTTTTTTTAAAGTTACTTTTTTTTGTTCTAGGATCTTTTTGCTGTAGCTTACTGCACTTCGCTATTACTATCAAAGGAACTGCCTATCTAATCAGAGAAAACTGCACACCTTGTGAGCTTTTCCATGCATCAATATTCTACCGGCTCAGAAATCAAACATGGTCACTGGATTTCTGTTTCTGAAACTCCTTTGCCTTTTGTGACCAATGTAAATATGACTAGTAAATAAATTTGTGGGAAATCTATTCGTTAGAGAAATCACTGCAATGTGGTTTTGATTCATAGTATAAAACGTTAATATTTCCAATAAAAAATAAGTGGAAAATAGTTGTTGTATTTAATTTAGCATTTATAGCAACTGCTGATACTGGTTTAAATTGACTTTCAGCTAATGACATTAGAAAACTACTTAATTCTGATTACAGAATGAGAGACTTTACAGTCTAATGAATTTTTAATAAAGATTCTCTGTATCATTGTATGGGCTTGCTCCTTAATGCATGAGTTGAAGATAACATTCCTCATGTTCCATTTGTTTCCCTATTTCAGGGAAATGATAATAAATCATCTGAATATTTGCATTTCCACCTTACTCTCCAAAGAATAAGCTCTCTTGAACACATAGGACCAAATTCTTTCCTTAGTTAGACCTCTACATTTGAAAAATTGATGCATGACATCTTGATTTGTTCTTCTGAAAAGCATGTTCATTTCCTAAATCACACATACAAAATGCAACAGAGTGCTAAATATGTAGAGTGGACTCAGACATCTCAACATTACTTGCCTTAAAAACAGGCATGTAGTTTGTTTTAGTTGACTCAGTTCTTTGCATTATCAATGAAAAGAGATATTGCCAAGAGCAATTAATCTATTGAATATTTATTATCTGTACATCTGTTATATACTGCTTCTAACTCACTGGTTATGTTTTGAACTGCATTTAAAAAAGCAGGGTATTTATTTCTAGATATTGGAATTCACAGGGATGAGATCTATGTGATCTAATGTGGTCTATGAACAAAGGAAATAAGTAAAGCTTCATATATTCTCCTTACTCAAGCACCCATGGGGAAACCAGGCACAATATGATGTTTTGTTTGGGACTTTTTAGAAGAGTAGAGGGAAAGGATATTTGATATTTGACTTCAATATTTCTCTCATGCCTGTTTCAGAAGGTAAAACAGCACGACTGCTGTTGCTGAGAATGTTGACAGTCACAAGCGTTCAAGTACGAAGCTGTACCTCTATGACATTGTTCTGTGGGAGATGTCTATTACCCGATCCTGTTGTTGTTTGTGTTATAAACACAAGAAAACCATAACATCTACTCAATATTTGCTTAAAGAGGGCAAAGTCATAAGAAGCGGTGGCTTTGCCCTTGCTTGACAATTTCTGGGCCCTTGTGTTCCAAAACCATTTTAGATGTGAATGTACCCAATGCACAGCAAAGAAAATTAGTTAAAGGGAACATCAATATAGCTGATGTTTCTTCCCTCCTTTTCCTATCTTGCCCTACTGAATTTCTGTCTTGTCTGTGTTTCAAGATGCTGACTGAATGGTTGTGAACTCTGTTGTTTGATAACCCAGAGAATTCTGTTTGATGTTATGGAGTTATTTTTATGAATCTTTTTTTTCATGTTAACGTCAATCTAATAAAAACGTCTTAAGTGTAATAGAATGATGCAAGATCTCATTTTCTGTTGCTGAGGGAATATAGCAGAAGAAAGTAATAGCTGAAGGCTGTTTTTTCCCTTATGCCTGCAGTAAAGGAAATTAGAATAATGTAAAATTACTTAAGTCAGATATTAGAAAAAGGGCATTAGAGAAGGGTCAGAAAAGCACAGAGGAAGGTTTGGGAAGAAAACAAGGAAAATACAGAGAGACTTTCCTAGCAGTGGAGATGAGGACCATCCAAGATCAGAAAAAGTAAATTAAGAGTTATTCAAAATATGTACAATAGAATATGCAGGAGAAGATTCTGAAAATAACTGAAGAAGATTCTGAAGATAACTGAAAATAACCCAGGACTCAACCCTGGAACCAGAATTAAGCCAAAGCTGCAATAAGACAGTGTTGCAGTTGCGAAACTTCTCATACTACCGCATAAAGAATGAAGATTTAAAATTTGCTGGTTATTTTTATGCTTATATTATACACTGTTCCTCTCAAATACCCCTTAAAGCCTCGTGTTAAGCCTGGATCTAGAAATCTGCCTAAATGTGTACTAGGGTCAGTTAATGGTCCACATTAATTCTGGCTGCTAGAGTTACATCTCCAATGAAGAGGTAACACACAGAGTGTCTGTGCCTAGGAAGCATGTCAGAGAAGAAAAGAAGTTAATCCCTTCTGAAGCCTGCTGCTCACGGTGTTGCAAGCAGGACTCTCAGCCATGGAGCATCCGTATGGACTGTTTTACTACCCACCAGGTAAAGATGGTCTATGCCCACAGCCCTCTCAGACAAAGTCAACAGACCAGCATTTGTGTCAAAATCATACAAGAGGAATGGAGAACTTAGTGCAAAAGTAAACAGGAAAAAATGCCTTCTCTCCTGTCTTTTCTGTTGAGTAACAGTACCATTCAATCTTTCTGGAGACACCAGAACCCTAAGTTTAGGATGAGCATTTTGTGGAATTTCTTCTACTATGTCTTCCCCATCCCTCAAAATAGAAAGACAGAAAGGACAAGAGGTAGATCTTAAGTGAGAAAATATCCACTCCAGCCTTTTTGGATGGAACCGTATTTAGGTCTGTCAGCAGGAATCAGGTCCTTGGTGTAGCTGGCTGATTGTTTCTCCAAGTCCTAAAAGAGGCAGTATGCCCTCTTACCATCCAAACTGGAGTTCAGCCAGATATGTGACCAGTGATTAATGATGCTCAACTTGAACCTGAAAGTGGTCAGCACTTTATAACAAAATGTGTGGGAAAAGAGAATATATTTTATTACAGGGCTGATATATCTGGTGAAAAATCAGAAGATTTCAGTGCATACTAGTCCTTCAGATTTGGAATAGAAATATCAAACTTCTAAATAGCAGCAGATGGAGTTCAACTATCCCCAAGGGGGAAAAGGGTTCTTGCTTATGAGTTGGCGAGCCTCATCGAGAGGGCTTTAAACTAGATTCAAAGCGGGAAGGGGATGACAACAGGGTCCCTAGAGATGATCCTAGGGGTGGCATGCCAATGTCGGGGGCAAAATCGATAGCCCAGCTCAAGTGCACCCACTCCAATGCATGCAGCATGGGCAGCAAACAGGAGGAGCTGGAAGCCATTGTGCAGCGGGACAGCTATGACATAGTCACCATCACAGAAACATGGTGGGACAGCTCACATGACTGGAGTGCTGCAATGGATGGCTATAAGCTCTTCAGGAGGGACAGGCAAGGAAGGAGAGGCGGTGGGGTGTCTCTGTATGTTAGGGAGTGTTTTGATTGTATAGAGCTCAATGATTGTGACAACAAGGTTGAGTGCTTATGGGTAAGGATGAGGGGGAAGGCAAACAAGGCAGATATCCTGCTGGGTGCCTGTTATAGACCACCCAACCAGGACGAAGAGGCAGACGAAACATTCTGCAAGCGACTGGAAGAAGTTTCACAATCGCAAGACCATGTTCTTGTGGGGGACTTCAACTTACGGGACGTCTGCTGGAAATATAACACAGCCAAGAAAAAAATGTCCCAGAGGTTCGTGGAGTATGTGGAAGATAACTTTCTGACACAGCTGGTAAGCGAGCCTAGGAGGGGAGGTGCCCCACCTGACCTGCTGTTTATGAACAGAGAAGGACTGGTGGGAGAAGTGATGGTCGGTGGCCATCTTGGGCTTAGCGACCATGAAATGATAGAATTTTCAATTCTTGGCCACGTAAGGAGGGGGGTCAGCAAAACCACTACGATGGACTTCCAGAGGGCAGACTTCAGCCTGTTCAGGACACTGGTTGAGAGGGTCCCTTGGGAGATGGTCCTGAAGGGCAAAGCGGTCCAGGAAGGCTGGACATTCTTCCAGAAGGAAATCTTAAAGGCACAGGAGCAGGCAGTCCCCATGTGCCCTAAGAAGAGCTGGTGGGGAAGACGACTGGCCTGGCTGAACAGGGAGCTTTTGCTGGGACTCAGGGAAAAAAGGCGAGTTTATCACCTTTGGAAGAAGGGGCAGGCAACAGAAGAAAAGTACAAGGATCTCGTTAGGTCATGCAGAGAAGGAATTAGAAAGACAAAAGCCCAGCTAGAGCTCCATCTGCCCACAGTCGTCAGGGATAAGAAAAAAAGTTTTTACAATTATATTAACAACAAAAAGAGAGCCAAGGAGAATCACCATCCTTTACTGGATGCGGGGGGAACATCGTCAAGAAGGATGAGGAAAAGGCTGAGGTACTTAATGCCTTCTTTGCCTCAGTCTTCAATAGCCACACCAGGTATCCTCAGGGTATCCAGCTCCCTGAGCTAGAAGACAAGGATGGAGGGCAAAATAAACTCCCCATGATCCAGGAGGAAGCAGTTAACAACCTGCTATGCCACCTGGACACTTGTAAGTCCATGGGGCCTGATAGCATCCACCCAGGGGTACTGAAGGAGCTGGTGGAGGAACTTGCCAAGCCGCTCTCCATCATTTATCCACAGTCCTGGCTAACAGGGGAGGTCCCAGACGACTGGAGGCTTGTCAAAGTGACACCCATCTGCAAGAAGGGCCGGAAAGAGGATGTGGGCAACTACAAGCCTGTCAGACTGAACTCAGTGATGGGGAAGATTATGGAGAGGTTCATCTTGAGGGCGCTCACAGGACACGTGCAGGACAACCACGGGATCAGGCCCAGCCAGCACAGGTTCATGAAGGGCAGGTCCTGCTTGACCAACCTGATCTCCTTCTATGACCAGGTGACCCGCCCAGTGGATGAGGGGAAGGCTGTTAATGTTGTCTACCTGGACTTCAGCAAAGCCTTTGACACTGTTCCCCACAGTATTCTCCTGGAGAAGCTGGCGACTCGTGGCTTAGACAGGTACACTCTTCGCTGGGTAAAAAACTGGCTGGATGGCCGAGCCCAGAGAGTTGTGGTGAATGGAGTTAAATCCAGCTGGCGGCTGGTCACAAGTGGAGTCCCCCAGGGCTCAGTTTTGGGGCCGGTCTTGTTTAATATCTTTATCGATGATCTGGATGAGGGGATAGAGTGCACCCTCAGCGAGTTTGCAGATGACACCAAGTTGGGTGGGAGTGTTGATCTGCTCGAGGGTCGGAAGGCTCTGCAGAGGGATCTGGACAGGCTGGATCGATGGGCCAAGGCCAATGGGATGAGGTTCAACAAGGCCAAGTGCCCAGTCCTGCATTTTGGCCACAACAACCCCATGCAAAGGTACAGGCTTGGGGAAGAGTGGCTGGAAAGTTGCCCGGCAGAAAAGGACCTGGGCGTGTTGATTGACAGCTGGCTGAAGATGAGCCAGCAGTGTGCCCAGGTGGCCAAGAAGGCCAACGGCATCCTGGCCTGTATCAGAAACAGTGTGGCCAGCAGGAGTAGGGAGGTGATCGTGCCCCTGTACTTTGCGCTGGTGAGGCCACGCCTCAAATACTGTGTTCAGTTTTGTGCCCCTCACTACAAGAAGGACATTGAGGTGCTGGAGTGTGTCCAGAGAAGGGTGACGAAGCTGGTGAGGGGTCTGGAGCACAAGTCTTCTGAGGAGCGGCTGAGGGAACTGGGGTTGTTCAGCCTGGAGAACAGGAGGCTGAGGGGAGACCTCATCGCTCTCTCCAATTACCTGAAAGGAGGTTGCAGAGAGGTGTGTGTTGGTCTCTTCTCCCAAGTGACAAGTGACAGGACTAGAGGAAATGGCTTCAAGTTGTGCCAGGAGTGGTTTAGGCTGAATATTAGGAAAAATTTCTTTACTGAGAGAGTAGTGAGACACTGGAACAGGCTGCCCAGGGAAGTGGTGGAGTCACCCTCACTGGAGGTGTTCAAGGAACATGTGGATGTGGCACTGCGGGACTTGGTTTAGCGGGCATGGTGGTGTTAGGTTGATGGTTGGACTTGATGATCTTACAGGTCCTTTCCAACGTTAGTGATTCTGTGACATCCTATAAATACAGTTTTAAAGCAAAAGCTCTGAATTAAACTTCATCATGTTAATCAGAGCTAATCTGAAAATAAAGTACTAGTGGACTGGTAGGAAGAAGCGATAAAACTGTTAGCTCTTGTGCAACCTGGAGAGATTTTCTCTCGATTGGGAAATATTATAGCATGTTATAAAACTGATATTTCTACTGAAGTCTATAACTTTTAATGTACAGTGAGTGAAGAATTTTAGTTCCCAGGCTTGTCTTTTGAACTTAATCTATGGAACTCCCTTGAGACATCCTGGACTAAGAGGTCAAAGATAAAGCGTTATTTGTGAAAAATGCTCTTCCAGCTGTGACTGGGTGTCTCTATTGCTTATTGTTTATGTGGTTTTATTGTAGTACATCGTGTTTGATAGAGTTAATCCATTTCGTTTCTAGGAAAGTCTTTAATAAACTGGGTAAAATAGATTGCATTTTGGAATGTTTATGTGTAGGATCATGGATTTTCATCCGCCAGCTTCATCAAGGTAGGTGGTGGTCCTCAACAAGATTTTTTCTGCTGATGAGTTTAATAAGGATGAGAGTTACGGAAAGGCTGGGAAAGTACAGGTTGTTATTGATCAGTTGTTTTTCCACGTAGATTTCAGTACGCAGTAGCAATAGGTTCCTCATAATCTTGAATTTAAGAGTAGAAATTTATGCTGCAAATACACTCAAGCTACTGTATCACTATAATTTGTTTTGAGGTATACTTGCTATAAAGACTACTATTAGATTGTGACAGTGCACACTACCACAAAAAATCAGTTCAAAGGTTAAGAGAGATAATTTATTTGCTGTTAAAAGCATCAGAAACGTCAAGAAAACACAACTTTGCTATCTGAGATGTAGTGACCCAAAGACACCAGATTTGACTTTGGTGTTCAAGAGGATGGTTACATGAGCTTTCTTGACTTCTGTCATATAATGTTGTACCTCTGGAATTTAAATTTTCTTACTTGCATTCAGAAACTGCATGTGAATTGCAATAAGTCATATTTATTTTATATTTAAGGCTCAGATTACTTCCTGGAGAGTCACCCATTTTCCCTTTTAATGTATTTCCAGAAAAAAAAGTTACAGGCTGTTTATGGCAATTGTGTGCACCAAATGCAATATTTTAGTGGGTGCTCCTGCAATGCTAGGAATTTTTTTTAACCAGAATTTATATTTTCATAGTCAAGCTAATGGTTAGTTGTGCACTCAGCATATGGTTTACACAAAGTGCTGACAAAACTCTCCTACTGCTAAAGGAAACAGGAGTGTTTCTGCAGACTTCAGCAGAAGCACGCTAAAGGCTAGGCAGAAGACTACAGCAATGGCTAAGGTGCCATACTTCTTAACAGATGAGACAATGCCACATGACAATGCAAACCCATTCTCACTTGCAGATTTGCTGTATAAATTAGGCTTGTGCTTAGGTATTATAAAAATACTGCTGTCAGGGGGTGATCTAACACAGGTGAAGTCAAGTTGTTGATATAAGCAGGACTGAATCCTCACTGCATGAAAAGCCATGAACACAGTCCATGGTTTTTACCCATCTGACAGCTGCTCCATGTCTTAGAGCAATGATGTCATTTTCTTCCTCAAGTAGCTGTAAGTAAAAATTAGAATGCCAGCCAAAACAAGCACTATTACTGTTGCCAGTGTGGTTGTAAAGCTGTAAAGCTTGTCAGAGAAGGGATGAGCTAGTAAAACTGCATGTAAGCATCGAGATCTGTACTGGTATACTACAGTAAACACCGAGAATGGCAGTGGTTGTATAGAAATATGGGCTTACAAGAGAGGCACTGCTTTAGTCAATAGACTCTGATTTGCTGTTCTGTCCTGTATGAAAAACTGAAAATAATTTAGTGACTCTACACCCAGAGCTCTTAATCTTTTCTCTGTCTCTTCTAGAAATCTCTGTAGCTGGTTAAGCAGTACTAAATAAACATGCTGTCTGGACAAGGAGCTATTGAGAAGTCTCTGGTCCATGCTCTCTTTGGCTAGTTGCCCTCCTTGTCCTTTTTCCTAAAGAAATTAGGTCTGCTGCTTCTACTTCTCCTTTTTCTCCTCCTTCTTTCCGTCTTCCTTCTTCCTGTGCCACGGACTCAAACCCACATTCTGTTGGTAACTACTGTTCCTGCCTCACTTCAGTTTAAGAGAATTGCCTTTTTTTACTACGAGTGAGCAGAAAAAGGCCTCTGTATTTCTCAGGGTGTGTGTTGCCTTTATAATATGATCTCATATTAATAATACATGTAGGACTTATTTAAAATATCAACTCATCTACTGGAAAAAGAAAGCAGCAGCTCCAAACTGTTCCCCAGCTGAAACTGGGAATTAAACTACAGCAATAAACTGCATGAAAATAATTCTCACAGGTCAAAGGGGGTATTCACAAGGCAGAGGCTAATCAGGCCTCAGTATCATAACAGAGACACTAATTGCCTGATTTTCAGTGTCGCTGGGCACCTGCACCTCCTACTGAAGTGCATGTTACTGGCAGAGAAACAACATAAGAAGAATGTATGGGGTAGCTTTCCTTTAGGATGTTGAATGCAAAGAAAAAATGTACAGCAGCAGGAAACACTAGCAGGAATAGTTTATTCCTAATGTACTCCGAGTTTGCCATTTTGTTTTAATTCCTGTTTGTAAAAGTGTTTAAAATTCATAATGTTTAATGACCAAGACTCTTTGTTGGTACCGTGGGCTCAGTAAAACAATGCTGAAATTAAAGCTAAAACCAATGCAATGTAAGTTATAAGTCATATATGAGAAAATGCCAACCAACCCAGCTCAGATTTTGAGAATGCCCTGTGATAAGCTGCATAAAAATTTCCATGGAAACACAGACAGTTGGCCTTTTAACAAGTAATCCATATGTTGAAATATCAGCATGTCATTTTTTTTTAAATGGACAAATGAATGAAAATTTTGCTCAGTTTTTGTACAATAAAATAGAATTGGCCTTGATTCCACAAACAAATCATTCGCTGCAAGCAGTTCATCTGCGTTTCCTTCTGTACTATAAAACTCTAATCATTTTCGCAGTCATTTCAATGAAGCAATAGTTCAGAATTTTTTCATTTTCGTGTCCTTTTGCAGTGATAGATATTGAAATAGAAATATTTAACATTGGTTTATTTTAATTAAAAACTGACTTATGCACTATTTTTGTTACTTATGCAGCAAAGTCTGGCTTAGTTTGTCAGATACCTTTAAATATAAATATGTTTCAAAGCAAATAAAAAGCAATATTCAGTCCAATTACAATATTTAAACACTTTTACTGTTGGAATTATAATAATAAAACTAAGAAGCTGTTAAACCACAATTCTGAGTTTCACTGTATTAATCTACGGAGACCTAAGTGATTCCAAAAGTAAGCTGCTGAAGAATATATAAGGAAAAAAAAAATAAATCTAGTTTCCAAGCATAAAGAACACCAGCTACTTTTTAAACCCTCCCACCCGCTTCCTGGTTTGTGACAATGTATTTGTGCTCTATCTGAATGTGCTAAAATTTGCTGCATTTGCATAAACTATGTTATTTTGCTAATGCTAATTCTAGGGAAGTGTGAAACACAATAAACCAATATTTACTATTATTAAACAGCTTTTGGAATTCTGGAAAAAGAAGGGAAGGGAAGGGAAGGGAAGGGAAGGGAAGGGAAGGGAAGGGAAGGGAAGGGAAGGGAAGGGAAGGGAAGGGAAGGGAAAAGGGAAAAGGGAAAAGGGAAAAGGGAAAAGGGAAAAGGGAAAAGGGAAAAGGGAAAAAAGTAATAGCAATTTTACACTCCAATTCAATCTAACCATTGGTCATACTCCACTACCTGTGGAATCATTTTACAGTTTTATTCAAGATTATATCTGGACAGATATGTTTGCAGAATATTTGCTTTTGATACTCCTCAATTTAAAAATCAGAGACAATTAAGAGACCTTAGATTCCATCTAATCTATATGCCTCATAACACTGAAATCTCACAAACAGGGGAAGAAACTAAAGACATTAGCAAGGGAGAGCTACGCCTGCTTCATTCATTCTATGAGTGAGCTTATAATGCTCTTCCAAAAGACTACAAAATCACATATATCACCTTTGCAAAAAAATGCTGCCTCTTCTTCCCACACAGATAGCTGGGAATGGCTCAGAAGTGAAAGTAGCCTGGGTTCATCCCTTCTGTGCTGGAGGATTTACTGGAAATTCTCTACAGTCTCCTTGCAGCTTCTCCCATCCAAGGGCATAAAAGGGCTGTGGAGAAACTGCCCATTCCTATATGCTAGTTCACAAAATTGCTCTTAGTCTGTTTATTTATTGTTGAAATTTAGATAATTTTGTGAGCAGAGGCTATGAATTTGGTCAGAAAGAATGTGAATAAAACACAGATGTCTGTTGAAAGACAAACATATCAAACAACGTGTGAATATGACTTGAAGGTAACATACTTCTGAATAAAGTACTTCTCATGAGTAAAAATATACATTACTTACTATATTCCATATGCAGAGGATAGAAATGCAAAAGAACTGATGTTTTTCATAGTGCAAACTCCACTACAGTCACTTCTAATTCAAGAATTTGTGTATCCCAACTTACCAGTTTGTGGCTAAAAATTCTTTGGAATGATACCAAATAGCATTAATTTTCAACAAGATATCAGAATATGTTAGGAAGTCAAAAGAAAATATCTTCTTGTAGTATCAGCATAATAAATAACACACAAAAAGAGCTAAAGGTTATGAAGTTACCATTGATGTTTTGGGTGGTTTTATTTTTTAAATGTCTGAAAATGTAGTCTGCTATAAAGCAAGAAAAGTCATTTGGCGGACAAACAATATTATCTGTTTCACCCTAGTTACAGCCCTGAGGAGGATGTACATATCACATTCTTAGGCAAATAAGCCCAGTAACTCGTAGGTTTGTTTAAAGACATAACTGCTCACATGAGTGATAAGGTGCAGGACAGGACCTTTCTTTTCTTCTGTAGAACCATAGAGTTTAGTGTATACCAAATATATTCTCATTATGGAACAAAACCAGATTTTCAGAACTTTGCTACTCAGTCTAAAGATGTTTTTCAAGCTGAAATACAGAACAAAAGCTTTCTGTCTTTCTAGGAAACAGCATTGTTTTGGATGGGTTTCTTTTTATGGAAATCCAGAATAAATTGTGATTTCTCTGTCTAGGTTCAGAACCTTCTGCTATTATTTTCCTACAAGCTTAATTTTTAATTTAGTTTTATCACACATGATTAATACACAACAAGGACTAATTGTTTAATCCTTTTGAAGAGAACATATTAGAAAAGAAGTTGGCTGAAGCCATCCAGAACTGGCTTTATGAGTTAATTTTAGGAGAGACCACTCTAAGGGTTCCAGAGGGACTATTTGGCTTTTGTCTGCTAATAGTGCTGTTATTGTTCTGCAGATCCCACTCTACAAGGGAGTGAGAAAATGAAGCCGAGAGCATCTTAGCTTTGATCACTTTTTCTCTTCCCCACCTAAATCCCCTGACTTTGGATGCAGGGCAATCCACTGACTGAAAAGAGGGGCAGCAGGTAGGAACAGCCTTCCCCTCACCTCACGAGTGCCAGTTTTCAATGTATCTCAGGCAGAAGATGGGCAGGACTTGCACTCTACAAACCAGTGCAGACTTTGCCCTTTCATTTTATCTTGCAGTCTATGCCCTTCTAATCCTGAAGGTGGATGCTGTAACTCCACCACCGTTTTCATTCCCAGCAGAAGAAAACACTTTAGCCTACCTATTCTCTTAATTAGCGTATAGCCTTCAGCAAAGCCCTAAGTAGTAGCATGTCATGTTTCAGAGAAAATGTGAAAAATTACTGTAAATTAACATCATGTAACACCTCCATGACCAAAGCATTACATGTACAAAAAAGGTGTTTTAAAGAAGCTCACAGTACTATACAATATGCTCACTGTAACTGAAGCAAAAACAGCTGCTTGGCCTCCCATTATTGCCTTTAAGTTATCAATAGCATTGGCTTGGCCAGCTTGCCTTACTGAACAAGTAAGCTGAAAAACGTTTCAGGTCTAAGGTGTAATCTTTCTTGTAACTGAGACATTCAATTTTTTGGACTGTGTCTTGGCTTACTGGACAGTAAATCAGGACCAAATGGCTTTGCAAGGAAATCTCTATAAAAAGACCAGGAATGATCTGATACAAATGAATCATACTATTGAAATTGAATTGATATCTGTTTATTAGATCTGGCAATGACTGATCAGTACAGTTTTGTAGAAGATTAATTTCCGTTTAATATCTTCATTTCAGTAAAAACTTCAAAGCAACATAATTTTTCCTCAAGAAAATAAAAATGTAATATCTTATGGTTTGCTTTAGTCTAAATCAGGATTACTTTTTTCCCAGTGGTTGAATGAAAATTTTGCAGATGGTGTCTGCATTAAAACTGCAGTAGTTTTGGGAATCCAGGTCAGGAGCCTTGTAACTTTGTGCACCCTTATCGTCCAGCAGGCTCCAAGAACACCACTTTTCTCTGTCTAACTTTCTTGAGGGGTTCAACCCCAACATACTCTTAGCCCTCACTCCTCACAGGATCCAACCTCTCTAAAATATAACATTCAGTGGCTACCAGATTTTTTTTTTTTTTTTTGTCCCAGAAAGAAAGGAGAAGCAGCTTTCCGTTATATATTTCTGTTTATTTAATAGAAAAGTTGTCTGAGAAGAAGAACATCCAGTTTCCATTCTATCTGTCTTTAGCCAGGCAGAGTTCAAAATAAACCTTCTGCGTTTGAGATTTCCCAAAAATACCTGGGTGTCTAGAAATGGAGGGAAATGGAAAACTGGAACATTAGTTTCTCAGTGTTTCTTGTGAACATAGTTCCACTGAAAGAAGAGAGATTTTGGGTACAGACAGCATATACGTGCAGGACCATAGCTTTTAGCTGAATGATCTGTGATCTGATACCTGCTTCTGGGAACTTTCTGTCAGTATTTTAAAAAGCCATCAGATAGTATATTATGCTACGTCATCATAATACATAACAGGTATTAATTGATCTGTTTTTCTAAAAAATCTGTGTAGAGATGCTATTGCTATCGTGTTTTCACAGGAGGGTAACTGAGGCTAATTAAAAAAAAAAAAAAAAAAGCCACATAAAACAACCAAAAAACCCTTTCACTAATTTGGAGTACTTGGTTTATGATATAAGTAGCCAGATTCTTCAGTATGGTTAAGGTGTCCTGTATCAAGCTCTCATGTTTGGCACTTAAATAATGATGAATACACAAATGCTGAGAAAGAATATGTTATTATTATGTCATTATAGCCAGCATCATAAAGGCAAGGTACTCAGTTGAAGTTTCAATTCAGTTTCTGCAAACCCAGTTTAAGGAAAAAGTCCAAGCATGTTGCATGTGACTTCCCAGCAAAATTACTGGGATCTTTGCCCTCAATATCAGCAAAGAACACATGTCATTGATTTTTCCCAGAATCTATAGATCTCATTTTATATATGTCTCATATGTATATAAAACATCATGAGATTTAGACCTTTTTAAATGCAGCATAGACTGGCTGTGAGATTGCCACTGTTTTCTTGTGACAAAGATCTCACTGAAATCTGGAAAAATTCCTTTAGATTTCATTGGCTATTAATATGGCATACCATCCCTCTTCATCCACACTGCAGAAAGAATTAAGATTGTATTGTGAGTAATAGCTTCAGCCTTTAAAGTAAGCTTGAATGTCAAAGACAATTAATATTTTTTTTAACTGAAGATGATATGTATTATTTCTTTTTCTAGCACAGAATACATTACAAATAACTCTAGCCTCAAGGCAAGTATTTCATATATATCGGAAACAGACAGTTTCCTGAAGAAATTTCCCTTAATTTTTGTAAAATGATATGTACAGTACCCTCAACCTAAGCTCTTCTTTTCAGCTTGGCTTTGTTGGAAATAATTATTGACATTCTTGGAGACTAGCAATATTCACAGAATATACAGTAGTGTTTACTTTAAAAAATGAAACTGTTCAATCAAAGAAGTTAGACAGCTAGGACTTTCATCTAAGCCAAAGTCATCTCAATGGGAACTTTCCTGCCGTGCAATGCTCCATATTCTAAATTGTTACCATGCTGTGCCTGTCTTCTTATTTTTAGGTAACAGATGCAGCTCATTGCTTGGAATACAATTTACGGATTTTTATAATAGAGGTATGAATTATTAATCTGCCTTTCAGTTGTAACTTTTTGTGTATTGTAACTTAGTAAATAATGATCAGGAAGAAATCAACAAGCACGCTATGGTATGTTTCCTAAAATCAAACAGGTATGAGAACAGAGTTAACAGAGATAGATAGTGCCTAGACAGATTGTAGGCTTAGTGACCACAGTAAAAATATATGCATTTTCTGCCTCTTGGGAGCAAAATTTTTCGCTGAAAAAAACCCATTCATTCTAAAAAACCTTCAGTAGAAGAGTCAGCATCATTCAAGCAGTGTATAACACAATTCTTACGTAGTGTTTCATGTAACAAAATTAAAACCATGCCCTTATAACCACTTGAACAGACTTGATTGTGAAAGATTTAAAATTTTATATAGTTTTTATATATATATACATGGCCATCCAAAGATAGAAACGTGAATTTTGAAGAATTTCAAATGAATTTTGCATTGTTTTCAGTCAACATCATTTTTATGGAATACCACATGCTATCATTATTGTTTATTTTTCTGAACTGATAAAAAATTATCAACTTAAGACCTTTTCTGAGTTCCAGCTGAAATAAACACCAAGCTCCACATTAACTTGGACAGGCTTTGTCCCAAGCTTTGAGATAGTAAAAAGAGATTCCAAATGTTCCTAAAATTTTTATCATAAGCTTGTATAAATCTGGATTGTCCTAATCTATCATTATTACCTAAATATTGTTAGATAGGATTGTTGGAAACTCTGAAAGACTGATGTTCCTTAGCATTGCACATACATACATATGCGCACACACATGCACACTCGTGCAAATACTGAAGTTTGCTGATGCAAGAACACCATAAAAGGAAGAACTCTTTCATAATGTGAAGTCATTAAAAATATGTCATTAAAGGTATTCTGAAAATTAAAAAAAGAAAGAAAGCCCTAACAAAAATTAAAAAAAATACCTCAACCTTGGAATATATGACAAAGAAATATAACTGGATTTGTTTGGTGCCACAGGTCAAAAACAATGAGATGAAAGAAACATAGACTTCTCAGAGATTTTCTCTAAGCATCTTAGGATTTACTGTAAAATAAATATAGTTGGCTATATTTTTTATCTAATAAAATTTTACATAATACAGCTTAAGGTTAATGTATACTTTCCTTTCCGTACCATTTCAGACTCCAGAATGCACCATGGTGTTATGTTGCCATTTGAAATACATTTTCTATTTTCCTTTAATCTGCTCCATTGTCTGTAACGGGTAAGATCAAAATAACAAACAAATACAAATTTTAATTGACTTCACTGTCAATGGAAGCAAAGTACTTTTCCCGCTAGTTTAATCGTTGAGCAGATAATCAGAACTTTTTATATTCTATAGAATTCTGTAATAACCTTTAATAATCTCTTAGCACATAATGACATTACTATTTTGTGATATTTTGTAGACTGTGATATTAACATAGGTGGATATGTATTCCATCTTTTGTGCAATTAAATGAGCACATCTCAGTTCTAAAACATGGTGCTCTAACTTTAGTAGACAACGTTTTTGTAGAGGTCATGGTCAAAATGCTAAAACTTTGACCGCTGGGCTCAATTTTTTGCTGGTTTCTGATTGAGACTAGCTGGTGATGAATGAATTTATATTTGCTTCTGCCCGGTACCTAACACTATCTGGGAATCAAAACAATTGTGAAATTAGCAAAATGAAAATTGGTGTCTTTGATTGAGTCTTACTGAAGTCAGGTTTTCAATAAGTATGAAAAAATTTATGAACACAATATTTCTGTACCAAAAGAACAAGAATAGTCCTAGTGACCAGATATCATGACAGAACTATATTGAAATATACATTTATAAATTAAGGCTTATAAGATATTGCATATAAAACACTAAGCAGGCATGGCACTACAGTCCTTAAAACCTCTTCTGTCTTTTTGCTAGTCTTACATTATTGGTAATGTGCAAAAAAGGTAAGAGTTTTTTGAATGACCCTGAAAATAGTTGGTATTTAGAGAACTTAAGCTCATATGTATCCCAATAGCAAATGAATACCTGTTCTTAGAATTCTATCTTCAGGCAAGGACCTTTCAAATCTGTTTTGCATTTTTTTCATTTCACACCAAATGCATCTGATAATATTTTCTATTATTTGAGGTTAGGAGTGCTTGAATACTCCCATAAATTTAGAATTCAGATGTGCCTGCATGAGTTTGGGTACAAAGTTTGCATACAATCTCTTCAAGGTGTTTGTATGAATTTCAGTGTGTTAGATCAGTTCAGAGCAAGGTATGGATTTTCCACATGACGCTTTCCTACTTCCTCTTGCAAATCTTTACCAGCAAATTTGATATCCTCATTAAGCACTAACAGTAGCAAACTGTGGGTATAGAAGGAACTAACTGAATGTAATGATCATGGCAGAAGACACACTGAAAACCTTGAAATATCTCTCTTCCATACTTGGTATTTTCTGGAGTTGGCATTACCTTAAGGTTTGCTTTCAGTAGAGGATGGTCCCAGCTTCTTCAACAGTTACAGGTCTGTGAAGCATAGCAGCACTCTGCCCTCACCAATTTCCTTTAGCAGATTGTACCACATGCTTTGTCATAAATTGCATGAAGTCTAAGCAGAGCTACTTGTTTCAGCTCTCTGTACTGGAAGATTGTCTTTGTGTAAAAGCAATCCACAACCACCACTTGAATCTTCAGCTGGCCACTGTCTGAAGTTTGTTTTGTGGCCATGAAGTGCTATAAAAAAGTTTTAATGAATAATAATAACTCACAGAACTTCTCTGTTTATTCACAAACAGGCATTGCTTTCACATGCATGCCACAAGCAGTTTGAGACTCTGAGTAAAAGAAAGATGCCATACTGTCCTTTATGCCATGGAACTAATTCCTTGCTGGGCTGTTGAGAATCTGGTCAACAATGCCCTTATGCTAAGGTTTCAATTCAGAGCTGCCTTTATTTAAAAAATCACAGCAAGCAGCAGCAGCAATGCAGACTTCTTTCCGATAAAGCATCACCTTCACAAGCTCATGAAAACATGCTGAATATATGACAGCATTTTTTTTTCCCTAGCTCTTTGTGTTTCAATAAAATTTAGTACTTGCCATGAAACACAGGAGTTCCTAACTATATGGAAGAACCCTAACACCTGTCTAATCAAAAACTAATAGTTACCTTCAGCTTAGAAAAAGAGGTCTACAAACTATCTATTGGTCTACCAGCACTAAAAAAAGAAAAATAAAATTGTTTCCTTAATAATCTCGTTCATTGGAATCATTACCCTTAGCCTCATCAAGATTCCCTGCAAGATTTTGGGACTTTGCCCAGGGATGTGACAATAATAGTTCCCCAACTAGCTATTTCATTAAAAATATACATGAAATATAAACAAAAAATGCATTAGAAGCTACACTGAAAAAGGTACAAAATTATGTGGAGAAGCTTCTAATTACTAATATCTTCAACAGACTGCAGATAGAAAGACCAGCAACCTCTGTTCATGATGCATAGCTGCTCTGTTCCTTTCCTTTCCTCTGAGAAAAACTTAGCTCTCAGAATGAATATACCAGGCAACCAAGTATCTACCAAATATTGCTTTTTTAGACCTGCTTTTTTCCCTTCTTAATTGTCCACAATATTTCACCTATCAATACCCTGAATTTCCTCAGAGATAAAAAGAAACAATCCAGACAGTATCCTCCCCCCACAGTAAAAATAGTAACCGCACTATGCCATTAGAGCAACCAGAGCCCTATTTATTCATTTCACACTTGGTTTCTGGAGGAGACTGGTTTGTTTCTGTCCCTGGAGGAAGTCCCTGGTATGAGATTTGAAACGTCAGGGATAATTAAGACAAACTGTGCTTTTTTACTCCAACAAAGGAAATATATCTCTTAAAATAACTCCCTACTGAAATCTCTGAACAAAAAAACAGCCCAGCGCTGTTGAGGTAGCTTACAATGCTAAATCAATTGTCAGCATTAGCAAGGCTCTGAACTGGAGCATCTTACAGTTTCATTGCAATCCAGCAGCTACTGTGCTACCAGCAGGTACAAGTACAGACAGAATGCTGAATAGTCAGATATGAAAGCACTGGTATGGGGATCAAATAAAAAGACATACAGCAAAGATGTTTATCTCTCAGAAACTGAAAGTGTAATTACTGTAAGGCCAAAGTTTAGAGCTCGGAGGCATTCGATATCATTTCTCATTCAGCCATTTTAGTGCCAGTAGTCTTTAAACAGTGTTGGAGTTCATGTCCACTTAAGAATTGTGCAAATTACTGTCTTCTGTGCAGCCGGTTCCCCACTGCACCGTAAAGAAAATCTCTAAGAAACACTGAGCAAAATTCTCTGCCAAAATGAACTGGTATCAGACCTTGACTTCATGTCTGTCCATGAAGTTTTAAGACAGGAAGGTAACAATTTTCCTCATATAGTTCCTTATTAATCTATCTTCAGGACACTGAACAAGCTCAAACATCTAACATTTGTTTAAAAGGTTCCCATCACACTGCGTTATTTAAGTTAGCTTTAATCTGGCAACACTCAGTTCTCCACCAATAACAAATAGATCTTGGATGCCAGGTTTTGTAGTCTTCTTGGAATTACCAATACAATGTTAATCCCTTTACAAAGCTTTCGAGCTTTCGACAGTACAAACAGTATTTACTTCTAGTTTTGTGGGTATTTTTCCTTAATTCATAAATATTTTCTTGAACGAATAGGTTATGCAGTTTTCTTTTTTTTATGTTTTAGACTTTTTTTTATAATTATCACAGTGAAGAGTTTTTCTTGCTCTAACACCTTTTCTTTTGGACTAATGCTACTTAGTCTGAATAAGACACAAGGATGCATTGATGATGAAGATACAGTGTTTTGTAAAAACAGCTTTTCTGTGGTAGAGTGCAATTTTTAATAATATGAAAAATGTAGTTTAAAATGTTAGAATAACTAGTCTGATTTGCAGTTCTTTGAGATATATGACAGAATGGCACGCAATAATATCATACACAGGATGTTAAAAACTGTGTTTATTACATGAACAGTAGAATTTGTTCATATTTTTAGGAGATCTGTCTTATCAGACCACTTCCATGTAAAATGCATGAAAACTCGATGGAAATCTCTATTAAATCATTGTAGTGAAACCATGTTAACATATTTTGTAATGGTGCTGGCATAAAGGACTGTGAGAAAGGTATGCATAATCAACTTGGTCTCTGTTGAATGCTTCCTTCCTGCAGTTTCAGTTGCAGTGTAATCTGCAGTGCCAATGTGGGTGACAAAGCTCCCTCTGAGATAGAGAGATTCAGGAGTCTTAGAACAGGAATCACAGTAGTAATGGCACTGTGCTCAGGGACTCACCTAAAAAAGCCGATAGGAAAATGTTGAAGAGGTCTAGCCCCTCTTCAGTTGTCCCTTTTCTTTCTTTAAAATACAGGTGTTTCTGCCAGGAAAGCTTTCCCTTCCCCACTTTTTTTGATTGTACAGTAGCTCTCCTAAGATAAGGGAACCAGGGTACACCTTTCTAATGTCATTTAGGAAACAGGACAGTCACATGAAAGCAGAATTTCTGAATTCCATTTTGTGCTTCAAGAGTCCCATATTACCCTTACAACCATACACTGAAATACAGAAATAATCTTTGGAGCTGGAACCAGCATGAGAATGCCCTTCCTAAGACATAAGAGACTCTAATTCTTATGCCATCTTCTGACCCCACACAAGTCTTCAAATATTCCAGAAACAGTTCAGTATGAAGACTTTGAGATGTCCCCTACCCCACACACCTTAGAATAGCCCTAATTTGTAAGGTGGGTGATATGGCTTGTATTTCTTCTAAGTGGGGAGGAAAGGTGGTGAAGAGAGCTGATCCTGATTCTTCACATCCTGTCAGGCTGCTTTACTCTTGGCTTTATAGAAGTAGGACACTACCACTGCCATTATTCTTTCCTTCAGCAGTTGTGTTTTAAGAAAACAGGATCTGTGTTTTTGACAGTTCTCTCAGGGCAGACACGCTCTGAGGATACCAGGTGGAACAGGCTCCTTCTCTGGTAGAGAAACACACAAATTTCACCCCTAGTGAAATTTAGACATGTGCTTAATATTGAACTGTTCAATTATGTCAAGCCTTAGGCACTTCAAAACTTCTGCTAGAATAGAACTGTAGGACATGAAACATCTGAAGGTCTAACACAGATGTGTCTTTGGACATCAAATCTCTACAGTGGGATGGCAGCTGAATGAGAGCTTTGAGGCTTTTTGCATTCAAGACTCTAATACCAAATAAGGTATCTCAGTCTGTCAGTGGATCTGGCCCCCAATAGCTTTGTGCTTGATGTCTCCAATCCTAAAACTATAGCTTTGCAACAGTTGCTGGCATCACAACAGTTTGTTGTGAAGCTGAAGAGTGTAAAGCATGCTAGTACCATGATAGCAAGCATTACCTTAGGTAAAGGAATAGTGACGGGATCTGCAACTATCTTAAGTGTCTTTAGGGCTCTTCAGGCTTCATAATATTTACTTCCTTTCTTCATCAGAAGCACTTCCAAGTCATGTCATGTTCAAGAAATTAAAACCATGACAGATCTACTAATTCATATTAGTGCTTCCCCTTGAAATATATACAATGCCACTAGTAGATACAGTGGCACACCCACGCATACTGCTGTAGCTGTTCTGGGATGGGTCAGATATGACTGAGTGCTGTGGGGGTGGGAAAAGAGGGAAAAGCACATTCAGTTTACAAGTGTTTCTTTCATGTCTGACCATACACATTTTTGTGTGTGTAAGCATCTAAAAATGGTGCTGGAAAGAGGAATAATCTGCACGAAGAATAGCAATACTCATCTAAGATGTAAAGTCTGGCTTTAGTGCTCATGTCAGCATCAGCAATAAATAACCTTTTCAGCAATATGAAGAAGGAAAGCATTAGCACAGTCCTGGGAATCGTAAGCTGTGGAACCGTGACAAGGTCTTTCCCCCCATCTGCAGAATACAGCACATAGCTGCCAGCTGTGAGTAGAAAGATTAAAAAAATACCAAAAAAAAGGCGAGAAAAGAAAGTTGGATATGCAGAAACACCTTTACAGAAGAAAATATTTTATGGTGTTTTCTTATATAGAGAAATGCCTTATGCCAAAACACAGGAGCTAGTGTACATATAGCATCTTTGGACCAGATATTTACAAGCAGTAGCTAAAAACATCAGCCAACCTGCACCTGGTACTGATAGAATAGTAATAATGACTTGGTGTGACATGTCAGGTCATTTGATGATTCTGAAGGAGAGATGATGGCATTAACCAATGAAATCAATTAATCTGTCTGCTGGAAAAAGAAATTGAAACAACAACGCTGACAAGGTTTAGGCCTGTAATACAGAGAGGGTGACCGGGAGGAATTAAGAGAACTAGCCATATACGAAAAAATGTCCAGTATTCAGCCTATATAACTGGCCACAGATTTAAGGATAGAATTGTTTATTTCTGACAGATAAAGGAAAAAACAATGGTGAAAGAAATTGACACATGACTGTATTCAGAATGGCCGCTATCCAAGTACTGGGAATATAACATTGCTCTTCAAAGAGCACAGCAGGAGGAAAATAGTGATTCAGATGGAGAGATGTCCCTGTGGGGAAGCCAGCAATTCTTTGAACTTGTCAGACTTACCTTGCAAGCTCCAGAAGGATTCAGATGAAGCTAGGAATGCACCAGTGCTTGATGGATAATTCCAGGATACCACTGTTCTCTTTGCCAATGCATATTCTTTAATGTCTTGGCAGTTCACAATGCTCTTTCTAGCAAGTCCTGCTTCATACAGCTCATCCTTGAAAAATTCTTATGAAAGTTTACCTGCCAAGATACAAAATGTATTCTCTCCGGTATTATCATAACTTTTGAATACAGATTGTCTGAAGCTGGCACTGGAACAATTTATCCCAGCAGAGAACATTGCCCCAAATTTACTCCATGACAAAAATCTCATTAAAAGTACGTTATGGCTGAAATTATCCACCCCTTACCTGAGAATATATAAGCTATGAAGATGTTGCCATTATCCTGAAATCAAATATTGTGAACACAGGACAGCTGGATTTAAGACTAAACTTAAAACAACTTATTGTAAGACATGAAGCTATGACAGATGAACAATGCTAATGTTGCCATACAATCATTGTAGAACTTTTACAGAATCACAGAATCACAGAATCATTAAGGTTGGAAAAGACCTGTAAGATCATCAAGTCCAGCCATCAACCCAACACCACCATGCCCGCTAAACCATGTCCCGCAGTGCCTCGTCCACACGTTCCTTGAACACCTCCAGGGATGGTGACTCCACCACTTCCCTGGGCAGCTTATTCCAGTGACTCGCCACTCTCTCAGGAAAGAAATTTTTCCTAATATCCAGTCTAAACCTCCCCCGGCACAACTTGAAGCCATTTCCTCTTGTCCTATCACTAGTCACTCGGGAGAAGGGACCAACACCCACCTCTCTGCAACCCCCTTTCAGGTAGTTGCGGAGAGCGGTAAGGTCTCCCCTCAGCCTCCTCTTCTCCAGACTGAACAACCCCAGTTCCCTCAGCCGCTCCTCATCAGACTTGTGCTCCAGACCCCTCACCAGCTTCGTTGCCCTTCTCTGGACACGCTCCAGCACCTCAATGTCCGTCTTGTAGTGAGGGGCCCAAAACTGAACACAGTATTCGAGGTGCGGCCTCACCAGAGCCGAGTACAGGGGCACGATCACTTCACTACTCCTGCTGGCCACACTGTTTCTGATACAGGCCAGGATGCTGTTGGCCTTCTTGGCCACCTGGGCACAATGCTGGCTCACATACAGCCAGCTGTCAATCAACACCCCCAGGTCCTTTTCTGCGGGGCAGCTTTCCAGCCACTCGTCCCCAAGCCTGTACCTTTGCATGGGGTTGTTGTGGCCAAAATGCAGGACCCGGCACTTGGCCTTATTAAACCTCATACAACTGGCCTTGGCCCATCGATCCAGCCTGTCCAGATCGCTCTGCAGAGCCTTCCTACCCTCGAGCAGATCAACACTCCCGCCCAACTTGGTGTCATCTGCAAATTTACTGAGGGAGCACTCTATCCCCCCATCCAGATCATCGATAAAGATATTAAACAAGACCGGCCCCAAAACTGAGCCCTGGGGGACTCCACTTGTGACTGGCCGCCAATTGGATTTGACTCCATTCACCACAACTCTCTGGGTTCAGCCATCCAGCCAGTTTTTTATCGAGTGAAGAGTGTACCTGTCTAAGCCACGATTCATCAGCTTCTCCAGGAGAATACTATGGGAGACAGTGTGGAAGGCTTTACTAAAGTCCAGGTAGACAACACCCACAGCCTTTCCCTCATCCATTAGGCAGGTCACCCGGTCATAGAAGGAGATCAGGTTGGTCAAGCAGGACCTGCCCTTCATGAACCCGTGCTGGCTGGGCTTGATCCCTTGGTTGTCCTGCACATGCCCTGTGAGCGCTCTCAAGATGAACCTCTCCATAATCTTCCCCATCACCAAGGTCAGGCTGACAGGCCTGTAGTTCCCTGGATCCTCCTTCCGGCCCTTCTTGTAGATGGGTGTCACGCTGGCAAGCTTCCAGTCGTCTGGGACCTCCCCTGTTAGCCAGGGCTGTGGATAAATGATGGAGAGCGGCTTGGCAAGTTCCTCCACCAGCTCCCTCAGTACCCTTGGGTGGATGCTATCAGGCCCCATGGACTTACAAGTGTCCAGGTGGCATAGCAGGTTGTTAACTGCTTCCTCCTGGATCATGGGGAGTTTATTTTGCTCTCCATCCTTGTCTTCCAGCTCAGGGAGCTGGATACTCTGAGGATACCTGGTGTGGCTGTTAAAGACTGAGACAAAGAACATTAAGTACCTCAGCCTTTTCCTCATCCTTCGTGACGATGTTCCCGCCCACCCCCCCACCCCCCCCGCAATAATACAGTATTTCTATATTTTGGGGCTTTAATTAAATTAAAATATTTTATTGCCTCAGTCTGCTCTACTACATACAATCAGATTTTTTTAATACCAAAATCTTCTTGTGTAGAACAAAACTCATCAATTTAAATTATAAAAAATCCATCCCTTAGTGCCATTGCTTCAAAACAGTTTGAATATTGCTGTCAAACGTCGTTAAGTGTTATCAAGTGTCATTGCATTTCACAGGATTTTTATACACAGTTCCGGCTATATCAAAACAGTTGGTCTCCTAAAAGTGTAAAAGTATGTCTAAGGGCAAAGGTTTGGCACTTAATGGTCTTCAATTTCTTTTATGTAATGAGGAAAAAGGAACATATGGTTTAGTTCAAAGCTTGATTGTAGTTTAATTGTGTTGATGGTTTTTGTCTTTTAATCAAGTGAACAAAGAATGAAGAAGTATGTGTATCTTCTGAGGCCAAAGAGAATTCACTGAAAGAGTGGAGGACAATTAAATATTTTGCAGATGTCACCTATATAAAAAAAAAAAGTCTTGACTTTCTATTTGGGGACACAATTAAGGCCTCCAGGAAAATTTGTCACAACCTTAGTTATAGCTCTTACCATTGGCAAGCCAATCCTGACAGCAATTTATTATCTCCTTGGTAATACCTGTATTAGTTTACACATTTTTTATTAGGAAAAATGAGGCATGTCATTTGTGAACAGACAGGAGAAGAAACTCTGTTTACAGAAGGAATGTCTTCAGACGAAACATAATCTTGCTATCTGAAAAACAACCACCAAGTATCTCATTCCAGAAAACAAAGTAGAAGAAAGATTCCATTGAAGATTAAAGGCAATTTGTATGCTGGAAAGATTAGACATATGAGCTGCTGACCATGTCCATTAGGTGTTGGCCTATATCTGGAGGTCTATAAGGGAGAAAAACTAACCATCCTGTCAAAGTGAACGTTCCCATGGTTTGCATATTTAAATGCACTCTTAATGAATGTCCGTCTCCTTTTCAGAAACATTAGGATTGGCATTGTCATAAGCAGATGGCTATAAAATTGAGATGAAATAAGACACCAGTACAGCATTCTGAATTTATTTTGGATTCAAATGGTCTTTAGTATGTGCAAATCATTAAAGTGCCAATCTATGCCTGAGGAGTATAAGGCTTTCTTCAATATTTTATAAGAGGGATTTTGATCTATGATTTATCAGTCAACAGACAGCACTAAGGGCAGATTTTTTTTTTTTATTTGGAATCAATTATCCTCTTGGTAGATAGTGGGATTTTTATTTCTATTTCTATATCTACTATTGAAAAAAAAGTTTGGTATATGCCTCTCAAGTTGAGTGACCAGCCATATAAGTAATATAAAATGCAGGTTTTCTTCTGAACTGAATAAAATATTTGTATGGCATGAACAGTTGGACATAACACTTTTTTTTATTTGCAGGTATTGTTCAACCCTGTTACATATCTGACTTTCACTATTTTCCTCTTCTGTGCCATTTAATGTTGCCTTTTTTTTTCTTCTTTTTTGTTATATATAGAGATTACTTAGACAAGAATTTGACAGGCCCAAGTTTTCCCATTCTTGGCATTTGCATCTCAAAATGTATAACAAGTCACTGCAGTAAGTATATACTTTACTTTCTGCAGCTATGTCTAACTGAAAAGCATTAGGAGGGGTGAGCAGTGCTACTATTGCTACTTGCTTGAGAAAGCAAATAATCTGAAAAAGCAATATCTGAGTTTCAGACTTTATAACAAGCCTCACTATTATTTATTTCTGAACTATTCAACAAAAAATACGCTAGCAGGCATATTATGTTGATGCTTCTCAGCTGAGCACCAGTTGTTCTGAGGCAGCATTACATGACTTTCAGGTTTTACAAGGAGCTGTGCCTGCTGGAGAAACATTTTCGTATCAGTACAAATTAAAAATTCTAACCCACCCACAGAATTGTGCTAGAGCCATTTCTTATGTGGGTATTCAGATGGGTATCTCCATCTTTTGCATACGTAGATGCTGAGGGATTTCTGAGGGTTCTTTGGTATTGAATTAGAGCACCTAAATGTCCTATTTACAAGAAACAACAATCTTGATGAGGGTTTCCCAGGAGCTCTTTTGCAAGAAATCCTTTTAGGAAGAAATATCATCCTGTCATCTTAGGTTCCAATTGCCTAGAAAAGACAGAAAAGAAAATAAGCAAAGGACAAACAAGTTGTTCATCCCGTGTGATAACACACAAGAACTAGGAGCATGCTCTCAGTGTGGTTCCCAAACTTTTATCAACGCCTGATAGCATGCCAGGCTTCCAGGTAGTTCTCCTCAGCAAAGACAGGAAGAAGCTATGATCTTCTAGAGACTACTGTGTCTAAAATCCAGCAGCCAGTTGTAACCATGAAAAAAATGGGTTAAATTATATTAAAAAAAAAATTGCTGGGCCCTGAGATATGTGATGTGAGACTCTACAGTGATACTGACTGAGTTAATTCAGTTCAAACCAACATTGCATTGGCAATTTTCCTTATCTGTATACAGCCCAAAGCATCAGGCCTCCTGAAACCATTCTTTTCCTTTGGACTATACATGCAATACAAGGATCATAGAATCTAGTTATAGCTCTCCAAAAATCCCCTCTGAAGCAATGAAGTCTCAAGTGGACTTAAACCCAATTCCTCACCCATACTTCTTTTTTTCTGTAGTGCTGCTGAGAAGAAGTCTCTACCAGAAGCTGAGGCCACAGCCTGATCCCCCTGGCTGATGGTTGTCAGGGTCTGCAGGCAGCTGACAGATTTGTTACAGATGGTGCAATTTTATTAAGATGCATAACTGTGTGTGACATAAGGGCACATAACTGGAAAGATATTCTCTCCTGCTGAACTGTTTCTCTGTTCTGAGGCATCCAACCTAAGTGCAGAACATCACTTCTTTATGTGAGATACTGTTTATATGAGGCTTCCCCCTAGCCAAATACTCTTCTAAATATCCTATTAAGAAAGACTTTGGTTTATGTGTTTTCTTCCTTTCAGTGCCAACAATGTGCTAGTTGTGTGTACCTACATGACAAATCATATGTAGCAACAAACCTAGTCCTTTCTAGAAATCAGAATCTTACAGTGCAAGATCCACAACTTCTTCAACACCGCTGCAAAAAAACTGCTTAATAGCATTGAGAAACTCAAGTTTTAAACCATGTATGGATAAAGTTGCTGCAAATCCCCTTGTGGTCGCAGAAATGTTAATACGCTAAGATACTAACTTTAGAAAGTCTGAAGGAAAATTAGATCTCTGTTTAGTCTAATTTTTCATGCATATATCCTTTTCCATTAAGCTGCAATAGCAAGAACAACAGCATTTATTTTGAAGCCTCACTACCAAAAAGTTGATAACAAGTTGCTGAGTGTTAAAGTTCTTATGAAGAAGTTCATTATATATGCACATTTTCAGGGTAGCTAGAGTTCTGGTAAATACAGGTTTTTCATACGGATTTCACACACATTTTGTGTGTTTTATTATGTGAACATCTGTTATGATCTGGATTTCACCATAGGATAACCTGGCTTTACGCATCAGTTATGAGGACCAGTTTCTGGTTTATGGGAGCTAAAAATTTAACACATTACAAAAGATTATGAAGAAAGGTAGGAGGCGTAAAAGAAAAGGGCTAGCTACAACAGTAAGACTCCAAGATATGACTCTGAACATACCCTGATGTGAATTTTTGTAATGTTCATGCTGACTTGCGCAAGATCTGAAATGCAATGTTATGGTGTTGCTACTGAGTATGTCCTGATTTGTATTTTTATGGCATTCACTATAGCTTTCAGCATTCAACTGCATACATTTCTGTAATGCTGGTGCTGGCATTGTGCTTTCAAACATATTTTATAAACAGCAGTGCACTAGTATGTATTTTTAGAAAACTAAAGCAGGTTTTGTGGGTGCTACAGTATATTTCTACTACTGCTGCTAGCTTTGCACTTTTAATATTGTTCCCTGGGCTCACATAAAGTTAGCTTTCATTTAGTTCCCAATCCATTTTTGTTAATTACAAACACCTTTCATCAGAAAGTGTTTGAATTTAAAGCGAGAGGAAACATAACAATAGTTTTGCAAACAGCATTCTGTGGAACACATTCTTAAAGCGTTCATGAACCCCAGATGTGTATTTACATGTATGCAATTTATCATGTGGATGCATCATAGAAGATGTTAGGAAATTATGCTTCATCTTTAGAAATACTGTTATATACTTCTATTGACTTTTCACAAGATCTTGATGAGCACCGTTCAAAACTGAATATGTAGAACTAAGTCTGGAGCTGCATTAGAAAGAGATAATTCATGTCTCCCTAGCTGAAGGTATGAATAAACTCACATTCTACAAATATATTCTTATATGACTTTCATTTTGTGAGCACCATGCCTTGACAGAGCTAATAATTTACTTATGTGTATGTAAAAAAAAAAAAAAAATTAAAAAGGGAATTATAAAGAAAATTAGCCTCACTCTCTTACCCAAAACACACATTTGCAATGAATCGCTCCCCGTGGGCTGAAGTCCACTACGGCTGCACTGCTGTCTAGAGCCTGAGGGGGATTCTAGCCCAGCATCTGCTCCTCTTTTTGATTAGGTATCACCAGCAGTACCCGTGCCTTTAGGCTGCATCTCTCTGATTGCCACAGTACACCTGGAAACTTCTTGGTAAAAGAGGATGCTTGCGTTTGGGAATTCGGTTAGTTTCCTCACCCACAGCTTGCTGTATCCTTAACAGCTTCATTCCTTTGATGGTTTTCTGTGCTTTCATATCCTCCATTTTTCACATTGAATAATGCTATAACTTTATAATGCTGTTTATCTTCTCCAGTATCAGTACTTCAGTCAGCTCTGTAAAACATGGAGTAGGACAAGGTAAAATGTAGGAATGTGCTTCACTTCATTCAAAAAGGATTAAACCGCTTCTGAATTTGGGACCTAGAGCCATGAGTCCCTTGACTGCTCTTTAGAACTTTGTGTATGCCCTTTTTATCCTGGAAAAAAAAAAAGAAAGCCTGTACCTCTAGAAGAAATTTTAATGAATTGCAGGGGATAAACCTCCAGTTGTGTACATTCTACAGGCTTCTGGTTTTGAATGATGGTGCTCAAGGGGTTATTAATTTAGGTGGTAGAAAGCAACTTGCATTACCGCACGCCCTTTTCTGAGTGGCATGGATTTTCTTTCCACTAACAATCTTGTTGACAGCAGCTGCTTTTTCAGGGACTGTGAAAATAATTTTGAACAAATAACCTAGCAGAATATTTTTTACCTTTTTTCTCTTTACAGAAATGAACTGTGAACTTACTGAATAATTCTTTTCTTTTTTATGAAGAAATAGAGATACTTTTCTGTACAATGTTGATGAAAAGAATGCAGTGGCTTGTCAGGATTCAAAAATTCTGCTTGGATCCAGCTGATACATTGCTGTATGGTGATGGAACATGCAACTGAATTTACATTTCCAGGTATAGACGAGCTTGAATCAGATTTACCAGCTCCAGCTCCCTTGCACTGCCATAATGAAGCAAATGCATAAAGTGTGGTTTGAAAGGCTAAATAATAATAGCTAATAGCTGGTCTAGCAAAATAGAAAACTAGCAAAGGATTTGGCTTACAGGTCTGAAGAAGGTCTTTCTGAAAACCTACCTCATTTTTTTCAAGCTCTCTCAATTGGTCGGACAATCAATTGTTCGACAAAAACTGGTCTAACCTTTCTCTACAAACCTTGCCTCATTTAAGGACACCCTGACCATCATAGCTATAACTCCAACACTACTACTACCAAAACATGGTAAATATGATCTTTGTTTCATTTTCTTGTTAACCAGATGTTTTTAGCACGATACCAAACAGCCAAAACGTCTGTATTCTGGTGAATTACACACATTTCCTATAATTTTGCTTAATTTTTTGATGTTCTGATGAGAGGCTGTTCTGACAACAGACCTATTCACTATGGTGCATGTGGAAAATTGAAAGGACACAAAGTGAATTGATTTAAACATGACAATGGTGTTAACTCAACACTTCTTTCAACTTTTGCTCAACTTTATTTTGCTGATAGCACTTGAAAAAAAACGCATTTCTAGTTTCAAAAGTGCCTTAGGCACTGCTTGGGAATTAAGCCCAGTCTTCCAGAGAGGCTAATGCAATGTTAAAACAATAAGCTACAAAAACCATTGATTACTCTACACCCATGCAACTCACTTCTTATTACAAACTTCATTTTATTTGCAGATAGAATTTAGTATCGGACAACATGAATCTTGCAAATGTTCTTAAGGCCCATCCTGCAAACATTTATTAGCAGGTTGTGTGCTTGTTGCCATGAATAAACCATTATCCTTTGCATAGTGAGCATTATGCCAGGCAGTAAGTGCTTATAAAAAAAAGACCTATTGGCTGTAATTCATAAGTAGTCTCATTGACCTGAGTAAGCACATGCATAAATGTTTGCAGGATTACACTTACATATTGTTGTCTATAAGTAATCAGATTGTGTACATCTTTAGTACTTGAGTTAATTATTGATCAAATACGGCAAAAATATACAAAGTTGCCTTTGTGTTCATGTTGTCCTTAAAATTTTATTGTCATAAATGTTTTAACCCATCCCCTTGCAAACCTTTACCAAATGGAAACCACAATATATTACAAAGTTCAACATGTCTAATAGATTTCCAATTATTTTTTTGTTTTATGTATGTAAGTGCCATTTTATGTAACACAAAGCAAAAAGCTGCTGTGCTCTCCTAAGGAAATAATCTTTATCTATAGGGAGAAATATGGTTCATAACATTTGAATACTTTCATAATAAACTCTCAAATAATGTTAAGTGTGCTTGCCCAGACACCAGCCACAAATAATAAGCTATCTCCATCAAATAAACAAGTGGTGTCTATAATGACTACTTGGGGACATCTACATTTACTGACTGCAAAAATTATGTCTCAGCCGTTATTTTATGGTTTCAGGAACCATAAAACCACTTAATAGCAACCAGCCATGTTCAAAAAACTAGTTATTCTAATAGCTGTTGTACTATGACCGATATCTTACAAAACTTAATTAGTGGAAAGAAGTGGTACTTGAGAAAGTATTACATAATCAAACCAAGATAAACAGGAGAAAAAAGTTATTATAAAAATGTTTCTGACTTCTTAGGTGTTATTAAATACAGAAAATATCCTTTTCTAAGGTATTGATTAACAACAGATTGAAAGCAAAAATAAGGAAAGAAATACTGTGTGCTTAGTAGTTTATATGATATTCTGTTGCCAAGGATCTCTGGTTCCAAGATTAATTTTTATTTCTCTCTCAGTAGATCTGTAGGCCTCAGAATGACTAAAGAGGGCTTTGCCTTTTAATGGCTCTATTCCCAAAAGTTTGTTTCTAAAATACTGATATTAATTTCTGTGGTGCAAATATAGGGTAAGCAGCAGGAAGATAGAAAAAAAAATTATATTATTAAAGAGCACGGCAATCATACACCTGCAAAACCAGGTTGGATAGTGTGTGTGTCCTTTTTTGCACAGCAGTGTTCAGAGTCTATGATGTTTTCTAAAAACTTTGAAGGTAAGTTTTTTCAATTTAAAGAATTGTTCTCTGCAGAGATACATTCATGCTTCTTCCTTTGTACAGATCTCTGAAGTTTTACCTCCACATTCTATTGTGATTCAACTCAGTTTTGCGTGAAAACACAGATGGACCCAAAATCCCAAGATAAGACCAATGAAAAACCCTTGAGTTTCAGTGGGTATCACAGTTTAAGACCAAACTGAGAGTGAGGAGACAAAATAGACTCGGATACCAAAACACTTGAACCGCAGACACCCATGCACAATTTTACACAACTTCGCTGCTCTGTGGGGCCTATGGCACCACCCTGGCAAAAGGGCGGCTGAGCGTGGCAGCTGCCAGCATGCACTACCCATCCCGTGGGTGAATGGCACCATCTGGGAGGGAGCACAGACAGCCTGGGTTGGTCCGAGGTTCCTGAATGTCCCTCCAGCTCTTTCATCTCTCGAGTTCTCCCCCAGCATCCCTTGTATGCCCCCAAAGTGCTACCCTGACCCACCACCCACAAGCAGTGCAGTGGGTTAGTTCGGCACTGTGAGGTGCAACGTTTCTCCCCTTTACTTCATGTCCACCTCTTGCATGGAGCCATAAAGCATAACCTTGGACTCATGTCTCCAATGAATCTAGCCCAGAAGAAACCCAGAAGAAAAGCTAGGAAGAACTGGATTCTGCCTCTGAGTTTAGTAGTAAACTTTCCACTAGGAAAGGAATACCTGGAGCTGTTGTTGTGGTATGTAAAAGGTAACTAAATGAAAATAGACTTTCACAATTTTTTTGTACAAAATATTTGAAACCAGGTTCAATGTTACATCATTAGTGTTGTGACACTTTTTGTCCTGTTATCAGTCCTTGTCTGTACAATTACTGGTGGTTATCTGTTGCCACTAACCCTTTCCCATTAAGTGACAACTTTGTAAGGTGCTCTGACCTGCACCATGTACTTGAATTTTCATTCCATTGTCTTCCAGGGCTTAATGCCTCTCTTAATCCCTCATGTATCTAATAGTCTTTCAACGCTTCCTTTCTCAGTCTCACTCAGATGTCACTTTTATGCAGATGATGCCAGGATTTAAATTCCCTTCAGTGCTCTGAGGCTTCACGTAATTGCCTTAATATCATCACCTCTTCTTTTTCCTTCGGCATAATTTAGATGGTTTTGGTAACACTAAAGCAAAAATGGTACTTCACGCTTCTAGATGCCATGCTGACCAAGAGTTAGAAAAATAAGTAATAGGATCATAAAAGCAGATGGGTTGATTATCTGTTCAGCAGGAATATTTTGTTAAAGAGTTGAAGCATCAGAGATTTTTTAAAAAATAGAATAATGCGTAATTTCAAAAAGACTATAGATTTTACCTGTATAAACAATTTTAACATAATGGTCTCTGAATTTTTTTCTGAGTTCTCTGTGATCCTTGAAGTCATTGCAGATTTAGGAGTGTTAAATGGCAATTAAGTAATTCACATAGGATTTTCTTTTTTCCCTTGTGGATACACAGAAATGGTCAGTATTTTGCCTCTAGTACTCAAGTATAGGCCTCTGAAAATATTTGTGCCATTAAAAGTTAATGACTGAAAATTACCTAAAAGTTGAACTGAATGCTCCTGTATATCCAAAAATGTAAGTGTAAAAAGTACATCTAAGAAATAATCATTCTAATAATCTCCATTTATGTTGATAATATTTAATGTACACCCAAAGCATTGAAACTGGTATTAAATGTTTATAAATATATTTTGAATTCTATGAATACTTTTTAAACATATATTATAAATCAGGAAATACTGTATATTGGGTTTGCGTGGCAAGGTTTTAGTAGCGGGGGGGCTACAGGGTTGGCTTCTGTAAGAAGTTGCTAGAAGCTTCCCCCATGTCCAACAGATCCAATGCCAGCTGGCTCCAAAACAGACCCACCACCGGCCAAGGCTGAGCCCATCAGCAACAGTGGTAACACCTCTGGAATAACATATTTAAGAAGGGGGAAAAAAAACCCTGCACAACTGCAGCCAAAGAGAGGAATGAGAATATGTGAGAGAAACAGCTCTGCAGACACCAAGGTCAGTGAAGAAGGAGGGGGAGGAGGTGCTCCAGGCGCCGGAGCAGAGATTCCCCTGCAGCCGCTGGTGAAGACCATGGTGAAGACCATGGTGAGGCAGGCTTTCCCCTTGCAACCTATGGAGGTCCACGGTGGAGCAGATATCCACCTGCAGCCCCTGGAGGACCCCACTCTGGAGCAGGTGGATGCCTGAAGGAGGCTGTGACCCTGTGGGAAGCCCACGCTGGAGCAGGCTCCTGGCAGGACCTGTGGAGAGAGGAGCCCACGCTGGAGCAGGTTTGCTGGCAGGACTTGTGACCCCACGGGGGACCCACACTGGAGCAGTCTGTTCCTGAAGGACTGCGCCCTGTGGAAAGGACCCACCCTGGAGCAGTTTGTGAAGAACTGCAGCCCATGGGAAGGACTCATGTTGGAGAAGTTCGTGGAGAACTGTCTCCCATGAGAGGGACCCCATGCTGGAGCAGGGGCAGAGAGTGACGAGTCCTTCCCCTGAGGAGGAAGGAGCAGCAGAAACACCATGTGATGAACCAGCCACAACCCCCATTCCCTGTCCCTCTGTGCCACTCGTGGGGAGGAGGTAGAGAAAATCGGGAGTAAAATTGAGCCCGGGAAGAAGGGAGGGGTGGGGGGAAGGTGTTTTAAGATTCAGTTTTATTTCTCATTATCCTACTCTGATTTGATTGGTAAGAAATTAAATTAAAGTTTCCCCAAGTTGAGTCTGGTTTGCCCGTGACAGTAATTAGTGAATGATCTCTCCCTGTCCTTATCTCGACCCATGAGCCTTTTATTATATTTTCTCTCCCCTGTCCAGCTGAGGAGGAGAGTGATAGAGTGGCTTTGGTGGGCACCTGGCATCCAGCCGGCATGCACCCACAGCATACCATAATGTTCTTTATGCTCTATATGTGCTTTATACCATGCAAATGTTCTTTATCTATACTATAATGTTCTTTATGTAGATTCTCCATCTGCATTCTCTTACTTAATGTTTTTAAATGCATGTTTCTAGCTTTAGCAATATGACCAGGATGGCAGATTTACTGCGAAACACACACAAATTTCTTCAGAGTGCTTTTTTTTATTCCTACTGCAATAGTATTATGTAGCATGCATCACACGGATGCTTTTGCGAAGAATGACAGTGTATCACTTCTTCTCTAAACATTTCAGAACTCTTTCAGCAACCTAACTGTCCAAGGTTTTCAGCAGCTAGCAGAAATCCAGCCCTTCGGATAACATTTAATTTGCCTCAGTTGCCACCAAATAAGGAATCAATAGCTTATATGGAGTCAGCATATGAGAGGTCTATTCACTGAATTTTTCTGAGATTCTTACTTCAAAAGACGTAATTTCCTCATGTGTTCAGCAAAGTCAATTAGGAATGCATGTCACAGAATCACAGAATCACAGAATGATAGGGGTTGGAAGGGACCTCTGGAGATCATGTAGTCCAACCCCACCCCCCACCAGAGCGGGTTCACCTAGAGCAATTGCACAGGAATGCATCCAGGCAAGTTTTGAATATCTCCAGAGAAGGAGACTCCACATATGTCCTTCTTTCTTCCTGTCTGCTTTGATCTCTCCTTAACAGAGGCCAAATTCTAATTTAAAACAACTAGCTTGTAGCTAAATGAAAATCCTGCAAGCCATGGGGCACTTGGGGTAATCCCAGCTCTTCTCCGTAAAACTTTTAAGTACATCACTGTGGAACAAGAATTTTTATATGGAGCATTTCCTTAATCAATAATGATGATTAAAATCACTTAGACTGATAGCATATTCCCGTATCCTATGTGTCACAAGCGCTTAACCCAGCCTTTACTATTAACAGCTTGCTTGATCTTGCAGAGTATGCAGAGCTGCCCTTCATCCTTCCTGCTCAAGCTCTTATGGCATTGTTTTGAGGTGGTAAATATCTGTGGGATAAATATACTTACTGCTAGTATATAGAAGAACCCTCTTCTATATAGCTTTAATAATACATAACATGCTTCACAAAGCAAATTCTGTTGTCACTACAAACTACTTCTGGATGTTCCTGATCTGAATTACTCAGCCCAGTATTCTGCATAAAGACAGAGACAGAATATTAGACTTGAAAATCTGGTCTCCTCCTCATTCATTTCTTCAGACAAATTAAATAAATAAAATCACATGGGTTAGAAATGCACAAGAGGACTACACCAGCATCAAAATGTTTACAGCATCCTTGGGATATTGACAACCATTCACTGGAAAAGTTCATAGCTTAAACTGAAATAAATCATTGCAGAATCAATACTTAGTTTAATACAAAAAGGAGGAAGGAAAATTTATTATCAGTATTTTAAAGATGGAGACTAAAGACAGTGATTTAATGCCTTTATTGTCTTGGTAACTTTTTTTCCTCTTTCCTCTTTCTTCCTTCTATTCTACTTTCATCTGTCTCTCATAACTCTCAGTACAGACATTTGCCATGACTCCTAGAAGAATCAACAAATATAAAAGACGGGAATCTCTTCTGAAGGTATTTTGTATATTCCTTTTATACATATGACCTGGCTGAATGTAAGCTACTTTTGCTGCTTGTTTTTTCCTATTTACTGCTCTTCTGTTCGGACTGATATATAATTGCATACTCTTGTTGTGTCACAGTAAAACTATAACTTTTCGAAGATGAAACTTCTTTTACTTTCTATTTAAAAATGTCTAGTCCTGCCTATATCAAAAGTTTTTCCGTAAAAGTGCTACTATAACATATAATATAGCATGGAACAATAACACAGTGATACTACAGCGTATAATACTGTAACATGTAAAAAACCTCATGTCATTCCTTGCTGAACCATCTTCCTGCCTTCCTCCTCTTTTTAACCACTTCTTCCTCTGTTTTCTCTCTCATCCTCATCTTTCTACATTTCAGTTTCAAGTTGTCTTTATTTATTAACGTCCATTTCTTCTTTCCTTTTCAATTCACATTTTTCTTACCTTACAAAAAATATTATGTGAAGATAGAGCTCCTTTATCTTTCACTTTATGTGTGTGTGGTCTACCTGGGATATGGTCTGTCTACTGCATTTTATTACTCATTTATGCCATTGGGGTATCCTAGCAAAAAACTACCTGAACAAAGCTGATGCCCTAAGGCATCTTTGGGGAAGTTTGCTGGCTTGTTTGTTTGTTCATTTAGTTGTATTTTTTATTTGGCATGGATTAGCATCCTGAAATGCACATTTCTTTGGCCATAACTGAGGGGTTTGATATAATTACCTGACTTAATATGGGAGTTCAATTCTGATGGCCTCGGAGTTCTTCTAAAGAAAACCCTTCTTTCTGTCTTCTCAAAGACACAGTTTTCTAAAACTGTACGTTAGTCTGATGCCCTAAGCTTTTTTGCACTAAGGGTACCTTGTCAGCTGAAACTTAAGGAACTAAAGTGATGCTCTCAGATATTATTTGAGTTTCATGGCCTTGGGGCTTCCTAAGGCAAAGATGGCTGCAAAAAAAAGATAAATTTATGTACCAAAGCCATTTTTTTCTGTTGGACAAACTAATGTTCTCATACAACAGACTTCTACATGGACCTTGAAAGCAAAGTAAGAGAAATTCTTTAAAACCAGATGCCCTTGGAAATGCATTTCTCCTGATATAAAATGATGCCCCAAAGACATTAGGTATTTCTTACACTACCCAATTCCATAAAAGTAGCAAAAATATTTTCTTTGCACTTGGATAAGATATAGTTATAATTTCTGTATCCTAGATGCATAGATTTTATATTTTGAAGTAATATTTATTAATGATGTTGGTTTTACCTCCAGGAAAACAAAATAAAATTTAAAACCCACCACAATAAAAACAAATGCAAGACCTTTTGCATTCTTTCCCAGATTGCCTCTGTAGTTAGAGGGCATCATCTAAAGATCAAGGTTTGGTGAGGTCTACTTTTGGACCTTAACCTGTCAAGGAATGTTAATGTTGAAGGGATGAATCTTACAGAAACTTTAGGTAAGGAGAAAGACTACTGACAGCTATTTCTTCAAGGCACTACTGTGCTGGATCCAAGGAAATCCTTGTTCTTTGTCAGTCCCAGTTTGGGACTTTTCACTATTATACTGAGCAATCCAAGACTGAGCAATCTTATATCCTTTAGGCCTTTTTTTTATTTTCCCCCTGAAAAAAGAGTATAAGGTGTAAATCTCAATTTAAAAAAAAGAGGAAAATATTTTGTAAATAAATTATTAAAAAATTATATATCTCATAGAACTTTACAACCAATTTTTATTTTATATTTTTCGACTATAATTTAATTTACTTAAATATTAGTGCATTTATATTAAAAAATATCTAAAATATTTTTGTGAATAGTCACGTACACAAAAGGGCTGTTCATTCTTTATTCTAGAAGCATAACTTTTTAGTGACAAAGCGTTCAAAGGAATATAGAAGGTCTTAAGGGATGTGTCTCTATTTTTATATGTTTCAGGAAGTGATAACAGAGCCTTTCATGCCTCATTATGAACTGGGTTTGCCTTTATACTCATGTAAACTGACTGATTTTGTGGGTGACTTCATGTGATAAGTATTAATAGGAGTGAATTCCAAACAACTTGTTTGTAAGTGAAGAGAAAGATATTATTTTTTGTGTCCTATCACAGCTAATGGTTCACATGTACTTTTGTATTTGTTTAATGTCCATAATGTAAATACTCTAGTGTATTCCTAAAATAATTTTAATGAGGTTATTGCACACCGTTAAAGAGCAATTGATCTTAAATATTTGCAACATTAATTGACATCTTTTGTTAAGTTTGTACAAACACCGTTGCTGGCTTTCTAATCCTCTATAATCTTTTATATAACCGACTCTGAAGATTCATTTCTCTTCTTGAAAAATGAAAATTTCTATAAAGCCAATACAGAAAGCCAAAGAAAAAGATGTAATATGCTACAGCAGTTTTTTTTCTGGATATACATATATCATGCTAAAATTGTGGGTATTTACTGTGAAGAAGTATGCATATATGAATTCAATTTTATATTTAAATTATGAGAGCCTGGAGGAAGCCTTCTACATTTCTGGACATACTTTTGGCATTCAGTAGGAAAAAAAAATCTGCATGTATGCATATTACACTGGCAAATATTGTTATAGTCCATCTAATATATTTGGGTACATGTGCTATAAATAGTTATTGATAGGCAATTTAGTAAATCATCTATACACTGTGTTGAGTATTATAACATTTCTTCAACATTTGAATACCAGACATAAGAATTGGAAACTTAAGCTCATATGAAAAGTACATTCAGTACAGAAATATATTACTGGTCCTGGAATATAAATTCTAACGTGTCTGAGTATTAGATTATGCTGAAAGACACTGTGCTGTCCATCAAAACTCCCTGTGTAAAATATTTGTTTCATTATCTGCCAGTTAAAGTAGATAGACTGGCGATATTCAAGAAAGCTTCTGCAATATCTCTAACTATCTTATGATATCAATCTATTATGATTAGCTCCACAGTTTAATAAAAACAAAATTCACTGATAATATTAAAAGTGCACACACACACATATATGTGCACATATAAAAATATGTGTGTGCATGTGCATATCTATGCATTTTAACCCTCTTTCTATAAAGATTTTAGGCAAGGTAAAGACCCGATATTCATATATAATAGGCTCAAAGATATCTGTGGTCTACATTTTATTCCCATGTATTTGAATGAAGTGGGCTAAAAGAGAACTACTAAATGAAAATTCTTTAAATCTCTCAGGGCAGTATTTCATTAAAGGCAATCACTTTCCAAATGTTTCTTATTCTTTTGCTATATTTATTGCCTCACAAAACTTTTCTTGTCATTTTCTCTTCAGGATCCAGTCATGAAGACCTGTTATCTAAGGCCTTATAAGGTTACAGAAGACTAAAATTTAAATATGTGTTCAGAACTGAGGTCTCACGGTCACAAGTGCTTGCAGGTCATTTCTTTCTGGAGGCATTGAAACTGTGTACAACGAACAGCTTGGTTTGCTTTTGCTTTTAATCTTTAATTTCGGCTTTTAGAGCTCTGGTTATCTGCTGACCTGGAAGGTTTTATGAGTTAATCCAGCTAATATGCAAGCATAGTAAAGATTCAGAAGTTAGACTTTTTTTTCTAACCCTTTCCCTCTGAGAAACTTCATTCAGAATGAGAGCATTCTTCATGAAATTCCATTCTTTCTTTCTGGTACAATACCTCTTCCCTTTCCTCCTTCTTCATAAGATGGATCCATGATTTGAATAGTCATCCAGAGTATGGAAAATCTAGGTACAAGTTTAGCTTCTTCCTGAATGAATTGAAACTCATATCTCTCATTGAAATGTTTTATCACTGTTTCCTGCTAATTATGTTCCTCTGTGCAAAAGCGTTCCTGTGTTACTCGACCTCTTCAGTATTTTTTTAAGTCAGCTGTTAAGAAGGGAGAAGCTGACCTCTCATCCACCCTGCAAGAACTATATATATTTTTTACACAAATAAGTCATCAGAAAATGTACATACACAGTGACTGGAGTGAGAGCAAAAGAATTTCATGTAGTACCGGGTAAGGAAGATAAAGAAGGCTGGGTTTGGGTGTACTTTTTATTGGCTGCTCAGGCATGCCAGTCAGAACTTCTGCCGTTTGAGTCATAAAACTGAGTATATTTTGAATTCACTCTGTAAGGTTCTGGATCCTAGCTAAGTTAAGCACCGTGGCTTTTCAGGCTTTATGGAGCCTGAATTTCTTTCACGTCTACCTCAAGATGTTTGTAAATGACAAGCAAAGCCAAATTCACAGGCCAGTTGAAAATATATAAAAACAAACCAGGCAAACTAAATAAAAGTGAAAAGTTGTTTCACACATCCCTTCTAGAAACAAAGCATGTGAATTTTTTTAGTGTTTGCCACAAAATCCATGACAGGAAGCAGTTTCCCATCACGCTCTGAAATGATGGGCAACAGATCTGGTATGTCTAAAGGGAGTAGTGAGTTTCACAACCCCACAGAAAATGTTAAACTGACAAGTTAAAATGGACAAAATAGTTTTGACATCATGTAATCTGTCAAAATACACTGTTTTTCAAAGTCAAGGCATTCTGCAGTGATTTATTGATTTTTATGAAGATTTCTGTAACAAGTTTTTTGACATTTTGCCAGATTGCTATGACCAAAAGGACTGACCTGAAACCTGAGGATCAAGTAATCTGATTCTGTTTTACCAAAACTCACAAAAAGTTTTTTTTCATTCCAAAATAAAATCAATTGCCTTGAAAGCTGTTAAACACACATAAAAGCTATAGCAGTGTTATGCTAAGAAGAGTTTCTCACACAGACAGAATCCACATCACTTGAGGATTAGGGATCAGGACCAATATCATAAACTTCATCCAAAATCCAGTAAGTAGTCTTGGAGCATCCACCTATTTTCTGTGTTTAAAGAAAAATATTCCACTTGATAAGTCAGATGCTTCTGTTCTGCACTATGTTCAAAGACAATCCTGTACTACATAATCCTGCTTGTCTCTGCCTCTTTCTGTCTTTCCTATCTATTACCTTTCTTCTTTCCTCTCGAAGTTATCACTGTCAAAGTGATAACTCAGGGTCTCCACTAATTCTGTCTCTGCTTCTTTCCCCTTCCATTTTTTACAGCCTTTCTCATTTACCTTTTCTCCTTAACTGTTCTCCCCCAATTTTTTTTCCTTGTGGCAGCCTACATACAAATCTCTGCTTTACTAGCCTTTAAATCTCAGATGTCTTCATCTAGAATCTAAAAAAGGTTCATGTGGACGGAAGCACAAATTATATGCACATTGTTAGTGCAGGAATTATTACTGCTTGTAGCTGCGGAACTTATGAGACCTCCTGTTTGTTAAAGGAGAGATATTAAAGGTCCAGGTTTCTGCAGAGAAAATAATGAAGAAATATCTTCAAATAATTTAAGGAATTCTAATGTACAGACTTGACAGTTCGTACTGTCATTTTCACATGTTTCCCAAAATATTTGGGCAAGTCATACATGGTAGAAAAGAGCCTTATTTGTGGGTGCATGTGCTGGAAATAGTCACCAGTGGTGAAATCTTCTGTATTGTTGTGGCTGGAAAACAATTAAACTGTCTTTAGAAGATAAGCAGGATGATATTTTCTTTTCAGTAAAAGTAAAGATGTTAATGAGCATATGTAACTAATGCATGATACCAGTTAATAAGAAAGCAGATTCAGTGCTCTCTGACACTATCTGCATTGATGATATCCAGAGGCCTATGCTAATTTGCCTCCCACGTGTTAGTTGTGCTTCAAGCAGTCGTGATAGGTGAAGAAAGAAAAGCAACTAGGGTTACTTAAAAAAAACCCACCTGTTTTAAATAACTGCTAACAAACAGTTGTATAATTACTTTTATGATATTGATGTGGGACATCAAATAGATTTAGAGAATATGAAAAAATGCCTAAACCTTCATGACAGTATGACAGCATGGGTGACTCAGAGATCAAAACCAGTAAGTTTTGAACAAATTCTCTGCTTATATGTTCTGCAGCATGTGAAGAAGTCCCAAGATACTGGAGAAATCTTAATACTGAATGTAGTTCCTATGGGGTATTTAAATTTTTCACCAAATGCATTTACTGATACAATTTTTTTATTACAGATTTAATGGAAAAAGATGTTAAATAAACATATGACACTTTGTGGAAATAGTCATCCTTTTCTTCCTACATTTCATGAACAAATCTCATATATGCAAATACTCAGAAACAGGCATATTGACCAGAATATTCATCATAAAGTTCAACTCATTCACATACTCAGGATGTGGTATTTCAGTTAAACAGATGTTATTTAGGAAATACTAGCAGATCTAAATGTAATCAGATATGCAAACAAGTACATACAGTACCTGGCTTTAGAAACATTAACAGACAAATGTCTCAACAAACTTCTGTTAAAATGCATTTAAAATCACTCTGCATGCTTCTAACACACTCTAAACTTGTTTACAGTCAATGTTCAAAATCCAGAAAGTCCTTTGTAAAGTTCAAATCCTTCTGAAAAACAATAATACACCATTTTAAAAGAAAAAAATGTAGGTAGTCATTTGTATTGAGAAAAAGCCTAAAGATCTTTGTTCCAAATGTTCTATAGAAAATTATAAATGCCTTAAGCAGATGCTACATTAGAACAACTCCTCAACTATAACTATAACTTAGTCACAGCAAGGTTATAAAAATGCAAGCAAATAAATTTTAGTATTAGTTTATTCTATTATGCTGAAATATTTTTAGAAATGTGTATTAATACAGTTATTACTAATAGATATGTTTATTCCTATAATTGAACTTTCAAAAATCACAGTGCTGAGATTTTAATAAAACTGGTAGTTTTATTAAACACTTGCTTAGTACATTTTCTTCAGAAAATCTGTATACTTAAAACCGACTGAAATAATGACTATATGAAACATCTTCATCTCTATGCAGATGAAGTCTATGTTCATGACCTTGATTTAACAGTCACAGAAAATCAACCAACTTAAAGAGTAATATGAAAAAATATTTGTGTCAGCATTTTTAGAGTAATCACGTATTTCAATATAGCAGTACAGTTTAATGAGAATGCCTTCAAAATAAATCAAAGCACTGGTGTTCTTTTTGAAAGGGTTGCTCATCACTTGAAATCTTCCAAAGAAGAAAAGTAATTCCTGAGAAACAATATATAGATCTTCAAAGAAGAATGAAATGTGAACATAGGAAGCTTTATCTAGTGTTTCTACTTAATAATACATTTATAATTAGTGATATGTACACAGTTAATAAATTCTAGGCTGAAGCACGAGTTCAGAACCTGAAATATGTTGACATTAAACAAAGCAGTTTTGATTTACTACTCAGTTGAAACAGATTGTTGTAAACAATCTAAAAAGTGTCCAAGGTTATTTATCTTTTTTTCTTCATTTATTTGTAATTTTGTTTTTATATTTATGAAGGAACCCAATTCTCAGTAAATAAAAATGAATGGAAAATAAATATTGCAAGATTCATCTGGGAATAGTGTGTTATCTTCATCTCCCAACTTCTTTCTCAGCTTTATTTGCCTTTTGGGGGCTGCTGCTTTCTTATTTCCTTTAATACATGCATTGACTAGTGCAATTTCTCTCCCTCTCAGATGTGGCAAGAAATTTCGTGTGTTTTGATAATGAGTGAGTAGACACCCAAGCTCAAATCCCCACAAGCTTACTTCTGACATTCTTTAATATTACTGTGATTTATCAAGGATTTCCACCGTTCTCTCCTGGCTCCTTTAAAAGATATTTTAAATGGTTTTACAATAAATCTGTTTAGTAGCTGTCTAATTTGACACACATTTTGACATAGTCAATTGTCACATGTGTTTAACACATTGCATGATAAGAGAAGCAGCTTATGAACTGTTCAAAGTTTGCCTTGTATGAAAAACATAGTGTTATTATTGCAGGTGTCAGATTGCAAGCAGTGATTAGATGATTAAAGAATCGAACTTACAGTTAATTATCTTTTAAACACCACTACACTATCTTAAAAACCAATTACTTATATTCCTGTCAGTATCTGGCTATCAGACTAAAGGTCCTCTCAGTGCATAGTCTAATTTGCCTAAAAGAAGTTAAAATTTTATTTAATGTTGAGAATACGCAATTTGGTTCATAAATATATTGTTAAAATAATTGAAGGACATATTAGACAATTAGTACATTGAAAATATTAAATGCAAATAAAATATTTATACAATGTAGCAGTATGAGTAATATATCTAGCAAGGTGTTACCTACCAACGTCATGCTCCACTGATCTGAATTTTAGCTAAGAATTTTTTGAGTTTGGTTTTAGAGTTGGTTTAAAAATTATCATTTAATGAGACTTTAAAACTAATTTGCATAATCCTGAAAGAAAATATTTTTCAACATTCAGAAGAGCTATCAGTATTCTTTTTCAAAGCTCCTATTAATTCCAGCTTCAAAAAGGGGAATGTTTATGACACCAAGATAAGAAAATACAAATACAGTTGTTAATCACTGTGTAATTACAAAAAGACTTTTCTTAAATTCATAGCAGAAATACCTTACAAGTTTTTATTTCACATTCATCTACTAACTTTAATCTTTCCTGTTTAATTGCTGGTCAGGAAATTTATAGTAATAGTCTACAACAAATAAACTTTATATAATTGAAGAAAATTTGTGAAAGCAAAAGCTTTACCTTCTTAAAACATTTGTTAAAGGTAATGTGTATTTGTTCTACAATATGTTTTGGTCATGTATGGTAATTCTTTCAAAGACTTTTGCTCAGATAGATCCCAAAGACTGGGCAGAGCCTTGAAACTCAGTCATATGCATAATGCATAATCTAAAAGCAAATCTAATAACAAATGTGATATTTAACATTTAAATGTTATTTCTTTGTGAGTTGGGAAGATTTTTTTACTCACATGAAAACAAGGTAATTCCATCATACACTGTTCTGCAGGGTTTTGCTCCTGTCTTATGACCCATTGAGGGGGACATGGTCCTGAACCATGAAGCTGCATCTTCAGGACCTCAGGAGAGATCTGTGAAGAGCCACAATGCTAATCTTCAATACATTCGTCTTCATGAGATCACTAGGATGTTCCTAACATTTCTACAGGAGTGCTTTGACACTCTGTCCAGAGTTGTTCACCAGTCTTTCTGAGGAAGAGTCTACAAAGGGGTGAATCTGCCAGAGGATACAGATAGCAAGTTACAAATACGGCCATGGGTTAGGGCGTCAGCAGGCTGCAGCTGGCTAAAAGTGAATCATATTTTGTATCCTCAGATTCTGGGAAACCCTAATGTATCTTCACTTCTTTATTCTCTGCTGACACATCTGAAGGAGAACATCAAGCCAGACATATAGGTCCTGTGAGGGATTCTCAGCCCTAGGCCCCAATCAATGGATAAGCAACAACCATCACTTATCAAACTCATTCCTGTTACTGATGTCTCAGGCAGGCATATTTCCTCCGAATTTCTTCCCTGCTTTTCCAGAGAAGCAAGGGGAGACAAAACCAGGCCTTAAGGCAGGGTCAGCATATAGAAATGAACTTCTGCTGCTGACTTACCTGAATCATTTCAGGGTGGCAGACAAAACCAAGAAGTCAGAAGAAAGCATCTGCTGGGGAGAAGAGTTTGCAAACAAATGTGTAAATAGGGTGACTGGTGTCACTGTTTTCCCCACCAATATTTTTATGAATGTATTGAATGCAAAAGAGGAGATTTCTTCTTCAATTTGTTTAGACTTTGGTAGACAATCAGGCCACAACGCTGTATCCAGCAGGGCAGAGAGGAACTTACTTTTTTTTTTTTTTGAGTAATCTATTCCAACACAAGAAACGCTCACTTATTTATTATTGAAGTGCAGTCTTTTCAAAGCCTGAATGTCTCCCCTTAATTAGACAAACATTATTGAATTGTTTGACTACAGAAAGCCCCATGTTGGCATAAAAGTGACCTTAGAACATTTATTTCAGGGACCCCTGAAGGAGTAAAGTAGCTTTATATTGCTGCTTTTTCAATTTAATTCTGGCATGTAATGCATTTGTTGGCATACATTTCCCTATTGCTTAATGCTAGACATACATTCAAATGCTGATGAAAAAACAGATGTGTTTGGCCTTTTGAAGATCTCTTACCATTCAAACTTTTCTGAGAGACTTCATGTTTTCAGTTCCCCTGGCTGACAGTTTACTGCAGCTTCCTGTGAGGGGAATTCCAGAGAGGAGAGATCTTATAGGTGACATAAGTGACATTCCAGGATGCGAGGGACATCTTCTGTGCCAAGAATAAGGGAGACCACATGGGAAGGCTATTATCAGTGTGAAACATTATTTTGAGAGGCAGCCAAAGAGCACTGATTAATAACCTGGATTCCAGAATTTATGACATTGCATGACTGGTTTGATGTTTGCCCACAGGCTGAAGCTGGGTGAGATGGGTCAGGGAAGGGAGTCAGAGAGACCACTGCTTGAAAGAACTGGAAAGGGGACATGATCTGCTTAGTATACAAAGAAGGTCAGAGCAAATTACAGATTTATTGGAGGCAACAGTGTTCCTGCCCATGGCGCCTAGGTATAGCAATTTAGCGCATGATGCAGTTTGACAAGTTGGCACATGTGATTGCAAGTTAAAGGCAGCCCTTTCACTTTAAGTTCAGCCCGCTGAAATATTTCTGTGACAACTGACATCCAAAATTCCTGGTCCTTGTGGAATAGCTTTCTGGTGTCCTCACTGAAGTTAGTAAACACATGAGCATACTGAAATGAACTCCGCATTTCCAGTGAAGTGTACAAAATCCTGTATGAGATTTAACCCTCTGAACTCATGATCATCCTGAAATAGTCTGAGAACTAACTTTTGAGGTCCACTGTTCTTCACATTGGGATGCATGAGGCAAGGGAAGAAAAAGTGTGAGGTACAATGTATAATACATGTTTGCACCCTGGTATCTTAATACTCCAAAGACTTGCTAGACTGCATCAGCAAAAGAAGTATGAGCTCCTAGTACTGCAGGTGTTAGGCATTATGGCCAATATTAGGGTGGCAGTTCTGCCTCCAGTTACAGAAAAACACTGACTAAAGCATCCTTTCTTTGGCCTCGTCTGTCCCACCAACTACGGCAGACATCATTTCTGTGTGGATCCTCAGAGAAAAAAGGCTTTTGTTCACATATGAGGTACTGTAGGTTTATCTAGTAGGCTTAATGAGTAAGGTCATACATACTAATTGGTGTGGGAGGCAAAGGGGACGTTTGGCAAGTCCAAGTTCTTTCCTGATGAGGTATGGTGTGAGTGCCATCAGGAGGAGTCACATGTCCACCACGGTCTGGAGCAGAGCTCCTACTGACACAAACTTTGGCTCAGAGAATAATAATCTAAACTCAAGCACATTTATCTAAGTCAGCACAGATGGGGATCTTTGTGCGTTTCAAGATACAGTAATGTCTCAAAATACAGCTCAAAGAGTAATGTGGCTGTAATTAAAAAGAGCAGCTAGATTCAATTACATTTTCATTGAAGAAGCTATATCTGTTTGAAACAACTAGTAGAAATAACTGAAATATATATATTTTTTTAAAAATCAGGCAAGTTATAATTTCTACCTTTATCATCATTGCACATTAGATTGGGTTTTTTAATCTGAAACCGTCATGTATTTAGTTATTACAGTTTAAGTGGCTGAATTTCCATCCTTTCAGGACAAAATTTGTGGATTTTTAATTTAAGCTTTTTGCTTGACTATCTTTTCAAAACTAATCAGTTTCAGTAATACACCACTAATGTACTCAGGTGATACCAATTTCAATATCATTTGTTATATACAATGGATTATATTACAGGTTTACATAAGGACTTGAATGTTATGATAATAGTCTATCAAATAATACGTCTTGAACTGTTAAGGTAAAGTCTCTTATTACTTCCATGTGAATTACTGGGACCAGATCTTAGGCTCTTGCAGTCTTTGAAACTCACTGATTTTTAAGGTGTGTATTTCAAGATATCATTTGGTTTGAAATTAACCTATCAGGGGCTTTACTGTCTTTTGCAGATGTTTTCCAATAAGTATACTAAGTTAAGCAATCAGTATATACAATATATGTTACATATCTGTAGCCTCCAGAGATATATTTGCCAAAGAATTATGCACCAATTACATGGTATTTTTCACAGAGATTTTTCATGAAAAGCCCTGAAGATGCCAGTGGTGAACAAATGTCTGAGGTTTAATATTTAGAAAAGCAAACATCTCAAAGAACAACCAAGTGCATCATTCTCTAGAGAGGAATAAGCTAAAATGAAAAGAATCAGCAAAAATTAGTTCAATAATTCATCTGCTACCTAAAATACCTAAACATAATTTGCCATGAGAAGAGGAAGGCAATGCCACATAACCAGTCCAAATTAAATGCTGATTTTTTTTCCCCCTTTAAACTGTTCACAAAAGAGCAGTTAAGATTTCATACAAGGCATGCATATACTTACTAAAAAAGCATTTTGTCTGACAGCTATCAGTTAACATCATCCCTTTGGCTGTCTTGTAATCTTTTAAAGTGATTTTCTTCTTACTGTAGTGTTCAAACTGAGTCTTGATGGATGACTTGGCTCAGAAATAGATGTCAATGTGGGTGATGGAATTAAAAAGCCCAGATTTGGGGTTTAGGGGTATAAAAGGTGAAAAGAAGAATGATTGTTCATACTTATATTTGTTTTCAGTAACCTGTAGTCACAAAATGAAAGAATATAACAGATGCTAGTTAACGACGAAGACACATTAACAATAATACAAATGTTGACGGCTGTCCATGGAAATGTAAGCTGAGTTGAGACAACAGAAATCACTAGCAGTACCCATCTTGTTCTGTTTTGACATAGGACAAAATATATATACTTCATAAAACCAGTATTTTCCTATGATTGCTAAAATGCCGGAAACATTGTGGCACTTTGATACCTCCTTTTTCAAATGTCTCTTACATTTTTTTTGCTACAGATAAGAGAACAATATGGCAACTAAGTAGGTGATTTTGTGCAACTTTTTATATCTACTACATGAAATTATACTTGGGTTTGGTTTTTGATTTAACAGAGAGAAAATTATTCAAGGGTTAGTAGTTATCCATCCACAGATAAAGGAATATAAATTTTTATACCATTTGCATCTAGTAATTTACTTCTGAGAATGCTAAGGTTCCCTTTTACCAGTTCCGACTCTTACTGATCCTAATAAGGTAGCATTCCTAACTTCTGGGTATTAATGTGAAATATGGATTAAGAAGTGATTTCTTCTTGCAGATTCTTGAAGTTGCATCAAAAAGTGGATATATCTTTCTAAAATAAATGCATATTTGTCTTGGGGGGTTGTTCAGTTGCAAAGGAATCATATGTTCTCATTTTCCAAACTATTTAATAATTTAGAAAATACGTCTAACACATAGCTTTTCAGTTCCATGTGTAGCAATGAGTTCCAAGGATTTTTGGTGTGTGTTAGAAAGCATTTTATGCTGTTAGTTTAAACTTCATTTCCTTTCTGTTCAGCTGGATTTTTTTAAGCTATGATGAGAGGTTAAGTAATACCAAAAATCTGTTTTTCTTAGTCCTTATTGTATGATTATAGTTTCTATTACTTATATAAGGTCTAACTGAAACAGTTACAATCATTTTATTTTGCCTCACAGCAAACTTTTTATACCTTTAATATTTTTTCTTATGATCCCCTGCATCTTCATTTTTCTGACAGGGATCAGTATTTCATTAATAGCATGGAATGAAAAGGACAGGCAGAGCTATCGAAAAGAGATCTTCATTGATCATATCAAGAGGCCAGAGTTACATGCTGAGAAGTTTGGATTTACCAGGAAAAAGTCTGGCTGCCCATTCTCCCTCCTGAGGTCATGGTAATACAACCAGCTCTTCCTAAACCTTGGGGGTTCTTTCTCCACTTCCACTCATCACTCTAGAGCCAGCACGGATTAGAGCTCTATCACCTTTTATATTTTAACTCTTTTTGCTAAGAGGAGTTTCAGTATGGTTAACACTGGTGGCTGTTTATATAGCTGTCCCCATTACTATTATCAAGAGAGAAATATGCATATAAAGGATGGGAGCTGTTAAAACCTAAAGAATATATAGACTGTTGCCAGGTTTTAAAAAATAGAAATCCTCTTATCTGTGGAAATGCTGTTGTGGTGAAGGGAGGGAGATTGGGGAGTTCAACTTATACTTGCATGCAGTTCTACTGTCTACATAGCCATTTGTAGATCTTGGCAACTTGGATTCCAGATCCAAATATTTGACATGATTACTGGTCTGTACTGGGACATAAAACAAATTAGAAAGTCACCAAGGCTGATGGGAGAGTGCAGATCCAAGACAAATGTCTACCTGGTTGACAAAAACCGATCTGCTGCAATTAGCATAGTACAATAGTTCAGCTGAGTCTGTGCCAAATTTCATTCAGGTAGACACATCTCGTATCAGGCAAATTCATGTAAAGCAATCTCAGAGTCACCTGGCCACATGTTTTCAGTCTCTTAAACTTATAAGCCTGTCTCCTGGGTAGTGTCATAATCCTATGCTCCATTTCTCTGTTGATATAGCTGTTCAGTGAATGCTGTTTTTCCAGGATGTTATTTCTTTTCTTTCTGGACCTTCTGTCTCTCTCTACCTGTAGCTATATATAGTCTGAAAAAATGAAACAGCAATCATTCTGGCAATTAGTGCCTCTGAGCCTTCTCAATAGAATAAAAGACTAAGAAAGATCTACCTACCAGTGAGTCACTTCAGTTTCCAGACCTTTGGTTACACTGCAAATTTTTATATGTATTTGTTCTTCTGCAGTAACTGTTGACTAACAGAGCAATATACTACCATTCTTCATGGGTCTACCAGGCTTCCGTGGAAGTAGCACCAGTATTGAATCTGACTCCTAAAGTGGTGAAGGTGAATGTAAAAGTAGTTCTTAGGCTTTGGGATTCCAGGCAGAAAATCTTTTCCAGGTGTATCTTTTACTACTGTTAGGACCAGTATTGAATAAAAATAATATATTTTAACTAAATTGTCCAAACAAATTACAAAATATTCCACTATAAAAAAAAAGAAAAACAAAAAAAAAAAAAAAACCCAAAAAAATCCAAACAGAACCATACTACTTATTAATAAACAAAAAAAAAAAAATAGTGGACCAATGCAGGCAGTTAACTGGCATTATAATCAGTTCTACAGGTGAGATTCAACATATTAGAGTTTAAATTCCTTATTTAATGAATATTAAGTTTCTCAGAATAGCATTCACATCTCCCTCTATGCTTGTAATAAGGTACCTCAAATAAGTAATACGAAATATGAAATATTCTCTAACAGAGAAGCGTATCTAACATCTTTTCTGTCTCCTGAACTTTTGCTGCTAAATAGCAGCCTGAATTATGTGTCTCTTGTCAAAGTTTCTTTCTTTGCTTGTGTGCTAAAATGCGTCTTTCTTAATTTTCTTTGAAAAGATATTTGAAAGAAAGGAAATGACTGTGCCCATTTTTGTGTATTATCCAGTGTTAATGCATTCCAGATTTGCTTTCCTTCTTCTCTCAAAGCTAAATCATTATTTCTTATCTGTTCTTCATTCCTGGATGGAGAAACACAAATGAGAATTTCCCAATCCAAGTTCTTTCATACATGTATATATGTGTGTATATGTATGTATATGTGTGTGTGCACATAGATGCAGACTCCATTTCATTACGCAGATACTGTTCTGGGGTATACTAGATATATAACTTTATTAATTGTTCATCTTACAACTTCTATCACCAGACTCATGGACCAGCATTTTCACAACTAGTTTCATATACAAAGGACAAAGCTCTTTCTCATCCAGCTATCCCTGTTGTGGTTGTGGGGTGCTTTCTGGGTAAGACATGGGATGTGTAATTTGTTAAATTAAAAAAGCTTAGAGTGAAAAGCAGTTGTCTCAATGTTTGATTTACCTTTGTGGTTAGAGCCCTGGATGAAAACCAAGATCGAGTTTAAGGTATCTATGGCACATTGTTAAATTATGGTTTATGGTAAGCCCAGTCTCAGATTCTCACCTTCAAGCCTGCTATTTGTAAGCAAGATTCAAACAAAGACTTGCCTATAGTTATCTCTCTACACGCTAGCATTCTGTGTTACTTTCCCATACCTGGACCCCTGCTACTTACTTAGTGATAGTTTGCTTCATCGACTCTAATGGGCCTCACTTTCAGGTGGTGCACATGCTGATAGGAACTTTGCTCTGATCATGTAAACTGGGCAAGTAATACATAAAATACGTACACTGGCATCATTAAACAGGAATACATTAATTGCATTATAACCTCCTACTAAATTCTAGTGACTTCGCAGGGACAAACACAAAGCTGGTTGAGGACCACTGGTAACAGGAATCTGAAATATAAAATGTCAAATAAATAATTAATTTGTACATATGGCTTCAGACTATTTTCCTTTCCTTTTTCCTTCATATCTTGTAATTAAAAGTTAATAACAGAAGACATGGGTGGACAATGGCAGTTTTATTAAATCTGCGCTCAAAATAAAACTTTTTTTTTTACCAGAGAATACTAAACATTTCTCTTGAAGGTCTTCATATTGCATCAAAAAGAATGTCCCTGACTTCTTACTCTGTTTCAGTGGTTCAAAAAGACCAATGAGTATGAGCGTAAGTGCATGCAGGAGAAGGAAAGTACCCTTAAATGACATATTTATTTTTCATAAACAGGCAATTTGCCCACTTCAGGGGCAAACTAGAGCAGCTATTTTACCTTGCAGGAGCCTTTTATTTTGGTGTCTGAGTATGCTTTCCCGCAGAAAGTACTCACACAACAGTGTGTGGGAGGAATACTTTTGAACTCAATGTAGCTATGTACGTACATATTTACACATACATGTTTGTGTGCGTGTGTGTAATTTGAGATTACCGTGATGGGGATATTTAAGAGGCTGACAGACTAGGCCATTCTTTAAACTTTAAAATGAAAATTTACTAAATTCATTCATTAACAAAACACTCTGTGCTGATGGTTACTTCTTACATATTATTAATCATTATCACTGTATATAGCAAGCTGTTTGTCACTAAAAATCAAACCCTGAATTAGTTGTGAGCATGCAATACCTTGAAGTTGATGCCGTATGCTTAGCACATGATGGCTGTGGTCTGTAGTGATTCCATAGATGATAAAGTTTGAGAGCTCTTTGGTGAGAGAAATGAGAACCAACACAAACTTGTTTTCTTTTTCAAGTTCATTATGGATATTTTATGCCGCTTGCCACCTCCACACAAATGGGATCTCAGATGCTGCTCCAGATGCTGCTTATCTTGGGTTTGGTTTTGATGGTCATCCTTCTTGTATGTTAAGCAGGGTGCTCTATCTACCTGCAGTCCCTTGTGTTTATCCTGTTTGCTGTTCTTTATTGTGGGATTGCAATTTCTGTCACTTGGATGGCTCCTACATGCAACTGCGCATGTTTTTGCTCGCACCTTTGCTGGTCACATTGCTTCCATACTTAGTTAAATGCTTATACATTGTGTCTGGCTGTCCTTGTTTCAGCTGGGACAGAGTTAATTTTCTTCCTAGTAGCTGGGAGGGGGAGTGAGTGAGCAGTTGTGTGGTTCTTAGTTGCTGGCTAGGTTTAAACCATGACAGTCCTTTTTGGTGCCCAACGTGGGGCTCAGAGGGTTGAGATAACGACAGATCTGACCACAGCATGTTAAAACAAATTTGTTGTAAGCATTCGTTATTAGGTTAATATTGGCTGGTCACAATGTTGATTTATTTGCTTTCAGAGTTGTTGTGCTTGTTCTCAGAGTTGTGTTATGTAACACCTTACTTGCTGCATATGCTGCCTGTTGTGCTGTTTATTACCTCTGGGGGCTGGATTAAGCTTATCATTTTCATGTACTGTGTAACACTGGCTTATGATATGATAAAATCATCTGTCATGAGACTAATCTGGTATTTGTACTCAGCATTGCTGCCATCTCCATACTTCGGGAACCATCTCTTGGAAACTATTAATAATTACACTCTACTTTTTCTCCTCGGAGAGCCAATTTATGGGGGAGACAAGGGAGAACACTTTCCCCTGCTTCTTCACCTTCCCTTTCTCCTCCAGGCTAGTTACAATTCTCGAGAATTTTGAATATCCTTGGGATGTTCAAACAAGCATGTTCCTATTGCTACGTCTCCTGAATGTGTTTCAGGTCTTGTTTAAGGTTAAACAACTATTTAAGACTACCACTCAGAGATCTGTCCCGAGGCTGGGTAGTTATGAGTGGCAGGGTGTGTGGGATAGTATGAGCAAGTACCTAGGACAGTGGGCACCTCCACTGTTTTGCAACTTCACCCCTGAACAAGTGCAGAATCCTGAAAAACTAGTAAAATAACTGGAAAAAGTATGCTGGCACCCTGGCAATTCCAGAGAGATACAAAACACTGCAACGTGCTGGGGCCTGGCCCATGCATCCCAAGCCCTGTTCAACACTATTCGGTACCCTCAAGGGGAAGCGAAGGTCTCTGATAATGATGACAAAATGACAGGCAGTGAAACTACTCCAACCCCCTGTGACAGGCATTGCGGCTACTCCAACCCTTGTGACAGGCCGCACCTCGAATACTGGGTTCAGTTTTGGGCCCTTCACTACAAGAAGGACATTGAGGTGCTGGAGCGTGTCCAGAGAAGGGCAACGAAGCTGGTGAAGGGTCTGGAGTACAAGGCTTATGAGGAGCGGCTGAGGGAACTGGGGTTGTTCAGTCTGGAGAAGAGGAGGCTGAGGGGAGACCTCATCACTTTCTACAGTTACCTGAAAGGGGGTTGCAGAGAGGTGGGTGTTGGCATCTTCTCCCAAGTGATGAGTGACAGGACAAGAGGAAATGGCCTCAAGTTGCACCAGGGGAGGTTCAGGCTGGATATTAGGAAAAATTTCTTTACTGAGAGAGTAGTGAGACACTGGAATAAATTGCCCAGGGAAGTGGTGGAGTCACCATCACTGGAGGTGTTCAAGGAACGTGTGGACGAGGCATTGTGGGACACGGTTTAGTGGGCATGGTGGTGTTGGGTTGATGGTTGGACTTGATGATCTTACAGGTCTTTTCCAACCTTAGTGATTCTGTGATTCTGTGACAGGCACTGCAGCTGAACCAGAGAGCCAACCCATGCCGGTATCAGTCACCCCTATAGACAAGAAGAAATATTGGATGAGAAAGTTTGCTTGTTTAGTAAGGGGAGAAACTCCTACTAAGAAGGGGAAGGAGGAAGAAGTGGACAAGACAGGCTACTCCGAAGCAAGGTCATCACGAGAAGACCAGGACTAAGAGGCAAAACTCATGAAAGAGGCAGTAACCACCCGATCCCTATCCCTGAGTGAGCTGCAAGTTATGCTAAAAGATTTCAGCCGTTGTCCAGGCAAGCACGTTGTCACCTGGCTGAGCCGATGCTGGGATAACGGGGCCAGTAGCCTGGAATTAGAGGGTAGGGAAGCCCAGCAGCCAGGATCCCTTTCTAGGGAAGGGGGCATTGACAAAGCAATTGGAAATGGGGCACAAGCTCTCAGCCTCTGGAGGCGACTCCTGTCAGGTGTGAAGGAAAGGTATCCCTTCAAGGAAGATGTTATATGTCACCCAGGCAAGTAGACCACCATGGAGAGAGGTATCCAGTACCTGAGGGAATTAGCCATGCTGGAGGTGACCCAGATAACAAGCAGTTATCCAAGGATCCAGATGAAATCAGGTGCATACAACCCATGTAGCAGAAGTTTGTACGGAGGGCACCATCATCATATGCCAACTCATTGGTAGTAATGACCTCGACAGACAGAGAGCAACAAACAGTGGATGAATTGGCTGGCCAACTCCAGCAATACGAAGAAAGTCTTTCTTCCTCCCCACGTGCCTGCGTCTCAGCTGTGGAGAAACTGTCCCGGGAGTTCCAGCAAGTCAAAGAGGATATGCCCTACTCCCCACCTGTATGGACCAGTGTCTCAGCTATTAGGTATAAGCGTTCCTCTGCTCAAGAAAGAGGACATAGTGGGTACGCACCACAGGCCACCCTGTGGTTTTACCTGCATGACTATGGAGACGACATGAGGAAGTGTGATGGAAAACCTGCCTGGACCCTAGAGGCACAGGTACATGAGTTACAAAGAAAAACAATCACAAAAGGGGGCTCTTCCAGAAAAACTGCTGCACCAGTTTCAAGTGGGCAGTTCCCCAGACAGAGTAGAAGAGCTTATCCTACTTCCAATCTTAATAAAGGGACTTCTGATTCGTATTTACAATAAGTGAGTAATGAATACTATGACCAGGACTAGAAAGGCCCTGCCTCCAGCCAAGTGGAGGAAGGGGACAACCGGGTTTATTGGACTGTATGGATTCGATGGCCTGGCACAAGAGACCTGCAGGAGTATAAGGCTTTAGTGGATGCCAGTGAACAGTGTACCCTAATGCCATCAAGCTATAAAGGGGCAAACACATCTGTATTTCTGGAGGGGAATCCCAACAGCTAACTGTACTGGAGGACGAAGTGAGCCTAACTTGAAATGAGTGGGAAAACATCCCATTGTGACTGACCCAGAGGCTCCATGCATCCTTGGCATAGACTACCTCAGGAGACTGTATTTCAAGGACCCAAAACAGTACTGGTGGGCTTTTGGTATAGCTGCCGTGGAGATGGAGGAAGTTAAACAGCTGTCTAGCTTGCCCGGTCTCTCAGAGGACCCTTCTGTTGTGGGGTTGCTGAGGGTCAAAAAACAACGGGTGCAAATAGCTACCACAATGGTACATGGGCAGCAATATCGCACCAGCCGAGACTCCCTGGTTCCCATCCATAAGCTGATTTGTTGACTGGAGTGATCAACAAAACTCGCTCACCTGGAAGTCTAATTGAGAGTGGGGACTAGCAGTAGACTATTGCTGCCTGAATGGAGTCAGGCTGCCGCTGAGTGCTGCCGTGCAGATATGCTAGAACTTCAGTATGAACTGGAGTCAAAGGCAGCCAAGTGGTATGCCACAATTGATATCGCTAATGCGTTTTTCTCAATCCCTTTGGCAGCAGGGTGCAGGCCACAGTTTGCTTTCACTTGGAAAGGCATCCAGTACACCTGGAATTGACTGCCCCAGGGGTCGAAACACAGCCCTACCATTTGCCATGAACTGATGCAGACTTCACCAGAACAGGGTGGGGCTCCAGAACACCTGCAATACATTGATGACATCATCACGTGGGGCAACGCAGCAGAAAAGGTTTTTGAGAAAGGGAAGAAAATAGTCCAAATCCTTCTTAAAGTTGGTTTTACCATAAAGCAAAGTAAGGTCAAAGGACCTGCATAGGAGATGCAGTTTTTAGGAATAAAATGGCAAGATGGACATTGTCAGATCCCAATGGATGTGATTAACAAAATAACAGCTATGTCTCCACCAACTAGCAAAAAGGAAACACAAGCTTTCTTAGGCGTTTTGGGTTTTTGGAGAATGCGTATTCCAAATTACAGTCTGATTGTAAGCCCTTGCTATCAAGTGACCCGGAAGAAGAACGATTTCAAACAGGGCCTTGAGCAATGACAAGCCTTTGAACAATTAAACAGGAGATAGTTCATGCGGTAGCCCTTGGGCCAGTCTTGGCAGGACAAGATGTAAAAAATGTGCTTTACACCACAGCCGGGGAGAATGGCCCTACCTGGAGCCTCTGGCAGAAAGCACCAGGGGAAACTCAAGGTCGACACCTAGGGTTTTGGACTTGGGGATACAGAGGATCCGAAGCCCACTATACTCGAACTGAAAAAGAGATATTGGCAGCATATGAAGGGGTTCAAGCTGATTTGGAAGCTGCTGGTACTGAAGCACAGCTCCTCTTGGCATCCCAACTGCTGGTTCTGAGCTGGATGTTCAAAGGGAGTGTCCCCTCTACACATCATGTAATTCATGCTACGTGGCCTAAGTGGGTCAAACTAATGACGCAATGGTCTCAAACAGGAAACCCCAGTCGCTCAGGAATCTTGGAAGTGATCATGGACTCACCAGAAGGCAAAGATTTCGGAATATCACCAGAGGAGGAGGTGAGGCGTGCTGAAGAGGTGCCACTGTATAATAAACTACCAGAAAGTAAGACACAATACGCCCTAGTCACTGATGGGTCCTGTCATATTTGTAGGAAAGCATTGGAGGTGGAAGGCTTCTGTATGGAGTCCTATACGACAAGTCACAGAAACTGCTGGAGGAGAAGGTGAATAGAGCCAATTTGCAGAAGTGAAGGCCATCCAGCTAGCTTTAGACATTGCTGACCAAGAAAAGCAGCCAGTGCTCTATCTCTGTACTGACTCATGGATGGCGGCAAATGTTCTGTGGGGGTGGTTACAGCAATGGAAGCAGAGCAACTGGCAGCACAGAGTCAAACCCATCTGGGTTGCCGCATTGTGGCAAGATAGTGCTGCCTGGGTAGAGAACCTGGTTGTAAAAGTACATCACGTAGATACTCATGTACCCAAGAGTCAGGCCACTGAAGAATATCAAAACAACCAGCAGGTTGTTTCAGGTTGTTGAAAGGTTGATCAGGCTGCTAAGACTGAAGTGGTTCAGCTGGATCTGGACTGGCAATATAAGGCTGAATTATTTATAGCTATGTGGGGCAATGTCACCTCAGGCCATCAAGGAAGAAATGGAACATATAGATGGGCTTGTGATCAAGGGGTGGACTTGACCATGGACGCTATTGCACAGGTTAACCATGAATGTGAAACATGCACTGCAATTAAGCAAGCCAAGCGGTTAAAGCCTCTCTGGTAGAGAGGATGATTGCTGAAATATACATATGGGGAGGCCTGGCAGATTGATTAAATCACACCGCCACAAACCCCCCAAGGCAAGAACCATGTGCTTACAATGGTGGAAGCAACCACCAGATGGCTGGAAACATATCCCATGCCCCATGCCACCGCCTGGAACACTATCCTGGGCCTTGAAAAACAAGTCTTATGGTTTTGTCTGGGACAGAGTTAATTTTCTTCCCCGTAGCTGGTATTGTATTGTGTTTTGGATTTAGGATGAGAATAATGTCGATAACACACTGATGGTTTTTTTAGTTGTTGCTCAGCAGTGCTTACACTAAGTCAAGGACTTTTCAGCTTCCCACACTGCCCTGCCAGGTGCACAAGAAGCTGGGAGGGGACACAGCTGGGACAGCTGACCCCAACTGGCCAAAGGGATGTTCCATACCATATGACGTCATGCTGAACAAAAAAACCTGTGGAGGAGTTGGCCCGGGGGTCACAGTCACTGCTTAGGAACTGGCTGGGCATCAGTCAGCGGGTGGTGAGCAATTGCATTGTGCATCACTTGTTCTGCATATTCTTTTATCATCATTATTATTATTATTTTCTTCCTTTTCTGTCCTATTAAATTGTTTTTACCTCAACCCACAAGTTCTACCTTTCTTCCGATTCTCTCCCCAATCCCATGGGGGATCCCACTGGGGTACCACCAGAGTGTCACAAAAGCTTTATATACTGTTGTTGGTTACACTATTTTGGTGGGTTTATATTTGCATTCAAGGCAAGCCATAATTAGTATTATCCTGATTAGTGCAGTTTTAATTAGTACATTTCACAGGCCTCTGCTTTGACTGTAATACTTGTTCTCCGTTTTGCCCCAACAGTGGTCATGCCATTTGCGTATGGGATCAAGCCTAACTTAGAATCCTTGTTCTTCTGTATGGAAATTGGAAACATCATCTAAAGAAGAAATGCATTTTATACCGCTGAACACTTTTTCCTGTGCTGATACACAGGATAGTTTGGGTATAAGGAAAAACCTGGCATAAAATATTTCCTGAAAAAGCTGGTCAAAACATATTTCTCAGCTTGGTCAAAACATCACCTTGGTCAAGATCCCTCATCAAGTTTAAGTCAGTCCATCACTTATTATAAATTGTAAGTACAGCATAAATGTAAAAGTTCTTTCACCTTAGGCTTCCTTAAATTCTCTAAATGAAAGTCCAGTACTTCCAATGTAAAACAGTATGTTTATTCGGTTTAAAAAATAGACTAAGCTGCCCTGCGTATAGGTGAATTTACACTAGAGATCTTACCAGTATAATTATTTAATCAAAAAATCACATACCATCCAATTATTATTCTGCTAGTGAACATTTTCTATACAGATCGGACTTAATTTAGTTTATTGGCAAGTGAAGCAGAGGAGTCAGCTCTCCCTGTTGCTATAGATTCATGGATTGCAGCCAGAAAAGGCCATTCAATCATTCAGCATGTTTTTTTTGTGTAATGTAAGACTTCAAATTAATTCCTCCTTGAGTTAAAGCAGCATGGGGGAACCAACCTGTGTTTAAGAATTTAAGAACAGCAAATGCTGATCACTTGTTCAAAGCATGTCTTATGCTACACTTAAAATCATCTTATTTATAATTTGAATATATCTAGCTGCAACTACAAGCCATCAGGTGCTATTATTATGTATTTTTTCTGATAGACTGAAGAAACTTCTCTTGCCAGTCATCTGTCCCCTTTAATTTTAAATTTTAGTTACTAACAGCATAAGTTATATCTTAATGTTTTGGGAGGATTCTTGGATTATTTCTTTATCAGAAAAGTTCTCCAATCTTTTCTATCTATTTCTTCTGTTCTTCTTTTAACCTGTTCCATTTAAGCCATGTCTGATGTGAACTCCAAAATGAGCTGTTACTGACTTAAAATTACACCAGTCTAAGAACCGAACTAAGAATGCATGGAGATTTTCCAAACACATTAGATCACAATTGTTTTATTTATGTATCCATGGATTATATTATTCCTATGAGTTACAGCATCACAGTGAAAGTTTATTCTGAACGAATTATCCAACTTACTCCCTGAGTCTTTCTAAGCCCATTGCTTCACGTGATAATGTTCACCCTGCTGCAAATACAGCCTAATATTTCAGTCATAGATTTGTGACCATATACTTAGCTGTATTTAACATTTTTCATCAGGCTGAACCAAAATTATTTAAAAAAAATCGGAATTTATAATATCAGTAATTGGTCTTATTCAATTATTTCAGACATTCTCTTATCAGCACATTCAACGGAGAATAATGCTTTCCTACCAGACATATATAACAAACAACAGTAAAATGCAAAAAACATCAAATAAACAGCGTAGTGCTAGAAATTTATCTGCTACATGATGTTTTTTGACTCTCAATTAATTTTGAAACCTTCCACTTAGACAGCTTTTTATCTATTCAGTGTGTGTGACACTGATTTTGTATCTTCCTTCTTTATTAGACAAAGTGTGGTACAATATCAAGACAAAAGCTTGTGATGCAATGGGTGTATTTCATCAATCCCATTTTAATTATCAACCAAACTAGTAGTGTCATTGAAAAAGTTATTGAGTCAGTTTGATGAGATTTATTTTCCATAAGCCCCTTTTGATTGGCATTAATTATATTTACCTCTTTTACTTCTTTATTAATCAAGTGTTCTATCAGCCTCTTTCCATTACTTTGCCCGAGATCAATGTTGGACTGACAGGCCAACATCACCCAGGTCATTCAACTCACCCTTCTTGAACATTATCACAACATCATCTTTCTTTCAGTCTCTGGAGAACTGCCCCAGTGTTCCAAGACTTACAGGAAATCAATGTTAATAGTGCAGAATGCTCATTGGTCAGATATTTTGTAACAAATTATGTAGAGCCTTTCATTAAAAAATGACAAACTTTAGCACATGCTGTACAACATTAATCCAATTTTCAAGAAGTAAAGAATTTCCTGTTTTTCAAATAATCTAAATATACCATCTGGTATCTTCATAAATAAAGAATAGAAATACGTAAGTGTGATCATTAAGGGATTAAATTTACTCTTAGAACTTCTCTTGTTACTGACACACACAAAAACTTCTGCTTTTTAACCTTAGCTTGGCTACATTTCTCTATGTGTACTTCTGGTTTTTCTCATTAGTTTTCTGAAATTCCTAATTTCTGATTTGTATTCTTCCACGTGTAATACACAGATGTCTTAAGTAATTATTTAGCTGCTTTCAATTCCTCTTTATGTCAAATTAGAGGATTTTTTTTTAAATTCAGCAAAGCATGTCTTGATTTGGGATTATGAATTTTTGTCATGTGCTAAAATATTTTCAACCACTGCCTTATTTATTATTATTGTGTTTCTGTAAAATATACCTTGCCCACTACATTCTGCTCATAATTGCCTTCAGCTCTCCACGACTTTTTAAAGTACAAATGTGGAAGTATTGTTAGATTCCACGTTACCTCATTCCTGCTTAATAAGAAAATAATAATTTGCACAGTGACAACTGATTTTTAGATATTATTATTTGTACTTTGTGATCAATTTCACCACTTTGTGTTTCTTAACAAAAGCCAGCAATGTGCCCTTATGGCAAAGAAGGCTTAGGGTACATGCTGGAATCCAGCATTAGGAGGAGTGCTGCCAGCAGGTTGAGGAAGGTGATCCTTCCCCTCTGGGCAGGCCACACCTGGAGTACTGTGTCCAGTTATGGACTCCCCAGTGCAAGAGAGACATGGACATACTGGAGAGAGTCCAACAAAGGACTACAAAGATGATTAAGGGACTGGGGCATCTCTCCTATGAGGAAAGGCTGAGAGAGCTGGGACTGTTCAGCCCGGAGAAGAGAAGGCTCAGGGGGATCTCATCAATGTATATAAATACCTGAAGAAAAGGTGCAAAGAGGACAGAGCCAGGCCCTTTTTGATGGTGCCTAGTGACAGGACAAGAGGCAATGGGCACAAACTGAAACATATGAGGTTCTCTCTGGACATCAGGAAACATTTTTTTACTGTGACAGAGGGTGACAGAGCACTGGCACCAAGTTGACCAGAGGTGTTGTGGAGTCTCCGACATCGAAGATACTAAAAAAAGGTCTGGACATGGTCCTGGGCAACCAGTTCTAGGTGGTCCTTCTTTAGCAAGGGTGTTGGACAAGGTGACCTCCAGAGGTTCCTTTCAACCTCAACCATTCTGTGATTGTATGATCACATGAAGATAAGATCTAATATATATTTTCCTGTGTCAAATCTAACGACTTTTGAGTAAGGTAGTTGTCATTCATAATTTTTCCAGTTTCAATCAATATTTTAGTTTGATCTTTGAGCTATCCCCAGTATTTGAAAGCTGCACTGAATTCCCCTTTCACAAGATGAGGTTTTCCCCCAAGTGCTGTAAATTAGCAGTTACAGAGTCAGTCACCCTCTTCACCAGAGCACTTTGATGATCATCAGTTTTCATATTGACTAAATTAATTTAAGATTGTTGCTTCTGAGTTGTAACAGGGTACTTTTCAAAAGTGATCTCCTTTTCTTTCTGCCTATTCAGTTCTTTCCCCTTTCACTAATATGAAGTTGGCTCAACAGTGAACTTTAACCTTCATTATAACTTTACTTGCCAAGTTTATAAAGTCAGTTTCTACCTTTAATGCAAAAAAAAAAATTAAAATATTTATATATGTAATATTATACATAGACTATCCACAACATATATATAAAAATAAAATATATATTGGGCGTAGGATTCAGTTCCTGATTAAGACAGTATATTTAGGTCCATACACGTAGCTTTCTACCTCCGTTCTAAATATGTAGCTGTGTACCACCCAAAATGGCCCAGGCTCATGTCAATGCTCTCTAAGAGTCTTCAGAGTATCCAAGACATCCACACAAGTTTGGTATGGTTTTTACAGGAGACCCATGATGTCTCAACTTTTCTCAAGTGGCATGATCCACCTAGGTGGCAGGAACCCAGTCAAGCCCCTAGAAAACAAGGTCAGGGAAGCGTAGTGTGGTTTCAGCTACCATAAATAACTGAGGCTTGTTTCAATTGCCTGAAGACAGGTGTCCAGTGCCATCTGAGATGCTCTAAGCTATCTCTTACTCAGAATTTGTTTGCAAATCTGTGTTCTTAACTGTAGATGAATGAAAACTGGAGCAACTCTCTTAATCAGCCAGCCAGAAACAGTGAAGGTTCTGCTTTTTCTGCTGTTTTTTCTCCATTTAAAAGCATTTCAAGCACTTTTGAAACGGAAAGAACAGTAGTTTTTCTTAGTTTACATTTGTATTGGCATAAATTTATATGTAAATATTTCTATCGAGCAAATAAAACAATTTCTATGCAATTATCAACTCCTTGAATAAATATTTCTTAGTAACATATATGACTGATATTCTACCCTTTGAACTCAAGGTGTTGCTTCCACTGTTGCAATCAACACATTTCCTCAGTACCCGATAAAACCCTGTTTTTAGTGGAAGGAAATTGTGCATCTTGAGTGTGGGTTTTTTGCTTAATTGATGTATACTTGCAAAAGTTATTTATATACTTGTATTTTCAAATAAAAGTTCACAAATAATGGAGCAGAGTCTTAGAAACAGCAGTTCACGATTAATTTCTAATTTCAGCTTCCTGGTGAGGTTACTTTTTTAGATAATGAAAATTGTCTTTTCTTATTATCTGTCAATAGGATTTTTTTTCATATTATAATTTTGGCATTTCAAATTCAGAATTTTCTTCATACCTCCATGTTTGTATTTTAATTGGATGAGACTATCCAGCAGATTAGCACAAAAATGCCAAGTTGTATTTCTAACCTTATTATTTAAAAACTCTGGGGAACCATATGACTTTGGCATTGCTGCGGTTCTGTTGTTTCTGTACATAACCAAGACAGATAGAGTGCATTTATGGCTATTTGGAGTGTTTGACAAATACTAAAGGAAATTTGCTATATAAGCAATGTATAAATACAGTCAAGCAATTTATTTCTCATTTTCTAAGAAGCAATTTGATAAGAAAATGTTTGCAGAATTAAGTGAATGGCTGCATTATACATGTTAGTAAATGGGTCGAATTATTTCCTTCTTTCTCCTTGTGATAAGCAACTTTGCACTTCCCTAGGTGTGACTTTATTGGTGTATGAATAATTCAGCTTTTTGAACTAACTTATCTCAAGAAGGAGTGCTATCCAACATTTTTTTCCTTTCCCTTTCCTGCTATGCCCTTTGTCATTTCCTCCTTATGAAGTAAATTGTTGAAATATAGACAAAAGGGAGATAAAGATTCCTCAAGGCACAGAGAGTGAAACAAAGGAATATTCATTTTGCAGAAGTTATTCTTGATTTATTCTTGACAGGTGTAATTGAATTAGATTTCTAGGGGGTATAACAAATGATGATTACAGATGACAAGCACCTTTTGACAGCTTTCTGTAGCTTCAGCATACTGCATGAGTAATTCAGTAATGTATGAATGGACATAATATTACCGAATGCATTAGTTAAGGGTCGACTTCCATGCTTGTCAAACAGTCAAAATTCTGATTGAAGTTATAATAGTTAATAAAAGCAATGGTTACATGATCATTCATGAAAATTCAGTGATGGAGCATCACAGAAAGAGCTGGAATCCAGTACACCTGCACAAATATTTTGAAGAGATCTACTTATTTGCTGTGAAAAGAAGATTCAGGTCAACATGGGTGTACACAAAAAAAAGGTGGGTATCATTCATTTCCACCTAAAAGATAATCCTTAAATTTTCACTTCATTTATTTTCATTTGGATGAGAAAAAACAAGAGGCTTTTTTCAACATTTTAGTAATATGTGCAACAAATCAAAAAGTCAGTAAATCTCACAAAGCTATTATTCATAGTGAGGCCATTATATCATATTATTAATAATTTAAGTGGAAATTAGAGTTCCACTCGTCCTTTGCCTCAGCTTGTGGCTTTAAAAATGTGTGCTTCAAGACATCTAAAATTCATTTGGATGTCTGAAGAAGTAAACTGGTTTTCAGGCATGCTTTAGATAACATCTGTATGTAGTAGTGTTCATTACAGTATTAGTTTAACACTTTGATTTCCGTTGGAGTCAGCATGTTAGTTCAGTCACTGAACTTTTAGCTATACTTCTGAGGAATAAGTTACCACTTCTGGTGTCCATAATAAAATAGTCCCCTGCTTGTTTTTAAAGCTCATTTGAAAGATCTTTTTCTTAGTCTCCTCTGTTCTTCTTTTGTGGTATTCTGGAACCAAAATGAATTTATATCAAAAAATGTTCAGAATTCCTTAAATTCCAGAACTCCCAGGGCCTATGTTATATATATCTGATGGTAATTGATTATATACACTTATATAATTTGGCCTATATTCTATTGTATTGAAAGTCAGATAAAAACATTCTGCAGCACAGACTCCCTAAAGTCTTTGAACATGTTCACACATACATTTTATAATTCTTTCTGCATACTTCAACTGCTTAAAAGTTGACCTTACAGAAAGCCTTTGAGGTAAAATATGTGAATGTTAATAATCCCCTAAATACTTATTTACATTATAAACTCTTAAAGTTTCAAAGGAACTGTCACAGGCTCCTCTCCCAAACATTTCAGTCCGATGTCCATTCATCATTTACTTCTATCATGCAAATTGTCAGCCAGAGAGAAAATTCCAGGCTGAATGAGAGACACTGGCATTTGGAAGAAGTGGGCTTTTTCCAGTGAGTAGTGTTCTTTAATTTCAGCCTTTTAACCATAATAGTATCATTTCAATCATAATCTTACAGACTCTTTATTAAAAGCCATGAACTACACATGAGTTGTGTAAAGTTAATACTATCAATGTCAGTATGACACAGACTTGCCAGGGATTCCAATTAGCAGGGAACCTCAGAAGTGCTTTGCACAAGCTGGGAGACAAGTGTCTGCAATGAAAAGTTTACAGTCCAATTTAAATCACAAAACTACAAGTGAGTACAACAGATTGGAGGAGAAAAGTGGTGACGAAAAATTATTAGAGTTGCTGAAAACTATTGTTAGAATACATTTCATTGGAAAGTCTTGTTTCAATCACACCGTTAGTCTATGTGAGTTTATGCCAACTGAGATGAAATTTGAGATGGCAGCATTTTCTAAATAAAATTTTTCATAAAGGTTCAAGTAGTTGTTTATTCTACATGGTACTTTACTTTGGAATTTCTTTTATATTTTTGCATTCTTTATTACATTTATTTTACTTGTTCTACATTTTATGATTTTAGTAATAGCAGTATACAACACTTACTACCACTGCTAAATGACATAATGAACAGCTTAAATGTGTTAATGTCTTTTATGTTATCTTTTACATCTTCAACTCTTAATTGAAATATCTATTTTTTCTAGATTAAGATATCTGCTGTTCGTAGAACGTCAGACCACTTAGAACGCAAACAAGAGTTGTTCTACTCTAGAAAATAAGTTAAGCTCTCCAGGTACTGACTGGAGGTGTGGCTGTTTCAAATAGCTTGTATATCAGTCTAGAATTTTTCAGGACATTAAAAATTATGCCAGGTTCACAGTGCCTTTTCTGAACCTACATTGTTAAGAATTTGGACCCAAACATAAAAGGGTCAAAGTTGTGGCAAAAGCACACACAAATTCTACTTCTCTTCCTTTACATCTGTACCGATCCTAGAAAATCCTTGCAGTTCAGGTATCAGTTTCCTTTCAGAAACCTTTCAATAGAAAATAAATAAGAGACAAAAAATTCTAAAGGAAGAACATTGCCATATGTTCTCTCCTTATTGTCCCGTTTTCTCCAGATTGTCACACAGGAGAAGTGTACTAGGGTCATATTTTATTGTTTTAGTTCTGTATGTTAAAAGAGAAAAATAAATTCAAAATCTCTAACAGATTTATCAGGCAGTTGAAAATTAAGCAAAATAAAAAAACCTGCATTATCTTAACTGTATCATGCACTGCATAAGAACTTGTGATATTCCATAGAAATCTCACAGAACAACAGTTATATTATGCAACAATAAATAAAAAGGAGCAGATTTAGTTTTACATTCTTCTAATTCACAAAGGATTTCCAAATGAAGACACAGCTCATGCAGTAGATCTACTGAAAAAAACACTTAAACAAAATGCTCAGTGGTTTATAGCGAAACAAACTCATCATAGAAAGATAGCTGTGATTTCAGCCTAAGTAAATTAGTATGATGGGTTAAAAATAGAGATAAATAAATAAACTTACTCTGATTGCTTTTGATCTGCAAGTTCCTTGCAAACATCTACTCACAAAACTCACAGCATTTGGAGCATTCTTTAGAGTCTAGGTGTGCTGAGTGAGCACATAGATATGAATTGTATTTGCTATAGGCAACTCTTATAGCAGTGGATTATCATAATTGTGCTAAACTTCCAGATGGCGAGAAAATAGTATGACAATTATTTTAAATGGCGTTTTCTTTATGAAAAAAAAATACACACACCTAATGGAATACTATGATTTAGAACATGTTTGTTAGGGATATAAGGTTGATCCACTTCCAAATAATCTGAGAAAAAACATGTACAACTTGTGACACCAGCAGTGTCTTTGCAGTGTGACTACTTTTTATGATTTCTGTACTCTGTACTGTGGAATAACATTTACTGTACTTTAGAATTCGTTTTAACATCTTGTAGTAAGTGATTACTGAGACAGAATCTTTTTTTTTTCTTAAACTTTTTTTTCACATCTAAACTTCTGTTACTTTTGATTGAGCTAGAATGCTTCATTGAAAATGAGTGATGGATAAGCTGAAATATCATTCAGGAAATGAAAACTGCAAAGAAAAATTCAAATCAATACAGAGGTCTAAAAGGGAGAAGCAGTATTATAAGAGCAAACAACACTGAACTGCAAACAGATTTGAATAAAGAGATCTACAAAGCGGCAGCGTGCAAGTTGAAGTCCAGTATGAAAGAAAAACATTGTGCTGTTGAGCACATCCAGTGTCTGACTTTGCCTGACTACTGAATGAAAAAGGAAATAGTTTTAGAATGTGCAAAGGTAACTGTACTGCGACATTTGAACATATTGATCATTGTTCTTTTTGTGGAACACTACATTAACGTTGATTAATGAGGCTTGCTGGTAAGTATTCTGTTAGTAACAAATATTTATGAAAGGAAATTATCCAGTTCTTCTGTACCTCTACATTCTCTATTCATTTTGTCAAATTTGAATACCTCTTAATTTAGCCCTGATTCCCAAAACAGCTGCCACAACCATTCTAATTTTACTTTTCTGGTGGTACATGTGCATTCATCAGATTTTAAATATGGTGCATCCTACTGCCAATTGTTCTTAGTATTGAAAAGTATTTTGAGGTCAATGAGCCGTATTCTGTGTTGATGAGGCATGTTACCGTGTTTGATGGGTAGATTAAACATTTTTGTCATTGTATATCAGAATGTGAAATACTAGTTCTGAATATCTTAATTTCTTCATCTCCTGCAGCATGTATTTCTGCAGTAAATCAAGTTGTAACATTTGTTTTTATTTTAAGTGTTAAAACTAAAGATGTGAAAACAGATCTCATGCAAAGGATTCAAATAAAATTCCCCATTCCAATCAGAGCTCCAGCTGAGCAGTTAGTAGGGCAGCAGACAGAACAGTGACAGTGATGGAAGGCACTACAATGAGTGGAATTGGAAAAAGATCTAAAATCGTGAGAAGCCTTGCTCCAGCACCAAGTACAAGCTAGAGCAAAGGGGCTACTACACTAGCTCTAAACTTCAGAACGTGATGCTGGACTTGTAAGGTAGGTCCCTTCCCAATTGCTTTGTTGCTGTGTCGCCTTTTGGCTAATGAAACCCAAAGAATGCTTGTTTAAGGCTCATGGAGACATGGACTGCCACATCAAGGTGACTGTCCAGGTAGCTGTTTGCTATACTATCATTTAAGGCATCAAACATTTTTTCAGCAGGACTTCTAAGTGTGAGCCTTTGATTCTGTCATCATACTCAGCTAATGGAATCATGAAGAGAAAATAAATTTAAAATTTCTTTAAAAAAAAAATTATCACATAGGCTTTAGCCTGAAAAATATTGAGTTTTATGCTGCAGTTGGTGACAAAATGTCAGGATATATCTTGAGAAAGTTTGCACATGCAAGAAGTCTCTGACTTTATGTCCTGTAATTCAAAAAATCTTTCCACAGGACTTGGATTTTAGGTAATGATACTTGAATTGAGTGTGGGCAAACTGACTGGAAAAAATATTAACTGATAGAGAAAAACTGTGTACACACTTGTTAGCAGTGTGGCACAACTTTAGATTTAGACTCTTAAAGATTAACTATAAGAACAGTAATTGTTAAACAGTTCCATGATGTATTGGTACCTTTGCCTACCTTACTTCACTGATTCTGAAATAATGTAATTATATAGCAAATATCAAATAATTAATTTGGCTCTGTTTTTATAATTTCTTCTTCCTCCAAGTAATTTTTTGATTGGACTGATAATAACTAAATAAATTCAATTTTCAAGTGAAGTTATTATAAAAGAATAATTCATAACTGATAAATATTTCTACCAGTGTTTCCAGACTTGCAACATCTGGAGTACACACAATATCTGAGGCTCTGGTGTGCAAAGGTTTTAGTCAACAATTGACTTTCAGAAATAATTGACCTGTTATTTAAGGTAAACTCTTAAATGAGTGTTAAAGCTTCTCAGTAAAACATATCCAGCTTTCAATACTCCTAGGTTCGGACAATTTCTATAGATGTGATAGTATTTACGAGTCCCGAAAGTTCAGCAATTCTGTTTCTTGGTTTGTCTCTTAGTTATGTCTTTACTGTCCTTAGAAACACAAGTGCTTGAGTTCAACTTCAAGTTTTCAAATCTGGGCAGCTTAGTTTAGCCAAATCTGTAGCTGCTGAGTGTGACTATGAATTTCCCTGTCAAGACAACTAGCTGGTTCTCTCCAGCACAAAACACCCTGGCTGAGAAGCCAGACTAGAAGACAGCGTGCATGGGGTATGGACCTCAGGTCTGACCCTCAGGTGGGCCTGAGGCCCCAATACAAGCCTGAGCTAATATGGCAGTACAGACACAGATAAACTCAAAACTGAACAGAAAAATATCAAGCAAGCAGAATCTTTTACTGCAAAAATATTTTTTTTCTTCCCATAGAGGCTAGTGTCTTACAAGTCTTACTTGTTTATTTTGATTCTTCAACTTCTGATCTTTGCAGATATCAGAAAATTGAAAATCACATAAAATGGAACATATTGAGTAAAATTGTAACAAATGTTGCGCATGAATAGTGTTTGATGGCTAGGGATAGCCTTTTTGTTCCAGATTGGTGCATATGTCCTCTCCAGTAAATTGCTGAAGATGATGTGTTGTGGAGCTTATTTTGCTACCTCTAAACCCGATGTAATCAGACTTCCAGGTAAAAACCTTCAGCAGTTTATTCCTATGTAAGTACCTGCTGAATGAGCTTGTACACTCCTTCTTTGATTCATTATGAGTGTTATTTTGAGGCACTAACATTACTGGCTAAAGAGACTTTAAGAATATACCATATTCACTTTCAAAATCAAGTTATGTTCTTACCAAGAAATCATTCTGCTGCTCTCTTTGTAAAGGAAATTTACAGAATTCTTTGAGGACAGCCACAGTGGGATGGCAGAATGAGGAGTTAACATGTCAAACTGTTGTGGAAGAAAAAGAGATTGGAGTATGACTTTCTCATCATGGTCCTATTACAAGCTAACATACAACTTAAAAAATGCAACAAATGGTGTCACAGGCATTTCAGAAATCCTCTGCAAACCAAATCTCTGCTGAAAAAAGAAAGGCAGTTTTGTGCAACAATATTTTGATCTAATTTTGGCAGACCTGCATTCAGCATGACTGCAGCATGAAGACACAGAATACCTAGAGAAAATAAGGGTAAGGTATAGTATTATAAGGCTCTTTAATCTAGAACAGAAAGGCATTACAAGAATCAATGCGTAGATGCTGAAGTCAGAAAAATTCAAATTAGAAGTAAAGCACAATTTATTTTAATAGTGAGATTATTAACCTTGGTAACAAGCAACAAAGAAAGTGATAGCTTCTCTGTCTTCTGGTGTCTTTTAGTGAAGATTATATTTCCTGTAAACAAGTATTAGCCAATGATCCTTATTCAAATGCAGATTATCAAGCTCAGTTGAGGTTATCTGAAATGTAATGGCCGGCGATATACAATACAACAGAACAGACTAGATGATGTAACGATGCCTTCTGGCCTCGAATACTGTGCATCAATAAGCTTAAAACTTTGAAAAAAGTGCAGATCCATGGTGATGTTAACATCCTATATCCTATTCCTCCCTCACGAGCTTCCTAGCATATGGTATTTAAAATAACTGAGCTCCTTGTTCCAAATATCATATGAAAAATTCTGTTTTCATCTGAAATAAACTAAGGGTAAAAATCTGTTCCTACTGACATTACTGGAAATGCTGATATTAATTACAGTAAAGTCAGGACTTCAGCCCAAATCTCTAGCTCCCATGATTCAAAATAATATAAACCCTAAGGTTTTAACATTAAGGAAGCAATGAATGCTGTGTTGTTTGAAAGATGTGCTTCATCTAAGAAGCGATGTAAAGAAAAAAAAAAGAAAAAGTTTATATTATATTTTCAAAATGTAGTATTGTTTAGTAAATTTGTAGAATTAAATGGGCTGATTGAAAATCTTTGGCTGCCTGGACTTTACATACATACGTGTAGTATATGCAGGACTCTGTTAGTTACAATCCAGGGAGATAATGATTAACAAAGGGATTCAACAAGATGTGTAACATCTCTAGGAAGAAGAAACTGGTATTGGTTATTGTTGTTAGGGAAAGCTGGAGAAAGATTAATAACAAATTTTTTGAAGGATCAGCTGGGGTGATCTTGTTTGTTATTTTCACTGGAGATGCTGACACAGAAAATAGAGGAACTCTGTTGACAAAGTTAAGAGATCCTGTCGATACAGAAAAGAATGGGTTATCATGTAGAAAGAAATGGATGACATGTAGGACTGAATAATGAAGAACAGGATAATTAACAATATTTAAAAAGAAAAACTGAGAAAAAAGACCTGAGGAAAATAGCTGAAACTGTCAAGAGTAGAGGGATGAGCTCCTAGTACCACAAGAAAAAGAGATCCAATGTTATATGAGTAAAACAGAGGAGCAACTCAAGTCTATCGCAGAGAAGTCAAGATGAAGACAAAAGGGAAGGCAAGGAGAGGAAGAGACTAGAAATATCAGAGAGAAGAAAACCAATTATTTAAATGAAGTGCTATGTCAGCGAATGACTGTCAACTGATTATGAATATATTTCCACAGCAGATTAAGGAGAGTTTGCTAAACATCACGACAAGAAAATTCTGAAGCACCACACAAACTGAGTAAGATGGCTAAAAAGCCCAGCTGACGGAGCTTTCTTAATTATTAATGGAAATAGAAGATATAGTTTCTGTGAGTGACAAGGACTAAATTCATTGCCAAAGTGATACCTTCCAGTTCTGTGTTCCTGTGCTATTAGTATTACACTGATGTTTAAGGAAAAGTGTTTGCTAGGCTGGGAAAAAAAACACATATTTTTTGAACAGTTCATCCTCTTGGGAGGACAAAAGGAGAACCTGGCAGGGTACAGCTGTGGTCAGTAACAAGGACCACATTGCTTCAGAAATTCCAGCTTTCATGAGTGAACACCATTTTGCTATGTTCAACTTGTAAGCCGTTTTCTAATTCTTTTTTTTATTTAAAAAAAAATAAACAACTTCAGATGTTCTTTATAAGAGCAGATGAATCTGTGGACTGCATTCATGATGTTGATTAGATCCTGCAGTATAAAAAATATGTATGAATCCCTGAGAAAGCTCTGCCCAGAATCCTTTTCAATTGACACTTAACCTCACCCAATGTTGTTTGAAGACAAAGTCAAGTGAGGTGAAAATAAAACTTACCTTCACCTGCCCTTGAATACAGTTAGTATCATTAATCCATAGCCTCCTGCATTCTGCTGAGCATCTGATATGCATGTCCTAAAGTTTCCTGCATTTAAAACACTATCTAAAGTAGATCTATTAACATTAAAATTTTATAGAAACATATATTGTGGAGTTGTGAAGTTTTGACAAAGCTGGCTTGTCAGTGTTTTGTAGATTCAGCTTTGTTGGCAACCTTGTTCTTTTCATACCTTTTCATTTTCATTTTCACCAAAGGTAATTAACCTCTCTGTGTGGTGACAGTTTTGAAAAATGTGAAGTTATTAATGACCATCATGATTCTATTAGAAATGCAAAAGATCAAATTCAGTAAGAAATTTCAATCAGAACAGAGAAGGTAAGATGCTAAGCTTGACTTTCTTAGCATTTCCTCAAAATAGATACATAAAGAATTGGAAGAACAATAGCATAACCTTCATCAAAATTCTACAAGAACATTACTATGTTGCTAGGACATACTGCAATATAAAACCTTGCAAATAAATACTTAAAATCTGCTTAAGTATACAGAGAATATGTCTTGATTGCTGTCAGTTTCATTTAGCTAAAATCATTAAGATATCCTGCAAGAACATAGAAGAAAAAAGTTATTTTAACACAATTTGTCTATATATGTATTTTTATTAGTAGAATTTTGATAGCAGTATTGCAATCAGCTGGTTTTTTTGGCTATGTTCAATACAGCAAAACCCAATAGACTGTTCTAGCCTGAAGTTGCCTCAAAAAGATACATATATCTGGAGAAGTGATAACGTCTATTTGTTTTACTAATTTTAGTGAATTCCATACTTCTCTACATAAAGATCACGTTACCCAGCTGAGTTCAGGAAACACACATGAAGGCAAGATAAGGCAACAATATTCGCACCAGCAACCCACAGATGGATTACAAGCTTCAGGTTTACCATACTTCACTTACCATTTTAAATTCTGCTATGGGATAGAAGCGACTTGCTAATGGAAAATTTGGTTAACTGTATAATGGGACAATATATATAACTATATAACGGGAAATTTGGATAACTATATCACGACTTCATGAGTCTGAAGACTCCTTTATCATTGTCTAATACTGCATGTCTCCTAGCATATTCAAAACTGACTGATAGCTTCCTCCTCTGATTAGACAGGCTAGAGAGAGCCCCCTGTAGATCAGACCCTGTTGGAGTTCCTACTCATACCTCATTTGCCATACTGCTACTCTCTCTTGATTAATTAATTCACTAATGTCAGTTAACAGTGCACTCGAAGCTTACAGCATGACCAACCTATAAAGCCACGCTCTTTTGTTTAGTATGTAGTGTAATCTAAACACGAGAAAATTAAGACACATTCAAACTGTATATTCTTTAATTCCATACCCCCAAAAATGCATTAATCAGTATGTTTTTCATTTGCAAGTAACAAAATAAAAATCAGCAGAAATATGCATCAGAATGATTTTAAATATTGCTAATTGTATTACTTCTCAGTAAAACCTTCAGGCTAATCAGGGAAAATAGGCAGGAGGACAAACAGAAACAGTTTTAATTTTATAATAACTATTTTTGACAGGCAAGCAGGAAAACAGACAAATAAGTATAATTCAGGAGCTTCAAAAAGAAAAGGAAGGATATTCCAGGTATCTCAGACTAACTCTTCTGTAAACAGTACTGCATTTGGTAGACCAAACCAGTTTTCAACATATTATCATTAAATCTTTTCAACTTTTCAGATCATTTGGCACTGGATTTAGACACTAATCAGCCTTCATCACAATATTTTATGACCAACAGTTTTGAACCTAGCAATTCTCTTAAGAACTGGTTTGATCTGTCCAGAGAAGTGTATCAATAATGAGAAGTAAATTAAGTGGCATTCAAAAAGTAATGAGGAGCGTAAAACCTTCTACAAGTTTTGTGTGAAAATTGTTAATTAGTACAATATTCTACATTTGGAGGAAGCAGCTGAAAGGAAAACACACCTTTAAGAAAAATCAAATAGTATATAAAATATCAAGAGTTTTAAAGACAAGTAACAATATCCTTCTTAAAGTTCAGTTAGGATTGTAATGACTACCATTTTTTATTTTATATATAAATAAAAGTCTCCAATGAGCTATTTAGTCTTATGTCTATAACATTCACGTTCACACATACAACATGAAATGATGCTTATAGTGCTTTTTGGAAGGGTGTTCCATTTTCTGTCCTTACACTAGAAAATAGTATACCAACAGTAAAGAGCAGGGTACATCAGCACTGAGCAGAGGCACATGGTGACAAGAGCTGTGAATTCTGAGCCCTCAAAGATGCCACAAGGAGCAGGTCCTCCACACAGCTTTAATTCTTTTGCACAGATGTGTGCTACTCAGAGCTAGGCAGGTAGCAGAAAGGCTCCAAGAGATCTCACCTCTCTGACAGTATAGATGTTGCCCAAAGGTACCCTACCTCATTGCTCAATCTGTTCCATCAAGAAGCATAAACCTGAATAAATTTGCTAAGCTGCAACTTGACAAGAAAGCAAAGCATGTCCAAAGGCTTGCTCACATATTCCAATTATACCTAATAAAAGCCATTACTTCTTAAAAATTGTGCTTCGCTTACATCCCTTAGGCTACTGCAGTTAGGGTATTACTACTGCTTTTAGAAGTGGTTGCCTAGTTGCCTCATAGATGTACCTGGGGTACCTTTAATCAAGGTAGTTTTGGCTGGTGTTCATATTAGTGAAAGAACAGCATGGACTTTCATCATACTTCCTATGCTCAGAGGATTTCAGGCTGCTTTGCGTGAAATGTGTGTCAGAGTGACTGCTGGGATCTTGGTTCCTGAGCTAAACACAAAGGTAGGTGTATCCACATGTGCTGAGCGCTGACCAGAGCATAGACAAAGCTCCAGCAGGGCAGCTGGACACGCAGATGTCAGAGCGTGCCAAGGCATAGGCCACACACTGCTTGTCTTTCTCTGGTTCCATCTCACAAGGACTTTTCAAGTACTGGAACTGAGGGATTTATCGTAATTTTAAGTAAAAATTCAGAAACAATCCCCTCTTCTGATCTTCTCTAATCTTTTCCATGTTGTACCTCCAATGGCTGCGAGTGACCATTTCCACATTTAAAGGTTTTGTCATGGCCTTCTTTAAATTGAAACATGAAATAGTATATTTTCTACTACTTTTATTAACACTATTCATTATTATTATTATTGTTGTTGTTGTTATTATTATCATCATCATCATCACCAACACAGTTAGAGGAAAATGTATCATGCTGAGCTCAACAGCCCAAGAGAGAGGCAAGGCTGCTGCAGCTCCATGTCCCCAGGTCTGAGAAGTAGTAAGGATGTGTTCCCAGCAGGCATGTACACACAGAGCACCTATATATACCACATATGTATACATCCAGCCACACAGATCACAGACAGACACACAGAGCACTCACATGAACACAAACAGCACCAATATCCCTCTCTGGCTGAGTAGGACAGAGGTCCACTAGTGACAGTATATATATAAACACACACGTATATAACTTCATATAGTTAAAGGAACTTTTTTTATTTTCTCCTCCATCTTACAGTCTGCTGTGTTTTCTTTCTTTCTTCATTTCTTTCTTTCATTCCAGGTTCAAAAATGTTTAAATAAGCTGCCTAAGAAGACTTAAAAGCTAATCACAGTTTTGATCACTAATTACCTATCAAAAGTTTAGTATGATGATCCTCAGGATGTGCAAAGAAGGTTTTTATGGCCAGCAGGAGATACAGAAAGTCATAATATGAGACTCTGTAGAGCAGCAAAAAAGATGAGAGAGTGACAGATTAAATATATAAATTAACTACTCTAAATAAAGGAGGCAATGTTGATGCAATAAAACTATCTTTTCAATATGCACTTGCATTCGATTAGGGACATCAATAAAAAGAAAATGTTGCAAAAGGCCAACAGATGCCTTGAGGCAAATAAAAATCCCAAATGTCATCTTCGCAGATGAGACAACAGTTCCAATATTACATACTTCCTGCGGACAGACACAGCTCCTTGAAGCTGTGACCAACACGTTCCCTGTAAAGCCACATGTCAGGGGATTTTGAAAAGGGTGAAAGGTTGCATTAATATCTTGGAATATGGCCTGGCTTGCTCTGTGGTTTGCATTATGTTTGTAACTTCTTGCAGCCCAACAAAGGTAGTTTGTGTATAGAAGATTTTTATACATATTTCAGACATGATGATATGATAGTATAGGATATGTGGGCAAGTATTGATTTATAATGGTTTAAATAGCAAGTTCTTATAAAGTAATCTTCCCTTGCAGCTTTGAAGCCAACGACCCAAAGTTTACTGAGACTGTAATATTCAGTGAAGCTCAAAGATTTATACTGGAAATGTAACACAGGAACAAGGAGCATTAGTGCAGAAAATCCTACTCTTTCTTCTAAAAATATGTAGTACCTTTAGCCCAAGAAAGCATCCATATAATATTGTTTGACATTAAATTCTTGGACCAGATCCCTACCTGTTGTAATCCAATAGAATTCAATTTTATACTGAGGTAAGGCAGTTTGTTGTTCTGCTCTACAAGTCATTAGCAATAAACATTATGCAAATGAAAAAGAATAAGCAATAGCATAAACCACAGGCCCAAGAGAAGGCCTACAAAATGCTTCGTGTCTGTGTATAAATCTGAATAAATAAATTAGCAAATCATAAACCAAAATTGCTCACTTGCATTTCTAGAATAAAACATTTTCCTGGATAAAACTGAATGAATAATCAATGAACTTTAAAAAGGAATGCCTATCATGGCTGGTCAAAAGGCTACGAACAGTGCATTGCCTGATAAACCACATATGGTTTTTGCATCCATCTTTTTCTCTTCTGACTACTTAAGAATTTTTGCTGATTGTCTTTGCAGAGCCAGGAAGGATTTGGCCTGAATCTCCCCAATTTGCATATGATATTTTCTTAGATTTAGGGTCTGCCGTCCACAAAGTAAAGACTTTTAGAATTTCTTTTTTTCCTCTTTTCATTCACTGGTGAAAGAAAACATACATTATTAACATATTAAGACAGTAAATGCATTAGAGCCACATCTTAAAATTTCACCTATATTTCTTCCGTAAGCAAGGGGGTAGTGCAAGTGCTGCAATGGTATTTGCCATCCATTGAAGCAGAAATTCTGGAGTCCCTTAAGCAGCCAGCTAGATGGCAGGGGGTGGAGAAGGTGATGAAGGCCTGTCACTCATCTGCAATGTTTGCCTTCCCAGGATGATTTACCAAATAGCAAAGCACAGCAATTGCAGGGCTAATAATGCCTATGGAGAATAAAGAACAACAGATGAAGTATTACAATATTTAGGAATACAAATGCATTTACATCTTTTTCAGTAGAGGTGCTACAAAGCCATTGAATAAATATAAGATAACGGGCTAGAAAGACTGTGATCCGGAAATACTCAAGGATAACTGAATCTGCAAATGAAATGCCAAATAAAAATACCAGCCCCAACATAGTTACTAAGATACACAATACAAACTTAGTTACTAAGATATAACGTACACACCTTTGAAAGTTTTGTACTGAGCTATGTCTGTGCCATAGCTAGGGAAGGGCTGCTGTAGATATAGGGCTTTTGTGAGGCAGAAGCTGTCTTTTTCCTAGTAAGATGGAGTAATAAAGTATTAATGTAATATATTTCCTACCTGAGGAGGTTTAAAAGACTAGCAGAGGCTTAGCAAAACCAAGACACTGACTTATTATTTTCCAACTTTTGGTATGCTCGCTGATGTTCCCCCACAAAAATGACAGGAAATTTTGAAGAAAAAAATATATCTCACCTCCCTCTCCCCCTTCCCAAATGTAGCTTACAGAACAGGCTTCACTGAATGAAGGCTCACTGAAGATACATGACAGATCTAGTATATCGTCACATCACACTATTCTATCACATACATTTCAAATGTATATATTTAGAACCTAACCTTCTAGATACTTCTGGGAATGTGGAAATTTCAAGTCTTTTGCTGTGTATTTCTACACTTTTATTTATTAGTAATTTTACTGCTACTGAAAAAGGCTGGATTGACAGCCCCAGAGGAGAAAACCCTCCATAGAAAAAGGATAGGGTCAACAGATTTCTCTGCACTAGTTCAGCAGAGTGTTTCGGTGTTAACTTCGAAAAGGAGGTCAATCCCTTTGCCCATTTAGTTTTTAGCCTTTCTGATCAAACTGCTAAGTTTGCCAATTAGTGCCAGTTGCACTCAATATGATCTATGATCTCCTTTCCAACATAAGCAGGGCTGCTACACAAATCTGCTTCATGCAGGCAAGCAAAACAAAATATTACATAGCATTTTAAAGTAACTTCTAACCTTGGCATTATTTGACTTGACAACCAGGAAGAAAAGCTTTGAAATGCACTCATATACAGTATATATATGTGTAACATTCACTGAGAACGTTCTGGTGAATTCTGAACAAAATCTGTTACATTACCCATTTAATACACATGAAACATTTCTGGAATCTGTAATACAGTTAATACTAATTTTTAGTAAGTTATAATAAAAAGGATCTATGTTTCACCCCATATGCACCATATAGGAGATGAAAGAGCGTGTGGGTATGTACTATGAGACTGTGAAAAATATTGGCATGAAATGAAAGGCAAGGAACAGTAAGTAGGCACCTATCAGTCTGAATCATAGCTTGTCTCTTACTATTAGACTTCCTATGTACATCCTAATCACACATTACATACATCTTGCTACTATCAAGAGATACAAAATTCCACGAGAAATAGTAGCAACAGAGTACAAAGGTAATGCCTTTTTATGAGGAAGGAAGAGATTATGCCTTGAGATTTTTTTGTAAAATTAATTCCCTGGTATAGCACCCAGAGCAGGTTTTGAACAGAAGAATAATAAAAACGACTTTTATTACTTATGTGGATTGTACAAAAAAATTAAAATACAATCCGTATTAAATTAAATTCAAACTTGGCTGTGGTGGCTTTTTTGGGGGGAGTAAGGTAAGACTGGCACACATATAAGGTGGACATGGTTGTCAGGTATGTTTCTTTAGGGATTGTCAAGGATGTGAAATGGTCTTAAATATATATTACATTTGCTATCTGGCTGAGGTAGCCCTAGGAACCCAGTCACTGTGCATCATCTGACTGTTGTTTTAATATTATACTGCCTTTCTAAAAATGGAAGAGAAAATAAAGGCACAACATTTTTGATGTGCACATAATGAAAGGTGTCAGAGAAGAAGAAACAGTTTTTAAGCATACTGAGACCCAGCACTAAATTTTAGTACTGTGCATAAAAGCTTTAGTTATTTTAAAATAGGTTTTCTGCTAATACTTCCCATATGCCAATTTCATTCCAACCATAATGAGTCTAATATGCAAAAAACAAAGCAAAATCCCAAAAGAGAAGAGTTAGACACTTCTCATTATGACACAAGACTATTTTAACTGAGGTAAAACTGTCCATGAAAGACAGTTGTCATATGGTCTTCAGTAATATATAGTAGCTTCAGAAAATCTTAAGAATACATCTGAAATTGCAGAATGAATTCTTAGTTAAGTCATATGGCTAACCAGAAATAAGCAGGGGAAAAAAAGGTGTACTTATTTGACTCTATTGGATGCATGTGCCACAAATTGAGTAAAAATTCTTGATACTTGACTTACAGTCCTGACCATCAAAAGAACTCTAAAATTTAAAAAATACTTCAGCCTTTCATACTGCATCTATAAGGTACATATGGTAGATATTGTGGTGGTGTTATAGCATAGCAATATCTATCATTGTACAGAGGTATCTGGACCACCCATATAAGAACTTCAGTTAGCAAAATATGTTACCAAAAGTGTTTGTGTACCTTTTTCATCTCAGAAATCATTCCCTTTCTCATATAAAGTCTTTAGGATTCCTTTGCCCTCTGTGGACTGTATTACAATTTGCCTTTCACTGTGAAGCAAGGAATATCACTGATAAGGTTCAGAATGAAAAGGAACATAAATACAACTTTGCAGATGTTGACAGCTTGTTAAAAACTTTGAGAAAGGTTCAACACTTTTTTATTGTAAAGAATTTTGAATAATTGTTGTAAGTTTGCACTAAGCATGAGGACCTTATCCCAAAGTTTCTACTAAACTGATTTTCCAGGAGCGAAAAGAATCTGTATAAGGAAAATACTATGAAAAAGAAGTTTTGTAAATGATTCCATTATTTTTCCAGTTTTTCACTACAGATAACTCAGATGTAGTTTTGAAGTTAAAAATGTCTATGTTTGGATTTGCCTTGGATTTCAGTCCCTTTTTAAATGACTTCTCATGTATTTGTTTAAGCCAATGAATAATTCCAAACTGACAGTATACAAAACTATTATGTGTATTCCCTGGTATAATAAGCAGCTATGTCCATACAATCTTGGTCATAAACAGGATTAAACTTAGATAAAATTTCCTTTTAAATTCTGACCATATATTTTCTTTTAGCAGAGCAACAGGTCCAACTTATTTCAATGACTTATAAGTTCCTCAGAAGAATGTGTCTGTAGGTGAATATTATGTTTTTTAAGAAAGTATATGTTAGTCACGCAATCATTCATTCTTAAATGAGAAAAGGTTTCAAGAAGGTCATGAAATGACTGCTGTGATGGTTACAATCACACCACAAAACCTGGCATTACGAGTATTCCATTACATAGCTGCTATGAACAGTTGAAACCTCTATGGGTAGTGTGCTATTAATCACTCTGACTTGTGTCCCCAGCAACTTGTTATTGACTGGGATATTAGAAGAAATGAGTTTGTGTCACTGCAAAATATTATTATCAAGTGTCTTGTTGTGGAAGCCAGCAACACATGGATACAGCTGAAGAAGAGGAAAGACTTCTAAAAGAAAATGAATGCATGTAATAATGCAAAACAATGAAAGAAACAACATTTTCATTTATGGAAATAAGTGCTAATTCTTTGAAAGCTTGTCCATATGCACATTTCCTCTACAGTTGTGTTAACACTGCAAAAGTATGAGCATATGAGCATGAGAATATGAATTTTGGGGTTTTATTAGAATTGCCTAAGTGTGTACAATTTTGTCCCTCCTCTTTTGCTTGAGACATTGGTTATATTGGAGGGAAAATGCCACAAGTAATTCAGCTCCTCTTATCTACCTCAAATAAAGCCTTCTACTCTCTCTCCTTTTCACTTATATCATGTTGATATGTAGTAGTTATTTTTTCCTTGACTGAAACCCAACCATTTTTCTATCGATGCAGGGAGTGTTTTCTAACGTCCCTGGTATTTAAAGTCCTCCCTTCATCCTGGAGGCAAAACATCAGCAACTGGTAGACCTTTTACCTCAAGATCACCGTATGTTCAAATTTGTTGGTTCTTTATCCCTGGGTATGTGATGGAAACACTTTTGGATCTAGGCTGTGAAGACATACAAGAACTGAGCTTTTGAATGTATTTGATGATTCATATGTCACCCACTACTTTACTATTCTAGAGCAAACAATAATGGACCTGAGTGTGTGAGAGATTGACTTGAAGAAGAATAGCCATATTTCTGTCCTCCCATCACACCTTTACCCGCTGAGTTTTAAGAGGCCCTGTCTTCACACAAAACAAAACTGAGATGTATTTCAAGGATCTTCTTATTATTGATAGTGGTGTTATTATCCTCCAATTATCTTACCAAATGACATTGATAATGTCAGTTTTGGTGAAGTGATGTACAGTTGCTATCTTTGGGAAAAAATCTGAAACAAAAATACCTTTACCTGTTGTCCCTTTTGAGCCCTTTTGATTAGGTATTTGTTTTAAAGCATAGGTGGTATTTTTAGTCTTTTACAAAGCCCCTGAAACTTTTAGCTCTTTCATAAAATGGTTGAGTGGGCAGTCATTTCATTAAGGGAATGAAAAATTTAGTCCTTTCAGGTAATGACTGATTTCACCACATCACTAGCAGACGTGAATCTCGCTACGTGCAACCTTCACTGGCAATTATTTAAAGAATAGCCAATTAAACAAGAGTAAACCATTTGTCTGGAGTTGTTGCTGTCCTTGGCTCTATTAATTGTTCCTGTATTTGTTTTATATTCCACTGAGTTCTCAAGTCTTGAGTTCTCTGCAACACATTAGTAGTCTGTGACAAAATCTGCTCTCACACGTAATTCAAAAGATAAAATACTAAAAGGAGAAATTGGATAGAGTCACTCTTTCGTGCTTGGATTCTGTAGGATTTACTGGTTCAACTGTTTTCTCAGCCATGCCTCAGTCAGAAGGGTATATTACATCTACCCTTGCTTCAGCAGCTGCTCCTTAATGTGTCGCTAGCGTGCCATTCATAAACAGAAAATCTCATGAACCTCATAGTGCAGGATCTGGCTGCAATTCAGAGGAAAGAAAACATGCCTTTCTTCTAACTCTAAGGATGCACAAACATTTCACTCCCCAGTACTAATGAGAAACAAGATCCTATGTCAGTGAAAACTGGAATAAAAAGATGCAATTTTTGCAGGTGATCAGAGTTACATCCATTAATTTGAAATTAGAAACCTCTTTCACATTTTTCCCTATGTACCCCACTGAACATCTCATTTTGTATATGATATGTTTTCATAGAAACAAGATTTTCATAAATCATAGATTTTAAAGGTAGATATGGCTATTATAATCACCTAGACTCATTTCCTGTTAACCAAAGTCATAAAATATCACCTTGTATTTTCTATATTGAGCTGATAGCTTTTCTTTCCTTTATGCTGTCTTGATAGCTTATTCATCTAAACCTCACTCAAAGCACCTTATAAAGATGCTTTTAATGTGTAGATTATCCCATTCACCTATTTTTCTCATTAGTTAAGTTCTTCCTAAAAGTTTGGGTTTTTCATAAAGGAATTTTTGTAATTACATTTTTAAAAAGTCACAATGCCATTGATTCAGTAATTATCTTTAGATTGTTCACTCCATTTTTATGCTCAGGCAGAGCAGAAGCTCTTGTAACAGACTGTATTTCTAAGTATTATTCAAGAGTCAGTCAAGAATGGCAGTATTTTTCCAAAACATTTGTGCACATTGCTTCAGACAATGTTGCATCAAGTCATGTGAAAACAAGTTTCTCTCTGGGCCCATCAGAACTACCTACTTAGGACCTGATCCAAGATTCATAGAATACAATGGGATTTTTCTACCAGTCTCTGCGGGCATCTTTCCCCTCCTATTAAAAAAAAGCAAAGTTTGTACCCTGCATGAGAAGCAAGGCCCAATAAGTGGACCAAATGAGGCATATTCAGTTTTAACACTAAATATTAAATATCTCAGTTTAGGCAACATGTTTTCTACTTGGATAACCAATTAGAGATGTACACACATTTTATAACATAAACAGCCCTGATTTCTTTCTCTACATCCTTATCCTCAGCTTCCCTTGACAAAAAACTCTCTTGAGAAACAAAAAGCAAAGGTACCTGTTCCAGAAGCATGTGTATAAATAGTTTTTCAAAGAGGAATCACCAAATGAGCTGATTGAAACAGTCGACATTTGGCCACTTAGCCAGCCTATGTCAAATTTAAAGACAAAAATCTACAAATGCAATACACCAATGCAGCTACATTAAAAGGGGAAAAAAATGTTCTCTTTATCTTTGAGAGAACTATGAAGAACAAAGTACACTGGTGATTATGATTTATTTGGAGCATAGCAGTTGAGTCCCTGTTTTTTTGGCTGAGGTTTTCTTGCCAGTAATGTGAAAAACAAAAATTCTTGCATCTGGCTAGGTAAGCAGGGAATACTTGCTCTTCATTAGAGTCCCATATGACTTAAGCATCTCTACTGAAATTTGTGCAGAATGAGCATACTCCTGAGAAATAATTATTTTGGACTTTCAAAATATTCCACTTTATGTTTCTATGTTATAAAAAAGACTAACTGGACAAAGAAAATATAGTTATTGAATTACTATTCTGGTTTGACTTTAAAGACAATTTATAGAGTTTGTGAAAACAGTGTTTAGATTTAGCTAAATCCTTTTCATGATACTGTTTATTGATCATTCATTTGGTTTCCATTTTTTCCATTCTCTTCTTAAACCCAGGTACTTTTTATGAAGCTATGCATCAAAATGTGCTCCAGCATGAAGCTATGCATCAAAATGTGCTCCAGCAAGGTCAGACACAGGTTCTTTACTCGTACATTTGTTTCACATTTTGTCCCTGTGAAATTTCATGAGGATTGCTAGTTATTACCACATGGTGATGGGAAAATTAACAGTTCCATCATTATATATTATCTGTGAGACATTACAACAGTACAGTTTACAAAATGCTTCTCACACAAATGACTGTAATGTTATCTGCTTCATTGGTATATGTAGATTACTTCCCATTATCGCAAGCAGATTATGCCTCTATCTACAACTGTAAAAGATGTGATCTATTTTTTTGCAAAGGAGTATGCAATCTTATAATTACAGGACTTTTTTTTTAATTGTTATATGTGGGAAAACTGCATTAATCAATGTAATGTTTACTGCGTACATCAGCTGAGCAATTTACTGAAGTATAAATTTATTGCAAGAATACAATAGGTAGCCCGACAATAACTCTGGCTTGGAAGGGTAGAGGTTGCTTAGGTTCAGCTGCTCCCCCCATAAAAAAAGTACGCATGAAGAAGTCTGGACAAAAAGTAATAATATTACCTCAGTGTCCTTAAAGCATATTTCTAGTGACACAGACCGAACGTACAGTGTGGTCAGAAATTTCCTTTTGCCAGCACCTGAGCTGACAGCACACTGTATGACATATTAATCTCATTCCCCAAGACAGGGTTTCTTTGTTTCTTTTGCTGTCAAGTATATTTCTGAAGCTACAAAACCCAACCACTGTTTCCTAATATTCGGCTATGTAGTGGCTGAGGTCAGATGAGGTACACAACAGGAAGGAACAAATCGTACTTCCTCCCCATTGCTTTAAACACACACAAGACATACATGATCTGAGTGTATGACAAGCCTGTTTGGCCTGAGGGGATGATAGATATTAAAAATCTGAAGGTTTAAAAGCGACAGTGACAGCTCAATCTAATTAGAGATTTTGAAAATATAGGCCTTTTTTTAGGTAAAGTTTAAGGAAGATTGGGGAAAAAAATTCCTCAGAGGTATAAATATGAGCACTTCACTGATAATTTTTGAAATACTGCAGTTTCTATCAGTGGGATAAAGTTCATAAGAACTCTTTGATTGGAAATGACACTATTCAAATGAAAATACTTGCTTAAAAAAGTCTTTTTTTGCTAAAAGAAAATTTAAATATTTACTGAAAACCAACTCTAGATAAAGTGCTTTTGGAGTTGGAGACCAAAATTATTAACAAAATCAAGAGAGCTTTTCTTTGACTAGTTTATGGGAAGAGAGAACAAAGTTGTCTATTTGTGAACTGCGGAAAGAGAGAAAACAATTAGAACATTACTAAATTTCAAAAAGCAATGTATTTGTGGGGGATTTAGAACACCTTAATATTTAAAAAATTATTATTACAAAACCATGCGTTCGTTTTACCATCTCTATCATGAAGTATTCAACAAAATAAAAGTAATTGAGCAGCATACTTAATCACATGAGAAATAAAGATGTCATTATTAAAAATACTCTTTTAACTAACATTTTTCCAGAATTTATTTTTGTATGCCTGTGAGACCAAGCTTCATCTGGAGCAATGGACATAGCTGCATTGAAAACACCTGAGCTATGGTAATTTACCTCAACTGAGGTTCCACAGGTCAACAGAATAAAATCATTATTTCCACTTTTACTGTACCATAGCAGTGCTGCAGATTTTTTTTTTTTTTTTTTAACTCCTCTACCCATTCTTTTCCTTTTCCCTTCTCAATATGTACCTTCAAGTTAGGGTATTTCTTTCTAATTTTGTTTAAAATTCTTCAACTGCTTACAATTCCTTTGCAGGTGCCACTAATAGATAATTATTCCCCAAGGGCTCTGGCTCTAATTGCACGGACTCATTTATCACATAAAATTACATCTATTCCAAATTAAAAATATTTTGTGTTCCTGATAGATATGTGAATAACACCATTATATCAATTCCAAACTAAAATCTCTGGTTAAAAGCCTTAATAATACAAAAGTAATTTGTATAGGATGCAAACCTGCACTGTTTTCTCTCCAGTGTTTATACTAAAGGAGACTCACTCAGTTCTCTGCTTCTTTTAAAAAACAAACAAGAAAAAGACTGTTTTGTTATTTTTTATGAGAGAATAAAACAATTGACACAGTGATCAAATGGTATTTCCCATACTCATTACTACACAGCAGACAATGTATGTTTTAGTACATATATTAGATTAAGGTTTTTGCTTCAAACTTTCTGTATGGGTTTACCACCAATGGGGACGTGATTCAAAACCACTTTTCCTCATCACGTTCACTTTTCCATAGCATAGCTATTTTATTCTGCCCTCACACAGAATGATTTATTCCACCCTATCCTGGTAACAAGGATGCAGGGCAAAGATGCTCTGTCCTCAGCCCCTCACTGTAGTCTGTGATTAAAGAGAACGTCTCCCTTCCACTCTCTTTCTCTACCCTGATGCAGTAATAGACAATACTTTGAGAATTTTTGCCCCCAAAGGATTTTCTTTATTTCCTGTGTTTACTTAAACTGAAAAGACTGCATTTGGAATATAATATTATATCTTTCCCAGGAAAATACACGTAAGAAAGAACAAGTCCATATTCATCTGCAGGCATTCCTATTGCAATTTCAGTACAAGAGGCATTGTCCCATCACAAAACTCATGGTGTTTTACCTAAGTAAGTATTCTAGAGTTTTCCTCGGGTCAGACTTTCCTTCTTTCTAAACAATTTCCACAGTACTGAGGAAACAAGAATTTCTCCTGTCATCTGAAACAGTTGTACACGTACATCTGTTCCTAGGGGTACAAAGATAAAAGAAAACGGAAACAGAGAGATCTCAAAGTAAATACTGAAACGTAAAAGAAGGGAGAGGAGCTGCCTTATTACTAGGTAATATGTTACCCATATATTTTATCCCTTCTTTTATACTGTCTCTGAAACATAGTTTTTGACAGGTGAGTTTAAAAAAGCTAGGGAAGATTTAAGAACAAACAGACCAAATATATCAAAAACTCTTCAAATACATCAAAATAATCCCACAAGCAAGACTGTGGATCCTGTAGACCACCAAGCTGCAATCAAACGGGATCAAAAGTCTACAGGGAAAATAAATGACTTATTGGCGTGGGTCTGTACCTGGGAGGACGGTTCTATCCTCAGATTAGTCTTTACAGGTAATGTGAGTAAAACCACTACAGAGATAAAAGGATCAAAAAGAGTTGATGGAACAACTTCAGAAATACAATTGAAATCAATCAAAATGACCAGATTGTGTTCATCTGAGAGCTCAGTGGAAGCCAGAGGATGCAGTAGCCATCCTAGTAATATACACATGCCTTAAACTCATCCCGAGAAAGAACTAAAATAAAAGCTGGCTTAATACTCTGAGTTTTGTCAAGAAAGATTCTAAGGACAAATCTAGGAATTCCAGGGAAAAAAATGCACATTTTTGCAGGCCTAAACACGTTAAGGGCCCTGTAATTTGTACTATTCATTGGGAGTCACATTGCAGATTGCTAAATTTTATAAATTAGCAAGTAGAACTGAAAGAAAAAACCATGAGCATGAAAAACAATGTTTCCCCTCCATTAAAGTAAATTAAGTTTTAATTCTTTCCTGTCTGGTTTTTTCAGTCAGGAAAAGATGAAGGAAAAACATATCAACATAGTAAAAAAGTATACTGCATCACATAATTATTCTGATGAGTGTTTTGACAATATAAATTCACAGGAAAGCTATGTAAAAACAGAAACCAATCTTAATTATAGAGGTATATCATACTCATACATTGTTATGTAAAATTAGAGGCTGTTCTCTAAAAAGGACTAGACCTGCAAAACCTTACTATTACAGATCCTTCTGAGAAATAATGTGGAAGCTTTCAAAATTTTATTGCAGGCATACAATGCCCAGCAAAATTTTCTCAAGGTAATAATACAAACTTCATAGAGTATTGAGATGAATAACTGCAAGAAAAAAAAAGCAAACCAAGTTTTTGATAGCCTGTTGTGTTGTGGTGCAAGCAAAGTACGCACTAAGGAATTATTACAGCTAGAAATGTAAGTAAGTGAATGTTTTTTGTTTTTTTGTTTTTTTGTTTTTTAAACTTATATACACAACAGCTTCCAAGATCTGGCTATCTAGGTGTCCTGTCAAACAGACTTGTAAAACTCCCATTGATCATGCCACTTTGCACATGAATATTACAGACATTTCCTTACTAATGGTAAGGGAATATCATGAAAATTATTTTATTTTTTAAAAATCTTTTACAATATTAAATATGTTAACTACAGACTAAAATTTACATTCCATTTTGAAATTTTCTGAGACAACCTGCAAAACTGATTAGTCTTAGACATAAAAAATACATAATAACAGAGACAAAAAAATATTGAAATGTACTCTGTTTCATTCCACTGAAATACTGGAATATTAGAATATATTGGAATATATGCAAGTTTTTATCTTTCAAAGCAAATACTGTAGTCAACTACAGAGGAACTCAGTAGGACATCATGGAAAGTTTTGTGCATGGACGTAATAATTAAATACTATTTATTCATTGAAGATTCATTTATGCACAACACTAACTTCAAGGTAGAATTTCCTTATTTCTGGTCAGACAATATTATTTCAGTGATGGAGTTTGAATTTCCATTAATTATAGCAATGGTTGTCAGCTGACATTTTCACTCTTGGTGATATGGTGCTCTGTGAAATCTAAACACAACTGAGATTATTCAGAGAAGCTCAGTAGTTACCCTGGCAGCTGGCCCACGCTGAGCTCCATGCTGTGGCAGCTGCCCTGCTAGCAGTACCAACTGACTAGGGAAGTCTACCTGAGCTGTTGTCAAACCTTTGGCTGTAGTTCAAACACCCTCTAAGATGATGCCTCAGGAGAAAAGGAGGCGTTGAAAGCTCCACCAGAGTTTGTATCTTCACAACTGTGGAATACGACTCGTGGAAGTTCAAACCGCATTTCATAGCACAGCTGAAAGAAGCGGGCACTAGGAAGAGAACAATTTTTGACAATGAGCAGCTCTGAACCATTTTGCATTGGTTTCTCCTCAAATTTGCGTGTAGGATGCTAACAATGTAAAAGTAATACAAGCATTTTAGGCGTGAAAAAGTAAAAAAAGTCATGTCTTTATTTATAGGTCAGCAATAGATAAACCTGAGTGTAAACCATTTAGTGTCATTTTCAAAAGGGGCCTGACAAATACTCTGCAAGCAGTAAAGTGGGATATTTTAGCTAAAAATATATGATCTCCAAATTGAAAGACTGGATCTCCAAATGCTAATATCTAATATGTTAAACAAAAAACATAGCAAAATCCAGTCCATCCTGAAATATAAGAAAATACTGCCCCCCAAAAAAGAAAAAAAACACCAAAAAAACCCTTAATAAACGTAATAATTCTGCTTGGAGTTGGAAAAAATAAATAAACTCTGACTGCCAGAATATTGCTGAAATTGAGACCCTGCAGACAGTAATTAAGCACAGGTGTCTGTGACACTGTGTTCTCTACCTCTGCTAATGATTACAAGAGGAAAATTCAGTATGAAATCAGCTATAAAAAACCCAGGGTGATGACTCTTTATGTATTCTGGCGTGACGAGTTAAGAAAAAGGATATGTGAAGGTCTTTTAGGGTCTGAAAAAAAAATCTAAAGTAAGATTCATTTACGTGTTATGTTGTCCCTAATGAACAGTGACATAGGGAAAGATTTTAGGGCTTGTCACATGTGCAAAAATACAGGCCACATCAAGGAAGGGCTCCTGCTGATATCACAATAAAAAGGACTATTTGAAAGCATAGTTTAGTTTAGACTTTTTTCTTCAGATATCCTATTCTAGCCCTTTTGTCTCACTTTCTGCAGACAGTTTTTACGGGAAGAGATAAGAACTAAATAGATGATTTATATATCCTATTTTTACTAGACATTGTACTTTACAGAGAAATATATGTCAGTAGGTCCTACTTTAAGGTATGAGCTTAAGTCATTTACAGTTAAGTATAGTTTAGGCATGGAGCAGCTAGTTCCCATCATCTCTGTTCAACAGCTTGGAAAGAAACAGTGTAACAACAGTATGGTCTCTCTGAGAAAGAGCTAGACAGCCTGTGTCTGATACACCTCCATTGCAGTAAAATTCCAGAAGAGCATCAACTGAACATGATTTTGTACCTGCCAGCAATTTTAAATGGAAAAATGGAAACAAGAATTCTGACGGTGCGATTTTGTGGGAGCTGCTACCACTATAAGAAAATGGTGTTGAAGTCATGTTTATGGCCATAAACAGCAGTCATGTCACAAGTCGCTATATGAATTTGTCACCCTATATAGACTTATCGCAGAGCAATGAGTGAGAAAGATGGGAAATAAGGCACGCTCATTCAGTTTAACAAAATCATGGAAGGGCCAAATATTGAAACAGTGGAGCTCAGGGACAGGGACAAACAGGACAAGTGCATGCTTATGGTGATATTATGGTGATAGTGGCAGTACATCAGGAGACCTCTGCAGGTCCAAGGAGAAGTCCTTCAAGAACTAACTGACCATCAGTTATAGGCTGAGCTGTTGGACTGCTTATGAGTACAACAAATTGTGTGGTATGTTAATGTTGGCTTAAGTATTATATCATGAATTGGCAGGGAAAATGTGCTATTAAAGACCATGACACTGGGCTGAGTTCCTCTGACACATAATACCAGTTGCCTGAAACCCATATTTAGTCTAGCGTCACTTAAGATGCCCTGGTTTACCCAAGATCAGTCTGACTGATATGATGCAGGACTTACTTGAGACTCCTGTCCTTCTGGAATGGCAGCTGGAGGTCAGATGTAATACCCTAGGGTAACCCTGATGGAGTTGGATGTCCTTACACTGTCAACCTAATGAGGAGCAAAGCCTTAAAGAAGAACTTCTGTTTCAAAGGTCGTTTACAAGCACCCAGAGCGCTGGGTGTTCACTGAATATACAGCTGATGGCATTCTCAGCCACATGCAGTATCTTTTCTAAGAGAAACTGAAAAGCCTGTGAGCTGTTACAGGGTATTGCTGAGTGAGGCTCATGAGCACCTATATATTTTATCAAAGAGGGATGCAGCAGTGTTCAGAATGAATTCTTTTTCTGTTATATACTCAAGGAAAACCACCCAGAATTATGATTACGAGACAACTATATGTGGAAAGTTATATGATCATACTTATTTTCTGAAAGGAAAAACATTGCCACTACAGGTTTCTGGAGAAAAAAAGAGTGGGTTTAGATGAGCTTAATATAATAGCTGGCATTTTTCCTGTTAGTTTTTTATTAAGCTTTTGATTAAATGAAGATAGAACACTAAAATGCTAGGTCTAATTACTCACAGTTTTGTATAAGACCCCACACAGAGGATTAACCAACAGTGCCATGATATACCGTTTTTAGAACATATTAAAAAGTGACACGTTGCTTGTGATCTGCTCTCAAATGAAGGGCAAATTGCCTGCACAAAGAGAAAAACAAACCGAAACCCTATATTTTTTTCAATCCAAGAACTGCAGACAGAGCAATTGCCAAAATATGTGGAGAATTTGCGTAAATAAGATTTTATCCATTTCACCAGTAAGGGGGCTTAATGTTTCTTTTTTCCCCTAAGCATCCTTATGACCGACCCAAAACAAAATGTGTGTTCAGTGGCTAAGTTGTCCCTGGGATCTGATTATTTTGGAATCCTTTCTGCAGGTATAAAGAGCTAGCTGTAAATACAATAATTTACTCCTTATAATTCTCTCCTTTTCCAGTCTTATCCACTGTCTAATGAAGGTCTCACAGCTCAGATATTGCCTATTTCCTTTTATCTACAGCAGTATATATTTTATTAGTTTCATTTTTTGGATAACAGTTTTATACCTTAAATGTAACTCCAGGTGGGTTCCATTAGAGTAAAAGTGACTAGCCCCGTGTTCCCTTTAGCTTAGAGGAGTGGCTGCAATTGTTAGAAGAGCTGTCAATCTCTTCCTAATACATTCAGGTCCTTTGGAGGAAAGCACAGGCCAAAGGGGAAAACCCAGAAAGGAATACTTCTGAAGCTGATTATAAAGGAGGTTGAGTGCTAGTCAAAGGTACAGTTCCAACAGAGTCTGATTAACATTCTCCTATAAAATAAGGACCAGAAAGTAAGCCATTAATTTTATGGCTATTTTTTCCCACTGCTTGGTTTTTCATAAGTTGGACTTCCTTCCAGGCTAATTAACCACTAAACATTTTACAAGCAATCCAAGTGCGGAAGCAGTAAAAGATGAATTGCACTTATGAAGTAATTGACAAAGGGTATATTGGGCCTTTTAAGCAATGCTATTGTGCATCTTAATACAGGAAGAAAGGATCCTTTGTACTGCAGTTTGATAGGTCATTAGTTAATTCTCAGAACTCTGCACAAGATAATAATGACTCAAGGCTAAAATGAACCCGCCTGGATTGGGGTGGGGAACCCTACCTCAAAACATCTCCAGAGAAAACACTTAATGTTTGTGTCTTGGCATTATCAAAATACCCCCCGTGTTATCTTAGATTAATTCCCTGGCTATTTTCTTTTCTTTAGACAGCAAAGTCAGAGCTGACAAACCAAGGCAGTTCTCAAGGAAATTCAATTACTGAAATGTCTGACAGCTTGCTTTGCTGCTTCTAACTAAAGTTTTGAAAGTTACATGCTGCATGTATAATATGGTTTTCTCTACAAAGGAATAGATTTGCATTTTCTAGGGGGAAAATCATTTTAAAACTGTAGGAGTCTAATGATAAAAGATAAAAAATGAAATGCTGAAGTTCCTATTTTACAAAGAAATGAAGTAAGTTGAGTGGCTGCGACATGAAACTAGGAAAACACTGTGTTTTCTTAAAAGCAGAATTTCCTTTCCTTTCCATGTAAATGAGGGAATGCCAGTCAATCTGAACAGAACCTGCATATATAATTTTCTAATTAGCCCATATGATGCAAGATGCAAAGGTTTACAAACTTTTCAGTAACCAGGAAAGTTTTATTTGTTCCTGTCTCAGCATCAATAACCTGAGCTCTGGGTCCTGTGAATTGGTATCTCTGTTTGTCATTTAATAATTTTTAGAGATGGGAAAATGGTAAAAAATGTTTTGGTCACCGCACTTGCTAAAAGCAAGTCAGACCACATTTGCCCTCTTTTCAACTCACACTTCTCCTTTTTCTCCAGAAATTTGCAAAGAGGCAAAAGACACATCTATAAGCAATAAATGCTTTCTCACAGAAGTAGGCTGTTAGCCACCTCCAGCTATCATACAGAAAGTGCATAGGCAGAACCAAACTCTGAAATAAGAGCTTGGGCTGTCTTGAGGTCGCCAAGTCAAAAGTTGTGATCCAACAACTTCAGGAACCACTTAAATTCATGTGGCGTGTTCCTAACTGTTATGAAAGACTTAGCATTTACAATTTCAAATCTGAAGTGCCCTGGTTTGGCACTAATTCCTTGAAAGTCATGATACTGTTGCCTACCTCTTAAGTGCTAACCTGCTGGTTAGAGTGTGCTCCTGGTAAGCAGTAATTTCAGTCTCCTCACTCTCCAAGTTGTAGGTTAAACTACTCACGAGGAAGAAGATAGGTGCAGTGGGAGGTGGAACCATCTATTGTGCCAAAAGGAACTGTATTTAAAAAAAGGAAAGAGACAGTTATGAGGTCTACCCTATTTTTTTCCCAAAGGCTCTTTATTCAATTCACATGCAACTCTCATTGGACTAAAAACAAAACAGGTTTCCTCTCACACAACTCAGAACCATAAGGAGTAGCTGTAGTAGTAGTTGTAGTAGTAGCTCTTGCCCATTCTCCTGCATTGAATCTTGCATTACTGTCACATAGTGGCTCAGATTCAACCAGAGGAGAAAAAAATCTTACCCTAATAGTATAGCTTACATAATGCTTAGTGCATCGGCACATAGCTCATCTTGACTGGAATTAGTAGTTACAATTTACCACTGAAAAAATATATCAGGCTTGGTGGTTTTGACTGTGCCAGTTTAAAAATGTAGCCTTTGCTTCACTACTGTATCACTTCTGCTTTATACCAGAGAAACTCTATTAAAGAAAATGGACTTATGCCAGCATAAAATTAGAATAACACAATGATGAATCATCCCCAGCTTTCAGAAAAAATAGGTCTGTGTAAAGAAACAAGCTGTAAACCTTCCCAGCATGCAAAAACCCTCCAAAAATCTTTCTTTAGATTGTCTGGATCACCAATCCAGTTTAAATGTAGATTCATGGTTACCGAATCATTATGGAGTGTAGGCACTTAGCACATCACAGAATCACAGAATCACAGAATCACTAAGGTTGGTACCCCTTTCACTACAGCTGAATTACAGTAACTGCTGTAACAAAACTACTCTCACATCCTTTTTCAGCCAGACAGTTAATGTCACAGGTAACTTTAAAAATGCATTGTACCAAGTGAACAAACGTAATAGAGCTCAGGAGGAACATCTGCCAAAGGATATCAGAAAAGTTAGGCTTCCAAATCCATTTCCAAAGGTAACACAAACAATCCTGAGCCTAAATCTTTAGGATTTAGGCCCTTATGTGCTGATGCATTCTCCAATAATGAAAGTAAAGTGTTTTGGAAAATTTTACCCTAGGACAAAAAACCTACTGTCCTAGAGGATGAAATTCAGAACATATAGGCACAATAACAGAGCACACATTCCTAATTTGTAGCATGAATAGATTAGCTTCAGGGAACAGCTTACAATGCATGTGTATTATCTCACTCCACCACCAAGTGATGCATGTGACTATGGGATTTAATAGATGGTCATATCTTCCTCAAGATTTGGACTTTGAGAATTTCATTCCATTTCATTTCACTCCTTTTGTTCAGGCAATTAAACAATCAGCAGTCCTTTGGGCTAAATTTGTGCTAGTGACCTTCGCTATTTCTGCACTGCAGCTTAAGCATTCATAAACAAGCCTAATTCCACCAGTTAAAAAAAAAAAGTGTATCTGTGGTTTCCCAAAGATTAACCCAGTATTTTAATAGGTCCAGAGAGGTGCAGTAAACCACACCAGACTCTGTGCAGCATTGGACCTGCAGCTAAAACGTAACCTGCAATTGTGAGAGTTTAGAATTAGCTTGAATATACTATAAAAGCATAATTCACATCTACAACTACACTGTGGCCAACCCCTTAGAGATGAAAAGCAATATACTCCAGTATCACCTCTGGGAGTTGTCTAGTCTCCCCTTGTTGATATTGAAAAATTATTGCTGAAAGCACATTATGTTATGGGACTTGGACACCAGAACCGGCAGTATCATTGTGGTACCAACTTTTAAAACAGTGTTTCCTTCAGAAAGTCTAGATGTGACACCTAAGATCTCAAAGGATTTTGCTGTTTTATACAAATCAAATACACTATTTTAAGGTTTTGTGCTAATGATTTTGATGTATTGTTACACACGCTCAGTGTGTTTGACTATAGCAGGGATTAAATAAATTATGTTTTAAGGATTTAAGGTTGAGAGGAAAGGATTTGGCTATGTAAACTGAGGTCTAGGAGGTCCCTGGTTGGTTACATATGTCTCTGGGGTCTTGTATCACCTTCACTCTTTGAGATGACTGCTATGTATATTTTCAGTTATGTAGGATGACATAAAACAAAACTCAAGAGAGTTATTGAACAGTTATTAAATTAGATTTGCAATTAAATCTAAAAAATTTTTTTTTTTTTTTTAGAGTCTAGACTAGTCTAGTCAGCAGTTTACGTAAACGGAAAAAGAGAGGAAAGGATTTACTATGGATTCAGTTAACGCTTGGCACAAATAATTGAATTTTCCCAGTGTGAACTCCTCTTGTGCTAATGGACAAGGCATTGTGGGACATGGTTTAATGGGCATGGTGGTGTTAGTTGATGGTTGGACTTGATGATCTTACAGGTCTTTTCCAACCTTAGTGATTCTGTGATTCTGTGATTCTGTGGAGGTACTCAGAAACCCCAGAGCAAAAGTATTAAGAACTAGATTAACATACAAAAGAACATATATCAATATAAAAACATATTTTGTCTTAAATATGCTTGGCTGAAAAGAATGTCAACTGGCCTCCTGACAGGGTCTTCTTCAAGTGTTATTTTCATTACTTTAGTGGGAAGTGGGAATTGGTTGTAGTTTTTACAAGATTAAGTTTCAAAGGTATAAAGTACATTAAATATTTCAATTATGTTTGTCTAGAAAAAAATGTTTATAAATTACCTTTATTAATAATAAGAAAAAATGACAGAAATTAATGAATTATCTCTTTTGTGTATCAAGTAATAGTACTGCATCACAGACCTTCTTGCAGAAAAATCTCAGTGTTATAAAGTGTTGAAACTAGATTTTGTGAAATCTGACTGGACAAAAGCCAGACCAAAGAGGAAGGGAAAAAAACCCTCATGCCTGAGAGATAACAACCAACTTTCTTAAAAATGTGTGTTAACTTTCTGCATCACAATCTTAGATAACATAAAAACCTGAATTTTCTAATAGGTGCTTAATTTTGTCATCAGACTCCTTGAAAAACCTTTAATTTTATTTATTCTTAAATTTTAAGACACCTACAAATCATGGAAGTATTAATCAAGCAACAGAAAAGAAACCAATACTTTGCACAATGTCACATCAGCAGAAAGTAATTTCTATATTATTTAATTCCACATTATCATACAATCATAGAACCATTTAGGCTGGAAAAGACCTGTAAGATCATCAAGTCCAACCGTTAACCTAACACTGCTAAGGCCAACGCTAAATGCCTCATCCTAAACTCCTCCCTAAGAGCCTCATCCACAAGTCTTTTAGTAACTTCCAGTGAGGGTGACTCCACCACCTCCCTGGGCAGCCTGTTCCAATGTTTCACCACTCTCTCAATAAAGACATTTTTCCTAATACCCAGCCTAAACCTCCCCTGGCGCAACTTGAGGCCATTTCCTCTTGTCCTGTCACTCATCACTTGGGAGAAGAGACCAACACCCACCTCTCTACAACCCCCTTTCAGGTAATTGTAGAGAGCGATGAGGTCTCCCCTCAGCCTCCTCTTCTCCAGACTGAACAACCCCAGTTCCCTCAGCCGCTCCTCATCAGACTTGTGCTCCAGACCCCTCACCAGCTTCGTCGCCCTTCTCTGGACACGCTCCAGCACCTCAATGTCCTTCTTGTAGTGAGGGGCCCAAAACGGAACACAGGATTCGAGGTGCGGCTTCACCAGTGCCGAGTATAGGGGCACGATCACCTCTCTACTCCTGCTGGCCACACCATTTCTGATACAGGCCAGGATGCCATTGGCCTTCTTGGCCACCTGGGCACACTGCTGGCTCATATTCAGTTGACTGTCAGCCAGCACCCCTAGGTCCTTTTCTGGTGGGCAACTTTCCAGCCGCTCATCCTCAAGCCTGTAGCCTTGTATGGGGTTGTTGTGACCCAAGTGAAGGACTCGGCACTTGGCCTTGTTGAATCTCATACAATTGGCCTCGGCCCATCGATCCAGCCTGTCCAGATCTCTCTGAAGAGCCTTCCTACCCTCAAGCAAATCAACATAGAACAGTTCAGACAGAAGATAGTGTAAGATTGTCATGGTACTTTGAGCAGCCATGGTTTATAGGCACCTTCTTCTGTCCTTGCATGTGTGGAAGAGTATCTGACTAACCAAGCAGTAATTACCCATAAAGAATTCCCCAGAGAAACAGTCTAATTTCTGAATTTGTGCTTAGGTGGCTGTATTTGTCTAAACTGAAATGATAGACAATAGTACAACTTTGGTGGGATTTTTCTTTAATAATATTTCAATAATAACCATACACTCAATATGTAAATGTTGATTATATCTCATTTGCTGTGTTACCAGCATTTGAAGGTTTTTCTGGTATAAGTACACTAGCATGATCCTTGACTGAAAGAATCAAGAGACAAGACAGACTGTGCAGTGAGTCAAAGAAAGAGTAAGATAGGAGGTATGATTGATAACAGAAATAAAATAGCTGAAATAATAGAATACCACAATATGAGTTATTATGCAAGTATTGATGTTAAGGAGCTAACTAGGGTCTAGACTTCAGTTTGCTTGTTCCTCATTCCTGTCCATAAAGATAAACCTGTTTAGCTGAGAGTTACATGGGATATTATGCCTAAATTGGCTCACCACAGTATTGGGTAAAGCCCAGGTTAGTGGCAGATAACTTTTGTGGGATACAGACGTAACTACTGGACTGTGTACAGTCCATCAGTACCTTGTCACTGTTGACACCACAATGCCTACATCTTCCCACTGTCCTCTGTGGAGAAGTCGTAGAACAGAAAGATGTAGTGACAGGCTGAAATCAAAGGCTGCAGACCTGCCACACCAGTTTTGCAGGGATTCCAGCACACTCGAGTCCACATAAAAGCAGTCACCTCTCTCACTCTTCATCCTGATCAGTACGAAAGTGGGGTGCAGTAATGTTATATGTGTTCCCAAATACTGCCGTATGGATGCTTTCTACCTAAATGAAAGTGTATTACCAGGTGTAAGCAACGTGTCCTTATTTGGTATTTCTCACTGGATGAATGTCGCTATTCATAATGAATTTAGACCCTGGAATTTCATTATCAAGTCAAAGTGTATAGGAAATTTTTGTTAATATTTTCTCTCAGTAGAATGGGAAATATGAAATCATAAATGATCCTCTTGCTTAATAAATAGTTATAGTTATTACACATGACAGGAGGCCAGATTGCACCATTCTTCCTCATAATGCACAGTATCTTCATTTTCAAGTGGCTCTACTGAAATTAATATTGCTATATGGAGAACAAGTTATGGCTCAAAATGAAGAATATTTCGTTTCGCCTAAAAAAATATTTCGTTCTGGTTTTTGGACAATAATCATAGTACCTGCTACAATAATCCAGTAACACTCTACCCCTCCATCAACAAAGCTCTGCTTGGATGCATATATCAAAATAGGGAAATGCAAGGTTATACAAGCTCTGGATTACATTCAGTGTGCTTGCACTTGCTTTCATAGACAACTGAGTGCAAAAAGATTACCCAGATATGTATATTTGCAAGTATTCAAAGCTGTTGGCAAGATTTAGGCTTAATGATGGTGATGAGGTATTTCTTTTACTTTTTTAATATTAAAAACTTAAGCTTTTCATTTCTTTTGGTATTAAACACCATAACTTTTTAAAAGCCCTCTCTCCATTTTTCTCTTTTTGCCACTTTATATGTGCTCTTCTTCATGTCTTACTGTGTTTAACGTTCCTTCAAACATTGTCTTTCGTCCCCAGAATCTTTTGAGTATGAAAGGACATTTGCTCGGTCATCTATCCATTTCATCCTTCCTCTGTCATGTTACTACTTTTAATTTGTTTGGTCTAAAACCATCTCTAACAGATGAGTAGCTATTTCACCTTGAATACCTCTGGAGGCAGTGACTCCCTAACATCCTTTGGCAGTTTGTTTCATTGTCTATCTGGTTTTACAGTTTCAACGTTTTTCATAATATTCAACCTACATTTTCCTTGCAACAGCTCAAGCATATTACTCTGTCTTGGATGACTAATGAGAATAATTTCCCTTGTCCCTTTACATATCTGTAGAGAGCTATCATGCTTTCCCCAAGTCTTCTTTTCTTTATATTGAACATCCCACTTATCTTATTAACCTTTTTCTCCCCTCACAGATCTTACTTTCCAAACCTTCTATCATTTTCTTGATCTTTCTTTTCTTCATTTCATGTCCCATTGCTCAAATGATAAAAGGAGAAGACAAAAGCCAAGAAAAACTGTAGGCAAGCTTTGAAAACAAAGCACAAAATAAGAATTTGTTTTAATTCACGCTCAAAAATACAAGTACAAAGAATAAAATACCCAACTGAAAATCACCACTGGTGGGCTGATGTGTGCACACATGCAGGCTGTGTGCGTAATTGTATGACTGTTCAAATCCTTTGGAAAATAGTGTGGCTGCATGTCAAGATCTAAAGCAAAAGGACTGAGATTTCAAAACAGAAATACAGACTCAAACAATCCCTTGCCTATTGAAATAATTTGTCCTTGCCTCAGCTGCAGATCTTGTTTGATTTTTTTTTAAGTGATAGTTTTTATGCTTTTCCTTCACAGCACTACAAAAACAAAGTAAAGAGAACTTTCTAAAAGTAGTGAAGAACTAATGCAGTCACGTCTGACTTAGGATATTAGGACAATACAGCTCCGCTAGTGGTCAATCTTTAAGAACACAAGAGCTGCGGTACTGGGTCAGAACAAAAGCCCACAGCGGTGTCCCTGGCACTGGCCAGCAGCAGGTGAATATAAGAAGCAGAACATGTTGTACAGACAGGGTCCGAGCATCAAATGTTTTAACTCAGAAGAATTTAATTTAAAATGGCTTTATTGTTCAGTTTGACCTCTGTAATTGGTTTGTTCCCTGTTTCATTGAGCTCATCCCTCTCTCTCCCTGATGCAAAACTGAGTTCCACAGGAACTTGGCTGGCACTGTATGAATCAGCTTCAATTAAAAACATTACCACTGATGATGTTTAACTTGCCAAGAGAGACAGTAAGGACCAATTTGAATCGGTGTGTTTCACTCCTGAAACAAAGGCGCGTTTTCTGTGACACAAACTGGGAGAGAAAGCAGACACATTGCAGTTCTTGATTTTGTTCAGGATTACTTGGGGGGATTAATTTTCCTCTTTTCCCCTCCCCCGGCCTTCTTCAGTCCCCAGACAAGTCTCATGTCAAAGACACAAGAAACTGCAGTGTTATCACTACAGGGGACTTGTCTAAAAACTAATTAAACTGCTCAACCAGAACTATTATCACCATTTTCCTTCACAACATCATCCAGAAAACACAAAGAGTGAACTGAAAGACAAAGCATCAGAAACATCTTATGATGCTGTTACATTCTTATGCTAGATATTATTCCACTTATATCTTAGGCATGTGTGAGGATATATCATTATTTGACGATCACCACTTGTCATGGTTTAACCCCATCTGGCAACTAAGCACCACACAGCTGCTCAGTCACTCCCACTGCAATGGGATGGGGGAGAGAATTGGAAGAGTAAAAGTGAGAAAACTCGTGGGTTGAGATAAAGACAGTTTAATAGGTGAAGCAAAAGCCGCGCACACAAGCAAAGCAACACAAGAAATTCATTCACTACCTCCTATCAGCAGGCACACGTTCAGCCATCTCCAGGAAAGCAGGGCTCCAGCACACATAATGGTTACTTGGGAAGACAAATGGCATCACTCTGAATGTCCCCCTGCTTCTTTCTTCTTCCCCCAGATTTACATGCTGAGCATGACATCATATGGTATGGAATATCCCTTTGGTCAGTTGGGGTCAGCTGTCCCGGCTGTGTCCCCTCCCAGCTTCTTGTGCACCCCCAGCCTACTCGCTGGTGGGGTGGGGTGAGAGGCAGAAAAGTCCTTGACTCTGTGTGAGCACTGCTCAGCAATAGCTAAAACATCCCTGTACTATGAACACCGTTTTCAGCACAAGTCCAAAACATAGGCTCATAGTAGCTACTATGAAGAAAATTAACTCTATCCCAGCCAAAACCAGCACACCACTCTTACTACAGGAGTCGTTAAAAACTGCTGTGTCATTGCAACAATGTGGTAGTTGTCTCACCAAGTGCACCACACTGGTGGCACAGTCCTACAGCAGATTCTTCAAGTGAGACGAGAAACTTTTCTCCATGCTCTGGTGGTTTAGGGCTAGACTGAACCCTGCACCCAGTGGAGACAGGGTTTCAGTTCGCGTGAAAAACGGCTCACTATGGCTTGCTAGTCACTCATTATCTTTTCCAGAACTGCTAATGACAGGTGCATTATAATAGAAATTTCAAATAATATTCTTTTTGGAATAAAACGCATGAACCACACAAAAAAAAATCCTTTCATAGAATTCATTGATTTAGCTTTAGGAGAAAAACCTGATCTGAGTTATTAATAGATAGATTCCACTTTCAAAGTGTAATTCAACCTTTACAGTTGTAACTGTGCTTTATGCAGTAATATATCTCTCTTCTTACCACCTCTGAGCTAACTGCTAACGTGGTCACTGGGATGGGATATGACTGATGAGGTGAAGTCTTCTGAGTGTTTATATTTCAAAATGTAAACAAATTAAAACTTGTTACTCTGGGTTAGGTAATATTAGAGCTGTCATTTCTGTTATATTAAAGCCAGAAGAAAAGGGCATCTCTTGTTTTCTGTCTCCAATTCTAGCTCCCAAGAAACATCTCTCTCATATATACTCCTTGTTGCCCCCTGATGGAAGCCGCAAAGAGATTTCATTTGCCGCGGGCTTTTTCGCTTGTGTCAGTCAGATGGTCAGGCAGTTGTGCTGACTGGGTGATGGGACAGTAGAGATGATTTACTCCCTTCCTACCCCAGTCTGCAGCCTAGCGCCGTGCTGCTCCTGTACTCACCTACACTCTTCCTTCCTCTCTAAAGGCTGGGTAGCCCTGCTCGTACAGAAGATAGGGACCTCACTCCTTTTGCACTCATTTTATTAGTGCCTAATGGAAATGTACTAAGCTTAGAGAATTCCTCTGTAACACTTTGTGACTACAGACTTATGCAAAAAGTTAATGAATAAAGCAACTGCTCACATGCATTTTGAACAAGTTGTGTGGAAGTGGCCCTTGACTCAGAAGCATAGGGTCTTTTTTACACATTTGCTGGCTTTTGCATAAAGCAGGTTGGAATAGCAAAGCAATTGGGAAGAGGAGTGGAGGAGGGCTTTGAAGGGAAAGATTCTGGGGTGGATGACCCAGAGTACATGAAGCAACTAAGCTGTCAGATGTGTTGCCTAAGTTTTATAAGAAAATGGATCATTAAATGTTTCTAGGGAGTGAAAGTGATTCGGTTTTGAGGATGAGGAACAGGCCTTGCTCTCCCACAAACGTAGAAATAGGTCAGTTGACTGTGTTTTCTTCCTTCTCAAATAGTTGAGGCTGAAGCCATGAGCACAGCCTGTTACACTGTGGCAGTCTTCAGCTGAAAGGTAGTTCCTGGGGTTCATTTTCACTGGTCTCAGATTAAAGAAGCATCCAACTCAGTTACCTAAATCTTTACCAACTCCTCCATTCCCTTAGACCTGCACCGTCCCTGTCTCTGACTAAATGGAAACTTGACACGTCATGGTCTCTGACCTCTGAGTCAGTGCAAAGGACGTAACAGATTGTCTCTTTTTCTATGTATACAGTTCCCATCAAAGCACTTCACAGATATCAGTGTCCATAGTAATTATAGAAGTGTCATCTCCAAATGATGTGCAGCCTCACTCATTTCATAATGTCTGGTCTTTTTTGCCTTCAAACTTTGTCTTAAATTAGACTGTTTTGTAAGTGTGGGAGAAATTACTAATGACAAATGTGACATGTAATACAATTCTTTAATCTGTTTTCCAAAAGTGAGCTCAGGTCGCTGAGATATTATTCATACATACTTGTAAATGGTTTGAATTATTTTTCTTTTGAGGTTATTTGTTTGTTTACTATTACTTACACTTATTTATAATGAGTTCCCTTCCACCCATCTGTCAGCTGAAAGGAACCCCAAAATAGGTGCTTTCGCTGACTTTGAGATCCTTTTGTAATGCCAGAGTGGTGAAAAGAGGCCTTAAGGTAAATTACAATAAAGTGCCACCTCTATTTGCCGTTCATCATTCACTATTTCTTATTTGTATTGTGTGACTTGTCAAATGTATTGTTTCTTCTCAATGAATGAGGAATTAGAAGGTTTGAAGCAGGAGAATAACAAAGGTGTTGAGTAAACAAAGCACTTCTGTTTTGTCACTCACCCTAAAATGGAGGTGGAAATCTGCATGTTCAAAGTGCTAAACCAGAAAGGAGCAGCAGGGTAGCCCATACAACAAAGCAGAGATTGAGACATATTTTACATCAATTCCTGAAAGACAAGGGATGAGATAAAACTGTTCCCAACACTTGGGATAAATGAGAGACAGAACTGAAGTAATCAGGAATGAATGAGTCCCATAATTACCACGGTTAACAATCCGTTCTATTCTCTTTCTCCCTTGGTCATGCATTTTAAGTGAAAAGCTGCAAATCTGGAACCAGAGGAAACAGGGAAAGAGCTTTACCCTGTATTACTGAAGCACTGGGAAGGAAGGAAGGTTCATTCTCATTCCTTGCCCCTATCGGAAAGAAAATGGGCTCTTATCATTGTACTGATGACAAGCATACTGAAGAAAGAATATTTGAATAGCTCTACTGCCTTTATTATAATGAATATAAGCTTTTTTTCCTCTTCTATTAAAAAAAAAAAAACATTAAGTAGAACTGGAAACTCAAAACAGTAAACTAAAAGCTTAAACTTCAAATTGCCTCTTTCTAGTAACACATCTTGCAAGTTATAGTGCACTTGTTATTTGTAAAACAAAAAGGCATCAAAAAGATTTCCAACAAAAATAGATTAGCAATTATTCCAAACATTAAAAATTCCTCTTTTTTTTTTTTTTCTTTTCCAAGAAAGCCATTTCAGGATTAAATTGTACCCAAAGGGCTTGCAATTTTATCAATAGCAGAGGAAGCTATATTCAAGAGATAGAATTCTCATCCATTCTGTACTTGTGTTACCGAAAATTGTAACGAAGAAAACTCTCCAAACCAAATGATAGTTTAGAAAGCCGACATTGGTTTATTGCAGCTCTGGGTGCATGGGGGATTTCTCCTCCTAACATGCACACCGGGTTAAAAACATGACAGGTATTTAAAACAATTAAGAAAGTTAGTTACGCCTACTGGTTCTACCCCTTAATTAACTATTGGTCAATACTTTTCTTACTTCATCTTAAAGTTATAGTTCTCTTTTAGTTCACCACGCATGCTCAGAGAGTAGGGGGCTTAATTGGGGTGGGGGCTTTTCTAGCTAGGAGGTGGGTTCTTTAGCATTATAATGAGATTATAATGAGACAGGTTAACTCTAGGGCACTATTTTGGCATTCTATTCTATTTTTCTAAGATTCGTGCTTGTGTTAATAGTTATTGCTAGTTAGTAGAGAGTTAGTGAAGACAGTCTTTATCTTTAATATGTCTAAGTGCCAGGTGCATTTGTTGTGAAGTATCTTCTTTACATTCTTCTCATTCTTCTTACTTGTTTTTGACAGTTGTTTTGCAAGATGTTCTGTAACACTTGTGTATAATAGCTTTATTTATCGAACCTTTATGGGTTAATGACACAGTCTACTTCACAACAGTTGTACTTTCATGGTAGACACTGACATAAGGCCTTCAAAAATTGTATCACTACAGAGTATACTTGGAAGGTACCAATGACTGTCTCTACTCTTCACTTCAGAGGACTCATTATTATTAACGTCTCGTCTTACTCTTTTTTTGCTGTTATCTTTTGAAGGTGGTCAAAGTACTTTTAGAACCCGTGATGCATAGCAGCATTTCTGATAAGCACAGTTTCCTTAAGAACATCCACACAGAGGGTTCAAGTGACAAACAAGAAATTGCCCATCTCAGCAAAAGACTGTCTAATAAAGTGGTTTTGGTTCAGTGGCTTTGAATAGGAAGAATTGGAACTATCCAGACTGTCTAAACTAGAATAAAACCTCCACAATCATACAATGCTATCTTGTGCTAAAAGCAATGTAAGTTCAACACTCTGTTAGAACAAATATCTACTGATAGCTTTTTTCAAGATATCTAAGAGGGTGGCTTGGATACCAAAGACTTAAACAATTTAGTTAGCATACAAAGAACAGACCCCTTTGTGCAAACTTTGTACAGATAAGTTAAGAAGATACTGCATCACATAAACTGAAATATGCATTAGTTTTCCTGGAAACAGGCTGGCTATGGTGACTGGCTGTATTTGGTTATGTTAATGTTGTTTACCTTGAGATAAACACTATAATGAGATATAGCACCTTGGAGGAGCTTTTGGGTCTCCTGGTAATGACTGTTATACCACCTTGAGACTTGGTATTGTTTAGATACCAAACAGCAAAGTCAGTAAAATGCCCCAAATGGGTGTCCTAAGGCTGACCTACCTCATTATAATGTTAAAACCCACACCTCTGAGCTAGAAAAGCCCCCAACCCAAATAAGCCCCCTACTCTCTGGGCATGCGTAGTGAATTAAAAGAGAACTATAACTTTAAGGTGAAGTAAGAAAGATACTAACCAATAGTTAGCTAAGGGGTGGGACCAGTAGGCGTAACTAACTTTCTTAATTGTTTTAAATACCTGTCATGTTTTTAACCCGGTGTGCATGTTAGGAGGAGAAATCCCCCATGCACCCAGCGCTGCAATAAATCAATGTCGGCTTTCTAAACTATCATTTGATTTTGAGAGTTTTCTTAGTTATGATTTTTGGTAACACTTTTCACTGGTCTTTTAACATATGAACACTCAGCTATTTTAGCATTTGTAACTCAAACTATGCAGCTCCCCATTCGCATACTTCAAAAAGAATGAGCTGAGGCTTGTGTATGAAGCCCTACCAAGTGCCCGTCCTTCGGCACTCCCACTGCAATGAGAAAGAGCCTTAGAACCTGTGTTTGTTATTACAAATTTTTGGGGAAACCTATAACAGCTGTTCAATTCGATCTCAGTATGCTGGTGAAAATATCTAGGAAGTTTGGGAGCCCAAGCACCAGTAAAAGTATGATAAGGTTACAAAGCCGTTTGGACATTCCTGTCTTGAGTTTGAACGAGACCTTAAATACCAAAGAACGTAGGCTTTGGAATCTGACTTGACAAAGCCTTTCAGCACATGCGTAACTTTTAGTATGTAAGTACTTCTTATATATTTCATTAGAATAAAGTCGACTGGATGCCCTATGCAGAGGTGCATCAATGTTAAAGACATACATTTCTCATCTGAGAGACTGGAGTGTCCTGAAGCCTCTGCGCAGGCAATATGTCTAAATTGTGACGAAGAAATGGAGGGGAATGGTACACACCCTGGCCACCACCTAGAGTTAGATGTACCAGGATATACCCTTGGTGCTGAGAACAATGATGTGTTTCTGAAGCTACCAGTCAAACAGAAAAGAAGCACCCTACTGAAAACGGGCCAGCTGATTCAGGAAGGATCATTTGGTGTCAAACAATTCTAATAGTGAAAGAAAAACCATAGTAAGGGGGTATAAAAACCCCCACAAAAATACCACAACCCAGGATAAACACTTTTGTGATAGAGCTACAGTAAAATAACACTTGAGACTATTTTTTTTTAAGTCACTTTAATGAAACTGGATCAGGAGGACAAGGTATTAAAATCATTCCTTATGTAAACAGTTATTCTCTATTGTTTATATAGACCACTAGGAATGTCAGAAGTCAGACTGCAAAATGAGTAAACCTCATTTCAGAAGCAAATGTAAACTGACATATAGACCTCTGGCATGAGGTCAAGAGAACTATCGTTTGTTGTCTTCAGACTAAAAGAAATCCCTGCCTTCCACTGAATAACAGGTCAGACTTCTGCTCAGTGTCCCTGTGCTGAAATGAGCTAATCATGTAGGTATAGGTGAAGAAGTGGCGATAAAATAATAAAGAACATATACCCATCAAATTAAACAAAAGATCTTAGGCAACAGTCATTCAAAATGTCTGTTTGTAAAAAAATAATTGTACTTGGAACTGAAATGCCACCTCAGAAGAATTAAGATTTCTTCTTTTAAAACTTTCACAGGTAGTGAGATCAATGGCCACATAGTCTCAGGTTTGCTGACAAACACTTTTTAGAGTTAAGTTTATTTTGTGTTCCTATAAAGTCCTACTATAATACTGAATACAAGGTCTAGCAGTGGGTACGTGTATACGCATACATGTGTGTAAAAGGATCTAGCTTCAGTAACATCCAGAACTCAAACAGGGAAGAAACTTGGTAATCTTTGTTAAAACAATTATTCAGAAGGGAATAATTGGTCCTTATTAAAAGCATTGGCCTAACTGTGCTGTAAGGTTGTAAACACAGGCAGGAGCTCTGCAAGCTTTCCACTTTTGCCCCAAAGTGCCTTTGAGCTGACCTGGAAAGTATTTCAGTCTCCTTCCTTGGCCTGTCTTCTGAGATTGCCAGTTGGGGCACAAATTAGTGCCTACTTGGCAGTGCTTTCATGTGACTTGTACACCTCTACAGCTGGCTGGGTGCTGAGGTGGAAGAAATGTGTTTAATAGGGATAGAGAGATAAGCTGAATGGCATGAGGGTGCCTCCTTTTAAATGTGAGCAGCTCAGCTAGTGTTAACCCACATGGATATCTACAACAATCACCTGTCATAGCTGTTACTACCCTACAGCTAATTACCAAAGCTTAGATTTCTATTTTTTTCAGGTTCTAGATTGCAAATGCTAATTTTCAGTTACACATACAGTGCTTCCAGCACTGTAAATATCATTCTATGCCGGAGTGAAAAACATAGTTGAAAAACAATGTGAGGAACACCTTTCCTTTTTATCTCACTCCATTTACTTCTCACCTCTAAACCTAATCTTTTCCCTGAAAGAGGACAGGAAGATGATTTTTGCTGAAATTGAATTCAGTGGCTCCTTCATTGCACAATTTAATTACTATTCACATGATTTAATAGAGACAGGACTCATAAAACTGATTTATTATATTATTATTCTGTTGTGATTACGGAAGGTGTGGGTATATTCCTGAAGTCTGAAAATTTAAGATAAGTTTGGATATCAACTCCTTTACTGGCCGTGACAAATGCAGAGAGTTTTTGTTTCAGCAGTGAAATGCTGTTCTCTGATAATATTTGCTACCTTAGTGTTTTACACAGCCTGTGATATTTTGCCATAATAATTTTATTACCAGCCTGTTATTTACAACACAGTATTCATGGAATTAAAGCCACTACAAGACCTGTGCATTTCACTCTTAACTCTTGAGGAAAACATGATGCACACAAATTAATAAAAATATAGGGATACTATGCCAACGAGTTAGTGGTCTCAGTCAAGTTGCTGGTGCATGAGTTTCCACATTAAATAACACCCCAGTAACAACACCTCTGTTGCAAACCCTAGCTGAGATGCCAAAGATTTAATGAATGTGGGGGAGGTTACCCTGAGACTAGGATAAGACAAAATTTTCAAGGAATTAGAGGGGGGAAGTTTCCATTACTATTGTTATCCTGTAAATAAAGACAGGGCTGGAGTCTGAAGGGCTGTCAGATTGGCACCTTTCCCGTACTTTCCCCGAGTTCTGAATTGAGCTTATTTATTTTTAAATCATACATGTGGCTAAGATTTCCTTGCAGAATATTTTACCCAGAGAGTATTTTGCAAACATAAAAGAAACAAGAGAAGCAAAGCTGCCTTGTCCCGGTATAAATCAAGTGTAGTAGTGAACAAAATGTGAAATTAAAAGTTAAAAATTCACAGGGAGCAAGAGTTTTCAAGAAACAAAAATCATCAGGATATGAGTAATTGCTAGGGCTGTTATTGTTAGAAGAAGCCTAAAAATGAGAGCAGAAGGTGTAAAAAGGTATAAAAGTGTAAAAGTTATCAGGTAAAAAAAAAAGAAACACATGCAAAAGTTAGAAGAAGGTTTAGAATAGTATACCCAGATTAATCCAGTAGAATGTTTAAGAGCTATCTAGTTTCCCAGTCAAACAATATTTTACAATTATTGGAATTATTTACATAGTTAGGGAGACATGCAGGCATTGACTGTCTGTAGACAAGATCATCTGAAATACTAACAGACAAGAAAAAAAAAAAATCTTGCTTGAAAAAGGCAGACAAACATTCGGGAACTTTCCCATTGTATTTCCAAGGTACTGTCCTCTTCTTATTAGAGATACAGCGATGCTTGAAATGTTCCTTGTAATTGCACAGCATGAAAGATTCAACATGTCTTAGGACTGCGAATCTAAAACTTCCAAATCAGTTCTACCATCTAGTTACAAGATGGGTTCACAGCTAAGCACTTATGATTACAGAAAGCACAAGAAGTAAGATCAGACGTAGGTCTACCAGTTCTTGCTTGTGCAATGGGCCGCTCAAGTAGGCCAGATTAGCTTGCCTAGTCTGAAGCCGTTTCGGTTCAAAGCTGTGATGAATGGGGATGTATTATGGATCAGTTTATGGTCCATCTGTGCTTATTAATGACAAAGGTATAGTAAGTAAATTACGCATGCTGGGAAAATGATCTTGGTAATGGTAATTGCCCCAAGTTAAATGGAAGGACTAAGATTATAATTCCAAGAATAACTAATTTTCAGTTTCCTGGCCACAAATGCACATTATTTCAATAAAGTGAAAATGAAAATTGTTCAGAAAAATGAAAATATTTTTGTTTTCCTGACAAGAAAAATTAACATAGAACAAAATCATTTTGTGTTATCACCAGTATTTCACTTACTTTTTCTTCATTAATATTGCCCTCAGAACATTTTAATTTTGAAAACCTGAAGTTCAAATATTCTTGGTTGTTTGTTTTTTTTTTTTTAATGTTATCAAAACTATTACCCAAATCACCACAAAATTCTGTTCGGGAAAAGAAGGACCTCAAATCTTGGAGGATAAAGATCCAATGCTTAATGGTTACTATAGTTACATCCCTCCACCCATGGAGACTTTAAAGGGTCTCTCTGAAGTGTTTCATTAAGTTTGATCACATGGCAAGTGTCCGTAATGACCACAGAACATCTTACAATGCCTGGGCTTTTGAATGCCGCCCTGTACAGTTAAAGACAGTTGCCACTTAGAACTTAAATGTATTGTGTAAAGCTGTTGTTCTTTCATCTGCATGTCCTCATTAAGAGCTCCTTGCATCTGTGCACCACACACAGTATGATGCAGAAACCTTAGGAAGAGCGACACCAAAAAATCTTGAGCTGAGATACACATGCTTTGTTAAAGACAAAAAGATAACTTTGGGTGAGATAGGAGAATACAAAGAGAGACCTACTGGATGACAGTGAATATCTTCACCTCTAAGGTGGTGCTTTCCCTAATAGCAACAAAATTGTTTTGTAAAAGAAGATACCTTATGCCTGATAAACAGCGATAGTATTCATACTTCACTATTCTTTTTAGAATTTCAGAAACATTCATTATGATCAGGATAGTTATACTAGGCACAGTTAAAAATCACGGAGAGATATGGAGGATATTCACAGAGTTTAACTTCAGCCTAATGAGCTTAATTATATGGATAAATTAGGGATCACAGCCTAGCAAAGCTATGCTTGCTCACTCTCTCAGAGGATGACAGAGCACTCAGCAGACCCCACTTATACAGTCAAGGGTTTTACATGCCAATTCTCCAAACTGAAGGGCTTCACACTAAAGTCAGTGAGACTGCACACAGGTCCAGAGGCATGTATGTATTGGTCAGTATCTAAAACAAGGGTAAGGTTTAGAGGCAAATGCCAGCTAGAAGTAGGCTTTATTTCTGTTTACAACTGGCAATATCTAATGGAAGAAGTCTAGCAGTAGAGATATGCTTTGCTCAGAAAATCTGTATATCTTTTCCTGGCAAGAGTATTTTTGAGAGACGAAGCTACGTCTTTACTAGAATCATTTATTGGAAAACACTGTTCTAAATTATGAGAAAATGGGACAGTAACTGAATATAATTAGCAATACAGGGGAAGGAGAAGCTTGAAGTGCTATATGAAACCACACTGGCTAGTTACATGCAGTTTGACTGTGTTGAGATACGACAGGCTGGATCAATGGGCCGACGCCAATTGTATGAGGTTTAATAAGGCCAAGTGCCGGGTTCTGCACTTGGGTCACAACAACCCCATGCAACACTACAGGCTTCGGGACGAGTGGCTGGAAAGCTGCCTGGCAGAAAAGGACCTGGGGGTGCTGGTTGACAGTCAGCCGAATATGAGCCAGCAGTGTGCCCAGGTGGCCAAGAAGGCCAATGGCATCCTGGCCTGTGTCAGAAACAGTGTGGCCAGCAGGAGCAGGGAGGTGATCGTGCCCCTGCACTTGGTGCTGATGAGGCCGCACCTCGAATCCTGTGTTCAGTTTTGGGCCCCTCACTACAAGAAAGACATTGAGGTGCTGGAGAGTGTCCGAAGAAGGGCAGCAAAGCTGGTGAGGGGTCTGGAGCACAAGTCTGATGAGGAGTGGCTGAGGGAACCGGGGTTGTTCAGTCTGCAGAAGAGGAGGCTGAGGGGAGACCTCATCGCTCTCTACAATTACCTGAAAGGAGGTTGCAGAGAGGTGGGTGTTGGTCCCTTCTCCCAAGTGACAAGTGATAGGACAAGAGGAAACGGCCTCAAGTTGCGCCAGGGGAGGTTTAGACTGGATATTAGGAAAAATGTCTTCACTGAGAGAGTGGTGAAACATTGGAACAGGCTGCCCAGGGAGGTGGTGGAGTCACCATCCCTGGAGGTGTTCGAGGAGAGTGTGGACATAACATTGTGAGACATAGTTTAGTGGGCATGGTGGTGTTGGGTTGATGGTTGGACTTGATGATCTTACAGGTCTTTTCCAACCTTAATGATTCTGTGATTCTGTGAAACAAATATAGAGAGTGACACTTTTGCTAAGGATAAGACTTTCAAATGCTCCCAAAGGCAGCTGACTTTCACTAAGCCTGAGACAGTTGAATACCATCAAATACCTTTAAAAACTCCAGATCAAACAAACTAGTAAACATCATTTGAAGGAGAAGTCCTGATACTACTATTCTTTTCAATATTCCACTCTTACCATCTCATCTTTAAAGCACTCGCTTTTGGATTGTGCAGAAGGGAACCACTGTCACTAGGAGGTTGATCTCTGTCAGGGGTACACATAGTGGAGCTGTGAATAGAGCAGGGAAAACAGTAGTTTACAACAGAGACACATGGGATCCTGACTGTAACCTGAGGAAAGCCCCTTACGTTGCATTCATAAGTTAACATACTGGAGCTATTGATTTATACACACTCTAGCACTCATTTTAGCCCTGGTTTGCATATCTGCCCCAGCTACTACAAAGAGTTACTCTTTCAAAGAGAACTCAGTCCTTTTTTCCTTTGTGTGTAAGTGCAAAATGTCACATGCAAATAGATAGATAAACTAGGTTTTGGTCACCTGGATGGGCTTTGGCACATGTATATATTTTATCACTAGTGCAAGCAGATGACAATGCTCAAAACTTACACAGGGCAGTGCAACGTACTCTGGATTTTTGCCCTTCTCTGGAACAGGTAACCCACAAAAGATATTTCTGAGTATGCTACGGCTTTTGTCTAAGAGTGTATCTGGGCAGTGTTTTGTCGTAACATGCAAGCTTACTCTTTGTTTTTTCTCCAAGTAAATATAGGCTCACTCTGTGATACTGTAATCTGGTCAGACAACATGCAGATTCTTAGCATGGGGCTGAGCCTAAAACGACATAACTAGCTTCCTAACAGGATATGATAGTTCACGACCAACACCAGGCCAGCAGGAGCTGTATAACTGCAAGATTACAGCTGGATTCCATCCGACCCACACAGAGCTCACTCAGTCAAAGCCTGTATCCACCTACTAAACATCATGTTGGCAAAGCCTGAGAGACTCAGGCTGCGATCGAATGATGTAGCAAAGTCATCTTTAAGGTAGCTGGTACTAGATCAAAAATGCTGCAGCCGCATGACAGAAAATGCTTCTCCCTCACCCTGTCAGCTATGCGAGTATAAACGCACTTTGTCATCTCATATTTCTTCAAAACATTTGGGTACATACTGGCAGGCTTTTTGCTGGACCACAAGATTTCTGCCTTCCCATAGCAAGCATAAACCTGCTATAAAAGCATAACAATGGCATACGCTGTGTTTCACGTCCTTTGACTAATCTGACAAAACAATTGTGAGCTCATTCCTGTGCTGATTCAAATTCCTAATGCTGGACGTTCCAACAGTGTACTGTTCAGTATTAAAGACTGCAGAGCCTTGTCTCACACTCAGGGTGAGATTTTCAAAGGGGGTCCATGTTCTCTGAATTCTGCAATAGGTGAAGTCAGTAGAAATTTTACTACTAAAATCATGGCAGATAACTTTTGCAAATTCTGAGCTTTTGCCTCTTCATATATTGGATTCAAACCCCACTGTTAACTCTAGTGGAGTTCATTACATGCAAAATTAAGTACTCTATAAAAGGCTGCATTTTGAACAGCAGGCATCAAATATGAATATAGCCAAAAGCTGAACTGACAGAAAAATGAATTTTCTTTTCCAAAGAAACTACTGTTTAGCCCTTAGTTTCTACATTCAATGTAATACAGTAAGCCTATACAGAAGGTAAGACAGTTGACCACTAGTAATAGAACTCATTACACTGGTTTAGAGACCCAGGTGAAAGAGCATGTCTTACACCCAGCTCATCTCTGAGGCTTGCTTCCTTTATTACAAGCACTTGCTACAGAGCCTTGCATCTCTTCTTGGAGGTTAGTACCAAAGCCTAGAGCAAGTGATCCTTTCTTCCATCAAGGTGGTCACAATGGAGCTTTCACCATCCTTCCCTGGCTCAGTGGCTAATGAGTGGAGTCAGGGAGTACTGAATTCAGACTCTTCCACTGCCTGAGAAGACTCAGACCTCTAAAGAAATTCACTGCACAGGCTATCCTGGTGTGAAGGAAATGTTTTCAAATAGTTTTGATTCAGTTTGGAAGAACAGGCAAAAGTTACCTGTAGGGTGGGGTGGGCTGGGAGAGTATGAGCGCAGAGCAAGCACCCCTGTCTGCATTAAGGCTTCCCTGAGAAGGAGAGTCCCAAGTTATACTTCCTGCTGCATTTACACTTCCCGGTTTTGTATATTGGCTATTCTGTACTAAACAGCTTCTGAAAAGAGCCACCGATTCCACAGATGTTTTAAATGTACTCTGACTCATTTTTCTTTCTCTGGTCTCAGTTTAATAAATCTGTCACCACATTTTGTAAGTGTTCATTCTATTTCTGTAGTTTAATTTTCTCTATTCATATTCTTTTTCACATATGTATAGTAATCTCTTGACACATACACATTGGCAGTTTATCTATAAATATTTGCTCTGGGAAAAAATGATGAAGAATTTCTGTTTCCTTTCAGAAGCTGAGGTTGGTTTGTTCTTGTTTCTGTTTTCTTTAAGCATGTATGGGAATCTCTTTCACAGTTTTTCAAAATCCTATTTGGCTTGCAATATAATGTCATGGGTTTGACTGTGTCTGGCAACGTCAAAGCAAACAAAGCAGGGTACAGGGGAAAAGGATTTGCCTTCTTGGAGTGCTTCGTGGAAGACAAAATAAAATTCTTATTTCCAGCTTCTATTCTTCTAAATTTCTCACCTGCCATCATTAAGTAAGTCAGTGGCAGGAAGTCAATGCAATCCTAACTCCTTTATCTTTGGATCTAGCTACTGAATTTGAAAAAAAAAAAATTGAAGCAAGACAGAATATGTCTTTTGAACTGTATTCTAATTGTATATAGCAATATTTATCTTCGATAAATTAAAATAGAGATAAGAAGGCATAAACATCAGCTACACTAACTGGACTATCTCTTTAGAGGCTTATAGTAAGTACCCTTACAGTGTGTCCACATTAGCATTGTAGTTCTGTTTAGGAGCACATCATTAAGTGTGTAGCCTGAAAAAATCTTCATTTTCTGTGCTTTGACTTGCACCATGGAGCTGCCTCTGAGCACATGAATTCAATTCCTTTTATAGGAAGTCAAACTATGGGATGTACCTAAGAATATATACCTTGTGTGCTCCAGTTGCTAATGGACATTCAGTCAGTGGGATCAATCAGCAGGTGTGAAGCAAAACTCCACTGAAACAAAACCCAGTGTGAAACATACAGTGCGGATGCCAGGACAAGACCACTAACTCTTAATACCCTTACTGTGCTGTAGTACTTTGTAGAGTGACATAGCTTTATGAATCTCTGAATCTCCTCTGGAAGAGTCTTTCTTTTTCCTCTGAACAAAAATGAGTGAGCCAGCTTAGGCAGCTAACTCCAATACACAAGACTTGTGGGGTAAGAGTATCTCCCATCATTTTCAGGTCCCACTCAACCTGCATCAGGTTTTACAGCACTACGTGGGAAAGTGCTATTTAGATACCAGACCTGACAAATCAAAGTCCTTTCAAAACAGGTAACCTTATACTATTTCACTCATGAAGATACTATTCAATTATTCATCTCAAGATAAATGATGGAGGAGGTTTCACTTCTCATTAGACTGCATGTAGTTATCCAGCAGAATACATTGCAAGGAGAGCACCTGCTAGAAGGAGTCCTGAAGACTCTTTCTAAAAAAGGCAATATAATTTAATAACCAGTAGTAGGAATTTAGTTTGTTAGTTAATTAATGTTAATATTATCGAATCATATACTTTGAGGAATAATTTATCTCCATGGAGACCAGAATACTTCAGTGTGGACTGAAACACTCCTCGTGGGTTTGGTGTTACTCTTTATATTGGAGCACAGGTTGGAGGCTGGCTTACTTTTTTGCATAGCTGTTGTCTAAAGTCAGAGACAGGATGATGGAGCTGATTGAGAAATACAATGTGAAAACACTAAGATTTTAAAACAACATAAATTTTATTCTCCTCTCAATCAACATTTGGTGTCCTAGATCATTATCTGCTAGCTTCTGAGTTGCTTATACAAGCAAATTACTATCAGCTTGTAACATTTTACATCATTTTTCAATTGCAACAGAACAGCTAAATAGTCTTTTAACTGGAGAGTGTACTATGGTTTTCTTTAAAGACTCAGTTGGCTTCACAGTGTATAGCTAATGAGCTATCTAAAACTGTATCAGTGAAAAGAGCTCATTGTGATGTGTCTTATTCTATCTGTAAAGGAGTCTTTAAAGCTCTGATTACTATCTCTATACCACCCACGAACAAAAGGAGACATTGGTATCAGGCAACAGGTGAAATATAAAGTTGAAATGTTAGAGAAAAAAAACCTAATTAATTGATGCATGGATTTCTCAAGGAGACAGCTGCTGGTTGAAGAAGCAAAAAAATTTCTATCATGAAGAAAAAAAACCTGAAAGCTATTTAAGTCCACGTAGAATGCAATGGCACTAAAAAATTGAAAAAGGTTCTTTTTAGCCTTGTTTCTACAATAGGCAAGTGCACTTCTCACCACTCTCCTCTTAGTATACTCACTAGTAAAGGATGGAAAGAACTAGTTCATCACTATCGTGAATTTGCCAGTTATAAGAAGTAACAGCTCTTGTTCGTGAATATAGATGCTTTGTGTTTGATGTTCTCATTGTACTGCTCTTCTTGCTATGGTAGACAGCTATCTACTTCTTCTCTCCTATGGATTGGCATTGGGAATTTTACCTTTTGGATAGCAGGAACACGCTGGAAAGTTATTTATTTCTCATCAAACAGCTAAGGTAATTTAGAAACCCCAGATAAGGGGAGGAATTCCTTCAGTCCTTCCAGAAAGATCCTGGAGTTGTTGAAACATTTAAATAAGAATCACCAAATTTCCAGCCAGCTTGCACAGATCGATCACTGTAAAAAGAACACAGACCACTATTAAAGAGGGATGTCCTTCCACTTAGACGTTTATGTATTGGAACATATATGAAGGCTTGGTATGACGTTTTTAAGAGAGTCATAAGTAGCCATTATCTCACATTCAAATAGTACTTTGAAGTATCTTAACTCATTCTATGCCTTGTTGTTGATCACATCCCTATTTCTTTTGAGAGTTCCTTATTTATCTGTTGTTGATGTTGATGGTAGACAATTGAAATCCCCAAGGTCATGGGAGTGCCCTTTTTGCTGACTCTTCCATGCATTACAAGAAAATGCTCAAAGGGTTAAGCTGAATTTGTGTGGATCATCAGTGACATCCAGTGGCTACTTAGGTGATCACAGGTGTGCGATGCCAATCCAGACTCCCACTGCAGTAGAGTGTTACGAACTGAAGAGGACGTTAACTAGCTGCCTACGTTCCTTGTCCGAGTTGATCCCTTACTCTGTGAAAAATTATAATTATGCGTTTATTTTGCGACATTATTATATTTAAATGCACATTTCTCTTCTGTGGAACCCAATTCTTCCAAGTGTACCTTGTCCATCACTTCACCACAAGTACAAAATGGAATTGCCCAGGAGATATCTCTTATGTCAAGAGCATATAATCAAGCAAAAAGGGCAACCTCATGGTGCGGTGGGGGGGAGAGGGGAGCGGGAGGGACGGAAAGAAAAAGAAAAAAAAAAGGAAACTATTTTAGACCCCATTCTATGACCCCACCACTCTAAATTGCACTGGCTAAACTACATGATGAACTGGAACACCACCACTGAAACGGAAAGTATGGATGGTTTCTATCTTGTTAATTCATGAGATTTTATTCAATCCATGTCTTAAATTTCTTCTTCTGGTCATTACCAATGAGTCATCTTCCAGTTTTAGACCTAAAATGAAAACCAAAATAATCTAATCAATTCTCTACCACAATATGATCAAATTTTTGTTTTGTTTTGTCTTAAATAAAAAACAGCTACTTTGAAATCTTTTTCTGTCTTTCCCAATTTCTGTTTCAGTCTCATTCTGCAGATACTAGGCTCTCTTCTCATATCTGCGTGTTATTCCCAAATAGTCCTCACACAGTTTGAGGTTGTCAGTTATAACCATGGCTGTGTTGTCCTTGATAACTTCTCAAGCTCTGCTAGAACTTTAAAACTTTCTTCTAGCTATTCAGATTAGCTCATGCTTTCCACCAATACTGTATATAATTATGAGCAATGTGAATAAGGTTCATGTGTCTGCCTCTCCTTGATGGGGTCTCTGTGTACAGAGATTTATAAGTCTATTACAGGCTTCAGCTCATGAACCTTCTTGACTACCCAATAGCCTGCCCAGCCACCACCAAATAGATACATTCCATTGTATGCACCAAGCAAAAGAGAAAACCTGTCCAGCTCACCTAACCTCTGAATTAAAACCATATTTTGTTGCCTTCAATTATTCAACATAAAAAAAAGGAAAAAAAAACACATCTTGGTACTATAAATAATTCACTAGCCAGTTCTCTAAATAATCATCACTAACTTTTATATAAATCAATTCAGTGCTTAGTAGCATAAAAATGCAGAAATTTGGGTTCTGACACAAAAAATACTCTTCAAACCATACTGATTTTTTCAACCTCATCCATGTTTAGTTATCAAAGGCCATGTACATCAATACATAAACACTTCATCCAACCAGGATCTCTTGTATTAAAGGTCAGATGCCAAATGTTGGTGTTTTAATATCTGGCCAACAGCCAATGAAATACAAAGTATTATATCATTTTAATGCATAAAAAAAAATTTATTCAAAACTAGAACATCATAAAGCAATGTATTTCTAATACAGCCATGAAATAATTATTTTTCTTTCCATGTACAAAATACTCCAAACACTGGTCCTTACAATTTAAACAAAAAGACAACAGGCAAATGCAGAAACACAGGGCAGTAAATGGAAGTTACACTGATGAGCATGAATACTTTTCTTGTGACGTGAATATTGATCTCTATTAATTTTCTGGTGCTGTCTGGGTATACCAAAAAAGAGTTTGTTCCCTTGGTTACAACAATGTATCTTCCCACTTCACACATACAGGTTCAGTGTATAAAAAATTACTATAATGCTGAGATCTGATAAATTCTTCATCATCAGTGCAGTGTACATTTCATGTATAAAACCAGATAAAGGAAAATTATTAAATTGCTACACTAAATCAGAAGGTTAGAATATCTACTAAAATGGACAAAACATAGGAAGATAGATAGAAAATAATTCTGCATTTCTGTCAAGTTGTGTGATTATTTTATTTAATATACTGACAGACAGCATTTTACTTTTGGTAGTAATGATCAACAAGATAACGGTTTAGTTATTCCACAGACCTACTTGTAAGGGAGATAGTAAAAACATTGACACAGCTTTTAAAATGTTAAACAATACTATTTTGAAACATAGGTTTAGAAATTGACTAAGTCATATAAATTCATCTGCAAAGCAGAACAGTCTGAGGGAAAGGAATACACATAGATCATTAAAACAAGGTATACATTTTAAATATTTGCTGTCAGGCATTTATATCATATCTCGCAAGTTCTCCTAAATATTTGCTCTGAATTGATTCTAAAACCTAAACACCATCACTAGTACTGAATGAAACGAAATCAAAATTTGTTATTTAAAATAGATGGCACAACTTCAAATCACAATTGGAAACTCTCTCAAAGGCTTCCAAGGGATGAAATAGCATCAGACGAGGGAACCTCAGGGATAGTTTACAAAGATGTATGTTCTTCAATCCCTCTTTAACTTGAGCAAAGTAAAATTTTGTGAGTTTAGCCAAATGTAAAATAACTCTCACCCTAACAAAAGCAAGGCAAAATTCCCTCTTGTACCCTTTTTTTTTGTTTGTTTTTTCAAACATTAAATAAGGTATTTTGCTATAACAAAAGCGGTTCAGAACATGTACTTACATGAAGTTCTCTGTAAAAATGGTGCATTAGTGACAAAACCCAGGTTTTTTAAGTGGAAAGAAAGCTAAATATGTAATTACTTTCTTCTGTATTCTCCATCTTACTGGCAAGTGAGAGGATAATTGTCAAAAACTACTCTGAAGTTTCTAAAACTTTTTGAGAAATATGTGATGTTTCACTAATCAGGAAAATCTATATTCAATATTTTCCCCCCAGGAGGGTACAGATTAATTTGCCATTGCAATTTATTCAAGCACATTGAGTTTTAAACTCACAGGAGTCCCATTTGTCCATTAATCTGATCTCCTCCATAACACGGCCTGTCCACATCACACACAAATTCCTATGCCTACAGTAAGTATTAATACATATTGAAGACCAGAATGTGCCTTCCTTACTGAGTTCATTAAAGTTACCCTGTACAAGTGACCCTCTTTGTGAGGAAAAGTGAGATGGTAGTCCATGGGCTTGATTTACCATATTTCTCTAGTTTTATGTTACCAAATTCCATCTATAAGGTCCTTTGTGAAAACAGAGGGCAGAATCTACTGCCAAGAAAAGGAAAAACAATCTCTAATTTGTCTCCTATGCCTGACTCTTCTGCTGAGACATGCATTCATCTTCATTTACAGTACAACTTAATATACTGTAGTTTGACATCTTAGTGTCTGAGGCCACAGTGCAGTTTACTATAATGCTAAAGTGGAAGTGAAAGAGGAAAAAATATCATTTTGTCACCAGATGGAAAGATGAGCAGAATGAGGTTTGACGGGATGCTTAATATGTGTGTTAGAGAACACTGTTAAAATGGCAGGTCTATTCCTTAATGTAATGATTTTCTTGTAGGTATCCTCTACTTTTCAAAGGCAGACCTCAGGCCAGATTCTACCATCTTTTCTAAAAAACTGAATAGCAGCTAACTTTGAAACTAAACCCACTACCTTTGTGGTGTGAGAAAGTAAATAGAATCTGGTCCTTAATTAATTTGTTGTCAAAATGATAAAAAACAAATTCAGAAAGTTGTTAATTGGTCAGTTGCCACCTACAGCAAGGATAATATCATGTGGATCTGATTCTTTCTCTCATCTTTTTTTTTTTATTATTTTTTTTACCCCTTATTCATTTTCACTCTTTATTTTACAAGCTCCTTATCTAGCCTCTCTGTTTTCTGTGTAGTAGGGGAGAAGGTGAAGGTTCAACCCAATTTCTTTGTGATTATTATTTTTTGATAAAAGGTATTCTTTGGTACATAATAGAATAACCCAGACAGACCCAATTATCTGCCTCACATTGAATAAGAAAATCTGCCATTTTGGTCAAGTTTTACACACTTAATGTTAATCACATTACTTTTTGAAAACCTAGTTAAAGGGTGTTTTTTATACAATTGATTCCCCAGCCCTCCATTTCATTTGCTTTCTAATCTTGGTGTGACAGAAATCACATATATTTAGAAATTAAATAATCACCAGACAGAAGGTTTGGAAGAACAGCAGAGACAAAAATATCGATTCAGCACCTAACCCACTTTACCTTCATTGAAAGTTAAGTATTTGCTAATACTGAAGTTTCTCTTTGGATGCCACAATGGTTGTAGTGTATCTTGCTAAACAGGGTGCAGTAAAAGTCAAAAACCTTGGGCTGGAACTGAATCTTTCTTAAGTCAACATAAAGCCCACATGAGATTAAAATACGTTCATGTTTCTTATAAATATTTTTAGAAAGATATTTGGAATACTGTGAAGCCAAACTACATTAAAAGTGTGCTTAGCCCCTTGCATAGTATGGCTACAAGGAAATACATGTTTTCATTTAAGATGCTGAACTATATTTACATATTTCATAGCTTTCCACTGCAGATATAAAAAAAAGAAAACCAATTACAGCCTCATAAGTCCACTTTATTACCTAAATAAATGTTGTGTTTTATTATTATTACATTACAACCAAAACTAACAAAATATATTGGAAAGATTTAATCACCCTTGCTGTTTATAGATCAGAAAGCCAATGTGTATCTATCAGGAATTAATTTTTTATGTATTCTGTTATTCAGACAAGGAGAAATTATTCTTGATCTGTTATTCTGCTTAATAGGGAAAATCAAAGTAATGATAACACTGACTTTCAAAAGCGTTAAGGCATCTGTGTGTCACTGAAATGAGAGAGAGTTAAGCATTTGTTTTTTTCCGAAAATTTGCGTTTACATCCATTTTGACTTATTACCATAGAGATGTTTACACTATGCAAGTCTTTGTAGAAGCTGTCATTTAATTTTTGTTCACAGCCCTAAAGTTGCTGCATTCACAAAAGAAAAATGTGTGGCTATAATTGACCGAAATGTAGAAAGTACAACACTGTAATTAATATACTCACCTGGGAAAGAAACTGATTTTAAGAGTCATTAAGACACACAAGGCTTCTCCATGGACATAAGTCATCTCAGTTTCACTTTCAGCAAAAAATTAAAGACTGACCAGATAGTGTAGCCATTCAGAGAGAGTGTCAGTTCAAAATATTCTGTCCAGAAGAGAAAAAAATGAGACAATTCTCTGGTAACTCTGGACAGTAAAATTAAGATATCTTTCACAAAATTGAACTTTTCCAATGCTAGCATTCCTTGGAGAAGAAAAAAAATAAAATAACACCCCCCCCCAGAAAATAGCATAAAACCAGTTAAGTTAAAGGTTAGCTGATGGCTGGCATTTCCACAGCCATGTGAAGCACAACCAGAGGAGGCCTCTCCATTTGCACAGTAACATAAGCAATATATAACAACTTAGTTGCTGTATAGACATGTACAGTGATTTCTGCAGTAATGTTCCCATTCAGGGTAAACTCACTGGAAGCAGCAAATAGAAAAAGAACAGAAACTCTCCTCAGCCACACATCAGCCAGCAGAGTTAGTTTATTGTGCTGGGGGAAAAATGTCACACCCTTTAAAAAGCTGTAGCAAATTATTTCCAGAACAACCGGGGAATCCTAGGAAGTATTCTGAGAATATACTATCACTTCTTATAACAGATAAAGCCCAAAAGGCACTGTTTAGTCAAAGATATTAACTATTAAACATAATTTAAGAATTCATAGAGCCATCTGAAATCATAAACATGGGCCTGGAATTTAAGGAAATGAGAGTAGCAAAGCGAGAGTAAAAATATTGAACTTGTCCTAAAAGATGCTGCATTATGAGCAATACGACACCATTCTACCGACTCCTTTCCTTCAGGAAAGAAAACAGATGTTTAAAATCTGGTGTCTCTATATGCAGGCAGACTATTACGCTCTGTAAATAGGTTTAAAATGTCCTAACATTTCTGAGGCTTTCTTATCTCTTGCTCATTTACCTCACTTCAGATTGCTTTCACACTTTCCCCCCTTTCCATTAAATTATTCAAGAACTCCTGTTTATAAAGGTCACAGTCATAAAAAGCAGGGAATGGGAGCACTGGCATGTGATTCCCAGGCCCAATGAGGCAGTGCACAAAGTGGATTGTGAAGGACTCATAAAATGTAAGGCCAGAAGGAACCGTTAGATCATCTAATCTGATCTCCAGTACATGACAAGTCATTATATCTCACTTATATAGCCCAGTAATGAGCTCGGAGCCAGAGAGTGAGAATGCTTCAGCTTCTGCTGAAAATGGAAATGTTTTCTCTTTGGCAACTAGCTGCAGGCAGGGGCCAGTCAGCCAAACTAATTGCTAGTACCTGCCATGAAGGTGATCCTGTACTTCATGGAATTATTTCTGTGTCCTGTGACATAGGATTCAGGGAGACCTACTATTCAGAGCAGAGAGAAGACAACACTCTTTCTTCCAGCTGCCTTGTTCTGGCAGAAGTGCAGTCTGGCCCCAGCATTGCCTTGAGGATGAAATGCAGACAAAGGTTTTGACAAGCAGAAACAACTGAAAAAAGACTCAGGAGCTGCATTGTATGATTTGCTGCTTACAGAACCCAGCTGAGTTAAGTTAATGAAGCTGCTGTCTAATTAAACCACATCTTTTGCTTTTTTCCTTTCCTTTTGTACGCCAGGGACAACAGTTGCGTTTGCCCAGTACTTACCTTGGTGTCCTCGTTACTTTCGTTGGTAGTTTTGTTCCAGTGGTTAATCATTTGCGTTGTTGAAAATAAGAGTAAAATGTTGTAAAAGGTAACTAACTACTTATTTGAAGTTATCCTGCTTCAGTTTCCTGCCGCTGGTTCTTGTTGTGACTTATTCCATTAGTGAAAATAAGCAAATAAATTAATATCCCGTGGGACTGCTAACACACTTCACTCAGGTCACCTTCCAATCTTACTTCTGACAGTCTAAATAGATGCCGCTTCTGAAGTCTTGCATAACAAGTCATTTTTGTGCAGTACTTAGACAACTTTTGTGGCTCTGCTTTGTACCTTCTTCAGTTTCACAAGTGCACCCCAGATCTGCGTGGAGCAACTAAGCATTGATTTCACCAGCACTGGACACACAGGCAAACTCCCTGCTACCCCTACTTGTCTGCACCTACATGCCCCAGGACCACACAAACCTTTCGGCCAAAGCTTGGCTTGGTTTGATTTGGTCATTCTTTCAGTAGCAAGATGTATTGACCTCTACAGTTGTTTTCAGTAAAGTTATTTCCCATTCTATAGATCTTCTTCTCTTACTGTTTTTATTTCTATATGCAAAACTTTGGCTATATTATTTTAATTGTCTATTTAAACTGCTGGGCCAGTTTATGAGAGACCCATCATCATCTTTCAAGCATATTACCAGTCTTTACATCCTCCATAAATTCTACCAATTCTACCTATCTATCTATATATAATTTACCAAGGAGCTATTGAGAAAGGTATTGAACGAATTTGGATTCAATACCAAAATCTTGCAGAAACTCCCTAAGCAAAACCCCTTTAATAACAGTTTCCCATTTATGGGTTATTTTTTTGATCAGCATGTTAATTGATTTTTGATTTAGCTACATGTTTCTCACTGATATCTCACAGCATTAATCTTTTTGTCAGAGCTTTAGTTATTAAATACATTAAAATTATACATTCATACATTAATGCCTCATTGATACATGCTAAATGCCTCAGTAATAATTCAGCTGCATAGTTACCTTTTTGAGGGAAATTTGTAAAAGGTTTGTTTGACAAGATGTATTTGCTATAAAACCACATTGAATGGCATTAATTATTTTCCTAAACAATACTTGCAGTAAACAGCTAGTGAACAATCCATCAAATAAAATATGTTTGCACACTGTATTTGGCCTCTGTCAAGAGAAGTCAGTAGGGGTGTTTCCATCGATTCTGTGGACTTTGGATGAGGCCTTTATCAAACACTTTAAAATAATGGGCACATTAATTTCAAAAAGCAGTCTGTTCACTGACACTTCATAAACATGTAGAGGACTAGATTTAGTGAAAAATCTTACTTGCTACAAATGATTCATCCAGCTTTAGCGAAGACATATCTATAAAGAATACTGAAATACTGGAGTTAACACTATTTCAAGGTCTTTCCTTTGCACTTCAAGTTTATAATCACTGTTCATATTTTGTTGGCTTTCACAGACAGCACTGCTAAAAAGAAGTGGAATGCTTCAAATGCAAGTAAGCAGATAAATAGCGCAAAGCTCATGGGTTGGCCTCAGTAGGAATTCTTTAGAAAATGCTGGATGAGAAAATGAATACCCTGTTGCTAAGCTACCTTTGTTTCATTTAGTGCCATAATTATTTGTTGCTTAAAGAAAAAGCATTGACATTTCCCCCTTAGTCCCTGCCATATGGAAGACAGGCGTTTAAGATTCTCTCATGAGAGGCGCACATTTATAATATATACCTTTATGTTATCCAAGTGCAAGAATCAACATGCTGAGGGATAATCAAGACATTTCAGGCTTCAAAAACTTCAGCTGTGCCATTCCAAAATAATTCTAATATTCCTGACAGTTTATTTTTAGAAGCAAACACAATTCCTAACTACTTCATTATATATTTCCCTACTTTTTAATCAATCAGGAAATGTGCAGGATAAAATTATCTGCCATACACTTTAATCACTATGTAGAACTGTTGTTCCCTTCTGGAGGGTTAACAAAACAGATGGTATGAGTGAATGGACTCATATTTCAGATTTTAATCACAGTCAGCACCAGAGGTCTTATTTGGGTCCATATGATTTTGATATATTTTCCTTAAAAACAAGAAGGAAATAGTGTAAATTAGAAGTGAGGGCAAAAGCAAATACCATCCTAAATATGTGCGGTTGAAGATGTGTGGAAATGCTTTCCTGAATTTTTTGGCAAGCCATTTTTACTTGAAGACCTCAAAGTATTTTGCAAACTTTGAACATCACAAAGCTGCTGGGGGGATAGAAATGTTAATCTTTTATTCTTGAAACAGAGAGATTAAATGACATTTGAAACAAGTACAAAGAGATTAAGCGACTCAACCAATGTCATGAACTGAGCCAGTAGCAGAGCTAGGGACAGTACCTGAATCTGGTATTGGACTCTGATTCTTAATAAATTATTTTAGACAAAGTCTGAAGACAAGATATGAAACCTTTACTATCCTTTCTTCTTCCAGGGTCAGTCACAGCCTGGTGTCACAAGCATGTGGGTACAGAAATAACCAAGAGAGCATTTTGCACACAGCAACAGTATAGTGGCAGCAGTACTGTGAGCACTGAGATAAAGTATCCTACTGCTGCCAGCATAAAGTGGTGATGTACCTCTTCAGTGCTTATACACAGTAATAATGGAAGCCACAGAAAGATGTCAAAGAAAGCATTTTAGCCCTTCCTTTCTGTATTACCTTTTGACTCACATCTACAAAATTTGCAAGCATAACTTTTTTTTTTCTTTTTTTTTTTTTTTTGGATAGAGTCGTAAAATCTATGCTTGGAGAGAGTTGCATTGAGTCTGTAGTACCACTATGGTACGAACTAATCCATGACTCCAGCCAGCAATGCATGTTTTGTAATCCAGAAAGAATTGTCCAATAATCTTAATTGTAAAAACTTTAGGAAAAAAAAAAAAGGATCTATAGAAGTCTGTTTTTTTCTCTAGTGTCAAAGTGACGATAGTTCTTCCTCCATTCAAATTTTTGATGCATAGTCCAAAAGCTAACTACCTGAGCAATGAACAAACAAGACACTGGGATAAACACATGAAAGAAGGTAACCTGTTTAGTCTATTCAATCAAATAAGTAGGATGTCCTTTCTGCTAAAGCTCTCCCTTACACAGCAAAGCAGTTACCTTATTTTTTGCTTATGTGTCTTAAACAGCGATTGTTTCACTGTTATTTGACAATAGACATAGGTTCAGTGTTTGACAAGCAGTCAGAAATAAGGAGATATAAGCTTGAAAAGTAAACAGTGTGCTGGTACATAAAGAACCACCAGGAGATAGAAACACACTAAAAATATTGCATTTCTTCAATAATTTCCCTTACAAGGTTACTGAATCAAAGAGAAAGTCCTGGGTTTATTCCAGTATATCATTTCACCTTGCCTTCATTGACTCCCATGCCACATTTTTACATTTTCTACCTATTTAAAGACCCACTGAGGAACATGTTCACACATTCTTACTCATTTATCTTTGTCACTTGTAATTACCACGGTGGCCATTTTCTTGCTTGTGCATATTCCCGCTCTACTCCTCTTTCTGACTTTCCTCCTAGGAGGAGTGTGGCACTCTTTATTCCAGCCACCCCTGGCTGTACCATCTGCAGGAAGATCAAAGACAGGGTCATATCCATCTAATAACAAGAGAGGAAACAATACTGTAGGTGAACACTCTATTAGCCTCCTTCTTCATTTTATTCAGGTCAGTGCTCAGGGACTTTCAGATGTCTTTGAACAAAATGGATGAGAAAATGAAAGACAAGTTATAAAGAAATAAGTTTCTTTTCTTACGCAAGTTAGGCTGATAGGTTGAACCACACTAGTGTTATAATAGTCTTTTCCCTGGGCAGCTCAGGAAGTATCTTTTCTGAACAATCCTCACCTTTCAAAATAAAGCATAAAAATCTGCTTCCATCTTGAGACTTGCAGCTATTAAAAAGTGTCCAGAGGCGATAAATTGAAGACTTGTGTAGGATACTGAGGACATTTATTATTGACAGGAAATCAGTCTTCCCTGATAGCTGAACTACAAGATCTCTGTAGAGAGAGGACTAATTTCTCCACTGGTGTAACCAGGCAAAGCTTTACTGATTCTAGTGGTGCTGCATTAGTTTATACTAGCAGAGAATTTGAACTAAAATCTTTAATTAATTTTGGATGCCTGGAACTACAAGTTTGGGTCACTGCACTGAAAAAGCACCCTGAGAATAGAGCTGCAGTGGAGGGGGGTTTCTGGCTGGGTCTTGGAGCCTGTCTTCTGCACCAGAACTCCACAGCATGACAACACAGCAGGAAGAACAGGAAGAGCAGTGACCATTTAGTTTCAGCTTAGGGGACTTCTTCGTTTCTATCTGTTCAGTCTCCTTCCACAAATTTTTGGTTCAGCTGACCGCCCTAAAGACTAAAGCAACTGTTGTGATCCTTTTAGCACATCTGAGTTCAGCTGGTATGTAACTGAGGCAGCCTCTGTGTGTCTTGTTGAAAAATGGTTATATTAACTAAAAATAAGACACTGCACTTCGTGCTGCAATGAAACTTATGTAAATGACAATATTCTGGGCAAAAGTTCCAAATGCTTTTCTCAGGGTTTTTTTTCAAAACATAGTGTTCCTTCTATATTTCAGAGAACGTCAGTGAAAGCATGGAGAAATATTTTCAAAAGAGAAGACAGAAAAAAAACCCACAAAGATGCAGTTATGTCAATATATGTGCATATGAGACATTTTCTAGTGCTCACAATGCTGTCTCAGACACTTTGTCTAATGCTGGTAATATTGAGTGTTGTATTAAAATCCCATAAAGAAGTGCGTCTTCAGCATGTGTAAAGTTTCACAAAATGTCATCGCTATTGACTTTTGCATCCCCTAGCTGAGGGCTTGCTCCTTTATTGGATTATTTTTTCCCAGATGGGATTATATGAACTCAACTTTTCATCTGCTGAAAAGTCCCAAGCAATTTAATAGAAAATGTATTCCTACTGCAGTATTCTAGAGGATGTTTCAATGTTCTTTATGGTAACAGCTTATTTCCCACTAAATTCAATAAGTTTTTACGTATGGTCTCAAAACCCACAAATGATTAATTTTTCAGTTTGGTAGGCCATCTAAATAAACACCTAACTTCATGAATATGGGTAGTTTATTCGAAGTTATTGAGAGTACTTTACCACACGACTAACTCTAAGTTAATGGTAAGAGCTTTGCTAAATTAGGATCAGTGTACATATACAATCCATAAGATTTTTCTAAATGTATTCCCTTAATATAGTAAAATATATTATTCTGTTGCTACATTAACAGTGTTTAAGGAAATTAGTTGATGCATTCAATGACCTTGTGTTGAAAAAGAACAATAATTCCCATGTTTCAAGGTTTCTTTGCGTCATTGTTGTGGTTCACTATATATTTTTTCAAATAATTGTGCTAGTCATTTCATTGAAGATCAGTAGGATGGTATGATGCATTGTACTAGGCCTGCTTGCCTGAGTAGAACTTGGGTAAGAAAAATAAAAATATCACATAACTTGTTTTTTAATGCTTATCATACTTTAATATGTAATGCTATCAGTTGTGTACTATACTTTTCACAAGAGAAAATAAAAGACAACATTCAACAAGGCATTGCTCTAATCAAGCTTTGTTATACAGCTCCTTCCACTGTTTAGAGTACCAGATGTCTCATTTTCCTACAGACAAATGTTAAGGTAGCAATCAGTGCATAAGAATAGCTGTTGGGGCCAATGTTTTTGTTGTTGTAGGTTTTTTTAAAGCTTGTATTCTTTGAAATAACCCAGTGACATCTGGAAAACTACTGCTAAGTAAGTGCAAGCACTTGATCAGACTATCATGTGGCTACATTGGCTCAACAGACTTACTTGGAATGGAGCCATAGACAGAAGCACAGTAATCTAGACTGTAGCTGCAGTACAAAATAAATAACTAAAAATAGAATGAGTTAGTTTAATATACAAATAAATTACAAGTTGAGGATAAACAGACCACCAACAAAACAATGTCCCTTGCCACATTAAAATGAGAACAAACTGTCTTTTTCCTCCAGGATGTAAAGGAAGAGAGGCCGAGTCTAAGAATTAATGCAGATGCAAAATATTCCTTTCGGAGCTGAGATATTTTGAACCAGATGACAAAAGTCTATTATTTTCAGGGCAGCTCATTAAAATGTATGAAGGTGTTGCCAGTATTAGAAAGATACCACTTACAACAAAGTCAGTAAATTTCAGAGAAGGTCATACCAGAGATCCTACATCAGGTGAAAAATACCTATATGGTGCTATAATGGGACTCAAGAATGTGCTGGCAGAAATTCAGGTTTCTTAGGTCACCTGTCATCATAACAGTGACTGCTGGTTCTAGGAGAAAGATGAACATATTTTAAGAGAACCCTCTGTGGATTCAGCACTTGTCTTCAGTTGCACAGTGTCAGAACCCTTGTCTCTTCCAAAATAAGTTCAGATCAGTACCATAGAGGTACTTAGTCAAGTGCTGTGGATGATGCAATTCAGTGGCCAGTGAAATAACGTGGTCAGAGACTAACATTTTGTAGACATGCATGTTCTGACAATCTGGAGCTCAAAAATCTGTATTTATGGTCAAAGTTTTTGAAGGATTTTGTTGAATTGCTTTTGCATTCTGCTGGAAAAGTGCTGTCATTATTAATTGGCCTTTCATTTTGCTATTTTACAGGCAGTTCTCTAAATTGTCACAAATCACAGGGAAAATTTAAATTCTTTGGGACAGGAGCTGTCATTGGCTTTCTATTTGTAAAGTGCCTAACACAGTAGTTTGCCTCTTGGTCCACCTAGAATATGAATTTTAAATAAAATAACCATCACCTAGCTCATCTAACCTTTACCTGAGACAAACATAAATAATACAACATACACAGACTTGCAGTAAAAAGGTAAAAATCAGTACACATTCTCCATATGAACTCTCCTTACACTGATTTATGGCCCAGGAGAGATGCTGATGAAGTTCAATCTTTGTGTAGGATGGAGAAGTACTTAAGGTCATGAATGAAATGTTTTCTTAGGCCTCAATACACTGTTTTCTTAACAGTTGAAAAGAGAAACATATGACCAAATTTTCCACACAGTTTTGTTGTAAAATGAGCCAGAAACATGTTTGATTGTTCAGCTTTGAGAACATAACCTTTTCTAGAAGAATAATAAAAACAACAGCAACCACAACAGTAATAATATGGCACATGTAAGCTATTGCAAGTGTCTTAATAAGCACATTCACAATTCATGTTGATGTATGAACTACAGTTTCCATTTGAATTACTGTACCCTGTAGTTTCAACTAAAGACAGGCCTTCCAACCTTTGCTTGAAAATACAGGGACTAAAACAAATGAGTAAACTGTTTAAGACCATGTTAAATTCTCTTAATTGTTGTAGTTTTAATCACTTGGGAGACTTTTAATGTTAGCTAAAATATATCAAGCTCCAAGTCAGATCATAAAAGGCAGGTCTCCTTTTCAGGTGACATTCAATCCTCTGACCACTTACTGGTTTCCAGTAGCCTCTGAAGCAATGTAATCCTGTAAGTCACAACACGGGACTCAGGAATATGAGTGCCCAGGATGATTGGCTAGTCCAAATGCCGGTTTTAACCTAAAGGAAATCAAGAACTTCTGGCCCTCTTTTAACTTGAATTGAAACCTTTAAAAAGTCTACTTTCAAAAGCAGCTGGAAAGCAATGTCCCTGGTTATGTCTATTAACAGGATGGGTATTACTTAAAGTATTTTTCATTGCAATTTTTTTCTTAGAAAATAATCTTTGTTAACAAAACACTGGGAAAAAAGAACGGAATGAGAAATATTGAACTTTGGCTGAAATAAAGTCTGCAGTTTCACAGTCCTTTTCCTTTAATTACTGAAATCAGGCATTCTTATTGTACTGTACTTTTATTTTTCATCATACTGTACTTCACGAACAGCTGATTAAAACAAATTGGATCATTTGTGTCACTGATCATAATGGAATCCTGAAAAGTGAATTTCAGGTATTGAATATTGAAATATCATTAACTATTATCTGTAAAAATTACTATAAAATTGATACTGTCAGTTCATAGTATTATTGAGTTCAGGCAGTCCAGCTCTCAGCCCTTGAAGCAAGCTGAACAATCAAACCCAGACATAACAATTTCTGTTTTCTTGCTAGAGGTACACCACACTTCAGATCTCTTAATTCTATCGTTATCTTTGTGATCTCAGCAAATTTGTACTGCTGCATTGTTTCCACTGTAACATCTTCACCATCACAAAACCATCACTTTATGCCTCTCCATGAGGCTTTACCTTTCCTCACAATGGAATCTCCAAGATAAAATTTTGAGCAGGTAGCTTGCCACCCAAAATGCTGACTCTCCAGTAAGAAAGTATTTTCTAATTTGCTGTACAAATCATACGTCCTGGAGCTTCATTTGAATCCCTGATGTCTCATTTGGAGAATCTTACAGCAAATAACTAAAAGCCAAGATCCATGCATAAGTAATTGCCCATTACAAAAAAAAAAAAAAAAAAAAAAGCTCTTGCATGGATATTCATCAACAGCATTAGAAGAGAAATTTTCTTTTTTCATACTTGCGTATTTACTCCTAAAACAGCTAAGCTTTGGGGTTGAGTTGTATTCTGCCAGAATGAACTGGTGCATATTGGACTCCAAAAGTCCAGGAAACAGTTTTCCTATTCCTCCCCTTATAGGCAAGTAGCTAAAGCATCTCTTCTGACCTCAGCTCGTGTTAGGACTTAAGGAAAGACACAGTGTCTTGTTATCAAGAATAATAGTTCATAGTGATCAGTCCTACCCTTATGAAAGTTAATACAAAGCTGGGCAACTGAGACAACAGAGCAGTGGACAGCAAATTAATTTCAGTAGCATTAGGTTCAAGTTTTTTTTCTGTGATTTAGGATAGAAGAAGAAAAAAAATGCATCAGTTTTAAGGAAAAATGAAGAAGATTAAAAAATTTGTGCTGGTCATTTTGATAGAAAAATGACTACTTTGGTAGTGATGCAGACATACAAATGCAGTAGACACCGTATCTTCTAACTAATTCTTCATGAAAAAGTCTTTGTTCCACTTGAAAAATTCATTACATTCAGTCAATCACCATCATCAGCAGGTAATCAAATTCCATCAGCACAACAATATTTTAAAGTTAATTTTTGCAAATCTCTAGTGTTATCCTGGCTTTCAATAACATCAAATGACAGAAGAACCTTTCCCTTCATTTTGTGGATTATTTGCATTCAATATCTAAGAAGACCACACTTTAAAAAAAAGGGGAAAGGATGAAGTGTTTCTAACTCTGAGACATCTCATATAATTAAGACTCCAGCTGCATACATTTTTAATATCACAGACAACATGGTAATTGACATATGTGATTCTGGATCACACTTCAGATTTTAAATTATTTCACTCGACTGAAATGTGTTTAAGTGCACTATCCAGACACTTTCAGCAATTCAGCTTTTAATGACTATACGTCTCTACAGTGCTACCTTTGATGTTAAAATAGTTTAAGGAGTAATGTAATTTTCCCACATTCTCATCAGGTTTTATTCAGATGTTTCTTAAATATTTTATTTAAGAACTCTCCCTGACCCCAACTATAGCAAAAATGTGAAAAGATTTTGCTTACAATAATTTTATGTCTTGTAGTTTGCTAAATTCATTTGGATGATCAGGACCTCAGAACCAGCATTGATTGCTGAATCTGAAATAACATAAAAGGAATAAATCAAGATGTTACAGCAGACATAAAAATACAAGATGTAGCAATGAGTTCCTAATAATTAATGTTTCTGAGATTACACTGTCTAAGACCTTAAAGATATAATCATGTTCCTATGAATCAAAATTAGTAGCTTGGGAAGTTTTGTTGCCCAGTGTGCCCATGGTCCACTAGGCCAAAAAGGAGCATGTACAATCCAGTGCCAGATAAAATTTAATTCACTAGTAGTTAGCAGATATGTAATTGAATGCTTCAGATTAATCATACTTTGCCATAGAAATCTCCAAACTCTATATGCAAGTAAAGAAATTTAAAGCACTATAAAATCAGCACAGTTAAAATAAGCAAATCCATGCTTTCACTTATTATTGTATGTTATTTCCAGCTGCAGATAGAATCTGTGAGGTTTTCACCTATTAAAAAAGAAAACAAAAAAGCCCAGATGAAGTAATGGTCTAAAACATTTCAGTATAAATGCTGTTACTAATGGAAAATTCTTGAACCATTGCTGTAAGACACTTTATTTCTTAATTAAGAAGGAAGAGACAGATTCATCACAACCTTATGTAAAAACTCCAGTTTTAATTTTTTTTTAATTCTCTATGTTAAACCCACCTTACAGCCAGGGAGCAGTTTTAAAAGCAAAGTTTGCTTTTGCTGAAAGAACTAGTTTTCATTAAGATGTTGGCTGGTTTTGTTAATGCTTTCAGACAATGTGGACACTAGTAATAGGGCTTCACTGAAAAATGCAGAGTTGTTACAATTTTAAAGGGATTGCTTCAATACAAGAAACAGGTTTGTACAGGCTCTGGACAACTATTGTGTAGGAAAAGTCAGTGTGGCTTTCTTACCTCCTTCCTGTAACTGTCATCTTTCTCTTTCATATTCCCTCTCCTCTTTAGAACCACTAAAGCTCAAGATTCCCAGAAAGTTATGTTCTACCACCAGCATGTGTTTTTGTGGTTTTTTTAAGAAAGTATTACGTTTGATTTAGACAGTCTTCTTTTTCTTCATGTGATATTTTTAACAGAATCAGCCAGGGATCATTTTATTGATTCTTCCCTAAAGATTTTGTTCGGTTGTGGACCGAGATGCATGACCTTCTTCTGCTTCAGGCTACGTTTTAATTAATCACTATGAGTCTAAATGATCCAGACAACATAGACTTCATTTGACAAGTGGTTTTTTCATTGCATTTTGGTTTGTTTGTTTTCAGATCTTTTTTCTAAAGAATATTTAATAATATCTCAGTGTGCAAACTCAACTAACCCCTACATCATTCCTGCTATGGACAAAGAACCCCCATGAACCTTCCCCTCAGGCAGAAAGAGAACCCTTTTTTAAAAAGACAGGTTTTGCAATGGGCCCTGCAGGTCAACTAAACACTTCACAGGCTGAACCTAAAGTTGCCCAAATACAACTGCAGTGTCATTCAGTAAACTGACAAGAATTCAGTGTGAGAGGACGTCACATTTCCACTGCTCAGGATGGAAATAACCAAACCAGCCCTTCTCCAGTAAGTTTCATTTGAAAAATATAGAAAACTCGTACAACAAATAATCAGCCCTCCCTGCGCTGGTACTGGTAGCTTCAGTATTCCCCTTATTACTGTTATCACCTTCATCCTCACACCCACGATTCTCTGTTGCAGACAGTGACTCATTACTATAGAAACACTGTGATACCACCATGATCACATAGGACTTTTCATAATACTTGTAGAAAATAAAAGATGACAATTTTTGCAGAAATGGTCAGAAGAAAGAACGCAGGGCAAATCCAAGAAACAGCAGTAAATTTTGAGGGAGTATGTAGGACCTCTTTCCTGGAGGCTGGACAGCTTAGTAGCAGTTTTTCTTCCATAAGATCTGTGACTACCTGGCTGCTGGTTCCTGCCACCGTTCTGAGCAGAGGAATCGCTCATCAGTTCCAGACTGGTAGATGTACTGAGGGTACAGAACACATCTGAATACCTGTGACTTCAGCTTGCATTTGTCATGGGTGGAGATGGCAAGAATGAATTAGTACCAAAGGTACTGAAAGCAATTCCAAAGAGAGAGACAGAGAATTCAGCAGAACTTGATGCATGACATTTACTTGGCTTTATCTCACTAAAGGAATGTGCACAACTGATTTTCAAGGCACTGATACGAGAAGATGAGTTTAAAAACCTAGAGGGTAAGTAGGACACACAACACCTTGTACATGCTGAATTTGTATAACTTCTCTAGGCAGCGGGCAGGCTATTATAACTTTATTGTTTCAGGATATAAGCCTATTATACTCCGCAAATGAATACAGTGACATTTTGCTGTATCGGTTGAAAAGATTAACAGTTCACAAAGCAAACTGCCGAGTGCAGCAAATTAAATACATTAAAATGTGCAAGCTTAAAATTCTATACTCCCTGTGCTATAAACTTACATACAATACAGCTTAAAGGGTCTCAGTGGCTCAGTTAATAATGCACTGGCCTGTCAACTTTCGGGATGCAATTTAAGTCTGTTAGGTTGCAGTAAGCAATGACAGGGTGTGTTTTTCTCAGCCATTAATGAACACTGTAGGTAAATTGTGCAGTAAGAAGGTGGGCCTGAGGTATATTAGTGTCACAGTAAATGTGCTAGGATTATGTTATATGTTATTATTAAAAGGAAAAAAAAGATACTTTGGATGAATCTCAAAAAGCTTAAAAGTTCATTGTGGAGAAGGACTGGAATACTGAGATACATTCTCAGTCTAAACAAGTGGGAGCTTTAGCAGAGCCTCTCTCATGTGACTTGTCATTTTTAAATGTTTTCTCTAGTGATGCTTAACTGAGAGAAGAACTAGGCCTAAGCACTGTCTGGAAATTGCAAGAAAATAAGCACTAAAAAGACCACAAATCCTTGTGAGTCCCAAGGTTTTAATGTGGGGAGTCCTCCAATAGTTAGAAGAAACACTCTCCGATACAGGAAACACAAATATTTCAAATATTTCAAAACAAAGGGCTTGATCTCAGCTAATATTAATTAGCGTTAATAGGGACAGAATTGTCCTACTTCCTGGGGCAACAGCTATCTGGCCTCCTAAATGTCCACACAAAAGCCATGGCCCCTTTCTGAAATTCTTTAGTAAAACAACATGGTATTTAGGGGTTTGATTAAAAAGCTAACACAACTAATCCAAGGAAGCATACAAATATACAAGGCTTCATTTTAAAAGGAGACTCAGGATTTTGTTTCCACTTAGCCCTTTTAGACCAACCTGTTTGTTTTATAGGTTCTGAAACGTGTTAATATTAACAAGCACGGAGGTGGGCAGATTCTATCAAATTGGTTTAAAAGAATCCATGCTAGAAAATTACGAGCGCAGATGTTTGCATTTATCGATCCCTATCTACAAGTTCTCATCCCAGCTGCAGCTCTAGACCACAGCTAAAAATCATGGCTGTTAGCCGGAGCAAGAAGATGATAAAGCCCTGGGAAGAAGTAGGTTTACAGAGCTAACTTCACATCCTCTTGAAAGTCCAGGTTTGGTTCTATTACAGAATGAGGTAGAGGATTTGGCTGCACATTTTTATCCGTGCCTGATGTTCACATATTCCCCTAAATATTAGTTAATGTCTCTTTGAGTATGTGGATAGATCCTTTTCCCCATTCTGACTTCCTTTGCTCTGCTTCAGTGACATGTCAACTGTTGGCTGGTGGCAACTCACTAGTCATCTTGCCAGCAATAATTGCTTAACAGGTCCTCAGCCACTTTCATAAATCCCTCATTGCCGCTCCTGATGTTGGTGCAAAAAAATGGGTTGAGATTAAGAGTTTGTTGAGCACAATTTAAAATGTGACAAATTCTATATCAATATAAGTCTGGTTGTCCAAACTGTGTCAAAAATGATGCTCCTACAGCATTCCCGAGTCCAGGTATCCTAGCTGCCTAGATGGTAGGTTTGGCCCAAGCATCTTAATTTCTTTTCCACAGAAATCAGGGCAGCTGAAACATGTCACAGGATATATGTCTAAATTCAGGAATGTGGCATAATTCTTGGGGTTTTCAATTTATATGTTGTCTCATACACCCAAACAGTCTAACCCACTTTTAAGAGTGGAACAACAGGAAGAAAAAGTTTTTTACCATTTTGGTTTAAACGTAACTTTTGATTTTTGAAGTATTCTATGAATTGTTTGACACTGCAGCTGCTCTGGTTTCACAGTACTTCCTGGGCCAATTTCTGCTCTGATTAGGGTGGTTCTTTTACTGTTCTGACTCTGCCTCACCCATGTGAATAGCACTGATAGCCATGGTGTGAATCAGAGAATAAGTGGAATGACCAAAATTTTCCAGACTTACTTTAAAACATACTTATAAAGTAAGAATCGTTCTAAAGTTGACAGTATTTTGGATCAATTTTGTCTTCTGTTAAAACTGAAAGAATGGTTTTATGTAGCAAAATGTTTGATGTTTTTGACTGAGAAAAATAGAAAATAAATGTATTTTTTCTTCTTCCATTACCTTCTTATATTTACCTTTTTCCTCTGAAATCCTAAAGTTTGCTGAGCCCTGTGGGACATTCTGTGTCTCTTTCCATGAGGATATTTTTGACACCATTCTTCCAATGGCCAGCCATACTGCCTGTAGCTTAAAACCTCAGCGAATTCAGTTAATTGAGAAGGCCTTCCTAACACTGGTGCTTGCTGACTCCCATCAGGCCTCACTGGTCTATGTTAGACAACCTAGTCTCTATCCAAATGCCACATGACAAATTTCATGAAATTTAGTGTACAGTAGGCTTCTGAGAGAAGACAGAAGATCCAGCATAGAGGAATCCCTTGGAAATGAGTTCAACGCCTTTTTTTCTTTAATCAGATGAGCAATTTGAGTGAAGCTTCTAAGGGATTTTTTAGGGAGGAAAGTCATGGTACTTTACAGAAACTAAAGTCAAGATTATTCCAAAATGTAGGCATAAGCTTAGCTGCATGAAATGTGTTTTGCCTATGCTTGTAATGAGTTTTTTTCATGTGACTGACCTTTGCACAAAGGCCTATAGGAATGTCTTTGAAAGCTTATAGTATTTAATACAAAATTTCACATTTTCTACATTTTTTATTGTAAAAGATAATGGAATTATTATTTATTAATATTGAGTACCCATTACAAAATTTTACAGTTCAACACTTCTGCAGAAAGGCTTTCATTCCTTAGTATGCTTTTATGTCTTTTTGAGAAGAGAGGGCTTAGAATCTGACTAATTGTGGCTTTTCTTACCAGTCAGCTTTATTACCCTGTATTGGGTTTGCATGGCAAGGTTTTGGTAGTGTGGGTCTACAGTGTTGGCTTCTGTGAGAAACTGCTAGAAGCTTCCCCCATGTCCAATAGAGTCAGTGCCAGCCAGCTCCAAGACAGACCTGCCGCTGGCCAAAGCTGAGCCCATCAGCAACAGTGGTAGCGCCTCTGGGGTAACATATTTAAGAAGGGGGAAAAAAACCCTGCACAACTGCAGCCAAAGAGAGGAGTAGGAATATGTGAGAGAAACAGCTCTGCAGACACCGAGGTCAGTGAAGAAGGAGGGGGAGGAGGTGCTCCAGGCCCCGGAGCAGAGATTCCCCTGCAGCCCCTGGTGAAGACCATGGTGAGGCAGGCTCTACCCCTGCAGCCCATGAAGGTCCATGGTGGAGCAGATATCCACCTGCAGCCCCTGGAGGACCCCACACTGGAGCAGGTGGGTGCCCAGAGGAAGCTGTGACCCTGTGGGAAGCCCATGCTGGAGCAGGCTCCTGGCAGGACCTGTGGAGCTGTGGAGAGAGGAGCCCACGCTGGAGCAGGTTTGCTGGCAGGACTTGTGACCCTGTTGGGGACCCACACTGGAGCAGTCTGTTCCTGAAGGACTGCATCCCATGGAAAGGACCCACCCTGGAGCAGTTTGTGAAGAACTGCAGCCCATGGGAAGGACTCGTGTTGGAGAAGTTCGTGGAGAACTGTCTCTCATGAGAGGGACCCCATGCTGGAGCAGGGGCAGAGTGTGAGGAGTCCTCCCTATGAAGAGGAAGGAGCAGCAGAAGCAATGTGTGATGAACTGACTGCAACCCCCATTCCCCGTCCCCCTGCACCACTCATGTGGACAAGGTATAGGAAATAGGGAGTGAAGTTGAGCCCAGGAAGAAGGGAGGGGTGGGGGGGAAGGTGTTTTCAGATTCAGTTTTATTTCTTATTATCCTACTCTGATTTGATTGGTAATAAATTAAATTAATTTTCCGCAAGACGAGTCTGTTTTGCCTGTGACGGTAATTGCTGAGTGATCTCCCTTGTCCTTACCTCGACCCATGAGCCTTTTATTATATTTTCTCTTCCTTGTCCAGCTGAAGAGGATAGTGATAGGGGGCTTTGGTGGCACCTGGCATCCAGCCAGTGTCAACCCACCACATATCCTTCTACTTCAGTACAGGACATGTGCAGGTTGTTTTTTAAATCAAATGCTTTTGGGGGAACAGTTATGGTGATTCTTGAACTGAAGTCCTATCATAGCTTCTAAGGACCAATAATTCTCTGGTGAATTTTATATATGCTGTTTTCAAAATTCAGACTGAAGAAATACAAATATAAAAAAGTATCTAAGTTAAATAGTAAGAAAATCTTGCTAAAATTGTTATACTGATTATGTTATTTTATTAATATTAGTAGAAACCTGTGTAGCAGTACTCTGTGTATCAAGACTCTTAAGTACACAAACACTTTCAAAGGACAGTAAAAGTTTAGGCCTTATTCAAAGAGAATTGTAATTTTACTCTGATAGTATAACAAAAGCAGCAGCTCTGCTGGAATAACCCCAGCCACATTGATTTCTGAGAATCTGACCCAGCACTCGGAAGTAAAATCAGTATAAAGCAGAAGGGAGAAAAACAGAATGAGGGAGTTACAAGAGAAAAAAAAGGTCAGACAGCAGAAAAAATAACTGGAAATCAAAATCACAAAGAAGTGTCTACCTGTATCAAATTATAAAAACCTACCCTGCTTCTAGGCTGTCAGTGGCAAATCTCCCTTTGGCTTCAGGTTACTGACTTGGGAATGAAATCTCAAACAGTTCTAGTGATTTTAAATTAACTTTTATGGATTTTTCCACCTATAAATGAAAGTTGAAACATCAGTGCTTACTCCTACACAGTAGCAAGAATCTTGAATTTTCTCCAGATATTGTCCAAACCGCTGCAGCCTCCCATATCACCTTTACAATGCCTCTGCCTTGATTAGGAAATAAAACAACTGAGTCTTTGCAGCAGTTGACATAGCTTATAATTTTTAACCCTTTTTTACCCAAGCGTGATTTCTATTTGGGCTGTGGTTGGATAGAATTTACTCAAGAACCGAAGTCTTATTGCAAAATCCTGGTTTGTTTTGATTTAAACAGCTCTCACAGACTTTCTGCTGTGAAAATGGAGTCTGACAGATGTGAAAGTCCTGACTCATGACAGAAATCTCCAGCTAGCTCCTTACCATAAATCTGATATCCTGGGATTCCTGACACTAGATATAAAGCCCATTTTCTTAGATTCATATGCTTTCAGCAAGGCAAAGCACTTCAGCTATATTCAGATTATATTTTCCAGTTTTTTATATGGGAAATTTTGAAAAAATATTTTTCTCTTTGAGAATTTTTTTCTGTTCCAGAATTTCAACAAAAGGACATTTCCTCTTTCATGTACATCCACCAGTTTTGTTTATTTTCAGTGAAGATGTAAGTGGTACCTGAATCAGCTAAGAGTCCTGAATTTGAATTCTCCTGAATGTGGAGGTCACCTTTTGAATGTGCCTGGAAGAGGCAGCAGCTTCTGGTATGACTGGACAGGTTAGTAAAGAAAAAAAGAAGAAACTTCATACAAATAAGAAGAAAATCATGAAGAAATATGAGGGATCACTAATTCTAATGCAACTTGTGAGCCATGGACAATGTTACCCTAAGTTGCGTCCCAAGACCTTACACAAGACTTTGTGCTATTTAACATTTACAGCCATAGACTTGCATACCTTGTTCCTGAAAATCACTGTATGGCAAAAAACCCCACACACTTTCTAGATCAAATACAGGATTCATAAAAGCTGGCATTTTCTATAAGCTTTAGAAGATGCCTTCAAAAGTCAAGGATATAATCTTTTACCATTCTCTCTTCCTGAAGAAGGTTTCAAATCTAAATTGTGTAAGCCTTTTAACTGTACTTGTAACTCTGATGGAAATGGAAATAAGTAGCTTTATTAGCTTGAGTTTAAAACAACTTAACTTCAAGAAAAAGGCTATTTATTCATCCACATGACACAGAAAATGCTTTGGATTAAAGTACTTTCATTACAAAAGTGGTGGGAACGTAAAATACAATTAGTCTCAGCTAGATCATTTTAATGTTTGATTATAACCAACCGAGCTGGGACAAATTTTCGTGCCAGCACTAAGATCCCGGTGATAATAGGGTTACACATCCTCTGTAAAATAAAATGTGAAATTTACATGCAAAGTGGCATGTTCTCTTGATGCACACATGTAACTAATGGTAGCATTAATGGGAAATACATGTTCCTATCAAGAAGAAAATAGACTCCATTAAATACCCAAACATCGTGTCAGTTTCTGACATCTTCTATTATGATCTATGATCATACAGCAAAAATTTTAATAACTCAGCTCAAATATACTGGTTTTCCTATGTAGATCTCAAAGGATTTTGTGAAGAATAAGTCCATGCGACTCAAAGATACCTGTGAGGAAACTGGATCTTAAGTTATACCTATGGAAATGCTTTGCAGGCATACCCCAAAAACCCCTGCAACAGATGTTGGAAGCAAAATTTGTGTAGGAGCAGAGAACTTAACACAGGTGAATATATCATAATTCAGCCCAGTCAAAATATTGTATACACAAAATCAGTCTGTTTCTAAGAACCTGTGGTGGGTTTGCCTTGTCTAAGAGCCAAACGCCCATCCAGCTGCTCACTCACTGCCCCTCCTTGGTGGGATAGCGGGGGGAAATAGGATGAGAAAACTCATTGGTCAAGATAAAGACAGGGACATTGCTTTACTGTCACGGGCAAACCAGACTCATTTCGGGGAAAATTAGTTTACCTTCTTGCCAATTAAAATAGGTTTGGATAGTGAAAAACAAAGACACATTAAAACAATACCTTTCCTCTCCACTTTCTCATGCCCAACTTCACACCTTTACTCCCAACTCCCCTACCCCCCTGTCCCAAGTGGTGCAGAGGGGATGGAAGGTGGGGGGGGCTATGGTGTCTCTCTGCAGATCCTTCCTCCTCACACTTTTCCCCTGCTCCAGCGTGGGCTCTCCACAGGCTGCAGTTCTTTAAGGAAACACCCATCTGCTTCAGCATGGGGTCCTCCACAGGCTGCAGCATGGATATCTGCTCCAGTGCCTGGAGTGCCTCCTTCTCCTCCTCCTCCTCCTCTCACCTTGGTGTTCCCTCTGCCGTGTCTCACTATTTTTTTCCTCCTCCTCTGCCTGTCTGGCATCTTCTGCCCTTTCTTAAATATGTTTTCACAGAGGCACCACCAGCTTGGCTGACGGTCTCCGCTGTGTCCTGCAGTGAGTCTTTTGGAGCTGCCCGGAACCAGCTGTGTCCGGCATGGGGCAGCTCCTGGCCTCTTCTCACCGAGGCCACTCCTGCAGCCCTCCCGCTGCCAACTCCTTGTCATTTACACCCAATACCGAAGCAAACTACCTTACCCGACCTAGACCAGGATTTCTGCATTGTGCCAGGTAGACATACCCCTTAAGGCAGCTGGACCTACTTCAGGTTTCCCGCTAAGGCTGGAGTTATCAACTTCCTCAAAATACACCCTCTGTCAGGCTGAAAAATCTCACGCATAGTTTATGCCCACGGATTTCCAGTCGTTTGCTCTAACTGATTCACCAAGTAATCTGTTCTTAACATAAACAGTTCTCACCAAAATATTACTTTTTCTGTGCTTGAAAAGAGGTGATTTCCAAAATAAACCCCATGAACTTCTGTATATCTTCCCACCTAACACGCCTCATGTAAAGGACTGTGACACTAGAGTCTTATCCTGGAGTAGTGTAATTCTGACTAGATAAACTAACTGCTATTAGAGCATGTGAGGTGTAGTAAACTGGCAACCTGGTTCAGACCACTGACAATGAAGAGGAAGGATATCTGGATGAGAGGTGGAATAAGGAGTTTGGTAGGAAACATGGGAAATGAAACTGGTTCCTGTGGTTTTTCAGAGATGATGGAAAATATGAGGTTATTTGTGCTATTAAATATAAAAAGGTGACCTATGCACATACATCCATAAGATATCACACAAAAAAAATAACTCCGATTATTCAGAAAAGTCCGGTCATTCAGCAATCTTCAGCATTTAAGTGTTGCTTGGTGTGGAATCCTATGGGTCTAATTCTGACCCTACTGTGGAAGCTGGAAGAAATTATAAGTAAACAATGGCTTTATAAATTTTATTTTATCTTAACATACTCACCTCCAGATTATTTGAAACAGTCCAAACTGAAGAAGAAAATTCACTAAACTGCAATTTCAAGAAGTCATGTATTATTTTGGTTTTTTCTCTTTTTTATTTTCTACATTTTTCACATTATATAGATTTATTACATTTTATCATTTATGATAGAGTAAAATCCAAACATCTTAGGCTGGACAAGAGCCTATGTGGTAGCCAATATCCCAATAGTAGAGAGTTATTTCCTTTCTTCACTGCCTTAGCCTTCAAGGAATTGATTTTAGGGGCATGACAAAAATAGCTCAGGAAATAGGTCCAGACTCTCAACTGATGTAACACAGCAGTTCTGTGATTTCAGCAGAGATATGCCAATTCACACCTGCCAGGAAATCTGGCCTTCACCCTTCAAGTGGCAATTACAAGATGTATATCGCTTCATGATGAGATTTATATTATCAAGCACATTCTGTGGAGTTTTCCCTGCTAGCTTCAGGGGAATAGATATTTACAGATGAGTCATTGACATGTCTTGAGCTATCACAGAATCTCCAGAGGATCATCAACCTTTTCTTCCCCAGCAGGAAAGGTAAGAGGAGCAGCATTTTCAGCTCTAAAATGTCACTGGTTTATTGGAGATCATGTCTTCTACACCTCTTCAGCCCTTTGGTTAATATATTTATTTGGACAATACTTTAATTTATGCATATATATCATACCTCCCTTCCAAAGTGTTTAGGCCATCATGTTAGGATTCATAATTAATTTTCTTTAAAAAAAAAAGGACAAAAAATGGGTGATGTAAAACTCAGCAAAACACCATGAAGACAGATGAAGAAGATACTGTGAAGTCAGAGAAGGCAGAAGTGAAAGGTTGCTAGAAATATTGAAAATCCTCAGTCAAATGCCTCCCAGTATTGAAATAATGATATTTTCTTATATTTATATCTGTTTTCTGCGTAAAGATGTTCATAACCTTTTTCTCCTTTGGTAGTTCAACTTGATTAACTACCCTACTGAAAAAAATAGAGCCAAAAGTGTCAATGGAAATATGTGCGCTTTGACAACTTCCAAAGTTTATCTGAATTATGTCCTTCACATTTCCAAGTCTGCACTAGTGGATTTGGCCATAAAAGGTGATGTTTTTCAGGTGCAGTTATTGTTCAAGTAGCATATGTGCCAGACAAAACTATCAATCCTCTACAATAGGTTGAAGTACATGCTTTTTCCTTCTCAGCGCATAACTTTAAATATAAATTAAACAGTGTGTTCCCAATTTTATTCCAATAAAGTAATCTGAAATAAATGACAATTGCATATTTTTTTGTACCCAAACATACCCACTTTGCCAGATGACCGACAAAAGAAAACTGCTGAAACATGTGAAAAGCTGCTAAAAACCCCGAAGTGATTGCTGTTTGCATGTAAAATGGAATTTTAGAGAGATTAATGGGTCACTTTAGCAATCCTATTCTACTTGTGACAGTGGGCACTGAATGTAAAACAAGCCCTTAGGTGGTTAAAAGCAGCTTGATTCATAATTCAGAGTTATTGTGAGCACAGGTCAGATGCAGATCGGGGCCTGACCCAACCTATCATTTGACTTTCAACTTCTCACTCTTTATCTGCTACTAGGCTCTAATTTTCATTGATTAAGACCAAACTGATTTTCCAGAATACTGAAGAAAAGAATAACAAAATTGAAAACTTTGCAATTTGTCATATTAATGAAGTGTAATTAATGGTGAGAAAGAACTGAAAGAGACACAGTCTGATAATTCAATTCATCACAATATCAGTAACTCCATTTAGTGAAGAATAGAAGTGAAATTAAAGGCTCCAGAAATATGCGAATTCATATGACCATCATGAGAAACTACATATTTGTATTAATAAAAATAATAACAGGTCTGGATAATGGGAGGAATAAGTAGGTAGACATGCAGGATTAACTTAAAGAGCAAAATTATGGAAAAAATGCCAGTAAGAAGTTCCACACTCAGATATAACTTCAAAGGTATACCAAGCCAAATTAAAGATAATGTTAGGGAGTCACAAAATGTCTCACAAGCTTTGCAATTGCAGGTAAAATACTGGTAACTTATGCTATCCATTAGGAAATTAGAAAATGTATTTTAAACTCCACGTCTCTTCTGGACTGCTGTTCTTGCCTTCGTTGATGTGAAGACTCTTCAATTACATACCTAAGCATTTTCCGACAAAAATAAACTACCCAGGAAAGGGAGAATGAGGACTAGAAAAAGAGAACATTATTTCATTTAAAATCTAGCCCTTTATTTTATTTTTATCTGAAACTGTAGTGGTTAAAATAGTCATTGTTGAGAGGTAAGAGATGGCATTAATTTCTCCTCTGCAGAAAGACTGTATCTGGCACCTCTTGGAAGTGCCCAAACAATCACGCCATGATTGAGATAGAAGGAAAGGTATTTCTAAAACTCTTTTTTTCAAGGCTTTTCCATTTTGCACAACATAAAGTAAAAGATTAATCAAACAAAACCAGATAAAATGACCAGAATTCCCCTGTCCTGTGGCTACCATCTATGAGACTGGAGATGGGATTTTAGTTTCTTCTCCAGTAAGAGAGTTTCAGTTTTAAAGCAGGTTTTACAATGAGTATTTGCTTAGTTGCTGGACAAGGACTGTCATCCTCATTTTGACTATCACGGGTGATTGTAGAAACTGTGAGGCTACAAAATTCTGGCTGTATTCTTTATCACTGTCTTTTCCTTGATCAAAGACTTGGACATGTTTCTAGGATTAGATGAAACAGCATTTTAATTTGCACTGAGTTACTTCTCAGAGGGAGAGGTTAGGCAGCACTTTGGCACCTGTATCTTGCTGTACATTTAAAATATATTTGGTATCCTGTGGCAAATAATAACTATAAAATTATGATTTCATGTGGTACAAGATTAAATCCTTACTCTTACTTCAGTAATTGTCAAAATAAAGGATTCAAGTTGTGCCATTTAGCATTTTAATTGCAGGCTTTGTTCTTACTGTGGATTAATTTTATGCCATATTATGTTCTTGTAATAATTTTGTTATGAAATGAAGTATCAGGGAATGGAAAATACATCATCTTACGTACAATATTCCATAAATTAGAATAATGTACTATAGTACCTTGACCTTTTCTATATTCTGTAATTTGACTGAATGGTCATTGCACTTTTCCCTCATTAACAAACTGAGTAACCAATAGCTGAATTGATGACATGGGCATGAAGTTGAGAAACAGAATAATGAAATAGTCACAGCACCATAGTATAGTAGATGACTATGTCTAAGAGAACACATGAGCCATTAAATCTCAGCATCAGTGAGAGGCACTGGAATGAGAGTGGAAAGTGCACAAGAAAAAACCAAGAAAAAAACATTTTCATGACAGTAGAGCAAGCTTAGCCTATTCTTATTAAGTCCTTGTAAAATTCTATTGCAATAGAAAACATTAGAGCAATTGAAATATTAAGGCTTAATTTAGACAACAAACACATCACTAGACTAGACAAGACTTAAAGTTTCTTTAACACAGAATTTAATATCAAATATTTATAAGTGGATTTAAATTCTAATGAACTGTCAGTCATCATATGCACACAATAGCACAATGAGAGAAGTGCTACAAATTAGCCATATGAGACCATTGTCTAGGTCTTCCTTTTCGAGCAGGCTATATCCACAGTGACAGCATTTCCACAACACTGTGTTAGTGGTACCATGAAAGAGTAATGCACATAATAGAATGGAGAAAATTAAGCTGCATCTTTTAAAAATAAAATGATCATCATTATTTTACAGTAGGTTTAGTGATAAAACTGTACTTTGAATCTACAGGATGTATTGGTTGTAAGAAGATTGAAGAGATGTTATAGTTATATACTGACTTTGCTATCCTGCTGGATTCAGTTTGTAATTGATTACAGTTAGTATTGCTGATCTGTTCATACTCAGCTTTAAAAATATTTTCAGTCATTTTGGAACACTGTTTTCTACACATAGTCTTCTCCAACATCTAGTAGGGGGCTGTTTTGATGAGGGATGTCTTTCTTACCAAAGACCGGAGAGTCATAAAAGAGGGGTAGTATGCAAGCTTGTGATAACTCTCTATCAGCATAATTTCTAGCCAGGGTTGGCATCCTGGATCACCAGAAGGAGGAATAAAATACCTTTAGTACAGGATAAAAAGTAAGTGCTGAAACCTTGTAACTAAAGATGAACTCTTGCTTCAGTAATGCTATTTCTAAACTGCTGCGTTTGACCAATCCAGCTAGAATTAGCTCCATGGTTTTGCATGGGGTTACTTTGAGCTTGTAGTACCATGGTCCTTCCTCACACCAGGAAGAATGATTGTTTGTGATCATTTATACAGCTAGGTAAGAACTAGGTAATTACTTACAGCTAGGTAAATAATATTGCAAATGTAACATTTTCAGATTGCTGTCGTCAAAACTCTGGGTAGAGTGAATTAGAACAAGAAATTTTACACTTTCTCCCAGTTTACATAAAAAAGCAGCAAATTCAGTTTGTAGGCTTTGTCATTCATTTTGATCCCAAGAAAGAGATATATTTATAATTTCCAAAAGAACTGCCTCAGAGGTAAGTGGTTTCCAAATATTGTTCTGTAGAGATAAAAAATGTACAGTGTCAGTGGTATTTGGCTGTGGATTGATGATGTATTGCACAAGTATATAGAGACATCATTCCTATAAAACTTGTAACATTATAGTTTAGGGTATATTTAACTCTTAATACAAATCATTTTTATTTCCCCCCCCCTTGGAATTCAAAGCACTTTATTTTTTTTATATTTAGTTTGGTTGGGGTTTTTTAATCCTGTTTGCGTATACTGTGGCTGCTGCAATTTTTTGCTTTGGCAAACCTGGAATAGCAGATCTGATTGCAAAGAACAAGAGTAATATAAAGAACTCTTAAGAGTACCAGTTTAAGTTGAATAGACTTCAGTGTAAATGAATGTGAAATTGGGCTTTCAACAGGAAGTCTGAACTGGTGAAATACTTTGTATGTTGGAAATGTCATCCAAATCAATCTTCTGAAAAGGCTAATACTAATTTAAAGTCACAAAACTTCCCAAAAAATAGAGGGACACAAATTTCCTACTTCTAATTTTTCTCTGTTCTTCTTCCATATGTCTCTTCCCTCCACTCAGTTTCCATACGATGATTAATCCCTGATTTATTTCATGTGTATTATATAATCATTCAATACATGAATGCCATCTGACAATATTTTCTGAGTAATAAAACTATACAGTGTTTCTCTGTTATGTGTGATTAGTTACTTGATCCTCAGTTCAAAAAACAAAGGTATCTCTGTAGACGCCCAGGATTAACACTGTACTTAAATGCCCTTCCAGTAGCAAAGATAACATTTGATCTTAGGCATCCTTCCTTTGCGGACCTAATCCCTACCAGTACAACGATTTTGTCTAGAGGTAGTCTACTGATCCATATCTGACTCCAGCAGCAGTGGGATCTGTTGGCTGGGCAGAGATCCAGGCTGCAGATCCACCAGCCAAAATTCACACACTCTGAGAAGCAGACCTCGTGGCTCTGAGTGATAATTGAGCCAGAACTGCAGCAAATTAAGCAAAGACCTTGAAGAATGAAGCAGTTAAAAACCCCACGACAGCTGAAAAGGTAATAAAAGGAAAGCAATTTAGCAATAGGTGCTAGCAAAAACGAAGACAGGGAGCTATTTCTAACAACAGGTGGCTTTGAATCTTTGATGTTTCAACAGTTTTCAGTTAACTCAGGGCCAAGGAGGTTAACTATGAAACTGTATTACAGAAATTTGAAGAGTTCTGCTAAAAAAAAAAAAAATTAAACTTATGATTTTATTTTATTTATTTATTTATTTATTTTTTTATCAGAGTGTTTGAAAAGCAAACAAAAACTCAGGAAGTTTGCAAATCTACCTAAGCCTATATTGAAGTGCTTCCCTTTTAAGCCACCTGTCCATGATTAAGAACTTGAATAAAACAATTTAAAAACAGCATGAAACTGTTGCCAAAGTAATTGTGTTAGAGTAATTACTACTAGTTGAGCATGGAAGTCACTAGATGAAGCTGAAGAGAGTGGCTAGTTGTGTACCTGGAGAGATATTAGAGCATTCAAAACATTCCCAGAAGAGAGATGTGTGATCAGGTCTTCTGCAGAAAGGAATAGTGAGTCTTCTGCAGGCAGAGTTCCTCCAAAATGTGAGGATGGACAAAGCTGCAGGCAGTGGAAGCTCTCACAGCCAGCATATGAACAGGCAAGTAGAGGCCTATCTCATCCTTTGCCAGAAGTCTCTAACCATGTAGCATAGAATGAAGTAGGTGCTGGTGCCAGTAAAAAAACCCAAAACCTCTGCGCTAAGAAATCAGACTAAGAACTGGAGCACATACTGTCCAGAAGCACAATAATTTCTCTTAAATCTACTATGAAAATTGAAATTTTTGCTAAGAGTTAGGCCCCATGGCTACTTTCTTGGTTAATGTGAATCAGACCCCTGTGACAAACTAGATAATTAAGACTGTGCCTAATTTCTGGAAAAGTTGCAAGAACTAAAATGGATTGTGCAGCTAAGACCAAGAGACGATGCACGTATGGGAGAAAATGGCACATCACCAACTCAGTGGAATTCTTCATAGGAGCACTGGTGAGCGCTGCTGAAACACCTTGTCGTTCAAGGGGTATGATACAAAAACCACAAATTAACATTCATTAATGTCAAACTGCTACATCAGTTACCAAGACACCCAAACCGGTAATTCTAGTACATGAAGAAGACACAGACAATAAAAAGTAAATAGACAAAATGTGGCAGTTCAAATGATGCAATTATTACTTCTAAGGGACTCTACCATGCAAATGTATAGATCAAGAATAATTTTTTTAGAAGACACAGTTTCAAATAACGTCAAAGAAAAGAATATCTGCGATTGTGTTGAATGTAACTGTTTTGGGTTCCCTTAAGAAGGCTGTTCACTGGAGTGGCAGGGAATTGAAGAGGCAGAGGAAGAAATTGAGGAAAAAATGGAGGGGATAGGGAAGATCTCAACCTAATACAACATGAAAGGACTCTGCTGGTTTACAGTTCATGGGGAAAATTTTCAAACCAGTTCCTTTAAGCATGGACTAAAAGAGGAGCTGCATATGATTAGAAATCACAGAACTGACTATTTATCAATGTAGAATAAAATCATATTTCCCTTATGCATAGTTTTGTTTATGTTGCCTGAAAAAAAGCAATATTTATCTGTCATAGACTATTATTCTCACTTCCTGTGGTAAGAAAACACCATAGCTAGATGGGTGATTGTGCATATCAAATCTGCTTTTGCGGGAGTTGCTTCAGATTGTAATAGCTGTCAATAGACAATGATTTGTTACATTTAAGCAATAGGCACTGAAGTATAGGTTTGGACATATTTCTACTTGGCCCATCTACTCCCAGATTTGTGGGTTTTTTGGAAACAATAACAAAATACTAAAGCACCTTTCAGAAAGAGGATCATAGAATCATAGACTCATTTAGGTTGGAAAAGACCTTTAAGATCATCAAGTCCAACTGTAAACCTAACACTGCTGAGTCCACTGCTAAACCATGTCCCTAAGTGCCTCATCCACATGTCTTTTAAATACTTCCAGGGATGATGACTCAACCACCTCCCTGGGCAGCCTGTTCCAATGCCTGACAACCCTTTCAGTGAAGGAATTTTTCCTAATATCCAGCCTAAACCTCCCCTGGTGCAACTTGAGGCCATTTCCTCTTGTCCTATCACTTGTCACTTGGGAGAAGAGACCAACACCCTCCTCTCTACAACCTCCTTGCAGGTAGTTGCAAATATCAAATAATATCAAACAGGAATTTAACACTATTCAATAATAGAAAAGTAATAATGAAATAACTGTAATTACCTCAATATTTTCTTCAAAATAAAACTGAAACCCAAAATTCATTCACTTTTAACAGCTGACTGGGGATTTGCAGATGTATAAAGACATACATATGTTAAATCTAATAACATTTGGGTTCTCAGGAACTGCCATTGCCTCATGAAAAAAATATCCTATATTCCTACAAAAGATACAAATGGTCCCTAAAGATGTTTTCATCACAAGAAATAAATGTAGTCATGTGCGGTTATCATCCCAGATGATCACAAATTATAGTGGAATAAGTGTGCAGAACTAAAAGAGAGGAAGTGGTAAGAGACACTGAGTTGACTATTTTGGCCTGACATGATTTTTGAATGGGCAGCAATTCCCACACATGTATTATCCTGCTTTTACATGTAATGACAGTACAATTTGGTTGCATTTAGAAAAAAATAAATCACCTGTGTATTTGATAATATTCTTGCAATTTACAACACCATGCCTCACTAGCCTGGACTTGATTTCTCTCTTTCAGGTTTCTTCTTTCTACTACTAACCTTCATAGAGTACCAATACTAAAATACTCATCCCCTTTAGACAGGAAGTATCTAAATGTTGTCCTACAAAAGCTAGCACCCACAAGTCATGTGTCTGTCCACTACCTCCTATTTGTCATCCTAGCAAGATTATAACTGCTCTGAAGTGAGGATTATTTTCTACTGTATAATCAAAACATAGCAAAACGGGACCTTGATCTCAAACTTGGCCCTGAGATACTATTGTAATGTAAACAATTACAGTGCCAAGAGCAAACCAATTTTTTTTTCCATTCTTTTTTTAGTGTTGGGCATTCATTACTCACTCTGTTTCAGAGGAAGCAGAGAGGAGTAAAATCTAGTTCTCTGGATGGGAAGAAATACTAAACATAAAGAAATATAACTCCCTTGAGGAGAAATGAAAATGTATTGTATTGATTTACTTTTGGTAATTTTATTTACTGTTTAGTTGAAATTGAAGGGAAAAATAAGAGGCAAGTCTGTTGAGCATTGTGTCAGTTCCACAGAGCTTCATGAAGGAATTGCAAATCTCACATGACCACATTGTAAATCTCACTGTACAAATCTCTGTTTTCTTCAGTCCAAGGATTTGAGGAACACTTTGCAGAAAGCACTGTAATGACCTGAGGAAAAGACTTCTTGGATGCATTCTATGCTTGTTATGTGTTTTCATTAGATTTATTGTGTGTCTGAGTTTTGGAGATCTTTAAGGATTTTCTAATATTCGCATGAAGAAGGACTAAGTTATCTGATTTCCACTACTCCCCAGTTCAGGATATATAAGTTTTTCAGCCCATCTCACATTTGAAAGTGTGAAGCTATTTCTTTACAGATATTTGGGTTTAGGACAGAAAACAAATGGACAACTATGCCTGCACCAGTTCCGTCTTCCAGACAATCTTTAAGGATAACCCCAATGTTAAGTAAATTACAACTATAATATGAAAGCTACCTGTGTCTCTAACTTTAATTACAGTTACATTTATCTAGCCCTTAGAAGTACTTTCTTAAAGCATTTTGAAGATTTGGGGCCCGGATTTAAAAAGCTTTACACTCATAGTTATAGTTGGCAGAACAATGAGGATTAATTTTTTTCTTCTTACAAGTATTATTTAACTACCTAACTGATACACTTTTTAATCCCGAATATGCAAAAATATACTATAATTCCGAAGTGAAACAAAAGAGTGACAGTCCTGTCACTATTCACCTGGATCACCTTTCAGCTGAACCTGAATCCCCCCTAAGCAACAGAGTGCAGAAAGGCAGCTTCAGAGCTGGCTGGGATCATCTGTCTCCCATTTCCTGGAAGCAGGTTTCAGGATCTGATAAGTAGTGTCAGCAAACACCTTTTAACACATCTCTCAGCTATGACATGCCTCTAATTTAATTGCCTAACAGAGATCAGCAGGGCTGGCAGGTTGAGAAGTACTCTGATCTCAGGAATCAGGATAAGAAGCACCCTAGCACACCAGTAGCAGAGTTAAAATGTGAAGGGAGGTAGGACTCGGAAGACAGCACAAGCTACATGTGCACGTATCCAATAGTCAAGGGGTTTGAGCAGTCACCTCAGATGGGGGAGACTGAATGCAGCACCGTATGCTAGAAATTAAATATTTTGAGGGATGGAAGAATGAAGAACTGGCTCATCTGACATTGTATATAGCAAGGCTGTGGCAAGACAGTTTCAAGCCTGTTCAATTATTAATACATAGCAGAAAGATTTTAGCAAGAGAGAGAGTGAAAAACCATCCAGCAGCTTGGTTGTTTCAATACTCAAGCTTCATTTCTCATCCAGCAGGACAGGAATTTGAGTCTGTGTCTTTAATATCACTCCACATTTAATCCAAAAGCTATTTCTTTTGTGATAAGTAGGTATAGATACTGAATGACAGGAGGAGGCTCCTAATCCTAAGGAAAAGCAGGCATTTAGTCAACATCGAGACCTCTCCTTTGCATTTCACAGGTGCTGAGCTGGTTATTGGGGCTCCCATACTGAATCTAATCCAGCTTCCCATGCACTTTATGCACAACATGTGGCTGCACTTACATCACGTGGAGATGCCCATTTCAGTGCCTCCAGCCTTCAGTAATGTGTGATCAGGTGAAACTGGCAGGCCTGGCAGCCTTAGGGCCTTCCTTCTGATTTTTTTGGAAGCCAATCACCTTTTTCCTGGCAAAACTGAAATTTCTTCTAAAAAACTAATGAGTGTTTGCCAACCAGTTCTGCTCTAAAGGGCAAAAGCATATTTGCTGATACACAGTATATTGTGTGCAGCACTCTGTGTTCAGTCCTGCACATGGTAAGTGTAGATACAGCTATGCATGCATATACATAGTGAAACATACGCATATGAAATAGCATCAGTATTAGTTACATACATTAGTTACATACAGCAAGGTACATTACATACAGCATATGAAACCCAGGACTTTATCTATGAGATTTTTCATCCTAAATGCACAAAAATAAATGTACGGTAACATCTTATAATGCAGGGTTCTGTTTCAGATTTTTGTTTTAATTAATGTATTTACCGAACAATATTAAAGGAATGTTGCATCTCGTGCAAGGAGAAAAAGACACCGCTGTCTCTGGGGAGTGTTTTTCGTCGATTATGCAAGAGAAGAGGGAGAAAGTATCAGCTAGATCATGTTCCTTGTTCTAACAAAGCAGATGCAACTCTGGTATATGTGCTGAGTAGAAAATTAGTATGAGGTAATGCTATCATAAATAATTGCTTAAAGCACCTTGGTATTATGGAGGTTGAAATTTCAAAAAAGGAGAAAGGCCTGTAAATGTAAAAGCATGGTGAAGGGTAGCTTTTAAAGCAATTGAGGAATTTTCATTGGACGGTAGCTTTCTACAGTACATTATTTAAAATCCAAGTGTGGAGTACCCTCTAGCTGTTATCTGAAGATCAAAGCTGCTATTAGATTTTTTTTAACTGCTGTAAAGGTTCAGCTATTATAAAAGAAATTAAAGGAACTAATGGAACAAATAACATAAAGTAGTCTTCCATCCAACACAGCAGATCAGTATAACTTGTGAAAGGGTGTTTGTTACAAAAGGCCCCAAAGCTTTTAAATGCATTTTTGGTCTAAAAATTGAATTTCAGGTAGCACAGTTGAAAAATCAAACATTGACTTTAATGAGTGCTATTAAAGATTCACCATTGTTATTGTCAGGATTTATTCTCTCTTCTCTCTGGAAACTAAATTTGAAGCTGAAATGCAAAGGAAACAAGCTACTGCACTCTGGACAAGAATTCTTTGATCACAGAGGCAAACACAAAATGGCTTATTAATGATTGCAGCTCAGTGCTCTGCCTGACCTCAGGGAGAGCCGCTTTTTTAGAATAAGCCACAATTACATTATATAGTTTAACCCTCGAAGGGAAGGCAATTTTTGGGTCTGCAACCTACCATAATCTGACAGGAGGCCACAGAAGCCATTCAATGTAACAGTCAAATAGAAGGCATTGTAGAATTAGTGCTGTATATTGTGAAAGAGGGTATAACAGTAGCTGGCTCTACTTTTGGACTGGAGAAAGGTTGGATAGCATTACATGTTAGGCAGTAAATTAATAAACAAAGAATGTAGTCTGGCACATTGCTCCTGGATGAGGTACAACACTAAGCCACCTGTGTAATGACAGTATACAGGTTTTTGTAAAGCCCTTCACACTGAAATAAGGAGAAATACATTGGTACCTGAGGAGATGTGATTAGTTTTATAGATCTATCCATTCATTCCAGGGCTTAGCATATAGATTATTTATATCAGCAGAAATGATTGATTATATCAGCTCATAAGAAATAAGAACTAGAAGCTCAAATTCTTCATCTGGTTTTGACTAAGGCTAACGTATATCTTTGTACACAAAACCATATTTATTTGTAAACAGAATTGCCTTATCCTGAATGCTATGTTCATGTTCCTTTACCACAGAAAATATGACACTCTCAGAAGATAAAACTTTGAAAATGATACATGAAAATGATGCAAACAAAAGGTGGTGAAAGGTAGACTAGGACATCACTCATATTGCAAAGAATAAGCATCCTTCCACACACTTTGATTTTTTCTTGTCCCTTGCTCTTCCTTTTTTTGACTTTTCTAATTCTGGATTATGATCTTTTTATATACGATGTTGTCGTGGTTTAACCCCATCTGGCAACTAAGCACCACACAGTTGCTCACTCACTCCCACTGCAATGGGATGGGGGAGAGAATTGGAAGCGTAAAAGTGAGAAAACTCGTGGGTTGAGATAAAGACAGTTTAATAGGCAAAGCAAAAGCCGCGCACACAAGCAAAGCAACACAAGGAATTCACTACTTCCCATCAGCAGGCACACGTTCAGCCATCTCCAGGAAAGCAGGGCTCCAGCACACATAATGGTTACTTGGAAAGACAAACGCCATTACTCCAAATGTCCCCCTTTCCTTCTTCTTCCCCCAGCTTTACATGCTGAGCATGACGTCATATGGTATGGAATATCCCTTTGGTCAGTTGGGGTCAGCTGTCCCGGCTGTGTCCCCTCCCAACTTCTTGTGCACCCCCAGCCTACTCGCTGGTGGGGCGGTGTGAGAAGCAGAAAAGTCCTTGACTCTGTGTAAGCCCTGCTCAGCAGTAACTAAAACATCCCTGTGTTATCAACACCATTTTGAGCACAAATCCAAAACACAGCTTCATACCAGCTGCTATGAAGAACATTAACTCCATCCCAGCCGAAACTACGACAGATGTCCTCAAACAAAGACAGAAACAACCCCGAAAGTTTACTATACTTATAAACAGAACAAAATTTAGAGCAAGAAACAACTTTAGGAGAAAAGAAATAAAAATTGTGTTTATCCCCAGCTTAACTAACACAGACACTTTCTCCTACTGCTGCAATTCATTTTCTTTAATCAGATCGCATGAGTCTGAGAATGTGTATAAGGTTTTCATTGTATTGTACGCATTTGCTATTACTCCGAGGCTGATAGGCTATATTTCTCTAAAACCCTTAGTCAGGACTGTCGAACAAATGAAGGAAAGATGTAAGAAACGTGGAAATGAGCCACTGATTAGTAAGTAATGTAGGAATTTGGAAACTTGTGGAATCTTTGGTGAGAGGAGAGGATAATTGTTTGAGTTGTCTTTATGAGATTAAAAAAGGAAGCATTGTTCTGGGATGGCAGTCTGCAGAGCTCTAACCTCATAGGCTGGATAGGCACAAAGAAGAATAAGAATCAAGCAATTATCTCAAATGCGAGATATTGATTACAAAATTAGCCAAGGCACTAAGGGAAGAAAAGGGAATGATTCTTATTAACTATTTATATGCCACTGCTGGGAATAAGTAGTAAATAAGAAGACTCAGAATTGCTCATTTGTCAGTATACATTTGTCTTGATTATAATTACAGAAACCTGGAGGATTAATGACTGAAATATTAAAATCAATGGTTATATGCGATTACAAAAGGTAGTAGAGGAAAGAGAGAAGAGGCCTTCTTGGTCCAAAATGGTCCTTCTTTTGGAGTTTCTAAATCATTGATAGGTTAGATGCCATTAGCTTTGAACCCGTATAGATCAATGCTTCATCTTGTACCTCTTCTGGTTAGATCAGTAGTCATCATCATTTACTGACTCCCAGATTTAGGTCTCATAGACCCACAAGAGTGGCTCCTGCCTGTATATTCTAGTGCATATAGATAAAGTGTGAGTAGAGGGGGAGGAAAATGCTGTATGACATACAGAAATAAGATTTAATAGATGGCATGCATCATAAACCTCATGAGATTAACATAAATACATTTTGCTTACCAAACTAAATGTAGTAACTAGCTGGTTATCACTTCCACATGGGAACATGTGATTATGATTTAATTACATCTCTTGAATCCAAACAGGATAAAATGAATGCAATACTATAAACTGCTGCCTGCATACTACACAAACCCCCAAAATAATTTTGTTCAAACCAGGAAGGAGAAAATTTTAAGCAGAAAAATGTGAATGTTAATAAAAATATGCCACTGACAATTTGTTTAAGACAAATTGTAAGAAAAAAATATTGAATATTAGTAAAAAAGTGGAACTGACATAATCAAAAAAGGTGGTGTCATTGTTTTTAAAAAATAACTATCAATTAAAGGCTAAGAAAAAAGGAAGGTATTAGCTAATAGGTAACCTAATAACAATGAATACACACATGATGTTAGGAATCGTGGAAAATTCATAAAGAATAGGAAAAGGAAAACACTACATGTGGAAAAATCTATGATTAGCCAATCTAAGACTGAAAATAAAGGCTTTTTTTCAAGCAAAATATGGATCAAAAAACATCCTAGCAATGATATGCCCAGCAACTAGATAAAAATGTTGTTTATTTCAGTGATACTGGAGAAGAAAAGAAATATTAATTAAATATTTCTGTTATGCATTTGGGAAAAATACTCTGTACATATAATACATTTATATCTTATGCTGATTATGAAATACTTATTACCTAAAAGTCACGAAAATAATTCACATTTTAATATGACCAACAATACTGTTGTTCATGAATGAATAAAGACTGAAAATAGAAGGGGTTTCCATGCTCAGACTGGTGATTATGCCAAAGACTCCAGGGTGCTACTGAATTACCTGTTGAACACAAATTCTAAATCAGAAAGATGAATGCCTACCAAGGAGTATCCTCAGTAGGAGTAAAACAGTTATAGTTCCTCTTGCTTCGGTGTGTTGTGAGCGTGCTTAGAACAGTATGGCCATTTCTTTGGAAGTTTGTATTTCCAAGAGAACGTTGAAAAATAGAAAATGTCCAAAGAAGAGTCATAAAATTAGTAAAAACATTTTTTTCCCCAAATGTCAAAATCCTTCACCAAGAACTTACACTTTCCCCATGCCTATCACCTGTTGATTATCTGCAATAAATTGTAGAAAGGTCCAAAAATTGCAGTGTGTTTATAAAAATACTTCTCATACCATTTATGCAGAAAAATACAGCAATAAGGCAAATGGCACATGAGCAAAAATAATTTTGAATGCTGCATTGTACTGTATGGGATTATTCACTCCACAATACATATCAAGGGAATGAATGGGAGAAGTAACCTGCAACAGAGTGATATTAAAAGGGAGCAACAGCTTCAGTTTTTATGTTAGATGAAACAATGTTCAGCATATAGACACTGCAGCAGTCTAAACCCTCTAGTGGGAACCTTGGCATTCAGGCAATTAATCCAATAAGTGAGACAAAGATGAGTGACCAAACCCTTGGCAATTAGTGCTGTATTCATATAAATGCAATTACTCTATGTGACTGTGACAAGAGAAAATGGAGTATACATTTTGTAAACACCTAGCTCAGACAAGATGGTTTATAGGTTTTTCTCTCTAGAATGGAAAGGGAATTAGTTTTTTACATCCTGAGTCATCATGTATAGACAAATACTATTTTTTCCTTAGGAAAAAAAACAATAGGAAAAGGTAAAAAAGAGTACGCAGTGTAATTCACTTCTGCTTTCTCTGAAACACTGAAATGCTCCTAGCCATTAGGCTGTATAAGTGTCAAGGACTCTTTCCTGCAGTCCTCGTATTTATTTACATAACATTTAGGTGCAGAACCAATATTGTGTGACTAATTACACAACAGAAATAATGAATCCTAGGCTCTACTGGCTACAAAACATAGTCAGGCAAGCAACTATTTACTTTCTCCACGATTCCATAATATGCCTTTCATTGTGGTATCTCAGCTCTTGATCAAAAGAATCTGAGGGGAAAAAAATGTGCTCTTAAACTACTTAGGAAGACAAACTCTCTAAAATTTTCATCTATTCACAGATTATTTGTAAACAAGAGGAAGGCTGAAATTTACCACTTCACAACATGCTGTTTAAGTAGCTCTATCTAACACTGAGAGTCCTTTTTTCTCCTCAGCAGTCCCAGCATTTTTTCAAAGTTGCTAACTGGATAGAGGATCCAATGTGTGCATACTATTTTTAGATGGTTTTCCCAGCCTTGGTTGCAGGGATGAAGAGTTTCTTGTTAATACACCATCAATGCTAAGGACATGCCTAGCTTGACTTTGTATTAAGAACTAGTTCAATATTCTGGGATGAGCTCTAAATCTTGGATGAGAATTTTGTTCCCTCCTACCAGGTAAATAGTTTGTTGTAAATTCAAGTGCTGCTGCCACACTTCACTGATGTGCTTGGAATGAGTTTGTGAGAAATAAGGAATAGCAGTAAAGTGTTTCTACCAAGTATAGATAGGAAACAGGAATGCAGTTTCTTCAGAAAATCTTTTGCACTTATTACTCATATTACTAAAATGCTGAGCTAAACGGAGAGAAAAAGAATGCAACTCATTCTCAGAAAAACAGTACTGCATCACAATGCGGTCTGTGCTAAGAAAAAAATCGGTATGATATAATGCCATCATAAACCCTTTAAAAATAAATTATATAACTTCTTGATTCTATTGCTGCTTTCATATTTCAGTCTTCAGTGCAGAAATTTCTATTTCTGCAATATAATTTGCAGAAGGCAGTCACTGTGTTACCAAGGTAATAATGGTTTATATTACTTCTATCCTCTACAGTAAATTCAGATTGAATGCCTTACTGTCTGTTTTCACTGGTTGTATTATTCATCCCCATTGAAAACAAAATACAATTTGTCGTAAAACTTGGGGAAATGATTCAAGGCCATTATAGACCAAGACACATGTGCACAGATTTTGTGACTACACAGCCTCTAGCCGTGTGGATCTAACCAAGCCAATATTGATAGGGTTTATCTAGGTGCTTGCTGGGACAGTCCTCTCCCATATGAAATCTTGCTGGGGGCTGTGTGACCCTGTGAAGTTCCACTGAGCAGATAACAGGAGTAGGGTGTCTTTCCTTGCAATCAGTGCATACCAGGAGGAAGATGTTTCAGAAAGAAGTCTTTTTGAGCAGATCCTGCTGGAATAATAGCAACCCATGAAAGTTACCTAATAGCTTGAAATGTTTGCTACCATATTCCACAGTGGAAACAAATTCCTACTGAACACTATTTCACTTTACAGAATGTGTGCTAATGTTTTAATAAATACTGATACAGTTAGCAGTACAATTGTTATCTTTTAGAAGTCATCCTTTTTGTGCTGTTCTTCCTTAAGAGAGGCTATTATATAAATCATTTAAGTCAAGAAGATATGATTATGATAAATACCTTCTTTCAATACAAATTTGGCCAATAAGCAAATCATGGTTAGGAGTAGAATGTGGAAGTAAGCTCCATTCAGGAAGAGTATAATAAAGAAAAACAGTCCTTTGATTTAAATGCCTGAGTGCTCATTATTAATGCCCTGCCAGTCAAACCTGGAATTATTGAGACTGCCTCTGGTAGGGACATATACAGTAATTTGAACAACAAATTAACTGTATCTTTTATTTATATAAGGATAGCAACTAGCATTTCCATTCAGAATAACTATATGCCTGGGAGACTGTTCTGCAATCTTTAAAATGCCAGCTTGCTTTTTTGTACAGTCAGCACATTAAAAACATTCTCTTTTTCACAAAGAGGAAAATATTGTTGGTTTAATAGATTGATTGATTAGAGAATTTAACCTTAAAGGAACAAACCTTTGAGGTAGAGTTTGGTTCTCTTAAAAACTTATATTCCTATATTCTTTGGATACTTTTGATTATTTCTGAGGAAATGGTATAACTTTGTGAAAATATATGGGAAAAAATGAAGAAACAGTGAAACTTTAGAAGAAAAATGCAGTTTCAAGCTTAAAAAAGTCATAGTTTGATGATTACTTTCAGCACAGTGATCTTTTATCTCTCTGATGTACAACATTTTTTTCAGCTTTGTATCTCTAGAGATACAGAGTTCTTTTATCAGGAGCACACTTAAGGTAGAACATGCTCCTATGCTGAACATTTTAAAGGACTCTTTTCTAAGTTGATGATTTCTGGCTTCCAAAACACCAGGCATTTCTCCAGTTGGAAAAATTTCTTTTTAAGAATGTGAAGGATTAGTGTGTGTAGTTCTTCACAGTAAAGGTTTTAAGAGATGAAAATTCAAATTATTCAATAAGCACCTAGATGTCAAGGTCCAAATGCATGGTAAAGCACTCACAAACAAGATTAGAAGAAGCTCATTGAAAATTAAATGAGATTTATAAAGCAGTTGTGTACAAATGTCCTTTTTTAACTGGTTTTCCACAGATAGCTTGGGAAAAAATATATTTGAGCATACTTGCTTGTAAACCTGACTGACAACTGCAAGTGCTGTGCCACAGACAGAGGTGGTGGGCTTTTTTTTTCCCTGCTGAAATTCTTGAAATAATCAGTTCAGGATGAAACAGGACTGATGTCCATACAATAGCAGCAACAAATAGCTTATTTTTTTTTTAAGTGAAACATAATTTTAAAAATTATAGGTTTTTGACCGATCATTGCACAATTTATCTAGTCACTTAATATAAAAAAGCAATACTGAATTTAATAGTACAATCAGCAAAGTTCTGGAAAACAGTGCTCCAGGTCTTGTTCTGTTCTTCTGTTCAATATTTGTTCATTCGTTGCACCGTTTGTAATACAGATTTCTTACTGCACCCTTTATAAGTGACCGTTACTGCTCATACTTCTCAGGCACCATGTCAAATGCACTTCATGCCAGCTTTACCCCCAAAGGAGGAAAGCAGATCTAGCTCTCCAGGTTGAAAGCAGTGCTATATCTCAGCTCACATAAAAATCATGTACCTGCCTGATGAAAATGTTACTATGTCTTAAAAAAAAATGACTTAATGCTATTCTAGGAAGTATAATGTCATAACAAAGAACAGGAAAGACAAAAGAGACAGCATACTATTTACTGCACTACAGAATTGGATAAGTGGTTCCTGCTTCAAATCTTGCCCTTTTCAACCTTCCCTCTGTGCTTTTCCCAACTTTTCACTGAAAAATAACTCTTCACTTGTTCCTGCTATACCCTGAGAATTCTCAGATCATTTTCCTGGGCCCTACAGGATTATGCTTCTGAAATGAGACTTCCTCCAGAACCTAAATGCCTGAAAAAAGAATCATTAATTTCTGAAAAAGATAGAAGTTTTGCCTGTACTTACAGGTTTTGGTTTACACAGAAGGTAAATACCTTGTAGCATACATAGCAAGTCTCTTTTTGCAGACAGTGCAAAAAAATAATAATTTCAGTTCATGCTCAGCGTCTCTGAAAAAACCTTTCTCCAACACTAGATTTCTGTATGTTACAAAGAAACTTGAAAAAGTATTTGGCTGGGGTAGTGGATATGTCATGTGTGAGCCCAAACTGACGGAGACAAATTCCTTTGTACTTTGTACTCCAGAGTCAGTGCAGATATTTGACTTTTTTTTCTGCTGTAGCATGAATTTCAGGTTAAACTGGTCAGTTGGAAAAAATTACGTGGCTTAAGTACCACAATATTTTTTCTGGTTTGCTTCTTGACAATGCCTACTGTAGCCTGTCTAGGAGGATTTTGGAACCTACCTCCACTTAATTTGTCAGAGGAAATGATTGCAGCTAGTGTAAGACATATTTAAAAAATAGTCAGAACAACTCTGACCTCCTTTCTTTTCTTAATCTTGTGTATCTGATAAATGGTGTAATGAATATTGCCACCTAAGGGATCATCTGTGTTTACCTTATTTAAGAAAGGATGTTGTGTGCAGCACATAAAAAGACGCCAGCCAATACATATTTATATATGCTTGGCTAAACATGGGTGGAGTTAAACCTTTGTTCCAGAAAAATAAGGAAAAAATGAAGTGAAATTAAGAAGCATTTTCCTTTACCATAAAGATATATTTGTAGACCTAACTCAGTCAACTGAAATTTTATAAAGAGTTTCACAAGATATAAAACTCCCCCTCCTCAAATATTCTAAAAGGATTTTCTTATAAGATCAAGGAGACTATATAATTGCTGTTGGGTAACACACAATTCTTTGCAGAAATCAATAATGAAATGTTATGCTAGAATTCAAATTATATTCTGCTTAAGCATTAGTATAAATTTCCTTTCCAAGGGATACATATGAGTGTAAATGAGGAAATGAAATAGAAACAACTTGATTCAACTGGAAACTTGCAACACTGTAAGTGCAGTAGACATTAAGCAATAGGATGGGATGGGCTTCAGTCTACCCATCCATAAGGTTCAGTTATATCTGTGAAGCACTGCCACCTTGCTCCTTTCCTATGACTCCTGGATCTGCCTAAATAATTATCTTAAATTGGGAAGCATTCTTTCTCTCATTGACCCTAGCACCACCAGACAAATTAATTACCATATTTATTCCTGCAAACAGACTTTTTGGTCTTCTGTCACACTGGATGCCAGTTTGAAGTTACAACATATGTATTTCTATGACCTGCTCCTCTGAGGAGGTGAAAACCATTCGTTATATCATTGTCAATGTCGTAATGTCAGAAAAACTGTCTCTGCTCATCCATAGTGCATCTGTCAATCCAAACTATATGTGTTAAATAATACAGAGTCCAAAGGGAAGGAAGGCAGATTAGGGAAAGCTCCCATGTAGAGGCATGTGTTAAGGAGAAGGTGAGGAAGAAAGGATTGATTGGTTGCATTTTACTCTGAGCAGCAGGGAAAGAGGAACAAAAACTGCTTCACCAAGGAAGAACCTTTGGATGCAAAGTGTCAGGCCTGACTATGAGGAATGGGCATGTGAAGATATCCTCGCAGGAGGCGTGTAGGACTTGATGCTGCAGTCAACAGGACCTGACATGGCTTTGGACCTGTCAGGCATAACTCAGCACCCTGATGAAGCAGAACTCTGCCCTAGTCCTTAGTGCTCTGTAATTTCTCAGTAAGTCTTGTATCAAGAGTACAATAGCAGAAACCTGGTAAAATGTCCAGCTGAGCAATCTTATTGACATTAAACACTTTATAAAAGCCAGAACTATGTAAAATGTGGAGAACAACTGGAAGAAGAGTTTAACTGTGCTTTATTCTGCATTTGCAGTGAATAGATTGCCAAAACCAGGATATTTCTGAAAGAAGCTGCTTCTGAAGCAACTTAATGTTTTAGTAGTTTTCAGTTAAATCAAGCAGAAGAAATTAACAACGAACGTCTGTGTTAATGGTCTGGAAAGCGCTGCACTCCCTATGAAAATGAAGTATAAAGGTGATGTGCTTTCTTATTCAATGGTATATTGAAAAAAGATGACCACAGAAGAACATTAATGATGATGATGAAGTGGCACAAAGGAGGAATGAAGGAGTTACAGCTACTTCATTAGGAAATCAGATGGTGCTCGTACAATAAAGGAAAAGCCTGTAGGAGTGGTGCTAATGGAAGGCTCAGAATAAGTCCTTAGAAGTCCAGCATGAGTTGCCATGAAGACTGCACAATGTGAAGAGAGACTCGCCATGGCCAACACAAAAGAAACCAAGCTAATTCAAAAAAGGACATTTGTGTTAAAAAGACACAATGAGCTCAGAATTTAATTCCAAAAAACATATAAGGCACCTGTGTGTTTTGTGGCAAACCATGGCAAGATCCAAAATTTGGGAGGGAGAGTGAGACAAAAGGACTACATTGAATTGCATCACTCACAAGAGCCAGAGGAAGGTGTTCACAAAGGACAAAGTGGCCAGCACTGCTTGCTCAGGGAAAATCTTCAAAAACCAATGCTCAGCAAAACAGGACTGTCAGACAGGCTGCACATGGGACAGCTTTTCTTTTTAACACTTCACACAGCTTTTTAAGATTCACACAGGACAGTCCTGAGGACACTGTCACTACTAGGTAAGTCAGAGAAAGGCAGGTGGCTAAGGTGAAACAGGTCTTGCAAAGATGGATTTAGCCTCTCTCATGGAGTATGTCAGTTAAATACAAGTGTGTAGACAAATACAGTGTTGGAACAGATGCATTTCACAGCAGTGACAGGAAAAAAAATCAGTTTTTCAGCTAAAAAGGTGTTGAGTCACTGAGCTTATCAAAGAAGGACAGGAACCATAAAAAATGAAGGAAAACCTGAGGTTGGCTTTGCAAGCACAGGACAATGGCATCGGACAATTCCTAGAAAAATTCTTTCCAACCTGTGGAAGCTGAGGAGGAGCTGAAAGCGCCTGTGCCTTGACAGAGTCCTCAAAGGAACTAGGAGGGATATTCTCCGCTCATTTAAAAGCCCAGAGGTGGGATGGAGGGAGGTAGAATCAGGCAAACTGTATCTGCAGATGCAAGTGATTGAACTGAGTATTGACAACACAGATCTCTTTCTAGTAAAGTGTTTAATGCCAGTAAGTTTACTGTGCTGGATGTTTCACCAGGGCTCTGACAAGTAACAGAACACATCTGCAGTCATTTTTTCAAGTCTGCATTGGAAATGGTGTTTCTATAGGCTATTTGAATTGTGAGCAGCATCAAAGATATAGACCAGAAAAATCAATCTTTTTTCATATATATTGCAGAATACAAAGGTCTGCGTAGACTATATTTTGGTATTGGGGAAACATAAACCAGAACAAGAGAATGATGAGAAATTTTGAAAAGCTTTAGAGAGAATCAGGTCTAAACTAAACAAAAAACAATGAAATCCTTGTGATATAACTTGTCGATCAGACTAGTTACCTCAACACTGTCATACAGAGTAATGAAATGCTCAGAATAATCTTCATTAGACGAAAGATTAAACAACCATCAAAACTGAAAATATGCTGAGATGGAAGAGTTATTGGCAAGGCACACGAAAAGAAAATTATGAAAGATAAAGAAAACTCAATTAATGGTCAGTATAAGTGAGATATAATATTAACAAGGAGAAGCATCCAGGAATTTAATGAGATGAAGAGTGTGTCATTTAATGTATTCAGTGACATTTCCATGCTGATTAAAAAAAGAAGAAAAGACCTCAAAATACAGGAAAAGGTAGGTAAAATTTTTTGACATGGATATTAAAGTCTTTTAAAAGTACCATTTTTATTATTCACAGAATAAAAGAAGGAAAAGGTCACTCAGTTCTCCTGCCAGTTCAGGCACAGGCACTTTCCAAGATTTTTAACGTTTCATCTTCTGTATAGTTTCAAGTGCTCCAGGCGATGAGTCCCACCATCTCTCTTTGGAAACTGCTCTGCAGCTTCATACATCTCACTGTCAGAGAGCACTTCCTAATATACTGTTTAAATATTTTGTATCTTAATTTCATTCCATTTCTCATAATTATTACACCATTTACTACTATAAATAATTACTTTCTCTCAAGTTTTGCAACCTCAATTAATGTCATTGTTCTTTTCTCTAATTTGTCAACAGCTTTCTGGTAAAATGATATCCAGAAATGAACTCAATGTTCTGAGCATAATGCAATGATATGCCTACACCCATTACATTTCAACAGAGGGGTACCAAAGCTGGTTCTAGATGGGTACTAATAGCTCTCTTAAAATATCACTTCACTATCTCCTAACCTGGTTCAGAAGTGGTGTCTATTAGCCTGAGAGAAGTGCGGTGCTAACAAAACTGCAGTGCTTTGGATAGACCTGTTTGGTAGAGCACCATGCTGCACTGACATGTCCTAGAGGCTTGGAGGTAAGCAGATAGGTTAGACTCCCAAGAGGCACGAAGGCAATTCCATGCACTGTCTCAGCAGCTAAGTTTTAGGTGTTCTAACTTCACTGAAAATAAAACCTCAAGTTAAAAATCTATGCTTTCACACACAACAGAGATAACACAAAACCAGATTCTAATAAACTAGCATGCTCATTCTGTTTTACTATAAATACTATACACAGTTTACACTGCATACCCATTCAGATTCCCAAAGAAAAGAGTCTTCCCTCAATTTGGGCTTACCAATGCTTTCAAAACCAAGTCAGTAGTGAGCTTTGTCTATCCAAAGAAGGCTAGAAAAGACCATAACCTCATTTATCACTTCTCACTTTTTGTGGTTATAATATTCATTGGATATGGATGACCAAGGTAAAAAATCTCTGTTCAAAAGGTCTGAATCTGTATGTTAGATCCCAAGAAACTGCTACACCAGCAGGACATCATTCTTGGAGAGTAACAAAGAAATCTTTCCCACATTTTCCTCCTGAAATTGTTTTGTTTTATTTTAAGTGACTCCCAAATGGCTCCATCCAAAATAAATACCCAGATTCCTGATTCTGGGGGCATTTTTGGTCATTCTAGCGCTGATCAAGAAAATAAGATAAATGTCTCAAATTATATAAGGATAGTTTTGGAATACATTTAACTGAGGATTTAGTCTTCATTTTATTTTTCATTCTGAAGAAAGTGGAATCATCAGTAAAAGAAAAAAAATCAATTACAAGTATCTGACCAGTTTTAGATTAAATCCCATCTCCCAGACTATAGGCAGCAGATTGCCATTGAAGAGTTGCTTGAGTGCATAGTGTAGCAGGAGGCATCAGATGGAAACTCTTTACTGACAAAGTAAGAAAAATATTTCAGGAAATAGGAAGAAAAAAATTAAAAGAATAGGCAAGGGAAGAGTTCAAAAAGACAGAGGAAAAAGTGTGCAACCTAAAGCAGAATAATCATCTGAAGGGTCACCAAGGTTACAACAATATATTTTAAAATAGCCTGCAGACAGTGCGTAAAAGCTGCTATAAACATTCAACACAAAGTGAAAGGCATATTTCAGAAAAAGAAGTTGAGTTTCAAAGCACAGGCTCTGGAGTTCCCTGCACTACTGTGATCTTCTATTGTCCAACATTCAATTTTTTCTCAGACGTCATCCACATAATAATCTGGTGCCCAAAGCCTGGAAGACAGGATCAAAAGTAAAATATCCCCATTTCCATACAACAGGTAACATCATAGTCCTACTAATGTTTTAACCCAGAGCATTCTCTTCATTCTTACAGTGAACCTGTAGGGTTTAAATTACTTAGCATGATTACTTGACCTATGCTGACATGCATAGCTTAGTTTCTCATTGCTTCACTCTAAAAAAAACCCTGTTTGGCTAGCTTTTGGGGTTCTGCAATGTAGAATGTAGGTGTTTTCTTTTGGTTTTGCGCTTTTCAAAGTGTTTAGGAGACTTTCCTGTAATAACAGAAGTTATCTCAGTACTTGATAGACCTACCTTACACACAGCTAAAAGAAATGAAAGCAGAAAAAACTGGCTAGCTCACCACAAACCAGGAAAGTTAAGAAAGGAGTCAAAAGAAAATAAATATCAAAGTAATTTGAACACTAAAAAAAATTTATTATCATGTTACAGAGGGGAAACTGGGCAGCTGAAATCTTATATAAAAATTGGGGAAAAAAACTTTTCTGCTGAAAAAATATATATAAACCTTCAACCTAAACAAGGGGCAAGAAAATTAATTAATTAAAATACTAAAACCATGGGATAAAGTCCCAAGAAACTTCCTTGGAAACAGACTTAAATTAGTAAATGCACATCATATTATTATTAATAAGAAAAAGTATTTTGGATACTGGTTGCATCGAACAGCATGAAAATGTAGATCACTAGACAATAAGGAAAAAATATTATCATAATGCTTTATAAAGTATGAGGTTATTATATATGTAAATTAACATAATAGATGATCAGATAGTTTTAACTTTAATCCTGTATTTCTGCATAATAGAGACAGTTGTGATTAAAGAAGACTCCTTATTTACTTATAGTTCGTTGCATGCTTAGGTGTTTTGTTGCAGCAGATCTAGGTTTCTCAGCGATTTTATGGACAAAGAGAAAAAATCCAACTTCTTCAAAAACAATGGAAGTTCTCACTCTGAATTCAGTGGAGCCAGGATTTCATGACTATTTTTATGCGATGCCAGGAAGAAAGATACTTGTGTTGATCTATAATAAAAATAAATGCTGTAAGGAATCACTGCTGAGGAAGCCTCTGTGTGGTTTATATGAAGCTACAGGGATGTAGTTAGGAAACTATTAGCAAGATTGGGTCCAGAAATCAACTTTGTATGTCTAGGTTGTAAAGACACAATGTGTAAGGTATTAGCTTGCAATTTCCAGGTTTCAAGAAGTGTTTGTCAAGACTGGTAGTCAGATCAAAAAGACTATCAATATTTAAAAGCTTCTTTCTGTATAATGGTATTATCAGGCAGTTTCTTTGAGGAACAATGAAAAAACAGACACTGTCCTGCAGGATCTGCAGCAGCTAAACTAATCTGTCCTTCCAAATGGAGTGTTTAGTACACTCTAAGAAAGACAGATATGCATATAGGTTTATTATTTTTTTAGCTTTCTTTTTTTATTGTTTTATAGTGCAGTTTATTTCTAGCTTTAAGATTAAGTGCTCTGTTTATGAAATCGCAAGTTATTATCTTCACCTCTATCTACTTGTCCTGAAAAGAAAAGTAGCAAATATGTAAACCAATGAGTCCCTGATGGGGCAAATCTACTCAACAGATGGGATACTGTAACTAAAGTCTATTGTAAGAGAAATGCAGGAATCCACCCCATAAACAGTAAGTCATAATTGCCTGCTGGCTAGATACCAGGTTTTAGAAAAGTTCTTGGACCAGACGCTCAGCTCCAGTTAAAGGCTACCCAAGGTCAATAACCTAAAAACATGTAAACAATGAAATCATTTAAATATTTGTGTCAGCAGCTAAGAAGTCAAGCAAACCAGTCACAGCTTCGTGGTCTGGTGGGGAGATAACCATGCATTAAATATCTGCTTCATGTCTCAATATCTAGAGTGTAATTTCTCACTCAGAAGTTACACTATCTGTTTTTAAACTTCTGTGACATACCTTAAGCTTAAAACACACAACAGCTAGGGTTATGGACTTCTACAGGGCACATGTTTGTCAAGGACAAACAACACATATATTTTGTTGATTCTTTATTATTTGCTGTGGACAGCCATGCATACAATTTTTCTCATGGATTTATCAAAAAGAGCTGGTTCCTTAAAGTGTCTGCTGAAATAATGCATTGACAGGTTCTCAGTTCTGTTTTATCTTTACAATACATTGTTTAACTACTTTATTTTGGTTTCGCTGACAGCAAAACACTATTTTGGCTCTGAAAAATGCAGTGCAACCTGTACAGGCTTCTTTTATTTATGTTGACTTACATTCTGCTGTCTATAAATATTTTGAAAGATGAAGTAGGTGGATTACAACCCACCTACTCTTTTTTTTTTTTTCAGACATGCACACATTTCAAATTGCAGGAATGTCTGTTGAGTGAGGCTTGAAAGTCTCTCTGGATCTCTATCACCTATTCAGAAAGACCAGGGAAAAGTCAGAAGTGAGCCTATCTGTGTAACCATGACAACAAGTACTTGTATATAATGCTTATCTATATGGTACAGTTTCTGATTCTGTCAAGAGTTCACAAAGTCATAGGCGGAATTCTTTGGTAAGCTATGTGAGCCGTGTCAAATGGTTCAGATGAATCAGGTAAGCATTGCCAGGCATTGTAAACACTGTTTCCACTGAAGAATGAATGAGAAAATGAGCTGAATGGTAGAAAGGAGACAGGGCTGTGTCTGGAAGGTGGGAGAAAGGAAAAAAAATGAGATGTCAGTACTTTTCCAGTGATTAATATTTGACGGATTGATTTGGAGTTGTTAAGAGAGACCTTCCATTGTTATTCCCCACCAAATTAGTGTCTAGCAGATAACATATATAGATTTTTGGGGAACTGAGATTTTGTAGACATAGCATACAGTTAAAGGCATTATGCCAGCTGAGTGTAAAAAGCTAGTTGATCAATAATTAAAAGAAACATATTGAATTGAGGTTAGCGTTAAGTCAGTTGGGGAATGATGAATTCTCAGTTCTGCAACTTCCTATCTTTTTTTGTAACAAATTGTTTATTGTTTTGTGTAAAACAAGGATGAATTCTGATAAGATTTTTTAAGTAATACATAAAATTAACAATGATTGCAAGGTCAAAGGTTATTTTTCTTTAGTATTGTTAACGTTTATTTTTATTCCAGAGAAAACATTATGCTTTTTTTATGTAGAGATATTTATTCTCAATCAAATATTCATGTTACATTATAATCTACCATAGGATCATGTTACTAATATCCTCATAGCTCCCTGTCTGGGACTGGAGGATATGGTCTCCGGAACTTAGTCTGCTTCAAATTTCATGTGCTAAGATTTTACAACAGTGAGAACTCTGCCCTCACACTCCCATACAAATATCAAAGAATACAATACAATATAAAAGAAGACTTTTCAGTATAAGGTTGTTGCTTTTTTATTCTTCTTTCCCCTTTCTTCTTTTCTCCTCCAAAAAGTTTAGCCCAATTAACTTCTAGCTCCTGCAGAATTCCCCTTTGGTAAGAGCCATGGGCAGACAGGTTTTGCCTTACAGAATTTAAGCAGAATAAATAGGTCAAAAATCAGGCTAATAATTACAAAGCTAATTATAAACTTAACAAAAGAACATGTGCTACTGCTACCTGATGTCAGAGTAATTCTCATGGCTGTAGGTAAAAAAAAAAAGACCCAGAAAGGCGGATAAAGAAATTAGATTTTTAGTCTGCTTTTGGAAAAATAAGATAAATATTGACAAGATCATGTAACACCTAAAGGTTAAAGGAAAGATAACAAAATATAAACCTTTTGCATTCCTTCATTTCACAGAGACAGAGCGAATAACTCCAAATTTAAAAGTAAGTAATTAGCCTAGAACTATTTTTTTATATTTTTGATATGAAAAAAAATATTCTTTTGTTTTAATGCATAAAACGTTTGTAGGTTTGAAATCACTTTTCACTGAAGACCACACAAAACTCTAATTTAACACAATTTAGGTTTTCAGGAAACAAAAGTCTGCTAGGCCATCAAAATGGCTTCAGAAAGGACAAATATACACTATAACACTTGAAGTAGCTGTCCAATTTTTTTTCAGAAAATACAGCAACTAAGGGAGAAAAATCTACTCACTTATACATTATGCTAATGGTAACTCGGACAATGTGTCACTCACTAGGCCAAGCAAATGCTGAGCTTGAGCATGAATAACATTTTTCTTGGCTCTCTAGAGATTCGTAGTTTGATTCCCAATGTGGGTATAAGGAAAGACAACTACGTGGCAGAAATTGAATTGGCAGAGTCATTTTCTCCCTTTTTCCTCCTTCTGTATCTGTGGATATGTAATTCAGTGTTCTGAATGCAAGTCGTCAAGGCACGTATAACCTCATTTCATCCAGTTCTTACATGTAAAGCTTCAATGCAGTCACATCACAACCTACATAGTCAAACATGCCTATTCAAGAAATTATACTATGTCCTACTGCTCTTCTAGCTATCCGGCTTAAAAAGTTACTAATGCTGAACCTGCCTGTAGGAAACAGGTGAAACTTTTATAAATGTTACAGTAGCTTGTGAAAAATGAATACTGGCAGAAATGCCAAGAGTAGAAGACAACTTGATGCAAATTGAGTGACTCACTGTTACCATGTAGACTATGTTCATCTCAGGTACAGTAGAGAGTGATGAGATATATGATTTTAATAGATCAGAACTCTGTTCTAAAAATTAAGCTTAGTGAGCAGATAATGAGAAAATGGTCCATTCTACCCATCTATCCCTTTTGGGGCCAAAACAAGTGAAATGGCTCCTGGACAATCTCATGGAGAAAGTTAATTTGGTTTTACTTTTCTGCAAAGGCTGCCCTGTATTGCTGATCTTTGGCTAGTAGGATGTATAAAGCAACAGAGTGCCTTTGCTACGAAACAACCAAGGATCCCCTTCCACTTTATCCCCTTTTCTGGGACTCCCCTCTGTACTTATCTTCCTTGTTCTGTCATTTTTACTCGTCTTCAAAATTATTCCCTCATGTGAGCGTATAGACTGTCTACTTCTGCAATGCCTAAGAATGACTAGTTGAAGAAGGACCAACCAGACCAGCCAGAAAAGGCACTAGGCAAAAGAAGTGCATCAGGCCCAGGGGGAATAGCTGTTAGAGACAGCTTGCCAGGTGTAAGTATCCACCTGTGACTGACAAGCCATCCTAAGTTCTGAGAACATCAACAAAAAGATACTTTTTTTCACAATTTATTATCCTGCCTACACTTGTCTTCCTGACTATCTATTTTGTCAAAATTAGAAAACTAACTGCTGTGCTCAGAGGCTGTTTCAGGGCTAAAATTGACCTCTTCTTTACTGCACATATGGCTTGCTTAGCAAAGCTGGAACCAAGTAACCTTTCCATGGCCAACAGGCTTTGATTACTTTTTTTTTGCATAATTCCTCAATTTCCTTCCCCCCCCCCCCCCCCCCCCCCCCCCCCCCTTCTTTTCATGCTATGCATTACATTTCTCAATTTTGGGTTTGGGGTTTTTTTCCTTATGTCTTCCACAGGAGTAAGCAGTGAGAGGCCTCAAATCAAAACCTTGAACCATGTTTAACTGGTTAATATTACATAGTGAAAAGGTTGTGATAATACTTTTGACCTTTCTGGGTCCATTTAGTTCTTCTGAATTAAGAAAGAATCATCTCACCAACATTGTCAAGTTTTCACAACATCCTCAGGAACCAACACTGCAGTCTTAGTTTGAGGGAAATTTAGGGACATATTCCGACTCCCAGTTATAGCAGGGCAAGATTTGACATTTTGAGCTGTAATCAGATGAGGCCAAAGATAATTCAACACAGATTAGAGCTATAGGTTCAATAGGACTGTGTCTTTGGTTGTAGTGCAAACACTGAAATGTAGCAGAGGTTCTGTATACGTATGTGCTTATAAAACATGAGTTTACTCACCTGTAGCTAGTTCTTATCTTCTTTAGCCACTAGCCTTTATGTCTTACTCTGATATTTTCTTACTTGAAGTTAAATCATTCCACACAGGATGACTTATGTATGCTTGGCAGCATAACCTAAGGGTGAGCTCAGAGCAGAATCCTCTAAACATCTACCTTTTGATTATCCTCGTATTTTCCTGACTTCTGTCCAGTTCTTTCCATGCCATTTTGATCAATATCTAGCTGCCATAACATGAGCTTACATACCCGTCAGCTGTATTTTATTTGCCTATGAATTTTTCTGTTTCGTAAATCTGATCCTCTGTATTGGGAGTCTTGCAGAAGATGTATTCAAGGAGTTAGTGGTCTTGAGCAAGCCATGTCTGCTTTACTAGGCCCTGTACTTAAGGCTTGAAAAGCCCATATGTTAGCAAGAGTGACCACAGTATAATCCCACATATATATATAACAATGTAAAGGAATGTGATACATGCTCTTCCTGGATACAGTCCCTAGGTGCATGCAGATGGATATGCTCTGGTGGGCATTAAGAAAGAGATAGAATTTCTACCTCTCCAGACAGGATATATAGTTTTGTTTGCTACACTAGATATAAAAAGCAATGGTATAGGGGGGAGGGTGAACTTCTCCACAGATGGGATCTGCACAGCGCACTGTGGCTGTCCACCTGGCTTGCATCCGATGTTGCACAAAATTTGGGTTCCAACAACATCTGCAAGGATGTAAAGTTTACTTTCTGTGTATATTTCTCTTCCTATTTCTATCATATTTTAAAAATATTTTTACTGTGCTACTTGCTGCCCATTACAAAACAGTTCTGGATTTTGTGTTTACATTGTTTATGTGGTGTTCTGAAATTAAACAGGGACAACAGCGTTTAGACCACCCAAAGCCCTCTTCTCTGATTTATTACCTCCCATTTTTATGTCTGTTTTTGACAAATAACAGTATTCCATACACTCTTTCTGTCACTGGATCCTAAGAGTGGACTAAGACAGCTTTGCACTGCTAGTTAGACCAGTGGGAAATTTAGAATGGCCATAGGTCCATGCAACATTAACATAATCCCTTTTACTTGTGTAAAAGAAGAGTCTTTCCTATTAAACTGCAGAGCTTTTACTTTAGTGCCTCATGCTTATTTATTTACATGCAGGGATATTGCAACCCTCAACCTACCCACACTCTCTTTTCCAGGCGGAGGCATGAGGGTTCTTACCCTGGAAACACTGAGGTCTGAATTTAGTCCTTCCTCTACATGGAAATTCAAAGGGCTACATTGAAAATATACAGAAGGCTGAACAGAAAGTAAGAAAGGTCATCCTGGCAATGCATTTCTCCTCTTCCTCCTTAGATCACTAAAGCTTAATTTATCAGAGTGAAAAAAATATCTATACAACTGGCAAAGGTATTTCCTGAATTAAACCCATCTTCACACAAAGGAGCAATCACACTGGCTTTGCCCTGACTTTTAGAACATAGGCACTTTCATAGCCTTTGATTTTTTCTCAATTTACCCCAGAACTGCACATATTTCACAGTGCAAGGGACCTTTGACAATTCAGCTGCACTGGTAAGGAGTGAATTGGTGATTGGTGAATTTGTGCTCCCTGGTAATGGAGGTGAGAGTGGACACTGAAGTACCAGGACTATGGACACAGACTGCTGGAATTCGTGGTCTAGATGTCCTACACAGGAGATCACTTACTCCTCTCCGGTTTTTCCTTGCTTTGTATCAGAATGTATCTGTCCCCCTGTAATTCCCTTAGTACAAAGCCCACTTTCCTAGACAATTTTTTTGAGAAAAAAAACCATGTACCAAAAATGAAGCTCCTAATATTCCATCCTGATATAAATCTGTCAGGTTACAACGACGATTAAATTTTTATAGCAGTCTCAGCTGTGTTAGCATTTTATTTTTGCTGTCTTGACTTCTCGCTAGTATTACAGCGGTATTACAGCATATATGACTATGACCTTTTGTCTTGAACAACATTCATCAAAACATGCTCAAACACAACTTCATAAGACTTGAAGCTAACTTCAGGCCTTGGATCTGAAATTGTCAATCTATTTTCAGCCATTGTGAAAACATGGCAAAAAGTTGTTCTCCTGCATTTAATTTTGCTTCTTTTGTGGCTTTGCTTTTTAGGAACTTACGGTGGTGCAAAACGTTGTCTCTGATTTCCTGTGAAGACAAGTAACTGGATACTGACCTTTCCCATGTTAGGTCTGGGGCTGGATTAATCTTCTGCATAACCCATCTTTTAGATTACAGCTGTTTTCAGCAAAGGCAATGGATGTTTTGCTCTTCTGAATCAGGCCTTAATTGAGATCTTTGATATGCAATAGGAATTAAAATGTGTAGCATTGCTTTACCAGGCTGCTGCTTCAAAAATTATTCTCCTAATTGTTAAGTATACAATGACCACTAAAAGTTGTCTATAATAGACCACATAGATTTGGATAATTTTGTATTTTAGATTTAGATTTTAACTTTAAAACAAAGAAACAAACAAACTTCTTTAGGAAAACAATAGCTTTTATTAGTAGTACTTATTTCATAGTACTGAAATATATTTATTTATAATGAAAGGGATTATGTTTTCCTTCCTTGGCAATTTTTCTATATTAAATTGTTCTTTTACGTAAAAACACATTTTAGAATATTTAATGTTAATATAAAAACCAAATATTCAGTTGCATCAAAGAAAAAGCTTCTCTTGATCCTGTAATGGCATGTAGCAATGCCAATATTTCCCATTTTGTATTTGTTCCAGTCAAAAAATGCCTCCACTGAATTTCCCATGGAAACAAAAGTCATGTTCCAGTGTTTGATACACACAAAGTACTTAACTGGCTATGACCACAGGTTTCTATACATACAGCGAAGTTGGTTTTCATTAAAACAAAACAAAAAAAATTCAATAGAAGTGTATGTTCCTACCATTACCACTAAGTTGAATTCTGTAGTTGGTTTTGGCCTGCAGACTTTATACCCTCTAAGCACCAGTCGTATCAAACCTGACTTTCTCATGCTCTTTTGTAGGCAAACTCATGTTTTTGATGGTAACTGCTGAGTATTTGCTGAGTATTTCAACTTGAGCTGTAGTTAGCACAGGGGGTGCAGTGGGGAGCCAAACTCAATTGTGTTATCAAAGAGTAAACCAATGTGCTGATGGTCCCAGCTCTCTAGCATCGCTCTGCAAAACAATTGTAGCTCCACAAAACAATTGCTATTACTTTTTTTTTTAATCTACAGCTTCATTTCTAGAGACAGAGTCCCTAACCAAGCTTCTAACCAATTCAGAGCTTAACAGAACTGGTTTCAATACGTTATCTAATGGCAGACAAAACCAGATTTTTTTTGGTTTTGTGACTATCTGGGTGCTCATTCCCATATAAAAATCTGAAGGAAGCACAGGGTTTGTGGACAAGATTTTCACTGCTGCAGTATAACTCCTCCTGCCTGCAGTAACATTCAGCATGAGATGACGGCACTAACTCACCTCACTAGAAATGTAACTCATAGAGGAAATATGTGGATGTAAAGCAATTGAAAATTCCATTCAGGTTTTTATTCAGGTATTTATAGAGCTCTTATCACTGTAATATCTAAATAATCTTTCATATTTTTGTCTTCAACACACATTTAAATTTGTTTGCTAGAAAGGCATCACTTCTTTCATCTCACTAACACGGGGCCAAAAGTGCAACACAAAAAAGTTCCTGGGCATTTTCAGCAGAACTTAGGCAAAAGAGAAACACTGCAGAAGAGAAGCCCCAAATGAGGATACTAAAAGCTCCCACTCAGTAAAGTCCAGAGGTCCCTAAATTCCCCCAGTGCTTTCTTTTTTCCTGCAAGGCACTCAGTTTCACAACTCCGCGGTTCTGGCAGAGCTGCCTGGTCTCACCGGGACTGAGCAGTCCCAGGCGCTGCTCACACCTCAGCCCAGGAGGACCCTCCCCTCCAGACAGGCCATCTCCCAGCACCCCACCCTGGCAGGGCTGGAAAACCACCAACAGACCTCCTTGAAAATAGTAGCCTTCCCCTGTTAGCAACAGCCACAGCTTACTGAATCTGAATAGAGAAAGGTTCCATTTCTTTCTCTGACCGAGGGTTTCGCAGTCCTGGAGATTGCTTTAATTACCGAGCTGTGCTGGGCAGGGATGTTTTCCTCCCATTTTCCTGAAAGTATGCCAGGGTAGAAGAGAGGCATTTTTTTCCATTTATATGCATAACAAAAGGAAAACAGAATTATTTCTCATAAAGAAGAGAAAACAGTTAATAAAAATCCATTTTATCACTAAGGAAAAATGTTGCTAAGCTTGTATAGCATGTTTTACCTGAAAATATCATTTGAGAGGAAAAAAAGGCCATATTGATCACAGGAAACTTTTTACATTAAAAGATGGGACAGCACACCTCATTTATAGCAACATAGCAGAAGTTATGGGAAAAAAAAAATAAGAAATTGAAATTAAGAGGAAAAGACTCAAATCTTGCATTACATTTGTGAAAGCAAACTGAGTTTTGTGTGAGTAAGACCTGAAGGCTTTTGCCAGAGTATTTCACCTCAGAAGGAAAGAAAACATGGAAACTTAGCAGTAAAAATAAGAGCTAGAAAATAGGGATATGCCTACAGAAGAAGAAGAAAACCTGAAATAATAATAAAGAAAAACTGAAAGACCTTTCTCAGGAATGAAGGAAATAAATCAAAAATAATTAAGACCCTTACTTGGGGGCTGGATAGTATAAATCAAAAAAGCCCTAGGTTGCAAAGAAAATTTAATTTAAGAAAGCCCTTCCTTGTGCCAAAGATTTATCATTTTTAAAGCCCAGTGGGGCCAGAATACTTTTTTTTTTCTTAACTCCAAAAAGGCGCACTTCTGCTTCTATTGATTAATCCATTTGACTTGTATGTTACTAAGTCTTCTGAAATTTTTGTGGTTATCTCATTTTTCTTTCATCTTCAAGAAAAGGAAACAAACAATTATCTGAATGTCTGCACATCTTCCATTTGATTGTTTTCTGTGAAGAATAATTAGACTCAGAAAAGTAAAATTTGAAGTTGCTTGTTTCAAGATATTTTTAGTTGTTCTCCATTGTGGCTATTGCCCACTTACATCTCGCTTCTCCACAGTCAGTGTTAAATGCTTCTGTGTAACAGTCTTGCAATCACGCAGCACTCCCAGCTGAGAAGTACAATTCTGTACTTATTATGCACTACATTTTTTAATGGTAAAACTCAGAGTAAGTGAAAGAGACCAAAACTCTCAGTTATTATCCTGCAAGGAAATCTTCTTTGATTGCATAAGGCAGAATTTCAGTTAAGGCAATAGGACTGCCATGACCAGGAATGTGGTTGGAAATGCAATCTGCAAAAGACATGAGGTCGTAAACAAAAATGTGATTAGTGAAATCTGTAATATCCAGATATTTGAGCTTCAGATGGTCATCTCTAGCTAACAAGTCACAAATGAAATGGTATACCAGAAAGCAAAAAAGGAATGGGGATAGAACAGCGCAAGAAAGTAATAGCATATGGAGATGGAATTAAGGTTATGGTCTTCCTGCTTTTACTTCTGTAAGACAGCTTTCACTATAACAAAACTGCACAAGAAATCAGCAAGTAACAGCTAGGGAATATGAAGGAGAAAAGGGAAGTATAGTACAAAGGAGGAGAAGGCACACACAGAGGGACAGAGGAACCATCAGGTATATATGTCTGAGAGATGGGATGAGTCTGATTATCTGAGGCATGATCAGCCAGCTGAGAAAGGCAGAAAAGCTGAAGTCAGAGAGAGGACTTGATTATTCTTTGTGATTAAGTACTTGAATTATAAGACTGCTTAGTGGGAGAAAACAATGAACAATTCAATATGTCTGGGCTCAGAATAACTTCTATGATCCCTGGACACTAACTCATATCACCCCCATTGTCAGACAACTCCACTGGCTCCTCATTAATTTCAGAACCCAGTGCAAAATGAACTTCTTGATTATAAAAGTCTCCACAGGCTTGCTCTGGTCTCTCTCTACTTCCTCTGCACATCTAGCACTGGCTTTCTCTTTTTCCCTCCAGACAACACTGTTGGTGTGATTAAAAGCTCTTGTTTCTACTGTGCCACCACATCACTTACTTTCCTGGTTTGCCAGTGGCTGTATGAACACATATTATTAATAGAGCTTGTGCTGTCAGAGCAGGAAAACAAACCACTACTAAGACACTGTAATGTGTTGGATTTTGAGCAAAGAACAATTCATGCCTGAAGATGCATTTTCAATCCCGCAGCTGGATATGCAAGAGTTTAACAAATGTAAAAGTTTGTGGCTGTGATCTGGCTGCTACTGTGCATGATGCCCAGTGACATTGTAATTCACCCCTTGTCTCCAACCAGTGAAGAAGATCTGATAGAAGGGAGTGGAAAAGTAGTAATGCCTGAGAATTAGCTCAGGGCTTAATTTAGTGCACCAGAAAACAGGAATCTCTAAAGTAGGCATTGAAAAACATTTAAGGATGAACCTTCTTTTAATTTGTGGAAGACTCAGATCCCTGCTACTTTCGTTGCATATCTGTTGCTTAATTGTTATAATCCTTATTAGCCATCATGCCTTGTTAAGCAGCAGCATCTCTGGTGTACGTATTTAAGCTACTAGTTTGACTTTTGATACTGCTTTTGCATCAATATCTGGATTTCTTTTTAAGAGTATTTTCTTATTTATTTTTGATTTGCAAAAATCTGCAAATGATACAAACATAAATAGAGTATCTTAGACATAAGAGGTTAATTTCCAAATACAAGCCGCCTGTAAAGGCAGCTAAGCCCATTACACATTCTACTTACAGCCACAAGCAGACTTGGGTGAGAGATGTTCCAAGTGAATGAAAACGTATTAATGGGCTTAGCTTTTTGAATCTAATGTCACAAGGAAGCAGGTGCTAGCGCCTGCCCAAGGGATCTTCCAGTGAATATAATCCTTCTCTAAAGAAAGCAGAAGAACAGAGCTTGGGCATACTGTTCTACTTTAAAAATGTTTTATTGCAGCCTCTTTATAGTCTTTATTATTATAAATTCTCATATGTCATTCTTTGGGTATCAGTCATGAGAACATCCACACACAACCACTCAAGGACTCTCTCCAGCCCACCATTCTTGAAGGCCTGCAGAATCTGGGCTTGGAACAACCAGTCAAAACATACTTCTAGTCTCTATGACTGCACAAAGACTGAAGATTAAAAATTATATAATATGTGTGTCGTGGTTTAAGCCCAGCTGGCAACTAAGCACCACACAGCTGCTGACTCACTCCCCCCCCTGCCCCAGCGGGATGGGGGAGAGAATCAGAAAAGTAAAAGCGAGAAAGCTCGTGGGTTGAGATAAGAACAGTTTAATAAGTAAAATAAAATAAAATAAAATAATAATAGTAATAAAAATTGTAATGAAAATAACAACAACAACAACAAACAAGAAAGGCAAGTGATGCAAATGAAAACAAATGCTCACCACCCTCCTACCGATGCCCAGCCCGAGCAGCGGTCCCCCAGCCAGCTTTCCCCCTAGTTTATATACTGAGCATGACATCATATGGTATGGAATAAGGGGTGGAGAATGTGCTGGTTTTGTCTGGTATAGAGTTAATTTTCTTCATAGTAGCTAGTATGGGGCTATGTTGTGGATTTGTGCTGGAAACAGTGTTGATAACACAGAGATGTTTTAGTTACTGCTGAGCAGTGCTCACACGGAGTCAAGGTCTTTTCTGCTCCTCACCCCACCCCACCGGTGAGTAGGCTGGGGGTGCACAAGAAGCTGGGAGGGGACACAGCCGGGACAGCTGACCCCAACTGACCAAGGGGATATTCCATACCATATGACATCATGCTCAGCATATAAAGCTGGGGGAAGAAGAAGGAAAGGGGGACATTTGGAGTAATGGCGTTTGTCTCCCCAAGGAACTGTTACGTGTGATGGAGCCCTGCTTTCCTGGAGATGGCTGAACACCTGCCTGCCTATGGGAAGTACTGAAAGAATTCCTTGTGTTGCTTTGCTTGCCTGCACGGCTTTTGCTTTACCTATTAAACTGTCTTTATCTCAACCCAAGAGTTTTCTCACTTTTACTCTTCTGATTCTCTCCCCCATCCCACCTGGGGGGAGTGAGCGAGTGCTGTGTGGTGCTTAGTTGCCAGCTGGGACTAAAGCATGACAATGTGACAGTTTATTTTTTCCCACTTCTTCACACTCATAAGAGTGCAGTTATTCTTATGTTACCCCAGACACATAAAGTATTTTGTTTCTGTTGTATGTCTGCCCAAGATCACAAAAGAGCTGTGATCCAAAATAAAGAGTGGATCCAAAATAACTTCTTTGTTCCACTCTCATCCACCATTAATGTCTTCATACATATGTGGAGAAACACAAGCAGGAATTCAGAGAAACATGAGCCCTGGACAGGCAATATCCCAGCCAGAACTCTCCATGTCACAGAAGGAAATGACTGAACAAGATCTTAATTCTCCACCCACACAAATGAACCATAGCTGCTGGATTAAGTGCTAAGGTCACATGAGGGAATGTCTGTTTGCATATCATGGAGAGCTGTCCCTTTCAGAGATGCTTGTAAACCAGCTAGACCCGGCTGTTATATTGCTACAAACTCATGTAACAAATGACTTGGAAGGTAGATGCTGGATGAAGCAAACACCTGCCATTGACTCGGTCCTAAGGAAGTTCTCAACAAAACATGAAATCATAGAATCATAGAATCATTTAGGTTGGAAAAGACCTTTAAGATCATCAAGCCCAACTGTTAACTTAACACTGCTAAGTCCAACACTAAACCATGTCCCTAAGCGCCTCATCCACACATCTTTTAAATACCTCCGGTGATGGTGACTCAACCACCTCCCTGGGCAGCCTGTTCCAATGCCTGACAACCCTTTCAGTGAAGAAATTTTTCCTAATGTCCAGTCTAAATCTCCCCTGGCACAAACTGAGGCCATTTCCTCTTCTCCTATCACTTGTCACTTGGGAGAAGAGACAACACCCACCTCTCTGCAACCTCCTTTCAGGTAGTTATAGAGGGAGATAAGGTCTCAACTGAGCCTCCTCTTCTCCAGACTGAACAACCCCAGTTCCCTTAGACGCTCCTCATAAGACTTGTGCTCCAGACCCCTCACCAGCTTTGTCGCCCTTCTCTGGACACGCTCCAGCACCTCAATGTCCTTCTTGTAGTGAGGGGCCCAAAACTGAACACAGGATTCGAGGTGCGGCCTCACCAGCGCCGAGTACAGGGGCACGATCACCTCCCTGCTCCTGCTGGCCACACTATTTCTGATACAGGCCAGGATGTCATTGGCCTTCTTGGCCACCTGGGCACACTGCTGGCTCATCTTCAGCCGGCTGTCAATCAACACCCCCAGGTCCTTTTCTGTGGGGCAGCTTTCCAGCCACTCGTCCCCAAGCCTGTAGCATTGCATGGGGTTGTTGTGACCAAAGTGCAGGACCCGGCACTTGGCCTTATTAAACCTCATCCCATTGGCCTTGGCCCATCGATCCAGCCTGTCCAGATCCCTCTGCGGAGCCTTCCTACCCTCAAGCAGATCAGCACTTCCGCCCAGCTTGGTGTCATCTGCAAACTTACTGAGGGAGCACTCGATCCCTTTGTCCAGATCGTTGATAAAGGTATTAAACAGAACTGGCCCCAATACTGAGCCCTGGGGAATACCACTTGTGACCGGCCGCCAACTGGATTTAACTCCATTCACCACAACCCTTTGGGCTCGGCCATCCAGCCAGTTTTTTACCCAGCAAAGAGTACGCCTATCCAAGCCAGAAGCAGCCAGTTTCTTCAGGAGAATGCTATGGTAAACAGTGTCAAAGGCTTTTCTAAAGCCTAGGTAGACTACATCTGCAGCCTTTCCCTCATCCACTAAGTGGGTCATCTTGTCATAGAAGGAGATCAGGTTGGTCAAGCAGGAACTGCCTTTCATAAACCCATGCTGACTGGGCATGATCGCCTGATTCTTTTGTATATGCCATGTGATGGCACTCAAGATGTCCTGCTCCATAATCTTCCCCAGCGCCGAGGTCAGGCTGACAGGCCTGTAGTTCCCTGGATCCTCCTTCCAGCTGTTCTTGAAGATGGGTGTCACATTTGCTAACCTCCAGTGAACTGGGACCTCCCCGGTTAGCCAGGACTGCTGGTAGATGAAGGAAAGTGGCTCAGTGAGCACTTCCTCCAGCTCCCTCAGTACCCTTGGGTGAACCCCATCCAGTCCCATAGACTTGTGGGTATCTAAGTGGTGTAGCAGGTCGCTAACCACTTCCCCTTGGATTGTGAGGGCTTCATTCTGCTCCCCACTCCTATCTACCATCACAGGGGGCTGGGTACCCAGAGAACAACTGGTCTTACTATTAAAGACTGAGGCAAAGAAAGCATTAAGTACAGCAGCCTTTTCCTCATCCTTTGTCATTATGTTTTGCCTGCAGCCAGTAAAGGATGAAGATTCTCCTTAGGCCTCCTTTTGTTGTTAATGCATTTATAGAAACATTTTTTATGGAAGAGCTCAGTTATTGTTGCCTGTCCTTCTCATTATGCCACCCCTACCTGTGGAGCGTCATTAATGCAGCATTCAATGACTGGTAATGATTTTCTATTCAGAGATGAGTCAAAATATGTAAGGAAATAATCTGGAAAGACCCTACTGAAACCACAGGGATAGGAGAGAAGTCAGATTTTTCCTGCAAAATATAGATGTGTCCTTACAAAATCTGTTGACGGAATGAGGCAGACAGGTATTATGAACAGAGGATAGACTGTACAGAAAGAGCATAAGCATCACCTTAAAGCTGAAATAAAAATGGGGTGAAAGGTACAGAATAGTAGAATAGAATAGTACAGAAATAGTACAGAATGCAAGGTCTCACACTGGGAGAATAAAATAATGCTGATTTCTGCAATGAGCCTGGAGATAGTGGACTGGGATGACTGAATAGAATAAATTGGTGCTTGTTTTGATCTCATTATGTATATAATTCATCAATGTGGTCCCTGTGAAAAGGCAGTGAAAGCTTAAAATGCAGCCATCAAGCTGTTTTTGGGTAAACCTAGGAAATCTTAAGTCTATTGTGCAGAAAGCTGGTAAGAGTTCAGTGGAACACTGTGCAGAGCCATTACCACAAAAGATGTATTCGGATTGGAATTGGTGCAGACACATAAGAATGATTAAGGGACTGTATGGCCTGTCTTACTAAGACACACTAGACGGCTGGGCTTGTCCAGCAGTCTAAAATGTAGAACGAAAAGGAGATGACTGATTTGTCTTTGTGCATCAAGAAGAGAACATCAAACACTAACATTGAAGACAAGGGCGGTGCTGAAACAATTGAAAATGGAGATAAAATTCCTGTGCATACATATATCATAAATCAGAAAGGTTTTTAACCTGCAAAGCAATTGGGGGGTCAAAGACTAACACATACAAAGACAGTGCTTGGCACATTTTCAGAAGGATTCTCCTGTCCCTAATGCAAAATCACATCATTGCTGACTCTGGTATTTTACAGCATCACAACCTTCATGCTAAACCCCATGGGACAATCTCTGGTATCTTTGCTTTTGTTTGTCGATATATCAGCCTTGCTTCTGTTACAAATTTCACTGCAATCCTATCTGATCAACCTGAAGAAGCCCCCATATACTCCTGTCCGGTCTGTTTGTGTCACAGGACCTTGACAGAAAGAGAACAGCCAATAACTCATAGGGTTACAGTATAATCTATACAACTACCTCAAGGAAACCATAGGTGAAAAGCAAAGTGCTACCAAAAGTGAGCAAAGGTAACAGGGTTTGATCCTGTAAGATTACTTAATACAGACAGATCAAGCAAGTTCAAGCCATCACTGAAGGCACACTTTAAAAGGAAGAAAGCAGAAGGTAGTCAGTACACTTATGAAGGGAGGAAATAAGATTTTTTTTTTCCCAGTTGAGAGTCAGAGGCACAGTAAAATAATAGAGTATATCAAATGACTGAGGTCTGATGTTAAAGGGGAAACTTTTAGCTATTTCTTGGTTTTCTGAAGTAACCAGAAACTTTTTGTCTCTACACAGAAAAAATTCAAACCACCCAACATGCAATTTATGAGCTGAATTATATATATAAGCATATATATATTTACTTATATTTAAAGAAAGAGAAAAATGCAAATATGGAAGTATAAAATGAAAAAAAGCAAATAGAAATACATATGCCAGCCGCCACTAGTATTTACGCACATTCAGTGCATTTGCAGTTTTAAAAGATTTTTCCTTCTGTTCTCCTACACAGAAACATTAGTAACAAATAATAAAATGTGTCCTTTATTTATTATTGACAAACAAATTATGCACATGATCCCCCAGAGTAAGAAAACTGCAGATAAACAATCTGCAAAGAAGAAACATAGGAAAAACTAGTCAAACAAGAGAGGAATCCTTTAGCCATAAGAGAAACATACTGATACAAGATAAACAGCCTCCCGGGAGAGAGACAGATGATTTGGAGATAAATTGAATAGCTTCCCAAGAGAGATCAATGTTGGTACGTATTTGCCAGTATCCATTCAGAAGTGATGGGGAACTCTCAATGGCCATCATTAAATGGCTCTAGCTAGCCTGGTCTGCTTGATTTTATTAGCTGCACAATCTTTTTTTTTTTTTTTTTTGATTGCTTTGTATCTGTATATGCATTAAGGGAGCGAGCATTTGCTATTTTCTCAAGTCTGCTGTTTACTCCACTGCACTACGCTCTTCTCCATTTTCTAAGTCTATACAAACTTTCTTCTTCCTAAGACAAGGCTTTCTTGTCTCTTTCTTTGCTCCACTGTTCATACAGAGATTCAAAGAAGCATCCCCCTGAAAAAGGATGGAGGGGGAAAAGGAGCAGGATTTCACATCTCTCTTGAGGATATAAAGCAGAAGGCAAGTTTGGTATGTGGTGATGAAAAGGCCTTCCCCAGTGCAATCCTGGATGATCCTGCCTCTTAACTCTTGCACTGCAGAGTTTACACTTACGTCTCACCCCAAAGAGTCTCATACTTGAAGATTCTGTGCTTGAGCATGGAGAGTGGGATTTGGCAACTCATGGAAAATGCAACATAAAAGTCACCCTGTCAAACATCAGGGAAGACCATCTTATACTTGGATGCATCTGAGAAGAAGAAGCTTCACAATACCCCTGCATTTAATTAGGCCTCTAACATTTTGTAAATCCTTTCTTCTTGTATGTTCCCTCAGCAATTGTAAGCTTAATTCCAAGACACATGTTAAACACCTTGGAGCGTTGTCAATAGCATCCCTGTTCTCACAGCAGTAAGACATAAAATGTACATTTGAATTTACTGGTTAGAGTTAACAATCCTGCTGAAGACAGAAGGAGGAAAGAAAAGGAGACCAGATGAATAGTTTGGATAATATTTTTTATTATTATTTTAGTTCACTAAAGCAGATGTAGTAGGAGTGATCAGTGGGGATATATACAAATTGAAACGGGCTGTAAAGTTACAAGATTAAACAGCATGGATGACACATTTACATTTTTCAGAAATAAATATTGGGCAAAAATATGCTCAGGAGGGTTCTTTAAAATATGGCGGTGTTTTTTTACTAGACAAATAACTATTACTCTATGTATAGGACAAAAGTAGTGACAGTTACTGTGCTTTTTCCCTATGTTGATTAAAATAGCTGTAAAAATTACTTGAAAAAAAATCTGATTATGAAGCATCACATGGAGGCAAAGTAGGACTGAGAGTACATTAGTTATAGTTGGAAGTACAATTGATAACTTGTTTTGTAATTATGCTTATAGTACACTCACTGCTGGGGTAGCAAAGGGCATCTGAGTGCCAGATATTTGACAGTAAAAGCAATCTTCAGGAAACTGAGATGACAGTCACTAATGCTGATACTCAAACAGTGTAAGTGCCCATTTACAGGCAGTTTGGGTATTCAGCCAAAGACCTGAATGTTGAATGTTTCAGTGTATTGAGGAACTAGGCTATCTATTTAGCTCTCTTAGCCAGTTTTTTTGGAAAAGTTTGGTCTTAATGATTTTTTTTAGGGCCAGATTCATGCCTGAATCTGTGCCTTACTCCAGCTTTCCAGGTTTTGTCTAAAGGTGCATGAGAAAGTCCTGAGACAGGGCAGAAGGAGGATGCGGAGAGAAGTCACGACAGCAGCTCCCGCACCTTGGCTGCCCTGCTGTGGAGTCCATCCCAGGCCAGCAATCCTCAGCTGTGCACAGAGAAGTTTCTTACAGCCCTGTGCAGGTTAGCAGGGCTGAAGAGAGCTCAGCCTGTCTTAAAAAACAGGCCATTTTTAATTAGGAGCCAGCCATTAAGCACCCTGGTGTGACAGGGTCATTAATGTTTTCTAAGAGTTTGATCCGATTTCCACTGGCATAAAAGCTACTTATGAGTATGCTTAACTACAAGCCTTAAGTCAGATATAAATAAGCTTAATTATGGGCCCTAAATCAGTAATGAGCATGCTTAATTATTTTATTTGTGCTAAGCCTTGTTTTCTTTAGGGTAATTTTAAACTTTCTTGGCCTGTGTTCAGAAACATTAAATAGTCGGTGTAACTTTCTATTTTTGTTTCTGTGTCTGTTAATAAAAAGAGCAGCACTTAACATATTTATCTTCCAAGACAGTACAAGAAATTCCAATGTGTTATGTTGGTCTGTTATGATTAATTATCACTTACATGTCATTTTAATAACCTTATCTTAAACATCAGCTGTTAAAACTGATGTAAAGATATTCCCATTCCAAACAACTTTATATAGTACTTCAAATTTCAGATTTTATTGAAGTACTTAAAATATTGATAGTTTGAACTGCTTTTGACTTTATAACTACCTTAATCAACCATACCCATCCATAATCAAGCATATGCATCTTCTCAGGGTGAAAAGGAAATTGCTGCTGACTGCAGACAGATCTTTTTACTTGAATATAGTATGTCTGACATTTATTTAAGTAACAGAAAATATTCAGTAGACTAGCTCAATTCTTTCCAGGGACAGGGAGGATTTGTGCATTTTAAAGTGTTAACTGGGTCTTCTTTCACATGAAACATCTACTGTCCACAAATTTCATTTTTCAATCTAGGTCACAGTGACTTCTATCCTCTCCACAATTGTTTTTCAAGCTTTATGTTTCCTTCATCACTTAAGATTGCAATCATTGTCCCTAAAAACTCTCAGTGCTGATCATTTTCAAAGAAGTTTATGATAAAGCTATTTGGAACAGATCATCATTTTAGAAGCACAATCTATAAATTTAATACATAAATATGTTTCTTTCACTTTCACATTGTCTTTAAGAACTAAAGAAGTGCAATAGACTCAGATAAGATACTGGCAGAAAGACTGGAGAAGAGCTTGGCTGGCATCATGAATACACCACTTTATTGCATATAATATGAGGATTTCAGTTTTGAATTTGTTAGCAAGATAAAAATGTGAATTTTGCGCAATAGAAATAATTTCTTGATAATTCTTTTTCAGTTCACCTATCCACCACATGTTTAGTGCCTATGGGCATAAACAAAAGTCCCTGTGGAATGTAAATAGACCTTTTTTGTGGATTAATTCAGCATCGCTCTCACTTTTGCTGAGTTTTCTTAGTAATTTTATGAATACATCAGTTGAGATCATGTTATCTTGAGCAACTCTCATTACAGAAAAGCTATGTTTAATTTGTGCTGTTTGCTAGCTACTGGGGGCTTGATAGATGGGATGACAGACACTTCAGGACTATCAAAGACATAAAGGTAACTGACTGGGAAAGACCTCTTGTTCCACAGCATCTTCAAAAGGTAATTTCTGTTGGTTGTAGCTGAAATAGATTAAACGTGAAGCTTTGCACTGGAGCAGAGGCATGGGCTTTCAGCTACACATTTTCAGATAATGGTAAAGACAATTCTCTGACAACAGTAAAGAAAGCCACTGCTATTAAATAGGTATTCAATGATAAATGTGAAGAGAAGAGGTTGGTTTTGTTGATTTTTGCATACTCATTACAGAGCAAACTGCCCTGGCAGAAGGCCACCATCAACCTTTGGAGCTTGCTTATATTCTCAGCAAATGCTGCCGCCTGGTACTTGAGCTACAGAGGCAACATAGATGTTAATCATCCTGAGAACCATCTGCAGGTCATTAGGAAGTACTGTAGATTCAAAGCAGCCACATCAGTATTAGTCTGAAGAAATATTTTTAAAAGTGCCTCACTGAAGACCACTGGTTAGAGAAAGATCTTAAAACATATAGAGACAGGGTATTTAAGGGATACACAGTCATTTATATTGCCCAGAAATCAGTGAACAGCTAGAAAGAGTTCAGTCCAACCAACATAAGAAATAACCTCTGTCAAAGCAGTTAAAATGATATCTCATGAACCAACTTTCTGTTTTCATAAGGGGTGAAAAAAATGTAACTTTTTTCACCAAGCCTCCCAATCTCAAAATAGACTGAAGCACTCTTTAGAAAACCCATTCTGCGTATGTCTATGCTGCAGTCACTTGGCATACACAAGTGAAACATATCATCGGTACACTAGCAGCGAAGGGCACCATGAACCTGACAGGCTGACAAACTTCTATCCAGCCTGATGCGGAGTTCATGTAGCATGTCTTCATTTATATTACTGCTCATCCAAGGTAGATTAATGGTTGGCCTTAATTATACTGTAGTTTCACCTTCGATTGAAGTACAGATTTGCTCCTTTTCTTCTCTAAGGTTGGTGAAAGAATCTGGGTGAGCCAAGTGTTCCTTCTGGGATAGTTTCCCAGACTCTCTCAGTCATCTCTAAACAGGTTATGCTTACTTCAATCTCTGTTGGCATGTAAAGACTACATTTTACAAATCATCTTTAAAAAAATCTGAAAAAAATTAGTTTGCCCCATTTTTTGCACATGCAGCCATGAGTTTGCATTTGAAAATCTGCCCATGATGCATGCTGTTTGAATAGGCAAATTACCTATTTTTGCAAGCTAATCTACTATAGCAAGGCTAACCTACTACAGCTAGTGTTGGTAACTGAAGCCTATGAGGATGTCTACTCTGCCAATTCTTGACCACACCATCTTATAACTTACACCTATGCTGTATATCACAGAGCAGTAGTTTTCAGAGGTTATATAAGCTTCACTGGATCATACGTCTCATGATGTTTAGGATCACCAAAAATCTTTCAAAAGACATATGGCTATTTTACATCCTGTTGGTTTTGTTTGGAGAAATTGCTCATCAATGTAAAGTTCCTCAGTTAGCGTATCCCTTTTTTACCTAAGCAAATATCTAAAGTTCTGAGCCTTGCAAGTTGCATCTTTGGGAAGGGAAAAATAATATTGAATGCATCTGTTACACTTGTTTACTTGTAAAGAACATGAAACAAACAGTTTCCTAATTGTAAAAGGGATCCAATAGGAAGGGGGATTTTTCTTCTGAAGTTTCAACACCCTTTTAACCAGCATTAAACTCAAAAGTTGTGTCTCTTCTCAGAGCCACACTACAGACCTTTGCTAACCCACTAGTATCTCTTGCAACTCTTGTCTTCTTGTCATGGCCCTCAGAGATGCATATGTTCACTCATGAAAACCCTTCTGAAAAAGCATTTGGAAATGTACCGTAAAGTGCTTTTATTTTGACCAATGGCAGGTGCCGGCATTCAGGATGGAACAATTTCCATTTCATCTGCTACTCAGGATAACAGCAAGCCTTGCAATTTCTTATCACTATTCTTAAAGCAGTCTCTCTTCCATCCTCTTTCAAGTAATCATGCCATAATCCAGAATTTCAGTTGAGCTGGAAAGAGTTCTTAATGGTTAAAGGCGCTAATGTAATTCCCTTCAGTGCTTACTATCACTACCTGGTGTTTTAGTAACTAGGTTATTTGACTACAGAAATGAGTGCAGACAGTGTTAAGATCTTATACTATAACTGAAAAGGCAGTGAATTATTATGCTCATATGTGGGAAATACTGTAATGGATCATGTTTGGGATTGGTCTTCCATCTGCATGACGCACTGAGAATGATCAATGAGAAAATATGCAGGTCCTAATGAAAAGTATGATTGCTATGCTTTCTATGCAACTTAACTTTCACCCCTGATGACTGGCAGTCATAAAGACCAAATCTTTTCAAATTTCTTTCATTGCAGTGTCAGAAAAAAAATAATTTCTATTTTGAATCTGTGCAAAATTGTTCATTATGCAAATCCCATTTTGTGAAATAGATATGAAAGTGACAGAAGTGATTGAGGCTGAAAGGAGGCTGAGGGAGAAAAAAAATGCACAAGGGTGAAAAGAAGACTATTTCTATTCAGGTGCTGCTGGAAAAGTGTTTAAAAGTCCAACTTCATGGTTTTTGTTTCTCAGCTATGTGCCTAACTGGTCTGAAAATAAAGCAGCATACAGAATCTTTTTATACTAAATGCAACTATTTAAAACACTTTCAGCTGTAGGGAGGCACTAAAATCTGCTGTCTATAGTACCTCTGTGCTCAGCGTAACATTGTACAACTGTACTGCAGCATTGTTACTTCATAACTCTTTTTTGGATCATCTCTTGTCAGTCAATTTTCTCCAAATGCTGGTGTAAATTTGATTATACAGGGGCTGCCTTCCTTAATCAGATAAAACTCCTGTTAACAAAAGATGGCAGCATGGCTCATTTTATTGCTAGGCTCCTACTACATATGTTCATATTTCCTCTAGTATGGCAACTCATTGACCTTGGCAATCTGGATTGATTCACCCAGTTCAAGGATCACTTAGCTTCTGTGGTGAGTGATGGTTGCTTGGCTAACTGCAGTCTTTTTCATTTCCTGTTGATTTAATAGTGTTTCTTATTTTATAGATTATCATAGCATTGAATTATACATTTGGATCCTAATTCAATTTTGGCCTCTCTCAAATCCCTTCCCAGAACACTGTTAATCAAGGAGAATCTCTAGCCCCTGGTCTATTTCCCCACATACCCACAAATACAAGTATTAAAAAACACATGCACACACACACTAGAGGGAAAGAGAAGTCATATATAATATACAAATATTAACCTCCTCACTAACTTTCATTCATTGTTTTACAGACAAGGAACCTTCTGCTTTCTGAGCACTTTTAAAGATTTTGGCTGTCTAACTAGAAATTTTTAAAATATACCAGAATCCAAACCCAAAATTTAAACTTTGACATGAGATAAATTTTATAAAATCTTTTCATGAATATGGTTATGAGAACAGAATCACGAAATGAAAGCCAAACATAAATTTACAGTATATGTTCCAAACTATTTTCACCGATTTATTTCATCTGGGGTTTTTTCACATGATTATTTTCTGATGTTATAGGACTTAAAAGTTAGCATCAGGGAAACATTCAAAAAACTGAGAAATGCTTTACAAATACAAATAGCTGTTTTCCTAAGACATAACAATCTAATTCCAGGCATAAACTCTAATAATAGGACAAGTGCAGGAAAACTGGTGGGATAATAGAAAAATCTCATCCAGCTACTCAGTTAAGAACTTGTCTGTACCAATATTCTGGAATGAATATTAATCTCTTACCAGTTTTCTGAGCTCTGAATACAGCTTTTGGATGGTAAAAAAGATACAGGTTATAACTAAAATGCAGCTATAACTCTTTCAAAAGTAAATCTACATAGCTTTCAGTGCAAGGCAGTCATACCTGAACTACATGTAAGTGAAGCTACATGTAAATGAAATAGTTCAGGCACTCACTGCAGAATAGCTGCAGCAGCGCGCAGCTCCTTACAGGCTAGTTTATTCAGTTTCTTGGCATGGGTGCTGAGCTGAAGGCAGAAGGGTATTTGGCACAGTATACTCTGCAGCACTGTGACCTCCAAAAGAGTAGGGTGCCACACAACATACAAATCTACTCAGACATCGAGCTTCAATCTATATCTACCAAGTGCTTCCCCAGTCCACCCAGTTCACCATGACTTGTCCGTAACAGAGTGCAGTCTGCCACTTGAACGACCAGGATCACCGTGGCTTAGCACACTGCAACCCCTTATGAAAATAAGAGTGCAATTTTTTCTCCCTGCTCTGTCATTTCTATGCTGACACAGAATGTGTATTTTAACCTCTTGGCTAACTTGAGTGATATTTAGGTTTCAAAGTTTACTTTGGCTGACCCGCTTGGGCAAAGCAATAGCTGTGCTCTGCTAATCAAGCTTTTGGAAAGCTCACCTGTACCATACTTCAGTGATTCCTAGCACTTGCCTTTTGCTCCAGTGGGCTTCCATGTTTGGCTTTTTTTTTTTTCTGATAGAGTCAGCCTACCAGTTCTCTCAAATCAACCATTTTACAGATTTCTGTCCTTTATCAGTCGTCCCATCCATCTGTCTTCCTCTAGTAATTTTCAGACTATGGTACTTTAGTAACATTGTCTAGCATATTATCACTCCCTGGAGCCTCTTAGGCTACTCCATAAAACTGTCTTCCTTATGTCTCACACCAGCGCCTCCAGCTTCATGCCATGCATCAGTGGCCTCCAGCTCATTGCTCTGCATCACTAGCCTTCCAGCCTATGCTTATGGATATTGGCCCACATTTTAATTAGGATAAACCTGAAACTAAACAAGAAATGTACCAAGTAAAAATGTAAATTAGGCTCAGCTAGTTGCAGGTGCTATCATTTTATCTTAATGAGCATCTGGTATAAAGAGGACTTTACAAAGCATAAACAATTCTGCATCACAAATTCTTGAGTTTTTTATTAAGTTTTTGACAACAGCTTAATTTTGGACCTAAAGAGAACAGACATCCTTTCATCCAAGGCTGCTTTCCCAAGCCAGTAATACACTCTTGTTCTGAATGACAACTCAGTGTCATGCTAGTGTTTTTCAACACCTCCTATCCTGTTCACAATAAAATATGATCAGCTAAAGTGAGAAACACACAAGGATGCTTTCTCAGTTTCTGGTGCTGAATGAAATTAGTAAGGTATTACTAGAGAGAAGCATACCTAATAATTTGCTGGTACTGACTAGCAAGGGAAAGGAAAGAAAGCTGGAAGGTCATCATAAAACCAAAACATCTACGGGAAAAAAAATTAGATTCATAACCCTGGAAAGTCAAGATGATCTATACATGTTAAGCCATGTCTCACTTCTTCTGGATATTTAAGTTTCTGTCGATCCTTATGTATGCAGCTAATGGTTCTCAAACTTTAGGTCATTTTGACATCAGTTCTCTCTGCTTCAGCAAAATGCCAAATGTACATTCCTTTAATTTACTTTCTAGCAGGTCTATAAAGCAGTATATTAGTTACTAGATAGTTATACACTCTTTGTTTTATAGATAAGGGAGGAAAATGATACGGAGTGTGGGTCAAGCACTTGAGTCCTTATGTCAGTCAAAGGTCTGGTAGTTGTCATTCTTTTTATTCTTACATATATAAAATAGAAGTAATTTCTGTAGTGGCTTCATTAGTAACTCTAGAATAAAATCCATAGAGATGAGAAGAAACATTTTTAATGTTAAAAAAAAAATCTACATATTTTGGCATGTTTTCAATATTTAAAATATTTAGCTAACTGAAAGCAGGAGCACTCAAAAGCTAAGAAGAATCCTAAGCTAAGCAGTCAGTTCCTGTGCACAAATATAACATCAGTTCCAAATTCAACATAAGAGTGCTTCAGCTACCTGGCCTGTTAGTGTGAACAGGTTAAAAATCAAATCAACACAAGTCATGAGCTGCTGTCTTAACATATCTGCAGTCTCCCAATCTCATCGCACAATCTACATGTTATACCCAAACAAACAGAAAAGTTCATCAACAGCTCATGGGGAAAGACTCCTGTGAGGCTCTCCCTGCTGCAGTGCAAGGGACCATGAGCCTTGTCTCCAGAACCGGCAGTCCTACACGAGTGAGGGCAAGGTCAGCTCAGCTACAGCCACTCAAGTAGGATTTTGCAGCGTTGCCAGTCTCTGTAGAGCTAAGCTAACTAGCGAGACTGAAAAATAGCCACATAATTTTAAGCCAAAGAAGGAGCAAATACTCGAAGATTTCTTTGCTGTGACTGCATCAGGTTTGAAATGAAAGACCTCTGTGGTGCTAACTCGCTTTATACACAGAGTACTGAAAACAAATTGGTCCTACATGATGAGAGCCCACACAGTTTTCAATGCCTGTTTGGGGGAAGGAGGTCAGGAGGAATAGAGTGATAAGTAACAGACGCTACTTTTTAAAGCTTGGGTCTTTTTTCTGACATTAATTAGGATGAAAAATCTTTTTTATTTCACATCAGCTTCTAGATCACGTCATTCGGGATGTGGCAATTCAAGTCTGCTTTTTAAAGACATAAGACCCTTCAGAAAAACTGTAGACAGTCCAGGCTTTAAACTTAAAAAAAAAAAAAAAAACAAAAAAAAAAAAAACAGAGGAAAAATAATGTTCTAAAGGGAGTTAAAATGTCAAACATGTACTTGATCTTTTCATCACCCTTTTAGTTTCATAAAAGCATTGAAATGAGTGACATAAAAATGTAAAAATTGAGAGGGTGGTAATAGAAGTATAGAAGTTAAGCAAGCTAAAGTACTTGATTTTTGTCACCTCAGTCACACCACATAGGACAGTTAAAAAATGTTATACCTCGTCAGAGCAGACAATAGTCTTCTCTAACTGAAGGGTCTACTATAGGTAAACAAGAGACTTGGATGACTAAGTCTTTTAGTTTTACATTTATTCCAAAACTTTCAGTGATAACTATATGTAAGATTTTCCTACCAACCAGTGAATGATAAGAAGGAAAAATAAGGATGCTTAGCACTGACTTTCAGATATTGCCCCACTGTGTAAACTGGGATTCTAACCAGGATCGCATGGTCAACACACATCCTAAACATGTGCAAACTGAGAGGCAGAAAACATAGCTAGCATAACACTTTTTTTACAATGCCGATGATTTGTGTCAACTTCTTAATTTTCGCCTTGTTTGGTTGTTTTTCTTTATTTTCTACCTCTTTGCCCTTCTTTGATTCTCTTGCTTTCTAACTTCTTTCTCAAATTTCCTTGTTTGCTCTCTGCAGTGAATAACATATTCTTCTCACTCAGCACCTAGTCTCACAGCCTTCTGCCAACTCTAACCCCCTCCCCAATTAGACTATGTGGAGAAAACAGTGTCTCTCTTGCTCTAATGGTCTTCAGTATCATTAGCCAGGCATCATTCATTACTCAAATCCAACCTTATTTTCTGCTTCAGTGATGGTATTTCTCAATTAATTTAGCAGATTTTAGACAAAATAGATGATACTTTAATGTGGTTTTTTTTTTTTTCCCCAACAGGGTAAACTAGCATCTGTCTGAATAGTAATAATAGAGAAAAATATAATTTTAGAATAAAAACAAAATCTTTGATGTAAGAAAGAAAAACACATGAGGCAAAACAAATGGAAATTACCACATTCTCTTTTAAAAAATGTTATGGATTGCTTAACTTTTAAAGAAGGAAGGGATAATAAATAACCTTGCAGTCACACATAACAGAGTGTAACATTAATGTGAGCGTGAGACCATCAGATTGAATGCTGTGTTTAGATGAAAGATTCAGCTGATTCAACATCCTTTCTCTCATGCTGGCCGATAGAGACACCTAAGGAAAATATATGAACAGGGCACACATCTAGGGATACTTCCCCTGTATGTCCTCCCAGCTTTCAGCAGTCTGCATTTCCTGAACTGGATGTGGCTCTCTTGTCTTTTTAGAGTCTTAAATTATTTTCCTTCCATGACTTTGCCTCATTGTTTTTTTGAACACACGTATTTTTTTAGCATCTGCGGTGTCCTGAGTCAGAGTTGCAACACTGCAATTGGCTGTCACTGTAGCTTATCCGTGCACTGTGTGGAATACTTCCTTACGTTCGTTTTGATTCTGCGGTCTCATAGTTTCATTTTGTACCCTTCTTTCTCAGATTAACATAAATAATTGTTTCTAATCATTGTCTCTGTATTGTTCATGATTTTATAGACTTCTAGAATACCTCCTTTCAGTCATTTATTTTCCAGACTGAAGATCCCTGAAAATTTCTCTACAGAAACCTCTCCGTATCTTTCATTCATCTCCATCACCTTCCTCTGTATCTTTTCTAGTTCTATTATTTCATTTTTGATGGTGCAAGAACAGCATACTTATTAGTCCAAGATCGGCAGAAATCATGGAGCAACGCAGGGTATTATGACCATAATAATGTTTTCTATTCCACTCCTAGTAAATGCTACCTCTTGCTTTGTTAAATATTACCCAGCAGCAAACTGGTCTTTTCATAGAACAGACAAATATAAACAACAAAGATATTTTCTGAGTGCAAAGCCCATCACTGGAACAGTTTTTCCCACAGATTTAATTTCTATCTGTGGACACTGAATGTTACCTGCCATTTTATCGTCTGGTCTCTTGGTGTTGTGAATACATCAACAATTCCACATAGTCTTTTGTTGTAATTTATTAGCATTGGCACAGTTGGTCACTTCTTCCCTTTTTTTTCCAGACCATTTACAAATATGCCAAACATCATAAGCCCTGACACTGAACCCTGTCAGTCTCCAATGGCAGTCTTTCTCCCTTGAAAGCATTTGTTTCCTGCCTTTTGTTACCCTTTAACCAGTTGTTCAATAATAATACTTCTTCTCAGCCCAGCTTCGCATCTTTAAGACCTTTTGGTGAGTGACCTTGTGAAATGCCTTTTGGAAATTCAGGTAGACTTCATCAAGTGGCTCTGCCCTATTCAACTGCTAGGCACAATTTCCCTTAATAAAAGTGTTTCTAACTCTTCATTAGTACATGATACTGTGTATTGAATACTTATATGCAATATACTGTGTGAGAATGGATAATCTGAACTACCTACCTGGTGGCTGGTGGTGAGCTTGGGCATGGAACAGGGCAAACATTGGGATGGCTATAACTATGTTCTTTGCAGTGTTTTCTTTCTCAGACTAATGGCTGAATTGTAAAGACCTTCCAGATGTAGTGTGTATATATGGACACACGATGCAGAAATTCCTAACTGGGTTTTTGGTGAAATATAAGCAGCAAAGAATGAAAGTTGAAATATTCCCACCTGGCCACCTTGAACGTCTCTGCTCAGAGGAATACAAAACTCATAAAATGGCATTTGGGATCAAGCATAAAATATGGCACCAGCAAAAAAATATGTAATACATAATCAACTATGATTTAAAAAATAATAAGGTGTGCATGCACATATTTTAATTTTAATTTTAACTTTGGACCACAAAAGTAAGCGTATGCTCAAATATTTCACCTTACATTTAAAAAAAACATCCACTTTATGTGTCATTCAGCAGAAAGGTAAAAAGTACAGATTGTATAGAGGGTGACACAAGAATTAGGAGAAGATAAAACAAGTTTTTAATATATAAAATTAATTCTGTACTTTGTGTGTATATATTACAGCGGAGCCTTTATTTAACGCAAATGTATTGTACACGTACATGCACACAGAAGAAAATATAAAATAATTCCAAAATTCTTCAGTTTTTTATTTGGGAAAATAATTTCTGTTCTCAATTATATTAGTTACTTTGGAATCAGCATAATAACATGCATTGGTATTACAAATATGAAAATGTCAACAGAAAAATACCAGATACCCTTGCTTTGTAAGTACTAGCCATTGTCAGACAAATTGAACTTCATCTGTTCTATCATCAGCCTCATTAGATAAAATCCAAATACAGAGGACAGCTTTACTGTAAATCACACTCCAAACATCATTAAGGTAAATCCTCTCAGAAAAAAAACCCAAACAAAATTCACCTGATGTAAGGGCTGCCCATCAAGACAGCTCTATCACCAATACCTGCAGAGACCTCATCCAGGCTCTTTTAGCAAAAAACCTCAGGTGATTTCACCTGTTTTTATAAAACATAAATGGAGAATGAGTCTGAGGTGGTTTCTAAGGAAACCAAGATCAAAATCTGCACCTGGAAGGAAAATTAGGGTTTGGAGCATACACTGGGTGAAATGGCGAGTGCATGTATTCCTTCATATCAGGCTAATAATTAAAGGTTCATTTGTATCCGCTAGTGGGGACTAAGGCCGGGAGAGAGACATGTAACATTAAATACTTTGCTTGGGATGCAAAATACTTCCTGCGGACACTTTATTCTCTTCCCAGGATCTGCTTCTTCTCTCTCATACAATAAACTAGCTTTAAAAGCATCTCTTCACAGACCGCCCAACCACTTTCTCTGTCACCAGACCCACAAGGTGTGAGCTGCTGCAGACACACCTGGGTTTACAGTCAAGCTCAGAAAAAAGAAGTAGGGAACCAAGTTTCAGAAGGAAAATAGGTGAAGCTAAGTATCAATTTCATACTGATGGAGTAGAAGTTCTCTAGGGACAGAAAGATCATTTGTCCAAGCCTGCTGTCTGATAGCTTACAAAGGAAGTTCAAAATCACAGAAGACCATTTGTTTCCACCTCATTAAGACTGTGCTTACAAGGAAATTACCTATATAAAGCTAGCAATGGTCAGCAATATGAAAAGCTGTGCACAGCCCAAGAAAATTGAGCATTGACAGCATCTATGAAAAAACCAAATCTCCTAACAGCATTGCCTTCATATATTGTGCTCAGAGTCAGCCTGAAAATAAGCCAGGAAGTGGGAAAGAAAAGTTGGTATGAGTAAGGTCCTAATTACCTGGGGGTTTTCCCCAGTCATTGCATGTTGTTCAGTTTATGGTTTTAGCTGTTAGATCTTCTCGCTCTCTGACAAGACATGACAGTATTTCTTTAATGATAAGTAAGTAAACTGAATTGGTAGTATTTACATATTCAACCATTAAACTAAGATAAACTTTTTAATGAGGATACAGTGTTTATTACAAAACTTGAGAGCCCTTACCTGGAAAACATACCTCTTACCACGTCCTTTATAAATCCTTTCAACCATTATAATTAAAATGTTCTAAAATTTAATCTAAATACCTGCTTTCAGTTGTGAAACCTATGTTCACCCAATTTAATTAGCTGGAGAAATATGAATATTTAGTGCTCTGTTCTTACAGCTCAATCAACAGAAATTACAGGTTTATGTTATCCTGTTGTATGCTAAGTATCTTATGACACATCAGCGCATTTGCAAGTCCAGTGCTTCCATCCTGTCTTAGGAATCACACAGCCATTTGCCTCTTCTTCCCGCACCTATTGTGCACTCAGTAAAAATTTGTATTAATTGGTCTCAAATAACAAATTTGGGGTGTACATGAGTTTGCTTATCCACTTTACAGATACAGTTTGTATTTCTTTCCACAGAACAATGAAACACATGTGTCTGAGCTTCTCATAAGAAATCTTTTGCATGTTCCAGTTTTCCACACCTTATTACTTCTGTCTTGTAGCAGGACTCTCCACTTTTTGATAGCAACAGTGAATATTTTATATTACATTTACCTGTAAAGTAGCACATATATGATTTTAAAAAGCAATGATTGCATAAGGAGTCATCTGTCTCAGGAGAGTGTAATAGGGTCAGAGCAAGCTGGTCGTTTGTGTTAGTTTCCATATTACATAAGGAACAAATTGCCTTGGAACTAGTTAAACTTCTTGTGGAAGACCTGTGAAATGTAGAGATTTCTTACCTCTGACTCTTTAGGCAATCCTAAAGCAATTGCAGTTTATACTGTTGCAGAGATGTAGCTGAAATAAACTCTCTACAACAGAAATGAAAGTAACCGCAATACTGTTCTTTCTTCTCATCAAGAATTGTTCACAGATCCTGTCAGCAGCAGCAGATGCTTTTCTACTAAGAATAACTGAAACTAAATGACAGCTTAATCGTTCATTCAATGTTGGTATTAAACACAATAACCAAGACGCCATAGCATCCATTTTTTTCTCACCAAATTAGGTTCACAATTTTGCAAAGAGAAAACAGTAAAAGATAAATATGTGGCTTAAGTTTTGTCTCAATTTGATGGTTGTGGCTTAGTAAAAACCTTTCAACTGACTTGAATGTCAAGTCCTACCTACTTATATTTTATTAGCATGAAGGAATTACCTTGCCCCACCAAAAACTGTATTAGACCCATCCAAAAATAATTCTGTGGATTTTTCATTACATATATATGACTGTTAAAAAATTATATTCCCAACCTTTTTTATTACTATATTAATTCATTTAGATTTAAAATAATAAAGAAGTCCTTTCAGAGGATCTAGATGATCTATTATAACATTCATATTATAAAAATTCAGAAGCACATTAAAGCAATAATTCCAAAAAGAACTCAACATGTATATTTCAACTCCCTTCTCTTTTACCTCTGAATGTCCTCTTGCCCTTCTTTCTCTGTACTCTCTGCTTCATGAGGCATTATCCTTTACCTAAGTATTTTCAGCTTTTCCAGAACCCAAATATAAAATTATTTTAAAGTTTATTTTATAAATTTATAAAATTTGATAATTTTATGCGGATAAAGCTTATTGTTACAAGCCATATTTTTTTTTTTCTTTTTGGGAGGTTGGAAGACAAGGAAAAGGAATATTTAGAGAATTTATTTTTTATCCAGCACCACCTGCTTTTAACTTTGGCTAAAGCAAAAGGATGAAGAGAGTTTCCAAGTGAGAAATAAGCGGGATCTCAGAATATCCACACTTTCAAAGTTGCTCCAGTTCTGTCAGTTTGAAAGATGTTTTAGGACACATAGAACGGAAGCAAGATAGTCAAAGAGGGAGCACATTGACAAACAAGTAGTTTTATATTAGTTATTATGTAAGCATTCAGAACAGTGAGAACAGAAAGAGCAGGTTAATGTGCCAAACAAAAGCATTTAATACAGTAGTTAATGTAATATATAACCTTCCCTTTCTTTCATTCACCTTTTTTAAAACAAGTAATTCCTTTGTGAAACAGAGGAAGAGAAGCAATTCCAAAATCCTATTTTAAAAAAATAGAATAATATGTATTTTGTGCACTCCAAATGGTAACATGATCTTGCAGACTGTACATTGTACAATCTTCTCATCCACTCATCCAGCAGTCATTTTGTATTTCACCTCTTCCGAGAAGGAGGTAGGAAAATAATTACCACTCTTTTTTGAGAAAAGCTAGAGAACCCTAGGTGAATTGCACATTTATACTGTGTGATTATCAATCCTATCATTTTCTGAAGACTGACTCTTCTGCAGCCCTCCTGTTCTTTTCTCATTCCAGAAATGCACACACATTGTGTCATGATTACTATCATATTCAAAGTATTTCAGTAAATCTTATTATTATAGTCCTTGTCTCCAAATATCAGGAAATGGAAACTGAGGGTAAAAACAAGTATCATTCTCTACTATCAGTATTCAGAAACAAAGCAAACAAGAGCTCCTTCAAACATACTTTATTTCTAACAACCACATTTAAAAAAAAAAAAAAAACCCGAATCCCCTCTCTTCCTACAGATAATAGTTAGAGTTTCATCATAAAACATCCCTGTAAAAACTATTTAATTTTCCACTACAGGGAAGGAGGATTTGATCTCTTATTAAACATTTTATGGAAAAGTCTAAAAGTGCTTTCAATTATTTATCTGAATTGAAATCTAGGCCTTGGAAACTGCTGGCATTACACACACACACATAATATTATCAGCCCACTGAGTGCTATTAGGTCATAAAATGCTGCTGTAGCAACAGCTCTGTTACAGCTGCTGGTGCTCATGCAACTTTTACTACAGTTATAAAGCCATTTATTACATTTTCTTTATGATGCTAATGCATTGCGGTCTGTTATTTTATTGTTCCCACTGTGATAAAGACTGAAATGTATGATATTGTGCAAAAAAATACAAACCTAATAACATACCCTGCTGCATTAAAAATCTCTTAGATAAGCTTAAGAGGCTCATAAAAATATTAACAGGGGATACCAAAAGGGAAATATTTGGTGGGACATTTTCTTTCATTTATTTTATTGTTCCCCACAGAAAGTTTTTTAATTGTGCTTTGTCAAAATATACAAAGGATAATATGAATGTGACTTCTTTTCTTAATTATAATGTCATCATTGTGGAAGAATATAATTTGCAGTATGCGATGAGGAAAGATGACTAAATAATATCTAAATAATTATTGAAAAGGAGAAAAGTCATTAAAAATAATCATTCCTTTATACCCAGAGGTATATAGCAGTAGATAATTACAATTTGTTCAAATTATCTAAATTTACCTTCTCCTTTAACATAATTTTGTTTTAAGAAGATGCAGTTTCTTTCGAGGGACAATTCATTTAATTAACTAGTACCTGGTGCTAAGTCTCATTTAGAGACTCACCCACCAACAGTACTAGAATTCAAATAAAAATTCATTACAGTTGAACTAAGCTGGAATCTGCAGGTTATGACTTGGATACTCTTCTGGATGTGCGTTATGGCTAGTTTCTCTTCAACAAATAAGACCGGAAGACGAAGAATGACTTGAATATTTTGATAGTTATAAGACTGCATATGGAAGACCATACCTTTTAAGAGGGCTCTGACAGTAAAGATTCCTGTATTTACAAAGTCTAATTCCTTTTTCCTTAAAGTAACCACAGATGACACTGAAACACTATTTCCCAGAAATAACACTCTTTCTTCATATAGTATACATGTAAAAAAAGCCAAAGAAAATTGTGACATGGATTGTAAAATCAACCTTTCCAACAACTTTTCACAGAATATAAACATCCAAATGATATTTGTACTTTTGAAATAAATGTTATTCTCACAATGTTAGGAATGTAGGGTGGGCTTTTTTTTCTTTTTTTTTTCTGTTGCATTTTCTAATCTGTTTATTAACTTTTGACTTTCAACTAGTCTGTATCCAACCGGTATGTTGGTACTACTTAGTGTTTTTCAGAAGCTGTGCAGTGCATTCTTCCTTTGCGGGAGTTTACAAAGGAGGACATATACCAGGACAAATAACAACTAGGTAACTTTTCCAGCTTTTCAGGACATTTTAGAAAATATCATGGTAGAACTGGCCAAAGACTGATGATTTCATTGTTACAAAGACTTTTGAAACTCAGTTTTTTGTGGCTTCATAGAATAAAGTCCAAACTGTCTGGAATGTCTCATGTATTGCTGAAAAATACATTTGCTGAGCAAAAAAGCTCTCATTTAAAATATTGCAGCTCTCCCTCTTTCTTACTGCTGTTTACTGTCAGCCTGCCTTTCCCGTTTTTCAATCCCCATTTCTCACATGTAAATGCTTTCTCTGACTGGCCCTATGTGACTAAAGAGCTCAGCATCTCAGAAATCTTCCTAGACTATTGCCACAATCAGTATGCTCATAAAATCCTTTTGTTCTGAAAAATAGACATTGGTTTGGGTCATTTTGAAGTAGCATAGAATGGGCTATAAGGCAATATTCCAATAAAACCTGCAATACTGAATTCAAACTTACAATGACTAGATCAAAATGTCTGAGTAACAGCTTCCCAGATCCCTTCAGAATAAAGAGTGCATTATAAAAATACACTTAGTGTGTAAGTAAGTACATTGTATCAGAAATATTTAAAGTATAAATTGAAACAATCTTAAGAAACTTAAAGAACAGAAGCTCTTCCTTCCAACTCAGTCTTCTTTAGAGAATGTACCTTATTCTGTAAAGTTATCTATGGGTTTGATTATGTTGCCAAGTTTGCCAAAGATCTTGCCATTAGCTAGGTCCCTAACCAGCCTTGAGTCTTAAATAAAAATATCTCTCCCCAGTGAAATATATAAGGCACAAATAGAGATAAAGTTTGAGCCCAGTCTTTCCTTTCATTTAGAGCGGTAGCTTTGCTTCACGGAGAGCTGCAGGCTACATGTCTTCACAGTTGATAGTACTCGGTCTTCTCACATCTCTTCTGGTATGTCTGTAACACACAGGGGCTTTTATTTTTCACCAAGAAAAAAAAAATCAGAGAACCACTCATTTTACAGCAGCACAGTAAAACGCAGATCATGCACCCAAAGTTTTCACAGGGCATTGTAACATCAGAGCGCAGCCACTGTCTTAGACATGACTTTGGCGTCTGGTTCATCACAATGGACTAATATAATCCATGTTCTGAGCTGGAAGTGCCAATTGCCTGGATTAATTTTATACACCTAAAATTTTGCATATGACACTGGAGTCAAGTTGTACTGCCTCAGCCCATGTGCAAACAAACATCTTCTCAGACAAAAAGATTTTCATTAGTGTACAAGTCTAGCTAAGAGCCCTCAGTCCTTTGTTAATAGGTTAATTATTCTCCTCACTCTGTTTGTTTAAATTGGACAGCAGTAGCCAAACAATAAAGATTTTAAAATCTAGCCCTGAAAATATCTGATTTTGCACCCCCACTCTTGGCTGCGTCAGCTGACACAGAAAAATTAATGGCGTTCCACATAGCTTCAGGATAAAAACCACACTTACTGACCAATATACCCTTCTTCTGTTTCTGTGAATACCTAGCTGAAAGTCATCTTTTTCAACGGATGCACCCAAAGATGCTCTATGTTGTTACAACTTCATTATTTTACAATGAACCCTATCATTAAAAGTGCCAGACATAGACTATGATACCTCACACAATAAAATAAAGCAAGAGGAAAGCTTTTAGAACTCGTGAAAAAAATGAAGTGGTGGTAGAAGAGCAAACACATTAAAGATTAAATATTAATTGGTGTTGCTTAAAGATGCATAACATGAAATAAAGGGCTCTATAGCAGGGAATCTGGTGCACACATATTTAAAATTATTATTTTTTAAGAAAAATTATAGTAAAAATTACAATTAAGAACATAGCTCTGTGGTTTACAACTGTACTCTTAGCTCTTAAAGTCAGAGATATTTAGTTCTTTGTGGTTACATTCCTTAGAATAATGCAATATGAGATCCACTATTAGGCTCTGGTTTTAGGCTAATAGTACAACAAAACTGCCAAGGGATCTTGGACCTAGAAGCAAGAATCCTGCACACTTAAGACATCATTCTCAACATAGTGAAGTAGAATAAAATAAAAATGGCAAGGTAATTCATAAAGATATTGCTTTGAATATGTAACCTGGCAGGTTTTATCATGCTACTGAAGTGGGACTAGCTCTTCGTCAAGTAACTATAGAAACATCAGAAGACTGTGTGTTGCTGCTGGCAACATTACTAAAGCAGTATTTTGCAACTGCAGGAGGTCATTCTTGGAACCAAAACAATTAGAGGAAAGAGCAAAAGAAATTATCACAATCTGATAAAGACAATATTTCTATGCTAAGCAAAATTAGCCAAACTCAGCCTAGGGTGTAGTTCTGACCATAAAAGAGTATTAGAGAATGTTGTGGGAAATAAATAAATCAATCATCAAAAAGACATCAGTGGGATGATCCAGTGGCTGAAATAAAAGATAGAGAATAAAGTGACAGGTCAGTAATAATATATCTGAAAAAGAAACAAATTGAAACTTCCTACTGTAATAGCACAGAAGTTGAGTAGGGCTGAAGCTATTGAGATGATCAGCAAAACTAAAGACAGACAGAATCAGCAATATTTGGAAATGATCTTTGGAAATTTTTCTGCTCATTTGACAAAGACTGAGAATATGGCAACTGATTTTTTTTTAAGTACTAAAATAAAAGTAGAACTTCTATAGTGCTTCAGGAAGAGAACAGGAAAGAAGGAACACTCGTTAGAAGGAACACAGGAAGGGACACAATGAAAACTAAAAACTTAAAACCCAGAAATTATTTGTGTATGATCTGAAAGAACTTTATGAGACTCATCAGCGAGTTTTTTGAATATCATGTTGTTTAGTTGGTACTAGAAATTATGAAAAGAATGGTTAAGGGTTGTCAGAGAGTGGGAAATGGTGAAGAATTATTTTATAGTGACAAAGATGTATTGAAGAAAGTGAAAAATCTTTCACGTATGTTGGGTAGATTATATGAAGCTATATATTAGCATGTCAGGAGTGAATTTTAGGAGTGCCTGGAATGATGAAGATTTATGGAATGTTTGTGGTATTTATATGTAATAGCTAAGATATACCTTTGCTTTGAGCACAGTAGAATGCCAGATAAAGGAAGATAAAAGCATAGAATTTCTCAGGCTAATTCCTTGTCATTTTGGTTCTTTGTTGCTTCTCTTTTTCAGGTGTATACAGTGTGAGGCATTCAAAGGAAAGCTACCTAATGACTGTTAGTGGGAAGCTTATATAATACTTTTCGTGTAGACAGCCAGAAATTATGATGCCACAATGAAATTTATATTAATTCAATGGTCAAATTTTTATCCATTTTTGAAAGAGAAAGGAGTAACCTTCAGATTGAACTATGCACATATCTTATGATACTCAAAGGAACTGTACAAAAGTTACAGCAGTAGAAGCACAAAGAGGAGTAATAGAACATTGATTTGGGAACTGAGAAGCAAGAGGTTCATTATGAGGGAGGTAAAGACTCCAGAAAGAATGCTTTAGGAGTTAAAAAGTCTGTTGAAAGCAAAGTTGAACTAGAAAAATCAGTCAATCGATGTATGTTTGAACCCAGGTTCCCATTATCCCATCCAGTTCTGGTATTTATGGTAAGATATACAGACAGCAGGCTAGGAACAGGTGGCGTATAAAGAAGTGGCCTGATAACGATCAAGGATATCGCAGAATAAAAGTATGTAATTGTAGAAAAGTATATGAGATAGAAGATCTTGTATCCAGTTCCAAAACTAAATGAGGAATATAGTCCTACTGAGAACAAGTAATTAGGTAGATAGCAAGAAGATATACATGGACATAAACTGATGGAAAAGGAACCACATGTTGTTTTGGAAAAAATTACAAAGAGATTGTGGCTAATTATATATGGGCTGTCATAGGAGGACTGAGAAGAGAAACTGAGAGTTTTATGGCTGTGCAGGAAAAGGATATTCTCCCAAAAGGTGTTGTAACAAAGATAGATGGTAGCAAAGTCATCAGTCCAGAGGCAGGATATATGGCCAAGCCCCAGGGACAATTAGTCTTATTGTAATTGGATTTACAGAATTGGCCAGAAGTGAGTATAAATTACTGCATGCCAAAACCAGCTATACCATGTCCTGGTTGCTCTGCAAGAAGTGTAGAGTATAAGAGAGCACAGACAAAACTGTAATGAATGATAATGTAAAAATACTGGAGGATCTTTCAGATATCATTGTCATTGAAAAACACACTTAAATGCACAGTAATGTGATTATGAAGGAGAAAGGAAATTGCTGTCCCAGCCACTTGATGAGAATGTAGAAAATGTCTTCAGAAATACAAGAAAAGTTTGACACTATGACTAGTTTAACAGGACCTATAGAGCTTCTGGGGAATTGAAAGTTAACCAAAGTCCTGTTATTTTTAAAGCATTGAGAGCTAATTAAGCAATATTACAAGATGACAGAATAAATTTGCACTGAGTTCTTCAGGAAGAAAAATCAATGGACACCAAGAAAATACTGAAAAAAGTTATAACTCTCTCAGGCCACATCAGACATGTAGTTGAAGTTAGGACCACAATAAGCAGTGTATTATCTTTTCCAAAATCCCTCATTTACACAGAAAACCTAGTTTGGGAACAACCTTAAAAGGTTAAATATAATTTTCCTAGAAAGTTTTAATTGATATTGACCAGGGTGTTTTTCTGTCATGGGAGAGGGATCAGTGTCTATCGATTCCAGCGGTTGTAGCTGGAATGAAGTCAAAGTAGCTGTTCTTATTAGAAATATCTTTGATGTTATTTTTAATTTGAACACTTGATGTGCTCCTTTCCACTGGCACATTACTGATTTTTCATGGACAATGTACAAAAGATCTGTCCCAGTTTTCATATGGAAAAATCTTAACTGTTGCACTTTGTTTAGGATTACATAAAAATATTTTTTTACAAACTGGTATCTAACATCTGACTGCCATTTTTTGTCATGTCTGGAAACTATCAGACAGTACTTCATATCCTGCAGTTACTAAACAACTTCGTTATTATTTCCATCTGACAGAGGTTTCTGTTAGCTGCCTGCCAAACACTTCCTAATTCCTGGTCTTGCTGCTGGGAGTTACTGCCTTTTGTGATTACTAAAGGTAAACAGAAGCAGGTATTAGGACAGTTTTTCCATCTCTCATATTACTTGGGAGATAAATCCAACTTCGTTTTAATATATATGTGTCCTATAGAAGAAGTGGTAATAAACCCCAGAATTTTCTCTGCGGATGTGATACCATCTATGACCATATGATATACTTTACATTGGTTAAATTATATGAATTTCTAGGAGGACTATATAAGTTTTTAAATTTTAGCAATGAGTAACATGGAGAAGTGAAAATATGCTCCCCCATTAAAAAAAAATAAAAATATTAAATTGGCTATAATCTTTAGAGAGTAATACACAAAAATATCACCCTGGATTTTACAAAATCTCAGAATTCAATAGAATCTGCCACATAACACAACTACTGACAAAGAAACATGCTATACAGCCTAAACTGTCATTTTATTGAAATAAAAGTCATCTAATCCAAGTATTGGGACTTTTGGAAACACTCCAACAGTGAGATTCACAAGTGGGTTCCTATGACCCTAAACATAGAGAAGCTGGAGAGACAAACAGAAACGCCAAGAACAATCCTAAAACCGAGTAGTCAAAGAGGATTGCAACAATCCTAACAAATGAAGATTTCTTGCCCAATCGAAGCATTCTTGCATTTTTGTAAAAAGCTAAGAAACACTCCCATCTCTTTTAGAACATCTGATCAGTGAGAGTCAGGACGCAGTCTTTTCTTTTCCCTTCCAAAGGCTTGATCGTCCCTAAGCACGTCATCCTACAGTAGCTGAGGTACAGTCCTCTTGAGTCTTTTTTTTGTTGAAGCTGTTCCTGTTTGTGTACGGTAGTCACTGGAGAAAGGACTTGAATTTAGGATAACCAGTTCAATACCTTGAGTAACAATTAATTAGTTTGCATTGCAGCATTAGCTTATTTCTCTAGCTAATGGATTGTAATAATTTTTCAAGGCCTAGCAAAAATTTATGCACTCTATACAATATAAAGCAACATCAGTAAAAAAGTTGAAAGAGAGTTGTGTGGCAGGATACCCATTTGTCTGTTTTCAGGGTGTTCTCGAAGGTGGCATGTTGAAGCTAAAGCCTTTGCTTCAAAGCAGGGGTTTGAGTCTGCTTCTCCTGTGGTCCAGACAAGTCATCTAATTGTGGCCTTTGGAGAGAAGCGTATCTGTCCTCACCCAATTCTTCCGTTTCCCTCACAACGTTTTCCAGCTCTTTTTCTATTTCTTAGTCATTGCCTTCTAAGGCATGAAATCGGAAGTACAGACAGAGTACGCTCTGATCACACTTCCTGGCTCATGCAGTCCAAGATAGATAAAATGAGAAAATGCCTTATTTTTACATCCCTCACAGACTAAGGATACAGCAAAAGCCAGGTAATTAAAGATTTAGGCAGCTTTATACATGTCCTGGCAGAAAATTCAGTGTTGAGGGACTTCAGGCATCACAAAGGAAATGCAGCAGCTGAAGGGGGATTTTTTGAATGCCAGTGATGCCTAATTTGGACTTAGTAGCCTAACCGCCACTTTAAGAATCTAAGTCTTCGTAGTGAACCTTCCCCAAATATCATGTTGTTCACAATAAAATCAACAGCCCTGTGGTAAGTTCCATTTTACATTCAAAGGACTATCTTAAATGCTTTAATATATAGGGCTTTAATGGGTTTTCCTGCTGGTCTAACAAGTTGGAGCTGGTATCACAGCAGTAATGTTTCATTATAGCAGATACCATGGTTGGCTCCATGGGCTCTTCCTAACACCTGATCTCTCATCTACCAGCCTTTAACAACATTATGTTTTATGCTATTTTTATCACGTTATGTATCATATTCAGCAGTGAGCTTATTATTTAATCAGGAAGTCAGCACTTTTCTAAGCACTAGTGGTACAATTTATTTCTCATGCAAAATCTTCAACTTGTAACTCTACCTGTGCCGTATAGAAGAGCAGTGCTCACAAACTGAGATGAGGAGAGACAGGAGTAAGCTATGTGTTGTTAACAATACTCTACACACTTAATACTCAACTGCATAGTTAAAAAAAAAAAAAAGAAAAATTGTTTTCAGTTTCCTGCACAGAAGAACATCGCCAAGGCTTAAATCCCTTGTATGAAACTAATTTCAGAAGCAGATGGTTGTATACAACTTTGATGGCCCTTCAGTTTCTTTATTGCAAATAAAATACTTGCTAGGTTTGGTAAAACAAAAGTAGGGCACAGCTGTCTTATTTGTGTATATTTTGACTAAGCACATATAATCAGTCTATAAATGATGTGACACAGTTAAAATAAAAAAAATTATTTACGCAGTGTTTGTCATTCAAAGTCGTTACTGAACATATGCACCCAAATGAGTAGGCACCGGGTACCTGTCCTCTAAGGGCAATTCATCAAAGCAAAATAAAAGTAAACTCCAGTATACTTCTTTCTAATAAGAGGAGCAATCCTTCTGACATATAAAGAAGCCTAAAGCATGGTGGTATAATCAAAATTATAATTAACTGTCATAAGCCTCGAGCAAATGTAAAGCGCTATCTGTTATATGAAACTTTGATCAGACTGTGATTAAATTATTTTTAGAGATATGCAGTATGTGTCAGATCTCAATTATCTAGAGCTATCTAACCTGCAGGGAACTATGCTTGTTCATTTTATACAACAATTTTTGTATGCAGTGGCTCTATAAAGAGCATTTTTGGTAGGTTTCTTTTACAAAGATTCTTTTTTCACAAGCGGCAAGGGGTCTGATGATCTCATCTTATCTTGTTTGTTGTTCCTGGAGATATATGAAGGACAAAACCACTATAACAAATGCTGTCTACTGGTTTTCTGAATTGGGAGAGATAAAAGCACCTTTCTGAGAGGAAAATGAGTTTTCAACCTGCAAGTCCTGATTGCCTGCCCTATCCTTATTACTGAAAGCAGTGAGTAACAGCTGTATCTCTCATGGATAGAAGGACTGAAAAGGAAGCAGTGGGACAGAAAGGTCAAGAGCTACCAAGTTACATTAACTAATACCACCTTGTGTAATGATGTAACACTGACCTGTTACCACGTCTGTCGTAACTGTTTAGACCTGGAACAGTCAAAGTGTAAAGAATGAATAAACTCTTCACACACCACCTCAGACTCATTTCACCACCTCCCTCCTTCTTCATCACTTGATGTTTTCCAGGGCCACATGGCCGCCTTTCTCACAGCAATAACTTCCCTCGGTCTCCTTTCCCTCCTTGTGATATGTGAGCATGACAGCTTTGCTCTAGGGCTCCATGCAAGTTTGTGAGATTTTGTTGAGTGGGTCCCTGCTAAAATTACTTTGAATGAAAAAAATAGAAGGTTAACTCGTGGGAGAAGTTGCAGAGGACCTTGTTATATTACCAAGGCTCATCCTGCAAGGACTTATATTTGGTTTAATTTCAAATTTTTAATTTTTTTTAATTTTTTAACTGAAAATATTAATTTTGATGAAAATATCATTAACTTATTAGCTTTAAAAAGTGACAACTTTTTCAAGTATGAATTATGAATGGACTGAACGATGTCAACTCAGAAGTTAGGCTTATGCAGAACAGACAAAGAGAAAAGACTGCTATTCCTATAACCTCCCACCCAGCAGAAAAGAGAATTTGCTACTTCAGATGAAGGGTATTTTTTACATAACCCTCTGCATAGGTAAATATTTCTGCCTTGTTCTATCTGGTAATCAGATTGTAGTGAGGAAAAAGTAATAAGAGAGATGATCTTTACTCATGGGGTGAGGCAGAGTCTGAGAGTTTCTGAGGGAAGATATGAGACCTTATTGTGTAGTACTCACAGTACATCAAAGTGAATTACACATCAACATATCCCAAAAGGAGGACTGACCCTTCCTCTTTGAAAAAAAATCCTGTTTCCTGTTCAGATACACTAAACATTTAGTTTTTTGAAAGACAGCTCACAAGGGGAAGCCCAGATGCTGGGGTGCCCACAATTTTTAGAATCTTTGTTGTATTCACAGCACAAAAGCAAAGTCTCCTGTTTTGCTCGTAAACAACTTCTCCAGGTCTTTTAGCTTCTAAAGTGAAGTTTACTTTATCTTTTCAACATATGACAGACACTTTTTTTCATGTTTTAGCTTTTACATGGTTAGTTTTTCCATCAGTTCCACTGCTACACACCATTCTAAATACCTGCTGAGGAAAAAAAATTTATAAAGACCATTTGCAGCCATCTATACTACCTTCCTGTTTCTCTTGCATCCTCCCCAAACCCCAAGTCCCTGTCTACTTACTTTTCTTGGTGGATTCTCTGCACCTGAACTTGGCACCATTTAAGTTTAGTTGTTTTAATTTTACTGCCATAGCTCTGCCACTAAAAATACCCTCCTACGGATATATTTGCAAAGAAGTGCTTTTGCTGGTCTCTCTTATTTCAATGAGCAATATATGCTAAAGTGTCAAGAGCTGGTATATCTACAACTCTGCTAGCACTTTGTTGGCCTGACTGCATCATAAAGTAGCTGGGAAATAACCGAAGTATCCGAGACAGCAAAAACTACTAGGAGAGACCCAATATGTCTTCTATTCTCTTTGTCTAGTTATTGGTAACTAATGCTAATCTCCTTCTCCATTATCTTTTTTGGGTTTTAATCTTTTATGAGCAGGTGCATCCATTGCCAGCTGGGAAAACAAAGTAGGAGACTTCGTTGCTCATATTTCATAACCTCAGTTAAGTTCTCCACACTTCCAATACTATTTCTTTTTGGGAGGCTGGAGACTGCAAGACTGGATTCAAGTGGGATGAGGAGAAAGGGTAGCTGAGCAGCCTCACAAAGACATCTACAGCATGATGCCATGGATGTTGCCAGCATCAAATCTGGTCATTAAGCAGGTACCAGAAGCCAGAGCCTACCCACATCATTCCCCACCTAGCTGTGCATCCAGCCTTTGATAATTTTCTTTCTTTTCTTATTGGTGTATCAACAGTAGGTCTTAGAGGTTTTGATGCCACATCTCCTTTCAAAGGCAGTTTCTTTGCTTTCAAAGTACAGGAATCATTAATTAAGCATAATGCCCTCTTAGACACCTTTGTCATTAATTATGAATGTGAATAGTCAAATATTCTATCCTCATAATAATGCCAAGATTAGATTAATACCAACTCTGAACTCTAGGTTGCCCTCCAAAGTTCAGAAATGAAAGAGCAAGTAAGAAACAAGAAGTTTTAATAAAAAAGAGAATCCTCTCTGTGAGTTGACCTAAGCTGGACGACGACAGGATTGTCCCAGCTGCTTCTGCCTCAAAATTTGCTCTCACACCGAGTGAGCTCCAGTAGTCTATATGGGAGGAGCACTGAGGCAAAGCTCTGCCTCTCATCTTCCTCTTTACAGCCATTGCCCACCTAAATACAAGAATACCATATGAATATTTATTAATATAGGATGACAATAGTCATTAAATTAATATTTATTTCGTGACTTGAGGGCTTTATTTTTTCTCCCTGGGTTTTCTTTTACCTACAGACAAAGGATCTGGTCGTGGATCTACAGAACTACACCCGATAATATGAAACCCGGTTCTTTTAATATATTGTAAAATGTGGCTTATCTATATTGATGGACTTTCTATAGAAAACTCTGGACTTTGATGAAAAATTAAGCAGTTTCCAAAATTATTTACAAGTAAAATAAATGAATATTGAGAATTACAGAAACAGATTTTATTTCTCAATAGTAGGCTCTGTCTTGTCCTGGTAGGCCTCACTGTCCTGTCTTGGTCTTATTATCTGCACCAGGTTTGTATGGATAGAGGAGGAGAGACAGCAAGACGGAGAGGGAGAGAGAAAAACCCAGTGCACACTTGATGTGCTAACTCTGATCTTTGTAACATTGGCTACATTAATGGCATTAGATGAACAGTCCTATTAGCTTCAGTTAGAAAGCCTAAAATGGTGGTTTTCAGGGTCAACTGACTCACCTTGGACATATTAATAAACTATTTTAATAAATATGAATTAAGTATATAACTCCCAGATAAAATATATATTAAGATGCTACATGCAATAACCTTATCTCAGCTTTATAGTGACATGAGGTAATAACCATATGGTTATGAAAAATACATTTTAAAGTTTGAAACCCCAGATTAGATTTAGCTGGTTTTTAATGGCATTTTTTTATTATATAGATAAATTTTTTCTCACTAGGTATCACTGCTGGACCAAATTAAGACTGTGTGGTGGCTTTAGTCTCACACTTTCGATTTTAAAATTATTAGAAATCTTGTAAGGGTAAATTAACTTTAATTTGGAAGCCTTGAATCCTTACTATGGAAGTAATTGCAAAATTCCTGTAAAGTTTTACTTCTTTAAATTATTGATACGTAGCCTGTCTTAGCATTCTTTTTTCCTTCCCTAAAGAATTAAAAAGAAATCAAGAATGAATGCTAGTGTATGCTATCCGTAGCTAAGTGAAAATGCAAACTATTAAAAATAAGTATTTTTTATTATTACTGTTTATTTTAAGGACAGATTCACAGGTGCAACTGGCCAGTGGAAAGCAAGCAGGTTGCTCTGGTGCATGAGCTGGGCTGCCTAACGAGAAAGAAGTGAAGTCAACCTGATCCTTAGCTTGCCAGGCTCTTTCTCCCCATTTAAAGCTGAAAGCACAAACAGTCCAAGCCCTGGACTTGCTGGGCTTCCTTTCCACATCCCCCACTGCACTGCCTTAATCAGTGAGTGATGCAGGGCAGCAGAGCCATGAGGAGCCAGCATGGAGGAGACGTGGTTAATCTACCCCAGGGAACGCCTCACCTGTGGGGCCAGTCTGCTTTCTACAAAGGCAGTCAAGTGATTGTTTGCCTTATTTCTGCTGTCATGATAGCCCTGTTTAACAATTTGCTGAGACGTTGTTCAGAATATCTGTTGCCTGTACAATTACCGCAAACACAATAATAATTAATAAGCTAATTTGATTACCATGTAGGCAGAATTTAGGTGAGATTTCAACCCATTTTAACTCTATAGATACATAGAAAGATTCTCTATTGCTTTGCTATTATCCATAGCGACAAAGAAATGATGAACACAGATGCTAAATTTCCTAAAGGAAAGTGTGTAATTAATGTAAGTTAATTAATGACTTCAGCTCTTTGCCTGAAGAATAAACGTTGTAATTTTGTGAAGATTATGTGGTATTGCTCAAAGAAAGCAAAGATGTTCAATACCTGATTTAAATGCAAAATTGAACTCCTTAACTCAGGAGTCACGACAAGGCTTTCCATAATAACAAGGGAGAAATGAAATTGATACATCAGTAGTTAGCATATTGCCATGTAGAAATAAATCACTGTTTATACTATATTGCACTTTACAGTATTAGAAGAGTTGAGAAGTATTTGATTAATGGAATAAGGCAGCAGGCACATTGCTTGTGGCACTGGTGCAGTGTGTCTCAGAATTTTTGTTCCATATCTGTGATTTTTCATAAACAGTGTTTGATGATTCTTGATTGGTATAAAAGGTTTACAAAATGTCCCAGTCCTTCTCAACCATTGCTAAGTCAACCTTCTCTCACTTTCTGCAAGATTCTGACACCAAATAATTTGATGATTGTCTTTGTGATCACACTAAGTAATGTCATCGTTATCACCAGAGCACATAGTACACATAGTAAAGCTTAAGGCACAAATAAAAAGTCAAAACTATGTGGATGAAAGGAGAGAGAAATAGTGTCACTATGTTTCTTTACAAAAGACAGCTGTAGTGTAGCAACTAAGAAAAAATGCATGCCGTCCAGTTGGTATCAAGCTTTTACAATGGTTATAAGAACATCTAGATTGAAATAAAATCTGACACAAACTCGGATGCAAATTCCAGACAAAGCGCTGTCAGCATTATAAAAGCATATTGAAATCTCAACCAAGAATAGCAGTTCAGTTCCCCAAAGAGCTTAGAGCTGAGAGCCATGAGCCTTACCAAGGAGAAGCAGGAGACAGGGAGCTGAGGTGCAGAGTGATGGAGTGAGTTGGTCACATTTACATGGAAAAATTCTGCCAAATGCATTACTGAACAGAAATCAACAAAATTTTGTCCCAATTATCAACAGTCCTATATTCTACTGTTAATTTTCTCTTCAGGTAGAATGGGTTTAAAGGCCAAAGAGAGAGGACAAAATCACTTTTCAGAAGTCTCTGTAAACTCAAACTCAGTTGCTAGTCTAGTTTCCAAAATTTAGTTGGGCATCTTTCTGAATTAGAAACATTTTGTAATCTTCTTCTACCTTTCCAGACTGGTCCCGACTCATAACCAATGTGTAGATATTTATAAATAATTACTAAGGCATATTTAGTAAAATTATAGTATAGAAATACTGTATTTATGCATGCCTCTAAGAAAACAGATTAAAAATTAGTGTGTTGCAAAGGTCAAGAAACGTTTGAAATTGTGATTAGTCCAGGCTGAGGTCTCCAAATTCCAGAATTATTCTTGTGAAATTTATGGCACCCAGCAAATCAATACTTCCTCAATATTATCATAATAGCATTTATGAGTAAGTTCCCAAAATACAACTCTTTTGCCTGTTTACTGTAGTAATGATATAGAACACCTTCATAAGAAGGACTCAACAACTTTTATAAAAGAATTACCAAGGTCTGCGTGGTTAGAACTGATAAAAGAGCAACAGATTTGAGTTCTGTTCATAGGATTTTTCAACACAGCTTGTATTCTAGAGATAGCTGGTATCAGAACTGAGCTGTCATTTTGAAGTAGAGCATAAATTTAAGCAGAAACATTTTCTAAATTCCGTAAGTATTTATTATACATACTTTACTTAAAACTGATAAGGTTATAAGCTCTTTTAACAGTTGTAGCCTCTGATTTCATGTAAGTATTTATGCACAACATCATGTGAACTGCCAATATTACAAGCACTTTTAAAGATACTAATGTGAAACATTTTGATAATGCATGTATTTAGACACATCATATTGAACTGCTAGCATAGTATGCAGTTTTAAAAACTGTTTCCTAGGGTGTCTTTTTCAGTAGTAGACATATTACTTTTCTTCCCTTCCTTAAATTTCACTAAAGACTTCTTTGCAATAGTGCCTAACTGAATAATTTGTAGGTCTTCAATTCTCTGTGTTTAATTCTTCAAAAGAAAGCATTAAAGTTAATCGATTTTATGCAGTGTATGATGTTGTTATGTTTAGCTAATTTGTTTCATCCTCAAAATGTAGTAACAAGTTTATAGGCCTACCAAAAATTCACAACTATGTCAGCAGCCAAAGCTGTATCTCTCCTTGCATTTTGAGATTCCATTATTACAGATTCCTACCCCTTAGTTTAAGTTATTCATGAGGAGTTTGTGACTTTATGTGTAAGTTATGAGTTTTCATTATGAATGGATCAGCTGATGCAGCTAAAATTTTTTGGTGGGTATGTAAGACCAAAGATATGAGAGATTAGCCAGACTGAGAATATCACACTCACCCTTTATAATGGATTCTCTTATTACTGGAAACATTCATATGTGTCCTTTTAGCTCAGTTATACATTTTAGTATTTCTTCGCTGTGTAAGTATGTTCCACACATTTTGCTGGGCTTTCTTCCAGAACACACACAAGAGGCTACATCATTTGAGGATTTTACTTCACTCCATAATGTTGTTCTAATGCTGCCTTTTTCCATATTTATCAGTTCCTTTCCTTATTTTTTGGTCAGGAATTTTACTGTGCGTTATTTTGTCTGCTCACGATATTTTGCAACTGAGCTAATTATGATTTGTTTACAGCCAATACAATAATAAAGAGCAAGCAGGATTTTTACTTAGTGGTGAAAATCTGGGTCCCAGTGCTAAGGTGATGAGCAAAGTGGTGAAAATCAGGGTCCCCACGCTAAGATGATAAGCAAGTCTATCCACTATTGGTCTCAAAGGAAATCTTTCTGCAGCTTAAGGGTTGAAAGTTGAAACCTTCATGTATGTTTCAAGCCCGCTAGCTGAGAATATCTTGATACAGAGTCCGCAAACATTTGTTTTGAGGATCCAGGCAGCCAGGAATTAGTCACCCAATTCATTCAGTTATTATTATTATTACTTATTTGTTATGAGCTAATAAGGTTTAAATAAAAAGGGGGAGGGTGGGGGGGAGAGAAATGACTAATTGAGCTGGACAAAGAACATAACCAAAGGACAGATGGTGAAGACTTCTTAAAATCTGGTGCAAATATCCAGGGACTTTACACCCAAAAGTGCAAAGAATCAGTTTTTTGCGATTGCTTAAATCAAGTGACTTATAACCAGGCTAGTGTGGCTAGGCATCCCATCCGAATTTTAATTTCAGATTCTGAGGATAGTCCATCAACAGCTCCCCCTTTTCCATAACACTCCTGGCTTCTTCCAGTATATTGCAAGTGTCCTTTTCTTCAGCAGTCCTGGTCAAGCTTCCAGAAATGTGGAAATCTCATAATGACAGTCATTGCACATTCAAATTGCTTCTCTGCATCCTACATGTGTTGAGTCCTCAAGATACTGTAAGTAAGGGTAGCAAGATAAATTTCAAGTGCCCAGCTGATCCAACATATCTCACACCAGACTTCCTGTCTTCAAATCTGCCAGTGCTGGTAGATGTACATTCTTTTAGGAAGAAGAAGAAATGTGGACCTGCTCTCTCTCACTTCTGACTTAATGCTGTAATCACTGAAGTTGTGTAAGAGAAAGGAATCACCTCTATTTTAAAAGGAAAGCATTGGCACTACTGAATTTTGTAGAAAGCATAAGTCTAAATCAAACATGCTTTCAGAAAACCCGCTGGCATTTCAGGTCAAAGGGATGAACATATTCAGCTCTTTTCTACTACAACACACTTTTGCATCTTCCGAGAAGTGGTGCAGGGAACTTACTACCAAAAAATGAGGTACCTAATGAGTTCAGTCCACAACATGAAAAAACAGGAATGGCTAAACTGATTTTGTCCAAGGGTCTGGTTAGTATGCTTCTTCTGTGGCATTAAGCTGTTGTTAAGTGAAGAGTAAAAAAGGCAAGCGTACATGAGTCTTCCATCCAACACCACTTCCCAGAACCCAAATGTTTAGCCTGAATGATTTTCTGAGCTTGCTGTGCTTTGCCTGTTCAGCAACCCTCAATTGTACTTCTCTTCCAAGTTCTTTTTCACTCTTCCTTTGCAACTGCCTGCATGCACAATACCTTGCAGCAAGAAGTTCTACAGGTCACCTGCCCACTGAGTGAAAAATACCTACTTTTGCATATATTTAATCTGGCTTTCAGAGGCCCCATATTCTCATGTTGGAAGGGAGAATGAATAAACCATTCATGTTCACATTCTCCTGTCACTCCAAATTTGATATATTTCTAACACGTCCCCTCTAAATGACCTTTTTTCCTAAATGAATAGTCCTAGCTTACCTAGTTGTTCCTAAAAGGGAAGACATTCTATATTTTTTGTCATTCCTGTCCTGTCCTTGTTTTTCTGACTTTCAAATTGCAAAATAATCTATCTGAGAAGAGGGGGCTATTATGAACTGCAATATTCACAGTGGGATCAGTAGGATAATAACATTCTTGGATTGATTTTCTATTTCTTTTTCAGTAATTAATAGTATTTGGTATGCTTTTTTGACTGCTATTGAGCATAGAGTTGATATTTTCATGAGACAATATAGTATTGTCACAAGATCTCAATCTTGAGTGGTAATAGTCACCTCAGAGTTCATTATTTCGTATGTGAAATAAAGATGTTTTTTCCCATGTGCATCACTTGATATTTACCTGCAATGAATTTTATATGCCATTTTGTTAGCCAGTCACTCAGCTTCACAATGTTCTTCTGTAATTATTCAGCATTCTCTCACCACCACTGCTGTGAATATCTTTGTATCATCAGCAAATATTCCCATCTCGCTGCTCATCTTCCTTTCCTAGGTCATTATAACTGTTCTGAACCGCACAGGTTCCAGTATAGACCCCTTGCAACACTGCACTGTGATCTCCCTCCTTGCAAGAAAAGTGTATTCCTGTCATTTAGTCAATTTTTTTAAAAAAATGACTAGTCAATTTAAATAATGATTAACCTATGGGGGGAATCTTCTGAAATGACTGCTTAGGTTCCTTAGAAGTCTTTGGTGAGGATGTTTCTAGAAGCAGAATCCAGTATGCTTTATCAACAATAACACTTCTGCACACATTGTTGACACCTTCAAAATCTGCAAGAAGCAAATTTTCCCTTTACAGAAGTCACATTGACTCCTTCAAGTAGGTTATATTTATTTATATACTTGTTATACATACATGTCCACTAAATTTGTTCTTTTTTTATTGATTCTACTAATTTTCTTGGGGTTATTCAGGGACCTGTCAGTGTTGAGCATAATGTGTGCATGTCAACTTAATCTCACTTTGGACATCAAAGACATTTTGTTCACCTGTATCTTTGAGTGCAGTTGATTGAACCTAAAATTTGTGGATCAGTCTAATTTGATATGTCAGTTTTCTCTCATTTTGTGTACTTAAAATCCTCTTTTGAAAACTACTGACTACAGTAGCATTAAGTAATTTACATTGTATTTATCTACCTGTAATTATCAGTATTAGTCACATAAACGTAACAGTGCCAATTTGGCAAAATTAAGTGTTAAAAATGTGCAGGTGTTACTGAGAAGTTTTGGTCCATAAGATAGAAGTGCTTTGAAATACAAGCACAGAAAGGTTATCAGCATGCTCAATTCAAAAAAAAACCCACCCCCAAAATTGAAGAATAGCAGTATTTTTTACTTCTTGCTCATCTCTAATACACATCTAGCGCATACATATTCTGGCCAGCAAAAACATATGCAGTCTATCCCTTTATCCTGACAGACATCAAACACAGCATTTAAAGTAAGCATTTAGACTACAAGCAGTTATTTTTAGTCAGCTCCTTAAAAGCTCCTAAATTTCACAGAATGCCATTAATAAGCTTCCCATATGTTTAGTGATGTTGTTGCCATGGCTTCCGACATGATTGCGTAGGGATATTAAGACATCCAGAAATAACAGTTTGGGGAGTGATTTTCTGATAGGATATCTAATTAATTAATATTCCTGTTCATGAGAGGAAACTACTTGTACTGCAGACACATGCTGAGTGGGATTCCACACAGGTTTGCCAATTCACCTGACTCATAACCCACGTCTGTTCCGGTCTTGGGGTCAAAGGCTCACATTTGTGACAAACTGTGCGCTGATCTGTGCTACAAATATCTCTAATAGCTGAAATTAAGCTCCAGCTACAATGCTCATTTTACATAATTGTGACCAAATATAGACTAAGGATAAGAGCAGAGTGCACTCACTGACTGCACTGTTTATAACGAGGATAAGCAATCTCAGAGAAGTCTGACCTTACACCTCTGTGGTAATGCTAATAATGGACAACATGTATGATTTAAGTAAATCATGTACATATAAAAAATAATAACTGCTCAAACTCTAGTTATTAAAGCTAGGATAAAAGAAAATACTAAAAACAAAGATTCCAGCTTTGATATTTTATATAGGTAGCGTGCCAGTCCAGGGTGTGCAAAGTCATAAGATATCCTCATTGTAGAGGAATCAAGACATATCGTAAACCTAAGTAAGCCTAAGTCTTATGAGAATTTTAATCATGATTTAAGGATAAAATTGGACTGGATGCATTAGGATGAATGTACAGTTTTTCGTGCTTTACCCTATGAAGCTCAACTTCAAAATATTTTTAAGTTAACCCATCTTTTACTGGGAAACAAAAAAGTTATTTCCTTTCTTGAAACAAATGGGAGGCACTCACAAACAAGACAGAAGAACTTTGAATCCATCTTCCAAAATTGTCTATATTGCATGTTCCATTAAAATAAATACTCATGTTATAAAGGTTTGTACCTTCCGTAGGTTGTTTTTACTGTATTTCAGAATATTATTGTCAGGATGACAGAATGTCTATATTTCACCTTCTCTTTATTTTTGATAAAAATTCCATGATGAAGCTTCGCAAAAAACATATGCAGAATTTGGCATCAAGGAGCAATGGCAAGATATCCTTGTAACCACACAGACAAGGTCTTCAAGTCCTATATCATTTAGTTAGCATGAAAAAAATTTCTTCCTTGACTACTGGATAATTGCATAGCTGTTGACTTGCACTGAGAAAAGGCACTTAAATGCATCATCAGTGCTGATGTTGACATCTGCCAAGGTCATTTTGATACAGTCTTTTATAATTACTCATTTTCATGAAACACACATAGACTCAAAGTGTGCCTTACTTTCCTTAGAGATAGCAATAATGGAAACCTAACAGCATTTTGAAATGCTTACATTGTCATGATGGAGGTTGTTCTGGAATTAATATGGGCATCAAGGGAAAGGGACAGGATGCTACACCTGAATTTCACCATGCTATGACTCCCTGGACTTTTGTGCATATAGGCTGAACTATGCATGCTATTTAACCGTCTCCTAAATGCACAAATGATGCATTTCCCAGATAACCACATCCATCTTAAAAATGGAGGCTCAGGATGGCTCTCTAGACATCTTAGGAAGATCAAATGATTGAAGAGGTGAATAAAGACACTGAGAAAAAGACAATTAATCTTAAAGTGCAGTATGTACTACTTGAGCAGCAAGCTCCAAAATGCTTCTAAGACAAATGAGTGAAGATACAACTGACTTCTGAATTTACTGAAGCAGATCTGGAACTTGACTAAACAGATGCTAGAGCCTTGCTTAAAATATTTGAGAACCACTGAGTACAGGTCAGATCAATCTTTTCTACTTGTTAGTTAGTCATCTACTTTTATTAGACCTTGAGAATTGAGGATACATGAAAGAGGCTACCTTTCAAAAATTCTGTGACTATTTATCTTATCAGGAACTTAAATTGTTTTTAGATATCAACTCAAAGAAGATGGAAAGAGAGGGAAGGAGACGGAGGGAGGCAGAGCGGGAGTGAGGGCGAATCTCTCAGGAAAGGAAGTCAGACTGTCAAACAGAATTTGGATGATGTAGAGAATTGTGTCCGACCATTTCAATGAAGATTAACAGTTGAAGAATTAAACGTTGTTAGAAAAATGTGCATTATTTTTTTATGAGTCATACAAACCAGCTCAGCTTTACAATTTCTTACCTGTATTAAATATAATTTTGAGCAATGCTGAAGTGCTAGACTGGAAAAATATAGTTAGCACAACATGGGACGTTGTAGTCACCAAGAACACAGCTATTGTTACAAAGCTACTGATCAGCAGCAGTTATCCTATCTAATCAAAGGATACAGTTAAATATGCTCATTAAAAAAAGTATCATTATAATTTGCCACTTTGAGTGGTACAAATAGAGACTGATATTCTTAGTACATTTTCATCTGGTTTGTGTTGTAGAAGTTGAACACATGACGGGAACAAAAGTACAAGAAAGTAAAATAATAGCACTATTCTTCTTCTGGTTTGTGCTGTACCTATGTCTGTTATACAGACTACTAAACACTATGTGTATTACAGGACAAAACAATGGCCAGAAGATGCCAGCTTGGGTCCCATCAGTCAGCAACTGAGCCCAAGGACAACGATCTACAAATGGCAGCATCCATGGCACTGAATCTGAAGCCAAGGATCTGTTAAGATATGCCAGTTCTTTTGCTTACCTATGGCTTAAGAACATATCTTTCTTCATATACTGAAAAAAACATAAGACAGAGCATAAACTAAATTATATTCCATTGCTTTGCACAGAGACATGTTTTATAAGAGTAACAATGGGTGACACTATAGGCTGTGATAGTGAATCTGAAGTATTTTTCTTGTGTCAGTAGAACCATGAAAGAAAAATATTGTTATGTTTTTATAACTTGTGCAGTTTGTGTGTGTATAAATTTACAATATGTGGGCACCCACAAACACATGCAACCTGAATGTCAACTTCACAATATTATCCAACAATTTAAAATACTTATTGCCTCTGAATCCCTCTTTATTTGATTTAGTTCCTGCACATTTCTTTTTATGATTAGCTGTAACAAAAATAAATCTGGAGTACTTAAGAAAACACTTTGCTGCAGCATAGTAATTGTTTCTGACATCTTCTGTCTGAAGCAGATGGCTGATCTCAAAGAAAGCAACTGAAGAAAGAGCTTATAGGATAGACCCTCCTCTAGTGTAAAATGAAAACAGGCTACTGACTTCAGAAAATACAGATACAGTGATTCATCAGCAGTATAGGAAAAAGAATGGTTACTTCACTTTATTTCTGGTATCAAACTTTTGTCCATGTTTACTGAAAATAAATTCTTGTCAAAATATTACTAAATATAATAAAAATGTGTACTATCATTACATGCTCGTCCTAATGATTATCCCATTGTTTTGAAAATATTAGAATGCAAATCCACAGTATTGGCTTAGTTAATTGATTACACACTGTATGAAAAAGGGGAGCAATGTGTTGTCCGCAGAGCCACAGGCTAAGATGTATTTCCACAAATCATCTGGTAAATGCTTAACTAATAACTATTTACACTCAGAGGTACTGTGATTGTTTCCTCAATTTGTGGAAAGAAGTAGAGAATTACTCCGGTAATGCATTTGCAATTACTACATCAACCCATTCTATATAGCAGTGTTGCCAGCTGCCCTCCAACTTCAGGAATTTAGTAGTGGTGATTGTGTAACAGCAAAGAAAAAAATGTTTGTTTGAACAACTACAGTTGAGTGTGCATGACTGACAGTTAGAAGGAAATTTTGAACCCCAGCCTTGGCTGGTGAGCTAAGTCCCACCGACTCAAAGAAGGCCTCCTGCAGTCAAAGGTCTGGCTTTTGGCTTGTCCAGTAGCTGCAAGAAGGGGCTGCAGTGTGACAGGGGCATGTCAGCTATAGTTGGGAGTTCTTCATGGAGGAAAATGTGTTTCCCGTAACTGTCATTTCAACTCTTCTAAAACACACACCCACTTGCACAAATCCAGATTACTCTCCCAATTACATGGAACACGGCCTGCATTATAGTTCTTCAAGCATACAGTATTAATCCCACAGATTAGAAATGGATAGAAAATTAAGGACAGATGTTTCATAGCAGTGCTGTGTTAGAGATGACTGAATTAGTGCCAAGAGTACTAATATATCCACATGATATCCAATAGTGCCAAGCCTGGGTGCTCAATTACCTTACACATGACATAACGTTTCCAACTCCAAAACCATCTCATTCAGAGCTCCGTGATTTCTTCACAGCAGTGCATTGCACTTTATAGACATACTCTAGTGTCTCTTGAGACTACTATCCATTTCCCTCATTCCACCATCTGCACAGTGCATGGTCTGCTACATCAGGAAACATTTCAGCAAGCAAGGTTAGTTCTACCATTACGAACTCAACTAACACCAAAAAGCACACCTTGCAAATAGCAGTTAACATCTTAAAAGGTGTTTTTAGTTCCCTGCAACTAAAATCTACAAAGTAATAGAACCAACAATTCTAATGTTTAAAGACTAGTAAATATGCCCAAAAGAAAATAAGAACAAAAAATACATTAAAGAACCTTTCTTTTTATTAAAAGTAAAATAGGATACATTGGGCAGTCAGAGACTGCATAGAAAAGGAATTAAAATCTTCAACTAACTTTAAATCAGACAGTGAGATGTCAAACCATAGCACAACTTTGATACACTTAAGAGAAATACTATTTTACACAGGGTGTTAAAAACAGGATTGTCAGCATAGTAAGATTATCCTTTTTTAAAAAAGGGAGAGAAACAGAGAGAGGGAGGGAAATACTGCTGTTAGGAATATATTAGAGACATAAATAAATGATGTGTGAACAGTGATCCATACCAAAGAAAGCATCAAATAAGTTTAAGGACAGCAATGAATGTATGTATACTTTGGAAGGGGTGAAATGGAAACAGGACAGTTTCAGAGACAAAATACTGAATGTTTGTGTCTAAAGTGATAGAACTTTATGCTCCATTTGGAAAACAGCAAGTGATGATGGCCATGACTAGTTAGTCTAAGAAGTAGTGCTGGAGGAGAAAATAAAAAAGTAACCATTGTCTAAGGGACATTCCTACACAGAATAGGAAAAAGTCTCTGCATCTCCTGCATTTTGAGAAAAATGGGCCCAGTGAAAATATTTCTAACATCAACATCTTTCTTTGTTTTTCAGAAAAGAGAATGTTACCTGTGCTCCTATTAAATATTGTTTATTATTGTACTTGTTTCACATTTTGTGACAACTTCACTTGAAAAAAAGAAAATGCTGTTGAAATTGAATTTTTTGAATTTTCAGCAGAAAGGGTTTTGAAATAATACTGCAGAAAGCCTTACAATCTAGAAATCAGTAAATTTTATAGCAGAACATTTTTTGCAGCAAAGTTAACACAAAGACTCAATGGAATACAACTCCCAGAGATAGTACAAAATAAAATCAGCAGAAATATGAAACAAAGTAGTTTTTCAGCAGCATTACTGAACATGATTGGACTTAATAACAGTGCTTACATGACAGACTCATATAGTGATGTCAAGCTTCAGCTGTGTAATACTGAAGAATGATACTGAATACCTACATACATCTTTAATGCTCTTTGAAATATCACAGTCTTTCTGACACAAGACTACTTCTTCTTTAGATAGTTTTTCTTTTTCTCATTAGATGGGTCTCCATACCAAACTCAATATGAATTCTCTTTTACCCCTTTTAAAGTGATTAGAATAGCATTTTCCAAAGGATAATGGGGATTAGGTCAGTACCTATCTCCTTGGCATCAGGATGCATTGCAATATTGGATTTGTCAGGTTTCAGTGAATTGTGAAGCAAGTTTATCTAAGGTTACCATAGCATTTATATCACTAAGTATCTGGTATAAACGTGTAATGCAAATAGTAGAAGACATACATTTTGCTAACTGCATGCGTCTTTGTTAGATCTACTTACCACTATTCGTTATTAGGATCAGGTGAAACCTACATCAGCTTAAGTCTTTATGGACTGAGATTGTAGATGCTTCAAAGTGCAAACTATCATAGTTACAGAAACCTATTATAATTCCTCAACAAAGAAAGGGCAAGTAGACTATAAAATGACTGAGCAAATAAAAGAAATGTATAAAAAGGCCAAAGTACTAATAAGAAAAGGGAGATTTTTATTACATAGGTAAAGCCTGGAGTACATTAAGTGTGGTAATGAGATTGGAAGAACGAGTAGATGCGCACGTATAATGCCAAATAGCATTCACATTCAACTGCAAATAAATAACAACACAGTGGTTTTCGTGGTGTGAAGCAACACAGAGGATATGTTTGAACACATAAAGGTAAAAGAGAATATATGAAAGGAGATAATATTGCTGCGCTTGTAATCAAAGTAAAAATAGAATAAAAATAAAACTTCCTTAAGCCAACCTGATAGGTACAAGGTACACTCAGTAAAGACAAATGATGCATGCATGATAATGCTACTTAGTAAAAATACATCAGGTATAAAGCAGAGTGTGGGCATAACTAACACAAAGCAGAATGTTTAGAGAAAAAGATATGCTTTGTCAAACACCTAAAGGCCCAGGGAAAGAAAATAATGATTAGTGTATAGAAAAACATTAAAGACTGTAGAAAATTAATAAGGACGGTTGCAGCAAAGCAGCTAATAAAATAAAGTTAACAGGAAAACAATATATATAGTAAAAAGTTCTACTTACACAGTCATGGAAAGCAAACAAAGAGAGGGAAGGAATGGGATATTCCGGTGTTGGAGACTGAGAAAGTTAACATGACTGAAAAAGAAAAAGAAAAAAGAAAGATAAAAAATGGGACAGAAACCAACATCCAAATGGAGGGAGGAAAATGTTAAAATTCTTCCCCATTTGCACTGAACAGGTAATTAGGCAGCTAGAGCTATACAAAGCAGTGAGAGCTCCAGGCTCAGAGGAATTACATTTTAGAGTTCTGAGGAAGGCAGGCAGAGAAATGGGAGAACTATTGGCCAAATTTAATAGCACACTAAGGGCGAGGAGTACCATAGGGCTAGAGGGCACGTAATGCCACACCAGTGTTGAGGAATGGAATGAAGAGGACATGTAAAAATCTTAATACCCACAGGAGAGGTACCAGAGACATGAAGACACCTGAAAGAACTAGGCTTATAAAACCACTAGTGTGCAAGCTAGTCAGTGGCAGCCAAAATGGTTTCATATACCAAAGTTCATAGCTGGATTCATAAACAAAGGTAATATAGTAAATACAAAGCCTGCATATTAAGCAAAAAACATTTCTGTGCCTCAGAAGAGCTTGAATTACAGACATACTTTAGACTGTGATTTCAGTCTCTCTAGAATCCTTTTGTGTGGTTGATTTTCTTGCAATATTGCTGTTCAATGTAAAATAAGAAAATTTTTACACGTGAATTTCAGTCATTTATGTAGTTTTCACATACGTAAATTCGTTGTTAGAGAGGTTTTTATGGTAAAGGCTAGATTAGCAATCACAGAAATTAAATTCAGTTCATGGCTCAAGTCTGGATCATAAACAAACCATTTGGGCCGAAGCATAGCAGTGTAGTTGTAAGTATACATTAAGCTCATGAATGTTTCTTTTTATATATAGAATGGGTTACTACCGAAAAGAATAAAATTCTGAATAGCATTAGGGCTTGTGAATTACTTCATTTAGATGTCAAGAACATACTTGTATAAGCTTACTGAATAGGAATTAGATCAAGTGTTTACTTAAGAGTAAATGTGTGCCTAACTTAGCACTTTATTGAAATAAAGTGAAATTTTCCGTGCTTAAGTTCTGTCACTATAAACAGAAATAATAATTCCATTTTTTCCTTACTGTTTTTGTATGCAGCATAAGTGCAGTGGGTAAGCCCATGAGCCAAGCACTTGGCTTTGGATTGCAAATTTCTAGGAACAGCAGTTGTGTATATAAAGCACCTGCAATATGGGCCCCTCATCTAATTCAGGGCCTGTAGATTCTACTACAACGTAGGCAGGAGTTTCTAAACATTACAGATTGTGCATAGAACTTCACACAACCAGAGACTGGATGGAGGACACCAGCTTGAACAGCAGGGGAAACTGGATTCAGGGCACTTAAACCAAATCATGTTTCCAGAAATTGCAATTTGTTTGGGAGGACAAAGTTCAGGACCCTGATCCAAAACTGCTTCCTAGTTTGATTAAACTGTGTAACAGAGAATGAAGAAATGTGACAATCACTTATTGGTTTTGTATGCATTGTAAATTTAGGCATGGGCTCTTGTGTGATTTAAAAGCTGTGTAAAATTAATGCCAGTCCTGTTGAGAAAATACTGAGAAGCAGAATAAATTAATTAATTTTTAACAATTTTAGTTTACGGACTGATAAATTGTTCTTGCAGTTTATTGCACAGAGTACATGGTAATGATGAGACTGGAAGCAGAATATTATCACAAAGACTCAACTAAAAGCAGTCACAAAGCCGAATACAGAACAGCAAAAAGATTTTGGGTCATTGTGGGTAGTACTTTAGAAGATTGAAAGTGCCTGTGTCATATGACACAGCACTTTTGCTGAGTTTATATAGATATGTACTACAGGATACTGCTAGGCATGAACTACAAGTCACTGGTGGACAGACCCATTTATTCAATAAATATACTTTTACATATATGCAGCTTTTAAAAATTAACCACAGCTGATAGCACTTCTTCAAGAGTTAACTGCTTATAGTCCAGCTAAAAAGGTCTTGTAGCAGAACTGTCAATGATAAAGCCATCTGGCTTTGTCATAGGAGTTTTTACAAGCCTGTGCAATAATCAGGAATGCAGATACATAATTTAAAAAAATCTTGCTTTCCTTCCACATCTTCAAAAGTGAAAAGATAGCTCTTCAGTTGTAGAAGGAAACTGATGAAGGCTCTTTAAGAACTTCCTTCCTTTTCTTACCAAATCTTCAGAAGAGCTTAGCCTTTATATTGCCTTGGGAGGAAGGTGAAATAGAGGTCTTTATCTGACTGAGTGTACAGAAGGCTTCACTGAGAGTTTCTCATTTTTAACAGACCCAGGGGTGGCACATCACCCAGGCAGCTGTGGCTGCCTGCTTCTTTTCCACTGGCGCTAAACAGCATTTGTTTGCATACCTTGTTACACACAGGGCTCAACTCACTTTTTAGGATAAGGAGAGGTTTTTTCACCTCCCACTTAGAGCAGCCTGAACAGAGCAAGTAGATTTTCAGCCTCCTTTTAGAACTTTATAAATCTATGAGGATGTAAGAGATTCAGGTCACCAGAATTTATGAGATTCCTGGTGCTCACATTTTTGCCTTTTCCTCAACCCTCATAAAGTAAGGGCACCAGAGATACACGTATACATACATATATGTATCTTTTGCAGTCTCTTTTCAGGTTTAGGCACAGCCACTGTTCAGTTCAGCCCATCCATGAAGGTTATCCCCACAACCATGAAAGCTAAAGGCTTTTCTTAAGAACGAAAATTTTACTTTTGAAACAGAAATTACTTTTGAAAATTGCATATTGCTCTGATATGCACAAGAATGTTTAAGCTCTGGACATGTATGAGTGTATATTTGAACTGTAGGAGGTTTCTGACTTTGAGCAAATTTGTGGAAAAAGGAAAATATTACAGTTACAGAGACAGCAATAAAAGAGTCAAGTTCTTCCTCCCCTGAGGGAAACAATACAAATAAAAGACTTGTCACTTGCAACTAAAGAATCTGTGTACAGATACTAGACAGAATGATATATACCAATAAAAATAGAATAAGAAGGGTAATGGCCAAGATGTGAAACCTTGAGAGAAAAACTTAGTAAAGATACAGAATGTTTAAATCAGGCCTCAATAAAAGGAGAAGTTTAGAAAAGAGTGGCCAACCTACAGTTCACCACAGCAAATCACACAGCTTTCTCTATGCTACCTTTTTGATGTGGATCTGTGCATGCTCTTACCCACTGTTAGTACCTGCACGACTAGTCACATGAGAGTCCTGCATCACTTGCTGTCTTGCCCTACTGCAAACAAGAGACTGGATATCACTGCTTGAAAATATAGATTGCTCTTAATAACACTTGATTCATTTGGGATGTGACTGACCTTTGAGCTGCTTTCTTCCCTAAATGTATGCCGTATTTGGTTGCGCAAAAAAACTTTTCACTGATAAACCAAGTAGCAGAGTCTTATTAAAACTTTCCTACTAATGTCTTCATGGCAAGTTCAAACTAATTCTACCTCTTAGGAAGGATGAGTTTCTTAGGGAAACAAGGCTTGTGTGAAGATATTACCTGCACATATATGTGTGTGTGTCTGTCTTTGTGTTACACTGCAGTTAACATTTTCGTCCACTGACTGATTTCAGGCAAGCACGAGAAGGGGAGAGGGCTGTATGATCACTAAGTTACATATAACAAAGTCTATACAAATTTTGTAAGAATAAGTGCCTTGTGAGGAAAAAGTCTGTAGTATCCCTCATTGAGGATCTTGTTCATCACTAGGTTCCTTTCACAAGAAATCCTCCAGACAGGGGTAGGACTCGGCTACAAGACAAAACCACAAACCCACATGAAACCATGGTCCCTTCATTTCAGCCCTCAATAACACTGCCAGTTGTCAATCATTTAAACTCCTGTGTTTCTTGACACTGGATGTTAGAAAGAGTGTATGAGTGAAATGAGATTAACATAAATAAATAAATATAATTTTAAAAGTACTTTTGTGCTTTCATTTGGAGTTAAATGCCCTACCACGCTGGACTAGAGACTTAAAACTTTTTTTCTGAACTGTTTTGCAAGACGCCATGTTCATTTAGAGCACTACATTTTTATATCTGTTCGTCTGTTGGTTTATCTAGCTTTCATTGAGACCTCTATGCCTACATGAAATGCTGTGATACTTGGGTTTCCATTACCAAGTCAACCACCATAATAGCCAGCCCTTATTGGCAATCTCAACGAAGAGTCCAAAAAGTCAGAATCATGTCAAAAAGTGAGAACTACCCCCAAAAATGGGCTCTCACAGAACACTACATTTTAGGTTGAGATATCAGATAAAAAGTACTGCAGTCTGTTCTGTAGAGAAAGCTTCCACCAATTCCACATTTTTCATGGATGCAATACAACGTGTATATGGCTTTTTGTAGTCATAATCCCAGGAGTGTGTATTTTCAGCTTGTTTCCTGCAATTCTTTGCTTTTCTCCAAGCACACTAGATTTGGGCTGAAATTCTAATGCTGAAGATAATAAATTTAGCTATCCCACGCAGTAGAGTACAGTGTAGATATGCCCATGCTAGAAAAATTAATGCTAGCACCAGTGTTGTACCTAAACATATTAGACTTTAATGTGGCATTACACTTTAAAATTTTTATGTGGATATATCAAATTCACTCTGCTACTCAAAGATCTCTGCATTGTGCCATGCACACATGCTGTTATTCCTAAAATCTTGTAATGAGCAAAAAGGAAACACACCTTAAATGTAACGCCAATGTTAAAATTATAGAAATCTTAACTGTCTAATAAAAGGATAATTAGTTCAGATCCAATTACAGAAAAAATAATCACTGTTACAGAAAAAGTCTTAATAATCAATAACACAACTAAAATTGTTGTACACTGACTCTCTGACGATACGCTCACCCTCCTGGGAGGATTATGATGTTTATGGTTTCCTCCTTCTCACTCTAGAACCCACCTGGGTTTTTTCCACACCTGCTAACATAACCTACATCTGTTCTTTCTTCTCTGACCCTACAGCCAGGGTTACTGTATATCATGCATTTTATATTTGTTAGATACTTGTGGGTTTTTATCTTTGTTACCCTAAAACCAGTTCTTCTCAGCTCTCAGATCTTCATTTCTTTAACTGCCTCCTGTTGAGTTGTTTATAGATCCCTGGCATTAGCCTGTTCCCCTCTTACTGTCTTACCATCTCGTTCCTGTACACCACACCCTATAGTGCACCCCATGTCCCCACAGCCTCTGCTGTTATCCCATTCCCCTGTTCCTCTGCACTCTATCATTAGGTTGGATCCATAAATAATTCATTCTCCACAACATAAGTTACCATGACTGCTACCAATATAAAATTATAATTATACCAAAAAATATTCAGAAGTAAAACAAACCAGGCATAGTCACCGGGCCATTAGAAAAATTGCTGTTCCAGTTAAACCAAAAAACCCCCAAAACTCCAAGCAGGGCAAAGAAAGTTTAGACAAAGTATGTCTGACAAACCTCATCTGTGAGGCCTTGCAAAGTCAATACAAAGACCGAGACCTATTACTAGCAATAACAAAATTGCACTTACATGGTAGAGTACCCTGTGCAGTAAAATCCCAAGAGGAAGCACAAACTTCTTGAAAACTTGACAGGACCTTTCAAAATATGTTGAGTATGATCCACAGTGATGGACAGAGCTAAACCATTTTATCTTGTTATCCATCGTCGCTTGATAGAGATTGATCAGAGAAGGCTGCCCAGTTTATCGGGTTCAGTACCCTCCACTTACCTAATTCCGTCCCTTTGTGCCGTTTACCCACTCACCAACTGTTTGCATAGCACATGCTAATTTAAAAACAAACAGCTGAATAGAACACACTTCAAAGCCTTTTTATCCAGTATTTTTAATATGCCCTACTTGGAAGCCTATCAATAATATTTTTTTTAGAAATCCACTTTAGTACAAAAATAGGATCTTAAAAAGTCAAGTTAACTGAAAGGAGCAGATGTTTACATTGGTGCCCAAGGGTGTCATACCAGTTCAGTATTATGTTATTATTGCCTACAATATACTTCAGACACTTATATACTACTGAGGGATTCCCTGATGTTTATAACGGTAAACATCATGGTTTGATAACATAACCAAGTGCAGTTACATTTCTGATCTACCACTCTGAAACATGAGGAACTGTTATTTCATTTTGTTACAATAGTCCTGAATCGTCAAGCCTAATATAAAAGGAGATCAGATTAACAGACATTGTAGTTGACATCACCATTACACATGGGTTCTGATTGTCAGTAAAGATGATAAAATCTATGATATGTTTCTTTGAATTATAATCAGTTCTTTTTCAAGTTTTCCCTCATTACATGTTTTATTTAACCATACAAATACAAATGTCAGTTTTCAGTGAGGAAGCTTATGGCAAGGTCATTAGCTTATTAGACTATTGCAATAAGTAAGTAATATAAGCCTTCAGGAAATGAGTAAACCTTCTTTGTATCTGAACAAGAACATTTCACCTTGAGCAAGTTGCTTCTTACATAAAGATTTCTCTAAGTAAAACCTCAGGTTGCCAAAGCGGATACAACCACAGCAGAAATTGCTTTCTTAAGTTCAAGTTCTTCAGATATATTTCTTTGCTATTAGTTCAAATGTGACGTGAAATATTTTATTTAAAATGCTATCTAGAAATAAATCCATTTTTAGATGCTGTAATAATTACTTTGTTAGAAAGTAAAGTCATGGTATCTAAGAGACTGATTGAAAGGAAACTGCAGCTTCCTTAAGGGAGTACACGGTCATTTAATTTAATTATCTTATTCCAACTGGCGATAATATCCAAAGGGAAACTATTTCTAAATTTACTTTTTATTAAAACTTAATTCAAGCACAGCTAGCCAAATTTATATATATTGCAAATGTATTTTAGCTTCAGTGCCACTGTCAAACTCATTACACATCACTCCAGAAATCAAATGAGGAGAAAGTCCTATTATTCTAAAATACCAGAAAATAGACAAATACAAAATACAGAGACTGTAAAAAAGGAAATTATTTAACACAGATCAAAGTGAAGTGGCAATTATATGGGTGATACTTTTTTCTGCTTTCCTTAATACTTAGACATTTCTGTGAACTCTCAGAAGAGGAAGAAACTCCCAAGGAGAGTCTTCCAATGAGTCTTTTCCTTTCTAACCATTTTCAGTGCCATATTCAGTTAGCAATGGAAATTCCCTATCATTTATCCCCATTTGAGTCCTGGTTATGCACAACTGGTATGCAGCAGTGATTTTCTAAAAGACATGAATGCGTACATTTGAAGGGACAAAAACCCTTCTGAGGGCTGTTGGTACATATTGTCGGGCAAGACGAGATTGTTATACATAGTAATGTATTGCTTTTCCACTGCCACTCTTGAGCTTGACCCTGTACTATAATCATCGTTAGTTACAAATACTTACCACTTGAGAATAGATACTCAGTTTGGCAAACCATTAAAAATAAAAGTGAACAAGGCTGTTAGGAACTGTTGGCAAAACTATTCTAAGCTCTTATACCTTAACTACACCGGACTTAATTGGGAAATGCCCACTTTGCACAGCTGCAGCAAAGACTTTTTCCTGCTCTTCTAGAAAGTAAATAGCTGTTTTCTTCCTACCTTCAAGGTGATATCTCCCATGCTACAAAGCAATTCAAAGATGAGAGGTATTTTTAGCTCTCCTTGTAGCTCTTAATACAGTTATGGCCATTACACAGCACATTAGTTTTTTGCAGGGACGTTCTTAGCAATAGAGTAGGCTTGGGGCCTATCACACTCTATGATTTTATTCTTCCAGCACATCGTGCTTTTTTTGTACGTCAGATAACTGTGATCTTGTACTGACTCTTTTTAGTGCAATTTCTTTGATTTTTATTCCATTACTTTTGTGAAACCTCTTCCAAATATTTTTTCCAATACTTTTTCTGTTGCTTAATTATTATACAAATGTTTTGAAGTTAAGGATCAATATTTTGAAGTTAAGGGTCATTTTTGCCACAAGAATAATGTTGGAAAACTGCTGCCTATGGTATTCAAAAATCCTTACAAAAACAAGTAACCTTTTGGCACATTCAACAGTTGGAAACTGGAATAAACATGTGCTCTGACTTCTTAGAGTTGGAGGCCATTTAATCCATCTTTCAACTTTCAGCCTGTTTTTCCTATGTGTTTGTCTGCAGCTTTCGATACTCTTTTTTCCCCCTATAAACAAGTTCTTGCAGCTTCTCTTTTCATCTTCATTATGCTCTTTAAGGCATATTTTGTAGCTCTTGATTTATTATTTACTTTATTTCGTATCTTCTCCAATTTTTCAATATTCTTTTAAAAGCCACAACATAACAGAATAGGGTATTCTTCAATCCCATATATAATCGTAACATTTTCCCTGGTTTCTATTCCTTTCTAGGCTTTCATGTCATGACACCACACAGAGAGCTCATATTAAAATGCTTGTATATTACCCTGCCAAAATCCTTTTCAGAGTTGCTATTTAGTAGTCCATCATTCTACAGATAGGGGCTTCCTTATCCTTTTTTCCTGGATACAATTCTGCATTTGGATGCAGCCAGCTTGGTACTGATCCTGCTCCTAGCAATACTGCCAAGTATCTTTTTGTCTTCAAATTTTAACAAAATGACTTAATATTTTCCTCCAGATTATCCCTGAAGCTATCTTGTATCATTAAGCCCCACTACAAACTCATCAATGCAATGCTGACTCTTCACTGACATCACTGTGTCAGGTTATGCCAGCACTGTCTCAATCTCCTTCAAGTTTTTAATTTAATTTATATCACCTAATTCTTAAACATTATTCAGCAGTATCAAATGTGCAACAGAAATCTCAGAGTATCTACAGCTAACTTTATCAAAGAAACACATAAACCTGTAAAATATAGAATCACATCTGTTTGATAGGTTGTGATTTCCATAAAATTGTATCCCTTCTTACTGACTATATAAGCACTCTTCCATTTAAAAATCAAATCCTGTATCACTTTTGCATGTTAGTACTATCAGACTAGGCAGCCCAGTTTTCTGTTTGCCTTCTTTGAACACAATCACAGTATTCTCACTCATTTGGCATCACACAATACAGCCAGTATTCATTTTATATTATTAATTATCACCAGTAGGCCACAGATGTACCTGTCACACTATTTTAGGGCTATTGACTGGGAGTTATTGGGACCTGTAGATTTTAAAAGGTTGGCCTGTCGTTCATTTTATTCTTTCCAGTTACTAATGGACCAGAAAGTACTTTATATAAGTGTATTATCCCCATTCTTCCAAGTAAAGAAAGGAATATTTATTCAGCACTTCGGCATTTTCTACATCACTGCTAACAATTTTACCATCTCCACCTATTATATTGCTCATATCAAGTCTAAGATTCATTTTGTATCTAAGCTACTGTAAAAACTGATTCATATTATTCTTAGCAACACCAGCTATGGATTTTTACCTGATATCTTTAGGGTTTTTTTGTTATGAATCTTCCCATTTATAGCAGTAGTTACATTATTTCATCTTACCTTAAAACTCTCTCAGGTTTTCCTTATTTCTAATTGCTGTCATTATTGGCCCCTGAAACAAGCATAGGCATTTAACAAAAACTGTCCTCCTTTTCACTGTAGTTGTATAGATGTCAGATATATAAACTTTTCTGTCTCATTTTTTGCCAGTCATAGTCATTCACACTCTTGTGAATTGATCTTGGATCAATTTATCATTTAGACTTATATATAAAATATATATGTATGTATATACATATGTACACTGATAGACACTTTCCCTAGCTTCTTTACACTGTAAGCAATCAGGTCATAAAAACTAGTCTCTAGGCAATCACTAAAATCCAGGCGATTTATTTGCTTCCAGATTTATTTCATGTTGAGTGAAATACCTTCTGCATATCAAAGTATTTAATTATATTCACAATAGTGAATCAATGCAGAACAATTGCATATGAAGGGTACAGGTTGAAACGTGCACATAGACTTGCGAGTCTAACACTTTTGCTCCTTAGATGTTTTCATCTAAGCTGTGTTTTCATTTAAGATGTATTTTTCCTGTTAAAGCTTTATAGAGGTTGTTTTCATTAGTGACAGTCTTTCTCTAGCTTTCTTTTTTTTTTTTCTGTATTGCCAGTATTCACTTAGCTTTATAATTTATATTCTTGATCCTTAGCTATTATGTGATACAGGTTTTGAAATTATTTCCACAGCCTTGTTGATAATGGAATTTAGATAACCTGGCATTTGGAGAGAATTTTATTTAATGTAATCTCTGTTTTAGTTATTTATACATACATATATATTTATGCATTTGCTCTTAGTCTGTGTTGTTGAAATATTATTACCTCCATTTCAAGTTCACCTCCTGCTAACCAATTATTTCTGACAGAGATGGCTGCAAACCAAAATCATACAATCTAAATCACAGCTTATAGATTTTCAAAATCTGGATCCTATGCTATAGTGCAAAACCTGGTTTACTACACACAAAAAAAATAAATAAAGCCTTTTTCATAAGAATGTTGTTGCAGGAAAGAGAGAGCTAGAGCTTTCCTCTCCTGTGCAAGCAAGGGATTAAGGAATAGGGCTCCCAAATTTTGACTTGAGCGTAGAAGAGTAACTGTGTGCTCCTCCAACACCAGTGGTGTCTTTCCCAGGATCAGTTGCAATAGCCTTCTTCATGGTGCTGTGCAAATGCTGCCACTGAGCATTATTTCACAGTCAAAGGGGCTTGGATGCCCTCTGTAGGGTTTTTCCCATAGATATTTCCTTCCCAGGCAAAAGAAACAGTGGTTTCTTTTTTTTTTTTTTTCAGGTCTTGAATGTCTTACTTGGAGCATGCAGGAAAGAAATCCTTTGCTTATGTTACTGTGGCACTGAACCAGAAGAGTTGCTTGCTGTCCTCTTTAGTCCTATGTGCATTTCCAACCACAGTGTAACAGCCAGAAGGACTATCACAGGTCTGAAGTCTTTGTTACAGCAAAACCATGCTGATTGACAGGAACAATTTTTCTTTCCTGTTGTGACTTTGATAGCCAAATCGACTAATAATTGTAGATATTTCCACAGGAAAGGTCAATTTTGACAAATGGCTCCTTGAAAAATGCTAAACATACTTCTGCCTTGTCATCTTCCATCTTTATTATAAATTATCATATAGTGAAAAACATAATCTGACTGCAGTCAGTGTAAATCTGCCTTTGGAAAAAACTTACTCACCCAGTCTGCCAAGTTTTTATCTGTATTAAATCTGTATTATTAGTTTTCACCAGCTGAGAATCTGACATGCCGTTTTTAATAACAGTCATGTGGGCAACTAATTAGAGCTCTGTTTGAAGAAAAATGGGAATCAGTAGCCTTTCAAACTTCTGTATGTTCCCCAAAGTACTCGCCTAAACATGTGACAAGTACTCCTGTAGTTATTCTCTCAATAGCTCAGACATAATCCACTATGTTATACTGGAAAATCCATTGGAAATCAGATTAACAGAGGTGCTTAAAATCACTGCTAGTATTTGGAAGTCTTGATGTATATGGGGAATCTATGTGTGAAAAAAGAGAAAGTTCATAAACCAGGGAGCACCCACAGTAACCAAGGTGGATTGCCAAAGATGAACTTCTTCCTGGCCCATGTTGTAGAAGGAGAAAGACAGGAATACATAAGCTCTCCTCCTGAAGCTATGTATCCAGTCTCTTTCTCTAAGACTTCAACCAGACATGATTTTATTCAGTTGCCTAGCAGTCAGGCTTACCACTCTGTATAGCCTAGGGATAAAGGAAGAACAACACAATGGTTCTAGTCTGTTCCTCTTGGTGTCTTATATCATATACTATATTAATTGTAGCCAAGCTGGAAATGCTAAGCCATAACTTCATTTGCTTGTTTGCTTGCTATGTCTGTCTCATATTTTGGCCCAATGAATGTTCAATTGTTTTTACAAGGAATGTGTCCCCAGAAGAAAAATCAAGAGATTTCCCCATACTAAAACATGGTTTTCTGGTGAGTTCACTGCGTTGAGTTTCTTTAGACCCATGATGGAAGCAAAGTCAAGTCTCTCCCATCTTTGACCAGAACCCTGTTTGCTCTAATTCATGTAGTACAGGATGGGAAAGAGGGATGCTTCTTGATCAAAAGGCAGGGAGAAAAATAATCACTTCCTTTACTTCCACTTTTCCATAGCCCACTGCAGTAAACTCACTCCAAGTGTGCCTACATGACTGGAACTCAAATACAAAATGGGCACAAGAAATGTCTACACTGATTCCCAACAGGGTTTAGGCTTGAGCTCAAATCTAACAAAATGTATGTGCTTGCAGGTGTGCCCAGAAGCAGACATTTACGTGTCCTGGAGGACTCGAGAGAGAAATCAAAGCACCGGGAAACTTTTGGTGTTAAGAGTCTCAACAGTGAATACAGATTCCTAGAATTATATGCAGGAAGGCAAAGAAGATGTTGTTTTACAAATGTTTTCTTCTGAAACAGAACTTCATGTTAAACTAACAAAATTAAGATGACTTCTGAGAGTCCTGCTAACACCAATACTCAGACATAACATGTCCTTCAACCTCTAAATAAATGTCTTCCCCTAGAAACAATGAACCAACATCATATGCCTATGCATTTCCTTCATTTGTTTTTAACAAGCTCTCCTGTCCTGTTCTGGACTTGCCAGTCTTAACCAGATACTTTCAAAGAATTTTAGATCAAGGGAGTTATGATGAGGGCACAATAGATGATGGAACAGTACTTTGGCCTCCTATAACTATTTCTGAAAACATGAAGAACCTGAGACTGAAGAGAGTAAATTCAGGAAATAAATACTATGCTACAAATCCTTAAATGAATCTGAGTCACTCCATTACTGTCATAAACCACATGTAAGGTTCATTGGCATTATATGAAATGCATAATAGGATGAATTTTCTTTTCCAAGGTCTGCCTGGAATCCTGTCTACCTCCTCGTACTCTATTAAGTCCTTAAAGGCAGTATTCTCATTGCAGTTACAAAGCAAAACCAGAACAATTTATTTGAAATCCATAGAAAAGAACCTTACCTCCCCTTTACTTCATATTTTTGTTATAATCCTCAACTCATATCATTAATACTTAAGAACATTGATTCCCCAGCTAGATTTATCATAGATTTCAGCTACAACCTGGTTTTTATTTTGAAAGAAAACATCATCTTCAAACTACATCTTTTAAAAAAAGTCTTTGTCTATGTAATCGGTATCACCTACTGCTATAAAAACTCAAGCATTTTATAAGTCCATTTGCTTTCCCCTTTGTTAATTCATTGCTTTTATTTCAACTTCAAAATGAAAAAGAATTAAATAATTTCTGTGTGCATAAAGATCCCATTTTACCCTCAAGCGCGCAATGTTGCAATATTCAGCCTGCACGGGGAATGAGGAATTAAAGGTAAACACACAAACAAAAGCAATTGCCAGTTTGGGGCATTTTTTAATACTGGAATTATTTTCATTCATTTTGAGCTTCATAATTGCCTCTGGATTTTCTCTGGCTGTTAAGATTTTTCATCTCAATGAATTGACCAAGAGATTTTATTTCCGTCATACATCTGTGAATTAGCTGATATCGTGATTGAGTCCTGTTTACCTAATATAACTGCTATTATTGTAACTAAAAACATGTAATCAGCTCTTGGATTGACTGGGTGCAAATTCCATGTATATGCCCCTTCTATCATTCTGATTCCAAAATAAATGATTATTCTCTTATACTTCTTTATTTTATAATGCAGTTAATTCTAATTATTCTTTCTCCATAAACAGTGATAGCATCAAACACATTTTATGGTCTTTCTGTGACTGTACTGCTCAGTCATACTTTGATCACATGTATCACCAATCCATACACTACCAACCCATATGGTGCCTCAGGCCATGTGCTCAATGTAACCTGCCAGGTGCAGGTGTCTTGAGGTCTAAAATACTCTCAGGTTATGACATTCCTTCTGCAAATATCTGTTATACAAAGACTGACCTGCACTCTCATCTCATCAGATTGTGAGAACTTCAGACTGCCTTTCCTACCTGCTCATGGTCAAGTGGTATCACTACCAAGACAGGTGAAGTATGTGAAGGATGTTACGACAGCTGGAGCCCATCCTCAGGATAAGTGTACACCAGATTATCTGAGAACACAAAAGCAGTCAGAGCAGGCCAGGCCAGAAATCCTCCTTGCCCCATTTCCAGCAGATGGGCCCCTACCAACATCCTGGCTCCACAGAGCTCCTTGTTAGCCTCTGCCCCACAAACTCCTCCACCACCCCCCATACACAGGGTGAGCAGGCTCCAGCCAGCCTACCTCTAAACCAAACCACAGGAATCTCCTCATGCTCCATCCCTCCCATTTTCTTGCCTGTGCCCCACCACATCTTTGCCCAAGGGGAGAGGGCAAGGAACCCCAGCAAGCCACCCTGTTCTCAGAGCTGATTCCACTGTACACTAGGCGTGTAAGGTGGAAACTCTTTGTGGAGCAGTGGACATGACCGTGTCCATGGTATGGTTCACAGGGTCCTTTAGAAGGTGGCTCTGGCACATGTGTGTTGAATAGGCCAGGCTGCAGACCTTCTGTAGGATCCACCAGAACCCTTTATTGGGGTCTGGCTGTGCTTTGTCATCAATTGTTTTAATGACATCCCCAAGGAATACTTGGTAGTAACTAAAGTTTTCTGTTACTGTATTTCACGTCCCTAAATGCCTGTCTGATCTTTGTAAACATATCACAGCCAGCATCAGCTTTCTAAACAGAAGGTCAATAACTAGCTCATTTCAGAGCTCAAATTCCATTCTTTACAGATTTTATGTTATATTTGAGACAGTCAGTCAGTTAACTTGGTTAGACTGTAGGTTCTCTTTTTGCTAAATGCCTCATCAACATTGCAGTTTATTCCATTTTTCTTGTGTGTGTTTTATCCTAATATTGCCATATCCCACCAATTGTCTTCTTTCCACAAAGTTTCCACCACGCCTCAGCCAGTCTATTGATTTTTCTTTTTGGAACAGACATCCCAGTTCCTCCATCTTATTTCTTAGAATCACAGCATTCATGTAAAAGCATATGCATCGCTATCTAGATTCTTTTTTGATAACCCATTGATGACAATCTGTTTGTCTTCCATTCTCTATTTCGTTATTTCCATGCTCTTCACTTGAGGATGCAGGGCTTCATCCACACGGAAACATCATCTCAAAGAATGATCTCTTCCGTACCAGCTGTCTCCTTGACTTTTCAGTTTGAACATTCAAAGTGGTGACAGCTTTGTTCTCTCATGTCTCTGCTGAAGTCTATCCTTCCTAAGCAGGTTCTGATTATCTGAAAAATATTTCCAGTTCCTGATGAATCTGAGCCCTCGCTCCTCACACTGAGTAAGCTTTCAGCAGTGAATAGGTGTAACAAAAATAATTGGTACCAGCACATGAAAATGAAATTTCACGGAAAACATTTTGCATGCCAATACAGTGCACTGTTAAGCTGCGGAGTGCTAGCTGAAGCCTGGGCCCAATCAGACAGAATATTAAAACCAAGGGATGTGCCAAGAACTCCTTGAAAGGAGTAACAAAGGTCACAATCAGCTCCTTTTCTGGATAAGCAAATAATGCCCTTTAGTTGCCTAATGCAAGGGGCCAAAAAAATTAAGGTTAGAGTAAGACTGAAGGTTCCTGCTTAACCACAGGTGATAAAGGGAGTTGTGGCAAGACTTTAAAAAGAACTTAGGAAACATCGTCTTCTCCATGGTGTGGCTGGAAATTTAAAATAACAAAACAACGGCTGCTTTTTTTTTTCCCCCTACACGATCAGGGAAGTAGAACTTTGTAAGCAGTTTTAGCAAATAAACAAGATTATATCAAAAATATACCTCGTTCAGGCCCCTGAGTTCTTATTTAAAGAGAATTTTTTGGTTCACCATTTGAATCAATGGAACAACAACACACAGTTGAAGTTCACAAAACTTAAGTGGATCTAAAATCAAAATATATCTAAAACGCAGTCTCTCAGACCATTAACATTTCTCACCCCTTTTATTTTTAAGTGCAATTAGTACAAATAATAGCCTGCCATGTTAAACTATGGGACCAGAGCCCTCTTCTTTCTTTTCTTGAGACAGTAACAATGCTGACTGAAATCTACGCAATCTTATTGCAATCGCCGTTACAATAACTCTCTGACAGGTTGTCATATTAGGGTATGCCCCATGAACAGGAAACCATCTATTCTTGAATAAATATTTGACAATTCCTAGCAAATGTGACTCCTACACTATTTAATACAAAGGATTTACAAAGGTTTCATATCATTTCTGTCAAAACTGTAATGGAATGAAATTATCACACATTTTCAGAAAGAGTACAAGAAATGTTTCCCTTGTCAAAATTCCTCTGCTAATCATTATCTACTGCATGCTATACTAGTGGATATGTGGGCCTTGAATAAAATTTCAGTGAAGATTACTGTATTTAGATATTGAAAAAGAACATAAAACAACTCAGCTTCACTGAGCTCCTGAACTGTTTGCTGTTCAGACGTATTGTGAATATTGTTACTAAATTAGTCATTTAAGTGCATGGAGCTGCTGAATTTATATTGTGGATATTTATAGATATTTGATATTCAGGTTATGAGAACAAGTTAGGAAAAAATTCTGATTTATGTATGAAAGCCTGTATCACCTGGATTTTATTTCTGATTTTTTTTTATTTTACCAACCACATGAACATAAATAATATATACATTCAGAATTATAAATAAATTCCAAATGTGTAGGTTTTTTTAATTTAAACTACATAACATGGTTAACATTGTAGATGCTGTAAATTAATTCTGCTTTCCAGACTCATACTGTTGATTAATGGTAATTCTTTATTAACTGCATTGATAATTGTTTTATTAATTTCTGATTAGTTTGGATTTCATTAGTGTAAATACATAGGGATATATATTATAACCCTAAATTAAGCTATCATGGCTTTATTTTATATTATATTAGAAATTTATATTATATTAGAAAGTTACCTGCCTTATTTTCAGGGGAAGGGGTCTAATTACTTACATATTTTTTTGAAATAAAGATGAATTAAAAAAATAAAACAGCTAGTCAAAAACTAACATTCAGTCTGTTTTCGTCTTATTGGTAAGCAAAGTGTCAGAAGTCATAATCATGGAATTCTAGAAGGAGCATTTTGAGCAGAAGAGTTCGCAAGAGTTATGACTTAGCTAGATAAAACTTTATTTTTTAACATTTAAATTAAGAAATCCATGTGAGGACTGGCACCTCATCTAGATAACCAAGCAAATATTTCATTTTTACAGTTTCAAAATACCTCTGAAGCTTTCAGTAGAACAAAGAAGTTCTCTTTGTCTTCTTCATCTTTAACCTTAATAAAAATCCTCATTTTTTAAAGTTTTTTTTTCCTGACTCCTTGGTTTACTGGAGTACCAATTTGATCAATAGGAGGATCAATTTTAATCTAGAGCACTTGTTTCTTCTCTACATTTTCTTTAGATTTAAATATCTATTTTCTCAATTATATCAAGGATAGGTACCATTTGTCTCCATTAGTGCTGCCTTTTTTTTTAACTCCTACTTACATCCCCGCTTTTTCCCTTTCTCTCTTTTAAGCTTGGGAAAAACGCATTCCAGCAAACCACTCCTTCCCCACAATATACCTTTGCCATGAAACACCCAAGATTTGGTGTTTCTCTCCTTTGGCATGGAGAGAGAAGCTGTAAGCTGTGATCACTTAGCTTGCTCTCCTAAGTAATAATCTCTGTAGCTGGAAACCTTCCCATTTAGCAGGGCAGGAGGCACATAAGCTCTGTGACACCTTTTCATTACCTATCTTGATCACAATTTCATGGACTAATTGGTCCATTTGTATTTATTATATAATATTGTATTTCTTTAGCAGTTGGGGCTTGGCCAGAATTCAGAGTAAAAACTGTGTAGAGAGTAAGAAGTTCATAACCCAAAGATAATACAGGTTAAAGGCTTTGGTTGTTTGCTTTTTTTTTTCCATTAAGTGGACTATAACCACCACGGGTGATTTATTACACTGCACCAGACACACATCGGATTTCCATCTCAGCATGGCTTCTGCTCCCACATTCAGGAAAAGCCAAATAAATACTCAGTGTCCTGGACTAATGCATGCCTGCTCAGGCACAGGGAAAACCAAGAGAGCTGGAGAGCCAGATTCAGGCTTCTCATGCAGAGAAATCGCCAACAGTACTTTCCGAACTTTTCCCAACGTCCGATTTCATCTGGGGGAACGCAGGCTGGCACGCAAAGGGATGAGAACCACAAAGAGGGCTGCACAGAAGAGCTGAGGGTCAAACAGTGCAGAGTGAGGGTCCTGAGGAAATGACGTACGATTTAGTGGGGTTAAAAATGCTAGGAAAGGCTGCAGTAAATTCAGATAAATGATAAGCACTTTCCTTCACATGAAGAAGGATTAAATTGATCTCCTGTAATGCATAAATTATATTCTGTAATTGTGGGGACAGAATCGTTTGCAGTGAGGCACGTTGTGCCCCTGCTTTCCAAAGGTTAAGCACATGTGCCACCATTAGGCACTCATACAGCCAACCAGGCAGCTGCTGAGAAGGAGCTGCCTTTGTGCAGATGGATTTTGGGGTTCCATTTCTTTTTAATCATCGGAACAGCAATTGATAGCATACAGTATTAACTGCTGCTTCTTCTCCTTCTTTCTCAGCTCCTGTATAATAACTTCAGCTTCCGGCAGGCTGGGGTATAGATCAACATTAAATTAAAAGGTTCAGCCAGAATAATTTCTAGAGTCAAATGTTATATCCGTGAAAATAAAGAGTTGGCAGTGGAAGTGCTGACATGGTTATAGCAAAGTAAGTAAACACTTCCACACTTAGAAGTATGTAAACTGATGCTTTTAAAACTGCTTCCCTCCCTCTGGGAGATCAAGGTGTCAGGGGTTCATATTAAACACAGAAATCAGGACTTTGGAGGCTCAGCTGTCATTACTTTTGTGCAGAATCCTGAGTTTCTCTTACTTTAGTTTCATATTTACAGCACTGCAGGGTATGTAGTGACACTCAAACCCAAAATAAGTATATACGTATTTTTTAATCCCAAGCTGAATGGGAAAACAGCGTGTATAGAAAGTAATAATGTGTAGCTCAAGTCTAGTGTGAAAATGAACAAATCACAGGCAAGGATTTTTTTCAAGCTTAGTTTCTGATGTGTTTGTGTTTTCTGATGAAAGCTGACAGGTAGAACAGTTTGCTTTTTAAGAGACTGATGGAGTCCCAGGAAGACAGGTGACAGGAGCAAATGAAAACAATAGAAACATCAGCTCTACCTGCCCTACTTTAAAGAAATTTTGTCACAGGGCATGATTCTTTTCTTCTTTTTTTCTTTTTTTTTAGCTTATGAGACAGTGATGGAGGAAAGACGTCCCGTGTTCATTTTCTGATTCAAATTTTGGGTTTCTTTGGTTGCATTTCTTAATTAAGGAGGAAAATCTAATGGCATGCTTTGTGAGTGTGTTGGGACAGAGAGATGCATACTATAGACACATATGAGCATGACTGTGAGTCTAAACTCCTGGCACTAAGAAAGCAGAAAGGATTTTAATGTAAGCCTAACTAATAATAGGAAATGAACAAGCTGCCTTTTGTTCTGACATCCTTATAAGATGCTTCAGTAATAACTCTTCTTTAGAAAGGCTTCACTTTCATCCCACAGAGACTTTGACACAAGGGAGAAAGATGCTATTCCTGAAAGCTCTATGTGACTTATTTGAAAATAGGTAGAGGAGAGAACAAAGCTTTCTCCTTTAAACTCATAGAGGAATGTTAAGTAGCTTATTACAGATACACAGAACAGAAGGAGAAGTGTGCCTGAAAAGGCCTCTTTACCTGGTCCCAAAGGTTCAAACCCATGGCTTAAGAACTCTTTCTTCCCTCCTTAAATCACAAGAGACTGGTTTAAGATAACACGAGAAGATTGTTTTAATTAAAAACAGTGATAGGAAGAGTGAAATAGTTTCTTGAGATTCCTGTGAACCATCCTCAATCTTTCCTTCTCTGCATAAAAGCCACGCATAAGGTTATAGAAGGTTGAAGTTCTCAACCTTTTGTTCAATAACAACAGTTTTAAAAGTGAGACTTAAAACGTAAACAACCATCTGACATTACAAGGACTAATAGTTTTGAATGTAAGCAGGGAATTTTATTTATGATTATTCATTTGCACCATGCAAATAGGTCCTCAGAACAACAGATCATTTAGACAGGTACCTGGTAAAGCAAATAAGAAAATTACAAAAAGATTTACTGGTCAATTGCCTGTATCAATAACAATACCTATGTTTGGAGGATTATGTGGTCTGTCATCTCAGAGCTCCTACAGGAATTAAATAGTACTTCAAAGCAGGGCGGGAGAATTTGGAGAGAAAAGGAAAGACGGGGAAAGGAAAATAAATAACTCATTAAAGAGGGTGTTCAAGAAGACATAGATCGGTCTGCAAATACAAATGCGAGACAAAGAGTTAGGGCAAAACTTGCTTTAGTCCAAATACCAGGAGATTTATAGCTAGCGTTATTACTCTTGGCCTCAAATGGTTTAGATATAAAGCACTAGACCTATACTGGGAAGGACAAGAGACCTCAGTGTCAGAGACTATCCAGATACAAATGCAATAGCACTTATTAACAAAACTTGTTCATGTCTTACTGCCATTTAAGAGACTCTAACGTGTTATTCTCCACATTTATTTAGTCATTCTTTACTTTTAAAGCCTTTTACATCCCCATTCAGGTCATGTCATCTAAACCAAAGTACTGTAAATCCCACAAACATTATATTCTGAAATTAATTCATTGTGCACTAGATGCCCACAAAGTTTTAATATCGGTAACAGCTGCAGAACCTGTCTCCAACATTCATAATGTATTTTCATATTCTTACCAGTGCTACTGAATTCTCAAGCAGCAACTTATGGTCCTAGCTGACCCCCTCCAGGGCCCCCCACCCCCAGTGGATCTTGTGTGATTTGCACTGTCAGGCATTTCTTTCCAAGACAACAGTGCATAAAATGGGAGGGGGTCTATCGGATCAGTGAAATCCTTGGTCTAAGAATGAACACATTAAGTTTTAAATTCCTTTTCAGGGAATGAAAGGGTTCAGCCCTGCTCCCTTGCATCTTGCATATGCACAGTGCCAGGGTTTCCTGTGCAAAATGCAACCAGAATCTGCACTGCTGCATCTAAACATATTCCAAGACAGAACCAAGTCATTGTAGCTGCTGAATTACAAGCAGCTTGTGTCCAGAGACCTTACAGTTGGTACGTGAAATGGATTAATTATTCTCATTGATTATATTGATCCATATGGCCTTCCTGATCTCTCTCTCCGAAACAAAAAACAAAATATATACTCCTACTGAATTTGATCTAATTTTAGAAGTATATAATTTATATAATTATTTTAATTTTCTTAGTTCTTTTCAAAGAGCATTCTAAAAAGAATGAGTTTAACTTTTCTTTAATGTGAAAATATCTTTCTTTAAAACATGAATTAATCTGATGAAAGAACTTCGACTTTTCAGATCCAGGATATGTTGTATACTTGCTGTCTGTGTCCTAACATAGGATTATCACTGAAAACTAGTCTCTTACCCAGCTTCTAGTCTAAAATCCCTCTACCACCCTCACACAAAACCTTTATGAACATGTTACATGGCTTTTGAACCCAGGATGTCTCAAATGTTCATATGGATCATGCCAAGTTTTGCTTTAAGGCAGTTTTTAAACCATTTCTTTTACAGTGGAAGTATAGCTGGGACCCAAAGATTAAATTTATTTTCCTCTCCAGTGTTATTTCACAATTGCCCAGGTTTCTATTTTCTGTTTGTAGCACTTATTCTGTGAGCTCCAATACCCTGGAGGCCACCTGTGGGTTCATAGACAGCTGGTTAATCATTCCGTTCAGCCAGCTCAATTTCGATGGTCCTCGCCTCGCCGTATAGAAAGATCTGCCTCAGTGCGCCGTTACCTTGCCAAAGGATCACAGCCATGTTGTCATGCGAGTTCAGCAAACACGACTGTGGGAAGTGCAGTCTTCAGCAGCAGCAGCAGCATGAAAGAATATTGAAAATCCTGGCAGAGATGAGATTTAAATGGACAGTCACACAGCAAAAAGAGCATTTTAAAAACCTCAGGATGACTGTACAACAGCAAGCCCTAGCATGCTTCGTCTCCATCCGTCTTCAGTAAGGAGTTCAAATGCATGCTGGCCCCAGCCTTCAACTCAGAGCTAATTGTTGCACATGGCAGAGCCTCTAGCAGGGTTAGTCAGATGTTTTGCGCAAGATGCAGAAGGTACAGACAGCATCGAAGAGGAAGCCCACTTAAAAAAATAAATTGGGTAGAGGAAGGGCACTTAAACCCCTGAAACAGATCATCCTGCTGAAACAGACCCTGGACCTGGACAAGTAGCCTTAAGGCCATACTCTGATAGTCTGATTAGGGAACAACAGGCTTAGAGAGAAAACTGTAGAAAAATCAAACCAACAACTGAAACTGCAGCTCGGTAAGCAGCCAACACCACTACATCATTGCCGTAAGGTACACTGGGAGACAACATTATATATTGGAAAATAAAGAAACTCAAGGGAACCGATGAGAACAAACTCTAAACTGCCCATACTATAGGTTTACTTCTCTCAGTTCCTCAGCAAGCTGTGTATTCAGCCATCAGTCTGAATCTACTCTCCATGGATAGATAACATTCCTCCCTACACTACAAAATTAGACCCTTTTTCTGCAGAGGGTTAGTTGCAGAGCATTTGTCCCTGATGTTATCCCAGCCCCTAAAATAATGCTACTAACAGGTGCCTGGTTTTAGCACGTTCCCTCCATCCCTCCAGTCAGGCTGACTGTTTTTTACCTAGTGAAATCTGAAATTCCTCCTGAAGTGCATGCAGGCCGGCAGGCTCACTAGGAGCAACTCAGAAAAAGCCAATGCTTAGAAATTAAATACAGATATAATAAAGAGAGCAAACATTTATCCTGTCTAGCAAACCATACTATGAATTTTAAAAAAGGACAAAAAATACGCTGCTCTGTCTTCTGCCAGAAAGAGGTCTTCTGGCCTCCTGGGAAAAGTATGCTGCAGGGAAAGAAAACCAAAGACCAATAACCACAATTAGCCTTTAAAGAAGCAATAGTAAACTAATGAATGTATACAATAAAACAGCCCACAGCATTGCATTCCCTCAGGCATACCTGGAAAGCAAGAAAACATCCACACAAGACACTTCTCATTTTCCTTGCAGACTGAGGACTAGCCACAGCATGACAAGGACATCTCATAATGACTTCTACAAGGGCAGAAAATCCTCTGTGCTTTAATGCCATAATTGGAAAAAAACCCCTCATTCTCTCAGATTCTGTTGAATTTATGTTCTTGATAGCATTGCTGTACCTATACGCATGTAGTCATGTAGGCAGTGCCATCTTTCAGGCTGTCAAAAACACAGGCTACAACCACCCTGCAAAACTGCAGTTTCTTCTACTAGAACTCTGAAGCCAGTGTGTTGATGGCTATGTGAGCCTACATTTGGACTTAGATGATCTTTCTCATTTGAATGCTGTGTAACTACAGGATCAGAGCACACATCACAGATCTGTTTCCACCAGAAGACATCCTGGTCATGCTAGAATTAAGTATGTAATATCAAAATGTACACTGCATATACCATGCCCACAGTAATAGGCACCATGCAACAGTTGTCTTTATTTTCACTCTCAGTCTACTATGCCTCGTTTGCTTCCTGATGTCCTATTCTACCTTCAGAAATCATTGATGAAATACCCTACCATCTTCCATGGCCTTTGTGAGCATTCTGCTCATCACCTGTGCTGGTCAAGATACTGACCAGTTGGTACTGGTGAGAATGATCAGAAGCACAGTGTGTTCAAAAAACATAAAATGTCTTACAAAGTCTTTAGCAGGCCATGAGTATTTGCGCACAGAAAGACAGGCAAGGTTTCTCTCAGACTTCTGAAAAAATCAGTATTCACAGAAATAATAGTGCAGAAGCTAACCACAACAGGGACAGAGTGCCCCATGCAAGCCCTTTGCAAGCATGAAGGCACAGGTACAGACCCAGGTAGACTCTGCAATACAGACAAACGCTCTTTTCTTTAAGCAAAGCTTGTACAGATGACAGAAGCAGTAGTTAGAATGACACAGAGTGGAGAAAAACACAGCTTTTTAACACTTTTTTATGCACTGTGATGATAATGTACTCAATTATATGCCTTTCCATTACCTGACAGAACAGCTGTTTTTATTTTTCTAAAGCTCATAAAACCTCTGATTTCTCTCTGGATACAGTGCAATGATAAACAGCTATTTTAGCTGCTATTTCTACAAAACCAGTGCTTAGAAAGTAACGGGAAAGGGATATTTTCCAGTAAGTGTCCAATGCCTTCTGGATTTTTTCTTCTCCCTTCCTTCTTCTTTCACTTTGATTTTTCATGCATGATGTGGCTTTAAAGAAGTCAGTAGTGAAGCTGGGGATGGACTGTATCAGCAGAAATATAATCATCTAGCCATGATTACCCAGCATGACTGGGTAAAAAATTATTTATGCTCAAAAAAACATAAGCAAAGTCATTGTTTTGTGCAGGCTTAGGGCCACAGCAGGTGCCTTTCTTTTGTTTTTTAGTTCCCTCCACTTGCCTTTTCTGTCCTGAATCACCCCTTAGCCTTCTCTCTCATCAAACATGATTTTAACTGAAGGACTGAAGCGATAATAATGTCATTATACTGGCTTTAAGTTCTCAGATTTTCTTCTTCCTTAGAGGCATGCCACTGCAGTCAGCATAGAAGATGAATAGTGGAACACGAACTGAGTAATTCTTGAGCAGCAGTCTTTAGGACTTGGACACACAACACGTCATCAGTACTGGGGTATTTGTGACAACAGTGTGACTACCATGATGACCATGAGCCTGTCAAAGACAAATCACTTCCTGACTTCACTCATACCCATTTTGACATAATTCTTTTTTATGTTAATTTGATAGTAATCCTGATTTTGATTTGGAACCTTGTTCTGTAATCAGATTCACCTAGGTATGTACAGGTCAAAGCTCCCTTTATTGAAAATAGACCAAAATTTACATTCATATGAATACAATTCCAGAAATTATTCTATGGGTAGAATTCCCTTAGCGGCAATGAATCCATTAGGAGGTCCATATTATTTGTGCCACTTAGAAGTCAGCAGCAAAGCCAGGGAAATCTCAGACTTAAAATTTTGGCAATTGTAACCATATTTTCAATGCTTCTTTCCTCTCTGTCTGGCAGCAAGCAGAGGTCAAGGAAAATCTCTGTGCAGTAAATACCAGCTTCCCACATGAGGAAAGAAATGGTCAATATAATCACCTTTGTCAGATGATCCTCACTCAACCCAAGCATTGTCTTTGGAGCATCTTTCTGGTACCAGTTCATACCACACTTTTCCTCTCTCAGCGAATAACTGAGAACACAAAATGAGGAAAAAGTGCACTGAAAATTGGCAAAGTAGGGTCCTTCTTTGCAATGAATCACTGTTCACCAGAGGAAAATATTGTTGTTGCTTGGATCTAATCTATTATGAAGTTGTTACTTTGAACACTTGATCTACAAAATGAATGCAGTAGACAGAGCTAGCAGATGCTAGCTATGTAATCTGTGCTCTACTTTCAAGTACACAGGTGACTGTAGATCACCATCAAGATAAATCAGAGCAAGACTGGGCTGTTCAAGAGAGAAATGTCTTAGTAGCTGACATTTCACTTTGAGTATGGCTAATTCTGGGACTGAACCCTCTGGAACAGTACACTGGAACCTCTTCTGCCTGACAGCTTTGCTATTTGCGATTTTTATGTTTTAACATGCTGGTACCTTGTTTTGGCACCTCTTTCCGTGCAAAATAAACACTGCTTCAAGTTAGCAGGAATTAAGCCTAAGGTGAAAGTGCATTATATATTTTTGGATACAGCATCAAATACGTAGGCACACAATCTGCAAAATGTCAATGTAGCAACTGTGTGAAAGACCATAACATTCACAGAATCACAGAATCAGTACGGTTGGAAAAGACCTGTAAGATCATCGAGTCCAACCTGGGGGAAAAAAAAAAAAAAAAAAAAAAACAAAAAAAAAAAACAAAAACAACACAAAACCCACGTCACACAACAACAATAACAAGCCACAACCCACCCAACACCACACAGCACCATGTCCATCAAGCTACATCCCACAATGCCACATCCACACGCTCCTTGAATACCTCCAGGGAGGGTGACTCTACCACCTCCCTGGGCAGCCTATTCCAGTGTTTCACCACTCTCTCAGTGAAGAACTTTTTCCTAATGTCTAGCCTGAACCTCCCCTGTCGCAACTTGAGGCCATTTCCTCTAGTCCTGTCACTAGTCACTTGGGAGAAGAGACCAACACCCACCTCTCTGCAACCCCCTTTCAGGTAGTTGTAGAGAGCGATAAGGTCTCCCCTCAGCCTCCTCTTCTCCAGGCTAAACAACCCCAGCTCCCTCAGCCGCTCCTCATAAGACTTGTGTTCCAGACCCCTCACCAGCTTCGTCGCCCTTCTCTGGACACGCTCCAGCACCTCAATGTCCTTCTTGTAGTGAGGGGCCCAAAACTGAACACAGTATTCGAGGTGCGGCCTCACCAGAGCCGAGTACAGAGGCATGATCACCTCCCTGCTCCTGCTGGCCACACCATTTCTGATACAGGCCAGGATGCCGTTGGCCTTCTTGGCCACCTGGGCACACTGCTGGCTCATATTCAGCCGGCTGTCGATCAACACCCCCAGGTCCTTTTCTGCGGGGGAACTTTCCAGCCACTCTTCCCCAAGCCTGTAGCGTTGCCTGGGGTTGTTGTGGCCGAAGTGTAGAACCCGGCACTTGGCCTTATTGAACTTCATCCGGTTGGCCTCAGCCCATCGATCCAGCCTGTCCAGATCCCTCTGCAGAGCCTTCCTACCCTCAAGCAGATCAACACTCCCTCCCAACTTGGTGTCGTCTGCAAACTTGCTGAGGGAGCACTCTATCCCCTCATCCAGATCATCAATGAAGACATTAAACAAGACCGGTCCCAAAACCGAGCCCTGGGGGACTCCGCTTGTGACCGGCCGCCAGCTGGATTTCACCCCATTCACCACAACTCTCTGGGCTCGGCCATCCAGCCAGTTTTTTACCCAGCGAAGAGTGTACCTGTCTAAACCACGGGCCGCCAGCTTCTCTAGGAGAATACTGTGGGGAACAGTGTCAAAGGCTTTGCTGAAGTCCAGGTAGACAACATCAACAGCCTTCCCCTCATCCACTAGGCGGGTCACCTGGTCATAGAAGGAGATCAGGTTGGTCAAGCAGGACCTGCCTTTCATGAACCCGTGCTGGCTGGGCCTGATCCCTTGGGTAACCTGCACGTGTCCCGTGAGCGCCCTCAAGATGAGCCTCTCCATAACCTTCCCCGGCACCGAGGTCAGGCTGACAGGCCTGTAGTTCCCCGGATCCTCCTTCCGACCCTTCTTGTAGATGGGCGTCACGTTGGCAAGCCTCCAGTCATCCGGGACCTCCCCCGTTGACCAGGACTGTTGATAAATGATGGAGAGCGGCTTGGCAAGCTCCTCCGCCAGCTCCCTCAGCACCCTTGGGTGGATGCCATCAGGCCCCATAGACTTGTGAGTGTCCAGGTGGCATAGCAGGTCGTTAACTGCTTCCTCCTGGATCATGGGGAGCCTATTTTGCCCTCCATCCCTGTCATCCAGCTCAGGGGGACGGATACCCTGAGGATACCCGGTGTGGCTGTTAAAGACTGAGGCAAAGAAGGCATTAAGTACCTCAGCCTTTTCCTCATCCTTCGTGACAATGTTCCCCGCCGCATCCAGTAGAGGATGGAGATCCTCCTTGGCCCTCTTTTTGCTGTTAATGTATTTATAGAAGCTTTTTTTGTTGTCCCTCACGACCGTGGCCAGGTTGACCTCTAGCTGGGCTTTCGCCTTCCTAATTCCCTCCCTGCATGACCGAACGAGGTCCTTGTACTCTTCTTCACTTGCCTGCCCCTTTTTCCAGAGGTGGTAAGTTCTCTTTTTTTCCCCAAGCCTCAGCATAAGCTCCTTGTTGAGCCAGGCCGGCCATCTTCCCCGCCGGCTCTTCTTACGGCACATGGGCACTGCCTGTTCCTGCGCCTTCAAGATTTCCTTCTTGAAGAGGGTCCAGCCTTCCTGGGCCCCTTTGCCCTTCAGGACCGTCTCCCAAGGGACCCTCCCGACCAGTGTCCTGAACAGGGCAAAGTCTGCCCTCCGGAAGTCCATGGTAACGGTATTGCTCACCCGCCTCCTTACTTGGCTAAATAATGAAAACTCTATCATATCATGGTCGCTACGCCCAAGACGGCCTCCGACCTTCACTTCACCCACCAGACCCTCTCTGTTCGTAAACAGCAGGTCAAGCAGGGCACCTTCCCTTGTAGGCTCGCTTACCAGCTGCGTCAGGAAGTTATCTTCGACACACTCGAGGAACCTCCGGGACTGTTTCCTCTTAGCTGTGTTGTACTTCCAGCAGACATCTGGTAAGTTGAAGTCCCCCACAAGAGCAAGGGCTTGCGACTGCGAGACTTCTGCCAGTTGCTTGAAGAACACTTCATCAGCTTCTACGTCCTGGTCGGGTGGTCTATAACAGACCCCCAGCAGGATATCCGGCTTGTTGGCCTTCCCCCTCATCCTTGCCCATAAGCATTCAACCCCGTCGTGACAATCATCCAGCTCTATGCAATCAAAGCACTCCTTGACGTACAGAGCCACCCCACCGCCTCTCCTTCCTTGCCTGTCTCTCCTGAAGAGCTTATAGCCCTCCATCGCAGCACTCCAGCCATGCGAGTCGTCCCACCATGTTTCTGTGATGGCGACCACATCATAGCTGTTGCAATACATAGGGGTCAGTAAGGTGATTGACTCACTGCTATAGGAGGTCTCAATTAGGCAACTTAAATGCTACAAAATAAACATGGAATTCATGTCTCAGAATGTCACTAAGAGGAGAAAATTTTTGCTAAGCTGCTTTATTCTTAGTTGCGTTTCTAGAGATCCTTTCTTGGTATATATTCTTTGTTCTCTGCTATTTAACATCATTATCAGTCTCCTGGAAGGCAGGGACCTGGATCTGATGGTATTCTGGAGGCATGAACATTTAATTTCAACTTTCAGTTCATTTCAACAAGGCCAAATGTAAAGTCAGACATGGTAACAGCAAAATCCTCCATGCTACTATAGTCTGTTCTGCCAGATAGTGACTCTAAAAGATTAAAGAGTTACAGCAACTAATAGGCTGCATGTGAGCTTTTAATATGGTGCTCTGTCCAATAGAATAGCACAACCCTTTAGATGTAAAAGTAGGTGAATACCAAATAAGAGCACACCTACCTAACACTAGTTTGATTGCTGTCATATCTAGTCTTATATCCTCAGATCAAGAAAATTTTTGAAAAGGAGTTACCAAAGGAGCAGAGAATGACTGGAGGATGAAAAATATGTACAGACCAAAAGTCTCCAAGCGCTAAGTGTATTTATCTCAAAGAGAAGCAAAGAGGTAAGTTGATCACAACCTGTATGTGGATACACAGAGAACAGAGCACCTCAGTCTAGCAGATGTAGGTTAACATGCTTCAATGGCTGGAAGCTGAAACCAGACAATTTCAACCTAGAAAGCAGGTAACATCTGAAAGTAATTAATGATTAGGTTTCTAAGAATTGTGGAAGGGCTTTTATTCAATATGGGATTTTTTTTCAAAAGGTGTGCTCTAGTTCAAATGCAGCTATATAAGTTTCAACAGGAATGAATACTGCTAAGTCCTACAGCTTTGTTATGAAAAAGGTTAGATTAGATAATCACAGTGGTTTTTGGAAGCCTTTAAACATACCAAACCTACCATGAGGAGTTTGAGATTATTTATGACAGGATAGCATAGACAGCATGGAATATGATGAACAATGCACAAACTTTTCTTTTGGAAATAGAAATTACTTGTGTGAACTACGGAAATAGTTTGTGTCAGAATTAATACTTAGAACAGATACGGAGCAGATAACCCACATCATTAAGGGCACAACTCTGAAATATTCTTGGAAGGGCATTATTCTTATTAAAATAGTTATCTAATAGGCTTCCACAATGAGGTTCAACATCTTAACACACAGCTGGTGTGTTATCATGCTCTTCTGGCTGAAAAATACTGGTATGCACAGTGATGGCAAAGGGTAACCAAGCATGATACAGGAGTTGCCCCCACCCATCTTAGAATAAGGAATCTGCACAGATGGCTCTAACCCACCAGTGTTCTCTGCTTCCTAATATATGTCAGCCTTTCAGGGTAATAAGAGACACTAATCATTTGAAGACGTCTATCAATTTCTGACATTTAGAATACAAAAACTGAATCCTGAAATACAGAGCCAGAACTGTAGCATTTGCAATGCGCTCCTCTCGACTCTAATAAGGCCAACTGTATTGCCTGCATGCCAGTACTCTGCATCAGCCTGATCTGAATTCCAAGTCAAGGCAACACAAAGTAAGTGATATTAAAGTAAATAGTATCAAAAACGTAAAACCATGTAAGCTCATCAATTAAGAAATATGAGGAACATTAGAGGTGAATTCTTACAGAACCCTAAGAGTTGAGTCCCCACAGGATTAAATACAAGCTCCTTAACATCTTCCATTCTGACTGGTCAAGAGGAGCCTGATGATACAGAATTTTTTATCAAAAAGCCTTGCTATGAAGGAATGAAACCTCTTCCTTTTCTCCCTCCCTCAAAATATTGACAATTTTTATGTATGTTTTGAAATGAGTCAAAACAAGCTGTTTCCCTCTGGAAAGTAGCAATTAAGTATTTTATTTCTGGAATTACTTGAATTGGTCTCATTTTTATTAAATAAATGTAAAAAAAATGTACACTGTCTTATGGGAGCTGCAGTCTCTGTGCCCATTCCTTCCTATCTTCCAGATTCTGATCAAAGGCTGTAAGCAAGCAAAGAAAGAGGTGTCTAGAGGAAAAAAAGAATTGACCAGCACCCCCTGTATCATTTAACAGCAGCTACCTTAGAATACATTTGAGAGCCTCCTGGTTGAGAGTTTCTATAGGCGTATCATTCTTACATTTTTTGCCTTTCCCAGAAAGTAGATAAAAAAGCTGACAGTTTAGCTTGACTTTTAGGTCTACAGTTACTTTTGGGTGGCCCCTCCAACAGTTAATGAGAAGAACCTTGTTCACAAAAGTTATAAATAATGTGAACAAGAGCTCATTCCTATTTCTTACCTTATCTTTATTGGGATTAGAAGCATTTTCCATTACTATTAGCAGCTACTGTTTACAGAGAGATTTGCCTGCATTCAGCACAAGTCGAACAGGCTCTGATTTTTATGTCTACTTAGTCTGTGGTCAATCTACTTCAAAGGCACTTTGCTAAACTAGAGACAAAGCTATAAACCCTTCCTTGCATGCCCATGTCCTCTAGATAGATATCTAGCCTTAAGTTAATCACCACAGGCATGTAATTTAAGCCTGTAATAGAGATCTGAACAACTGAATAAGTTTCAACCTTTTTCTTTTCCTTTTTGCATACTCATCTTCCTGAATAAACGGGCCATGCCCAAGTATGGAGGAAAGAAAGGAAATGTATGAAGAAAAATCTTAAAATGAAATTTAGGAGATTCAGGAGATGCTTAGGCTTCACTTAGGCAAAATGCAACACATCTGCCAAAATCTTTGCATCTGCAGTAGCACACACATATGGACTCCATAACACCATGAAACTTTTTCTTAGTAGCTGTGGCCACTCACATGAGCTTCACTCCCCAGCTTCATTCTTGGAAACCCATTCCCACCAGCAAATTAATTGTACAATCTGTAAACCCTTTTGTGAACCGACTTTAAGAAACCTGCTGTTATTTTTCCTGCAAGAGTATTTTTAACCTAGGTCACTTATTGCATTCTGTCCACAGTGCAGTCCCATGAACATTTTTGGCACAGCTGAGGAAAAAGAGTGGGAAAAGGAAAAAAAAGACCAGAGATAAAGGAGATCAGAATCTGTTTAAGCTGTCATTGCCACAGGGGAAAAAAATGTAAAAGAAAAAAGAAAAGAAAAAAAAAGGTACCTGGAACCACCATCTAGTCATGAAACCCTTTTCCCACTCTTGAATATTCTTACAATTCCTTTTTTTGTCCTTTCTCTTCTGAACAAGCAGGACAGTAGGATTCTACTGCCTTTTACCAGCTCAAAAATCTCACAGAATCAGAGGAGAGGGATTTCCAGACCAGCATACTAATTGCATAAAATTTGCAGACGTAATATTTTGCACTAACAACATTTAGGAAGACTGCATATCATGATCAGTTTTATTTAAGGAGAGCCCAGATTTGGAGGCAGTGATTTCTTTGAAAATTAAGTTGTGCCTGAGAATTCCTGACAAACTATGTTTGCACCTTCTCACATGCATTTAGCCAGCTGTCAGTGGTGGGACAGATGCAGAATTGGTGGCTAGCCCTCTTCATCTCTTTATGCGTGGGTACATGACCAGAGCGGGGCTGGAACTTTGCCCGCAGGAATGCTCTTTGCATTCTTCCTTCTCCAAGTGTTCCAGGGCAGCCAGAAGGAGCCTGGACTTTATTCTCCATGCCTTAATTACAGTCACTACTAAACATGACACAGGTATTCCCACAGACTATTATGCTGTTGAAAAGAAATGAATTATTTGAGCTCCAGTACAAAACTCTGCTGTATACACTAGATTTAAATAGCATTCCTAAAAAAATATACAGACTTAAACCACTTTGTCAGTAAGCAGTGATGTGGAACATAATGTTAATTAAAATGCATTTGCAAGAACTTTAAATGCAAATTAAACTACAAGATTTTTGCAGAATCACCATTTTTCATTCCATCTAACAATAATCAGGATGATGCAAACACTATGCTTTGAATGTATAAGATTAAATTTAAAAATCTGCTGAGAGTTGAAACTGCAAAGTTTGGATTTTTACCAAATGACTCAGTAGAGCTTACAATATACTCGCTTTCTAGAATTCCTACAGCAACCATGTTTGGTTTTATTACGTAATAAGCAGATAGTAATCATTTGTTTCTAAATGCTTGTTTACTCTAGAAGGAGGTGCTGCATACTTTTGCAACAAATTTTGCATTTCTGATGACAAGAATGTTTCCTGCCAAAAAGAAGCTCTTTGAGCCGCTTTTATTTTTTGTTAAAATTTAACCTCATGTAACAAAGGGCTATAACTACAAACAAATATGCCACCTGACCTTTCTCCTCAATTCTTCTTGCAATCTATTTCCAAAAGAATTGAAAGACTCCATAGATATGTAGCAGAATACAAGTACTTTGCATTCAGTGTTTTCAGCTCAGACTTCATGCAGGTCAAACAGCAAAGTGAGCAAATCATGTTGCTATCAGATAGGTGCTAACATGTCTTCAGTAAGGAGTATGGAGCATTCAACTCAGTTCCCAAAGGCCAATCATATGCAGGCTCAGAAACATCACTGCCACATCTGATACTAATTGGCTATAAGCTGGGCCTCTCTCACAACAGGGAGCTAAGGAAATGGTAAGTCAAGGAGACAGAACAAACCTGTCATTATTTGAGATAAAGGTATAAGCAGGGTACCTTGGTGATACAAGCAATGTCACTGCCCCAGGTATATGGTTCTGTAAATAAAAAGGCCTTCACAGTTGTCAATATAGGACCATTCAGAAACAGCATATTCATTAAAACTAAACAAAAAGATCACTTTTCAAGCAAAACCACAGATTTTTCACAGGGACCAATTAAGGAGAAAATGATGCTTTTACATCACAGGTAAAAGTGATTTGTCATGACTTTTCCATTCTTACTCAAGCAGTTTTGCAATGCAGAAGCTAGACACAATTCTTATTGAAAGTACTCACCGTTAGGTTGGTAGTTTGTGTTGATCTTTTTTATTCCCTATCTCTTCTCTCTTAATAGGCAAAAGAAAATGCTTGCATTGTAACTTTCTATGCCTTTTTTTAACTAGACTTCTAACTTGGCAGTTATGCATCTTCTTTTGGAATGCTTTCATTAAAAGAATCACTGCACATATACATTTTCAGAAACAGAAAAATGCAGCTTGATTCATGTATTTCTGCAACACCTAGAATAATTTAGTGGATTCATTTCACTTTTTTTTCTGTTTCACCTTTCCCATAACTCAACATGAGGATATCTCAGCACTGTCAAATTGTGGAACTGTATAGCCTTTCATTAGATCTATTGAGTCCATACACACTGTAATGCCTGGTTATAAATTTGAAACATCAATATCTTCTGAAATAAGGAAGCTCGCTTCCTTCAATAGCCAGAATGCATTTGATTCAAACGTAAATTATTTCTATTCATTTAAAAGTCCCTGTAAGTTAATATTTTGCAGAGCATTCTATAACAGTAAAGATATTTCAAAGTAAGAGATTACTGTATGAGCTAAATGTGCATGAGCTAAATCCAACCTGCTTTGTCTACAGAGAAGCATAAGGTAAACTGCAGCTGCATGAGCTCGACTATGTCCATAGTCCTGGAAATGACATGAAGCTACCAGTTTCAGCCACATAAGCTACTTCTCCATTTTGAATACCACAAGGTTATGCACATATTTGGATTTTCAGAGGAAGTAGTAAACCAAGAGCCTAGGAGATTGAGTAACCATTAGCTTGTAGTACCCAGTATCTATTTGCCCTCATAAATTAATATGCACAAGTAAGATTTTTCTCCTCCATTTGCAACTTTGCACACTGCTGTACAGAATGCAGAGTTTTACTCTGTTAACACTCCTGGGAGTCTGTTGGTGAGTGGTACGCTAAATCATTTTGCACTGATTATTTCAGGGTAAATGGCCACCTGGCCCTTTTCTCTCTTGCAGAAGATGTATTTGTTCTTAATCTTTTCATTCTGAATAAAAATTTACAAAGTCATCATCCAGACTGAAAAATAAATGCTTTGCATTGTACACCTAAAGAAACATAAACAAATTCAAGTGACATTTCTAATTAAGCAAAGGTGACTTTTTAGATGATTGCACAAGGATGCAAAAGAAATCTATGGAAGTGAAAGAGAAAGACAGAGGGAAAAGGAGATGGTATTTGAAGAAGTTTCACTAACTTATTTAGGAAAATAAATTTAACTTAGTTTCATATAAAAGCTGAATACCAGTAAAAGCAAATGTCCTATTATATTTTTGGCACCTACTTTAATGTGCTGAGTCTTCTAACATTTTACAGCTTAGAACTAGGTTAACTACTTTAAGTTCCTTAAATGCTACTGAGTATTTTTGTTACATTTTCATATAATTAACATAAACTTGATATATGTTAGTAATTAAAAAATAAAATAAAATAAAAAAAAAAAAAAAACAAAAAAACCCAACCCACAACAGACAATCTTAGGCAGCATTAAAACTGCTGATTTGCAGTTTGCTCCTAAGCATACACAAGCTTATTCTTACATACCCCCAGAGGAGCAAGTTTAGGATGATTCAATAAATCCACCATTTAGAATCTGTAAAAGGAAACCATTAGCAATTAATGTTAATGTCTAAATGGAGTTAGATGTACTGTACTGTTTCATAAGTGGTATGCAAAAAACCTTAACTCTCTAGGGAAAAGAATATAGTATTATTCAAATAACTAATTTCAACCCTTCACATTCCTGCTAATACTGGTTTAAAAAATTAGCTGTTATTTTGACATCCAATTGAAATACCACATTCTTCAGCCCTGTCTACATGATGACAGAATCATATTCTAAAACCGTAATGTTCACATAAAAAAGGATTTCTTACCTTGCATTTGTATATTTGTACTCCTTCAAGGACCTTAGATGATTTGGTTTCCAGCCTTCCTTCTGCTAGATCTAAAATCTAACTTTCATCCTTTATATGAGCTCAGGCTATAATTTGGGGGGATATATAATGTTATTTGGGCTTGGGACACTGTCTACGCCATTTTCAAACTTGTATCTTTCTGTACATCAGTGTGGCCATTTTGATTCAGGTCTAAACATGTTCGTGAGCTTCAATATGGTCTTTCTGTCTCGGCAAGTAAAAAGATTAAAGTGCTTGATCATTTCCACAGAATACACTCTAATCTCCTATTTCACATAATCTAGACTCCTAGAGAAAACTAGACAGATGAAAGAGACCTTTCAACAGAGAAAACACCACATCACAACAGACAGTTTCCATTATGAAAGTTGAAGTACTGACCTAGAATGGATGTACATAGGCCCCATGATTTCAGTAAAAGCTGCACATACACTTAGTCAGATATGTTACTAATAAACACTTTTTTTAAGTCCTAATATCATTCATATTCTTTTAAACCTCTCCTATACACTTACAGACACATACATACATGTGTATAATATACGTTAGAAATAATACAAAAACATACATTTGCATATTTGTCTAGGTCACAGAGTAAAATATTAACAAATATTTTTCCCTCATAAACCAGTCTTCTTAAATTTTCTTCTCTCTGTGCCATTATAATATTAATCATTCAGAAACACTGGTATTACCGCTCATAGTCAAAAAACTATTTGCAAATCTCAAGAGCCTCGTATTTGTACTGGATTTCCATTCCTTGTTATTTATTCATCATTTTTTATGCTGAAATTAATAATTTTCAGGTGTCCATTCCCTGAGAAGAAAGTGTGATATGCATCCAACAACACAGCATGACTGAACAATAGATAAAATGAACACTGAATATTTTGGAAACAACCAAGGAGTGAGAATTATCTCCCCATACTACTAGGCAAGCATTAATAAATGTTTAATCAATTTTCAGAACACGTGACTGGACAAAAAATACTACACCAAACAAAAAAGCCCCTTCAAGTAGTTGATTTTTTTTTAATAAATGCTGTTCAACTGGTCCTTGTATTCATTAGCTTATAAGGGTCTCATACAAAGCTGGCAACTCATGGCTTAGACAAGTACACTCTTCGCTGGGTAAAAAACTGGCTGGACGGCCGAGCCCAGAGAGTTCTGGTGAATGGAGTCAAATCCAGTTGGCGGCCGGTCACAAGCGGAGTCCCCCAGGGCTCAGTTTTGTGACCGGTCTTGTTTAATATCTTTATCGATGGTCTGGATGAGGGGATTGAGTGCTCCCTCAGCAAGTTTGCAGACAACACCGAGTTGGACGGGAGTGTTGATCTGCTCAAGGGTAGGAAGGCTCTGCAGAGGGATCTGGACAGGCTGCATCGATGGGCCCAGGCCAATTGTATGAGGTTCAACAAGGCCAAGTGCCGGGTCCTGCACTTGGGTCACAACAACCCCATGCAACACTACAGGCTTGGGGACGAGTGGCTGGAAAGCTGCCTGGTGGAAAAGGACCTGGGGGTGTTGATTGACAGGCAGGCTGAATATGAGCCAGCAGTGTGCCCAGGTGGCCAAGAAGGCCAACAGCATCCTGGGCTGTATCAGAAACAGTGTGGCCAGCAGGAGTAGGGAGGTGATCGTGCCCCTATACTCAGTGCTGGTGAGGCCGCACCTCGAATCCTGTGTTCAGTTTTGGGCCCCTCACTACAAGAAGGACATTGAGGTGCTGGAGCGTGTCCAGAGAAGGGCGACGAAGCTGGTGAGGGGTCTGGAGCACAAGTCTTATGAGGAGCAGCTGAGGGAACTGGGGTTGTTCAGTCTGGAGAAGAGGAGGCTGAGGGGAGACCTCATGGCTCTCTACAATTACCTGAAAGGGGGTTGCAGAGAGGTGGGTGTTGGTCAAGTTTAAGCAGAATTAAAGTACAACTGAATATACCCAGAAGGATGAAATGCTACCTCGAATATCCTAGTAGAGAAAATAATTAGTCCTTAAAAGTTATCCAAATTAATCACAGATAATAGGAGAGAGGCCACATCAGATCCTCCTTCCTCTCTCCTTCTTTAATTGCCTTCATTTTATATGCAGATACAAATTAGCCTTAGATCACACTTGTAAAATATTAAAATTCCAGTGGGATTACCATTGGGCTAACTCGTATTCTGAAATGGATTGTACATTGGATGCATCTTTTTAAATATAAAAAGCAAAAAGCAAAATTTGCTTATTTTATTTGAAGTTTAAAAAATATGTTTATATTCATTTCCTACTGCTTGGAGCAAATTTGCACAATTTGAACACCTTTCTGGGGATCTGAAGACAAAGGTGTTTTTTCACAAAAACAAAGACCTGATCATGTCATCCAGATAACCTCCTTCCAGTACCAGATAAAAGATTGTTATTATTTAGTATTTCTTTTGTCATTATAAGCCGGAACACTGTCAGGGACCCATTGTACAAACAATGTTGTGATATTACCTGCCTGGCAGAATCACACTCTCTGGGATTTAAAACACAGAAAAGTACTGAGGACATGATAACAAGAGAGACAGGTATAATTGGATATGTTAGAAATCGTAGTGGACACAGTAATCATGACTGATTGCCAGGATAACTATTTTTCTATTTGCTTGTGCTTAGCACTTCTAAACACATTCAGCCTTGAAAATCCCATCTATGGAGCATGAATTGCTATACTAAAGCCCTGTGAGGGTGAATTAATAGTGCTCTTGTAATTCACACTTCCAGGAGTGCTTTTTTCATCAGTGTAAGCCACAGTGTTAATGCTATGTCTTTGTACTTGTATTTCAATGCAGAAAACACCTTGGTTTGTACTACTTCCTTTTGGCTATGATTCAACAAAGCACTTAAATACGAGCTTAACTTTAAAGCATGAGGAGTCTCACTGATTGTAATGAGACTACTCATGTGTTTAAGGTTAAGTATGTGCTTAAGTGTTTTGCTGGATTAGGACCTCAGATATTATTAACACTGATTTATTAGGGAATGGGGGGGCGGGGGTGAAAGAGAGAAAATGCATGTTTTGAGCTATAATGGCTGACTTTTTATATATTAATAGTGCCTGAGATGAAATATATACCTGAAATACAGGAAAAGGTGAGAATGTTTTTGTTCTGTGTCTCAGAAGTCCCAATAAATGTGTGACTGGGAAGATTGATTTTACATACAGTATCTTCCTGTTTCATTAGAAAGCCAAAAACATTGCATTTTTTCAAAAGAATTATTATTTGTTTGATTTATCAATAATGCTCCTGCTCTAATTATGGCAGGAATAATGAATGGATCTTCTGTCTGCCATGAATTATGCTGCCTTGTGCACAACTAGCCTGGTGGGCTTTAACGATGTCTCAGACAAATGAAACATATTAAAGTTTGTTATGCACAGCCACTTTCAGTGTAACAGAACTACAGGTCCATTTCTGAGCCAGATTTTTATGCAAACTATCACTTTAAAAAGATAAAAGAAAGGTGCTTCTAATTTCTCCCTTTATTGGAAGAGTGATTGACACAGGTTTGAAGAAGAACTGGTGCTTGCAATCTAGTCTCATTGCTCTACAGCCCACCAGTGGCTGCCGGCCGCCCTTTCTCATGCTGCACAGCATCTTGTGGTTCAGGAGGCCACGGTGACATCAAGCAACGATTGATGGGGATATTATGCAATGAGAATGAGAGGCAGCAGAATCTGGCCCGTGAGCTGAGGCCCTCAGCACACCATCGGACGCATCCTTCTTTGGAAGGAATATGCCACAATTTTTATCAGACAAGAGGTAACCTTCAAAGGACCTTATTGTTAATTTCAGAGCCATTTTCTTTCTAAAAATTTCATGATGGAGAAATAACTTGGCTACATTGATGGCTTTAGACTGAAGGATTTCCCAGTCTCACTTTGCATTTTGCCTGGCCATTTGGAGTGGTTACGCCTGTCACCTCATCACTAAATCCAGTAATGAAAATGGACCTTTTAATGAGTTACATACAATGCATAATTGCTGTAAAACTCTAACATCCTTTATGCAAATGATTCTTTGGAGATCATTAATTAGTTTTTGAGGAATATTAATTTCTCCAAACCAAAAAAAAATACATATTACTACAGGGAAATGGGCTTGAATTAGTTTTAACTATGATAAAATTACACTCTGTGACAATTAATCAAGTAGAGCACAAGAGAGCCTGGTTTAAAATGAAAAGTATACTGTTAATACTGCTTCCCACGGTTACAACTAATTAGTATGCATAAATAGTATTTTAAGAAGAATATAAGTTATCTGTGCCTCAGAATATTTCCTGCTTGCACCTTGATGTGAAAATAGCACAGATACCGATAGTTCAGAGGTACCCTTGTGCCAACATGATTATAGAAACATATTTCTAAAACATACAGATTTTAATCAGTGCCCCAAGAGTGCATCTATTTGTATCATAGGGCAGCTACAAAACAGCTTGAGTTCAGGCTATTAAAAAAAAAAAAGGAAAATAAAGCCAAGTGATTCTACCCTAACAAAACTGTGATCGAGATACTTTAGTACAAACAGAGCTGCCCTTTGGGCATCATATAAACTTATTATAAAGCATTGAAATAACACTACAAAGTTAATTTTATTAAAATTAACAATGCCTTCCTCTCCATCATTCTCACATTAAATGGAGCACTGAGGAAGAGAACAGTTGATCCAGTTTGCAAGATTATAAATAGCCACAGATTGTTTTCTGAATACTTAAAGGATACAATTCAATAAAAAAAACCCACTGATTGTGTTACATTGCCACTAAGTGAAGCCTTTATTTCTGGAAAGCTGAGGCAAACAATTTGTTTGCATACAAATATGGAGCCAAATACTGCCCCCAGATACACTCACATAAATCCAGACTATCTTTTGTGAATTCTTGTGGAGTTGCTCCACCTTACAGCTAGTGTAGCTGAGATGAGAATTTGAGAATTAAAAACATACTGACTCCTCAGTTCCCATTGATCCCAAGCATTGAATTCTGCAGCTGAAGAACCTCAGCCCTGCCTTTGTACCATGCTGGAGGTAAGCCAGGGTTCTCCCATCTTTCTTTCTCCTGGTTCACATAACTATGCAGCCAGCATGTCTCTGTGGATATGGCACTACAGCAGCAGAGGTATGAACACTGTCCAGGAAGCTGAAATATACTCAGAAAATTAAAACTCTCTTTTCTATGTGCAAAGTAAAGTGGCAGCGGTAGTAGCAGTGGCAGTCATAGTGGCAGTGGCAGTCGCAGTGGCTGTGAGAGGCGACATCCCCAGCTCCAGAACTGGTGTTGACCTTGACAGACTCCAGGAGCCAGCATTCAACAATCGAGTTTTCTTCCTCTCACCCACAGTGTAGGGAGTTCTTTCCATCTCTGAGGCTATACGTAATTTGTTCAGCAGATGTGCTCTGCACTATGCCCCTAGATCAGCAGAGGCAGGACAGTGATGGGCAGCCGAAGGAATCAAGATGTACTCCCAGCTCTTGCAGTCTAGACACAGCAAGGGCGACTCATAGCTTCTTCTGAGCATTCTCCAGGCTGGAAGTCCAGCCCTAGGGGTAAAACACTCTTGTCATCATCCTTGACACTTCCTTACTTATCCATAAACGTATAGTCCCCTTGATTTTGTTGGAATAACAATTGTGACTAATAATGACAAATAGTTTATTGGGTTTTTCTCAGAGGGCAGCCTGAGACATCTGATTACTCAACATTACTCTTTATGCTACGGGATTTAAGATCTAAGCAACCTGTCTGTGATACCAATAGAATGCTGTGGCCCTGGGCAATCATGACTGTTTCTACTAAGAATATTTATCCTTATGTTAAACTTTTAATATTCATGAAGAATCCCAGCAACAGGATAGATCTTTCTGAATAGTTCACAATAAATAAGTAAATAAATAAATGGGGTTTGTGCATTGTTTGCTGCTAACTCTAATCCCTTCCCTTCTAAACAAATCCTTTCAGTGCTCTAAGCAAGTACAATACACTATAAATGGGAGCAGGCACTGCTTTTCTGTAGACAGCTGTAATATGTTTATACCATGTTTCAAACTTCCCACGGGAATGAAAAAAGCTTTTCTCTTCTAATGATTTTTTTTTTTTATACGTGAAAAAAAAAAAATTGAAAAACACAGTAATGACCCAATCTAAATTAATATATCTCTGGATCTGTTGCTGGTATCCTCAGAAATTTTTTTAATTACAAGAAAAAAACATGCTGAATTATTAGTAGTTTGTGCTTCAGTATAATTTAAGAGCCTCACAAATATATTTAAATCACCACAATTGTATTAAATTATATTTCCTTGTAATACAGATTACATGTTTCCCTGCATTGGACAACCTGCATTTAACACCATATCATCTGGTATTAAAGGGAAAGTAAGATGTGCACAAAACTACACAGCAGAATTCAGGTTCAATAATTAGGCTTTTCCTTCAATGCAATACCCTCAATGCAAATTCTTGGATAATTTATTCAGCAAAGGCAGAAACAGAAACAAGGAAGGAGAAAATAAATAGTTGACAAAAGGCAGCATTTTAAGCTCCATAGCTAAGTTCTGTAGTTGATATATTTTGACAGCTTACATAAACGTCATTGAGACAGAACTGTAATGATAAATCAGAAACTGAAATTTGAGCACCACCCCGTTTCTTGCCAAATGTTACAGGTATTTTAGAGTAAAACCAATTTTTAATCAATTCTGTTGTCTGAATTCTTGGAACCTACTTATCCAATATGTTTGGATGCAAACAGAGAAGTTATTTCCCAAAAGTAATGAATTTTGAGCCAATACTAAAAATGTCAACACCTTACAAAAATTCAGTGTCACTGGAACAAAATCCTTTGCTTGGAAAATCTTGGAAAAGTAGAACTGTTCCCACTTGCATGCTCAGTTGAATTTTGTCCAAATAAGTTGATATTGGATGTTTTTATTTTTAATACGTCTGGAAGAATACACTAATGTGTAATTAATATGCAACAAACAAAAAGATGATGAGAAGCTAGAAGAAGTTGTTATATGATCTGCTTTGGAAGGAAATATCATGGCTAGGTTTCAGTTGTGTATTAAGACAATGTAAGTGTCTACATATAGGCAGCGACATGTGAGCTAAAGGACTAAAATCTCATTACACTCAGTGGAGTACACAGCCTCTCTGGGGCCCAGAAAATATTCAGCTCTCATTAGGGATTCTCCTCAGTTATCTAGACACCGGCAGCTGGTACTCTTGCAGGTGTCCATGGGCATCCTTTCCACATGCGAGATGCAGCTGCTGAAGGTCTCCCTCTATCAGACCTTGCATTTGCCCAACTGATACAGGTGTCTCATCCTGCAGCACTGCAAATGGCTCCAGATGCCAATGTTTAGGCAACTCAGTCAAGTCTTATGACTATTTTAGAGTATGCTTTGTGAGATTTCATTAAGAAATAATCAATTCTCTGTCCTTTTTGAATGTCTTCTTAGAGCTGTTTTCTCCTATGGATCTTCAGCACTGCTTATCATGAACCGGGACATTGACTCCAATACAGATACTTGCTGTTTTCCAGGACAGAAATTCGACTTTCTTCTCACATGTAATAGCAGTTATGGGATACCTTTACTTAGTCACCTGGATTTGTAAGATCAATAAACCAGCATAACACAGCTAGCTTTAGAAACCTCAAATGCCAATTTAAAATTATTTTTCAAAGCTAACTTACAACCTTAATAAGCTAATCTGTGATCTCTTATCCATTAGATCAGCACTGTCAGCATACAATAATGAAAAAAAAACCCTTATGAAATGCATTTTTTAAAAGTCTGTAAAAGTCTTTGTAAAAAAAGTCATTGCAAAAGTTACTACAATTCTGAACAATAACAACTGGAATGTGGGGTTCCTGTAGGAATAACATGAGTATAGGATCCTGACATCTGTGAGAAGTGTTCATTTTTCAAAACATGCTGTCAATATGTCATTAATATTAAGAGAAATAAGGTTAGTAAAGTTCAATATATATTGAAGAGTTTCCTTGACATTTAACACATCATATTAAAAGCTTCTTCAAGAAGAAAGAAATATCAACTTGTCATCTAGAGATTGAAATTGAACTGCTCTGAGACAAACTGCTGTTTCTTCCCCATGATGAAATTCACACGATGGGCAAAATGTCAAGATAAAAATAAACTATCTGGGAAAAAATATCAAAAGAAATATAGCCATTGTTACAGTTACTGCCAAAATAATCTAGAAAATCCAGTTGCTCCCCAGTAATAATATGTGACAGAAATCCCCACACATTCAGATCTGCTCTTGAAACACAGTGGAAAGTATTACTGAGGGTATAGTCTCCTGCTCCATGTAGTTTGTGAAATTCCCTGGGAAGAAAATAGCTCCATTTTTTATGATAGATCATATTTTCATATCACAAAGCATAAAAAAATATTTCCTGATTTTTGAAAAAACATTACGAGTAAAGAAGAAACACTATAGCTCTATGAAATACCATGCAGTGAACCTGATTGCCAAATCACGGCTAATCTTAGGGGGAAAATTTTACATTGAAAGACTGCTGAATAATTTTTCTGAGTATATTCATTGGTAAAAACTATTGTGAAGATATTTAAATATATTGATGAATGAGCAATATCATGAAAACTAAGTAAAGAGCTATTAATAGGAAAGCTAGGATAAGACCTATTATTTTTCAGAACAGATTTTGATGTCTGGAATTACTACAGATCTGCTTGCTTTACCACCGCTCAGTCTTCTGCTTTTTGTGGCCATGACTCTTCAAGAAAAAAATGAGTATTCTCAATTCTTCTTTGTAGTAGCCAAAAAAATGTGTGTGCTTGCTTACGGTTTGTAAGTGTAAACTCTGGTTGCCAGTTAAGGACAAGATGTTACGCTAAAGCTTGCCACAAATCTAAAAAGTTTCCGTGATAAGTATCTCATGTTATCTAACATACCAAGTATGTCCTATTATTTAATTAGCATTTTGGATATATATAGAAACTTAATCTATTCTTAGCCTTTATCTTCAGTTCTTTACATATGTATTAGTGGCATCATATATTTTAGTGGCATCTTTTTTTTTTTCATCTAAAAACTGAACATACATCTCTCTTCAATAAAGATGCATGCTCCAGAATTTGAGTTTCAATTTAAAATTCAAGAAAATACTTCACAACACTCCATCTTCCAAGTGCCTTTAAAACATCCATTGTCAAATGAAAGCTCAGAAACTTATATTCACCCTTTCACCATGTTTTCAAAGATCTTATATGATAAACTCTCCCCTAGACCCAGTGACAGAGAAGCCAGTAACTATTTAAAAGGATCACCCCTTTTTCCAAGAAAAAGCAGTGTACAGAAATTTGTTAAGCACGTATCGCAAATGTAGGTGTGACTATATTTTTTATCAACTGATAAAAAATTAATTCTAGCTGCTTGTTTGGAAATTAATTTTCTTTGAAGTTCACCTTTTTTTTTGCCACCACACCTCACTGTTTACTTGAAAGGTAATCTTTGACAGGGAACAGTTCTTTCTAGATTGGCATTTTCAGAATGTAGTCAGATTAATCCATTGGCGACAATGAGAAGATGTAGAAAAAATATTATAAGAATAATTTGAAGAAAACTCATTTTCCTTGCAGTTGTGCTCTGTGAAAATTTCAAGAAAGCTCAAGAAAAAAGGTGTGATCTATTCTGAAAGATACAGAATGTGTTCTTCATCTAATTATCTGCCTTTTAAATTCTCCTTGAAAAGGCCAGCTATAAGAGACATAAGACTGAATTTTCATTCAGGATTCATCATGCCAGCTCTTAATAGTTCATGCTTTTCAAAGCAATGGGAAATTTCTTTCGCACACACACACACATAAGGCAAATACACACATAAAAATCCAACAAAATCCAAATTATATTGAAAGAACACCATAAGACTATTGAGGAAAGCTTTCAAATGTTAAGAAATGCTCATCTCTAATTTTCCTGTGCATCCTTCATTCAGCCCTCTTTGTGCAGAGGCTTCATGACAAAATCTAATTATGTGATCACTTTTCTCTTCCACAGGACCTCTGCTTCATTCAGTGCACAGAATGTTCACATAATGAGCAACTACTCAATATTTTGTTTTCTCCTCATTTTTCAATGTGTGACCTGAGGCCTTATTTACTGCAGACTAGTCAAACCCTTCTCTCAAGACAGAATTGTTAATTTCCTCATGAGTTTCTCTGGTGCTCATCTCCACAGTACCTAAACAATTAAAAATATTAATTAACCAGTGTTCACAACACTCCTGCAAGATTATAGAGAACCAAAGAGCAAAGAAATTAAGGTCAAGAAGGTCTACTAATTTGGTGTCTGTAGACAACAGTCTCCTTCAGTGCATATTTCTTTTCTCTTGTACAATGACTTGGACCCTTTATTAAAAACATGTATGTACTATAAAATTAAAGCCTGTAGCATAGTACATATGCAGAAGGCAAAATTACGATTAGAAAAGTAAAGCGAATTCTGAAATGTCCTGACTATGGAATGATTTTCCTTCTTGATGTTAATAAAATTCCTATAAGGAAGCTTTTTTGTGAAATTAGCTAAGATTTTAATTAAAAAATCCAGTTCTATCACGTCATATGAAACTGAGAGCAACAAGGGTTTCTATCAGGATGAGAAAGTTTTGTGCTACTTGCGCTGAAAGAGTAGCTGACAGCCGTAACAATTCATCAGCTCTTGTGTGGACCAGGAGCAGGAAGGACCAGGACACTGGGTGAAATTTGTGGATGCTTGCTGGTACCAGGGAAATGGCATGAAGTGGGAATCCTAAGTTCCACTACAGGCTTTGCAGGCCAACACATTCTTTGGGAAAGACAACCTTTTTTGCCTGCATTCCTCTTCCCCCACAAGAGTGATTCAAACCTCTCCCTAGCCAATCTCTTCTCCACACCTTTTTTTTTGATAATCCCATTCTGTCTTGCAGGAACTTCATGTTACAAGACATGAAGGATAACATCATATAGCCATGAAAATGTTTAGGAAAAGTAATTTAAACCAACCATAACTAACAATATATAATATTCGTTTTTCCAACAGATCCAAAACCAGATAGTCAAAAGTTCTTTCATTTCTTTTCATCTCTTGGCTGAGAGCTTCATAACGTCTGTCCCTTTGGTAGTTTTTTTTTTGTACTGATACATCTTGTGAAACATTTCCCATCAAAGACAGAAGGTCTTTGAAAAAGGTACATCTGTTAAGATTCAAGCCATCAGTATGCATTAATATCTGACCTTTCCTCTGCAATTTAACCTATTACTTGGACTCTGAATTAAAGCTTATTTTTCTAAAGGAATTTAAGTTTCCCAAGTCATCCTCTCTCACAAGGGCATAATCACCTACTTGTCTGAAAACCTGGCTAATTTCCTTGTGTCATGCCTGGATTACAAGGGCAAGTTGGAGCAAAAGTGAAATAAAGCAATATATCCTTTTCTCCTTCTACTTCTCACTCATCAGTGAGGCACAGGCTCCTCCATCATGAGGGATGGTCTCAGCTGAGCAGTTGCACTGTTGCCACTTTCCCCATTTATACACAGGAGCAGATAGCTTCTCACCTACTGCTATCTCTTGAGGGCTTTACTGCAGTAATGTAAATGAAGTGTTCCGTTTAAAAAAAAAAAAGAGCACAGTTTACAGACCCTTTGAAATTGTTGTGTTTAGTGACCTCTAGTGCTAAGGGTCTGAGTTTATTTTCACGATGTATTTTCTTCTAGGATAAAACACATACACAAATATATGCTGTAATCAGCCACAGCTGTGTTCAAGGATGCATATGAACATTATTTTCCTCTCCTATCCTACTCTTTAAATATCTGTTCTTTTTTTAAAAGAAAGTTATTGCCATGTGCTTGTCCAAACCTGCCATAGTGTTAAGCACATTAGTGATGAGTATAAAGATTCCCCTCTCAGAGTGAAAGTTTTAAGGCTCAGTCTCTGCTATGTTCAAGAATACAGGGAATATGAGATAAATTAGAGAGGGTCTCTAGTTCTAGAAATTAGTCTGCTCATTAGGGAACAAAATTAACTCTTTATATCTGCCTTTACTGAAATACACACTGCCTGATACTCCATGACTCTGATCATGAACAAACCACAGAAAAAGCATTGTATGCCAAGTCAAATACTGGCATGCTCTGAGTAATCACGAAGAGATTTGCATTTGGTTTCATGAATTGTATTTAAGGAAAAGATAAAGTTTGTAACCAAACAAATGGTATTTTAGAATAAGGGAATATGCTTAGAGAGAGCCTCAAAATAAATTATTTCCCTTCTCTGTTCATTAATTGTCCTGAACATATCTGCATACATAGGTGTACCTAATTTTTTTCTAAAACAGAAATTAGGAACTCTTCCCCAGAGAATCTAAACACTGCTATGGGGTATGACATAACTGTGGATTAACGGTAGAATAAGGATGGGGTTTGACTGATGGAGCTTCCCCATTAAAGACCAATATCTGACGATTTTGATGGGACTCTCGTTTATGTGATATTAGGTCTTAGGTATTTAACACCTGTATGCAGAAACTTGAAGTAAAAGGCTAGCTACCTCACAGCTGAGATAAAGAAGAGTGTTCCAAACCAAGGGAATATTAGGAAACACTTAAAAAGTACAAAAGGAAACAGAAAAAATACAAGCGCTACTGGTAGAGTGGAAGAGAGGGAAAAAACAAGGCTGTGGAATGCAAGGCCAAGTGAACAGGGACCTAATTTCTTAAATTCTTAACAAGGAAAACAAAACACCAAAGACATTAGAATAGCAAAAATAGGAGTTCAAAGAGTAATATGACAACAACCAGCTAGGTTTCAGCAGCAGTGATCTGAACGAAGCACTAGGGAGGGCTAGGGGAAGGATGAGATAATGTCAAATGAGAGTTGCCAAAGAGATCACAGCCAGCAAGAAAATTGAAGAAGCTTGGGAAAATTTTAGCTGCCTCAGCAAATAAAAAATGATTGACTCTTCAGCACTACTTTGTATAAAAAGAATTTGCAGATAGCCTAGACGTGAAGGATGAATAGCAAAGACAAATGAGTTGGAAATGACACAAGGTATGGCCTCAGCTGTGAGGTAATATGGTGGTACTGTAAATATGCTAGAAAATAGGAAAAAAAGAGAAACTTTTAAAGAAAAGCAAGGAGTGAGAAGCTGAAATATTTGCTGGGCTGGAAGAAAATAGCTTGAGCTATAGAAAAGGAGTTTGTTAGCCTCTGACATATTTTGCAGTGTAAGAGCCGCTGGGACTGATAGGAAAAAATCAATTTAAAATGTAAAAGATCAATTAAAGTGGTAAGGTGAAGGGTACTGAGAAACCTAAAAAAATTAAGAATTAAGAATACTCAAGGAGGATGCAGCCCTGGCAGCTGGGTTCCACTGCCAAGAACCTCAAGGTAGGAGGATATGACCAACTTTGTCAAAAGCAGAAAAGAGAAACTTCTTACCTGTTCACTGACACCAAAGCAGTTTTCATAAACTCATTTTAAAGTGTTGTAATTCTGTTTTGTTCAAACATTAAAAAGGCAAACAATGAAAAGAGCTTGCTCTCAAGTGTGGGATGTTGATGACAAGGGAATGTACTGGGAAAAGCACTGGAAGACAGTGGCTAATAGCTCATTGTTGTTATCCATCCATCAACCAGATGGTGCAGAAAAGCACAGGGAAAAGGAATTGGAAATTACATTTCTGTAACTCCACGCTTTGGATGTAGTAAAGTAGGCCTAAATCTTTATTTTTAACTTAATCGCAAAGAAATTTACTCCGATATATTGTCTTGAAAACATCATGCAGTTTAACGAATGTCATTATAAGTACTGTTTCTCTTGGTTTGAGTTCATTTTCATATTATTTGCATTCCTTATAAGCCTGCTTGTGACATAATTAATGTGCCTTTATTTTTATGTACAGCACATATATGGGAGAAAAAAATCCCACACTCCAGGGAAACTCAAAGAGAACTACTAAATACGGAAATGGAGAAGAGCCAATCCAGCTAATCAATAGCCTAAATATTTTTTAAATAAAAACAATGAGCAAGAGCCTCAGACTTAATTAAATGTGTTTTAACTCCAGTAGCACAATGGGCACTTAACAACGTTTTAAACAAGCAGCTAAGAGTTTCTCAGAGCAGGGAGTCCTTGAACAGCATGAAACTAGGGCAACCAGTTTATATTTCCTACTTTGAACCTTTGGATGTGGAAAATGAAGAGGGAAGAAAGGACCACTCCAGGACTGTGGGGGAGAAGTTTGGCTGTGGTGCTATTCTTGTTGCAGCAGCTTCCCTGGCAAAGCCCCAGCCAACTGAACCGAGATCACTAGAAGTCACAGCCCCACTACCTCACAACTGAGTAATGAGATAGTGAATAGAAAAAGTTGCTCTCCTTTCTGCCATCTATGTCTTTTCCCATCACTCCAAGACGATTCAGATTGATACCTTTCACAAACTCACTGGATGCAAACATATACCCAGTGCAAAACTGGAACTTCATCACAAAAGCAGATGTCTCGCTCGTTTTACAGTCTAAATATAGGAATGAAAGAGAGTTTCCTTCATTACCTTTGTGGGAAAAAATCACACTGTAAGATTTAAACTGAAATCTCATGATTTCATACAAAAATAATTATTAGATCGTCTTTATGAAACATACTATGCTCAAACTTCTGAGTTTTTATTTGTATCTTCAGGAAATGCCACAACAGTTGTCTTAACATCAGTTGGACCAATGAGATTTAGTCACCTCTTTTCCGACAAAGTGCTAATTCCCAGTGTTAGAAAAGAAAAGAAACAAAACAGTAAACATGAGCAAAAATATGTCCAGTAATAACATGAACAATCTCTGCTATCCTATTAATATATTTGTCCCACAGACATTCATAATTGATTAGCATATTACATTATAAAAGAAATGTAGAACTTTTCGTGTTATGATTGAAATTTGCATCTAAAGCACAGATGGAAATTAATTTACAGCACTTTTTTCCTCTGCTTATTGCAATGGACCCTCAACTAACAACAAAATGAATATTCAAGTAAATGATGTTCCCTTCCAATGTTTCAAAACGTTGGTCTGCTGTTGAGCTGGGTTTCAGAATGCTGATCGGTAACACAGAAAGAGCAGCAGTGGTGAGATCCTTTAACTAGCACAGAGTCAAATCAATAAATTTTAAAAAGAGCAGTGCAGTGCCATGCTGACTTGCCAGTTCAGGCCATCAGCCTACATACCCTGAGGAGGACCACATTTTCAAAAGAACATACCTCCTACTCTTGAAAATTTTCCATAGTTCTGGAGTACCCTAAATACTGTATTTATATTTTCTTCTGTGCAGCCTAATCACACCTTTGCAAATGCACCTATAATTCTCAGTGCCTCTGTTTCTCCATCTGTCAAATGTGGATAAAAATACTCTTAAATTACAGAGCTGCTGTGAGGCTTAATTTATTAATGCATTTACTGTAAGATTCAGAATTGAAAGGAATCATACACATGAATTATTATTATTAATAATATTATTATTATTGTTCCATTTCAAAAATATTTTGAAACAATAAAAGCACCAGCAAAAGATGGTACTTTGAAAACATTGGTTATTAAATCCTTTTGAATATTACTGTGCTGAAGCTATCAAACAAATCCATTTCATCATACAGCAACAGAACATGTAAAATCATTACAAAAGATGCTTAGTTCAAAAGAAACGGAGTTTTCTGCAGTCATGAATAAGTCTTTTTCTTAACTATATGAAAAACTTCAGACAGTGAAAGCAGGCAAAGTAACCATGATTTCTCTTGAGAATTCTTGATAATAATAACACTATATATTATACAGTGCATATGTATGACAGTTAGGAATCTATCAGAATTTCTGAAACAACTCTTTTTGCATGAACTCGTATAAGTTGGCTGAACATTGCAGCAAAAATGATAAACTATGGTTCTGTGAGAAGCTAAGTCAAAATAGCCAAATTTAAGAGCCTGAAGCAAATCACAAAAGCTATATTTAGGACCCTAAATCAGGGGCCTTATTTCACAGATACTTAGCATTGCTAGTTGCCTTACATGCCATAAGCAATCTCATCATGGCAGAAGTGTCACCACCAAATGCCTTATACATTTGCATGCTGCTGTTCTCATCCTCTGGAGCCCGCAATCTTGTGCAGTCACAGGTGTGCAGAACAGCACTGCCTTCTACCAAATCAGTTTCCACAGCTGACTAGGACTTGCTATTTATATCTTCGCAGAATATTAGCTTCATAGGATTCTACATAGAAGTACTGTAAGAGACAGACTGTTATATGCATTATATTACAATTATATTCCATATATGAACTTTTTTCCAGAGGAAATATATCCAGACAGGAACGTGCTGCAAGATTAGCCTATAGAGGCATAAAACTGAATATTCATAGTAAATCCATTAACACGGAAGTTTTAATATTAACAGTAATTCTCAGGAAAACTTTAAGAAGAGCTCCACTTCTACCAGACTTGCACTGCACTCAGTTTATATTGTAAAACTTAACAGCACTATTAACAGACTTGATTAATTAGGAAAATTGAGTGCCAGAGTTTAAGTAGATTCAGGAAGCGTGCTATAGATATGTATGAATTTTCATAATATTTTATTTTCTCTTTTCTCAGCTGGTAATAGAAATTCTTTCAAGCAGGAGTAGCCACAGCTGTTGTCCTTAAATATTTGGCTGTTTTGCTTACAGTAAGATTAAGTTACCTCAAAATCTGCAGTATTGGTTTTTACTTTGTACATTTGAAATAAGAAATGCTCTAAATAGTGTGAATAATACAGTTAGTTTACTGAAAATCCTTAGGGCATAGACATATGTTGTGAATGTAGCTGCAGCAGTTTGAGAAATTACCACCCCACAGCTCGAAATTACACCCCACACACAGCTGGAGCACCCTAATTGTCCATATGGGCAGTCATAGTTAGTTCCCATGAAAAGCAGACAGCTTTGCTCCAGTCACCTTCAGAGGAACAGAAGAAATCCTGCCAATGGGACAGAACAATGTGGAGATGGTGAAATCCTTAATAATAGAGCAGAAAAGGTAAAAACTATCAACATTTTGTTGGAAACAAACAGGAGCCTGGCCCTCCCTCCTTTACTCGGGAGCTGTATTTTAGCCAAGACCCTCACCCTTCGTCCTTGCCTGAGCTATGCTATCGATATGTCCATGTTTATGTCCAAAAATTGTGATAACAGTCCCAAAGCCCTAAAAATCCTAGGCAAGGTGAAATCTGGCCTGCAGAACTGTGCAAAGTGGGCAGTAGAAAGGAAACATGGAAGGGCACTATACCCACAGCCTGTAGGGAGCAGCACCCCTTCAGAGCCTGGCTCCGGGTGGCTCTCACAGCCTTGCTGACCACTGTGGTTTTCTCCCACTTGGAGTGGCATTTCCCCTCCAGCTCCGGCCACCTCACAGGAACTTGTCAACTGTTTTTCAAACGTTTACTGCCTGGGAGAGTTCACAGCCCTCAGCCAGGCACTCTGGCTGAGGAAAATATAAAGCAGAGGGAGAATTAGCCCTGTGGAGAGAGGGACTCACCAGAGCTTTTACACTGGAAAGAGGGCTGTTCATACCAGCTCACAGAAAATGCCAAGGAGCTGGGGAAGGAGGACAAGTTCTAAAAAAAATCTGGTGGAATAAAACCTTTTCTCCCATTTACCTTCCACTGCCATGAATCCTTCTTGGATCAAACGTCCTAAGACATTTCCAAAAAATTTAGAAATAGGTGCAATACAGGCACTGTCAAACAGTCCCTGAAGGTTACAGCATTCATATAGGCTATAAAAGACATACATTGAAATAGAATCATAGATTCATAGAATGGACTGGGTTGGAAGGGACCTTTAAAGGTCATATAGTGCAACCCTCCTGCAACGAGCAGTAACATCACTGACATGGATGATTTCCCTTTTTCTGAGACAAGAAGATGTCCTGCAAATGAGATCACTCAACCTCCCTTTCTGAAGATGTTTCACTGCACTTAAAATACAGAAATAAATATATAAGCCTGCAGAGTGAGAAGGATTCGAGAGTCTTGTGGGTATTACCTTCTCCTGGGAAACCGGCATTTCAGTCAGCGCTCCCATGAACATTTACACAAAGAGAAAAAGCTCCTAGAGGAGACATTAAAAGATACTCCGCTGAGAATGCCCTGTTTGGGATTAAGCACCAGAAAGGCACTTACGCACTGCTCATTGCTGTCAAGAGTCTACAGTATATTGGCTTCAGAGAGGAAGCCAAACGAAGAAGTTCCCATGCTCTCTTCTTCCCCCTCTCATTCTCTCCCACACTCACACATCCTCAGGTATGGGGCAATGTTACTGTGAGGTCATACTAGTATAAAACAATGAAGTTATTACCACAGAAGAACAACAACAACAACCACTACCCCAAAGATGGTGTTTTGACCAGAATCGTTTCACTAATCTGACAAACAACATAATCCCAATCAGCTGTGCGAACACGAAGAAAGGCTCAGAGATTTGCAGTACACAGATGGGAACAAGTAGAAGGAAAGTACTTTTTAGCACAGAGAAAGGTAGACAGGAGGGAGAAAGAGAAAGAGAGAAGTGTTTATGGGTCTCTGCCATAATGGGACTGAGCTGCCTCTGGGCAGCTCTGAGCCTAGGCATCTGAAGACTATCAGAGGGAAATTAGACACTTGAGTGAGATTAATTTCATTTGTAGCTGCATAAGTGTTAGACACTCAGTGTAGCAGTAAGTTACAGTACGTCTAGGTTCCCTAAACAGTCTATGGAGAGATGAAGATCATTTCATTTCATCTACCTTAGACACCTGTTCAGGATGGAATGAATCCCGCTCTGGAAGAGCTTGGCTGTCTACATTGGCTATAAAAGGGGAAAAAATAAAAATATTTAAACTAGACATTTGATATTTGTATTACTGAAGTTAGATGACTTCCACTCCTAGGAACTTCCATAGTAGATGGCAGCTGAGAAAACGTTTCATAGATGCCAGACTTGTCTTCAGGATGGTCCCTTTTCTTGCAGGTGCCTTCTTCCTTTAGGTATGTGGCCCCAATCTTGCTTGTTATCAACTTCTAATGAAGGTGATGGTAAAAATCAGTGTTTTGCAGTATTGGTACACTACTGGACATACTGACTATACCTCCTTTCTGAGTGGTAACAGCTACTGTAAAACCCAATGTTATTGTGCACATATAGTTACAGTTGGTTTTCCCCATGTAAAACACATTGCACTTTAATTACCCATATTGGACTTCAACTATCCTTTTACTGTTCAGTCATTTAATACAGGGGGATCCCTCTGCAGCTCTCTGGCACTGCCTTTCAATTTTGTTGCCTTACATATTCTACCCTTGTCAGTAAATCTTGTCAATTCACTTCCTTCTCCTTTTCTTCATTGTTTATGGACATATGAAATAGCGAAGGTGTCGGTAAAGGCTCCTGTGGGTCTCCACTGATAACCTTTTACCACTGTAGAACAGCTCATTTAGTCCTACCCTCTTGTTTCTCTATCTTTCAGGTGGCAATCCACAAAAGGACTTTTCCCTCTTGCCATAGGGACAGTTTTGATTTCGTACAAGCTTTCAGCACGGAGTCTTCCTAAAACACATTTTGAAAATCCAAGCATAGCATATATACTTGGATATAGCAAGTTGAATCACCCTTAGTGTGTGAAATTACTGCCATGTTTTATAAACTCCATATTATCAGAGTGCCTAAGAGTGTTGTGGACAGTGTATTTATGGTTAATTCATCTATAATCCAGATTTATTCATTCACTAATAAAACTTGACACTCAGTATTTTCTTTTTTAATAAAAATTTCCCATAATATTTCTTATATTTTAATAAAATAGAGATTGTGCAAGTAATCTCATCTCTTCCAAAGTCAAAACGGGCCTCATGAAAATTGGCATTTAGATGTAGATTACATATTATGCTGGATATAACAGATGAGGTTATCAGGTTTTACAATTACAAAGGAAATGTATTGATAAAAGCTAAACAACACAAATTAAACTGATTCTTGCCAATAACACTTGACCATGACGAGTTCCTGTCTGCCCACCTGTTCATATTAATCTTTTAGGCAGCATGAAATTAACAGCCTGTATTCCACTTGTAAAATAATTTTATTGATAGACTGCACTTTAAAAGGTTTAAATTTCTCTTTTCCTTCTATTTTTTAAAGAGCTCCTCCAAAGGATTCATATTTTAGCAAAAATTCTCTCATCTTACAGTATGACCTTAAGCAAACCATACAGCAACGTGTGCCTATTGTGCCATCTTCAGGATATTTTTGGAATAAAGTTATCCCAGATTTTGCAGTCTTTCACAACGAAAGGAGGAGACACTTTTTTCTTTTTTCCTTTTTTTTTTTTTTTTTTTTTTTTTTTTTTGCATTACTCAAGTCAAGGGGCTAAGAAGTTCAATTAGGGAATTAGGGAAGTTTAGACAAAGGAAAAAAAAAATGGTTTTACCACAACGTAAAACAGCTTCTTTTTTTTCATCCTGAGAAAAATGGCCTCAGGCCACTACTTTGTTAGTTGAACGTTCGTTCTATTCTCTAACATGATAAGGAGATTTGATTGTTGTATTTCTCTGTTCCAATAGAATTTATTTGTTGGAAATCCACAGTACTGTTTTCTGATCTGAAGTAGATGAAGTACTGCATGGAACTTAACGCTGCAACTTTTGCTTTTGTTTTTTATTCTTCTCTGATTTTGCAGCACTGAGCATGGTGGAAAATAATGTTGCACCACACTCTTTTGGTGAACAGCTTCAATTTTATCATGACCCTCTGATGCTTCAGTGGTTTATTGTTTGGGACTGAGCTGAAGCTTGCTATCTGGTGTTTTTGACTTGTGTTCACTCTTTAATGCCAGCATCATCAAGTCCTGGCTGAAGCAAACGTGATTTCCGCAAAATGTATTTCTAAAGGCACCTGGGCTACAGCAGGGAGTTTCTCCTTCTCATGTAGGACTAAGGAGTATGAACAGCCTGTACCTTAAGATTCAGCCCTGACAACATAGGACTGCGTGTCGTTCTCATGCAAACTGGTGTGAATTAAGTTAACAGCCTCTGTGTGAATGGGAGCTATGAATACAGCAGGATCTAGTGAGCTGTAGCTGCAGATCAGGGTGAGCCTAATCTCCACAGAAAGGAAATGCACAGAATCCCAGTTATTTTTACACTAACAAATTGATATTGTTAATGAGCTACCACAAACCATCTGCATTTAAATGCACTGACATTGTATTTGCTTGGCTCTCCCACATGCCAACATGAATCAGACGTGTCCTTTCTTGCAAGAGGAAATCTATTGCTCATGAGGAGGCTGTAGTCTCCATAACTTGCAGCCTCACACCTGCTTACAGAGAAAAAAAATGTTAATTTCCTAATAAATACTGAGAAAGCAAGAAGCTCAGAAGAAACCACCAGATTGTTAGTGGAGCTATGCCATGACCACAGAACTATGGCATAACATGAATTTCATGGTATGCAGCTCAAGGAGATAAATAGAAAAGAAATCCAGTCCATGTTGGAAAGGTCTATTAAGTATTTCTCACCCAACAGATTAATGATCACACCTGGAACTTCTGTGTAACCTCTCCTAACATACAGCAAAGTACGAGCTCTTCTTCTGAGATGATCCTAAACCAGTTCTATGATCAAACTAAACTGCACCACCCTTTTCTACCTACGAGGTAAACCATGTCTTCACACTTTCTCTGAAGAAAACCCTTCCAAGGGGGTTGCCTTCTGAGAAGAAAAGCTTTATGTTAGACATGAAACCAGTTCAGTTGAAAATGGAGGTGCTCAGAAGCATGAATAGTCAGGCACCACAGACCAATTTTGTTCATTTGATGAATTATGGCCATACTGCCAAACCACAGCTTTGTTTCAAAACATGGAAGGTAAAGTAGTCAAGCCACATTGACCTTCCTAGCTGTTTCAGTCAAAAGAACAAGAGTTTCCCTACAAGAGTAGGGAAAGACAGACAGAAGAAATGGTATTGTTCATTCCCAAATAGAGGGCATCAGAGGTCTTTCAGCCTTCCTTTCTATTCTTCCCCCTGCTCCTAAATCTGTTTCCACAGATTATTATCTTCACGGTGGAGAGAAGAGCACTCTAGATCAGTTACACAAAAACAAGCCAGACTGCCCATCTTACGCCCCCGCTCACTGTTTCCCTTCCTCTCAAATATTTCATAATTTACAGTATCCATTGTGGACTTGCTTGAAAAGTGGTTTGTCTGCAAAGACCTGAGTGATTGTTTGTCTGAGCTCACATGTGACTCTATAGGCTGCTGATTACATTGTGTGGGATGCACTCGCAACAGCGTAGCACCAGCTGAGTCAAGTTTTATCATCATTTCATACCAAACAATTGATCGTGCTTTAAAGTTCATGAGAAGGAAAAACTTACCACATCCCAAACATGCAGGTCTTCTAAATTGGATTTTACTAATATATCTGGTGTTATATTTCAGGCAGTCCAGAAATAGATATATAGAGGTAGGGTTTCAAAGTCTTAAGAGATTCTGGGAAAATAGTTTGATGAAATAGAGAACCTTTCAAATCATCTTCCTATCTCATCCAGAAAATGTAGGGGATTATCTCCCTACTCTGCTTAACCCAGTTTCCTGAAGTTCATAATGAAATGTAATGGACTTGATTCTCCAGTCACACCAACGTAAATCTGGAATAAGTCCATTACAAATATCTAAACTACAAAAGTATAAAACTAAAGTAAAAACAGTATCAGAACCCAATTGTTGTAAGTGAATCTTAAATCTCAGTTTTTCTCTAAAGAGAAAATACAACAATACTTGAACAGATATTACTGTAAACAAGTAAATGGGGGATTTTCAATAGGGACATTTATCTTCTACTTTTATGGGTGAACATTACAAGTATTTTTATTATCATCCACAAATTCTACATATCTCAAAAGTAGACCACCTTTTGATGAAAGCAATCGACATGTCATTGTTCCTTACAGTAATTTTTCCTGCAGAAAATATATTTTATCTGCTTTAACTGTTTAACTTAAACTAACTTCAATGAATCTCACTATTCACTAAAAGTATAAAATTATCTGATTACACACTGGCCATCATATTTATTACAAATCCCAGCTGTTAAAAAAATAGCTTTGTAAAAACAGTTGTCTACCTTCTACGTATTCAAACAGTTTGGATTTCCAACTGTAAGATTTGATTATCTGCATTTATAACGGACATCTTCATCTGCATGATGGATGCAATCAAGAACAGCTAAAACACCTCATCAACTCTTACCTTAAAACAAGGAGTCTTCACTTTATTACCCACATTCATAATGTTCATGAACTCCATAGATGTGAGAGTAAAAATAGATGACTGTATAACATATGCACAATGGTTCAGGCTGAGAGCAAAGATGGGAAAGCATTTCTCGTGCCAGAGAAGTGCATGAATGTGTGTAAGAGCATGTGTACATAGACTGAGATTCTATTAATCAAAATACCCACACATTAGTCACTGTCATCATTCACCAACCACTGTTTTTTGATTTATTAAACTGTTTTGTTTTTCTTAACTCTGAGAACATCGACAGCTTACACACATTGGTGCTAGCAGAACTCCCACAGAACTTTGTTTCGTATACATTACATCCAGGTCTACTTGCCTCTCTGACAGACACTAAAAAACATAAGAAAAATCTTACTTTATTAAACTAACTACTATTTCTTAAATTAATAAAATTTTGCAACCCCCACTTCCCTCTCTCTTGTGTATATAGACACACATACTGTTCATAAGTACATTAATTTCTAAACGGTAAGAGAAAGGAAAATCTTGGAGGAATTTACACCCTAGAAAGCAAGAAAATGAAATAGGAAGTGGTATAGTAGATGACTGCTGCAAGACTGCTCCTAGTCATCTCTTTCAAATTTAAAGGTTTGCCTATCAGAAAGTAGTCTAGGAAAACCTTCTTTTTAAATGGGTGACCCTGAAGCTAGAAGCTTGAATAGTAAGTGGTGAATGTGAAAGATTGGTACTTTGGGATAAGAGATTAAATTCATATTTCCTTTTTTGGAGATCAAAACTATCTTACTGAAATATATAATTAAGTTGCAGTCTCACATTTGGAATTGTTAGTGAATGTCAGGAAACACTAATCTAATTTTGATTTTTTTTTTTAAATTAGGCTTTTATAGTTTTCAAATGAATAGCATCTAATGAATAGTTATAGTTCTTTCAAATAGAAATTTATTTTTATTTTTACCTTAATACAATGACAATCTGGTACAGAACTACTATTTCCAGATGCTTTGAAAATTCAAGTCAATATTAATGGTAATCGTGATAGCATCAATAGTAGAAGTATATCTTACACATGAAATAATGATTAAACATTATGAAGAGTTTTGCAAACGTAAGTATAGGGCAGAACTGAAAAGTGTATATTAATACCAAGCCTCAGATTATCTAAATATCTCTACAAAGCAGTGAGACCAAGTAGATAATTTACGTATTGCTCAGAGGTGAAAAATTGGTTTTCTTCTATTTGGCAGTGTATTTGAGGTAAAAAAATTGCTCACACTTCTATTTTCCAAATATGTGTTTGTCCAAGTTTGAGATCTCCTGATGTTGTCTACTTCAGACATATAAAGATAACATAAAAGTCATATCCCCTCTTTTGCAAATCAGCATGCATGAGAAGGTGGAATGCTGGAAAGGCAAAAATGTCGTGGCGTGATTCTTTGCCAAGGAAATCATAAATTGGAACCAATATTCTGTCAGATGAAAGCAATCCCAGAAAAAAAGAAAGTAAGTCCTTATCTGGGCTTTGCATTCAGGGCTGAGAATAAAAACCTTCATGAAACAAAAACAAAGAATGAAAACTCTGAGAGAAAGAGAAAAGCAGATTTTCTGATGACTTAAACCCAGTAAAATAACAAAATCCTGTGCAAAGATATTGTGAATTGATACTAGCCTGAGCTGTAGTGTTTCATCTGCCTTTTGTACTCACTTGGCAACTGCAAGGTGATAGAGCCTTCACGCTCTCAGTTTTGTTCTCATCTGCGACACCAAGTCTTTTATCAGCGAACTTACTTTGGAAATCAGTTTTCTCAGTTTTAAATAATAAGTTTTGCAGTAGCTTTTAGAATAGTGTGATCAGGCTTAATTTCTTTTAAGAACTGTCTGAAAACCTTGCTTTAGCATGATTATACTTTTGCGATTATTTTAATTTTAAGGGTTTGTAGCTACTTTCCCCTAGCTCATATATTTTTTTCCCAGAAGAGGCTGGCAATTTTCTGTAAGTTATCATTCTGAGTTCCTTGAAATCTTAAACACAAGGAGACGAAGAGATGCTAACCTTGGAGACTAGCCCTTAAAACACACAGCACCCCAAATCATATTTACAACCTCAGTACATGACTGCTACTTAAGAACACTTACATCAAAGCAAATGAAAGCTCAGCTGAGCAACTGAATAACTTAAAATATAAAATATGCCATCGCTCCTCACTTACACAGCGCAGAGAACCCAAGTTAACCAGGTTAGATTTATGTCATCACGATCTCAATTGTACGGTCCCTGGTATAGGAACTAATTTCTGACAACTGACGATTTGAATGAACCCAGTTCTCACACAGCATGTTACATATTCCATGTTCTGCCAATTATTCATTTGCTTCAGTGTGTCTTCCTAGCAGTGTAAAAAAAAAAAAAAAAAAAAAAATCTCAAAAGGTCTCTTAAAAAAATCTCATCACATTCAGCAAATTATTTCTTTCAAAGGATTTCTCTGAACATCCTGCCAAAATAATTGCGGCTCATTTCAGTCCAGCATTACAAAACCAGAATTTCGCAAGGGCATGTTTCTGTGTTGAATAGAACATTTATGTTTACAGGTCTACTCTGATTGCTTACTCTCATGCATTGTCCTCTATGCAGCACTTCTCACAGGTGAGGTCAAGGTTATGGTCAGATCCTGATCAGCTTTCCGGTATATGAGGGATTAATGAGTTCTTACCATAATTGTTTTGCACAAAGGAAGTCTCTCCAGTTTTATCGGAGGCTCAGTTCTTTCTCCTTTCTCGTGCTTCCATAGATGATACATAGCTGAAAGAGTCAGAGACAGATGGATGTTGGTGTAGTCAGGATTTTTTGCCATTCTCCCCTGTGAGAACAAGGAGTTCTCACATTATGGAATGAGGCAGTGCAAAAAGGAAAGGGCAGCCATCTAATTTGCAGTGATGTTGTTATTCTACAACCATACGTCCACACTGCATTTTGGTCACTACTAGATTTGCAGCTGTTCGCAGTCCGAGGCATCCATCACACATGTGTAGAGCTCGCTGCTGTAGGACCCCACATCCACATTGTGAATGGAGCATGCCAGGTGGCATCTTCAGCATGCCACTTCAACCTTGGTCCTGGTGCTCGGGAAACACCTTCCAGTATACCAGATTAGCCTTTTGGGGGACTTGTTTCAGCAAATTCTACTGAGATGTTTACCTTCCCTTAGGTTTTTTCACATATCACAGTTTCCAGCTTTAAACATGGACTGTGTAAACTGAGGTGAAATCAATCTATCAGTTGCCATAGCTGCATAGTTGGCAGTGTAATTAGTTAGGCAATTTGTGTGTAAAGGACCTTTTCTAGTGTTTTCTAGCCTCCTGACTAATAGGAAAGGGGAACCTGATAAATGGCAACAGAGGAAGCTGAAACTTTTATTTGCAGAAGGCTCAAAAAATAGTAGCTATTCATAAAAGCCAGAATCCACACTTTGTGCCTCTTGTACATCATTAAAGACACACTTAAGCTCTAGTTTTATGGCTGACATAGACATAAGTGTGCACTCATTTTGGAAGGCTCAGTGTCACAGACATACAAATGGAAGGACATTGTCTGCACCTGCATGCCTGGACAGTCAGCAACGCAAAACAATTTGGTTTTCTTCATTTTCTCCTGCATATTAAAGGTCTTGCTGGTTCTGCATTTATCCAGAGACAACATAAAATACTAAAAGAACTGCACCACCTTGAAGAAAGATATTTTGTTAAACCTTAGCGGCCAAGTTACAAACTTTCTATCTAGCCCAGATAAAGGTTCTTTCCTTCATAAGTTCACGATTTTTTAAAATTAGATTACTAGGGTGTAAGGTTTATGTGTAGGTTTCCCAGCTGAGCTGAAATAACCTTTTATCAATTGTAGAGAGTCATTTCCATCCTCTTGATATTTAATGTATGTATAAAACTTTTTTTCATTATGTTCTATAATTTAATAAGGAATGGTATGTTGACACTACACTTAAGCATAAATTAAATGCTTTATAAATGCAGTCAAAAATGTTTTAAGAATGGCAGGGCAGCTAAATGACTGCAATAATCTTATCTGCAGATTGATTTGGTTCCCAAGCTGCTTTTATTGCAAGAGAATGACGTACCATTACATCTGGGAATATATTTTCTCTAGCAATGTTTTGTTATATTTAATGAAAGACAGTGAATTGGGATATTTTTCTTAACTTCAAAAATGTCACTTTTCCTAACAAAAACACCATAAGAGCTCCCAATTAATTTTTCCAAATATAGTCAGTGTATTACAAGGTAGTTCTATCTGTGTATAAGCAATGATGATAGTAACCAGTGGGGAAGGTCATTAGGAAGCCTTCCTGGGAATAGTTACCAGCTAGATATCCAACATTTTGGGGTTTGGAGCTGGGATAACAAGGCTGATAGGATAGTAGATCATGGACTATAGATTATTTACTCAGCATGGGATTGCTACCTTCAGCAAATAGAAGGAAAGGGAAAAGAGTTTGAGTTCCAGTTAAAATATAGTTTGAAAAGTAGGCCAAAACGATGAATCTAACAAAAAAGCAGAACGTGCTGCTGAGTGTATGGCAAAAGCTTTTAAGAGAGTATAGTTACGAGATCTAAAGTCTTTTGAAAAGAAAAGGTACCAAACATTGTTCCATATATTTATTTCACCACTTGAACAGCTCAGTGGCATTTAATGTGCATTCTTCCACAAAGGCAACAATCTTCACAAACTTCACATTCAAGAGCCAAGACATTTTCTCACTGCAAGTCGGAAATGCAAGGTTTTGAACACAATAGCAGCAAACAGTTAAGAACTCAGGATTCTAAATTAGGAAATATGGAGATAAAGGAGAAAGAAAACATTGGTTTTCATGAGACTAGGAAAGAAACGCCTTTGTTTCTAGGTGTCTTTGTCTTTACAAGCATAAAGGATGCCCAGTCAATTCATTTCTAATAGGCACATGATAATTTTGGTGGAACTTTGTGGTGTCTCTTTTTGAATACCTAATACAGTGCTAATTTAGTTCAATGGAATTCAGAAAATAACTTAAGATCATCAGAAATCTGAGACAGAGTCTAAATTATTAAGATACTAAATGATCAACTTCTTGTTCCAATTTTACAATCTCAAAGATATTTTCAACCTTTTCTTTATAATGTGGCTAATTAAACCCAGCTGATAGCGATGTTTTTTCAAATAGTACATCTGTCATTTCAAAAAATGCTTTGGATTTTTTTCTTGATTCTAATCTGATATTTGTAAAAGTCTTTCAGACTGGAAGAAATTGACTGACTGTGGAGGAAACAGAGAAACTGTCTATACATAGAGGGAAATGGACCATATTTTTTTAAAGCTTCTGTGATCTACTGATGAAAAGTGCTGTATAAAAGGTAGGTAGAATAATTATTAGAGAGCTGTCAAATGCACAAAGTAAACCAATCAAAAAGTAGAGATTTTTTCATTAACTTTTTTCAATTATAGTAATCTTAGTTGTTACTTACAATTACACTCAGTAACAATTTTTCAGACAGCACTGTTATTTTCAACTTAATTGTGTCCCTTTAAATAAATCCCATCATGTATCTAAAGCAACCACATGGCAGAGAGCTGAAGCAGGTATTTAAAACCCCATGCCACTTCAGAGTCTGTGTTTGTGAACTTTTCAGTCATGATCTCAGTTAGGGATTTTCTTGATAGAGATATAAAAGATATTCACTAACTCATTGCAGTATTTTTTATTAAATGTACATGTTATATTTCCCTAGATTTTTCTAATTTTGCATTTCTAAAGGTCAAAAATGTTCCTCTGAGACAAGAGAATGCTCACTTTATTCACTGAATGGATCAGGGAAAAAAGAACATATATACATACACAAATATTAAGCAGAAGGAATGAGGCAAAGATCAAAATCGATGTGGGACTTGGATTCCTGAGACTTCTTATAGAAACAAATATGCCTGCCCAAACTAAACAAATGGAGATTTTATGCCAGAATATCTTTCAGCAGTTATTTAAATACCAGACAGTAAGTGTCACAATGTGGGAAAAAAGGTCAGACAATATGCTAGAGAGTGACAGAAACAAAAAGGGAAAGCAAACTAAAATGGTAGCACAAAAGAGATCAAAGTTATCACACTGCAGTCAAAAATAAGATAGGCAGACCAGACTACACATTTTAAAGCACAGAACTGTCTACAAACTCCACTGGGGGTGCAAAGTCATGCTATCTTTACGGCTTTATATAGCATTGCTTTCATCTGTCATCAGAAAATAAATTGGAAATATTTTCCCATTCCACCATAGTTTCCCATCTTTTTGCATAAAACTGTGACATTCCTTGGAAGCGGGGAACAGGTCCTTCTAGTTTAAATCCTTTCTCCTGCTTGGCTACTGCTCCCATATTGAAATATTCTTCCTTGTTTGGCCTCTGATTTCCTAACACAGCATTCAAGCCAGAAATTATGTGGATGACTGGGTAACTCCACCTCTTAGGAGCCACACTGATTGATTGTATCTTCTCATTATATTTGATTACAGTTCCTGATAAACTAATCTAACAAAAAGGATGACAGAAGATGCCAAGAAAACTTCCCTGTGCAATTACAGCCTTATCCACAAGCTCAGAAGCACCTGTTGAAAAGCAGTGATATTCTTATTTTACTTCTTCACTTCTGAATACAACTATCTGTTGCCTAATAATCTCCCCTGTACACCAGGAAACAAAGAGGCAGGAATAATCTGATCAAGTCACAGACTGGAATTTGGATCTTTCCTCTGTTTGGAAATTGTCGAGACCTGTTCTAGAACAAGCGTGTTCCTCCATGGACACTTGTATTCAGATAAAAGTGACCCCCAAATTCATGTAAGGCTAAAGAATTGCACTATTGCTAGCTATTGTCTGTCAATAATAAGGTAGACAAGCCTTTACTAGCGAGGAAGACAGTTCTAAATCTTGTAAGGAAGAAATAAAGGACATGCTTCTCACATACTACTTATTATGCTTTTTATTTGGGGCTGCATTCTGCATCTCATCTCACCCTTTTCCCACCCTCCTCTATTTTTAAGAGGTTGTAAAATGGTCTTCTGGATTTTGATCCACATCACCACACCATTTAAATTCTCTGAGCCATGTTCTGCTAATCTTCTCTTTTAATCTGCTTCAGAAAATGACTGTATTCTGCCAGAAGACAGTATAACGTATTTCTCCAAGTCCATTCCCTTTTCATGCTCATTAGTAGATTCCCAGATCCACAGAGTCCTTTAGAAATCAAAAGCTCAAGAGAGGTAGGAGTGCAAGTGTACAAAGTGCCATCATCCTGCTTTCCTGTGGCCATTGACAGCTGTTTGCATAAACAGTTCCTTTCCAGACCTTCGTATGATGGGCAATGATCTGGCTCTCCCTTATGCATTGCTTTTTAATTTTTCTTCTTACTTACATGCTAAAGTGTAGGGGCTGGGGAAGTCAGACGAAGACTGGTAGTGTTATTAAACTTTGATTCAAGTTATATTGGGGAAAATGGCTTATATGCCAAATGTTCCTAAAAATTTTATTCACAGGTTAGAGAACACAAGAAGCTACTTCTGGACCAAACAATGGAGACCTATGATGCTGCAATTTCGTCTTAGCAAATGAAATATAACATTCTTAATCAATGGATCAGTTTTTTAGCTCTTGGAGTTCAATTAAACGTACCTGTAATATCTGTGACACTAGAGCTCATGCCATCAAAAAAACCAGCTAAAGGAGATGGAGACCTATAACTGCAATGAACTTCTGTAAAAGGCAATAACAAGGCTAGGAGAAAAAGTGTCATTAAACTGACAACACAACACAGTCCAGTGGATGGGTAAAGAGACTAGATCCTATTCCCACCTATGCCAATGGCATTATATGGTTAGGTCTTCATGGCAGAATCAGTGCAGGTAACCAGGTCACAGCAGCCACGGCTGAATGCTCAACTCAGCTCAGCACACACTCTGCTGCAGAAGGGAGGGTGCTCAGCCATCTCTCTGCCCAGCCCAGCCACGTTCAGAACAAGAAGTGAAAGCGTTGCATAAACATGGCACTGAAGCCAGCTAGACATCTGCTACCCAGGCTAGGATCTTGAGAAGGTGCTGCCAGCCATCGAGAAGAAACACCAGCAGCTCTGGAGCTAGTCTGGGAAGCATACTACAGACATGCCTTTCATTAGAGCAACAGTTGCTGTAGTATCAAGGAGATAACCTTTTCCTATTGGTACAACACTCCTCCATACGCCTCAGTAAATGTTCTAGGCTGTCCCCCATGGCTCTTTGCTTTGTAGTGAGGTGACTACTCTAGAAACCTCTGCAGTGAATAGCAGAGGAAGTTGCACCACTTTCAGAAGATATTAATTACCATGGAAAAGCAGTGGAAAATCTGTCATCAGGAGAATGATCTATCATCTTCATTCCAAGTGGGCACATTGAGATCTAGTGAAAATGAGCTCAAAGCTCTAGAGTAGACCTCCATCTACTGTAAGCATCCTTAAAAGCGGAAGAACTGACACTGGGAGAAAAGCTAAGGCAAGCAAGCACTCAAGTTAACTCTGCAGTGCAGACAGACCCACACCTAACAATTACTAAATTATTAGGAAATTAATTATGTCATTTATCTATCTCGCCAGTCTCCACTCACTTCAGTAACAACACCGAAGTGCTGACCCTTTCATTCAAAGAACTAATTGTGCTTAACTTCTCTTTGTTGCCTTTTGATGTGAAGATTTAGTTACCATTCACTTAATTGTTCCCCATTAAGAAATGTCAGGGATGTCTTACACAAATTATTGAGTAACAGGTAGGCTGAAGCATGAATTTACTGTGTACCAGCCACTCTTCATTAATGCTATGGATGTGGATGCTCTTAATCCACCGAAACAGTGCATTGCTGCAATGTACAAGAAAGCAGCTCCTCACTAATCTGCCTGTATAGACCAAATGTTTCTAATTACACCATACTACTTCAGTGCAGACAGAAACTGTGTGTTTGTCCTTGTGTGAATGCTGAAGTCCCACCTGGCAAAATATAAAAACCATAAAAGAAACAGTATGCAAAACATTGCTTTTACAATTGGATTTAATCAAACGGATGCAGCAGAAGGGGTGTTCAGAGCATGGCATTAATATTAGGACAACATTTGACTAGAATGGAAAAGCCATCATGAGACATTTGGAAAAGGAATAAGGCAACAAGACACAAGCACAAAGAAGTATTAAGATTACAGCTCAAACTTCTGGATAATGTTGACAAAGATATGCCATTTCTGAACAGAAATTCTGCTGCTGGAAAAAAAAATTCAATATAAGCTAAAGAAGCAATGATGGGAGCTTCTTTTTAATATCAAATACCACTTGGATGCAATTATGAGCAGTCCACACTTACATAGTAAAAGTGAACACAGATCCATTTGCAAAAAATAAGAAAAAAAGTGAAAATCGCTGAGGGTAAGACAGAGTGCCTAGAACCTGGCTGTCCAGACAGCATGACTCACAACACAAACTTTAGTTCTGACACATCTCAAGCCAGGAAATCACTCTAATTTGTGACATTGATTGCAATCAGTGAAGTGGCTACTGTACATAATAGCTGCTCTTCTGTGCAGTACATTTTGTGCTGTACTTGGCTGATGCAAGCCTATTTATAGACTGCTAGGTATTAATCCCCAAAAGGGAGGCAGTCTTACTGCCTTTCTCCTCTGAAGCAAGCTTTTACTTTTCTTCCTTTGTTTCAACCCCATTTGTAAGACCTATCTGAACACTTCACTGTTCTCTTGGACCCCATTGTACCCCAACATTACTTAGCTGGCAGTCATAAAATGCAATATGGGGCTGATCCAAAAAGCAGTGAATCAGTGGAAGAAAGCCTACTGAACCAAGGTTCAGGGGAATCAAGCAAAGAAGGTGGGTAGCACAATCTGTAAAGAAGGTCTGTTTTAGGTTTCTCGGTCTCCAAAATATCCATCAGTGTTAACAGGAACAGCAAAAGAAAAGACATAATTTTTGCTTTACTTTCTCTACTCGTTTGCCTCTTATTTTCAGTGTTTGACAGGCATATAGCTATATATAAAACATAATAAATGAATGTATCTAATATACCAAAATCAGGCTCTTAACATTAATAGTAACAAAGTAGAAACTAATGGAATGACAATCAGCCTTTCTAACAGGGAGAAAATGAAAAATGGCAAGATGCTTTCAGAAAGGCATGCACAGCCTTGCAGATTCTTTTTTAAAATATAGCCTTGTATCTCTCAGATTGGAAAAGATGTTTCCTAAATGAGTATGTTTTAAGGTTAGAATGGACTATTATCGTTATCTAGTCACCTCAGCCTCCTTTATTTGCACAAACCATAGAATTTCACTAAGTAACTCCTACATCATGACAGAACTCATTGATCTAAGGCATATGCTACATTTAACACAAAAAACAAAAGAAGTTATTCCTGGTGCATTGTTCTTGGAATAACGTCTTTCAGTTCCACTATTCATAATACCAACAGGTAGACTCTTTTCCAACATATGCATCAGAGAATCTACAGAGAATCTACCTACCAGCTGCCAAGTTGCTTATGTTGACCTACTTTTTCAGTGTGTTTTACATAGCCCATGACAGCCTGGCACAGCAACCTCAATCTATTCTGACTGACACCAAGGCTCTGCAGAGTTGTGGTGTCTATACCACAAACACTTTTTATGTGAGAAGAGAGAAAGACCTCTTGAGATAATGAAATGAAGTTACCAAACTGAGCAGAACGGATGAATGACTGCTCTCGGCAGTAATTGATTGTCCAGCTTGCTAAGGACCATATCAGGCATTCCCAAGTCATTCCTGACTCATTCCAGTTTCTTCATGATTCAGCTAGAACCAAAGCGTGGTCGCTTTTGTGTCTCTTTCCATCCCAGTCCTCACCACCTCAAACTCAGCTGCTGAGCATGTAGCGGCCTGCTCCATCATGGCTGCTATTGCTATGGCTTGTCTAGGTGAAATCAGCCTCTCTGCTGCAGGTTACGTTCTGCACCATGGCATTTTGCCAGCTGCAACACCCAGCAGGATGTCTTCAAAGGCTCTTTCAGAGTTTAAATCCTAGATATCAGCATCTGAAAGTATGCATCCCAGAAGGCTAAGTTAAGAGTCCCCATACGTTAAGCTTCCAGATCGCAGCAGCTCCCTCCAGCTGCTGGCAGGGGATGGGAAGGTGCAAGATACAAATCTCTCCCAAGTCCTGGACCGTACTCTAGTTTCACCGATTCGAGGAGGAAAGGGGATGGAGAGACAGCCAGCCCTCGCTGTGGCGCACCCCCTTTCCCTCCGCTTGTACCAGACTCGTGCTTTTTCACTTTGTCCCTCTTCTCAGTAACTATGACCAGCAGCTAAAAAAATATTGCTTTAACACATATTAGAGAATCGTTCAAATGTAGCTCCTTCAGGGCAACTTTCCTTCCCATGGCCATCTCTTTCCTGAAGCATATTTTGGTCTCTCGGATGGAGGTAAGTAGCCTGTCCAGCGCAGGAAGAGCCAGAACACTGGGCTACGCTGCCTTCTGGCAGCAAGACAAAAGGCGACCTGGCAGAGCTTTGCCACGGCTAACACTTGTGACTTTACCAGGTAAGTACTTCTTGTGAGCTCTATTTTGCCTACAGAACCTGCGGTTTTTTGTGACAAGGTGCTAAAATTGAAACTAGAGGCAGGGTGTTTAAATTATCCCTGAGGACTTCAGCATTGTAAAGCCTGAAGGGGAAAAAAAAGATTTCCAGACTTCAAACAGAAAGAATGAAAAGAGAAAAAAAAATTCTATGAGGTGAAATTATATATACTACAAAGAAACGAGACTCTTTGTCTTCCATTTGCCACAGTTGAAAAAAAGTGCAATTCATTACAAGGTAGGAAAAAGACGTGTATTTACAAAGTCCTCAAGAATGGGGTTACTCCAGCTGTTCAGTTCAATGTGAGGTTTATTTTGAAATTCTCTTTTAGCAGCATTAGGAAGGACAAGAGTTGCCATCTGAATACATGTATTATAATTATCAAAAAGAAAGCACATCCCTCTTAAGGTGAAGTGTAACAGCCACTTCATAAGGCACACTTCCTTCAGTGTGAAGACATTGATGCCCTGTGCCTGCAAAGTGACTGATTCAGTAAGTACAAATGCAATACCAATTTTTTTAAATTCAGAAATATCTTTGTCCTTTTTTTATCTCTAATCTCCCCTTTCCTAAGTAAAAAGCAATCTACTAGTTAAAAAAAAAAACACAATGCTTATTTTAGATGTTGTTATCATCCCATAATTTTCCACTACAGAAAATTTATCCAGATTCATTTGACATATGCAATAAAATCTGCACTTGTAAATACAATTAATGCTATACAGTACCCTACTAAAGCACACTAACTTATTAAAGCTTATCAGATAATAATTATGCTCAACTGGTGTTGATCTCAGTATATCCCTTGGGGAAAAAACATGTTATCGACCAGGAATAACAATAATCTCAAACCAGAGGATTGGTTATGGAACTTTAATGTATTTGGGGTTTTGTGATAGCGACTTTGAGAGAGACCGGCAATAGAGACATTTAACCAGCATTTTGGTATATTCGGAATTATGAGACTAACGCCTAACTTTTAACATGCTCAGGCTCATTACTTCAACAAGATAGGTCAAGAAACACGGCAATCTGTTCATGTAAGTGCCAACTGCCACAGCATCAGTTTTTGTGATGTACCACAGTACATTATACTCCCCACAGAAGACTTCTTACATGCTAATTTTTTTTAGAATACAGTAATATCTAAAAATACATACATATATATATATGCAAAAATTTAGAATTTAAGTCATTTAACCTTTATTTTCAATGGGGCTGTTTAAGAGAAACTGCTGTCATCAGTTGTCTACTCAACTAACCCGTTTATTCTAACTGTGTTACTGTTCCTCATTAAAAACAAAGTTGGGATTTACAGCTTATTTTGTGTACCTAACGTGGCAATTGGGCAGGATTTTTCAGAAATATGATTCTAGGCACTTCAATTTTTCAGATATTTAGGGGAGGTAGAGGATGGCATTATTTTTATTAAAAAAAAAGGTATTTCTTAAAGTATTACTGGACAGACACTTCAAACTCCAGTGTTATTAATCATTTGGGGAAAACCTCAGCCAGTCAGTCATATGCTATAAACGGAGTGGGTGTCCCTGCTATTTGTGAGCTTCCTGCCTGTTGAGGTGAGCAGGAGTAACTGTACATTAGGGATTTTTAAGGTGTGTACATGAGTTACAGGCAAGCAAACAAAGTACAATAGAGAAAGGTAATGCAGGGCAGGCATTAAAAGCCAATTAAATTAAATCAGTATATTTTACTGTTGATGGACATTGGTTCTGTTTCCTCTCCTGTAAACTGGGTATTGGGGTGTCAGACTCTGAAGCATAACTCATAGGATTTGAGATGATTTTTCAGAGAAATAAGCAAGCAGCTGATTTCATGGTGTCTGTGCCTCTTCAGAGTTGTCAGGGAAACACTCGTATTTCCAAGGGGAAGAGAGCCAGTTCCTTCCACAGATGTTCTGCACTTACCAGACCTATGAACTAAGCAACTCTGAGTATTGTCAGGGGGTTTTTTTCCTCATCTTTCGTTGAGCTCCTGTCTATTTGCTTTTGAAAACAAGGCACCAGCATCTCATCCAGCAGGAGCCTGATGAGCAAGATTATGCAGGCCAGGGAGCTCTGCAGTTTGAGGAGACCCGCAGGTTCCCAGTGGAGAGCAGCACTCTGTGCCCTTCAGAGCACTGCGATGATGAGAGAGGAACACCATTTTGTCAAGCCTCTTGTCCACAAGGAACTGTTGTGTCTACCAGCAACATACCATTTGGGAAACGGTGCAGATGGCATTCCAGAAATCACTGGCTTTGAACCACAGAGAGGAGCTCAACTCAGCTCCCTTTGCACCAAATTATTTCCCTGTCCTATGCCATACAGTGAAAACTAAAAAAATATTTGTGCTGGAAGCCAGCCCTCCAGACCAAGGAAAAAAGTAGATTTGTTATCAGCAGACCCCTGACAATACATAGTCTAAGAAGGCTCAGCTGTGTTATCATCCATCTTAGCTTACCTGGGATAATCCCCCCTTACTGCATTCCATAAGCCTATCGTGCTGTACAAAGTAATGCTAAAATGATTCAAAACAGTAAAGAAGACAATAGAGCCCTGTACACATGAATATTGTACTAGTTAAGAAAGAAAAAAATGGGGCAGGGGGGAGTCCAAAGAGAAATGGGAAAACGGTAAATTTTCTCTAAGTAGCCTATTTCTTTCACACTGAATTCAGGGAAATTAATTCCTTTACAGACTGATAAAATATTTCTACAAACTCTATGAAAGCTGACAGCAGAAACTTTGGAAACATCTCCTATTTCTACAGATAAAACAAATCCCCAGGTTGGAATAAGAAGTCCAGAGGAGGGATATTTTAAGATCTGTGTACAAGAAAGTCTCAAAAGTTAGATCTATGGATGTGTGTATGAAAAGGGAATAGTCAGGTAGTGGGTTAGTTCAAAACTACCACTAAAGGTAACTGTAACAAACTAGAAGTGTTTATCCAGTCCAGCTTCTCTTTGTCATTAACAGATGTTGAAATCAATGAGATCAATGGGTTAAGCTGAAGCATTTGAGTCATTCTTATTCTCTAATAATAGATGAAAGCTGTCTTAAGCCGTGGGCTAGATGACTGGTGTAATGCCTCAAAGCAACAACACATGAAGAAATAAAATGCTTTCTTTACAATGTGTTTATTTTGTGTATTTGTCAGCACTTAAGAATTATCTGTTGACTTTGCTGAAAGTTTGCCCCCTTTCTTCATCTCTGCGAAACAAAAGTGTATTCCAATAAAAGCAGTAGCAATGCTGGAAGTGAAAAGGTAGCGGGAAAGGTATATAATACAGAAAAATGTAAATAATTTATGTTAAGAAAAGTTAGGCATGCTACAAACACAGGTCACCCTCAAAGCTAAGCTCTGCAGAAGAACCAAATGACATGGCGTGACTTCATGTGGTGTAGGAATGTCATATCCCAGTCAGTCAACAGTTGTAACCCTGAAATATTAGCTCTCCTGAATAGTCAGAAGTAAGATAGTAAATACCACCAAAATGCTGCTAAAATCAGAAAATGACTGAATTATCTCAGAAGGAACTACATTTGTACTCCATGTCCAACAGACTGTTTGTGGCTACTTACGTTAATTTTGGTAAGTTTTGCACACAACACTGAGTCATTTAAGAAAGAAGAAAGACCCCTATCCTGCTTGAAGGATTTTGAGTCTTCTTCCTTCTATCAGCCACCTAATAATGACTCATTTTTTTCTTAATGGCAGGAAATGTTCAGCTCTTGAGGTTTCAAGAATAAAAACCATCTCAGCTTTTTGATCCTGTGGCTGTTTACTCTAAAAGCTATCAATTTAATAGGTTCTGAGTTTTGTTCACATATATGGATAGGATATAGTAGGATATTTCAAACAGTATTTGGAAGTGAAACTTTTATGAAGAAAGGTTGAGAGGTATAAAGCTTGAGAAAAGACAACATCCATAAAATTTTGACCAGATCTAGGGTGCAGAGGGGGAAAACTTATAAAGTCATAGCATACAGCTTAATGGAATTTAAAATATTCTATAATCCACAAAGCAGGGAATCAAATATAAAATGGAGAAAATAGATCCAGCACTAGGCATGTAATAGAGAATAAGATCATATTTGGAATAACGGGCATCGTTCTGGTCACCTTATTGTAGAAGTGTTGAAACCTCATTGGCTGACATCTGATACGAGGTGGTTTTGGATGTCGTTCTGTTTCTTCCATTATTAATTTTGTGCTCGAGGGCAAATGCCAGCAGTGCTCATTTTAGTTTTTGCCTCCTGCTGCAACTTCAACTGTCAGAGAGACAGCAGGAGTCAAAACTGAAAGGAGCCACCTTATAGAAATGCTGTGCCACTATGTCATTTTTAAACTGACAGCTTTTTACAGTCCAATTTCTCAGGGAAAGAAAAAAAGGACTTTCATTTTCACCTCCCACTGCTGCTTTGACAGAGAAAGACATTCACCCAGGTTTGAATGCTGGTGGGAGGCAAAAATGTAAAACTGCGGCAGAGTGTTTGTAAGTGGGCTTTGACTACCCCGTAGAAGGATAAGCTGATTTGGGACAAGTTGAACTCTAACCCTTGCTTACCAGGTGGCAAAAGAGAAAAATGTGTCCACCTGCCCTTAATGCAATAGACAGAGACTATTCTGAAGGATATACATGAATATAGAAGAGCCAGATACACCTAAGGATTTCAGTTCATCTGAAAACATAAAAATGGCTGGTTTAATAGTCTTTGGCCTTCAAGATACTGGCAATTGAGAAGATTCTGCAATGAGAACAACCATTGAGGAAGGCAGAAGTGACTAAAAGGAGGAATTTAGGAAAAAGATAGCATGCTCTTTGTATTAGTAGTATATAGTAAGGAAAATCCTTCCCCCCCCCCAATCAAAGGACTCAGAAAAAGAAGCTAAGAAAAAACTGAATGCTGAAGAACCACACATAGTCATTTTTCTACAGTTATTAACCTAATAGGTAGCAAAGCAAACTTTTTATGATGGTGAAAGCAAAGTATTAGGAAACAGTGATATTAAAGTACATCTATGAGAGATCCCTCTAGCATCCTAATCTATCTAGCTTCCATGAGATGTGTAATATTTAGAAAACTCAGAATCTGATATAACGATACAATGTTGTAATAGAATATAAAAGTAGAAATAGCCCCTACTTGCTACTTGATTCAGTTTTTCATTTTCAAAGTATCTGTTACATACTCTTCTGAGGTCAGAGTTAAAATTAATTGCAAGTGACAATGTTATTCAGGCTAAAGAAATTAATCTCCTATCATTTAAAACTGTCTATTGTTAATTTTGTATTCCTTGTTTTGGGTCTCTGCTTCTGACAATGTCCATGACCTTGTCAGGCTTAGAAGGATGCACTTGACTAGAACATACAAAACGTTTGGCTTTCAAGGACAAGAACGTTGAATATCTCCAAATGCATTGTTTAGTGAGATTATCTAGAATAAAAACAAAGCTGTGGTATCTGGAAAACATGCATACTTTCCAAGAAAAATAGCATATACATATATGGGGTATACACTTACATATACATATATTAATATATATGTTATTTAAAAATATAAAATAGTGTGCATTAAGCACACAAGCTGTACCTGGGGTTTTCTAATGAAAATTTGGAAATCTAAGCCTTGTAATGAAAACGCATCATCGATTTTAATGATATCTCAAGTTATAATTAACGCCATGGGCTCATCTCCAAATGTTTTTTCAAGTACATGGGATAGAAAAACAGCATTCTGAATTCCACATACTTTACATATTTTATTTTTTATTTTTTCCTCTGGAATGATTTTGTAATCCTATTTCATTCATCTAGGCTCACTTACAAAATCTTTTTTCATTATATATTTCTTACCTTCTGATACTTTTACATGAAGGAAGTTATTTTCAAGTCCTGCCCGCCATTTTCCATTTACTTGGCTGCTACCAAGAAACCACAGTCCTCTTTTTCCTATCATCTGTTTCATTTTCACATAACTCATCCTGATCCACGGTTTTCCTTTAAAACAAGTGGGCTTGCACACATGGATACTCTCAGGTACAGTTGATTCTGTGGTGAAAGGTATTGAAACAACTCAGTAAAATTGCCTTGAGTGTTTCTAGGCCTTATTGCTATAAAAGAAAGCTTGAACACATGAATTGGGCAAAAAGTGATACAAATGATATCTGCGTAAGTGCCCTTGTAATATGAAACGTTATCAGTTGTATTTATGAAGGGTCTGTTGATGGAAACATCAAGATAACAATAAGTGATAGACAAAAAGAATGGGAAAGGTAGGACAATGTTAAATACATAAAATAAGCAGTATTGTAGTGGCTGAACTGGAGCTTCTGAACTGATTGCATAATCACTTCCCAATTCAATCATTATTTTTTATTATTATTTATTCTGAGTCGCAATGTAAGTTTCAAACTTTCCATCAAAGCAGTTTACAGCAATTTTAGAGCATAATGTGAATCCAGCTCCACTGAATGAAGACAGTAAGAGATAAACCAAGGAGCACAGAGAATTTACATGCCATCATATTTGAAATACCCATACAGTCTGCTGAGAGCATCATTTTACGTACGTGGAGATTATTTTGTAGTTGTGACTAAAGAGGGTATAATTGTCTCCTTTTCCCCCTTTCCTGGCTAGCCAGCACTCCAGAGAAACAGAGAGGCAGGTAGCTGCAGCAGAGGCAGAGGTAGCGTGGGAAGAGGCTTTGAGGAAATGGGGAGGGAAGTACTCAGGATAAACGAAGCAATTGTCTCAGAGATATGAATCTCAGAAATGGAGTAAAAGAGCCCAGGTATGTTCAGAGGTAATTGCGTGGAATAATAGAGATCAAGATCAGTTTCTCCTAAGTAATCACCTTAGGGAAGAGAACGTTTTTACCATTGATAGCAAAAGCAAGGCAGGCTGCAGAGAAATTACATAAAGAAGGGGTTTGGGTTTGGGTTTTTCTTTTCCTCTCGTGCTTAATCCGAAGTTTTACCAGTTTCTATCTGAATTCACGGTAGCTCACTATGCCTCACTGCCTTCCCCACTTACAGTACAATTGGGTTGGTTTTCCACAGCCTTTCAGTGGTACATTTGTTCCCAAGTCAATTTTGAACATCAGCTTCAGAAAGGGGCATATCTGTGAAAGTATCTGCATACCTAATGATTTGGAGGAGGACCCAGTGGAATTTCACCTGTTTTCCAAAAAAATCCCATCAAGCACTAAAAGGAGCAGGTGATTCTGAAAAATTTCTGCTACGTACCCTTTTCATTTTAGAGTTTTAAAAACTCTGGTTCTTAACCAGGCTGACAAAGCCAGGGGCCAGGTCAAACTGAGTATATGGTGGCTGTATACTGTGAGTAAATGGGGGGCAGGAAAGGGCAAGAAGGAAAAAAAAAACACCCCAGAAGAAAATACCTGAAACAATATTAGATTTGACTTTGCATAGACATCTCCTGATAAGAATTTTAATACAACATGTATGATGTCCAGATTCCTCTCTTATTTGCACTGATAGCTGGAGGAAATGTTTTGACTGACAGGAAGTCAGTTCATGTTCTGATGTACAGCTTTTCATTACTACAGTGTTATATAGGTTCCGTATGAATCCCCGAGAGCGAATCCCTAGTATATCCTAGCACACTGTTCTTTTTACTCCTGATGGCTGAAATCCTAATTGAAATCTTATGTTTATTTATTTATTTTCTAAATCTTTCTTTCTCTCACTCAAACGGCAAGTGATTTCATTATGATTTCTATCTTTTAATGACTACTTGACCAGCTCTGGGTCTCACCTTGTCCACGCTAATGCAAATACTCTGATGAGCGTTACGGGGCCAACTATACAAGTAGCAAAGACTCACTTTGGTGTGCTTGCAGGATTGGACTTTTGATTGGTAAATTATTCAGATTCAAATATTAAAGACACTGTTTTTTAACTGGCAGATTGGTTGAATGATATAACTGCAAGGAGCTAGGTTTATTTCTTATATAAATACCATGATGAAATGGCTGAGCAATGAAAGTCATCAGGATATGGCTGGGATATTGTTAGAGGTGAATCAACAGCTACAGGGTTCACTTGACAAAGGAATTGCAGTGAGCCAGCAAGAGAAAGTTCGGTTGTACAGCAAGAAAGCGGATGCCAGGGTGGCCAGCAAAGCATAATAATGAGCTCTTTCTATCAACCCCTCCCCCCAAAAAAACCAAACAAACCAACAATAGCAACAACAAAACAGTAATTACACTCTCTATTTTTTCCAAATGGGGAAATCAGCTTTTTCCAGCCAATCCACCAAGACATCCCTGGAGTGCTAATCATTTAGAAAGAAATGTGTTGGGAAGAACCACACCTGAAAAGAAAACTGCATTGCCATTTCCACAAGCGGAAGAAAGCTCCAGATGTAAACGATCCCCTCTACATCATCGGAGGGAGAATGTTTGGGAATTTTTGCTATGGATTATGGAATCGCATAGAAAATCCTCTGTCTCCTCCGGGCTAAACAGAGGAAGTTCTCAACCCAAGTTGAACCGCATGATTGATTGTTAAGCAAAAGGAAAAAAAAGTCATTTAATTATACTGTTATACTTCTGACTTGCCCAGAAAGAGTTACGAAATAACAATTTAAAAAAGCGCTATTTTAAAGGTTGTGTTGAGTTTTTTTTTCTCATGGAAAGAGAGAGAGAAGAGCTCGTGAGAAAGCCTCTTCTCATGCTGCAGTCTTCTATAACCAGGGAGTTCAAGGTTTGAATAAAGACCGATATTTTTACTCTTTTGTAATCAGAAATTTAAAAAAAAGCTATCTTATTTTCATTTCATTACCACCCTGCTGCTATTATAATTAATACATATTATTACACTGATATTCTAAGGCACAGACCTACTAGTTATTAAGCAAATCTAAGTATCTCACAGGAACAGATTATACTATTGTATGAGTTATTGAGTTATTGGGATCTGTTTGAAACAGCAGTACCAGAGAATGTTGAAACAAAAATAATGAAGGCCTTAAATTAATAGAGGACCTCATTATTCCAGACGATCACAGCTACAAGTTTCTTCAGTCATATGTACACATGCATATAAACAGATACAGACACACATATAAATGTATTTGGATAGTGAAGCTTTTAAACAGAGCAAAAAATTCTTAACACAGGAAGAGACAACCACATTGCTGTTGTGGGGATGAGGAACTGCATCAGCATTAAATCATAATATTTTTAACTTTTCAAAACAGAAAAAAAGTATTCTTTAAAAGTATGTCTCAATTCACCAACCTCTGTTTTGAAAATCTTGCCCAACAGATAGGGAAGGGACCCCAGACACGGAGTAGTTAATTTTACTTCTCTGGTAATACAGTTAATTTCTGATTCTGCCAGGATAACGCACAATGAAGCAGTAAAACTGGGTGCAATTCTGTAGCATTTAAAGGAAAATTTCTACTACAGTTTACAGAAAAGTTACACTATTGTCACATTGATGAGGAGCTTGTTCATCTTTTTACAAAAGCCTAGAATGTCCCAAAAATGCTAAATGTCTTCTAAAATAATCTTGATCTTACAATAGGTATCTTTATTACATCGTAAGGAACCTTGGGAGCACCTATCTGTATTTAAAAGAATTTTAATTACACAGAGCAGCCAACATTAATACACTTTGATTTGAGAAATTCACTTGCTATTAATTAGTATTTTAAAACCTCAATAATAGCGTGAAATGTAATATTTTTTGTACCAAACAGTATTTAACTTGTGCACTTACTTTCAGTCAGATCTGTGAAGATAAGACGCGAAGTAAATTGAGGCGAAGTTCACTTGCTATCTCTCACTGCCTAAAAACCACACAAAAAGAAAGGTAACATTGTCAGTGTTTTCTGACTTTAACTCAGTTGGGAGGCATCAGTGGTAAGTTTCAACTGCTGAGATGCATTTGATGAAAATCTTAAAAGCAATTGAGTAGTCTAAACTGTTGACTTTTATGAATTTGTATTGCGAATTACTCTTTGAAGGCTCTTTACCTGCGAGACTTTGAACTGCCATTGTTGCGCTAAGCTTCCTGTATTTGGAGATAACAAAAATTAACTTTTCAAAGATTCAGTGGTCTGGAAACTGGGAAGCTATTTAAAAGGTTTAGTTCCAAGAGTACAGCAACATCCCGAACCCTTAATTATTGGAGACAATCTTTAATGCTTATCATCCAAATAAGAACAGGTCTAGTCATTATTTTTTAAACAGATAATCTGAGCTCTTTCATTTGTGGATTAGTTGGACGTTTGTTTTCACAGAATTTTATGGATGATTTGATATTGCCTTTGAAAGGTGATGGGGCACTGCTGTATTTACTTCATTTTCTTTTATCCCTGTAGATTTTTTCACACAGTCATTAGGAGCACAAAAGTAGCTTCACGGTGAGTTTATCCCTTTCATTTTGTAAGGCATTCCTTAATGGTAAGATATATATTTTTTTATTTCTAAACATAAAGGGCCTGATCCTGCATGGTAATGAGTGTTTTTCACTCCCTTCGAAGCTAACAGGCAGCAAGTTTGTTCAGTGTACTGCAGAAGATACCCAGCAGGATGTGAGTCTGGGCTCAGAGTGATTTAAAAAGACAGTATGGGTTTCGAGTCCCATTCAAACCATATTTCTGCACAAGAAATTTATTTTGACATGACTGAAAGACAAATCAGGCATTCACCTTCTTTCCTGTGGCATATGAAACCACAGATTTAATAAACTCAGAAGACACATTGTTTACTGCAGCAGAATGGCCACTGCAGTGCTAGCCCATTCAATCTACCTAGTAAGAAACCATATTAATTACAGCAAGGAGATGTGGGGGATGAACCTTACTACTACTATAATCTTGCCTGAACTAGAAGGAAGGCTATTGTTTTTAACATCTGAAATACAGATGTTTGAGATTCCTCCTTTGCTTTAGCATCCAATACTAAGTTTGGAAAGAATATGTACCTTTTCTGGATGTTTGTTGTTATAATTAGGGCTTTTCGTACAGTATTTCATAGGGATCTTTAATTGTCAGTTTTGCATAATAGAAGGGACGTAGATTACAAACAGCTATCTACAAACTCAGACAGCAAGCAGAGAAGCCAAAATATATCATTCAAATCCAGGATGCAACCTTTTGCCATGAAACTTCAATATGATACAAAGATAGGGTTGTCTCAGAAAAAAACAAATTTTTGCAAGATATTTGTTTTAAAAAGATAAGCTACCAAAAATGGACTCTAACTTTTCTGAGCAAAACTGACAGTTTAAAGCTGCACATAGGATTCTACGAAAAAATAGATTATTGAGAATTATTTTCTTTGCAGACACTCCAAAGTTCGCACTTGTGAAGGAAATGTTTTGGTTAGTCGGAGCCTACCTGCATTACTAAGAAGCCTTAATACTCTCAGCAGCCATAATACAAATCTGTTCTCAGGTCACTAACAGAGTCAGCAGAGCAGAGCTGAAAATTGCTAAGTTACACATGAGTAGGACAACATTTGTAACCTCTAATACTTTTCTAACTCACCTAAGCTACAGAGGCAATGTGGAATAACATACGGCAAGAAGGACAGAAGTCCACAAAGCAGAGGGAAATGAGTGGAAATCCTTTCCTTTCTAATTGACAGGACCTAATGCCAGATGGCCTTGCCCTTTAAACAATTTTTCAAACACGCATGCATAGTCTGGGAGGTGAGGAATGGACAGAATGTAGCATTACTACAGATTTCCAGAGTCATTGATGAGGGGAAATAACATCATCTGAGTTTCTCCTTCTTTTCCCCATGCCCTATCTCCCCCTCAGCCTGTAAACCTACTTGGCCTCTCAGAAGGCATATGTGCTTGAACTGGCTCACAAAAACATAGGAAATGCAGCCCAATACATGGCTATTCTAACTACTGTCTCACATTGTAATTATGTCTTAACCAAAAGGGAAAGAAGTATGAAAGATGTTTAGTACAAAAAAACTTAGGAATTTAGTTAGGTTTTATCATACCTTTAAAATAAAAAGTAAAAATCCAGGTCATGATTCTGATAAGTTAGCTCTGCACCACGATCGTTGCATGTCCACACACCTTAACTCCTGGACTCCCAAAGTCTCCCTGACCAGCGGTATTTCTGTATTCACCATAGCATTACACTAAGCAAAGCAGACTAGCAGGAGAAAAAGCTGGAACAGACTAAACTAGAGACAATCTAAACCCCATTCAAAATCCACACACCAACCAGACAGAAATATATTCAGGCAACGCCACAAGAGTAAAAGAAATAAGAAGAGGTTTTTTCTTCCCCTCCACACAGCTGCAAAATACTGACTGGCAGGGATCAATATCAATTCACTGGATGAAACATTGGATTCACCAAACCCAGGAAGATGAAAATGACAATGATAAGAGTGAAAATATGCTTCAAAAAACTACTGGAGCACTATTGTTCTTTTCCGTTGAAGACAATTGCCCTTTGTTCATCAAATGTCAATCTAACTCGCTACAGCTTTTATAATAAGGACTCAAGAGTAGGTGTAAATGAAAGAAGAGTCTCTGTTATTTAAATTGAAATCCTCTTGCAGTTCCTTGGTATGTAAATTACAGATTATGTTATGCACTAATAGAGATGGTATAAATAGATCTGGCATAATCTAAGGGGACCTTTTGAATTGTTCTAAGTTACATGCACCACGTCTGAATTCGGCCTTGAATACAGAAACAGAGGCAAACACAAAAAGGAAAATTTAACTGCTGGAGAAACTTTGAATGCGTCTATAGGCAGTGCAGAAATGAACAGGCACAGCAAGGAAGACGATACATCCTCCCTTACATTCAGGGTCAAACAAGAATATCAGTAAAGAAAGACATTACACTTTTTGTGGAAAAGAAAGTTTCACCAACCTGCTTAAGATCCAACAGGACTGTTAGCAGTAAAATGTCTCCAAGCGACAGTAAGACCTAACACCTAGTGAAATCCAACCCTGCTTAGTACCACTGGGGATGTAAAGCACAAGAATCCATGAAGGTGACATGGCACAGGAAACCTTTAAGTCTCTAATGGTGATAAGCATTTTTTTATCAAAAAAACTTCCACAGAAGTATAAGCTTGTTAGTCTTTGGGGACATAACATATGGCCTAGCCTTTTAAGACATCCTTGTTTCTTAACTGAGAAACCGAGCGCTTTATACTTGGAAGCTGCAAACTTCAGCAAGTCTGCTAATAACAGTATATTGAACTTGTGCAAAAGTTTAATACTCTGGCCTTTCTTCACCTACTATAGATGATATACGCTATGCTGGAGGATAACATTTTTTATATCGTCGCAATCATCAAAACTGCAACTGAGAAAAAGAAACTAGAGGCTGGGCTAAATAAAGAGGGTGTGTATGATCCTGGTTTTGAAAGGAATAGTACATATGCATGTAATAGAATACCTATATGGAAAGTTAAATGCTAGAAAATAACAGAAAAGTAATATACAGCATCCTGGTCGTGAGCAAGGATGACAGAATGATACAGCACTTACAGACAAATCCATAAGGTTATTCAGGTGTCAAGCTGCCTATATTCATTCATTTCAATGGAAAGATACTAAATAGGATTTAAGTAAGTGGAAGCCAGTGTGTATACAGGACTTTTTTTTTCTTTTTTTTTTCCTTTTTATTTTGATCATACCTTTTTCAATGGAGCCTAAATGTACGGATGATGTTTTCCACTAATCATGCTGAGCAGTAGAAACATTATGTTTCAAAATGTAGGCTCAGTACTAAAGATTTGAATATATACATAGCATGAGCAGCATATAATGGTCAAAAGAGGGAAGGATAGGGAGAGAAAAAAGAACGGAACTATAGCAGCCAATAAACCTGTGTAATAATTCTCAAAGCAAAGCTATTTTTATAAGTTCTTTTAGATAAAAAGGTCTTGTTTGCATAGCAAATTCTGTAGGCATTTGTGTGAAGTACACAATCAATATAAACAAATTGGTTTGTAGGCTTTTCCAAAATATAGAAGGAAGAAAGAGCACAACTGCATAATAAAGATGTCTTTCCTGCCTTATCTGTGATATACAAAAAATGTAGGAAAGGTAGGCATACCTTTTTGACAGAGAGCAACATCTGTTTTAGAAACAATTCTGTTATATTGTTAAATTTCTTTGTATAAAAATCTTCTTGTGACTCTTAAAAAATCAGGAATGCTAATGCTACTGCTGGCATTCAAAAAGCCCTCTTGTAAAGTACATGGATGTTGCAACTCTGAAACAGTTAAAAAAAAAGGAAGCCTTAGAATGTTCTATTAAATATATCCTGACACAAACAGAGATGCTGGTGACAGAAAGAAAAGTTAAGCAACCCACCACAGTCTTGACCTCAAGTCAATGACAAGACTGACATTCCAAATCTGTTCTGGCAAAGTGCATTCCATAGCTGCATGAAAAAGCTATGGGACACAGTGATTTATAATTCTTGCTCTGAACAAATGAAAGCCCAACATTTTTACACTTGAGTAAAATTGGGCCTGGACAATAGGGAACCAAAAACTCATTTGGATACATGTGGTGTTTTAAAACACATCACCAGGATCTTCAAATCGATCCAGTGCCTAATGGCAGGTAGCACTGAGATCTCAGTACAGAGACATATGATGACCGGCTATTGTGCATACTTAAAATCTCAGTGGTTGCATTATTGTACAAGTTCTTGTTTTGTGAAAGGAGGGCTGAGTGAGACCTGCGAGCAGGGAATTACAGTAATCCAGACAAGGTGTCACAGAAGCATGAATTAACGTTTCAGTATCTCTATGCGACAACGCTCTCAAACTTGTTATATTTCTAGGTTGATAATAGCAGTTTTGTTCCTCCTGAATGCACATGATCCCCAAAGAAAAGCCCTCAATTAAAGTTTACTTCTACATTTTGCACAGATGAAGACCAAGCAGTATTTATGTGCGGTACACTGAAGGAACAAATCTTCAGACACAGTGTTAACAGCATTATTAAGCACAGTGGTCTCACCTTTTTCATGTTTAAAGCAATTTTGGGGCAGTCAGAACTACACTTCATAAGAAATGGGGATCAGATGCTCCTATTGAGTCTGTAGCAAAATAATGTAAGTCTTCTTTCCAATAGCTGTGCAAGCTTTTTACTTCTACTCTTCTCATCTTCCCCTGGATCTTATTATCCCCTTTCGTCTATGATGCTTAATCAGAAACACAGCAGTTTAAACTGCTATATGACCTGAGAGAGGACTTCTTTATCACCTCCGCACTTTTATAACATAAGTAAATGATGGATAAATTATATAAGAAAGCCTAGACTGTGACCTGAGCTAATATTTTTTGTGGGCTAAGTCCTGGCATTGTAAGTCTTGCATAGTGCTTGTTCAGGCAAAATCCACATAGGTGTGAGTAAGAGCTTTATCAGAGTCAAGCCTGAATAAAAGCAGAGACGAGACCTCAAGATTTGGACCTTTTTGACCTTCTTCTTAGAATTTCTTGCAAGCATATTGGGCCACATTTTCAAAAGCATTCAGAAGAGTGAATGTCTTCTCTATGTTATTTTATAAAACACTACAGTTCTGTACCTATATTATTGGGGTATTTTCCAACAGTTTTCCAAATAAATCCAATATGCTACATAATAGCACTTCAAGTTTGCCAATAAAATAATCAAAAACTTTAGCTTCACAAATTACTTTGGTTAGAAGAGAAAGGGTTAATACTGAAATACCTCTAATGCATTTTGTCATTTTATAAGGGTTATGCTTTGCAAATAAGCTTGGTGGTGCTTACAGTATCAAAAACCCCATATATTCAGAGCTACAGTCGCTAGTCAACAGGCTTTGCTGACAAAGCTAAAACTGAGCACATGCTTCTGATTTCTCTTCATCAGAATATCCCAGGAACAAGGGCTGAAGGGTGCTCTCTCCCAGGAGAGTGTCAGCCTCAGTGTCCAGGCATGAAACGCATCAAAGCGAGTCATTTGGTGCAGCTCTCTGGATCACCTTTCAGACTAAGGGAGGTTGCTGTGTAGGGGTATGGGACACACAATGGGATGCAGCAAAGAGCGTTTTGGAAAGCAGCTTTGCAGGAAAAGACTTGGTTCTGGTGGGCGGGAAGCTGAACCTCAGCCAACAATGTGCCCTTGCAGCAAAGAAGGCTAACAGTAGATGCTGGGATCCAGCATTAGGAGGAATACTGCCAGCAGGTTGAGGGAGGTGATCCTTCCCCTCTGCTCAGCACTGGGCAGGCCACACCTGGAGTACTGTGTCCAGTTCTGGGCTCCCCTGTGCAAGAGAGACACGGACATACTGAAGAGAGTCCAGTGAAGAACCATAAGGATGAATAAGAGACTGGAGCATCTCTCCTATGAGGAAAGGCTGAGAGAGCTGGGACTGTTCAGCCCGGAGAAGAGAAGGCTCAGGGGGATCTCATCAATGTATATAAATACCTGAAGGGAGAGTGTAAAGAACAGAGCCAGGCCCTTTTTGGTGGTGCCCAATGACAAGATGAGAGGCAATGGGCATAAACTGAGACACAGGAGGTTCCCTCTGAACATCAGGAAACACTTTTTCACCCTGAGAGTGATCGAGCACTGGCACAGGTTGTGTGCAGAGAGGTTGTGGTCTCCAACCCTGAGGATATTCAAAAGCTGTTTGGACATGGGCCTGGGCTACCGGCTCTAGGTGGCCCTGCTCGAGCAAGGGGATTGCACCAGATGACCTCCAGAGATCCCTCCCAGACTCAACCATTCTGTGATTCTGTGAACTGGAGCAGAGCTGCAGCCATGGGAGTTTCTATATCTAGATCCTCGCAGCCAGAGAGACTGGGATCCAGGAGCAGCTACTGGGCAGACTGAGCATCTGAGCCTTGCTACTGGAGGGATCCACACTGCTCATTGTGCTGGTTTTGGCGGGGGTAGAGTTAGTTTTCTTCATAGTAGCTAGTATGGGGCTGTGTTTTGGATTTGTGCTGGAAAAAATGTTGATAAAGCAGGGATGTTTTAGTTACTGCTGAGCAGTGCTCACACAGAGTCAAGGCCTTTTCTGCCTTTCACACCACCCCACCAGCGAGTAGGCTGGGGGTCCACAAGAAGCTGGGAGGGGACACAGCCGGGACAGCTGACCCCAACTGACCAAAGGGATATTCCATACTATATGATGTCATGCTCAGCATATAAAACTGGGGGAAGAAGAAAGAAGCAGGGGGACATTCAGAGTGATGGCGTTTGTCTTCCCAAGTAACCATTACGCGTGATGGAGCCCTGCTTTCCTGGAGATGGCTGAACACTGCCTGCTGATGGGAAGTAATGAATGAATTCCTTGCTTTGCTTTGCTTCCGTGCACAGCTTTTGCTTTACCTATTAAACTGTCTTTATCTCAACCCATGAGTTTTCTCACTTTTACTCTACGAATTCTCTCCCCCATCCCACCTTGAGGGGAGCGAGCGAGTGGCTGTGTGGTGCTTAGTTGCCAGTTGTGGTTAAACCACGACACTCATATACATATGAGCATATGTATTCCCACAAATGGACCTCTATCCTGCTTAGCCAGAAGGGACCAGGATGAAGCCGTTGGTCCTGTCTGTGTTCATGAGAGTGCTCTGTGTGTCTGTCAGTGGTCTGAGTGGCTGGCCATGTATATACACAAGCACGTGTTGCATCCAGGTGCTCTGTGAGCTTGTGCATACTGGTGAGACATTCTCAGACTCACTACTTGTTGGACCTGGGGGCACTGCAGTAGCCTCACCTTCCTCAAGCTGTCAGATACAGCATGATATATTTTCCTCTAACAGAACCAGTTAAGATAAATTCAGAACTGTTAATTTTGTAGCTTTCCTTTATCTTCTGTATATTTGACTCAAATCAGCTTTTTTTTCCATTCTACTTCATCTCTTCTGCAAAGTCATAAAGCTGGCAAAATGTAACGACAATTCTGCTCAGCTCAATAAATATGGATCCAAATGTATAAAAAACAAGTGGTAGTTATTGTTTGTTATTACCAGTTACACACTTCATCAAGAACTTCTGTTATCAATGCTCAAAATCCCTGAGAATCCTGGCACTAGCCTCTGACCAGTTTCATTACCCAGTACGCATCATATAAATACCATTGCTGCTATGTTCTAGGAGTGCTAGTAATTCTTAGCGGTGTACATTACATTCGTACAGATTGTACAGGGCACTAATTCCATCATTACCAGAAAGCAGCTGTTTTCTGATCAGCAACATGGGAAGTCAGCTTCATTGAAATCAACAATGAACAGGATAATTTTGCCTGCTAGTAGCATTGAATGCTTTTCCTCTGCTTAAAAGTTCTTTTGTCTGTCTCCTGAATGTCCAAGATTCAGCAGTCACCCCTGTGCTAGTTTTGGCTGGGGTAGAGTTAATTTTCTTCATTGTAGCTTGTATGGGGCTGTGTTTTGGATTTGTGCTAGAAACAGTGTTGATAATTCAGAGATGTTTTCCTTACTGCTGAGCAGTGCTCACACAGAGTCAAGGCCTTTTCTGCTTCTCACACCACCCCACCAGCGAATAGGCTGCGTGGTGCCCAAGAAATTGGGAGGGGACACAGCCAGGACAGCTGACCCCAACTGACCAAAGGGATATTCCATACCCTATGATGTCATACTCAGCATATAAAGCTGGGGGAAGAAGAAGGGGTGGGGGGACATTCAGAGTGATGGCATTTGTCTTCCCAAGTAACCATTACATGTGATGGAGCCCTGCTTTCCTGGAGATGGCTGAACACCTGCCTGCTGATGGGAAGTAATGAATGAATTCCTTGTTTTGCTTTGCTTGTGTGCGCGGCTTTTGCTTCACCTATTAAACTGTCTTTATCTCAACCCACGAGTTTTCTCACTTTTACTCTTCTGATTCTCTTCCCCATGCCACCAGGGAGAGTGAGTGAGCGGCTGCATGGTGTTTAGTTGCTGGCTGGGGTTAAAGCATGCCAACCCCCAACCCAAAACAGAAAGCTTTTATTAAACGTAATAATATTTTTTAAATAAATTTATCTTTCTCTTTTACCTATTGTCTTTAAAAGCCTTTTGGTATATTCAAGTCATATTTTCAAACTTCCCTCTCCTATTAGGAAGATCAAAATTTGTATTTTTTTTAGCTGAAAGATGAGATTCTTTCCTGATTACATGATTCACAAAGTGAGCTCTTAAGAGAAACAACAAATATTGCACAGCTCACAATTAATATTGATGGATGGCGTCATGGCGTAGGCTTTAAATTAAGTAACTATATATACATATTGTTGCAGAACCAGGGCCACAGTCACTACAATTTGGTGTCTCCAGTTCATCCATGTACAAAAGGAATGCAAAGGAAGCTGAAAACAGACAGTAACACACTAGCCTTCTAATTGAAAACAAGGGACTACAGGGGGAGAAAAACATTTAAGTCAAATCAGGAGCAGATTTGAGAAATGTATGTTTTTCCTGTAAAAAAAAAAGTTTTGCATTTATATTCTTCCTGTAAAAAAAGTTTTGCACTTCTCTTGGCCAATATAAAGCTAATAAAACCCGACTCTCCAAATATCCAGTTAAAAACTTTGTAAATTTAATCTAGAAAAGAATAATCCATGTATTCCCCCACAACATTGTTCTCTCTAAATCAGAGGGATATGGATTTGATGGGTGGACTGTTTGGTGGATGAGGAATTGGTTGGATGGTCGCATCCAGAGGGTAGTGGTCAACACCTCAATGTCCAGATGGAGATCAGTGACAAGTGATGTCCCTCAGGGGTCCATACTGGGATCAGTATGTTTAGTATCTTCATCAATGACATAGACAGTGGGATCGAGTGCACCCTCAGCAAGTTTGCTGACAACACCAAGCTGAGTGGTGCAGTTGACAAGCCTGAGGGACAGGATGCCATCCAGAGGGACCTAGACAGGCTTGAGAGGTGGGCCTGTGCAAACCTCATGAAGTTCAACAAGGCCAAATGCAAGGTCTTGCACATGGGTCACGGCAATCCCCAGTATCAATACAGGCTGGTGAATGAAGGGATTGAGAGCAGCCCTGCAGAGAAGGACTTGGAGGTGCTGGTGGATGAAATGAATATGACCTGGCAATCTGTGCCTCCCGGGCTGCATCAAAAGAAGCATGGCCAGAAGGTCAAGGGAGGGGATTCTGCCCCTCTGCTCCGCTCTGGTGAGACCCCACCTGGAGTACTGCATTCAGCTCTGGGGTCCTCAGCACAGGAAAGACATGGACCTGTTGGAGTGGGTCCAGAGGAGGGCCACGAAGATGGTCGGAAGGATGGAATGCCTCTCCTATGAAGACAGGCTGAGAGAGTTGGGGTTGTTCAGCCTGGTTGTTCAGCTCCCAGGAGACCTCATTGCAGCCTTTCAGTTCTTAAAGGCGGCTTATAAGGAAGATGGGGACAAACTTTTTAGTAGGGTCTGTTCTGACAGGACAAGGGGTAATGGTTTTAAAATAAAAGAGGGTAGATTCAGACTAGATATAAGGTAGAAATTTTTTACAATGAGTGTTGCGGAACACTGGAACTGGTTGCCCAGAGAGGTGGTAGATGCCCCATCCCTGGAAACATTCAAGGCTGGATTGGACAGGGCTCTGAGCAACCTTATCTAGTTGAAGATGTCCCTGCTCACTGGAGGGGGGGCTGGAGTAGATGACCTGTAAAGGTCCCTTCAAACCAAACTATTCCATGATTCTATGTACCTAAAAGCTATGGGAAGAAATGCTTTGTTGAAAAAAAAGGGACTTGGATAAAGCCACATCAGGAAATCCTTTCCTGTTCTTCAGTGCAATGTACCAATATTTATATCCAGGTCAATTGCTCAGAGATAGTGTTAACAATCAGTTTCTATGTAATTAAATTACTTCTAAGTATTCATTTTGTGGTCAAAAAATGGATGACTTCAGAACAAATACTTTTTAAGGATTCAAACTTACCTCAGGTAAATAATCCAGGCTTTTACTTGGCTTTCCAAAGGAAGTTACTTGGTTATGCAACTGAATTTTTATGTGAAAGTAAGCAAAAATGCTACAAGCAACAGTTGCGTGATACTCTGGTTTTGGTTTTGGCCATCTGTATGAATTATTTTACTGGGCAATACATAGAAAATATCAGCTAATCTGTTGTAGTAACTGCTGTCCTGCAAACTGACATTTTGTAACAACAGGTTCTTCCTTGAAGAATGAAGCTGGAGAAGATAGTGTGGGATATGAACAAGACCTTGGAATTCAAAAACATATTTTGCAGTTGTTGCAAGTAGTGGCAGCTTTAAAGCTTGTTGGCTGCTGGGAATCTAAACACAAAAACATCTAGCAGTCTTGTGTGCAACTGCGTATGTATCTGCGTTCATATGCATATAACTCAACAGATACCTCACTTGGGGCTACTGGGCAGCAGTGTTCTAAAACTGTGCATTCACACTTTATGATATATATATATAGATAAAGATGGAAATTTATCACATATTTTAACAAGCTGTTACATGTTAGGAAATTCACTGGTCATCTCCATATTTGCAGAGTCTGTAGCAACTCAGACAGCACAAAGAGGTTGTTCAGAGTTGTAACAAAGGGAGTTGTAAAAGTTTTACAGAGTTTTTACAGATGACTGTCCAATTTTTCTGTTCTCCAGTACTTAATAAGTAAATAATCTTGTTTTATTAGTTTTACACTCATAATGAACAACCTATATTGTTCGTAAACTTCTGTTGCATTATGTTGCCACTGCACGTTCTCATTAAACCAGAATGACAAAGAAAGGTTTTAGCAGGGTTTATAATGTTCTGGTGGGGTTGGACCCCACTATCCCCAAAGTGAGAGCCACCTCTGGTTGCAAAAGACTTCTGGTATTTTGGGGATTTGTTTACTTTTAATATGGACAGCAAAAAGAAGTAGAAAATATAGTACAAATTCTCCTGAATTGCAGCATACATTTTAATAATAGCCAATAGCTATTTCTTAGATGGTCCCCTACAAAAACAAATCATAAGCATAGGAAACACTGAGATATATAACAGGCGTAGTCCAAAAATAATTAAATGTCCCAAATAATTATTGTCCACTTGACAATTACAGCAGGGGTACAATCTATCAAAGGAATGGAGAGATAATTGAGACAATTTGACAGAAAGTGCTCAGGACAAAAGAGGGCTGGGTCAGACAGACTAAACCATCAGTGTTATAAAGCACCACAGAAGCAAAAACTTCTAAATATAAACATTGCCCATTGCCCTAGGGGAGAAAGTATGAACAGCTTAAAAGACAACAAATTAACCAGTCAAGTCCCATAATGAAATTTGAGAAAGCAAAAGGCTGCCTACAGAGAACTGGGCAGACAGTTGGCCTCGCATCAGGTCATTCTGAAAAACAGCAAAGACTGAATCTTCCTGAGATAAAGCATTTCATTAATTCACAAGGCAAATGAGAAAAAGAACATCTCTATACAATATCGTATCTGTATTTTAACACTTCACGTTTTAAGTCTACAAAAGGAAGATTTAATATTGAAGTGATCAAATCATACAGGCAGCCTATCCATTGCATGCACAGTGAATCTTAAAAGGGGAATTGCAACGGATCCTGCTGGTGGTCTCCACCTCCACAGTGTCTTCTTCTGGCCCTGCAGTGCAGCCCTCGTTCTGCCACAGGTTTCCAGGAGAAAGCTGCCAGCTCTCACCAGCTCCACTGGGCTGGTGCACCTACTACCTCTAGCCCATGTCTCTGAGACCCCTCAGGGCACTTTCCAAAGTATCAGGGTTGTGAGAAAAGAGAGAAAAACCAAGGAACTTATAGATGAAGCTATTCACATTCTTCTGCTCTGAACCAGTCTTCACATCAGTGTGTAGAGCTCTGATACAACCAGAGCACATATACTTCAGAAACTCATTCTAATAAAATATTTTTAATTCCTGGCTGTAATCAGGCTTTGCTCACTGACTTAAATTAACTCTTCCCACTGAGGTGACTAGCTGCATGTGCTCCTTTTGGCACTACACTCCATCCCGACACTTCAGGCATAAGTACAGAGGTGATGGGTCTACTGGCTCTCCTGAGCTACCTCTAAATACCTCATGTGACTCTTGAGGCTTTGCAATCTATTGCAACTTCATGTATTTTCTACTTAAAGTGTAGATACAGTACAAATTCTTATGAGCATAAAATAAAAAAGTATGAATTAATTAATCAACATTTCTTTATTGCAATCCAGTGTAAAACATTTATCTAGTGCAGCTATTTCTGATCAGTGCAGCTCTGCTATAAATTTGCTACAAATTACATACTACATTGCCACCTAGTGACTAAATCTGGAAATTCAACTAAAATAAAATAACAGCAGTATTTTTAGGATACAGGTATCCTGAAAATTCGCATCTATGGTTCCCTTGTGATAGTTATGTGGTGTGTAAGCAGGTGTTCACTGATAATCTTAATCGTTGTGTCTGTGTGCGTGCTTGTGCATGTGTATATTGCCCTGCCTAATCACAATGCACATATGCATAATTATGAGTGTATTTGCAATATACCCACTCTGATGGACATAAGTTTTACCCTTTTATATATATATATATATATATATATATATATATATATATAAGCTTCCACCAACGTCAGGGAAGAACAGAAACCTTATGTGGTGCAGTCTGTCATGCTTGTCATCAAACCACCTATGCCTAGGTGACATTAAATCTCATTTGTTCAGAATGATGAGGCAGTCCAAATTCTGCTTAGATAAATGTAGCACTCATCAGACTGTGCTGGTTTACTTGGACTCTGCTACCAACAAGCTGGCCTACCAGAAGATTTGCCATGGTTGCTAAGATAGAGTGCGGGGATAAAAGATCTGTGGTGGAGCTCCTGGACTGACAAATTGCAAGTGATATCTTGACAACCACCATATGAGCTTTTATGTCATGCTCAAGGCAGTTTAAGGGCTGACATGGGACACGTCAATGCCAGACAAGAGTAGACAAGATGAAAATGCACTGATCAGAGATTATGAAGGCATAAGGCAGTGCTGTACTGAAAACTTTTGAATGTACTCAACCACCCTGACTATCAACGAAGTTGTTTCAGATGACATCTTCCTTACCACCACTCTCCCCCAAGCAGGCAAGGTCATGACCTGAGAAGTTTAAGGACCAGTTTGTCATTTTGCTTGTCCTAAGCAAAAGATGGTAAATGAATTACATGACAGGGATTGCCTATTTGGAAAACTCTGGATCATTACAGAGAGACTAATTTAATGCTATACCTGTTGGCGTATTTTGTGAGTGTATCTATATACAAGGATACATCCATACAAAAATACAATTCCTAATAAATATGAAACAAGCGTAAATGATTAATGGCATATTATTAATGACAGATTTTTTTTCTAGTATTGCTGAGTTTGTAATTAGGATTTCACATTACTGGAGTAGTAAAAAGCAAAGTATGCTTCACTATCAGCTGGAAATAGAAGTAGTTCCTTGCAATGATGTCCTTCATTTTAAGTGGATACATACAGGCATTAGGGTGCAATTAAGTGATAACCTATAATTTATAATGTTTTGGCTTCAAAGTCTGTTTGCTTGCATGCATATATATTTACAATCTCTATTGCCCTCTAGAACAGTAGTGGACAACAGATCCAAATGCAGCTGATCCAGCTGTGTACCTAATTACTAAGTCATTTGCTGATCAAGGGTCATACTCAGTGGTATACTTCCTCAGCTGGATTCATTCTTGTTAGTCTAAAATAATCAGAATGCACTCAAATAAATAGTGTATGGAACCAGATGCTACTTATGCTTCACAAGTTAAATAACGAAAAATGCTGTTTGAAAGTCCACACACATATCTTAAGACATTGAATGGAGAGGAAGTTCCATGTCCCATCTGGTTTTCAAGGGAATTTTATTATATCTTTTAGATATATTTTTCAGCTTCTGAGTATTATGTTTATTACATGGATTGATTTGTAATCAGTTTTTCTCTTCGACTGAAACCCGTTTTTATGAGTGAAACACTGAAATAACATGCTATTTCATCTGCTAGTTCTTTTAGGCTGTAGGTAGAATCGTAATTTCATACTGTCTGTAGACTAGCAAAGTCTGTATTTGCTACTTCAAAGCCAAATATGTGCGAAGTTAATGAATGTAAGTTCTTTAAACACAGCAGAGGCATTGCTTATAACTAATGCTTGTATAGTTCTAGGAGTAAATACTAGTCAAAGAAGACACTTTTGTTGGAATATCTTTTAATGAACAAAAAATAAATTGCAGAAAAAAAACATGCCAAACTTTTAAAACTACAGACTTACTCATCACACATTATCTGATCTATTTAACACCTGATTCATATTCTAGATTTTATTTCAAAGTGCTGAACAGACTTAGTCTCTATTTATTTTTACTTACTTAAGTAGAAATAGAAGTGTCGCAGACCGTCCGACAGTATAGCAGTACATGCATCACTACGGGGAAACTATAGAAATAAGGGAGTGATAAAAATAGTAACAGTTGAACTTTGAATACATACGTTACAAGAAATAAAACTGAAACTGCTGATGTGATAAACATTGTAAACTGAATTGACACCAGCCATTGTTTAAAGGAGGTGAATCTTTTGCCAGAGTAAGCTCCTGAAAGAATGGCCCATAACTATCATACATTGATGGAGCCATTTTTAACAAAGCACTGGATGGTATTTTTGGTCTTAGAAAATAATGTAGTCCCTGATTCTGTACACTTTTTTTTGTGTATATTGAACACAATTTGTACATCTGATAGGAAATTATACAGTATTAGAATGCATGTTTGATCAGAGCAAACTCTGATAAGAACAATGACTAAAACATAATACACAATTTTAGAAATCGAGTTAGAGAAAAGTGATGGCACTGTTTCAGTCATAGCTCAAATGACAGCAACCATCTTCATTCCCAGAATGGTTTTACCGATTAAAGTAGCTCGCAGGTGGTACATTACTTAGCCATGAACATATTTCCAATTCAAGGATTACTGAAATTAACAAATGTTAGGAAAGATTTCTAAACAAATACTAAGATATATTTTCTCTCAAAGTCTGTAGGTAGTTTAGTCTTAAATAATATTTGCTGGGCTAAGCCTTTTGGACAAAATTTCATTAAACAATGTGTCACTTTTGGATTGAGTCAAAACTTAGAATTCACTCTTTATGGGAAATTATCACAATTTGAGAAAGAAATTAACAAAACAAATTATATGGAAAAATCAGCCACTTTTTGTTCAATTCGTTATGATACTGGGCAAGGCCAGCTCCTCAGGATTCCCTGCTCCTCCTCCCTGCTGCCGTATTTCCAGTAATGTGTTTTGATGAAAATACATTAAATGGGCACATTTTAAAAAACATTTTAGTCATCATATAGTGGGGTTTTTTCTGAAGAAACTATGCTTTATTAGGTAATTATGCCCTTCCATCATTATTATTTCAATAGAAGTGCATGAAGTTCTTTTACGGTGTACAAAAACTGTTAGACATGTTTTTTGCATTGAGATCATATTCTTTAAAATAGACATAGAGAAGAAAGATATGCACAATAGAAAAGAAAAAAATATTTCACAGAAGTGAATTTAAGATGACTTTTGTAGGTAGAAATGAAAAATACTAGGCTCTTAAGAAGCAGGGTGGAGGTACTTCAGTCATCCATGCCCCATTCTATATTGCTTTGTTCATTCTCTCTGTCTTCTCTAACGCGTGCTGCTCTTCCTTAGTGACTCTCACAGCCACACTAAATCTCAAGTCCTCATTTGTCTTCCCTGTAGCTGTGCAGGCACTGGTGGATGCCAGGAGATATATAGTCCTCTGAAAATATGTACATGGGTATCTTACTGATGTGAAAGAGGCATGGGCTGCAGGTTGTTTTGCACGTCTCAAATGCAGAAGATGCAGACCTAGACCCAGCGTGTCCAGATAGCTCTAGATTTAAGTCCAGGCTATTCAGTTTAAGTCAGATTTAAGTCAGTTGTTCAGAAACTAACCATAGGTGGGGCCACACTTGCAAAGGGTTTTGGATTCCTACCTCCTATTGTGTCTGTAGTTTCATATAGTTGGTAGTTTGGGAACTTAAGCATGAGTCAGGACCTTAAACAGTTTTGTGGATCTAGGCTAGGTCCATGAGTCTACTCCAAACTATCATGGATTTGAAACTTCATATGGTACTCCCTCTAAATATAAATTTGTAAATATAAACTATGTTTTTTCACACTACATCTCTGGTAATGCTGCTTACAGGGCAGTCAGACATGATAAATTAGTCCTATTATGTGAAGTAACATAAGCATGCAAATTCTGGGTGGTTTCTGGTGAATGAATTGTGAGTACAAGGGTTAATCCAAGCAGCAAGACACCATCTATTAGTCTTAAAACAGATTTCACTAAAACAAGCTAATGGAGTAATTCATGTAGAGTAAGAAAGTCCCTTATATTTGTATTGCTTGTGATTATGAATTGGAATCTCCAGCTGAAATATAGTCAGCTAGAGCCAGGTGCCATATGATTATCTGTACTATAGCTCAACAGATATCCTCCAAGCTACACAACTGTCCTTCATATATATGAACGCAAAGAACACATGGTAGAATACATAATACCACAAATATGTTCAGATAACTAGGGGGAAAGCTGTTAACATAGCTCCTCTCAATAAGAAATGGGTCATGTTTACACACATATATTTTAAGGGAAAATTCTGGCAGATTCTCTTTCCACCCAAATCCAAAAAGCATTATTTATATTTAGAAGCTTGATCATTTTTATCAAGTCATAATAAAGGCATCTAGTACCAGAGCAGCTCAAAATTAAGATCTGTTTGGATGGAGGTCTGTACAGTAACAACATAGTTCCACTATGACATTATCAAGCTTTTCATCACATCTTACAGCTCCTTTAAGAAAAGTCTAAGTGATGTTATTGCTATAGTGTTTGACAAGGTTGCAAAATTTCAATTTTTGGAGCAAAACTAGATTTGCTTCTAAATAAAGAATAGCTAGAAGGCTATTGGGAAAACGAACAGACAATAAAGACACTGGACTTGACCAATTTTAGCAATTTTAGTTTAGTGATGGTTTTGATATTTTAGAAAACGTTTTTCTGAAAAGTTGTATATGAGTGTTTCTATGAAAGTCAAGACAATGTAAAGATGACCACAGACAATCCTAAATGAGCTCAGTAATTGCTGTCTTGCACAACATTACATGTGTTGTTACAGACTACAGGAGCCGCAGGTCAGAAGGCTGGGTATGTTTCCCTTTTTTCTCAAATGACCACCTAAGTTAGCTAGCCGTGTCCCTGAATGGCATAGAGCTCCAGGCAATTGCTCTAAGTGCCTTGTAGCTGAACTACTTCTGCTGATGAGGGAGTAGTCATTTACCAGATACTTCCCCAATGAAGCCAATGGGACCATCCACAGCAGTAAGGGTCTGAAAGGTCAGTTTAACTATTATTTATTCACAATCCGAATTTGTATTTACGCTACAAAAGCAATGTAGCCTACCCTTTCAATGTGACTCTAAAGTGGCTCTAAAAAATAGATAATAATGTGACTCTAAAATAATGTGACTCTAAAAAAAAATTGTAAAATCACAACCTTGGAGAGAAGAAAACATAGGAAGAGATGTATTTTACTGAGATTTATCTAGGGCACGTGATGAGTCTAAGTCATAACATTATTCCAAAAGTGAATATCAAAGATGACAGCAAATGCATGAAACAACTCCTTTCTCTCAAGTAAAAGCTTCTAGAATTTGAGAAACATTTATATAGAATGAAAACACAAAATCTGAAGCAAAATTGTGTTCTTGTTTCAATCTACACAGTCTCCTTTGCAATCTGTGGTGTTGCACTGGTGTGACCAGGAAAGGTTGAGATTATTGTACTCAAATAATCAAGACTAAATCCTCGCAAAGTAAGTAAATTCAGACTCGCACTTCCTGCTTAACCATTGGCTTGACCCCTTGTCTCTAAGCATCATATCCTATGATTTAATCAGTACAGGTCAATTTCTGGCACAAAAATTAAATTAAAAATGTAGTGGTAGCTCATTACTTTGTGTTTCTGTGCTTTGTATCTCAGCTATTTAATCTAAAATATAGTTGGTAAAATGCTATCAAGAGGGTTTTTGTTCAAGATTCTAGTGTGTCAGTCTGAAGCCAAAAAAGATGGATTTCCCACTTAACCCCTGTGATTAGTATCAGAGTCCAGTGGAATTTGCAAAGGACAGTAATTGAATGGTTGCTACTCTGCTGAAATAGATTCTCAAAACAACTTTGACCTGATTTGTACACTTTTTTGGTGGTTTAGAAATGCTGCAGAGCTGTGGATACATCCAGTTCAGATATCATGGAGTAGGAACTAGCTTTTCACCACTTCTCAGCCCTATTCTTAAAATCTGTATTCAAAATTTTTCAACCATCTCTACACTGAACACCATGGGGCTGTGATACCTCAGCAAGCTTTAAGTGAACTTGAGTATTGTGACGGTGTGCTCCCCCCCACAACCTGACCTTTATCTCCCGTAACCCTGCTCAAGCGATAACCACCAGTGGCAGTCGTGATCAATGCATTTGGCTCAGAGTGGATTCGGGGAGACAGATAACAACACAATAGCCAAGTGCAAATTTATGGTAATGCGTCCACCTAACCCCAGTGCTGGTTAATGTTCGACTCAAGCCGAATTTGGAAGAGACGAAAATCTGTGGTCAGTATGCAAACATGACTATGAGTCAACCATCCTACTCCCATAAATAGTGAGCAGCCTAAGAGCCCTTTGAGCTCTCCTGAAACGACAGTGGGCTACACGCCAGGATCTCACCTTGAGTACGGACACCTCTCAAGGTTACTCCTGGAGGTTGAGAGATTACTTGCCACAACAGATTCTTGGTAAGTGACTGATAGCATGCTAAACTTTGAAACCTTAGCTAAGTGATATAAAGGATTGATTGCACAGATAAAATCATTTAGACATAAACCATTGACCAAGTTGGGGACTAAGTCTTGATCCAGCCGCACCTAGACTCCTCTCCAAGAAGGAGTTTAGAATGCAAGGGGGTTCTCCCTGAACCTCACGTCTCAACGAGAGGGTCTCCCTGACAGTTTTGTCTGACCCTGTCCTCTATGCAGTAAATAATCAAGTGTACCTTGCCGTCGAATCTTGTTAAACCACTGTCGCATTTACCATTGAACTTTGTTAACTCATTGCTTTATATCAATAAAGTACATTGTTGCTTCTCTCTTACGAGTGAGGTGCACTCTCTATCACTCTATCCACAACCACTATAAGACACAAAAGCCAGTATGAAACAAGGGTTTTGGTTTGCACAAACTAACTATACATGGAGAAACATAGAATGGCATTTATGTGTCCTAACAAAGACTACCGAGAAAACAACTTGGGCAGAGCACTGTGCACAGACATCACAGAATTTTCTTTTCAAAGTCAGGGCTTACACACTGTAAATTACCTCCCAAAGCAATTATTTATTGCTTTGGGGTGTTCTAATGATGAAAACATCACAATGCTGCATGTCTTGATATGCCCTCTAGTCTTAGATAATCATAACTCAGTGAGGATCAATCATAACGCAGTGAGGATCCTGTTTAAAAGCTTTGATAGGCATACCTAAACCACATGAAATAGATGCAGATGCTGTAAGTTGCCATATTTCTAAAATAATGTTTGTATAATACAAGTGTCTGGTTACCTTCCTTTCAACATTGAAAACTTTAAGTATGCTCATTTAACAATGTCAAGATAACTTTCAGACTTGGGGGAAGCAAACAGTAACTTGCTGTATTTGTCCAACAACTTTATTATTGCCATGGATCACATTTATGAAGACATCATAAAGTTACAAGGAGTTGTAATAAAAAAACCAGTTCCAACAATGTAAAGTGGTCTGTTACATGTTCCGTATGACAACTTTATTACTGCAGTGGACCAGTATAGCAATTACAAATAGGAAATATATTACACATAACTTGTTTTGAGACAGAATGCTACAATAGGCCAAAATAATACTGTAAGAACATATTATTCTGTGACACATAATAATTATTTTGAGGTTACAAAGTAAGAAAATAAGCTACTGTAACTTAGCAATCTGATAAAAAGAAGTGGCAACAAAAGCAAATTTAGCAATGGAAACATTGCTATTTATTATTGTTTAGTTATTATTGACAGTTGCTTGGTTATTATAATTAGCATCTCTATTTTTTCTCATTATATATATTAATGCTCATTAACATATTGTCAAGGATCAAGGAGTGCTAAGCTAGGACACACTGGTGCTATATGCTGTGCAAACTTAAAATGAAATGACAACCCATACCCAAAAGACCTTACAGTACAAATAAAAGAGAACACGTAACGCATGGAAGAAGATTGTTGGGGAAGACATGAAAACATGAGAACAGTATGAGAAGCAAAGGTCTTGATAATCATGTGATTTAAACGTTACACATTTTTGACAGACCTCACAGTGATGGTGAGTTTTATGGAGGATTCAGGTGAGGATAACTAAGTAGCTTTGAAAATGTTTATAGATAGCTCTTCTCAAGCATGAGAGAGAACATAAGGGTCTTTCCTAGAAGACTTAAGAGGTAGATGATGGAGACATTCATGATGAATAAATCTTTTCATCCTTTCCAGTGTTGTTCAGTGAATGAGAGAGCTGGTAAGCGAGCCTACCATGGGAGATGCCCTGATTGACCTGCTGTTTACGAACAGAGAGGGACTCGTGGGAGAAGTGATGGTCAGTGGCCATCTTGGGCTTAGGGACTACGAAATGATAGAGTTCTCAATTCTTGGCCAGGTAAGGAGGGAGGTCAGCAAAACCACTATGATGGACTTCCAGAGGGCAGACTTCAGCCTGTTCAGGACACTGGTTGAGAGGGTCCCTTGGGAGATGGTCCTGAAGGGCAAAGGGGCCCAGGAAGGCTGGACCTTCTTCAAGAAGGAAATCTTAAAGGCACAGGAGCCGGCAGTCCCCATGTGCCCTAAGAAGAGCCGGCGGGGAAGACGACCAGCCTGGCTGAATGGGGAGCTCTTGCTGGAACTCAGGGAAAAAAGGAGAGTTTATCACCTTTGGAAGAAGGGGCAGGCAACTGAAGAAGAGTACAAGGGTCTCATTAGGTCATGCAGAGAGGGAATTAGAAAGGCAAAAGCCCAGCTAGAGCTCAGTCTGGCCACGGTCACAAGGGATAACAAAAAATGTTTTTACAATTATATTAACAACAAAAAGAGAGCCAAGGAGAATCTCCATCCTTTACTGGATGCGGGGGGGAACATTGTCACCAAGGATGAGGAAAAGGCTGAGGTACTTAATGCCTTCTTTGCCTCAGTCTTTAATAGCCACACCAGGTATCCTAAGGGTATTGAGCTCCCTGAGCTAGAAGACAAGGATGGAGGGCAAAATAATCTCCCCATGATCCAGAAGGAAGCAGATGATGACCTGCTATGCCATCTGGACACTCGTAAGTCCATGGGGCCTGATAGCATCCACCCAAGGGTACTGAGGGAGCTGGTGGAGGAGCTTTCCAAGCCACTCTCCAACATTTATCCACAGTCCTGGTTAACGGGGGAGGTCCCAGATGACTGGAGGCTTGCCAACATGACACTCATCTACAAGAAGGGCCGGAAGGAGGATCCGGAGAACTACAGGCCTGTCAGCCTGACCTCGGTGCCAGGGAAGATTATGGAGAGGTTCATCTTGAGGGCACTCACAGGGCACATGCAGGACAACCAAGGGATCAGGCCCAGCCAGCACGGGTTCATGAAGGGCAAGTCCTGCTTGACCAACCTGATCTGCTTCTATGACCAGGTGACCCGCCTGGTGGATGAGGGAAAGGCTGTGGGTGTTGTCTACCTGGACTTTAGTAAAGCCTTCCACACTGTCTCCCACAGTATTCTCCTGGAGAAGCTGTTGGCTCATGGCTTAAAGAGGTGTACTCTTCGCTGTGTGAAAAACTGGCTGGATGGCCGAGCCCAGAGAGTCGTGGTGAATGGAGTTAAATCCAGTTGGCGGCTGGTCACAAGTGGCTCAGTTTTGGGACCGGTCTTTTTTAATATCTTTATCGAAGATCTGGATGAGGGGATAGAGTGCTCCCTCAGCAAGTTTGCAGACGACACCAAGTTGGGCAGGAGTGCTGATCTGCTCGAGGGTAGGAAGGCTCTGCAGAGGGATCTGGACAGGCTGCATCAATGGGCCGAGGCCAATTGTATGAGGTTTAATGAGGCCAAGTGCCGGGTCCTGCACTTGGGTCACAACAACCCCATGCAATGCTACAGGCTTGGGGACGAGTGGCTGGAAAGGTGCCTGGCAGAAAAGGACCTGGGGGTGTTGATTGACAGGCGGCTGAAGATGAGCCAGCAGTGTGCCCAGGTGGCCAAGAAGGCCAACGGCATCCTGGCCTGTATCAGAAACAGTGTGGCCAGCAGGAGCAGGGAGGTGATCGTGCCCCTGTACTCGGCGCTGGTGAGGCCGCACCTCGAATCCTGTGTGCAGTTTTGGGCCCCTCACTACAAGAAGGACATTGAGGTGCTGGAGCGTGTCCAGAGAAGGGCGACGAAGCTGGTGAGGGGTCTGGAGCACAAGTCTGATGAGGAGCGGCTGAGGGAACTGGGGTTGTTCAGTCTGGAGAAGAGGAGGCTGAGGGGAGACCTTACCGCTCTCTACAACTACCTGAAAGAGGGTTGTGGTGAGGTGGGTGTTGGTCTCTTCTCCCAAGTGACGAGTGACAGGACAAGAGGAAATGGCCTCAAGTTGCGCCAAGGGAGGTTCAGGCTGGATATTAGAAAAAATTTCTTTCCTGAGAGAGTGGTGAGACACTGGAACAGGCTGCCCAGGGAGGTGGTGGAGTCACCATCACTGGAGGTGTTCAAGGAACATGTGGATGTGGCATTGCGGGACATGGTTTAGTGGGCATGGTGGTGTTGGGTTGATGGTTGGACTTGATGATCTTACAGGTCTTTTCCAACCTTAGTGATTCTGTGATTCTGTGATTCTGTGATAAGAAGCCACGAAAGGGGTTGAAAGAGAAAAAAAAGAATTTTAAAAACTGAGAATACACTGTTTCCACAAATCTGCTCAAAACAGAAAACCACAACACAGGGATATTTAAAAATGCCTTTTAATTAGAAGCATGATGGATTCAAAATCCTAGGTGTCACAAAAATTCACGCTTAAGTAAGCTTCCATAGCAAATGCTAATAAAAGAGTTCATTATTTTTAAGAAACTTATTTTCAGACTTGCTTTTCGCGTCTTTGTGTGTGTTAATATTAGAAAGCGTAAGTAAAATCAAGACAAAAATGTAAACAAATTACAGCTATAACTACAACACTTAATTAGATTTCAAAGCACACTTATAGAAAATTTGAGACAGCAAAAAGGAGCTAGGGATGGATTTTTGAACAGATGGTGCTAGATAAGGTCACATAGGTATAATTGAGGTCAGAATTTGACCACTGTAGGAACAGACACTCTCAGTAAAAGAGGTGAATTTCCTCCTGTGTTTTTCATTAATTACTCGGTGCCATTCAGTCACAATGTTGTCTGTTGTAGATCCTCTGAGTAATCCCTTGTCCATACAAGTCTTTCTCTAGAATATTCTTTCAAAATTATGCATTTGAAGAAAAATTCTGTTTGTGGAAACATTGATTTGCTTTTTAGCTGCAGAGACAGAAGTCTACGGGTGTCACCATTTATCTTAGCCACAGACTCTAAGATAACCATTAAGTATTGGGGGACAAACAGAACTGATATAAAACGACAGCTAATTTTTATGAAAATACAAACAAGTTTTAAATTCAAAGACCAATTTTAAAATACTTTACATCAGAGACAGAAGGCAAATCAAGAGCCCAGATGGATGTAGCAGAACTGACTTGCAGAGTTGTCTTGGACAGATACCGCTCAAATTCTCCTCAACTTTCAGCATGTAAAACCAGAGTTTTATTGACCTTGCTGTTGATTTTACGCACTCTGTCTAAGAGCAGTGTTTGCCTTGTGATTTTTTTCACACTTAGCATAAAAATATATGATATTAAATAACATTGTATACAGTAAAGCATGGGTTCATTATTGCATTTATTTCTAGCAGGAAGTCATTCACATTTGAATGCCAGTTAGAAAGCATACCACAGAAATCAAATCAACTGAGTTTCTATACGGGCCTCAAAGTATAATATTATGCTGTTTCAAGTCGTACAAAGTATTCTCTCCACAGCCATGCAGCAGCCTGCAGATGCAACCATCACAGTCAATACTTTTATTTGAATGGCACCCATATCAAAGTGTTTTTCTTTCATAATGGTCCATTTTATCTGATTAAAGAAAACAGTATTTGAAAAATATCATTAAAGTATCAATTTTAGGAACATGTTTGATTGTATTTTCCTTTTCACTTATTACTAAATTACTTTCCTGAAAATATTTTCCTGTTTTCCTTCAGCTAACATTAATTCGGATCTGTATTTTGGCGCTTTTCCCTTCCCTAACAGCTTTATACAGAAATACGTGACAGAAATAAGAACAGTAATATTAGAAATAAATTGGCTAATAGTATTTACCTGAGTAAAGGTTTCTCTAGACTACTCGTAGTTTTGCTTTTGGGAACTGGCTGAAACCAAGGCCACGCTATTACTGAAGTCAAACCCAATACTGTATTTTATTATTTTGTGATTTCTGTAATAAAGGATAATACATTTCTTTTGTGACAACCATTTAATTCCAAAGTCTGTGGATTGTTTTGTTATAATAAAAATAATATTGCTTCAGGCTTTTTAAATAAGCTTGGGTACACTTACAATTTATGCATGCCTACAAGCTTGAGCTTGTCACACAGGAGGGTCCAAGTATCTCCTCTTACTACAAATACAAGACCAGAGACATTGCTGGTAAAATGTAGCTGTTGTCTCATCATATATTGAAAAGGAGTAATGAGAATGAGCTGAAAAAGTTAAAAAAAAGTGTATTTTATATCCCCTTCCTCTGGTAGAAGCAGAAGCCGTTTTTTTCACGCTGTTCAGAAATAATAGCTGGTTGATGATCAGCAATGGCTGGAACATAATCAGCCCTGAACACAAATCGGTGCATTACGCTTACAGCAGGCGAGCCTACAGACCTGAAAACAGCCAGACTACTATGGCAACGTGTCAAATGGCTTTAAATTATTGCTAATGGTTTATAATGAGAAGCTGCAACGGCAGGGGCAGAATTAAGAAATTACTTGCTATATGTTTTATGATTTCTATAAAGCGAAGCTTTTTACAAATTCTTCCTTAAGCTCTTCGCTCTAGTAGGTCCCAAAATGCACCCTTTGCAGAAACGTCTCTGTGCCATTCTGGCACTTTGGACAAAAACATACATGTTAACAAGGCGGCACGTAAAGATGCAGCACGTGAATCTCATGATGGATGGAGACTGATTTGAACACGCTTTACCTGTGTGCCGCCAGCCCCCAGCCCTGCCGCTGCAGGGCCGGCCGGCCTCAGGGTCTGCTGGCACCCACCGCGCAGCCCCCCCCGCCCCGCAGCTCATCTCTTGACGCTCCGGCACCGGTAATTTCATCGACGGATTGTGCCCTCCGCACGAGGAGGCTAGCTTTAACACACATACAGGCATACAATAAATATAAATTATATTGTAATCTGCATTGGGCCGTGGCTTTTACTGGGGCGCTTTTAGGCTTCTCCTTGCCACAAAAACGTTCCTCCGGAGGCCTACAGCGGGCCGCGGGCTCTGGAAACGCGGCAGCTCCTACAGCAGCCCGGGCCCCCTCACTCCGCAGGGGCGAGCGGCGACCGCTGCATCGGCCTACAACCGCCAGCGGCCGGAGCGCTGCGCCGCGGCCGGGCCGCATGCGCATGTGCCGCCGCAGCCGCCTAGTTGGTGGCGGCGCTGGGGGGGGGGGGGGCAGGGCTGGGAGGCGATGGCGGCGGCGGAACGCGGCAAGGGCTGGCGGCGGGTGATGGTCGTGCTTCAATTGCTCGTCGTGCTGCAGCTGGCGGGCGCCGCCTCAGCTGCTGCCCTGCCTGTAGTCATCAACACCTGGGCGTTTAGGAAGGCCGCAGAGACAGGTGCCCCGGTGGGCGACTGGGCCGGGTGGGGGAGTGCCGCGCAGTGCCGGTCGCTGCCTCGCTCGGTGCTCCTCCTGCTGCGCAGAGGGGCTGGCGGGCAGCTCTGGGTGTTGGTGTTGCCTTAAAAACACAATAAGTCTCTTAGGCGTGACCGCGCTTATGTGTGGCAAGAAGCGGGCTGTGACCCTGCTTCCGTTAAACGGCTCTGGCTGCAGCGGGCCCGGGCTCCCTCCTGCCCGCTCTGCTCCCCTCAGGGCTCAGAGCGAGCCCCGGTACCGGCAGGGAGGCTGTGCCAAGTGCCTCTCTGCGTACTTGGGAGGGGTCTGCGTCGGGTCTCACGGGGCGCTTGCCCCAGGCCGGGCGTCGCGGTGCCAGGTTACCTCCGTATGGGAAGGGGCCAAGCCCCTGAGCTTGCGTTTGCATTGGTGGTGCGCTGTCGATGCGCCCTGGTGTTCCCCGCGAGCCTGCAAGCAAATGCTTTAACCTTAAAGTTTGGGGAAAATGCGTTTAAAAAAAAAGGGGGGGTTATAAGCTGTGGAAAAGCTAGATTAAAAACATTCTTTTGCCAATAACGTGGTTAACGCTCTTGTGGCTGTTTGCAATGGTGACTTGGTTTCTGTGGTGCCCTTCTGAGATTAGTTCCCGCCCTCAAAGATTTAGGTAGTTCTGAATATGACATTTTTAGAGCCCTGTGCTGTTTTGTGATGTGCTATTGACAGTCAAAGCAGGTTTTCCTGTGGCAACATAAATTAGTTGTGGATACTGATTTTGAAAGACTCATAGGGTATTTTAGCATAGTTGGGTTGTAAATAACTCCCTATTAGGGAAGCCTTGTTTGTGAAATGGGTTACTTATAAAGCCTTGTATAGGTCAGAAGTGAAATACAGTCATGAAAACTGCAAGGCCCTTGCTTTGCAGCTTTTGAAAGCTTGTGTTAAGGCTACTCACAGCAATAAAGGTAATAGGAATTGGAGCAGTATTCCTCACACTGAAGTTTATTATAAAGGCAAGCATATGTGGAGTTGGATGTTAGGTATTAAGTCTTACTTTTTCCTTGGTGCAGGTGGTTTTGTGCAGTTGCATGCAGCATTTGTGAAGATGAGGATTCTTGAGATGGTTGAGACAGTTTACTTCTGCCAAAAAGAGCTGGACTGTATGCTTCTGCTGCCTCCCCTGTGCTGGGTCTGGCAGATGATGGCGCATCAGAGCCAGCACAAGGAGGAGGAAGCAGGATTGCAACTGTCAGTGGCAGCAAGCTCAGGCTTCTTGGAAAATCTTGCCTGAGGTCCAACCTTGTGAAATGTCATATGTGCAAAGCCTTCAGGCCCAGTTTATTCGAGTCATGTCGTTTGGCAGGTCTGTAATGTCTTACAAAACTGCACCATGAGCTAGATCCTAAAGAATAGAAAACTAAGGGTTGAGCAAGAGAATGTGGAGACTGTAACTTCTTGTACATTGTTTCCACTTTCTTTTTGTTCTTATGTAGTTACTGATATACGTTTAGATCTTTTAGATCACTGTATGGTTTAGATGTTTTTATTCTGCAGCTGGACACTTAGTATTTTTGTGGGAAGCTTTTGAGGGCTGCTTATTAAAACTTTATTTTTTTTTTGAGATAAAAGTTTTGCTTCTCCATCTCCCTCACCCCAAAAGGCTTTAAATAAACAGTGATAAAGTAATGGTTTGTTCTGGACAGAGGAGGTTAATTAATATATAGCAGTTGTTATGATTGTCAGTAAATAACACCTTCCCAGTCAGAAAAAAGCTTAATTGCTCAGATATGCAAGACAAACAGTATTTAGAAAAGTAATGCTTTACATTCTTTTGAATATATTTATATTTTGACTTTATTTCAACTTTAAGTTACAGTTTGCTTTTTTAATCCACATACATGGTGCGTCTTCATCATATCCATCTTTAAAACATTCTTTAAAGCGGTAGTGGAGACTGTTTTCACTGGTAACATGTAATTGTTGGTTTTTTTTAATTGTGTTGATTACAGCTTGGAGAGTATTACAGTTGGGAGGTTCTGAGCTGGATGCGGTTGAGAGAGGCTGTGGTCAGTGTGAGATTGACCAATGCGATGGGAGTGTGGGATATGGAGGAAGCCCAGATGAAAGTGGAGAAACAACACTGGATGCAATGATTATGGATGGGTAAGAAAACTACATGGATAAAAGAATGATCCCTGTAATTTTTAGCACACTTTAATGTAAGGGCTGTTACAGAGATTTTGTTGGTTTAGGGCTGACTGTGGGAGAAGCTATATGTTAACTTGTGGAAGTAGGAAAAATACTCATCTAATTGGTGGAAGAGTAGCTAAGCATGTTTGTTACTGAATCTTCACAGGTAGTGCAGTAATCCAGCTCTAGATACAGCAGTTGAAAAGCAGATGGTTTGTAGCATTGTAAGCTTTCCCATTACATTCATTCCATAAATATTTCACTTCTGGAGCAGTTGTTTTCTGTACTTTATTTACCATTTAAAGCTGTCCTGATTAAAAAAGTAATTGCAAGCGTGTGGATCATGTTATAAGTTTATGTAACAGAAGACTTACTCTACTGAAAATATTACTGTGGATGGAGTTATTGTTACTCGAGCAACATACTCATGCCTGTGAAAGGAAACTGTGTATGTATGAAGTTTTTCCCTACCAGTGTGATGCCATCTGTCTATGGTATAGAACAATTAAAGCAATATCTTAAAGGAACAGGCTTTCTAATTTAGATGAAAACAGATTTTGTCTAATAAAAAATGGACAAATATTCTTGTATTTTTAATAAGCTTTAAATATTTCTTGTTTCCAGCAACACTATGGAAGTTGGGGCAGTTGCGGATCTCAGACATGTAAAAAATGCAATTGGTGTAGCGCGAAAGGTCATCGAATACACTAAGCATACATTATTAGTGGGAGAGTCAGGTAATTATTCCTTTAACTGTTTCCAAGTCATACCCTCTTCTTAAAACACTTCCTGTTAAAATTGCCATATATTAATCTTGGTAATATAGGTGGAAGGATTCCCTGACAATCAAATCAATTTAGTCAAATAATTCAGAAGTGTTTACTCTCTTATTAGATGTGTATGAATTAGGTTTTAGTCCATTATTTGGACGTGAAAATAAAAATACAATTTTATGGTCTTTCCACCAATTTAACTGCAAATATTAACTTGTAATCCCAAGGCTTTGCTAATATCACTGATATCAAAGGTATCAAAGATGATGTGATACAAGACACTATAGAAAACGTTAGATGTAAACGTTTTGTTTAAAACTGTGGGGTAACTTTCTAAGCAATGACAGAACTAATAGACACTACAGTTACATTTTACTATTTTGGTATATATTGAGCATGATTACTGTATTTCATAGTTTAAAAATATTAGTGAGAACTTGAATGTAAAAAAATATGTTAGGGGCTGTACTCCTAGGCACAATAAAAGAGTGAAAGCAAACTAGAGGTGTAGTTGAGTTTTTAAAATACGAGCTGCTGCTGTTAGAATAATACTGGTTTCAAAAGAGGTGTGAGTGGAAGGTTACTTGGCTCACAGTTAAGGATTTTTAAAATATCTGTGCCTGCTCAGAAAGAAATGTGGAGATGTGTGGAAATTGACATCTGAGCGTTAAAGGGTGAGTCAAGTACGTTGAAATTGGTAAGAAAAGGTAAAAGATTCTTCAAGGAATTAGTGTATACAGAATGATAGAGAAATAAGTGCAACAGCAGTTTTTTGATGGAATAAAATATTGCAATACAGGGAGGTGAGGACAATGTTTGACAGAAGGTCTGAAAAGAGAGAGAGAGATTTGCAGATTCTATTTATTTGAAGCAGTTGGCTATGATTAGGTTACAAGTAGCTTTGGTAAGAGAGATTTCACAGGTGATGCTGAAAAAGAAATTGGTCAGGTATTAAATAGAGGAGGAAGAAATACTCATAATACTCTTTTCCCCATCATTGGTAGTTATCAAAATATTTTTAACTTTTGATTGGTAGAATGAGCAGAAAAGATAAGGAGGATTAAGAAACGGAAGAATTAAAGTGCTGATTTAAAATATGTTTTCCAGCCTAACATAGCTGTTTGCATAATGGAGTCATGTGGGCAAGGCTGTTATGCTGAGGCCTTGCTGTCAGTGAGAACTTCCTTAGAAGAAACTGTCTAGCAGTAGTGGCAAAAAAAAAAAAAAAGACAGGAAGGCTGGAAATATAGCTGAGTAAAAATTGGAGATGGTGATAAATGTTAGTGAATGAATCAAAGCAGTGGAGAAATGGAGAAAGAATAACATTTCTTGTGAAGGAATGAATTTTCTTTGGAAATAGGAACTTGGATAAAGGAAACTATAGTTGTCTTTACCAGGTGAAGATTGATAAAGAGAAATTAGAGCTATAGCTTCAGAAGAATACATTTGAACCTTCAAATCAGCGTGTGTGAGAAATGACAGTTTATTTTCTAAATAAAAATATTTATATTTTCACCAGAAAAGCTAGCTAGAATAGTAAAACCTTTTCATATAAATGTATATAATCTCTTCAGGCTTTTTTTATTAAAGATGCAAAATTGCTGAGGTTATTCCTTATTTTTTTTCCCCAATAACTAAACTGCACTTGTGTTTGAATATATTTAGTGATACAATCCAGAAAAGTCTGCCTGTCTCCTAAAATTTCATTTTTATGAGTGGTTGACACTAGAGAGGAGGAGGAAGCAAGCTGTGGCACATACTAATCTTGTTTAGTTAATAATTTTTAAATGTGTAAGCAGTACATTGTTCCTGGCAGTAAAGTTTTAATGAAAGTAGCATGAAATTTTCATTTTCAGTGTTAAAAACACTGATGGAATCTGTTAGAGTGCCATGACACCTGAATAGTCTTCACACTTCTGTTTACTTTGACTCAAAAAATGGAAGTTTAGGTATTTTAAAACCTTTGGTACTTAGAGAACTTAAGGAAGAGATGTATTACAGAATCACAGAATGGTTGAGGTTGGCAGGGACTTGAGCAGGGGGGTTGAATCAGAAGATTGCAAGTACGGCCAGCTAGAGCCCAGGACCATGTCCAGATGGCTTTTGAGTATCTCTGAAGAAGGAGACTCCACAACCTCTGGGCAACCCAGAGTGTAGAAGTGTGTCCCACTGTTTTCCTGTCTTTCAGTTTGTGCCCATTGCCTCTTGTCCTGTCGCTAGGCACCACCGAAAAGGGCCTGGCTTGATCTTCTTTACACCCTCCCTTCAGATATTTTTATACACTGATGAGATCCCACCCTGAGCCTTTTCTTCTCCAGGCTAACAGTCGCAGCTCTCTCAGCCTTTCCTCATAGGAGAGATGCTCCAGTCCCTTAATCATCTTTGTAGCCCTTCGGTGGACTCTCTCCAGTATGTCCATGTGTCTCTTGTACAGGGGAGCCCAGAACTGGACACAGTACTCCAGGTGTGGCCTGCCCAGTGCTGAGTAGAGGGGAAGGATCACCTCCCTCAACCTGCTGGCAACACTTCTTCTAATGCTGGAACCCAGCCTGCACTGTTAGCCTTCTTTGCTGCAAGTGCACATTGCTTGCTAGCTGACATTCAGCTTCCTGCCTTTCAGAACCAGGTCTTCTTCTGCCAAGCTGCTTTACCACTGGGTGGCCCCAGCACGTACTGGTGCATGGGGTTGTTTCTCCCCAGGTGCAGGACCTTGCACTTCTCTTTGTTGAACTGCATCATGTTTCTGCCAGCCCATTGCCTTACGGAAGTCAAGGTAGACAATATCCACTGCTCTCCCCTCATCTAGCAAGCCAGTTGTTTCATCATAGATGGTTAGCAGGCTGATCAAGCATGACTTTCTTTTGTGAAGCCGTGCTGACTACTCCCAATCACCTTCTTGTCGTTCATGTGCTTGGAAATGGTTTCCAGTTTTAGTTGTTCTGTCATCTTCTCAGTGATCAAGGTGAGGCTGACTGGTCTGTAGTTCCCTGGCTCCTACTTCTTGCCCTTTTTGAAGACAGGAGTGGCAGTTGCTTTTCTCCAGTCTTCGGGCACGTCTCCCAGTCACCGTGATAGTTTGAAGATAAATGAGAATGGTCTTGCAGTGACATTAGCTAGGTCTCTCAGTACTCGTGGTTACATCCCATCACAGCCCATGGATTTGTGTATGTCCAAGTTGCTGAAGTATTCCCTAACCTGATCCTCTTCAACCAAGGGTAAGTCTTCCTTGTTCCAGACTTCCCCTCCGATCTCCAGGGCCTTGGATTTCTGAAGGCTGGTCTTACTAGTAAAGAATGAGGTGAATAGGGCATTCAGTGCATCAGTCTTTTTTCCATGCCCTATGTCACCAGGGCCCCTGCCCCAGTCCACAGTGTGTCTGTGTTTTCCCTAGTCTTCCTTTTGTTATTTAGGTACTTATAGAAGCACTTCTTGTTGCCTTTGATATCCCTTGCCAGATTCAACTTCAGGAGGGCTTTGGCTTTCCTAACCTCATATCTGCATGCTCAGAGTCTCTATATTCCTCCCAGATTACCTGTCCCTGATTCCACCTTCTGTATACTTCCTTTTTATGTTTGAGTTTGCCAGGAACTCCTTGTTCATCCATGCAAGCCTCCTGACATTTTTGCCTGACTTCCTGCTTGTTGGGATAGACTACTGTCGAGCTTGGAGGTAGTGGTCCTTGAATATCAAACAGCTTTCTCAGACCCCTTTTCCCTCCAGCTCATGGGACTTTTTCATGCTGATCCCTGCAGAGGCCAAATTCTGTTCTCCTGAAGTCCAGGCTTGTGATCTTGCTTTTTGCCCTGCTCCCTCCTCTCAGGATGCTGAACCCCATCATATCATGGTCAGTGCAGTGAAGGCTGCCTTTGACCTTCACACGCCCAGCAAGCCCTTCCTTGTTTGTAAGTATGAGGTCCAGCAGAGCAGCTCTCCTTGTTGGCACTTCGGTCACTTGTGTCAGGAAGTTGTCATCGATGCTCTCCAGAAACCTTCTACATTACTTGTGCCCTGCTGTGTTGTCCCTTCAGCATGTGGTGTTTAAAATAGCCATGCCTCTGATTATTGATAAAACTAAAAGAATTGTTAGTCTTTTAACTTTCAAGAATGTCTGTACCTGTGCTTTTATCTCATTCTTGAAATTATTTCCTTTTTAGTATTTTCAGTGTGGGGGAAAAAAAAAACCTAACAAAACTAGTAAATAAAAAATAAAGATGTCTGATAGCGTGAGTCAGCAGGTTCTAGGTCTGGAAATGTAAAGTTGAGTCAGAGGCTGTGAAAACTGAAATAATTATCCAGTGGAAAAATAATTCAAATTTGATAACCTTTAAAGTCTGAAGTCATTGTTGCATCATTTTCACCCAGTAAATGAAAATTTAATAAACTGCATTATTTTGCCCCCCAAAAAACATGCAGAAAGAGGCTTTGAGAATAATTCAAATTGGGAAAGTGAAGAAATCATTGTATCATACTGCATGAGGAAACTGATCCTGTGAGTTATACGTGAGCAGTTTTTAGCTGTCACAAGCTATGATGAAACCTTGAGCCATCCTCAGTGAAGAGGATGACAGTGTGGTGGTGATAAATTTTATCTTGAACAAAAAAATGTATGCAAGTCAAAACTGATGTCATCTTTTACTCTTGCCGTTGTAGATGTATGCCAGAATATAACCAAAGCTGGTGTGTTTTTACAGCTAAGGTTTATAATGACAGTGGTGTACTTAAAAACGAGTTGGTTTAGCTTTTGTTGAACAGATACAGATAACAACACTGATCAGTTCTTGCAGTGTTAAAAGAGCTGCTTTCTCCATTCATTGCCTAATTTCTTTAGGAAAGGTCATAGAAAACTGGCAATAAAGGCCATGTATGCTAATGTAGAACTGAGTCTGGTGAGGGACATTCAGTACAGAATGATTACAAGTGAGGAAAAAAGAATTATTTTGGTTATCAACTGCCAAGAAATTTTTAGGTTTGTCTCCGATAGATAGGGAAGTTTCATAATCACAGTATGACCAGCTCTGCTTCCTGGAATAGAAACAAGGCTTCAAAAATCATGAAAGAATGACTGACAAACATGCCCAAGCACAATTTTACCTTAAAAAAAAAAACCCAACACAACAAACCCTGCCGGTTTGTTCTAGAAATTGAAAAATAAATATCTGTTTAATTGAAGCTGTCAGTTTTCTTTTGCTCTAAGTGCAAAGAGGCTTTATTGTGTCAGTTTTCAAGAAAAACACAGAGAAGCTGTCCAGAAATAATTGATGGATTTTTCTTAATTCTTGGACCAGAGAAGCTTGTTCAGCTGTATATTATAGTGACATTATTATCAAGGATTGGTAATATGAATTGTTCAAGCATCTAAATCTAGCAATAGTATCTGTTACTAGGTAATATCAAAGGTATCTACAACTAAAAGATGAAGGAACAGTTGATCTTTTTCTTTTCCCTTTCCCTAACTATAAAAGCCATTCTTAGAAGTGCAGCATTCTTTCATTGCCTGTGTTGGTATTTCTTTTGCTCCCTTGACACATACTGCATTAATTTTCAAAACAAGGAAGCAGTCACTTTTAAAGCTGCAAAGAAGTTTAATATGATGTAAGCTGGTGGATTGATTTCTGCAAGTATCAGTGTTTTAGTGGCAAATGTTATGCCTCTGTTACTTACATTTCATAAAAGACTAGCTTTTTAAGGAAAATGTACTATTATTTATATCATTTATTTATATATTTCTGTGACACACACAGCCCAGGCCACTCTTGCTCCAGGTTATTTGTGTCCAGTCGATTAACAGAGTTGAATTTGTTTCTCTTTCAATGGTAAAACTTACATGTGTTAACATAGTTATTGTGAATTGAGGAAATTTGATATTGCTAGTGAAAGGAGGGTTTGCTACTGCAGGTGTACATCACTATAATGGCTGATACTGCTCCCTGAAGATGTATTTCTCATCTCTGTAGAGAATGTAGACTTTCTTGATTTCTAGATAACGTTACATGAATGCACTATCATAAAATACATTAAAATGTGAATAAATTAATGTTTTTTGGCTTTGTTGCTTTTCAAGCCTCCCTGTTTGCTGTAAGAATGGGGTTTCCATATGAAGATTTAACTACCCAGAAATCTCTTTCGGTGTATTCAAAGTGGCTTAATGAAAGCTGTCAGCCAAACTACTGGAAGGTACAGTGCATTGGTGGTGGTGAGAGGGGGATTTAGAAAGTCAGTAATGCAGCATTGCCTCTTCCTTTCAGCTTATACTGAAGATATGCTTTATATGTGAAGAAAAAAAAAAGGTTTGCTTATTAAACAGAACAAAGTTGGAATTACCAAGCATTTGGTAGGCTCAGGAAGAGTATGTGTCTGGCTCTTATTTTGTAGATCCTGCTGGTTTTGACCTTGCCGCAGTAGCGTTTTGGTGTGGGAATTTTTTTTAGCTCTAAATTTGGACAGGACTTCTCAGACTAAGCAAAGCAGTGCATATATTTTTTGATGCATGTATAAATTTCTGAAAGAAAATCTTACAGTAGCAATTAAGGTCCTTAGATAGTTAGAGAGGCTTTATGCAGATAAGTGCAGCTGTGTGTTAAACTTGCCTGTTGTGGTGAGGTTGGTTTGTCATTTTGTTTTTTGGGGCTTTTTTGTTAGTTTTGGGATTGGTGTTGTAGATTTCTACATGCTTGTACACTGTCTTCATTGTTTTTTGGATATGAAATGCTGCATTGCTGAACCATTTTAATTCAATACCTATTCTGTTTTTCAGTTGGGAAAATATCTTGACTATGATACTGACTTGACAATAATATCTTGACATAAGTAAAACAAGCTCAGTTCATCTGGTTGTTTTTTTGGCTTGAAAATTTTCTTCATTTTGCTGAAGAATGAGCTTTTTTTTTAGTAGTCAATTGAGCAAAGGAGAATCTTTAATTTGAACAACAGAACTTGCTAGTAGGAAAAACTTTTTACCACATAATACCAGAAGTCAGTCTTTTCTTTAAGCGAAACAACTTGCGGGATTTCAGTACAGCTGTGTTTTTTAAGTACTGGGCATCTGATACCTGTGTAGTAGATTATAGGTATTGATTGTAGTATTTTTTTAACTTATCTGTAATGAAGCTTAATATGTTATTCATGCAAATCGCAAAATAATTACAGAATGTGGTACCAGACTCTTCAAAATCCTGTGGACCATACAAACGGCCTGAAAAAGTAACCTATAAAGAAGAACAGACCACCTTACAGAGAAGTGTTCATAATCATGATACTATTGGTAACAACTTTTGGTAACTCTAATGCTGATTTTTTTTTTTCTTATTCCCCTACAGATTAAATCATACTGAGTTTAATGAAAAGTATTTCATATAGGCATTATTTCCTATTATAGTGGTTTCAAGATTCTGTTACTTATATTTTAGGATGGAATGCCTAAAAGTAGGATTTATTTTTGGGTTGGGTTTTTTTTTTCAGTGCACTGGCTGCACAGCCGCTTGCTTCATTTTTTTACCCTTATGTATTTGTTCATTGCCCTACTGCTTTTCCCTCAGATTCTTTGGCATAATTGCTTGGGCAGCTATGGGTGCTTAGAAAACTGATCAAGATTAAAAATAATTATTTTTATCTTGATTATGGTTAACTCAGGTCAAGTATCCCCTGTAGCTGTCAGACCAACTTAAAAGGCTTTGCGGTGGTGGAAGAAATGAGTGAACAGTTAATCCTTTGCCAACCAAAAGCAATGTTTGTCAAACAGTCCTTAAACTTAGAAAATAAAGCTTGCTTTCATTTTTCTTCTCTTCTGGCTTTTGACTAAATCAATAAATTTCTAAAGAAACTGCTATGCTTAAAATGGTTTAGCAGTAGTAGTCCCAGAAACTTCTAAGTCTTTACTGATTGAGGACCATTAGTTGCTAAGCCTATAAACTGATTAATGAGCAGATCAGACAAAGGACTGGAGCAGTTACAGATTCATGTCTTTCAAAGCTTTATACTTTACAGTCTTGAAACTTGCACTTTTTTGGTTTAGTCTCGATTTTTCTCAGTTCAGCAGTTCAGAACTTTTTGCCTGACAATATTTGCAATACCAAAAATTAACAAGTTGTTTCAAGTGTGAATCTTTCTTCTTTGCTTCCAGTCTACCCTACTAATAACCAATTAATGTTCTACATAAGAATTTGGTAGGTTGCCTGACTTAAGTTGGTAGGTAGCTTTCTTTACTGGGATATACAGTCTTCAGTATGTGCTAGAAAACTCTGAAATTGTGGAGTGTCAGGATGAAAGAGAGACTAACACATTCTGAGAAGAGTCTTCATTCAGAAGGCATTTAGGAAGTTGGTAGGAACTGATGCCCTTCCAGTCTTTTTGCAGAGGCTAATGGTGGCTATAGAGTCAGTGCCTCTATGCTTTTAGCTTCTACTGGTCAGGAAACTTTTCTATGAGAAGGAGGTACTGCTTAGTGAGGTCAGAGAACCAGAATTCAGCTCTTTGAATTCTGCTTCTTGGCTCTTGCTTTGTACTGGAGTTTGATGCCAGCAGCAATTTCTGCCCTCTCTTAAAGAGGTGAAGTCTTGCTCTATGGAGAAGCAGCTGATCCCAAATCCTGTTCCAAGTGGCAATCTAAGCTTCTCTAATATGAGGCAGTGGCTTCCTTACCAGCACAAAATTAGCAAGGGCTAGGCTCATCCACACATTTTGATCACCTGTCATGTAGTTCTTGTTACTTTGGTAGGCAGTATTTCACCTTCTGCCAAATTTAAGCTCATCCTGATTTTTTTTTTTAATCTCCCTCAAGCACCATTTGTAATTTCCAAACTTTGTTGTTCTGATGGTACTGGTGCAGGATGTGGTGACACCAGGTACTTGTTCTCTACTGGTTAACATAAGTGTATATCAGGAGACAGTGGCTGCTTGTGCAGCAGTAACGTACAGCTCTGAACGGTGTGGCAGTTACTGTTTTACATTCCTTTTTGACCTCTTGTAATACATCCAGAAAGTTTCCAAATGTGCTTTAAAAAGAACTTGTTTTCTTTAAGAGTACAACTTTTCTGTATTTCAGGATATCAGTAATTTGAATAGCCTGGGTATTGTGGTTCTGTTTGATAACCATAGTGCCAATTTAATAAATTTGTTAGGAGTGTTTCTGAATATGTTTCATCCCTGTTGAAAATTTTAGGTATGGTTGTAATCGGTGGGAGCGGAACCGTTGCTTCTGGGACATCTACTAATGGGGCAGTCCACAAAATTCCAGGGTTAGTATCGCTGATTTTACAAAAAAGCTTTTTTCCCACCTCATTTCCTATGTTAAGCTTATCTAAAACTTTTATGTTGTAGACTGCAATGATCACAAAATGGCCTTGCTTATTTCTGGGCACTGCCATAAATCCTAATACTGCGAAAATGATTCAGTTGCAAGATGATTTGTGTTTGAGGGGATGCTTGTTTTTCAGCTGGCTTAATTCACCATACAGAGACACAAACAACTGGCACAGTTGTGAGGCGACTTGTAAGGCAAGGCACCAGAGACAAATAAGCATTTCGGAGAGGTGTACAGCCTCCAAAGAAATGTACGTAGAATCAGAGTCCCAGCCCTGTATTTTGTCTTTGAGATTTTTTTTTTCTACCCAGTTAGGAGTTTTGTCTGTCAACCAAATCGGACAACTTCTGGATTTTGCAAGAAGTTATTGAACATACTACTGTCCCCAGCTGCTTACTGTTGCCCACTGGCTAAACCTTACTGCCCTAACTATAGTCGGTATAATAACAAAGAATTGTGCATCAGAGGTGGATTAAGCCTCAGGTCAGTCAGGTTATCACAGATCACTTTTATCGGTAGTTTTAAGACAAGCCTTCTGACTGCTGTGGAGTGACCTCTTTACCTGTTCTGTTCTCCTGGGGGTTTAATGCTAGCCCAGCTGGAGGCAGTAAGGTTGACAAAGTTAAAACTGTGCGCAAGTCACAAGAACTTGCCAGTATCAGACCAAGAGCTATTACATTAACGCAATCCCCCTGGAATTAGTCAATTATAGTTTTCTGTAGTTTCCAGTTTTTGTTTTCTTTCCATTGTTCACTACAGCCGTGTAGGAGATTCTCCGATAGCTGGAGCAGGATCCTATGCGGATAGTACAGCTGGAGGAGCTGCAGCTACTGGGGATGGTGACATCATGATGCGCTTCTTACCCAGGTTTGTCCTTAGGGTAGGCTTTGCTAGCTTTCTCTAGCAAAATGTAAACTCAGCAAATGAAGTAATTGATTAAAAAGACAGTCTGACTGGCTGCTGAAGTGGGAGTAAAGGAATGAATGGAAGGGGAAAGAACAGTAGCAGAATCAAGTCATCCATGATCTGTCTTAAAAGAAGTGAATTCTTAAATATCTTGATGACAGATCCCTTAATACTGCCAAGCTGTGAGCAAACAGGCAGCAGGTAATGAGTATATTCCCAATCTGCATGCTGTTTAACAGAACTGATGAGCTTTCTCTTCCAAAGTGTTTTGTTGTGTGGGAAATAAGTGTTATAAATAGTAGAAAGGATGAATGGTGAGCCTCAGATTACTCATGAGGGTGGGGAGGTGTCACTGCAACAATCCTATGTAATTGCATCTAATTTGAAACTGGAAGAGGTGTTTTAGTGCTGTTGTGGTTGCATAACCTGCATAAAATACAGCTGTTTTCATCGCTGAGTCTTGACAGTTATTCTTGTGGGTCGGTCTCAGCAGCAATGAATGAGTTATGGAAGTCCACGCTGAACATAACGAGCACTGATGCTTGAAGGAGTATGTAACAGTGGCCTTCATATTACTCAGGTGCTTTTTCTGAAACTCCGGCAGTTATGAATGCCTACTAGCTGTTGTGTATTTACAAATGTCCTCAATGAGTTTCAAGCTCTTCCAAGCCAGTCTTGAAATAAAAGGCAATTGACAACTTCATGAATTATCCTGAGGTATCAGATACCAATGGTAGTAGTGAGTTGAGCTCCTTTTATGAGGTTAATCAATAAAAACTTGCATTACAGTTTAGCAACCTGAAGGATTTGGCTGTAATGCTTAACACATTTTGGTACCAACGGGTTTTAGAAAACAACTCAGACTAGATAGTTAATCACAGGTTCCTTGTAGATACAGATCTTTCCTAATTCCCTGTTATTTAGATATTCCCACATGAAAACAAAGAATAGAATTGACCTGCCAGAAGTGAAGGAAGTGTTAAATAAAGGGTGAAATTACTAATATGTTCTGTCCACCTTCTTTGAGATAGTAACGTCCTACTGAGTTTTTGATTAGTGAAGAGACCCCGTGAAATATAGCTTTATATTCAGGTAGTTATCTTTAAATAACTTGAACCTATTTGATTGTTAGAATAAATCAAAGATAATAGGGAGTCTCAAAATGCAAGGAAAGTTCTCTTCTGCGGTACTTTGATAACATCTATAGTTAATGCTATCTGTAGATGAGTCTTAGTGTAACAAGAGTTGGTCTTGGTATATGCATCTTTCACCAAAACAAAATCTAGTGTTGTTTGCTTGTAAATTATATTATGCTTTATCTTTTAATTTTCAGGTTCTGAAAGAAAACGATAACAAAACTATTTTTTTTGCCTCTAAGAACATTTTGGAAATGCAAATGATTCATCTCAAGCAATGCCTGTATAGTCATTTGTCTAATGATACTGCAGATACAAAGGAAGTTCATTTTGATTACTCTTTCATTTGGAGTAAGAATTTTTTTAAATTGGCTTGCAAAAAATTTGAAAGTGGCTCAAAGTCTTGATCAAAACATTGTACCTTCGTATTCATGAAATAAAGAAAATGTGTCAATATTGAGGTTTTCAGAAACTTAAAGTTTTTTTCTGAAAGATTTGTTTTTAATGCTTACTGAAATAAATAATTTATCAGTAATGTAATATTGGAGGTCAGTTTTCTTCAAAAAATTATCTTGACATTAGCCTTTTTGAAAACTAGTAATAACTTTTAATGTCAAACTTAATCATGCAATGAAAAATAAAAGCCACTAACTTTTTAACTGCTTCTTTGCAGTTAATTAACTGATCTGTTGCTTAACCTCTTCTACTGCAAATGATCAGAGAGTTATCCCAGGCATGGTCCTGCCTTAGAATGATAGATGGCATAGATGACATCTTGCAGTCCCTTTTAGTCATGCTTCTAATTACTTTTCATGTAGAACTTGAGTAATAATTGCCAATATGAAGTTTGGTTAAATATTTTTTATCATGTGTTTCCGTTATTCAAAGAAATCAAGGTCTTTCAATGGTGTTTTAGACTATATAACCTGATTATGGCTAACTGTCTGGATGTGTGGTTGGTTTTTTTTTTAGTTATCAAGCTGTGGAGTATATGAGGATGGGAACAGACCCAACAGTAGCCTGTCAGAAAGTTATTTCCAGAATCCAGAAGTATGCTCCAAAGTTCTTTGGTGCTCTTATATGTGCCAATACAACTGGAAGTTACGGTATGTATTTTGCTTAACTGACAAAGTTTGTTGACCCTAACTAGGTCACAGAAGTACAAAACCGAAGGTGGATTTTAAAGCAGAAGTCTTTAATTATTCTTTGAACATTGCAGCAATACTGGCCATTCATAATATCAAACGCTGGTTAGCAGGGCAACTGTGTCCTAGTGTGGACTTGAGATATTTTAATTTTTCCTCTTCATTTTGATGTCTCAGACTTCAACAAAATTTATGCAAGTCTTAGTAAAAATCAAAAATATTTACTACCTTCATGTGTTTTCCTGGACTGTGTATGATTAATTTGAAGGTTTTAAAAAAGAATGCCTATGCCTCCCCTAGATACAGCATAAGGCAGGGAGAATATGACTATTAAGCATAGCTTCAGAGCAATCTGAGATCAGTCATTGTGCCACGCATCTCATTTGCAAACTCTTAGATCAGTAGGAAATACAATTTGCTAATCAACATGGCTTATTTAGTTAGACTGCTCATTGCTGTTCTTTGATCTCTTTATTTCCCATAGTTCCGTGTTTAAGAGATTAGTGTTGGAGGAACTCATTAAGTTAATCAGGATTGAAAGAGAGAGATATTTTCCTAACTTACGTTACTGTTTAGAATTGTATTATAAGGGCATTAATTGCACTACAGCAGTCAGTAGTACAGTATTTTTACTTAAAAATTAAATACTTTGAAGATGTCTTGTGTTAAAACAGATTGTAAAAGAAGAATTACACCATTGTAGTAGAACTAGTAACTGGGTCTTCAGATGATAAAGTACAGTGACAAAGACACTGAACCTAAATGTAGCAAATTACCTTTTTTTTTCTTCTTTCTTTCCTAGGTGCTGCATGTAATAAAATTCCAGGATTCACTCAGTTTCACTTCATGGTTTCTAGCCCTTTGCTAAGTCAGCCAGCTGAGCAAGTAGTAGATTGCATTTAATTTCTTTTATCCTATTAACATCTAAACTTAGAGAAGGAAAGTGCTAAGGTTCCCCAGGTGTTACATTTTAAAACGGTTGTTCCAAGCGTCTGATGGCTCTTATAGTCTGTTTTTGTAAGAACTGAGTAGCCAAAAGTGATGAATGGTAAACATTGAACTGGATCTTCACTTTGCCATTTAAAAACATATTTGGTGGAAATCTGGAGTAAAGGGCAGGGAGCGGGAGGGGCTCTGCCTCTACACATGAGACTTAGTTTGAGAATATTTAACTGACTTTCTAAGATTTAGTCCAGGTTTTCTTTTCTCTTGCATGCAAATGCTGACAAGCAAGGAAAGGGTGTTGAAGAGTAGTGGAGGAGTTTTCAAAGCTTTAATTAAGAGATGAGGAGAATCTCCTTGTGGACATTTCTAAGTTGTTTCACAACAGCTGAGAATATGTTTGCATAGAGAGGACATTCAAACATCCCTGGTAGTACAAGCCTTCAAGGAGTATTGTGTGGACTGTAACTGGATGTGAAGACAATGGGAAATCTTCCTGTCACCTGTTTTTTGTGGTGGAAGTTAAGTTACAAATCTTAATCACAGTGATATCCTTGACACTAATATGCTGTGCCCTTTCCTGTAGCACATTTACCCCCGCAAAGGAACGGTTGCATACCTAAAGCATGACAGTTACCTACAGCTAACAAAGCTGGGTTTGTCACTTTCTTTTTCTGTGTCTAGAGATGCCAGGATTCATTTGTAATAGAACTTCAGCATCTTGAGGATTGTTCCATAGGTATTTGAAGATCTGTTTGATCGTTTTCTTAACTTGATGGCTTGCTGATCATTTGATTGAATCTTTGCTAAACTTGAGCTAGGAAAAGTTAAAAGGGGGGAGCAAGTAAAATGAGCATGTCTTGTCATAAACACTTTAATTATTCTTTGTCTACTTGAATAAAATCATTGGGTAATAAAAGCATACCTTAATGTATCATTTATAAATAAGGCTGTATAGATGCTTGTGTATTGTGCCTTAGAATATTGTTGCCTTGTGTTCTGAGTTGGTATCTTCGAAAGCTGGAGAAAAAATGTTCAAACTAGAATAGCCATCTTTAATGGCCTGCTGTTGAACTTCATCAACAAAGTAATTTATTTGGTGATCACTTCTGTCAGTGGATCTTTAGAGCATCTTCTAGCACAGAGTTCACTGTAGGCCACAACAAGCTTTAGTCAAAGAAGCTTTTACTGAATATATCTGCAGTGGTTTAAGATAAGTTTTCTACCTGTCCTATCTACAGCGCTTCTGCCATGGCTGCTGTATCTTCAGATAACTCCGGCAGTCAAGTGCAAATAGATCAATAAAATCCCAATGATTGTTACTTTGGAGATAGCATTGTGGATTGAACTAAGAAGGTTCAGTACTGGCAGCTGAGTGGTAATGTCTCAAACTGCTGCAGCCGAATCCGTTTTTGAAAGAGGTTGGGAACATCTATGGCTTGCTTTCTAGTGTGCTTATGCCACTCTGTGCTAGCTAGTGTCTGTCACTAGAGGTTATGAGTGCCCTTGCTGAAAGATCTTGAGTATTCTGTAAGTGTATCTAAAGTCACTGTTACAGTTCTAACTTACTGCATAGTCAGCTGATCTATACATAAGAACAAAATTACTTGTCTCCATGAGACATACATAGTAATACGTGTGGTTTAATAATGTAGGTTGCTTTGTCATGCTGCATTAGTTGTTATAAATCAAAGGGTTAGTTTGTGTAAATTACTTCAATATATTGTTAAATTGACAGTGTACTGAATTATAATATTTATAAATATACCATTCTGATGTTATGGACAGAATTCTGAATTAAATAATGTGCTTAATATTTTGTCTTAAACATTTCTTTAAAGGTTTTTAGTAGTAGTGTGGTTCTCTTATGCTCAGCAGACACATTAATTTTTTTCAGAAATATTTTTTACAAATAGAAACGCTTGCTAAAAGTAAGCAAAAACTCTATGACAGTTTCTTCTGGGATTGCAAAAAAAAAAAGTTACTGTTTCCGATTTTTAAGGAATTTCATATTTCTAAGTTTTTGCTATCCAACTTTACTACAAAAAGCAGAAAAAAAACCTACACAGAATATGAGTATTTGCAAGTTAGTGGTACAGTTCAATGCATCCTGTCTGTAAAGTTGTGGGGCTTTAAGTCCAGCTGTGTTTTAAGTTCATTAGCTTCTAGCTAGCCTGCTTCTTTCTTTTTCTAAAACTGCTCACCAAATCATCGCATCATCTAATGTGGACAGAAGAAGAATCTTAGCTCAGTGGTCTGACTAATAAAGCAAACTATGCCCTGTTTTTGCATGGCACTGAATTGTTCTTTAATAAAGCAATCTACATGAACCCTGACAATGTTCTGTATGCACTTACTGAAGAAAACTTCCTTGTCATTTCACTATTTGTAGGTTACCACTGAAATATGTCCTTTCATCTGTAACTGCCTCAATCAGGAATAATTCAGATTTTCAGAGAATTCAAGATTGGTATTTCAGATGGAATCTACAAGTAATGCTATATAAACTGGAGTGAATCTATCATCTCTTCACAGGGTAAAAACAACAGTGGTGCTGATTGCTTTTTAACATAGAAATGCTTCTGTTAGCATTTGGTTTTGGGTTTAGTTATGGCATGACTGTTGTAACTAATTAACAACTTTGTTCATCCATGTGTTGAAACAGAATACATGTAGGATTTCAGTGCTATTATCTGTAGTCTGTATGTGTGCGGAAACATCAGTGATACAGTTAAATTTGCTCTAGCTCTAATATACAACTGGTATGTTGTACATTAACCACTGAACTATAAATGTTCTCATTAGGGTGTCTGTTCATTCCTCCACATAAGTTCCATTAAACTTAAAGCAAAAGAACATTACTGAAATGCCCATGGAGTAGACGTGGCAGAATCTCAGGATTTTGTGACTAGTTTTGTTGGTGGTGTTCAAGCTGCTGAGTCAGGCAGCAAACATTTTAAGATGTTTGTGCATTTAACAATATTAGCTGTGTTTTCATTCTCTTCAGTTTTTCCCCTGACAGTTGGAATCAATGTAGGTAAATACACCTGCTGGTGCAGTGCTCTCTTGGTGCAATTAGCTGATACGTTTACAGTGACAGGTGGTGGTCTGTGAAATAAAAGCAATAGCAGCTTCGAAGTGTACCAGTTGTTCAGGGAATTCCTGTTACTGGTGACTTTTTTTTCCCCCTAATAGGATAGGGAAAAATCTTTCAAAGAAAAATTCTTGATTAGACTTTTCCCAGGTAGAGCTTTACAAAAACAATTGTAGTGTAAATGTCAAGGTGTTTTTTATTGGTTAGAAATGATGATTTCAGAGCTCTGCATGGGGAAAAAACTTTCGTGTGTTAGATGAACGGGAAGTTTCTTGTTTTCACCCTTTGCATACTTTCCAGGCCAACGCCAAAATACATTTCAGCTCTGACTCTGTTTGTCACTAAGTTATTATTTTGATTGCTGGTATTGTATAAAATATAAAAAGCAGTGAGCTCTACAACTTGAATGTAGTTGTAAAGTTGGGTTGCATTTTATATTTCTACTTTCTTAGCATTTGTCATTTAAAGAGCCTAAGGAATAAGAAATTCAGTTTAGCAGGAAATCCAGTGGACTTGGTTTATTTGAATATTCTTATGTACAGATGGGAAGAAGCTGAAGTTGTTACTTTTCTAAGACAAGCATACAGAGATTGTTATAGAACCTAACCCTCCTAACAGGAGAAAGGCTTTTTGTGAAAGAGCATCCACTTAAGTCTGATCTTCTGACTGCATTTGGAGACTGTATTTACTCTTTGTAGAATGTCAGAGTAACAGAACAGGAAAGATGCACTGTGATACTCTGACAGTTTATTTTTTTGTTTTTGTTGTTACTTCTCTGTTGAATTCACAAGTTCATATGGTCTCCGTTAGAGATGAGCTTTTTGTCAAACACTGACAGATTTTTGTAAATGTTTTTCCTACTGATTAATTTCTTGTAAAAGAAATGAAATTACGTATTTACATATAGACATTTACATGTTACAGTATATTTCTTAATATTATATTATATATAATATTAGATCAGCTTGTGATGGCAAAACTGAAATGGGAAATATAAACTAAGTAATTTCTCTCACATAGAATTTTGGGATCTGGATGTTTTATTATTTGAAAGTCTGAAGAATGTTTGCCATCATATTAATTTCTACAGGCTATGTTACCACATTCATTTTACTCATAGACTCCACTTAAATTGCTGTATAGGTTCTCTGTTGTTGCACAGGACCTTGACAGATTAGATTTTCTTCAGCTCTGTGGGATAAACAAGGCTTTTAGGCAAGTTATTTTCACTTGTCACCTAAGTTGTCCTGTACCCCTTCCCGCCCCTCACTTCTGCGCCATGCAAAAGTAACTTCATCTGAGGCTTAAAGTACATTTTAGGATGACTTTTGCTAAGGGCCAGTATCACCTACTGCTGAAGCCATTTCACAAAAATATCACAAAATCACCTCCAAACCAAATAGTTACATTGCTCATACTTGCTACAAACTACAGAAGTTTTTAAAGTATTCTATGGTCTTCTGTCTAAAGCCTTCTTCCATGTATAGGGATGCACCTTTTTCCTACCTCCCACGTCTGAAATCAGAAGAATACTGGTGACTTTTTTTCCTGTTCTGTCATTAATGGTACTTTATATTGTCTTAAAATACGTAGTTTGTTTTATAAATGTTTTCTCCATATTAATTTGCTTTCTTGTTGCTGTCTGCAGACCTGTGTCATTGTAACAGCTTTCTTGGTACATTCTGACTACACCTATCTAGGTTCAACTGTTGGTTAATTTTCTTTCTGAAGTTTACTTTGTGTGTGATGTAGACTGTCTTGTATTATTATTTTGCTAAGTAGTATTTGGCAGGGAGGATCCAAGTTCTGGAAGTTAAGGCTTCTTAAAGGTGGCATAATTCCTCAAGCAGTTAGTCATTTTTCTTGATGTTTGAGAAGCCTACTGTCTGCTTTTTGGGGGGGAGGGGCAGAGGGGGTAATTAAAGGCGGGTTTTTGTGTTTGTCTATTATTTTTTGTATTTACAATACTGTATTGCCCTAAATTAACTAATAGAGAGGTAGTGATTTAAATACTGGCTACAGCAGTTGCGTTTTTGAGGGTTGAGGGAGGAGTTACTCAAACTGAGAAGCAGTATCACAGTAGTTTCCAGTATTGCAGTACTACAGATTTAGGATTATACTTAGGTAGGTCATAAGTTCTTATTGTTCATAAGCAGATGCTTGATGGTATTTGCGGTTATTTATTAAATACAATGTGACAGGCTATTTGAAAATGTTTGTGCTGCTAGCTTAATACTGGATATTCGTTGTTATGAGAAAAATTCCAAGGCAAATTATCCTAGATCATCTGTGAGGATGAAGGTTGCGTTGGCAGACTAATACATAGAGAAGTATGAAGGAACTGAAATTTCCCATAAATATTTCTTTCTGTAGCACTTTTCCTGAGCATTGAGGAGCAACATAGAACTGACAGTTTCCTACTTTTGTTGCATAATCAATTCTTTATCTGTGTAAGAATTTTTCTGAAGATTTATAATAATAGATGAAGTAAAGCATAATAGATTAAAAGGGTGAATGTAGGAAGTATTATAAACAGGTCTAATTTATATGCAGTCAAGTGTGTTTTGCTAATTTGGTTGTTACTGAAGACTAATTTGTATGTTATGAAGTAGAAAATAAATCACATTGGAGTAGCTACAGTAGTAACAAACTGTAACTATTTAAATTCAATCTTTACCCATTCTTACAAATCTGTCAACATGACAAGTCCTGTGATCTCACTTCTCAGCAAGAGTTATGACAATTTTTGTTGCCACTTAGTGAAAGTGCTAGCTGGGCAAAATGGGTCTTTAGGGGGTAACGTTACTTTGACGCATGGGCTTAAGGATGTTAACAGCCTTTAACTGATTTCTGCAGTGCTACATCTCCCTGCCCACTGTATCTCTTTGCTGGAGGTTACTGTTCCTGTACCAGGACTGGCGGACTAGAGTGTGTGCGTTCACCCAAATAGCTTCATGCCAGATCCAGCAGTTAACCTCTCTGACCTCCATCTGCACTTTGCACTGAGAATAGCAGATGCCTGTACCCCATTCCCCTGGCTCTGATCAGAAGTTATGAACCCCACAGTAAAGAGCAGTGACAAACAGCTCCAGGGCAATTTGACTGCAGCTGTTTGCTGGGGGAGTGTGCATCAAAGCCCTCAGGTATGTATATAATGCCATCCTCATTCCTGTGCATTGAGCTCCTAGACTCGTAGTTACAGCAGTGGTAGTAAAACCCACAAAAAGCAACGATACCAAGTAAAGAACAATTAGCTAATAGTGAAGTGCTGAAGACAACGTTGTGTTTTAAGCTTTGTCCATCTCTGGAATATAGTTTCAGCTGGATAAAGATTTTGCTGCCCTGAAAGGGGTGGTACTACCTGCATACTCCAGTATGCATTCTCTCTTCAGTTATGCAATTGGTTCTGGTGATTATGCAGCTCCACAAAATGGATCAGCTTGCTGGTCTGGCTGAAAACTAATCTTTTTTTCAGAGCATGAGTAAGCAAGCTGTTCTGTTTTACCATACAACCACCCAGCTGCTAACACCAACACAAGGTAGACTGCAGAATACGCAGTAGGGCGCTGAGGAGTACAGGAAATGATGCAGCTGGCGACAGCACATACTTCGATTGGCAAAAGATGACCTTCAAAATTTTCCTGCAGGCTGAAGTAAGGTTCCTGTCTTTCTGCAGGTTTCATGATTCAACCTCAAGCTAGATGCCCATCCTACTATTTCTCCCCAGTAAAATTCAGTAAGAGACATGAGAAATTGGGATTTGAATCCAGGACTCTCACTACTTCAGGGAGCGTTCTTATCAACAGGCTGTTGTCATGTTCCCTATATTCTCTCTTCTGGCATGCAAATATTTAATTATTTACCATAGGTTTCCCATTTTCAGGATGGGAAAGCGCAGAGTCTCCATACAACCTTTTTTGGATGGCCTTCTCTTTGTTAAAATACGAATTTGAATTTCTTCTGCCTGAGGAGGCTTTACAACTTACATCTCGCACTCCAGAGCAACTGCTGTTACTACAATGCTTCGTGAAAACGTGAGCACCATGAATTCAGTCTCCTTGACTGGCTATTTAACTGAAAGTCGCTGTGAGATGTGCTTTGGGTTAACACCACTGTGTTTTGGACAGACTACTATATTGGGCTCTTGGGGAGGTCTGTCACAGGGATGTCTGGTTACTGAATCACTAAGAGGTTTGGGCAAGAGACAAGTGCCAGTATGTGCTGTGGAGCTAAGATAACATCTCCAATCACATTCAAGAATAGAGCTATAACCCTGTAACTTAATTTGAAAAATCAAGTCTCTTTCAGAGTTGAGAATAGAAGTTTGATCTTGCATAAAGTTGTACTTGTATAACAATAATGTAGTGCCTCATTATGACAAATGTAAGTGCTAATGCTAGATAAATATTCCAGCTGTCATTTATAATTGTCATTTATGTACCTTTGGTCAGTCTTAGCTATTCATAGTATGCCAATCAGTGTTGAACTTAACCATTAGGTTCTACTTTGTAGCTGTGATTTTTCCAGGCTTAGCATTTGGGAAGAACTTCAAATGCATACTAGAAGTTGAGGCAATCTGGTCATATAATAGACTATCTCATATAAGTGCCTCTGAAGCATTTCTCACAGTGAATAACAAAATCAGTGAACAATACAGAACTACTGAAGCCTTTAGTATGGAAAGGTTAGAGTGCTCCATCCCTAGAAAGTGAAAAGTTGTCCTTTCTGAGGAAAATTCAAAACAGACTTAAGCACCAGAGTCCAACATTTTAAGTTTTGAGGACCTCAGTACTTTGTATCAGGTGCTGCTTTCTAACTTTGTAGGTGTCCCACATCTGTACATGTTTCTGTTAGTAGGGATGCATAAAGCCAGTAACTCCTAACGCGCAGAAGCTAACAGGCCCTCAAGCGCTTGTCATTCTCTTACTCTTCTAACCTTAGGGCCTGATCAGTCAGGCCTGCTGACACGCTGAAAGCAGACAGCTAGAGTGAGTTTGTGCGTCTGTGGCTTGTTGCACTTGCTTGTTCTAATGACTGTGCTATTATATGTGAAACGTGAAAATCTATGTTCAAATAGTAACCTGCCTGATTATCCTAGAACACTAAGGCCAAAGAATCTTTCCCTCCTTATTCTCCTATAGTAAGTAGCAATTCATTTTTACAAGGTGAAACAGTTTCAATACAAAAGGTGAGACAGTGAGGAAGATAGCACATGAAGATGTGCTTCTCTAGGAAGGTGGAGGTAAGATTCCATGAAGATACACATCTTGACATATGTCTGTTCCTCTGCCAGCATTGGTTAGGTAGTACACTGCACCGAGCATCTGGTAAGCATTCCTTGAATACCAGCAGAGCTCAGAAAATGGGCCGAGTCCTGAGCAGTTCACTAACAACAAGACATTAAGGGCAACTTTCTGGTGACTAAAGAATAAATGTAGATTTCTGACATCAAGAATCTTCCAGGGGAGTTTTAGGCTGGATATTAGGAAAAATTACTGAGAAAGTGGTGAAACACTGGAACAGGCTGCCCAGGGAGGTGGTGCAGTCACCATCACTGGAGGTGTTCAAGGAACGTGTGGACATGGCATTGCGGGACATGGTTTAGTGGGCATGGTGGTGTGGGTTGATGGTTGGACTTGATGGTCTTACAGGTCTTTTCCAACCTTAATGCTTCTGTGATTCTATCAGTGAGGTTGCTTAAGTTCCCATCTATTAAATTCCCATAGTAGTAAGTGTCTGTTCCCAAGGATGTTATAAAGGCACATGACTTTAATAGTGAATGACTAACAACATACCTGTCTCATGCTGAAGCACCACACAGTTACAAGCTAGGTGTTCTCTTGTACCTATGAAATGCAATTGACTAGATTTTATTCTCAAATAAAACATGCGAGATTGCCACACTATGCACAACCTTTCCCTTTAAGCAATCACAGTTTCAGGCCTGCCATCCCCTATGTGTGGAGGACAATAAAAATCTCTTCCTTTTACGTATTGACAAATTTCAATGTTTTTAATAAAGTTCTGGCAATGTTAGCAGCCTACCCATGGGAGAACAATTTAACAGATATTATTGTAATCTGAGTAATTGATTAGCAAACAGTAAATCTTTCTTACATCCAAGAATGTTTACTTCAGCCTTACCTAAAGGGGTTACCAGGACCTGTGTTCAGATGTGATGCTTCAGAGTAAGCTGCCTGGTAAAGCAGTGTTACAGCCTGAAGAGAAAAGTGGATGTACTGTGCACTGGTATAGGTAAGAGATTGTAATCACCATGTATGTTAATCACATGGCCAAGCACACGAGATGTATATGTTTCATGATATTTTATAACTGTAAGAGCTACATTAATTAATTCTTATTGCTGGGAATAAGTGGGAATTGTTTTGTTGTCTTCTGCAATCTGAATAAATATTTTGCTGAATCTTGACTGCCTTAAACTCGAACCTTATTTGGGGAGTATTTCAAACTTCTGGAAAAAGTATAGTTTTACCAGTTCAAAAAAGAAACTAATTACCAAAAAAACCGCGAAAATTGCTTGAATTGTTTATGTGCCAGAGAAGAGAGTTAGGGGCCCCCATGAAGCAATTATAGAATAATTTGTCATTACTAAATACATTTATCATCATGGCAAAAATTAGGTGTGAATGGGCATTAAGGACATTTGCAGCTCATTCCTGTTGACCTTACTGTCTGCTTCCAATGCAAAAGCTTTTTACTATTTGCAACATCTAGGAAACAAAATTTTCAGTGGATTTGAACAGTATTCTTTAACTTAGCACCTTTCAATAAAGCAAGATAATTGTAAATACACTCGATTTTAAATACAGTGGGAGTTTTAGTTGGGTGTACTTTCATTTTCAAAGTTGATGCAGTATACTCTTTTAGCACTTAACAGCTGGTATAAGTGGTTCTTGACTCACTTGCCATGAGCAGACGTGCAGCCTGCTGCCAGTTGGTGGCTGAGTCTGCAGTACTGCCATAGAAGAAGTAGAAGCTGAGAGCTGCCGATTTTGTTTCTGCCCAGTGTCGTTCCTAGGAAACAATCCCAACCTCAGTTACAAGCTTTTCATCAGTAATTTCTTCAATCAAGCAGCCTAAGCAATCTGTAAATATAGATTGAATATAATCATCTAAGCTATCATTAAAAGATTCATCTCAATCAGCAGAGCCTCCTAGCTGATTGTCACCTGAAACCTTGCAATTAACACAATGACTGGTATTTTTGACAAAATAGCTGAGCGTGGTTTGATTAGTAGTGCTATCTCAGGAATGGCCTTTTCCAGTATTTATTATCATCAAAGCTGTCAGTCCTGCATACTCTATTATTCTGAAGAGACTTTACAACAGATAACAGCTAAATGGATATATGTGAGGTAGGCTTTAATTGGCTTCTGGAGATGTAAGTAAAAAAGTTCAAGTGCTTGAATTTTTTCATGTGGTTCAGGTATTGATATAACAATAAATTGAAAATAAAGTTAATCCATCTTGTACAATGAATCAGAGGCTTAAAACTGAATTTTAAATTAGTGTATACTAGGTAACATTCAAAAGTAGATTGTGTAGAGCAGTGAGGGGAGGAAAAAAAAGTTGTTTGCATTGCAGTTGATTATTGTTATCAGGGGCTGAGTTCAGTACTGCAGTACCTAATTTATTACATTCAAACTAGCATCACATGGTGAGCTGGGATTTGCTAAATAAAGTTTGAGATTAGTAACCAAACTACTTTTTTTTTTTTTGCCTCCTTTTGTGTGCAGTAGTTTCAGGATTTTATTTCCCCCATGCCTGAATTCCACCTTCTGTTTTGTCCCATAGCTACTTTCCTCCTCCTATTTTAACCCGTAACTACATGATTCCTGTTCCAGTATATCAAAGCAAGTTATAATTAGCAAAATATAAGTAGCTGAAACTTCTGTAGTTATTGTAGTATCTGTGTACCTGAACAGTTTTATGGCAAGAGTATAGAATTTCTTTTATGCTTATGGTTCATTCTGCATTGCTACGTACAAACAAGCCAAGTCAGGCTATGGAGCGAGACTTTGAACAGTTACACCCTGCTTTGATCACCTGATCTTTGTCAATGTTGGTCACCGTGGGAATCCAAGAACCTTTAGTAGCCAACATCAGGACTACATGTTTAATACATTTCCACTGAAAAAGGAAAACCTTTTTCCGATGTGATTACGTACTTTTTTTGACTTCTAATTCCTTTTCAGTGGTTGCATATTTCTGACAAACATACAGAATTTTCTAAGGTAACTTTCTGAAACCTGTCCTTGTTGTGAACTTCCTGTATTTTGTTGCTGCTACTCTTAGCATCTGATACTGGATTAATCTACTTACAGACATCCTAAGTAATTTATGGGGGAAAAAAAAAGAATCAGTCACTTTTTTTTTTTAATTAGCGAATTCAATTTTATTAAAACACAACTTTGAGAAGTTGTGCTACTATAATAGTAAATATTTTGGCTTTGGTCCAGTTGGAGTTCATGTTTTTAAACAAAGTATTTGCTGAAAGGCTGCTTTTTTAGAGGCAGTTATTCTGTATTTTTAAAGACTTCTATTAGACTATTTTAGACTGATGAAAAATAAGCCCATTCTATTTTTCTAGTGAAGATGAACTGAAGCGTAACATGAGACATTGCATATGTTTCTAGGTGAAAATGTATATGGTATTACTATTCTAGGTAATGACTGAACTTTGGAAAGGAGCTGAGAAGCGGCAAATACAGTGCAAATAACATGAGCTGTCAGAGAAAGCAAAGGATAAATTATGTATTCTGTGTATATGATAAGGTAAAGAAAACCAATAATGGTAAGTGCATTATTTTTCTAATTTCTTCTTTGTACAAATGGATTTTAAGCTTGCTTGTGCTTTCTGGTATTGAGTGCATTTTTTAATTTTATACTGTTCATCTACAAAGCCCAGTATTTGCTTAAATGTTATTTCTCAGGTACAATCAACACAAATTATACTGTTACATTCAAGTTCACTTCATGTGGAAGTACCATCCTTAAGAAGTACAACCCACTCACCATCTTTGTCTTCAGAGTGGAACTCTCATGAAATGTTTTTTTCACTTCCATAGACTCTGCAGTACTGCTATGGTAAAGAGTTTAAATTTTATATTGTAAACTTGCTCTTCAAATGTAGTTTAAATTTAAAATTTAAGCTTCCATTTATATTTTGTAACTTGAGTGTTTTTTCTAAAAACATTTCAAAACTTCCATTTTTAGGTCTAAGATCATCCTGAGGTTCTAGAACATAGTTAAGTATTTAATAGGTGCTTGAATTTTAACATAACTTGTGGGTTTTTTATTAAAACCTTAGTTTTTTGCTGGTATAGAATTATTTATAGCCTGAGAAATGTAGTCTGAATTATTTTTATGAGAGATTATACATTGTTTTTTCTCTAGTTGTTCTTAATGGACATTGCCTTAGTTTTGAAATAATATTAGCTTAGGCCAATATTCTGCTCTTCAACAGAGTCAACTAGCTGGAGTGAAAGCACCTTGCAAATGCTACCTAACTGGGTTGGGGGTACCATAGCTGGTTATTCCTGTGTGGTGCATTGTGTTCTCTGGGTAAAGCTTAAAATAAGTTTCCCAGTTTTTCCTGTTTTGGGTGGTTTTTTTCCTTTTCCATATCACAGCGCCCTGGCCTCTAACAAATTATGAGGGGTTTTTTGCATGTCAAATCATTACTGTCACTGTCATTATGATCAAGTATTTCCTGGGCCAGAACGAGAGAGAGAAGTTATGTTTGAAGGAAATAGCCACAAAGAATTTCTAGATTAAGTGCGTCTGCAGGAAGATGAGTGAACATTAATACACTTAAACTGGTTAAAGAGGCAGAATAAATCCACCTGGTTTCTGCAAAAGGATAGGCTAGATGATCACTGTAATTCTTTCTAGATTTAAAAATACGTGAATAGATCCCTCTGAGGAATATGATTCTGTCAAAAGTGCAGTATATAGAAATACATTTTCATTCATAGGAAACAATAAACTGTCTTCCTGGATCCTATGATCAAAATGTGAGGGCAACTCCTATTCATGTTCTGCCTAGTGCAGGATGTATATGCAGATTTCTTCAAAAATCTGCATTTGCTCTGCATAAACTACAAACTAGTGGAATACGGGCAAGTTCTTATTCAAAGATGCAATGCTGAAGCTGCTGGGGTAAGGCCCACTTTGAGTACTGTATTTTTGGAGCTGGCTGAGATCAGCCTGGAGCACAGACCTGTTAACAAAATTTATGCATAGGCCAGTTTTTAATCATGTGAAATGTGGAGTTAGATTTACTCATAATCTGAGATTAAAGTCTGTTTAATCTGAGCACAGAGCATTTGGATTGCACGTAATTTGTTTAGTTGATCTAAAATACAGATGGAGATAATACAGGTTGGTGTGAAAGACCACATAGACATATGATATCTGAAGGAAGGACTTAGGTTTCAGCTCCATCTGTAGTCGAACCAGTTGAATGGGCCTTCTCCTGCCGAAACAGAGGAACGCTTGCTTCACTTTTCCCTTCGGTGTTCCTAACTACACAGTTTCATCCCATCTTTAAGCTGGGCGCTGTTGCTCATCAGTGCCTTCTGAGAGATCTTTCTTTGCCAACTCTCTGTTAAGGGGTCACCTGAAACCTTAGTATTAAAAAAGAAGCCTAGTGTTAGAACCTTTTCACAGTATGATCATACCACATGACTAATAGCTAGAAGACAGTCATGTTGTTTGAAGCTGATTTTATAATAAAAACCATAAAGCATACAAACTCTGCAGGGACCTGCACACTTTGTATAGGAATGGCAATTCAATAAGTTAAATAAATAAAGCACTGACTATGTTTAGACAATACTGTGTACACTTTGAATTCTACTCAAGCACAAGTGTGCTTGTTGCATTTTTAATAAGCTTTTATCTGGAAAATAGTTTTATCACTGGGTTCTCTCCTTAGATTGGATTTTGTTTTGTTGTTCCACTAAAACAAGGTATAGCACATTTCCACGCTTTTCTGAATGGCTTTTGAATGTATGTTTTGAATATTCAAGTAAAAATTTGAGATAATAAACAACATTTCAGGCATCAGAGGAACAAAAAGACAGACATGCAGCATATTAAGTTACACTAGATGCTGAACTCGGGCTGTCATCAGCAAATGTCAATACAAGTGTAGCTGACAGCAAGTTAAATAGCACAGTGCAGAAAAGTACAAGAAAGATGTTGAAAAGAGCTTTAAATCTTCTAGAGATTTTGTTCAGAGAGAAAGAAGGCCTACAGTTGCTGTGAAATCCATGAAAGACTTTGCAATACCTTTTGATTCCATGAGAAAGATTCTTAGCCACTAATGATGAACATTCATACAGGTATTAAGGATGGCATCTTCCACTTTTTTGAAAGTCCCCTTCCAACATCAAGCTAAAACAGTCTAATTTTTGTTTTCCATTCCAGAAAAACAAGTGAGAACTAGCACCATTTTACACAGAAAGGTGAAGGCAGCAATAGTTGTATATGTGTAATTGTAAAGGTCTGTAGTTGCAGCTGTGACATAGTCACGTCTCAAAATTTGAGTGCATATTTTTGGTGTAAATTTATTTCTCCCTCAGTGAATTACTAATATAAGACCATTGCTTCAGCCTTCAATCTATTTGCCGAATTCACATTGCCATCAAATGGTAGTTGTGCATGTATAGATAAAGAAAAATGCATGTCTGTCTTTAACAAATAGCTGATTATAAAAGTACTTTAAATAAGGGTATAAAAGCATGGAACCAGGCATAAAATCTGTTGATTCTAACCTGAATGTCACAAACTGGAAAATAAATGTTACTTTCAAAGTGAAAAATATACTCTGCGTAAACTTACTTAAACAGCAGTAGTAACTTAAGTGCTACCATAAAGCAGAAACTGGGTATGGTATTAGCATTTTCTAGGTTTAAAATTTTTACTTCACAACTTGTGTGACCTTGATTTAATCCTCCTGTTTTACATAACATCTCAGCTGAGTTCAGAGAGCTTTATGAGGTTAGCTTTGTGGTACATAAAACCAGAAAAAGTATTTTCTGCATAAGGTTAAAGAAAGGTTTCTGTTATGAGTCATGCCATCCCTTTCTAATGGTTAATGTCTAAAAGAGCTCCCTAAAAATTGTGAATACTTAAAAGTCAGATTTACTGGAAGACTCCTTTTTACTATAGAACTGCCATCACCACCTCTTTCACAATGCATCCAGTCAAAGGAGCTTATGGAACCTGTCAGTCCTAATAGCCTCCTGTAAACACTGGCACTATATTCCATTTCTCTCAGCTGTGTATGGGTACAGGTTAAAGTAACAACTCTATGTCACAACCCTAAGGCCCTTAAAAAGGGCTGTATTTTTTTAAAAGCTATTTACATTGGCTTCCATGAAGAATATAAATGACAGAAAATGTTCGGGATAGACAGTTCCCTCTTTTCACTTAGACTTTGTTATTTAGCCTTCACACTTATTTGTATGCAACACAAGCCATTAAAATGTATAAGCCAGATATGAATCTGAAATATGTGTGTTCCATCACTTGCTCTGCAACAGATGAATCAATGTGAAAAAATAAACACATTTGTAAACTATTAGGACAAAAGCTGAAAATCAGGACTTTTATCTTGAGCAACACAAGAGATCCTTTCAAGAACCATCTAGTGTTTTGCACCCTTGGTTGCAGATTCTTTTCGAAAGGCTGAGAGGGGGATCTATTCCAAGATAAGTTTTCTTGCCAGCTTTTTTTAATCAAAACCTTTTATAACCAGCTGTCAGCCACAGCTTGTTAAACAAGTTAGAGTGCTGTCCTCTCCAAGAGGAAGAGAAAAAACAAAAGTAAAAAAATTTAAAAAGCAGTGTTTGCAAAAGCAGAATTATGCAGAGGCAGCTGGTAAATTATAATTCACTGTCTCTTGTTTAGTCTTTTACATCACTGGAGTATGAACATGTCAGATTCTTCCACACACTAGTTCACTGTGATAAGCTCAGGCTATCCTTGCCCTTTGTTATTTCCCTTTCTACCTTTTCTCACCTTGTGATATTATACAACCAGGATACATCATAAGCAAATGTAGGCTGACATAAATATACCACCCCTTCAAAATAGGTGCCCAAGGGAACACGCTCTACAAACTTTTGAAGTTTAGCGCTTAAATGGGTGGTATTCATAGGGGAGACATAAGATTAGAATTACATAATTTATAATCTTGTTATTTAATGTATAGCATAATAGCCTTAGCAATGTAAAAAAGCAGTTAAGTTCCACTTGATATTAGCATACCCTACTTTCATGAGGTTTAGGGAAGAAGTACTAATACCAAAATTGTTTAATTTCCGTTAGGCAGTTATCTAATTTCTAAATTTAGAGGTCTGTTTATGAAATAAACATTTATCTATAAACATTCATTCCACAAACAAAACTTTCACATTGCAGTTCTTTAATAGCTATACCTTGACCTGTGGCTCCTGCCTTATTTCCTGTTTATACTTAAATTTATTTTTATACATTTCAATTTATACATTCAGTTATAGAATTCCTCTCAAACATTTTACATATTATCTGCTAAATGACATCTCTTGCCAGAATTTGAGCTAAATAGCCATTTCCTGAAACTACTGTTTGTCCACAACAGTGATACCATCAATCAGTGATACAACCATTCTGAAAAACCTTTAGAGAAACTTAAATGCTTAGAATTCTTAACCTGTTTTATTGCAATTTCATGCACAATCAGAGACTTTATAAAATCTCTAATTTGCAATCTCACTGGTAAGTAGTGAAGTACAGCTGTTCAAGCTACTTATCTGCAGCCAGCTCTGGTTACTTCAACTGGCTAGCCTATGCTAGCCTATTACATTATGTTTGAGACGATAAATATAAGTTATTGCATGCTAACATTTGTAGTTAGGCTGAAAGTAGCAGAAATGAGGCAATACAGAAAGTAACTTTTTAAAAATAAACCACAACTTTTATTCAAGATGAAACTTCTACTATTGTAATAGTAAGATGTTTAATGCAGGTTATTTCTCATGCTTTTAAATTATACAAACTTCAGGAGAAATGACTTGTTAAATAGAAGAACCAACGATCAGGACAAAATATTTTATTTTAAACACTCTTCCTTAGTTTAGTCCTTAGTTTAAGCAGGACATACTACTTATTTCAATAAAGAATTCAGATTTTGCATCCTCAGAGGGTAATTGCACTTTATACATGACTGCTTCACCATCCAGGTTAACTTCCCATATTGCTTGTCCACTTTTTAAAAAAAAACATAACACATTCTAGAAATATGAGAACAGAAAAAGGAAAGTGATTGCAGTAGCTAGTAAAAGCAGTTTATCTTTTAAAGCTTGTATGTGTTATATCTAAACAGATACTCACTTCTTATCTGGCTGCCAAGATAAAAAAAAAGACATAGCAGCCCAACTGTTATCTTTGAAGTATCAAAGTTTGAAAAAGTCATTTAACTTCCAGCTTCAGTGAGATCTTAACATTTGTTGAAGGCAAGTGATCAAAAATGGTTGTATTTCTTTTTGATTTTTCATGTTTAGCTGAACTATGGAAGACTTATCCCTGTGCAAGACATCCAAAATCATGTACAATTTAAAAATAATCAGACACTTTATCACAGTAATCAATTATACAAATATAAATGAGGAGCTGGTTAGATACCAATTTTAAAGATTTAGATGCATAACCACAAGCTATCAGTGACATATCATTGTAACGAGCATCATATAAAAAGATGGCAATGGAAAGTCAGTCTTCACCACCTGAAGTAGCTTGTTTTGTTCTCAGGTGGAGTTCTGTATGTCACTTTAAACAATAGGCTTCATGAAAGACATATATTATTTGGAAAAAGTCCATTGAGCAACTTAAGGATTATAGTTTCTACAATCTGATTAGAAAAGATTTCTTTCACATAAGGCAAGTTTTAGAAGATTTGAAAGGTATCAAAGGCTACTGAAAAAAAGGAAGAAAAAAATCCTCTTAATTTGTGTTGGTTAGGACAATAATTAATCTGTTTCCCTTGCACCGTGGCATGGGAGATTTAAATTGGACTGAAGTTCCATAACTTTCTCAGGAAAATTAAGTAGTCTTTTCCCCTCAAAAAAAAAAGAGGGGGGGGGAAGCAGTTAGCTCTCAGATATGACACAATTCAGTCTATGTAACTATTTCAGAATTAAGGTCCATTTACAAGAAGCTTTTAAACCTGTTTCATCTCTCACATTTTGGTGGGAAACTACACTACTTCCTATTACTTTCTTTAAAAACTGATTGTCATTCAATAATTTATGACTCTATGGCCATATCTTCATTAGTTTCATTTTCCTTGTTATCTATAGTACATGCTCCAACGATTTGAAGAATTCTGTTTCTGCTTTACTTCACATTTGATAGCTTAGCATATTCTATTTACTTTTCCCCTTGCTTCATCAAATAGTGGTAGGACATGCAAATGTAAACTGACTTTTAACCGCCTAAGAGATATGGTTTTATTATGCATTACACATGGATTGGGGAAAAAAGTTAAGCAGCAACTAGAATAAAATGTTAAGACCTGGATTTAAAATATGTAATTAAGAAAACTGCAGAGCCATGTTATTAATTTTAGGGTAGTTTTTGTCTTTGTTTTCTAAATCTAAGCAAGGTCACACATTCAACTATGGTACCATTCAAAGTGTACAGTCCATTGCTGTTTCATTTTAAGCTCTGAGGAAATAAAGCATGAAGTGGTATTAAAAGAGTAATATTGACTTTTTATTCACTTTTATTAAGTACATGTTTACACTTCTGGAAAAGTCTACCAATTTAAAATACTAATTTAGATTAAGTTATCCATTCTATCAATCACACATGCTTGAAAGTATGCAGTGCTGTCAAACTTCGGTGGTGTTTACAACAGAAAAAGAAAACAGTTCAATTTTTTTGTTAGAAATATAACAGTATGTCACAATATATTGCAAGCTAGATGTTTGTTTCAAAATAGAATGCAACATACAAGCAGTGTTTATTTTTTATAGGACTATGTAAAATTACTCTTTCCAGATCTGCAGTTCTTTAGGTTGTTGGAGCTATTTTACTTATTAACCAGTGAACAGGGAAAAAGACAAAATAAAACCAAACCAGAAATTACTAGGAAAGTTGTATGCGCTTAAGACATCCTGAGGAGCAGGTAACTATAACATTGATATCAAGGAATAACCTGCATACCTGGCCCATTTTCTGCCCATTGGAAAAAGCCACACTGTTTTTCCTTCCCAAGAGGGCACACAAAAAAATTCTTTCCGTTATTGGGACCAATCTTCAACACAGTCTTCATAACACATCGCTTGCCATGGTTACAAAATGGAAAATTCAAGTCAGCCCACTGCCAAAAGAAACAGGTTTTAGGCACAGTTTTAGTGTATGTGATGGCTATGAATTCCTTATTTTAAAACTGGCAATAGAAACAGATCTACAGGGGAGGCCCTAAAAGAAACTCTTCCTAGTAGTTAAGACAGTTTGATCTCTTTTGTGATCATTGATTTTAGGTTTTTTTTTTTTTAACATCAATTGTAACTGTATGCACTTTAACTAGTGTAACTTTAATTTAACACATAGTTTTCTTCAAATTAAGGCATTATAGTCATTACTGTCTTGAGTTCATCTATTAACTACTTGGTGGTAGATGACTGAATCAAACTCTTCTCAGTCACAGACACTCTTCTCAGTCACAGACACTCTTCTCAGTCACAGACACTCTTCTCAGTCACAGACACTCTTCTCAGTCACAGACACTCTTCTCAGTCACAGACACTCTTCTCAGTCACAGACACTCTTCTCAGTCACAGACACTCTTCTCAGTCACATAGCAAGGAGCAATGGCCACCAGTTGCAGCTAGGGAGGTCAGGTTAGGGGTTAGTACAGCAGCAGGAGCAGCTGCCGAGGCAGATTACAGAATCTTCATCCTTGGAGGTTTTCAGGATTTTGGCTAGACAGAAATACGGCTGATGTCTAGATCTAGAGTTTGCCATAGTCCTTCTTCAAGCAAGAGCATGAACTAAACAACTTGTACAAGTCCCTTCAAACCAACATTTCTGCTATGCATGTTTTACATCACACAGAAGCAGATTACGAGCATTTGCACAAGCAGGTGCCTTCTCAGCAGTAAAAGCAGTAACTAAAACTGTAAGTTTAAAACTACTATTATGTTCTTAGCTTCAATTCAGTGTGCAAAAGTTTTTAAAATGACCTCAAACTTTAAATGGATCATATTTGTCCACAGTGACAGATTACCGGGGTAAAGAGGCTGCAGTAACAAGTGCTTCTTAGAAAACAGGCCCTGAAGTCTTATACGTACGTGAAAGTAGTCACACCGAGTTTCTCTGGGTAGAGGACAGGTATAAAACTGCCTGCCCTTGTTTTCTCCATCCTTTCTCACAACTCTGAGGCTACAGAGACGGCTGTGTTTACTGCAGCGAGGATGGCCCGCACTTAACATATGAATATCATCTGTCATATTAGCTTGAGGTAGGCTGTAATGACAGGTTACAAAATGACTCCTGCGTTAACATTAAAGGGATTACCAACACCAGAGCCAAAGAACTCTCTCCTACCATTAGAGCAGCTCACTCAGTGTACTTTCACACACAATGACAGCCAGAGAACTTACTTCTTTAATGCACCCTATTGCACCTTTAAAGCTAGTGAATAGACAAGACTCTGTACTTTTCTTGCAGGTATTATACCAGTTTTCCCCAGCATTAGCCCATGTTTTAAATTATTTCAAAGTACTCAAATTAATCTACAAAACAAAATAAATATGACCACCACTACTATACTGCCCACCCCAAATTCCAACATATTCTAAAAGAGTATTCTGATTTCAGTGGGTAAAAGACTAATACTAAGTAATTACTCCAGGCTGAAGGTATTTGTATGCTTCACAGAACAGAGTCCCACCCTCTTTACTAAAAAGTTACAGTAATGCTCCAAATCATATTCAGACAAGAAGTAACCCAGCTGAGGGGATGGAACAGTGTTCTCTGAATGGGATAAAGTTTCTTTCTTTCTTTCTTTCTTCCTTATGATTGAGATAGAGATTATCTGAATGCAATCACAAGGCTTTACTTAAAAACAGTAACATGAAAAAGATTAATACTCTGAAATGTTTCTGTCCAATATATTTAGAGAGCAGAAAAGCAGTGATGAAACCTGTGAAAAAAAGAAAAGATTAATGAATTCATTCTTGTTATCAGCTTAGGAATTTTATGTTCTCTTGTATGTCTGGAAGATTGCAGTCCTGCAAACATCAGCAGTTTTCTTCCAACACCTCACTGAAACAAAAAACCCAACAATTTTTTTTTTGTTTGTTTGTTTTGTTAAAAAGTGTTTGGGTTTTATTGTTTTTTGGGGTTTTTTAAATGTTTAAGTTGATGACTTGCTATAACTACCTGTTATCATGATTGATACTGTCTCATTTCTTCTTTGCACTCCTCTGTATTCTCAATTATCCTGCCTACATTCTCAGTTCTCTGTAGTCCTCTACTGAGACAGCAAGGAGAAAGTATATTCATACAGCCTAACCTGGCTAGCCAGTGAGATCCAGTTTTGAAACTGGTGCTTCAACAATGCAAGAAGTAATTTCTGTATTTCAGAACTGACACATCACCAAGAATTTTGTAACATATCATTAATATTTCACATTCTTCCTGCATAATTTACCACTGTAAGTGACATCTACCTTGCACTCCCATTACTGTTGTGTATGCCTGCCCAACTTTTCCTTGACAACCCTAACAACAGGTTCTCACACTTCTCTTAACTAGGCAATGGATGTGTCTGAATAGGGCTGTGAAATAAAAATTCAGGATGGGTAGAGCATTGAAGTATTTGCATATAAAATGTGGAGGAAAGTAAAGAGAAAATAGAGATGGGAGGTTCATCAAGGTACCTGTGCAGAGCTTCCTATCATGGAAGAATGTTGAAAACTGCTAGCTGACAAATAACTTTTAATTAAGAATATATTCATTCAGGTACTTTCCTTTCGTCATCTTTCACAATGACTTCAAGATGTCTCTAAGCAGATAGCAACTACAGTGCTAAGATCAGACAGCTCCTTAGGTGCTTGTTGACCTGTTAGTACTATACTGTCCTATTCCATGGGAATAGGTGAACTATCAACAGCTGTTTACTTAACAGTAACTTACAGTACTGGCCAGATGTCAAAATCAGGACTTTTCCAGTGACAGCCTAGGTCATTCAGTGCTTTTGAAATCTGAGTGTAATTTTAGTTACCCAAGAATAAGTTACCTCTGGCAGAAATCCAAAGACAACAGTGCCTGAACCCAACAGCACAGTATTCCATTAATCTTCAGGGATAAAGTTGGTTTATGGGATTATAAAAAGACTTGTTTACATTTTAGAATACATACCTGATTGCTATATTATATTGGTGAACAGAGGGTAGATGATCAGTTTTCTGTTTCTTTTTTATGTGTTTGAAAGCGAGAGGTTGCTGACAGGAAGGCAAAGCCATAGCAGTTACATGTGTTGAGCAATCCTTGTCTGTGCTTCCCCTTGACTGGTAGACGTTGTTTTGGATTTGATTACACTTACTTTTTGGAGCAACAGACTGAGAGTGTCCATCGGATATCTGGGTATCATTTCTCAAAACAGCTTTGTTACCAAGCTGTGTTAAGACAAGTGTTGTAGTTCCAAATGCAGCTTTCCTATTGATCTTTATTTCTGTGCTTGGTTTTCTGAAATCATTACAAGGGTACTTCATTAAGTTTATGTTAAAGTCCGCAGAATCTTCAACATTCCGTGTCTTTGGAACTAAAGAAAAATAAGTTACTGGTTTTAATCCGTCTGTGTAGAGTGGTATATCATCTTTCTGATCTGTATTCATAAGTCATCACAGGGGGAGTAAAAGAGTAAATTTACCATACCATCTTTAAAGATCTCAAAACCTGTCACAGATCAGATATAGTACCAAATTTCTTACAATAAAAAAGCTCATGCACTTTTGGAGTCACATAGAACGTGTTTCAAGGTAACATTACTATTGCTTGAATGGGACCAGATGTGAATAGTACTCTGTAAATGAAAGCTATTGGAGAATTAACCATATGAAATTGAATTTGGCCCAAGTACAAGAATTAAAATACTTAAATTTTTCAAAATAACCTTTTATAACCCCAGCACTTGGAGACTGCAGGGTATGGTACCTCCAGCAGCAATACGTTATCCATTTTTAAAGTATTGTTTTACTATCGTCGCAAAAAGGAATATTCATTTGTTGGGTTTTCTAGCGCATTCAGGGTTCCCATCCTTTCCAAACATTGCGCGCACCCAAACTTATTGATCCCTTACTGTAAGAGGCTTCAGAAGCAAGCAGTTCAGACATTTACTTTGCATTTGTTTCCCGACATGAACAACTATGTTTCTTCACAGAATCAGAGGCCTGCCTAGTGGGCAATAATAATTCCAAAAGAGTGGGCATAATTTATTAGTGCCAGTTTAATAACTAAGGAGTCTATAGGTAATCTTTCCTGAGAAAAGGGTGAAAACACCTTTATGGGGTCCCTAAGTGCAATCTTTGTTAAGTAACTGTGGAGCCAGTGTCCAAGAATAGAGTCCTTTCTTTTCTGCCATCTCCAGCGAGTGTCTCCCTCCTGTATCTTCCCTCCATACAAGTAAGAGGGAATTAAGCAGAAGAAAAATGGGTAGGTAAGGCATACACAAGGGCACACTCTCTCCAAAGGCATTCTCACTCACAGACGAAGACTCCCTACAGTTTACTCTGAACAATACTTGTTTTTAGGCTCCTTCTATTTTGCCAGTGCTGCACAGTGAAACATACTGGTTCCAGTAAGTTCAGAATTGTTTAAGAAAGAATAGGAGTTTGGCCTTGTACTTAGCAAAGGAGCAAGGAAACTGAGATGTAATGGTAAATAGTTATCTCTGTCTACAGACTGAATTATTTTGGCTGTATGGCCAGCAGCTAACTTTACATACCAAGTATTCTGTCCTCAAAAATTCAAACGTTTCTGCTGACAGTAGTTAATTTTAGAAATAACATGAAAGACAAAAAATGATCAAAGTGAGAAGGCAAGGAATCTTAAAGTCTGAAAAGAGAGAGGTAAGCAAAACCACATTTAAAAAAATCTCAAACACCACTCCTATCATGGAAAAGTATGTCTTATTTTTTTAAAAAGAATTTTTGTAACAGTATTCCATCAAGCCTAACACATCTTCAAATTCCAGGCCTGTTTTCAGTAATGGCATATAGCTAAACATGTGAAACTTAGAAGTACAGGAGAAGGAACAGGATTTTGTTACAAAAGAAAGCATTTGTGCATATGATGTTATATATTTTAAGGTCCAGGTGACAGCACTAATTTCTGGATAAATGTTAGTTGGTAAATCTGAGTCTGTGGACAGATTAAATCTTTCAGGTTTCTGGCACTGATTTTGCAGGAGAATTATGCAAGATCAGCCTCTGCTGGCAGCAAGTGTCATTAAGCCACAAAGACATACTTTTATTGATTGCTGGCCTGAAGAAATGGACTTTAGTGTAAGATAAGAGTTTCACACACATCACTACATTCATAACAGGAATGACTAGAGTGAAGCAATACTTTAAAAAAGCATTGGAACTTATTTTATAGAAACCAAGATTAGTATCATAAGTCACTTCTTAAGTGCCCCCAAATTCCCAGCCGGTGAAGAAGTGACTCAAGTATGGCTCAAAGTACCATCAAAAGCTATGGGAATGTGATCTTTAATTCCAATTTCAGCATATATACTTTGAGTTATATAGTTAAATTCAGTGAACTTTTAGCAATAGGTCCTAAAGACTACATAAAAACATTAATTCTTCTCATATACAAAAAGCCTGTATATTGTTTACAAATATCTTTTCTTTCAGTTTTGCAGCACTAGAGATAGAAAAATAAGGAAATAATTTGTAGTATGCAGATTTCGGCCACTTCATTGAATAATTCACTACACAATATGGAATAAGGGGAGTATTAGTTTTTGAGGTAGAAAAGTTTCATTATGAAATTGTTATAGAATTAGCTTTATCCCTAAAAAGCTACACATATGCACACCTCTAGACTTTGTTTCTTGGAATTATGTAGCAATTCAAAATGTTTCGGAGCAACAGTCTTGATCCAAATAACTTCCTGTAAAGCCCTGCACAGAATACTTTACTTACTTTTTCTACAGAAAGTGAAAAAGAACAAAGCTCCTCTTCACACAGAAAACAGGTCTCAGTGGAAAGTCTGCCCATGACCTCGCTCATCCCTTCTTAGTATCTAAATTTCTATAGAGAAATCTGGAGAGAAGCTAGCATGTTTCTCATTCCATCTTCCTGTCCCTTTCTAGGTCTCATTCACAGCTGCTTCTGCCCACCAGACCTAGATAGCAGCATTAAATGCTCAAGTAAGAGACAAACAACAAATGTAGGTAAGAAGTCCAGAATCATCTTTACTCTTAACTTGGAGGAAAAACCCTAGCCCCTGAGAAACTCAACGTCCTTTTAGAAGGGGTACCAAAATATCCTGCTTTTGTTCACATGAAAGAATGGTAATTACTTTTCTGTCCCCTGGTGATTTCTCTATCAGACATATGCTGAAAGCTTCTAATGATTTTAAGGAAAGTTGAAAGAAGAGCATTTTGCCTCACTCCTTGCCCCAACTAAAACAAAGGGTCACTGCAGAGGCTTATCTATAGAATCCCACCTGCACACAAAGCTGGAAGACAAGATACTTTTGGGGTTTAAGACAAGACAGTTTCCATGGTTGTCTGTACAAGATTTCCCCAAAATCTGACTTTAAGTTAGCTAAAGTTACATAAATGCGATTCACAGTGAGGCACTTCCACAGTTCTATAGTTGTAAAAACTGCATCAAAATTACAATCCTCCCCACTTTCCCAGTACAAGTTCCAGACAACCTTTCAATACCTTCAGGCCTTGAAGTCAAACAGGCATCACAAATTTCAGCAGAAGGCTTGTTTATTAGGGTACAGCACATGCACGTCCACTCCTCTTCAGATTTCCGAGCTACATGTTCATTAGAACATGACCCACTGCCATATGCCCAGCCAATTAGGCTATTTCTAGTTGGCAGTTTGCTGTGAAACAAAAGAATGATGTTAGCCTTTTGTGACGTTTCTTCTACAAATTGCCTTACACCACTATGTGCAGGGAGGCACAGGGCTAGAGAACAAGTAGCACAGAGTGCTATTCCTGCCTATCATAGCTTGGACAGCCTGTCGTGGTTAGAGTTTGATTATTTTTTTCTTTACCTCAAGGGCAAATCTTTCCCAATGCTGCAGAAGTAATACAAATAAAAATATTTAAAGAAAAATGGACAGAAAGTTAATCATTAACTGATGTACACTCCAGCACAATGCCCCAGCCTCTCTCAAATTCCCTACCATTTTCAAGTACTACAGCAAGAAACTTGGCGCAAAAGGGAGACTGTTTCAATACTTTTCCCCCCATCCCTTGTACAGAATACTTACTAACAAACGCATTACTGGATGAAGAAATGTTCAGAAGCCAAACTACAGAAAGTCACACAGTCTAGCAAACAAATTTTTTTGCTCTCATTTAAATGGTACCAATTAGACCATTTTGTTATCGTAACAGCCAACAGAACTGAAAACCTTAAAAGTTAGAAAGTCTTTCTTGCGTGTCATCATTTGCTGGAAAGCCTTTTAACATTTAGAAACCTATTCAGAATTAAGGATTTTTTTTTTTGGGTGCTTTTTTTCTCCTCATCAGAAAGAGTTCAGGAATGTCCTAGCTGTGACTGGTAAGCCAAAGCTGTATTCCAGACACAGCTGTAGATTTAATTTTATTTATTTTCCTATAAATTATAATACCACCTATGTTGATACACTGATTTAGAATCATAGTTACTATTTTACAGTCACTACATGTTACCAAGGACTAATTTTGTCATAGTCCAAACATTGTTAGCATGTTAAATGTAACTTGAACTTACCTGTTCAGTAAAATGTGTATGTAAATTTTTAAGTACTATGGTTGATAAGTCATCAAGCGTTTTTCTCCACAGTTTTTGTGGAATTATGCACTTTTTGGAGACTTTTTTTTAATCCTAAGAATTTAAGCACTTCAATTAATAATGCAAATGCTTACTTGGAAACTGTTGTGACACTCCTTAGACCTATCACTTATTTCGTAATTATCACTCTCCTTAAAAGGCTAGATTTCTAAGATAATGGTAGGGATATCCACTATCTAATACATCTCTTCCACAACAGGAGAACGAAGGAGGATAATGAGAACTGTTATATATACCAGAGATCCTGTGCTATCAAAAGGCAAAACAGACATTACAGTAGCATTCACCAAAATACTGTGGCTAGATAACAAAACAGCTGGACTAGAAGTGTTAAAAATGGGTATTTTCACATTACTATATCAGTTGTTCTACTCAGCCATCAAAGATGCATTACTGGACTGAACACATTCAGCATGCATGTTTTGGAGTTTAATTCCGTGTCGTCCCCCCAGTTCATCCATTGTGTCATTCTGCCTCCCTATTTTGGAACATGAAATATGGGCAAGAAGTGTATTTTAAAGAGTCAAGGTACATTTGAATTTGATGAGGTAGCTTATAATGGGTATTTTCTTCATTTTTTCAGTTGAGCAAAATCCTAAGCTACTTGACTTTACTCAAGAACTACTGGGTTAAATTCTACAGTATATGATCTGTAGCAAGTCAGTCTGATCACAGGGGCTCCTTTCAGTCTTCAATTGTGAAAAGCTTGGAATGGCAGATAAATCACCTGAGCCAAACATACTTTTATTTGGTAACAGTTACTGTATAATAGAAAACAAAGCAGTAGAACAGAAAGACCTGACCATTAGGATGAGGACAGCACAAGAAACAACCCTTTTATATTATAGCTACCATTACCATGTTTTTCACCGAAATATACCACTGTTTAATTATTTGTTTAAAAACAAAAAACAACAACAAAAAACCCAACAAAAACCTAAACCACTACTTGTTCTAGAACAGAGAAAGAGATTTATTTTTTCTCCTTGCATCACTTTCTAGTTATCTGACTCAACAGAACACTACTGTCTACCTACCCTTCTGAAAACATTTCTCATTATTACTTTCTGAAAATACAGCAGATTGGGGTTATCAGCATGTGAAAAAATTTATCTTCCATGCTGGACTTTTCTATATTTGATCTGTACTCAAACGCAATTTTTAAAGCTTTAACAAAAATCCCTTCAGCCATCTGAATCTTGAAAGAAGGTTGGAGGTGGGAAAGGGATTTGTGTGTTCTGTAAATCTTACCTAAAAATATATATACATACATACACGCTAATGAAGGCAAAGTTTGCAAAGCAAAGCACTATCTTTTATTAGACTGACAGACCTCAGTATAAAAAGGCAAGATTCTGAACCTCAGATGAAAATTTTCAAGAAAAACTTAGGTATGTAAGAATCTGAGTAAGGTGCTTTTGGAACTTTTAGCTTTTGACCCTTTGTGATATCAAATGCATTTTGTGCTTTTCTAAAATGAAAGGAGGAAAGCTGCTGCTAGCAGAATTCATGTGGAACTGAAAGTGTCTCTGTGGCACACCTGCAGGAAAACTTTCCAAATCCAGTAAGGAGGAAGAAAAAAAAAAGTCCTATGCCTAACAATATTTGCTGCACTCTGAATTTACTGGTTTTAGTTTTCCTCAGTGTAACTCTACAGCAAGAACAAGATTGCATAGATGCACAGCTATTTAGGTATTCCAGAACTGAAGGAGCTATCCTATGAAAAGAAATAGAGACACAAATTCCTACCTTTCTTATGCCATTCAACACAGTTGTGTGTAAACATCCAAGCCTATTATGTTGATAACACCAAGAACAAGGGGCAATTTTTCCAGAAGCATTGAATAATTCCGAGTACTCTGAATTGTTTTATAATTGCTAGATTTGATTAGAGTAATAGCTATTTCATAACTGATGGGGCCTTTGAAAGAAATAGTATCAAAGAATCAAAGGTTTTAACCATTTTTAAATACCAATGGCCAAAACATTTTTCTTTTGCAAAGTCAAATAAATTTATATCTAAAATGCACGAGGATCCATACTACTTGAAAAGTGACGTCCTCTTGCTGTAACAGCACTTTGAGAACAGCAATGCTTAGAAGCGTTATAAAGTTACCATCATACCTAACATCGACAAGCTGGGGAATCCACCTTTTGACATCGAGAGCATAAGTAAGTCATCCTGTTATTCTCTCCTAGACGACACACAGTTATCTTCCCATTGCACAGACCACAGGTTGGGCGCTTGTATACTTTGTAGTGTTTGTAGAGTGGAGAACCAGTTTTACGGCACTAAAACAGAACGTGTTTAAAACCCAAGTTAGAGACCCAGTATAAATTTTATGTCAGTCCCTCTATAGTTCAACTGAAGTTAAAATAAAAAACCCTACGTAAACTGACAGCTCAATGACTACATAAAGATATTTAAGGCACACTCATAAGGGCTATCACCTGTATTTCATATTCTTTTATGAAGAGAATTTACTTTAAATTGGGTATAATAGCATCTGCAATTCTCCACATAATGAAATAAAAGACACAAGACAAAAAACCATACTAGCATGGTGCAAGTAAATATGTGCTAGGGAACCCCTGAGTTCAGCTGGACCAGCTAGCTCTGATTCAGCACCAGTCATCTTTGATCTGGCACCTGCAGGAGCGTTCTTAAAGAGCTGACGAGCTCCAATCAATGCAGCATAGAAAACAAAAATAAAACAAACATAAAACACAAAACCAACACCACCTTCTCTCACCCAAAAAGGAACCAAAACCACACCGCAGAGCCAGCTCAGACCTGACGCTACAATCCAGGTTAATCAACCTTCCCAAAACCTGAAGAACTGTGCAATGCAGAAATATTCCAGAGATTCTGTAGAGGTCGGGTAGCGCCCAGTAAAGTTGCTCAGCTTCATCTTAGCACTGGCCATGCCAGACAGGTTGAATCACGAAAAGCCACTTGGTACTATGGCAAACTCCCCAGATCCTGGCAGAAAGTCTTATTAAATTAAATACAGTACAAGCCCAAAGGGCACAGTGACCTAAAGAGCCTCCAGAGGGCTGACAAGCAGGCACATTTCACGAGACAATCCACATGGAGTCAGCATAGACATACCCCACCTAAAACTGCAGGAAAACAAAAAAACACAAAAACAAACAAGAAAAGCCCAGCAGAGGTGCAGCCAAGTCTGCAGAGCCACATGGGTTTGTGCACTACAATCACAGTTTCTTGTGCACAGTTTAAACAGTATCACAGCTGGCGCAGCAATACCAGCCCAGCTCTGGCAGGGTTCAATAGCTCTAGCTCTATAATGCATGAAGACCCTTGGAGTTTTCCCAAAATACAGGTGTCTGAGCACAGCATATTTGCTTCTGCTGTGCTCTTATTCATCAGCCTCACTGAATGAGAATGAATTACTGGATTGTACCAGCAAAAGCAATCAGAAGGAATTACTAATATATACTTGCATGAATATTCACAAGCAGTTTGCTTTCTCCTCAAGATTTACAAATAGTTTCTTATTTGTAGTTTCCTCCCATCCAGTTATTTAAAAACCAAACAAAAGCAACAGCTTTTTACACAAACAGGATTCCTCATCTTTACATCTGTAAAGTGTTACTACAAATGATATTGTATGATTACTAGAAACATTCTATAACAGTCTATAAAAATGATCAAGCACTACCCCTCTTATTAACCTATCTTCATTACGTTTTTATCTTAAAGAGACTTAAGCAGGGACTAGCTCTCCTTTAAAAGCACTTTACTAGTGAATACTTGCTAAGTATAGATTATAGAAGTTTTTAAAATGGCTAAACTGAGCTACAGAAAGTTTAACTTGTTTTTTTTTATTGTCAGTCTAAAAGCCCATGACACATTTAAATCTCCTAGTATTATAGTTGTTTCAGAACTGGATGCTATGTCTCTACTGGTAGACTTCACTATGAAGTTTGGAGAAAGAAAAGATTTCACTAACCAACAGACTAAACTACTCTTCAGTTGCTTGGGGGAAAGACATTTAAGCAGACTACTAAACAAATCACATTTTTAGCCTTTATGATTGAAAGACAGTCTTAGGAAAGTTAGGTGCCATCCTCCTAGAGTACCAAAAAAAGAATTTTTAGCAGCACTAGCCCCTTGCCTTTCATGAATACCAAGAGAAACAGACAAGAATTTCACTGCTGCTGTTCATTTCTCTGCATGCAGCTTAAAGAAGAAAAGCACACAAGAATTAGGTCAAATTCTCTCTTTTTCTATTTTAGAAAGTTAAGAGCAACCTGGAACTACAAGAGTTTACAGGGGAAGAAATGAAATCCTAGTGAAGTTGTGGCAATAGGGAGAAGCTTGAATTTATTTCACTTTAGCAACAAAAAAAGTTGTTTCAGGAAAAAAAATTGTTAGAAATTACAATCTATTTAGTCAAATAAACATACTTTCTATTTCAAGTTTCATAAAGGAAGCCACATGTATTATCTTCATACTTCCCTGGGGCAATCTCTAGCTCACAGTTTGAAGAGTGACCCTTATGTTATCTTATATGTAAGTGTGTGCTTAACATACATCAATTCTGACGTGTTCAGAGTTATGTTAGAGCACATGCACAGCAAAACTGTACTGGCCCTCAGGGAGCATCTGTCAAACTCTTCTGCTGCAACTGGGCCAAGGCTGTGCACATTCTTACAGTCTAGACTCCACCACCCTTCCATCATTTGGCAATTCACAATTAATAAAGAGCATACAAACCAACACTCCTATTCATGGAAACACTTGTCCTATTGCATTTTTTTTTTTTTTTACTGTTTTCACTAGATGATCACATACAGCTAACATGCCAGAGTCAAGTTTTGGAGGTTTCTCAGAAACATGTGCCAATACCTTATAAAAAAGCAGGGTAAAATCACGTGTCATTTTCACCAAGTGATATATATGCTCATCTGTCAGTTGGCAAACCTGTAAATAAGACAAGAATGATTTTTAGAATATTATGATGCTAAGGGACAACAACAGAAAGACCTATAACACAGGGGCACTTTGAACACCTTCAACTGATGTGGAATTGCATTGCGTCCTGTTATGATAATTCTCTGACTTCACATTATATATATATCATCGCAGTAAAACAGTATATTTTCATGTTCTGTACTACACAAACTCACTGTGTGAATACCAAACAATGCACTTTGCCTTATCCGCGTAAAACAGTAGGTAAAAATTTCAGTTGTTTTCCTCTATATTGACCTAAGAGTTCCTGATCACAGGAATCATGTGGACTTAACAACTCTTAGTTCCCTCTTAATTTCTTCATAGATTATAATATGACCTGCCTATCATCAGAGGCTCTTTCCTGTGAGAGATCTTCAGGAAGAATACTTGAACGAAAGGTATCACAATTAGAGAGATGTGTCAACCAAACACATTCTTGTTAAGAACTCATAATTTTAAGTCACATTTTTGTTTCCTCTGGCAGCTCACATTGCAGGTACAATTAAAATCCAGACTGATCATATGGAAAACTTTCAGAAATATTATGTTTAAAAAAACCTTTCAGTTACTATCTTCACCAGCTTTTCTTTACATTCTATGCAATCTCAATCTGTTGTGCAAATATCAGACTTCTTTTCAACCAAATTTTGGAGACGCATGCTTGAGGATCTTAACCAAGAAAAGTATGGTAAACAATGGTAGAAAAGCAAATGATGCCAGCTAGCAGGACAGGAAGTGGAAGAAGCAGCTGCAAAAATAATTAACTCTACCACATAGATTATCTTGGGTAGTAACTGAACAAAGAAAACCTAAGCACTCTTCACTTTATTTATAGGCTGACAGTTTAATGGTACCACAACAGGATGACAGACAAAGTCAGGATTTGAAAGCTAAATTAATTCCTACTAGGGAGAGGTTTCAAGTTGTAAGAAAGAAGGCTCTTAGCCCCACAGAATATGCCCACTGTGTGAGGCACGAGTAACAGCAACAGATGCCAAGGAATGCCATGACAAATACCTCCAGTTGTAATGATAAAGCATTAATTTAGTGTCTTAGAATAACTTAAGAAATGACAGATGATAAAACAAAAGATGATGACAAAATGTTATATAAATATGTGTTTACATTCTTAATACTCTGATGTCATTAAAAACAATCTTGAGACATTTCACCCACCCTAACAGCTGGATGAAGACCACTGTCAAATAGTGCCTCATTTTTTATGATATTTCCCACTCCAGGTAATACAGCTTGATCCAATAACACATCACACAATATGCGGGTTTTCTGCTGCTTAATCTCACTTTCTGCTCTTAAGAAGCTAAATTTTGGAGAACAGACATCCAAGCTTTCCATCATTCTCACTTTCCGCTCACACTCAGCTGCATTTCTGGAAGAGAAAAACACATTAAGATTTATTTTTACTTTAATTGTATGCTAATATAGCAGTATGGTTTTAAAAACAACACATGAAAGTATAATAGAATATTATACGCAGATAACAGAAACCATGAAAATACTAGTGACAGGAAGAGGCACAGAAATTACATGAACCACCCCTCCCGAAAACAGGACAATGATATATGCATGGAACATGCATCTGGTCCAACCTACAAGAAATCATCCTCATTTTATTCATATTCGTTTGAAAAATAATTGCCAGGTCTTTGCTTTAAAACCGCTTCCAACATGGAAAGACCATGTGTTTGGACTACCAAACATAACTAACTGTATGGTTACATCGTCCAGTAGTTACAACATGACAATAAAAGATGTATTTTCTTAAACCTTGATTTTACTAGGTTAAGCATCATCATTTGAAAATAACACAGTACAAGAAGTCTCAGGCTTACATAAGCTTTTATGTTTTGTAATATTAAATATGCATATATATGTTACTTGAATTTACATGCTCCTTTTCACCCAAGAGCCTCAAATGCTTTAAAATCAAGTTTCCTATGTTATTTTTGTTAGCAGTGAGGAATACAATGCTGATGGACAAAAACATCCACTTAATGTCAATTAGAGCAATTATACCAATTTGCTTCCAAAAAGAAAACAGAAATATAAACATAACCTTGGGAGCATGAAAATTTGAAACCAATAATCATCACAGGTCCTTATTCTTGTTAAGGAAGTGAGACGTGTGGAAATTAAAGGAGCAATGGGGTTCAGCATTCAGATCTAAGGGTGGAATTAAATCCAACTTTCATTCCCAGTCTAGACATTGTCTAATGAGACTATGGCATAGAACTACTTTAACTGTATGTAAATGGATACAAAAGTAATAAAATTAAATTACCATACCAATAAATATGTATGTTTAGAAAGTTTTGTTTAGTTTCTTTGTGTCTATGATGGCATCCAAGCACTTAACAATTCATGTGTGATTTTTTTCACTATGTTCTTAAAAGAATGTTATAAAAAGAAATAAAACAAGCTGTGTTTAATTTGGTTAGTTTCTGCTTTACCTATACTCCACTGTCACCTCAAAAAAACAAACAGTATCCTCTGTAAACTGTATCTCCAAAACCGGTAGTGGTCCATTTCTGTCTTTGCTTCCATGAGGATTAATGCGCAAGGAACCGTTCATACCAAAGTGAATCCTTGGACAGAAAGAGAGTTCATATGGGTATTTTATCTTAACAATGTTTCCAAGCATTATACTAGTCTATTTTTTGAAGTTATGGACTATGCTTACAAAACCAAGTCAGTATGTATGTATGTACATCAATTCTAGTCATGAAGAGTAACACGCAATAAACTACTTGCTTACATAGTGCTCAATTCCCAGCAAGGAACCCTCCCCAAGTCAGAAACACTCCAAAACATAGCAGTTTTTCAGCTGTCTTCATAATTCATTACACAGGAGTCAAACCTGATCATTAAGTAACACACTTTTCTGGTGTATTGCACTTAGAATTTTTTTCACTTGACAGGCTGGTCTTTGAACATAGGTTCCTAAGCCCTCAGGGAGGCTGAAAGAAATGAGGCTACTTTACCAGACAATCTTCTGTTAAATCAGGCAGAAGTCACCTGGTATGAAAGGAAAGATTTCAGTCCCCATATTGCCAACAGTGTTATCATATCAAAGCTACTTCCAATAATGCATAAACAAGGTAATTAACTTCTGCCATATGTTGTTTTCTGCTTTTCTTTGCCTACAACGAAGGCAAAACCTGCAGGTCAATTAAAAATTAATACAAGAAATAAACTGAAAAATGCACAGATGGTGAAGGAGTGATACAGACTCTTTCAAGCATTCCTCTTCAGATCACTAATGCTTTAAGAGATCTTACATTTTGTAATATATTCTACTGGGAGCTAGTATACTTGAGCAAAGGACAAGTTTGACTATAGTCTCATACATTTTATTTATTACAAATTCACCTGCTACATTCAAGCGCTAAAAACCCATATGATAGAGGGAGTGTCCTACTTCTATACATTGTGTATCAGAGACGGTGGATTATTTTGTAGCTACAAAGAGATTTAACTACACAAATGACCGAAGAAACACAACATCAGGTGTATTTTTCCTTTTAACCCCTCTTTGTGACATTTCAGGAAGGATACGCATTTTAAATATTTACAGATAGGTTAAGACACTATTTTGTTAAACATAGTCTTAAAGTCAACTCTTGATGTAACTTCCTCATAGCATTTATTCATTATACTCCTTCAACTTTTAAAAACCTGTCTTTCCAAAACCATCTTCTTACAAGTCAGTTCAGGTGATACAGTTATTTCAGCCACTTCTATTTTCAATAGCCATTTCCAATTCTCAAGTGCCATGAATAATACTGCACAGGCTTAACTAGTCAAATTCCTTTTTAAACCTAGTCAAATTTCTTTTTAAACCAAAACCTTGCATCTGGCTACCAAATGATAATGAACGAAATGCTTCCAGAAAGTTCTTTTTAAAGAAATAGCATTCACATTAATAGCCGATGGCTTCATTTACCAAGCTCCAGTATACTGTTTAAAAGGAGCATTAAGAATCACAACTATTAGCTACCTCAATGACTTGTCAGTTCATGACTAGAAAAAATAATTGAGTCATCACTACACATTTACATTCAAAAGCCTTAAGAAATTTACAAAATTTCACGCCAATGTGTTTCATTACTTTTGATGCCCTGAAATAGGGTAAAACAGACATCTTCTCATTTTAATTACAAATAGAAAAGCCATGCTAACTAAACCTAGAATCTGTTATTCAATGATAGCTAATAGTAAGGAGTTGATGATTTTTTGTTGTTTTAAAGTGTTGTTTTAGAATTATTTAGTGCTACACAATATTGTAAGGATCTGCTTTCATTTAAAACACTTTTCCCCATTAAAAAAAAGATCAGTAGCAGCACAGTCAAACTATTATATGGAGATGTAAAAAACAGTGACAATTCACATTATCAAGTTCTAAGGGCCAAGATGTAATTTCCAGTCAAGACAGTGCATGTCTTTCCTTTAGGGGATTTGGAGTCAACAATTATCTCTGTCCTAAGAATATTTTTGTCTGCTTTCAGTTAGGCAAAAACATATGTGCATTATCAATTTTCAGAAACTTTTAAAACCATTTATCACTCCAAATTTACATGAATAGCACACTAAAGAAACTGAACACAGGACAACCTCTCTCACATAACTCTCATTTCCATGGCAAAACACGCAGTCCATGCAAGTCTCTCCCGCACAACTCACAAGTATCAGAGAATTTTTTCAACTTTCAAATTAGCTAATTGCTATCCACAACATGGCAATACTTCCAAAGTATCCTCCTCTTTTGTAAGCCAGGTGAGCAATAGCCAAACTGTATAAAACATTTTCATGGCCAGGTTATCTTCTCCCACCAGGCAGTCATTCATCACTTGAGAAAATCCAGGAGCATAAAATGAGTTAATTACCCTTCATGGCCCAGTCTTTCACAAGACATGTCTGACTAACATTTTTCCAGCATGACTACCAGCTTTTTACAGGTAATCATAGCAGACAAGAAAAGCTGATTTTGTTATGTTGAGAAACTATGTACAGACACAGAATCTGTATATCAGTAACCCTCCTCATGACAAGAAAGTGCTATATTTGAGAGTTAACTTTAATAAAGAAATAATACATCCTCTGAAGGCATATTCCTTATTTCCTCTCCCAATAACAATCCTGGCAGCCAATCTTAAACTCCTGTAAGATGCATTTTCTGAAGCCTTCCTCTACCTCCCCTCAACATCTTTAAGATGCACAACATACATTTTTAAAACAATAGAATGAAGATCTTCATTATCAGATAACAAGCAACTTCTGCCTCCTGTGCAAAGGAGGCCTTTCCTGTGCATAACTTCTACAATGTTTCTGATCAAGTGATATGACTAAAGGGACTTCTTAAATACAGTTTCTAGAGCTACAATAACTGATGCACTGATGAAACTTTTAAGCTTCTTACCAAATGATAACTGAAGGCTGTTTTCATTAAGTACAGTTAAGTTATTGCATTGGCTAGAAAGCTTAAGAATTATTTAAGATCTTTCAGGGTGAAATAATTATAATTTCCATACTAGAACTTGGCCACATTTTCTTTCTCTTCAAAGAGAACTTTTGCAAAATGCTTATTTACATTCCTTAGTAATAGCTTTTTTCTTCTCATAATGTAATTCAGTCTGTTAAAACAATGTTTTTTTATTGTATAATTTGCTCCTTTGCTTATTCAATCTGTAATACATGCAATAGTCATTTAAAAAAGGCTAACATCTCTACCCATTACCTCCCCTGCCTTTTTTTTTATCTTCCTTTATAACTGACTTATCTTTTTCTTTTTTAAAACTGCTTTTTCTTCTCTTTTTCTATTTAATAAACCACAATACAAAGCAAGAGAAACTGATTAGGACCGTAATCCTATCCTACACAAATATGGGTAGCTGTCCTGTCCTACTAGTTACTTGTATGATTGCCATGTAAAGACTGGTATGTGCTTCCAAGATTAGTTGCATTTCTCTAACACTAGAAGAAACAAGCATATAGCACTATATCTGATAACCAGCAGCCCCCTGCTAACAAAGATCAGTCTACACATCACCCCAGGTAACTACTAACATATCACTGCCTTTATTTCTCCAGCATGCAACCATGGTAAACTGTGGCACTCGCAGCCAAGCATTTTCAGTTCCATCTCCCTCCTATAACAGCACTGCCACTGGCAAAATATCATGTCACAGAATTGTAAGGTATTTGTTGACATTATCAATTTTAAATGAACAAAAATCATGACTTTACAACTTCATTCAAGATCAGTCACTAGGTGACAAAGAATACACTGACTATAGAAGTGATGTTGTTTTCCCTTTTAAAAATTTAGAAAGATTAGAATTATGTTGCTAATAGAAGGGTAGAAGAAAAGCATTAAATGCAAGCCTTCCCTATTAAATATAAGGGCTTTATTTATGTATTCTATACTAATTACAATAAAGAATGAGGGGGGATTTTTTAATAATCCATTACACTGTGCATTTGGTTAGATATATTTTTAGTTGACTTTGCAGCACAGAAGCATATTGAACTAGAAAAAGTAAACTAGATTCCAAATACAACCTTGGTGGCTAGTACAAGATGTCCAAGGGGTTGAAGCATATGACAAAATCCTAAACATGCCAGCAAACACCTAATAATCTCTGCAAAGCATGAACAAACAATGACTTGGCAGTTTTACCATTTCTCTAGGAGACATGGTTTCACTAGAAAGTTAGGAGTTACATTTATGATACCCAAACCATTCATCTGCCAAATTTCAAACCATACTTCCAAACCAAGGAGTTGTTAATATTGTTTAAAGAAAGAAAGGCAGCATAAATGTATACACACATTAAAGTCAGCCAATTTTTTCACATGAGTTTATTATCAGAGTAATTGAATCATTAAAAATTAGTAATTTCAGTTTAAATTTCTTAAGGAAAGTTAAAAGAAATTGCAAGTACAGTTTGTAGTGGAATATATTAAGTAACTGTAACTACATGCACTTAGCCGAGTTTTGTCCCTAGAAAATGCAATTTCCTGTTTGAAACAAAGTGTTTCAAGAATAACTGTCCTTTTCAGATACCTTTACATGGAATCTTAGACTAAGAATAAAGCATTAAATTATCTGAAAATGTAAGTGACTTTATCCAGTATTCCCAGCACTGCAGAGAGGCTGCTGAGAAGTTTCTCCGTAACACTACTTTCAAATCTCTGAAACTGACATTAGCAAGAACAAGACAACCCCCCTAACACATACGGTCTCAATGCATAGGAAGCCTTTTTCTTGACTCTTACCTCAAAGCTTTCTGATCAAAATACATAAAAAGTTCCTTTCCCAATGTCTCCACACCCCTGTAAACATGTCCAACAAGGAAATCGTGACCAGAGGTTCTCTCCTCACTTGCAGCAGTCTGAAAATGAGTGCACACACACAAAGATTAAACCAGAATTTATACTGCTTTGATTCTAGCATCAGTACACATTCAGCAAGTAGCTGTATGAACTAATTTTCCAACTTGGACACTATTAAACCTTTTCTTCTTAAGCAGCTCTATCAAAACCAATGAGACTATTAACCCAGGAAGCAGACAGTCACTATGGCTAATACTATTGTAACTTAGCTCATTCTTTTCCAAATTGAAACAATAAACCTTTTTTTTATCAGGGTATTTTATACCTTTTCCTTGAAGTCATAAATTCACAATAAGAGTTTCAGGCTGATGTAAATTAAACAGGTATAGTTTGAATATTAAATACTTGTCAGACCGTCAGTTCTACATCTTTCTCCAAATGCCTTTTGCTGGAGTTTCTATCCAAGCTAACAATATGTTTTCAGTGTTTCACAGGGGGCATTGTGTATTACAGAAAAGCCTCCACTGAGCCCACAGAGATATTTCTCTCTTCCTACTAGTTGAAAGTCTAATCTCACAAGGTGTTAAACAGCAGGTGGGACACTAGAGAGGACAAGAAAAAGATAACTGTGAGACTGAAGCAATAATCTTTTCTCACTTGGCACATGAAACTCCACTGAAATTATAAGAAGGAACCTCTACAGATTACCCAGTCCAAACACCTGCTCAAAGCAGGACTGACTTAGGTCAGGCAGCCCAGGGCCTTATCCAGTCAACTTCAGAGTAGCTCCAGGGATGGAAACTCTTGTCTTTCTGGACCCTTGTTCCAAGGCTTCACTATTGTTGAAATGCAAAAATTTTCTTAATACCTAACCAGAATTTCTCCTATTGTCGCCTGCATCTGGTGCCTCCCACACTACTGTGTACCTCTGACAAGAGACTAGCTCTGTCTCCTCCATACCCTCCATTTAGGTAGCTGAAGAGAGCAATAAAAACCTCAGTTCTACGAGCCTCTCCTTGTGCATCATATGCTTCAGCCTGCTAATCATACCAGGGGACTCACTCCAGTATGTTATTATCTTTTTCCTACTGGGGAGTCAAAAAGTGGACACAGTAACCCAGATGCTCTTACCTCTGCTCGCAAACGCTGAGCAGAGGTAAGAATCAGCCTCCTCAGCCTGCTGGCTACACTCATTCGTACAGCCCAGTATGGGGGTGGCCCTCTTCCTTGGAAGGGCACACTAGTGACTTGGACTCAGCTGATATAGGACCCTAGGCCCATTTTTTCTGTGGAGCCGTTTTCCATCTGGCCAGCAGCCAGGCCTGTGCCATTGCATGACATTATTCTGTTCCCAGTGCAGGACTCTGCAAGTCTTGCAAATGCTGAACTTAAGTTTCTGCCAGCCCATTTTTCTCAGCCTGTAAAGGTTCCCCTGACTAGCGCCTCAAGGTCCCCAGAAGGTCCATTCAGCCCCTGCTGAAACCTGCAAGCAGTATATTCACTGTCATTGAAGCCCTAAATGCAAGGCACAGATATGCGTACCAGTGCTTCAATCACAACATTCAATTGCAATGCAAATCACACAGAATCACAGAATCAGTACGGTTGGAAAAGACCTGTAAGATCATCGAGTGCAACTCTGGCAAATCAGCAAGGCTTCAGCTAGTTAGTGAAATTTCAGAGCTACTCTCTATACAATCTCCCACTGTATTATTACCTTGAAATTATATACATTTAAAGGGTTTTATGGTTATTATTCTGTCAAGTAGAAAAATAAATCTTTTTTTGCATAACATCAACATAATTTACTTTGCCTATTATCAAAACATGAAGAAAGCAAAATTTTGCTCTCACGTAAACTGTTCATCCCTTCCAATAAAAGTATTAAAGTAAGCTGGTGTGCAACAAGGTTTATTTTAGTTTTAAGCCATTTAGATTTGTTTAAACTAAACCAGAGTAATTTGAGACCAAGATGGAAAACTAACTTGTTTTTTCAAAATATTTTAAGTTAAATTCATACCACTTTGGTATCAGGCATGCCCTTACAGTCATCATTGAACAAACTCTCTTAAACAGCATAGTCTTCAGCAGCAGCCAAGGTTTGGCCGTGGTTAGCGGCCACCGTGAGATCTAAAAAGCCCAAGACCCTTATGATGGTCATTTGCCAATGAATAGTCTGCCCTGAGGTGACTTTTACTGTACAAAGCTATGAACATCAATCCATTTGAGGGAATGAAATTTCTTTTTGAAACCATAGGAGCGTAAGTCCTTACTTCAAAAAGCTTAGTCCTGAAAGATACAAACCTATAAAGACTGATTTGTTGACTGCATATCTTAGACAGACATATCTTGATCCACATTCCTCCTTAAATCGTTCTTTCACTGAAGTACTATCTTACTGAGCCTTAATCACAAACTCTCCTACATTGCCTTATATACACTGAAGGTGGGAAAAAATTCTCCAACTTTCTGTCTGGAGGCATCAAATATACTTACTGTGGACACAAGCAACGCACAATTTCTCACAGCTGAGCAAAACCAGGCATGAAAATAAATACCCTAGCTGCCTCTAATCAAAACCAGAGGACTGTATCTTCACAGCTCACCAGCTAGGCCTGCTTACTGACATCCTAACTTCTCCTTCTACCAGGAGGTCTCACGGGCTCCGGCAGAGCTTTATACTGGCGAATTATTTTATGCTGCCGACAGAAAGGATAAAAACTAGTAGAAAAAATACATACCGTGTACACTGAGAGCCGATATCACACTCTTTACTTATTTAAATAGTTGGTCTAATTAAAATTGTTTTAAAAAGTTAGAGAAGTAAAAGCTCCCTTTCTGCAGGCCAACATGTACCTTCCTCCATCACGTTTCATTCAGACTTGTGAACACTTATGACATGATGAAAAAATTAAAATTAGGAACTGCTACTATAACTGTCCTTGTATTGTAGGTTTCCTGAAGCGAAATGGTATTTTAAAATTTATCCTAAGTGAACAAGAGCGATTCTAAAAGCTTTCCCTCATTATTTCCAGAACCCCCTATGTTTCTACAGCTTCAGCACCTCTTCACACATCCGACCTGCCAAGGCTTATTTATTACGTTGATTTAATCATTTAAAGGAAGAATAAAGAGAGTATCCACGGTCCTCCCCGGACAACGGCATCCGCGGCGCAGGAGCTCTGCCGCAGCCGGGGGGCGGGAGGGGGCCGCGGCCGCACCACCCATCCTGCTCTGTGCTCGTGCCCGCCAGCCCCGCCTCCCCGCACCCCACCGACTCCTGACGGCTCCGAGATTCATTTCCTCTCCCCCAAACCTGGCGGCATTTACCACCGCGCACACCCAGGAGCTCAAGCTCTGCGCCCCCCAGCCCCGCCCCGCGCTGCCCCTGAGGAGAGGCGGCTGCCCCTCGCCCGGCCCGGCCCCTCACCGCGCCGCTGGCTGCGGCTGGCGGAGCGCTGCCCCGCGCGCACCGCACCGCCTGGCCCCGCCGCACCCGGGCCCGCAGCCTTTCTCCGTACAGCGCGCAGCCCGGGCCCTCCACCATGGCCGCAGCGTACCGCCGAGCGCCCCGCGCGGCCCGCCTCTTCCCTTCAAATCTGCCGCTCGCCTGGGGGCGGTGCTGCCGCACCGGCCGCCCCCCCGCCTCCACCCGGCCGCCCTGGTGAGCGCCAGGCCGCTACGGCGGGGCTGTCATGGCTACCGGGGGCTGCCCGCGGCCCTTGGGGGAATTCAGGCCCAGACTGACAGAAAGAAACCCCACGAGTGCTCTAGATCTGCCCTTAACGACTCCGCGAGTGGGCGAGGTCCAGCCGCGGGGCTGGGTGAGGGGTGTCCGGGGGCGGGTGCCTCTCACGGGGGCGGGCAGGGGCGGCTGCCGCCGGCCTGGAGGAGGCCAGAGAGGCGGGCCCGGGCTAACCCGCCTCCCTCTTTTCCAGTTCCGGCCAGTTGCTGTTTTAAGTGTAGACGATCGTTTGTGTGGACGGAACGCTAAGCAAAAAGCTTTGTTTTGTGAGACCCTTCAGCGAAAACACGGTATATCCGATTTATTTTGTTCTTAAGGGTGAATTTGTAATGCCCTCAAGTATCTGATTAGCTGTCGCAGGCTTCCTGGTATTGTCTAAAACACCCTTGCAAGTACATCTTCATTTAAGACTTACTTAATGCATAATAGGAAGTTAGTTTCAGCCTTAAAAAAGTCAGTATTTAATAGGTTTTTGCAGTCAGTTCAAGTTTACACAAGGAAAATGCTCCTTTCCCCGCTGCATTTGAAGTAAGAATGGGCGTAATAAATGCCACGAGCTGTAAGAAAATCGAGGGAACTTGCATTTCAAGGTAGAACATTAGACACCATTTCCTAATGTCCACCTCATGAGGCATACTCACACTGGTCGAAATCTCTCAATATTATTTCTTACATAAACAGCCTATATCCAGTCTTTTATCTGGGTTCAATCAAAATGCGTCTTACTCCTAAAAGAATAACTTCTTTTTTCCTGGAAGGAAGTGACTAAATCAGATTAAAATAATAATGTATGCTGAAATAAAACTGTGAATTTAGGTGTGCTACTAAAGTTAGGGTATGCTACCCTTTGTTGCAAGTGCCTTTTTTCTTTTTCGCAGTGATGTTTTTGCTGTGATCATTCTAAATTAATAAGGCAATTGTTAGCCAGAGAATTAAGCTCACTAGTCAGAGAGCAGAAATCACCAAAGTTCCAAAATGGTTTGTGAAACTCAAACTGATTTTTCTGCTGCCCTTGAGTCCTGCCTTACTGTTCTCCCAAGGCACTTAGAAATTGATACATAACTCAGGTTTCTATATTCATATGTAAGCACCTTAAAAGTACGGACAATAACAATTGCTGTTACTTGGCTATAAATTATAATGTTTTTCATGATAAGGGATTTTATAACTGGGTGTTTTTCAGTAGATAGTTTGTGCAGTGTGTTACAGGAGATTGAGTTTTCAATTCCACATCTAATTCTGCAGGTGCATCAGAAGCTCCAATACTAACAATTTATTAAGGTTCTCTACCCCTTTTTCCACTCATGTATACAATGAATTTTAACTAGAGATTCTGCAATAACTCACCTTTTGCATGTGCTTTTATTCCACTAAAAGTTGAATTCCAGGTATGTACAAACTATCATTGGTGAGCTTTAAAGTGTTTGGTGGTAGTTGATAAACATTTGGGAGTTTCTTTGCTTTAAGAAAAGCGTTTAAGAATACATGTGCAACAGAGGGAAGAGAGGTAATAGCACTGTAAGAGATACCAGTCTGACAATTTTATAGTTTGAAACAAATGCTCAATGCTGAACTCTAAATCAGGATGTTTTTTAGCTAAAAGTACCTAAATGATAGCAGCTGAATGAAGAATGGTTGTTGGACAAAATTATTACTGATACAGTTTTTTAATGACATAGTAGTGCAGCCAAGACGGAAATACATAACTCTTTGTGTTTTACAGTGTTCCAAGTAGAATAATCTTAGCTGCTTTTGTAACACTAATTCCTTGAGTCGGGAAATCTCAGTTACTGCCGTTCAGTTTCAACACCACAATTCCCAGGCTACAGGGGAACATATTTTATAAGATGTAAGTTTTAAAAGGAGGCTGATGGATTGCTTACAAAATAAAAGTTTTCATTAAATTTATTTCAGGGTTCTTTATTAGAATGTAACGTTTCTTGGCAGGTAATTCCATCAATAGTTGTTCACACCTTATTTTGACTTTGAAAAATCCAATGTCCACAAGAAATAATCTCTCCCACAGGTAATTAATGTGCAAATTTCAAGAACAAACAAGCAAATAAATCTCACTGGAGTGTAAGTTTAACATTTGACTATTTTTTATGTCCTCTCTGCTGTTACATCAACAAAATCATAGCATTCTACTGTACTATAATAGTTGATATAGCAAATAATGGCAAGTTACCTGCAGTAAAAGGTAAAATCTATTTTTAAAACAGAAATTGAGTAAATCTACATATGCTCATAAATTTGTCCCCTGTTATTGTAGCTGTGCGCACAGCTGCCTCTGTTATTTTCCCCAGTGGTGTTCTCAGGCACCATTTCTTGATTTGTTTGTGCATTTGCAATATTTGCATTCAGATAATAGCATACAATAGAACAGTGTGCTCAGAACTGGACGCTCATATTTTTGCTGACATAGCTGGTACATTATTGCAGTTTTGACCCCATTAGGAAAAAAAAAGTACATTTCTTTCAAAAATTTCAGGTTTCCCAGAGTTGTGAAAAGTATACAGTCCTTTTTTTTTATTCCATGTTCCAGAATTTATGCAGAAGCCCTGATTCTCTGCCTTGTTGTACCAGTTCATGTTGCAGGACATTTGGCATAAAATTGATGTGGTTAATTTGCAAGAGTAGAGCTACCAACATCCAATTGCTCAAAGTCTTTGTTTTATCCACATTTTCTTCCTTGGATTAATGTGTTAGTCTTAGAACATTGGTGCGCAGTTTAAATACGTAAGTTAAATTTGCAGTTAACAAAGCTTTGAAAAAATATGTTGGCAAGGAGTATTATCATATGGCAAATATAACTAATTTAAATGGAATATCATTTTAGACCAAATAGTAAAGTTACATTTCTCTGAAGGCAACATGAGAGAACAGAAATATGCAGAATACAAGCACACCCTGTTCTTCTAATCCAACAGTCCAAAGAACACATCAGCATTAAGATTCTTGCTAAGGCATAGTTTTTTTCTTCTGGTTGGTTGAAGTATACAGTGAACTACAAAGACATTCCCTTTATGGTGACAAAATCTTGGATAAGAATTAATAAGCAGTGGATGACTAATCTGTTTCATGGCTGCCTAGAGAGTTAATGTGAACAGTTAAACACACTCAAAATTGTTGATCGTGTAATCCTAATGAAATCATTCCTAAACCTTGTAAAAACATTCCCAAATCCTTCTAAATTAAGTCTGTTAATGCAATTAATCCAAATAGTTGCACTGTCCAGGGAATGTGTTCTGGTTATGAATTCCTGGTCTGCCAGTGATTTTTGAAGGTCATGCAAAGTCGGTATGGATGCATAGTTAAATTATTTTTTGTCAGTTGTCTCAAAATAAGTAACGCCTTGAGTGCTGGGATGCTTTTATTGGTGGAAAGGTCTTACTTTCCATTACAGAAAACATACTGTTGTAACTTTGGTTTTTACAGCTGCAGTTACTGTAAACATACAGACCAAGGAGGTTCTTTGGAAATTGCAGTGAAGTATCAAATATAAAATTATAAACTAAGTTGTGAATAACAGTTTTAGTGTGGGAGTTTCTTGCGTTTATTTCCTTGTTGCAGCCACAATAAAATGCTACAACTTATGTACTATTCTCACTGAACATGGAGTGTGTGTTGAAAATACTTGTAATTAATGGATTAACGGATTGGAAGTAAAAGGGATAGTTGAAATTTAATAGTACCATCGGAATTTATACCAGTTCAAAACTGGTCACAGATAAGCATATTCCTAGGGTTCCAATTCATACACTGAACAAGAAAGTCAATTTCTTGTTTATAAGTTTAATACATTGTACTTTAAGTTGCCAAAGAAGGACATGAGTTAGAGTAAGACAGGTAGAGGATGCAAAAAAACACAAACCACTTAATTATGTGTGCAATTATATTTTAAAAAATTACTAATATTTCAATACTGTCACAATAGTACCAGGATTTCCCTGAGTAGTGATTAATAGTACGACAGATTCACCTGTCAGTGACTGTTCGGCTATAAGCAAGTCACCACTCTTAGAAAAAATAGCTTCTTATCTCTGTATCAATTCTTGATTTCCCTAGAGATGAAAAAAACCAATAATCTTTGAAAATCTTGGCTAGTTTGACATGTTAGTTTTCAGCAGAGTAATTTTGCCATTTGAATCAGGAATTAGATGTGGATTGCTTTCAATCACTGAAAATTACTGCGGGACATGGTTTAGTGGGCATGGTTGTGTTAGGTTGATGGTTGGACTTGATGATCTTACAGGTCCTTTCCAACCTTAATGATTCTGTGATTCTGTGATCATACTTCTTTACTAAGAGACCTTTGTACTGTATTAATCTCTTGGCCTTTGGTGGGGAAAAAAAAAAAAAAAAACAAAAGGAAAAGTAGAACTAATCTATCTTAAATCTGACTTTTTCTTTTGTTCAGACCAAAGGGTTAAATCCACAAGAGGGAATTAGACTTGAAAGGAGAGAGGCAAGCTACTCACACTCCCTAAAATTCAGTAATAATTGAGGTCCATTGACTATACTATATTTGTAAGGTGATGGAAACTCTGAACTCCCTATCTAATCAACGGCAAAAGGTAGGCACCTCACCAGACAGTGATTTAGAGCAGAGGTCTTTCTCTCCATTAGCCACACAGGGACAATGCCAGTTCCTGCTATTGGATACCCTTCTGCGTGACTTGAAGCAGTAACCTGTTTTCCTTATGCAGTGTCAGGGGAGAGTGATGTCTAAGAACATAATTCACTTGCACGCTGAGCCAGGTAGTGTCTGGAAGTGCCATGGAGTTTCCTGGATGTCTCTCTGTACTCTGGATTCATAGCAGTGAACAACCTCCATTGGTTAGATATCCAAGCAAAGCAATTTTTTCAAAAAAGAGAATGTGGCAGCTTCTTTAAGCTGCTATAGCAATCCGTTGATACCTGGATAATCAGTGGTGCATCCTTCCCCTGGGAAGTGGAGAGCAACTGATCCTAGAGTTTCTACCTCCTGAGAAAGTATGTAGGAGACTAGAATAGACAGTGTTCTGAACTGAGACTAACTCTGTCTCTCTTATCAGAGTGCTTTTACTTTGCATAACGTACTTTGTTTTTAACTAGAGCGATGACTGGCACCAACATAATTTAGATTAGCCTGGAATTATCAAATCTAATTTTCAGCATCTGACTGCTGAACGTAGCCACCTCAGACTTCATATTTCATAATATAACTACCTCTGGAAGGATATTCTGATCTTAGACTGTGATCTTGCCATTAATTTTAACAGGAGCTTTTGAGAGTATGAATTTAATTTTGGCTTGTTGGGAGTGAATCCATGTCTTAATGGTGTAGTTACGATGGTATTAAGTATTCGGTATCCATCAACACCCACTATTTAGTTTATTTATTGAAGGGAAATGTGTTGCTACTAAAGAGATTCCTCTTCCTTTCTCCATCAGAGTACCTAATAACCCAGTGATAATGGTGGTTCCATTGGTGGCAGGAGATCATCAGTCCATATGCTGCTCCAAATAAGACTGAGTGCTTTGAACCTAGATATAGTATGCCTTGTGTGACTATTTTAAGCCAGCAGGAGAGAGAGTTGCAGAGGTCACTACAGTTTTCTCTTCACCATGTTTCTGTTCAAGAGTTGACCTGGTAAACATTACAAGAAACTACAACTTTTGGAGCGGACTCCGAAAGCAAGATATGTAAGATAGTTAGTCAATTCTATCTACATATGACGTATAAGGAAATTGATATCTTCAAGTCTTGATGCTTGTCCACATCCTAGGGGCAGAAAATTGGCTACTGCAGAAACTTAGCTTCCTGGGAACATAGGTATCTTCAAGGCTAGGTAGCATTGAAGTTGAATGTGGGAAGCCCTGTTTTTTGACTATTTATGTCTCAGTATCAGACCTCTGAGATCAAACTATTACAGACTAAGTATTGTATTTTTTTTGTGTTAGAAGGCAAAACTGGAGAAGAGGAAAGATCTGAAAATAATTAATTCCTTCAGAAATGTTCAGTGTAGTACACAAATTACGACATTTCAAAGTTCTATAACCGTATTAAACAATATAAAGTTTCTTTCCTGAATGTTGCTTTCCAAAATGTTATGCCCAAAGGAGAAAACATCTTTTGCAGTTCCTAACTTACAGACTAATATTGGAGAAGAATTGACTAAGACCCAGCCTAAACTCAGAAATAAAATGTTTGGAAAATAATTGAAAAAAACAAAGTTAATTTATAAATTTGTACTAAAAATTATAGACTCCTTAAAGGCTCTTATTTCCTTCCCAGTTAAATCCTTTGCTTGCTTTTAGATACTTGGAGCCATCAGTGTAGGTGCCTCTACCCATTCACAATAGCATAATCTAATTTACAGTCATAGTTTAACTTCATTTGGAGAAACAAGTTTGACAGCAATGTGCAACTGCCTCAGGGTGGGAAGAGCAGATCTCACTGAAGCTGAATATTCATGGGATAAGTACAGACAACCTACCTAACAACTTACGAACAGCGCTCGTAACTTTACTGCATCTTGAGACACAGTTCAGTGCCAGCAGTTTTCCTTGTTTTGTTGATGGATATTGGCTGCTCCTGAATTACGTAGAAGTTACTACATTTGTCTGGAGGAGAAAAGAAGATGTTTAAAACTTGCAGTAGTTTATTCAAAGGGTAAAGCCTTGAAGGTATTTAAGAAAAAGTGTCCGGCAGTGCCTCTAGGCTATCTACACGCTAAAACAGATGACAGGAAAAAGGAAAAAATTGGTACCTGGAGAGAAGCAGAAACATTGTAGCCTTCTTGCCAATATTGCATTTATACATACAGTGCTCTGAGGTATGTTCTCTTACCCTGAATGTTTTACATTTAAGATTAATGCCTCAAGGAAAAATAAAGAGGATTTAGGAGATGATCATCTCAGGTTTAGATGTACTTTAATGCTGTCCTGAAAAACATTAGGATAAATGCTTAAAAGCATAGATAGTATTATAAGATGAAGCTCTAATAACAGACCAAAGTAAGTGAGGTTTGCTGGGCAAAATACAATGAGGGCCATAGCAAAAACTGTCCTAGCAGATGCAACCAGTTTTTACTTCTCTGATACACAAATAGTGTGATTCCCAGTACCTTGCTGCAAACCTTTATCAGCTGCATATGGATATGCAGCAGTCCATTTTAATTAGCCTGAAGATTCAAGGCTTAGAAGGAATAGCAGGGGTCTCTAATTATCTTCACAAACTAGTGATCTGCCCAGAAAATGAGGAATGAATAAGCATTAAGCAGTCAGAGGCCAGTATTCAATCACAGAGAGAAGCAGGAAGAGTGGAAGATAAAGAAATGCAATTTTCACTGACTTGTCTGGGCCTTGAAAATTGCTAAAAATAATCCTTCTTTAGTAAAACACACCAATTTTAGATACAGAGATTTTTGGTTTATTCTTAGCAGTAGTGTTGGACTAGATATTTTAGGATAAATTTCTGATACTTTTATTTTAAATGTATTTGTTCAGGCCTCAGTAGCATTTCTTGAAGGCCTCTTAGGAGAATAATGTTTTCCAAGCATTGTTTATAATTTTTCAGTCCAACTTCCAGGGAAATAAAGACTATTCTTTCCTCCCCTTGAAAAAATGTATGACATTGGGATTTAAATCATTGCTATTCACAAACTGGCCTTGACAAAAAAAGGCTGAGGATTATCTCTTTAGCAACTTTTGAATCAAAGCTGCATTATTGATATGAAACTAAAAAAGCTTTGCAGCTCGTTATATAATTAAAAGCAATTGTTAATATGGAAATTTTTCAGAACAGCTGTTGTATTGGAAGAAAGGTTACACTCTTGACTACCAGTAATCCCTTTAAATCTCTGACATGATTCATAGCTCCTCAAACAACGCCGGTAAATTAAACAACACTGGATGCCTTCCATACACATATTTATTACTTATTACTTTATTACCCCTATCAGCAAGTCATGGAAGAATGCAATAACAGAACTCAAACTAGCTAGTGAAAGTAATCTGAATGTCCCTTTTTATAAGCTTTATTTGTATTTTCGTATTCTAACCTACTCATTTTGTCCAAAGTGACGTCCAGCTTCCTGATCAAGCCATACAAGCACTGGCCCAAAGAGCTTACAGTTGCTACTTTATTCTTGAACCTCACTCAAGGGTAACAGATTGGAAGGAAAGGATAGACCTTGGTGAGTTTGGTAAAGGCTAGAGACAGTTTTGAAGTAAGATAAAAAGCTTTAGCTCCTTATCATTTTCTGCCTTTTCTTGTGGAGAGTGGAAAAAGATTTTTCCTCCTGACTGGAAGGAAGCAGTGTATCGGTACTGCATCTGAGGTTTAATTTCATTCCTGGCTTTCAAGCCAAGGAGAGCTTTGGAAAGGGGAGAAGGACCAGCCAAGGTTTGTTTTTTTTCTTCAAGGGGTAAGAAGTACTAGGAAGCAGGAGGAAGCAAAAAAGAAAACAAATGTGGGCCTCAAAGACCAGAATCGGTTAATGACTTGCTGGGTTTCAGAGTCTATAGATGTAGCCTATTTTGTAGATGTGAGGGAACCCAGAAACAAAGAAGCCTGGGCTTGTATAGAAGCAAGAAGATGCTGCTTTTTCAAAGTCCAGCTACTGGAGTGGAATAACCCCATGCAATAAATGCTGGCCTAGGGTCTGCCTGGCGGAAAAGCAGCGCTGCAGGACGTATCTGCAGGCGTTTTGTTGGTCGAATGGAAAATGAGCCAGCAGTGCACCCTTGTGGCAGTGAAGGCTAACCGCATTCAGCGCCGCTTCGGTTGCTGTACAGCCGTCAGGTCGAGGGAAGCGATTATTACTGTTAGTTAGCACACGTGAAGCCACGTCCAGACGCCTGTGAGTAGTTTTGGATTCCTCAGCACAGGAAGACATTGACAAACTAGAGAGAGTCCAGCCGAGCTCCACCAATGTATTTAGGGGGCTGGAGGACATGATGGACAGCGACAAGCTGAGAGCAGTGTTTGCTTAGCAGAGGAGAAGGGCAAGGCTTTCTATACTCTGATGGCTGTCTTCACCTGCTTAAGGAAAGGGGCAGTTGTTAAGGATGCAGAGGCTCTTCTCAGAGGCGCACAGCAAAAGGACAAGAGGCAATGCAATACATTCAAGGAAGGAAATTTTTACTAAATAAGAAAAACAAAAAATCATGGAGAGGGGTTAAGCACAGGAGTAGGTTGTCCAGGGTGCATGTGAAATCTCCACCCTTGGAGAATACTCCTGGGGAAAACCCTGGGGAACCTGATCTCACTTTGAATATTGCCTTGCTTTGAGTGGGATGTTGGACTAGGTGAACAGCATGTTTCTGTGAGTCTAAGATCCACACTGTTCGTCAGCCAGATTTCTCTTGCTGTGTTTTTGAATTCTGTGTGAAATTCTTCATGTTACTTAAACAAATTTCAAAGTGTATTTTGCACATGCTGCAGCCCTTATTTATTTTTTCCCCTTCTGATGATGAAATACTATATCCAAGAGGTGTTGGCAGAGGACTGTCAATAAAGAGTTGCTGATTAAGCTGATATAACAGTAAGAGATGGGCTTCTGTGCCATGAAGCTTCTCATGATTTGTGAAGTGGGGAAAAGGTTGGTTTGGCAACAAGGTTATTTGGCAGGGTATAACCTGATAGAAGCTGATGAGGAAGATGTTTGACAGAAGTACTGGAAAGTTCAAAAAGGACAAAACCTTGCTTTTGGATGCACTTTTTCAATTTAAGGGTTGGCAACACTGCAGTACTAGGAATTATTTATTCCTTTTGCCTTCAGGTATTTTGAACTCTCTTTACTGTATTTCAACCTTTGTCTTCAGTTCCCTCATGTAGACTTCATAAATGGTGAGAGTTTTGTATTAATAGAGTGTGGCCCATCACAGGCTAAGGAGGGTTGTTGAGAAAGTAGTTGTGAACTGTGCCTGTTCTACTACCCATCTGAAGTCAGATCTAAGGAAAAGAGAAGCTGTGTAAGACAGTGAATAAAAAAGCATCAGCACTGTAAAAGGTTTTAGACGCTGGAGTAACTAGGGAAAGATTAACGTTGGTTACTACTAAGTAGAATCTGGTGAGGGAAAAATAGTGAAAGAACTGCATAAAATAAGCCAAAGACGGCCTCTAACTGGACTTCAGAAGCACACTGGATGAGGATTTATAGGATTTATATCTACAAACAACATGAATAATATCTGAATCATGAAAGTACACAGTAATAAGCTGCCCAAAGACATAACCAACTGCAGTAGTCTTGGGTTTCAGCAGACTGCTGTCTTGAAAAGTAGGGCCTTGGACTCTTTTTGTCATAGTGGGAAGCTTCCACTATGGCTCACAAGAGATTATATAAAATATTTACACAAATAGAATAAAAACTGTTGGGACTTACAGTGACCGCTAAATGTCTTATTTATTTTTTCAAAGGGGGAAAGACCTTGCTTTGACCATCTGTAGACTGATTTTCCTGAAAGGAAAACTACACCAACAAGGATGCAAACCGCTAAAAAAGAGTCAGTGATACCATGTAGGTGAGAACAATGTTACCTAGATCATAATCTGGGAGAAAAATTATCTTGAGAATCCTCCACCTGTAGAAGTCTCTGTCCAAAGTAACTTACAGTTCAGCTACTGCTAAACAGATTTTGCCCTCAAAGATGCAGAGGAAGCTGACTTCTCATAAGTCACTTTCCGCCTAACATGCTCTGGTGTGGGAGCACTTTAAGAAAAATAGGTTGCTTTCCTCTAGGAGTTGAAATTTTTGAGTCGTCATCTTTTTTTTTTTTTTTTTTTTTAAGCTAAGAGTTTGTCTCTCTCTATCTCAATTAATTCAGTAGGGCTTCTTTTCAAAAAGTAGGGATTTGCTTCTATGAATTGCCTGTTGTCTAGAGCATTTACAGTGATCTGGTTGGTGAACTGTCTCTCAGGTGTCAGGAGCCAAAAGTTTTAGAGCTCCTCTCGAACCTTGTCAACACTCTTCATTTTCTGACTTGCATGCAGCAGGAAGCAAATAAAGTTAGTGAAGTTTTTCAGTAATTGGTGTAATATTTTCCCTGTGGTCAACATAGCCCAGCAGGTGGGCAGCCTCCTTTTACATCAGCTGTATCGTCCAAACGATCTCCAAACAAAGGGTATGATGAATTATGTTGTGAGGAAAGGTGTCTGCCAAGGCACCATGGGATTAGTGTTAGAACTGGTCTTATTTAACATCTCCATTAATGATTTGGAAGAGGGAGTAAGCAGACCATTAATTAAACTGGCAGATATTATACAGAATTAATTCTAAGATCCTAGCTAGACTAGAAGTAAAGGCAGACTGAAAACAAAGATGAGTATTAAGAAAATAAAAGTAATTTGGGAAAACAGTTTCTCTTTGCACACAGGCACATCTGGGTCATTTTACAGATTGTGATTGGATGTACATTTATATCATCTGCACATTTAAACACTATTTATTTTACAATTAAACACTTGGCAGCTTGAGAGAAGTAACAGCTACATAAGGTACAGGGTTTCCTTGTTTTTAGCAGGGATAAGGGGGTAAGGTAGTAGAAACAGTATGTTTTGGTTTACTTGACCAAAAGAGTGCACTACAGCGTATCTTTAGACAAGTTTAAGTGATCCTGTCTACCCTGCATGTTTACCTGTCAAAATCAATACACCTTTTATCAATACAGTAATTTTTGACCATTCCTAAAACATTGAAGTGGAGAGGACTAAGAGTAGCACTTGATAGACCCCTCTACAAAAACCCCAGCTTTAATTTTTTAGATCTTTCAGGTGGTTTAATTTACTTTATATTATATAAAATTATTTTTACTTTTAATACTTTATATTATATAAAAGCTATAAAGTAGCTTTTAATCAGAATTGCTTATGGTCTAATAATGTCACCAAACTTGTTTAATTAAAAGATTTTCTAGAAGTAATGTTTTTTTTAATTAATTCTCCTTTAATTCCTTACTGAATTAATGTTGCATCAATAGTTTCATGATTTTGACAGGGTTCCATATCAATCTATCCATGCTACAATCACCACTATAGTCTAGTTTCCCTTTTAAAATTTATTTTTAAAAGAAAAATCAAACTCATTGTTTGTTATATGCCAGTTTTATACAAGGTCTTGTAAAGTACACAAAAGAATAGCTATGATCAGCAGCTCTAAAGATCAGGCACATACAATCAAACAACACAGAATACAAATCTGCTTGATTTTTCAGAAGTTGTGAATGTATTTCATGTGTAATATTCTGTATAGACAGTGTACAAATAGGGTGTGTTCCCTACCCATGTCAGTGAGACAGAGCTGTCTAGGCCACAGTAATGTGGGCTGCCTGCATTTTCCTTGGAAAAGTCAGCTGTTTCTGTAAATCGTGGATAAATCCTCACAGCATGGGTTAAGTTGGAAATAAGCAGCATATCTGTAGGACAAAATATTGCAATTCTTGTGCTTGGAATTCTGCTTTAGTTCTACTTGCAAGCACAGGAAGCAGGCTCCTGATACAGCAGCACTCTCAGGAGGAAGCTGGCAATATAGCAGAATCTGAGTAAGTCAAAAACTAGAAAAGTGTTACTGTAAGCGCATCTATCAAACCAGGGGATACAGGAGAAAATGAGGTGGTGACAGGGTGGGCAGAAAGAGAAATAGCATAATATGAACTGAGTTAATGATGCCAGCAATTTTTAGCAGTTGAGAAGGTAAGGGCTGCAAAGGCAAGGTGGCACTCTATGATTTATGTGCAAGAAGTAAGCAAGGTGATATTTTTTGAAGTGTATGTTTTAAGCTGCTAGGCTAAATTCAGATGTTCAATTTCACTGTTGTACAGGATATAATTATAAAAAATGTGTGGCTGGAATTAGCCGGTTATTCAGTGATTTACTATCTCTTGTGTTCCAGTCCAAATGGGATGACTTTCTATTAAGAAATATTTATTGAGAATCAAAGATTTGTTTTTCTTTTATGCCAGTTGTATGCTAAAAAAGGTCCATTAGTTTCAATTGAGTTATTACTCCTGACTTACCCTATTAAAAGTGAAAAAGTTTAACTGAATTAAAAATACTTATTGTAAATATGTCTTTTTTAAAATATGTAATTTGTCCTGGCCCAAGATGCCTGTTATTTTCATCCCATTCATAAGAAACTTTAACATGTTCTGGATAGCAAAAGTGAATCATGCATTCCGGGTACCTGAGTTATTATTTATGCTAACAGGATAAATACTAAAGGAAATGAAAAACAGCAGAAAACTTAAATTAGACTGTGGTATTTTCTTTATGAAATTCAGTGGAAATTGAAGAGGTATAAACTTTGACAAAAAGCTACAACGTAACTCTAAAAATCTTCTAATAATGTGAAAAATCAAGGGGTTTCTCACATTTCCTTGGCAAGAATTTCTTTTCAGTGTCTGTTTGCTACAGTTTGTTTCAAGGTATATTTTTTCAAAAACGAGTGTACTTCATTGGTGTTACATGTGCAATGGATATTTTGTGAACTGAGCAGGTATTGTTGGAATGAAGTGTATGTTATAAGTATAAAATATTACTAGTGTGACCTAGATTTGAAGACTCCTAAAAATAAATTAAAGAAGATGAAACAAATAGATCTGGTTATGTGTTAAAACAATGTTCATTTGACCATCCATATTTCCAGGCTTATCTAGTATCTCAAACTATTATGTTCTTGCTAATCGCAGTCCTAGGTATAAGCTGCTGGAGCTCTCACTTTAGGTGGTGACTTCTTACTCTAGAATGAGTTTGATATCTCTTTTTAAAAGGTGCCTAAACAGTGTTAGTGATGAAACTTGAAGCTAAGAAAAGAAGTTATCCAGAGGGAATAGTATTCAGTGCATTGTATATTAGGGGGCATTTAAAAATAATAAAAAACAGCTGTCAAAGGAAGTTTGTTGAAGTAAGTTTGCAGTAAAAAATAATCTTGGAGAACAGCAGTTGAAATTTTCAATAAGTAAACAAGTGCTCAGGTCAGCTTGTAGTACAGTAGTCACTGGGCACTGTGAGGGTAGTAGCTTTTAAAATGGCAAAGAAAATGAGATGTGCATTCATCGGTGTATGACTGATGTGCTGACAAAACCCTAATTATGTCATGAACACAAGAATGCTGTAATACAACTTCACCATAAGGGACTCAAGGCCATAAATATATTTTACCAGCTGCTGTGTGGAAGGAAAACCTATTGCAAGAATTTGTTTTTTATGGGACTACCGAAGAGGTGAAGTAATGAATTCTCCAGATCAGGGTAATCAGAGAGGGCTAAGTATCTATTTGATGTAGGAAACATCTGTTAAAGAATTTCTCCTGAGTCTCATCAGTAGTTGGCAAGTCTCATTATTCATTATTGCTGTGTTGATAAAATGGCATAATATGTTTTGTACTACTGGTCTTTTCTGTATTCTCAGTGCAAACTAATAACAGGTATTTTAATTCCAACTTCTTGTTAGAAGTTGGAACAATATATAAAATAGAATAATTTAGTGCTTTTCAACTGCATAGTCCTATATTGGAATTTTCAATTTCTGTGCTAATATAAATCAGTGAGTATGAAAATAACCTATATCTAATCTATGAGCTACACATCTAGTTCTGTTTTAAAATTAAGACCTCGTTACTTTGAAAATGAAGACGTAACTATGTCCTTTGCTGTATTAGTCTAAAAGTAGATGTACCATTACATGTACTCTCTTTTCTTCGTTCTGTACGCAGAAAAAACAGGTTTCCTAATGAGCATCTATTAAGAACCTGATAATCACACCTACACTAATCTTAGAAGAGAAAGCTACAGAAGTAAAATAGGCTAGTCTGCCACAGGAGTTGGTATGCCAAGCCAAATAAATGGTCTATTTTTCTATTATTTTAAAGGAACTGACAATGGCCAGCATCAAATACTCCAGCAGAGTTGAAACAAATTGTGCAGTGGGCGCACCCGTTTAAAAAAAAAAAAAAATCAAAAGAAAGATTTTTCAGTTAGGCTGAGGCTGAAATTAGCCTTCCACCACATTGCCCGATATCTCTTTAAAAGTATCAGTGCTAGAAGACTCAGGCTTAAGAACTTTAACACCTGGATAATTTATTATTTTTTGTGATGAATTTAAGGTCACTTTACCTTTTTAAAGTAATCTACAATTTTCTACAAAAACCTCATGGACAAAGGAGGTGCTTTACAGTAAAGTGTGTGAAGCATACCCTCTTGACTGGTGGTGCTTGGGCTGTGCCAATCTGCTGAATGAGGGCTAGGCACACGTACATACTTAATCTTCTTTATAAGGAACTACGTATTTTCATCAAACAAAAGGAAACAAAAGGAAAAGATTCATGGGGAGATGCTGGTGGACACAATATTTAGCCACTATGCTTCTGTTTCATCCATTTTAAGCAATGTTTGAAGAAAATACTTTTTTGGTGTTTAGAACAGTTGTGCATTACTGACCGTGCACCACAACATTAATTTTGCTGGTCAAAGACACCACTTTCTCTTATCCGTTCTCTATTTGTAAATCTTCATGAGACTAATATACACAGCAGAACTGATCAAAAAAACCATGAATGTACACATTTTTCTTAGAAAAGGAATAGGGAAGAAGGGAGGGGGAAATCTTGACTAAGATATGCATGATAGAAGTTAAAGTCATTGGAATTTGAGTTGTGGTGTATGATCTGGTTTGTATAACAGTTGTGATAACAGTGAAATTTGAATAAAGGGATATGTAGTATTATTTTGCTTTAATTTCCTTGCTTTTATTGGTTTGTTATAACATCTGATATATCTAGCAATACTCTCATTGCTTGACATCTATGAAATTGTATTTTAATATTCTGTCTAGTGTAACAATATTTTCATTAAATATAGGCTTTTTCTGTCTGCTGCTATCACATCATTGTTATCTTGTGGTGGAGAGCTCAACACATTATGTGCTTCGTAATAATACTTTCTTTTAAAATCAAGCCTGTTGCTTTTCAATTTTCTTGAATGGCTCCTTGCTCTTATATTATGAAAGAGGATAAATAGATAGTCACACTTACCTCTTCAGATTCAACTTAGATTCATTGCTTTTCAGCAATTATGAGCAGTAGCAAAGCATTTAATCTAGAACTGAAAGATTTTGGAGAAATGAATTTAAGATATATGTGTGTGTATGCATTCTTGTCTTCCCTGCAGCTTATCATACTTTAGGAGTATGACTAGACCTCCAGTTGATGTGGCTGTATGCAACTCCCTGATAGTTCCTCGTTTTGTCCCTGCTCTATACTGGTCACCATCCTCCATTTCTCAGGAAGTATTTTTTATGCATTAGACATTAACAAACAAATATGTACTTTTGACTACATATGGAGTATCATCATCTTTATTTGTATGATATGTTGTCTCTAATAGTCTGTTTCTTTAGAATGACTTTAATCTGAATTTTGCTTCTTTCAAAAACAACCCCATATTGAACATACCCAGCATCTTAATACAAGGAAGTTTAGTACAGTTACACAGTGCTTGTCTTACTTTGTTAATAACGGTACTAAAATAAGTGTTCCTAAAGTAGTGAATAGTGTCTTCATATCTAATACGTAAGGTTTTGTTGCTCCTGCAACTGAAGTGCAACTGCGACATCACTGATGCATGCAACAGACCTAGCAAATATAAGTAGCTGTCTGTGTGTAGTTGTGCCTGAATTCTTACAGGCAGGAAAATTACTTAGCTAAGCACTCATGCTTTTTCTCTGGTGCCAGATGTACAAGTGGAAAAGGATTAGTGTTAACATGGGAACCCTAACTGTACCATTAAAGACATATCAACTGCTGTGAAATATGTGAAGAATTTGTTACAAATCTGAGTTAAAATAACTCTGGTAGAGGAAGGGAGTGACCAGGCTGTAGAAATTATCAGTACTATAAAAAATTACAAAAACCTCAAAAAAAAGAAAAAAGAAGCAGACAGACAGTGGCAGGTGTCATCTTTGGATCCTGAGTACTTCTATAGTCATCTGACTTGTGAATTTCTCCCATTTATTACTATCAAAGAGAGGATGAAACAGCTTAGCTTCAAGGCAATACCTAAGCCCTTTACGTCTAACTCCAAGCACCTGTCTCTCTTCAGAAAGAAAAGCTATTCATCTGCCAGTCTCCAGCTTGAAACTGGCAGTTCCCAGGCACTGTTTGCCAGGTATGATTATGTCAGTTGGCACAAGACATTAGGCTTACTGTTAAACTATCACAGAGTTCTGGGGAAGAACTAAGTTCCTTAGTTTTAAGACGTGGTACTTTGGATTTCTTTAAATGCTGAAGTTAATACTGGGAAAAGATTGATAACAAAGGTTATAATAATGAGGTGGTTGTAATGGTTACAATCTTCTAGAATCCGTCGAAGTCCATAGCAGAAGATCTTCCTTAAGACAATTATAATTTGTTCGGCCTCATGATGTTATACTTTCATCAGTGGATTCCCAGTAGAGATGCATTGAGATAGACAATGCTAGAAAAAACAGGAAAGCTTTTCTAGCTAGACAAGCTAGAAAAACAACAAAGAGTGAGGGTTTTACTGAATGTTATTTTACTGTGCATTAGAGCAGGCCAGAAGTATGTACATGGGCAGTTACCACATCTCCATATCTCAGGTGAGGTGTAGTAATTAACAGCTGATAAGTGGCTATCTCCAGCTGAGCTCTAACAGAATATTCACAGATTATTAGCTTTTCTGAAATCACTCTGAGAAGGTAGTGTTGTTTATAGTGTTTAACAGTACCTAACCTGTTAAAAAAGAAGCTTCAATTTGTTGTCCACAGAGTACTTAATGCAGTATAGCTAGACTCATAAAATTAGCTCAGAAAAAGAAAAAAGGGGTCAAATACATTGTCTGCAATAAATAGATCCCAAGCATACCTCCTTTGACTTTATTGGCGTGCACTAGGGATGAACTTGGCTCACTCTCTGGTTGATACTAGCCTCCAGTTGCTGGTGCCGTTATTAAGTTAATTGTTTGGATTATCAATCTGTGTCAACGAAGCTTTCAGAGTGCTTGATGAGATTTCAAGCATCAAGCTGTGAGGCATTAAAAAATGATGAATTTACATCCAGGTAAAACAATGCCCTTCAGCTATTATAATGAATCACTACTTTGTTTACAAATGAGTATTCATCATGAGATATGGCATACACAGACATTTTTGAAGGGGAAAGGCATTAGCACAGTAAATGATCTTTGCAACTAAAGCTGAATACACAGCAAAGTGAAAAGGGAGAACATGTCAAATTATCTTTTCAGAAAGGAATTATGAATGCGAATTCACAGTGGTGTTGCCTGACCCATATTTAAATATTATCAAAAGATACAATTCAGTATTAAGATGTCCTTTTTCAGTAGAGACAAATCAACGCAATATACTTCTTTTAAAAGTTTCATTATTGAATAGAATTTCTCAGTATACGCTTTTAGATCCTGGAGTAAATGCTTAATCTTTTACTCAAGATGAAAGACTACTTCCTCTAACAGGCAGCAGGAGCCAGTGGTCTACCTCCCACCATTCTGGCAGGCAAGCAGGATTCAATTATGTTGGCTGTTCCTCCCCACACTGCTTCTGCCATTGGTTGGGAAGATTGATATAATTTTGTTAGGCCTGTCATCCCAAATAACTGTGTGATCACATCACAGGTAAATTTAGTGTAGTTAGTCTCACAAAGGCAGTGAAGATACTACTGCACAGGCTCAAGGAGCCAGAAAACATGCACAGAATTGCCAGAGGCCCAATATTGTGATTGCCAGCAAATTACTAATACTGGGCAGATTATAGTTATCAGAAGTATGCCCACCTGTCTTGTAATCATACATGGATCATGCCTTACAACTCCATATTTGGAGTTTAATTTATTAGTGTTACAACTCCGGAGTCGTCAGTACTGTCTAGAGAAGTATCTTCCATGCCATCATGTCTGAGTTCTTATGGCATGTTTCTAGTTGTCCAGAAAACCCACTACAGTGGGTTATTCAGATGAGCAGTTATTGAACCAACATTCAGTACTGGGGGCGTGTCAGCGAAAAGAGTTCCACAAAGCTAGAGTATAAACAAGAGACACATTAATACCCCAGCAATGATCTGGTTAAGACGTTTGTTAATTCTAAAAGCACCAAGCCTCTCACAATCTGTTCTTTGGGAAAGGAATATGCTGTACAAAATGCAGGCATGGCAAAAGTCTGTAATCAAACAATCCAGGCTGGTTACTGTCATTCTTATGATTAAATCCTAAGACTGCTGAAGCAGCCTTTTAGGATGCCCTGTGTCTGAAAGTCCTTAGAGTAGTCTTGGAGTATCTCTTCAGCAGTTAGGCTGCAATTATCTCAACAGCACAGGTTGACAAGAAAACAGTGCCCTGGTCAAAGGGACGCATTTTGATGTAAAGGCAATAAGTATTTCTGGTAGGTAACCAGTAATTCTGAAGTTTAGGAAAATTTGTTCTTTCCTCAGGGTATGAGGAAGGAATTTGTGAATCAGTGTGCTACCAGCATTCATTGTTCTCCTTTCTCTGTGCAAAATGCTTGTCAGCCTGGCCACTGAGGAGAAGGGGAGGAAACCTCAAAATAAACAGTAAGACTTTCATACTGTTAACATGTTAGTCACCTATAACATTGATCACATCAATGCCAGGGCTTGTTAAATTTAAATAGAACTGACAAAATCTTCAAGATAGAAGGTAATTTTCCAACTTAATTTTGAAATGTGCTGGCAAAAGTTTTGTTTCTGAAAGGAAAGGATGGATAAGGGATGGCTTTGTCTTATTTAGAAAGTGCAATGAAATTCAGAATCATTTTATACAGCTTCAAGGCAGTAAGTAACAGCTACAGTGAATATGTTAACAGTGCTCACTATCATCATGCATTATTGATTCTTTTTCATGAAGAAAGGTATTTTTTTCCCCTTACTTGCGGAGTTGTCTGCCAAAATTCTCTGAAAAATTACAAATAGCTCTAGGAATTGTTTACATAAGGCAGGAGTATCCTCGCAAAGATAGGCTGGAAATGTTGTAACAGTTCCCATTTCTACAATGCATCACTAAAGAATCGCCTTTGTGTTCAGAATTTTAATTTATAAACACAAACGATTGCAGTTCATTTGGCTGTGGAGCAACCACACATGAAACAAGTTCTGAACAACTGCTGTTTACTACTCTGGATATTAAAGTAACCCTAAGCAGCATCAATATAATTTGGTATGGTGATCTGGGTGAGATGGTGAACCATCTGTGATGGTTCAGGAGTTGTTCCTGCTGTGGGAGCAGAAGCTTTCAACAGAGTGGCAGGGAAGACAGCCAAGAATGGTAAATTCTGTCATCTGACTGTAGCAATAATAATGAGCCTCCTCAGATGTTTCTTATTAGTCTGGTTTAACTTACTTTCAAGCAGAAGTGTTTGTGTGTCAGAAACTAGGCATGCTTCATGTGAAATTCTAGCCCTGTACCTTCAATGGGCCTTTACTACCAAATCATTTAGCATAACAATCTTACATTTTTTAGCGTGTAATTCTTCTCTATAATTTTACTGAAAAAACGATTTCAGTCTAGTACTGAGAACTCTGATTTTTTTGTATAATTTTTTTGATTTGTTATATGCATCATTCACATTCACAGTAAGACTTGTAAAATGTAAAACAAATGTATCTATAACACAGTACAACAAAGTGAAGCATCCAGAGTTACACAGAGGGAGCTCTTGCTTCGTTTTTCCAATGCAGTAATGCAATAAATATTTCTGGGCAATGACACATTTTGAGTCAGGATGAAGATTATTTGTTACAGGCTAAAGCAACAGCACCCAACAATATTGTGGGATTTGTTGACTTTCTCATTTATCTGATACAGAATAATTCATTTTCCTTAAAATTCAGATGTTTTCAGCTGCTATCTGTTTCACATACAGAAGTTAAAAGAATAAACTGTGTGACATTGGAGCTTCATGATCCCTCATTGCTCAAAGAAGAAATTTCTCATTCTAGGGTGTATAAAATAAGAACACTAACCCTACAAAATTAGCTGTAGAAGAATTAATACTTGTCAGGACCCTTGTGTAGTTTGGTTCCTCCCTTTATTTTGGATTTGTAACTACATATTTGGTTCCCATCATTGTTAACCTGTTATTTAATCTGCAGAAACAGTTTAAAACCTTTCATCTGTTCAGTGTGCTTGTTATGTTTCAATTTTCCTTTTCCTGGAGTTGTTTGCTTTTCAGAGAATGTTTGAAGTCTAACTACTAAACAAACACTAGCAAGAATGAGGTTTCCTTCCCTGTTACTTATATGGGAACTTTAAAATTCATTTTTATCACAGATATGTGAAGGCATTTTCTTTTCTTTTGTATGTAATCAGAGAGAAGAACATGTTTCATAGGCCCTTAGGGTGGCAGACAGAGTTCTGTGCAAGGAAAAGAGATACTTGAACTAGAATCTTAGGCTGCCTGTACTAACAAAACAAATACTCTTATGGATGTGATTTTCTAAAAGTGGCTGACCTCTTTTATGTACCAATTTTCTACCCAGCATTGTATTCATCTTAAGGTTGTTTATAGTCTACAAGCTAGACAAAGAAGTATTTTTAAAAGTTGTTAGTTACTCAGCAGTTTTTTAAGAAAATGACACCTGCCAAATAAAGCATAGCTTATGAAATAATATTATATAACATCGACAAGCTTTGACACTCTTTACAGTTCAGTGTGCTGGGTTCTTTTGTTCGATAACCTAGAATAGTTATATGAACCGGCTGACTGTTAGTCATGAAGGGCTAAATAAGCTGGCTGCTCAGACAGGATGCTCTAGTACGTTCTGCTAGCTGTGTTTTGCGGTGCAGGTGCATAGTGTTCTCTCACATTGCCTGTCTGAGTTATTTCAATAAATCTGTAGAGCATGAAGGATTTAACACACATCTAAAATAAATTAAGATAATTTCAGTAAGGTCAATGAAGCTCTTGTTTATAAGAGGTGAAAGTCTGTTGCAAAATCTTTTGAAATACTTTAGAGAGAAGAATTTTTTGTCATGTTAATGGTTTTAAAACTCCTAGGAAGTAGATTCACTACTTTACATGTTTACATAAGTTTACAGTAAAGATGTCTGTACTTGCATATCTCTTTAAAATATTCTATGGGTCTGCAAGTAGGTGTTTACTGTAATAGACACAATCTGAAACTTTAACTGATCTAGCAGAATCAGTAAAGCAGAATCAGTGGTAGGAATCAATGTTGTTGAAGGTCAAATGCTGTTCACTGATTGCCAATTGCTGAAGAGGCTTCTTTTGATGTTGCTTGTCTGAGAAAGTGTCTTCGTCTTTTGGGAACAAGACTCAAATAGTCCTGGGCCACCTGATTTCCGAGTATCCCAGGACAGGGAGACAGAGTCACCTCATCCAGTTCCTTGGGGTTTTTTTTCTGCAGTATGTTGCGGCCCTTGGAAAGCAATTCTTTGGAGGCTGGTTATAAGGTCCTGTTCTTTGTAAACTCTGAGGAAGGATGTTTTGGCCTGGGAAACAGTAAAGCATATTACTGGCTTTTAGCAGGAATAAAATGCGTGTCTCCTGACTTGGTTCCCAAATTCTACTGCTCTTCCCCTCTTATATAAACTGAAGAAGGTTTTCTTCCCACTTGTTTCTTGCAGGTGGCGTGCTTCTGTACTCTTGTGGTGTTAAGTTCTGCAGAGTCCAGGTTAGGGTTGTAGATTGTCTTTAAGGCACAGGCTTGTACAACCTGTCAGGTGATGAAGAGAGCCTGCATGTGAGGCATTCTGGCATGCCTTACCTCTGCAGGACATGGGTCAGCTTGGGGTGGGGACAGGAAACACTGTCCTGTTTGATGTAGATATTCCAGCAGGCCAACCCTATGAGGAGAGATACAGGGCACTCTACCTCATGAAGGCTGTTAGCTTCCAGGATGTAGAAGGGCCCTCGGAGGACAGTATAGACGGCTGCTAATGCAGAGGTACTGCCCTGGCCCAAGATTTCCACCACTTTTGCTACGAGACACTGGTAGGGTAAGGTAGAGCTCCTTATGTAGTACTGTAGAATAGCTGTGGTGTAGACAGGTTGGAAATGGAACAAATCCTAGAAGGTCTGCTGTGTGAATGCAGGAAAGACACTTTATAGAGAGGTGCTTATAGGGATGCCTATACTAGAATGACCCTCAGAAATGGTGTGGACATAATCTTTATCAGCAACTAAAATTCAAAATAGCAGGGATAAAAGTATAGTACTTTTTCTATATTGTATTATCCCTGAAAAATATTGTAAGAAAAGTAGCCTGTTAAATGATATTCTTGGAAAATGTGGGATTTCTTTTTTGGTAAATTTCAAAAATGAAAGGCAAAAAGAGTAATCAAAAATGAAAGCTTTCTTGCAATTCTTCTTTTTTGTCACAGTGAGATTTCCAGTTGGTAAAAAGTTTAGCAACATTTCGTCCAGTGATACATCATTTCTGGGTTTAGCCGAGTCTAAACACGCTGTTCTCCAAACGGTCTTAACATTTTGCAGTGAGTTTGCGGTAAGCTTTTGTATTATTGTGGCCTGGGTGATATGTCAAAAAAAACCTCCTTTGTCAAAATACCACTAAAAGAAAAATGGAAGAACTGTAGTCAGTATATTTTACAGCCCTACACTGTTATGCATACATACTTGTCGACAACATGGATAAATTTCTAGAGTGTCAGTACTAAAATTCTTTTACTTCTGAAAAAAATACAAGGTTGTCTTTTGATTTGTTTATATCGTATTTATTATCTAGAAAGCTCATAGTCTGTCCTTCATTTTTGCTACTGTATATTGTAAATTGAGTTTCTCTGAGTGCAGCCTTTATGTATTACTTCAAGAAAATAATAATAGTTTGTAGAGAATAGTACTAATAACAACATTATTCCTGGAGGAAAAAGGGGATGTTCTCTTGAACTTGAAGATCTAAGACATTATATTCCTTGACCAATTATCACTGGTTTGCCTGGCTAAGCAATCCAAAAAACTGCAGCTCTTTTCCATAGTAATGACATTTTGTAATCATGCAATCCACAGTGTTTGATCCCAGATGAAAGAAAACTCATATTTTTCTACATACCCTTGCTGATAATTGTGTCTTGAATATACACATATACATATATACACATATATAGTATGTGTTACAATGTTTCTGCATTAACAGTGTAACCTTTTAAATGCTTGTGTTTACAGTGCCTGTTTTGGAGATAATTACAGTAGTCATTGAGTTGCTTGTGTGTATCATGAGTCTTAACTCTGACTTGACTTAGTTTTTGTTCCAGCTTTTGAATGTTCTTTCTTGAATTTACTAGTTTGCATAAAGAATAAACCACAGAATGCTGGATTGAGATATTTCTGATTATCCCAAGGTATTGCTTTCCTTTTGTTTAAAATTCCAGTTATGTGTACAGAATATTTTGGTAAATGTCTTATTTGGTGCCTACGTACTCCTCAGAGTAGGAAAACACAAAAGATTTGAAACAGAAATTCACGCTGTGAGTGGTGAGTGAAATGAGAATGTTTCTGGGTCTAGAAGAGGGATGGAAAATGGCTAGAGAAATGCCACTTTTGAAGCATAACTTTTAATCACTGTTGATCACATTGCACTGCAACTCTGGATCTTGAGCAGATCAGAAATAGCTGATGTCAAATCACAGTTTCAGGAGAGTTCTTGGCATGAAGCAGGCATTTCTTATGACATCGTTCAGAATAGCCGAGGAATTATGTCATACAAACTTGTTGCAGGTGAAAGAGAGTGCTAATCTGAGCTACTTTTGTATAGGTAATAGTAAGTTAACAAAGTCACATGAAAATATTGTCACTGTGCTTGTATTTAGTGAACCTAATTGTAATACCTCATATAATTTTGTTTTACATGCTGAATTTTATTTTCATTGATGTACATTTTGTAAAATGATGCAACTTTTACAGGCAGTAAAAAATTAAAATATATATAAATCCCCAAAAAGTAGGCTCATATTCATAAAAGATACTATAAAAATAATCTGTTACATACCCCATGCCCTAACACTTATTATTCAAAACTGAACAATGACTGGAATCTATCCAAATGCAGACAAATGCTAAATACTGCCAGTATACTGCCAGTATAAAACCAGACTCTCTTGCTAGTACTCAGTGTCCCTGAGGGAGTAGTGACCCGTACATTGCCATCCATAATAGCTACTTTCCCAGGAACAGAGGGGAAGAGAATGTTTGTACAACCAACTTTGGTAAGTTGAATTGCTTTTTCTTCATATTTTATTGTGGTTTAGTGGCAATCAATAGACCCGGAGAGAGGACTGTCTTGCTAATTGAGGTTTCAGAGGCAGAAGAATCAGTCAGAGCAAGTGTTAACTCTCTACTCATCTGTTACACTACCTTATTTTCTAGTTTGTTTTTATATTGTCCTTTCTGTCCAGCATTGAGTTTCTCATTGTTCATTTGATTTTGCTGTAGCTTACATCTCTTTATAAACTTACTTGAAATATCATTACATAGCTCAGTTTGAATTTGGTCCTTCTGAGCACTAAAATATGAGCCCTTACCACAGCTGTCCAAGAGCCAAGATTGTATATGGGACACAAAGAAGAAGAGGTGTCCTGGAAGTCTTAAATTAGGATTTTCCCCATCGCAAAATGGGGACAAAAATACCACCATGGTTCTTAGCAGAGGAGGATGTTTCTGACAGCAGTCGTCTGATTCAGACAAATTCTTAAATAAGGATAAGGATAAGCAACATAACTCATTAAATAAATAATCTTCCCCTTTGACACAAGTTCCACATTCTCTCCAGAGTTTATGACCATGGGAAAGGAAGTACAAATGTTCCTAGACTTTTATGGGCCAGACAGGCAGAATCTGAGCTATTCCAGAGGAGCCTTATCTTCCTCTTCCATGTCACAGTTCGGTGCTCTAGTTCATGAAGATGAAGAGCTATTCACAGCATGTCTAGAAAGATTCAAGAGTTGAAGAAAATCCCATGCATTATGAGAACACTGTGGATGGGCAGGGCCTCCTTTGTTACAAGCTAATAGCATGAAAGGATTTTTCGTCCTTAATCAATATGTAGTACTGCATTCATTGATAGAGATGAACTGTAAGATTTTGCTTTAGCAGAGCGAGAAGATTTCACTAGTGCCTCATTTTTTTTCCCCTCTTCTTTTTTTTGTGTGGTGTGGTGGGTTTTTTTGGTTTTTTTTGTTTGTTTTTTTTTTTTTTCAAACCAGAGCACTTACCTGTGTCTTAGTACGTGGAAAGAAAGTAGCAGAAAGCAATGTGAAAGGTAGGGCTGTCAGGAAGAGAGGACACTGTTGCAAAGAGGATGTTAAGTCAGACTTACAGAGACAGGCACAATGGTTCCTTAGTGGGGTCTATAGCTAAAGGCATACATCACCTTTAATGGGGGAAGCTAATTCAGGAGAAAAAGTGTGCAGCAGATAGTGATGATGAAGGATGAAGATGATGACAATGACAATTTTACACCATGCTGTTCCTCTAGTACTATATACTTTTCACGAAGATTTGCTCAAACTCTCCACTAGTTGTTCTTGTTTCTGATGCTATTAGCAATGATTGGAGTATGCTAAATAGATACAGATGTTGCACTCTGATTGGTTGATATGTTATTGAATAATGTTTACTGAATATGTTCCCTGAAGGAACAGGGAGGGAAAGAGTGGTGATTTTCTTGCCAGTGGTAGTTGCTTCCCATAAGAACCTACCACAAAGCACATTTTATGACAGCTGGACTGAATCTTCTAGTTGGGCATCCTCTGAAAGGAAAGAAATTCTGTGATCTGATCCAAGGCATAATAAGTAGGGCTGATGGGAAGGTTCACATGAACAGTGTGCTACAGGTCTAAACTAAAACCTGAATGCAGATATGCCCTATGAAGAATAGCTTGGTGGTGTTACAGAGACAGGAGACATTCCAAAGTGGGGGTCAGAGAGGAGGCAGAGATCTCAAAGAATCACGGGTTGGATAATTGAAGTTGCAGGTTCTGATTTCCTCACTCCTGATATGAGGGCTGTGACTCCATTCCTTGTTTCTCTCCACAGACATAAATCAATCACAGCTGAAGCTTGGAAGTAGGTTACTCCTGTCAATGTGTGTGAAGTGTGATCTGAAAATGCCTGCTAGATCTGGACTCTGGATTAGCATGGTGCTTGTTTTCTGAATGATACCAGGCTTACATGGAAATTAGGAGCTAATCTCTCCCAAGCATATCAGTTCTGGGTTTAAACAAGAGCCTACCATAGAAATGCTGCGTGCATAGTTCAATCAGGGTGGTACTCAGCAAGTCAGGCACTTCTCGTGTTCGGCAGCAACAGATTTCTATTGTGATTTTTAATTTAGACATTTTGGTTATTTCTGTGTGCTTATATCTCTTTCTCAAGAAGAACAGAGTTCATAACTAACACATACATTTGGTGTTTTTTTATTAGAACCATTCCTGGTGTTTATAATCATGATTAAGGAGCTGTCCTGTTAAGCACTGTACAAAATATAATGAGGGACAGAGCTCTGAAGAATATAGTATCAGAAAGGTGGAAGAAAAAGAGAAGAGGTGAAATATCTTATCTTGTTTCAGTAGTGGAACAAGGAGAAGAACGTTTGCCTCGTTAGTCTAATGGCACTTGACTCCATGTTGCTGTGATTTCTAATACAATCATTTATTCCCTTCATTGGTACAGTGTGATGGTAATGGTATCATGATGCATCATTTAATTGTGTAACTTCTGTGTATAATGTTTGCTACTTTTTTTTGCAAGGTAACTTACTTGTTTTTAAATATACTTCATTCTTCTAACAACTTCTGGCCCTTCTTGTGCTTATCTCTTTGGCAACTACAAAGTTTGCTGTCTCTGGCCTGATTCTGTAAAGTACTGAGTTCCGTTAACTCTACTAACTCAAGCCTTAGCTCCTTCCAGGATCAAACCTTGTCTAAATGTAACATAAGTGATCCAAATTAAAGACTGTAATACAATGGTTGAATTACATTTCACTGGCAAGTCAATCAAGTTGCAATTCTAGAAGTATTCAGCAGTGTAGAATTCCTAATCTTTCTTGATGAATTGTTATAAATGTTGATGCCCAGTCTGCACTAATGTAAGTTCATAATACGCTTTCTGAGGTCACCTTATCCATCTCTTGTAATATCATTATTTGCTCTCTTTATTAATAAAGAAATTACATTCTCATATATTAAACTTAAAAGTTGGCAAGCATGGACGGTAGATAGTGGGAGGAGCTGCCAATTCATTGTTGTAAGAAGCGGAGAGTAGAGAATTATCAAGAGAAAATGTTTACACAGATACCCAAAAGGAACATCAGCTGTATTAGCAGAGTTAATTGTGAGGATGACCCAACTCCCTTCAGTCTAATTACACCAATCCCCGAATTCCATGAAAAAGCAACAAGTGAGTAATACACAGCTGGAAGAAGGACTTTAAATGCAGTTGCCTTGTTCTTTTTAACAGTGAATTAAAAAGATTCAAGAGATGATTATAAAAAACAGAAGCCTTTTCCCATATAAACTGTGGGGACAGCCTGCTTGCTCTCTGCTTTCTCATGACTGTTCAGAGACAGTGAGAACATGTAAAATCTTTTCTCCAAAACCCATATGTAATGCAAAAACTGGCTTGTTACTGAGCATAACAGCTTTGTTCCTGAATGCCATATCATTCATAGCTCAGCAAATTCAGTATTGCTCTAGTGACTCTAACTGAAAACAGAACCTATTATTTTGTCATAGCAGAACAATTTTTTTTTAACTTAAACTGTTTTGTTTGAAATTACTTTTTTTGTTTCTCCTTCAAGTGCTTCCTATGAATTTTGTAAATCTCTTTAAAAATTAAAAATACTGGGGGTTTTTGTTTAATTCTTATTTCAAAAATGCACTTCAACTGACTTGTTACATGAGTTTTAGGATTAATATCTTTGAAATCACCTTTTGTGGACTGATCTGAATCATATGTATATATAGGAATTCGATATTCGACTTCTTTTTTTATGATATATTCATTCTGTATGACTAATTCCTGTTCCTTGACATTTCTGTTTTCTCTTCTTTATAGAAAATTATATAAATATGATAAAAAATACAGTAATAATTTAAAATATTTTTAGCAAAACAAATAATTCTGTTGCCAGGAAAAAAATATTTCATTAATCTCCTATCTCAGAATCACAGAATCATTAAGGTTGGACAAGACCTGTAAGATCATCAAGTCCAACCATCAACCCAACACCACCATGCCCACTAAACCATGTCCCGCAGTGCCACGTCCACACGTTCCTTGAACACCTCCAGTGAGGGTGACTCCACCACCTCCCTGGGCAGCCTCTTCCAATGATTCACCACTCTCTCAATAAAGACATTCTTTGTAATATCCAGTCTAAACCTCCCCTGGCACAACTTGAGGCCATTTCCTCTTGTCCTATCACTTGTCACTTGGGACAAGAGACCAACACCCACCTCTCTGCAACCCCCTTTCAGGTAACTGCAGAGAGCGATAAGGTCTCCCCTCAGCCTCCTCTTCTCCAGACTGAACAACCCCAGTCCCCTCAGCTGCTTCTCATAAGACTTGTGCTCCAGACCCCTCACCAGCTTCGTCGCCCTTCTCTGGACACGCTCCAGCACCTCAATGTCCTTCTTGTAGTGAGGGGCCCAAAACTGAACACAGGATTCGAGGTGCGGCCTCACCAGCGCCGAGTACAGGGGGACGATCACTTCCCTACTCCTGCTGGCCACACTGTTTCTGATACAGGCCAGGATGCTGTTGGCCTTCTTGGCCACCTGGGCACACTGCTGGCTCATATTCAGCCAGCTGTCAATCAACACCCCCAGGTCCTTTTCTGCCAGGCAGCTTTCCAGCCACCCTTCCCCCAGCCTGTAGTGTTGCATGGGGTTGTTGTGATCCAAGTGCAGGACCCAGTACTTGGCCTTGTTGAACCTCATACAATTGGCCTTGGCCCATCGATGCAGCCTGTCCAGATCCCTCTGCAGAGCCTTCCTACCCTTGAGCAGATCAGCACTCCCGTCCAACTCGGTGTCGTCTGCAAACTTACTGAGGGAGCACTCAATCCCCTCATCCAGATCATCGATAAAGATATTAAACAAGACCGGCCCCAAAACTGAGCCCTGGGGAACACCACTTGTGACTGGCCGCCAACTGGATTTGACTCCATTCACCACAACTCTCTGGGCTTGGCCATCCAGCCAGTTTTTTACCCAGCGAAGAGTACACCTGTCTAAGCCAGGAGCCGCCAGCTTCTCCAGGAGAATACTGTGGGAGACGGTGTGGAAGGCTTTACTAAAGTCCAGGTGGACAACATTGACAGCCTTTCCTTCATCCACTGGGCGGGTCACGTGGTCATAGAAGGAGAACAGGTTGGTCAAACAGGACCTGCCTTTCATGAACCTGTGCTGGCTGGGCCTGATCCCTTGGTTGTCCTGCACATGCCTTGTGAGTGCCCTCAAGATGAACCTCTCCATAATCTTCCCTGGCACCAAGGTCAAGCTGACAGGCCTGTAGTTGCCCGCATCCTCTTTCCGACCCTTCTTGTAGATGGGCGTCACATTAGCAAGCCTTCAGTCATCTGGGACCTCCTCCATTAACCAGGACTGTGGATAAATGTTGGAGAGTGGCTTGGAAAGCTCCTCCACCAGCTCCCTCAGTACCCTTGGGTGGATGCTGTCAGGCCCCACGGACTTGTGAGTGTCCAGGTGGCATAGCAGGTCTTTAACTGCTTCCTCCTGGATCATGGGGAGTTTATTTTTCTCTCCATCTGTCAGCATTCCTTTGTTTTGAGACTTCTCTTTTTAGAGTATAAATACTATGTGTATTGTACAGCTATCCAGTACTGAAATGGAACTGATACTGCAGTTTACAAAGAACTGGGTTTTACTTAGGAAGAGCATTAATTAATTCAAGGCACTAGTCAAAAAGTAACCTGGCCTTTAAAGTATCCTCAAACCTGAACATCTATAGACATGAATTGTATATAGGAAAATCTATCACAAGATTTCAAGCATGTCATCTTTGTAAGATGAGTAGAATTTTCAATCCAAGCTGTCTTAGTTTGTCATCTACTTCACGTGACAGTATTTGGCAAGGAATTACAGCGTCAACTGACATGCAGAACTGGTGCAACAAACAGGGGAGAACTCCAAAGATGGAGCTGAAGTCCTCTTGCTCCTTTATATACCTGACGGTAATCCTGTGTAAGAATATGCTGCATAAGTCTTCTCTTTTTCGCCTGATCCTGCACTAGAATATGATAGCTTGCATTTAACCCCGCAAGTTTTTCTGAATCTCAGTACAGAAGTAAGATATCCTGTGTCCTTTGGGAAGATTGGCAGTCTGGCTTCTACAATGTGGAATCCCATTGCAGTTTCTTGGAACTTGTAGAGTTAAAAATGCACCATGTCCAACGTGACTTTACACCTTTGCTTGCCTGATGAGTTTTCTTGTCTGGCCAGATCTAGTCTTTTCATATGTACCGTTTTACTATGATAGTGTACAACTGAGATATTTTCTATGCTAGGATGCAATGATGACATAAAAAACCCAGATAAGTTATTTTTTATTATGTCCTAACAATGCTGAATTTTGAATAGAATTCTGCATTGATTGTGATATCTTAAGTGCTGCTGTCTTACCAACCAAACTATTTTAACTTGACCTTCACTTAATAATTCAAAAAAACCACATGTTGATTCTCTTTAATGAACACCTGTATTTCTTCCTTGCTCTAAACTTTCTAGTGAAGTCTCATTCACAACTTAATAGATCATAATACCTTCCAGATACAATCATCTGTGACGGGATACTAGGTAAAATGAAAGACACTTGATAGCATGATTTATTTTGATAATATTCAGTTTTATTGTAAGTGGATATTTTGCGATAACTTTGTCTTTATTCTTTGATTGTTTAATCACAGTCGAATCTGATCCAGCTTAAAAGATGCTTTCAGCATGTTTTCCTTCTTAGGAAATGCTGAAGTTGAAATCGCTAAGACTACTTACTAAACCTTTTCCTTTTTAAAAAATTAAATAAGAATTTGGAACAACTTTAATACCAGCTAGAATGTCTCATCCCCGTAAACCACTTTCAATCTAGCAATTACCTACTTTGAACTGAAGGACATAATCCCTTATTAGAAACATACCAGCAGGGTGTGCAATTTCATAACTACTCACTGCCGACTAATAGAAAAAGTCTTTCTAAAATAGGAATTTTGTTTTGTTTAGAGAAAGGTAATTCCATTTACTTGAGATTTCAAAATTTTATATCCTTCTAGTCCTAAATGAAACTATCTAAATTGTTAGTAAAAAAATCCAGACCCCTCATCTGGGACAAAAAAATCAGTAATTTTAAAGTTCCTAGAGTCATACTTAAGAAATACAGGACCCAAAAGCCCAAGTGCTCTCACCTTTAATTCAAATTGTGCACTCCTGCAAATTTTTCAGGACCCTGGAAGACTTCACTTTTGTCCTCCCATGTTGTTCACAAACGGGCTTTTCTAAATCCATGGATTTAGGAAACCTAGGGATTTTTGTGCTGAGGGCTAATGGAGAACAATTTGTATAACTTTGATTAGAAACCAGAGGTTTCTGAACAAGCATGGTTCTGTCAGAAGTTTGTCAAGTGCTTCCACCAGGTGTTTTTAATTTGATGATTTAGAAAAATCTAAAGCCAATGTTTGTACGATTTTCTTCTGTCAAATTCAAAGAGTGGACTTTAAACTTGTATGCAGAAAGCTGCATTTGTTTCAGTTAGAGCTGACTCCCACTGTACTCATTCGATCATATTTTAAGATCTAATATTTGTTATATAAATTGTATTTCTCTGATCCACCCTGTGCAAGGGGGTAATGAGAAGCTGTGTAGTCCCTGAGCACACCACAAAATGAATTACGACTCAGAATCACAATTTCTCTTGTGCTTTTCCCTTCCTATTGTGTGGGACTGTGGGACTACCCCACTGGTTTGTATGGAGCAGATTACTTGCTGTTACTGAATGCCAAAGTACTTTGGCTAGCAAGTATCAAAACCTCACCCTCAAGCATGTATATGGGAAGAGAGAGGAAGAAGAATAATGAATATTCAACTTGAAGAAAGATCATATTGCTAATAATCTTATTTGTGTAAAGTAATATTCTGCTTGTGGAGTCAATAAGATTATCTGTAAAGTATGGTTCCTTACTAATAGTAACAGAACCTGCCTTTGATCTGTCAGTCCAGTCATCCAATATTCCAGTCAAGGTATTCCTTATTTTGCAAAGACTCCAGCTCAAACATGAAAAACATTTCCCTTGAAATTATTTCTTCATGCCTAGGAGCGAAATGTATTGGATATAGTATCTTACTATCTAACATGTCATGTCAATTTTGGTTCTGAACAATATATTACTTTCTTTGTAATTAAATATGAGAACTTATACTTTCATACATCTCCTTAAGCATTCTCCTTATTTTAAGATTCTCCTTATCTTCATAAGCACAGTCAATAAAAAGTTGTAGCAATGTATGCATTTCTCCAATAGTACAAGGAAAAAACATTCCAGAACTGAAGTAGCGAAAGAGTACATTCTATAGAAGGCAACCTTCATTTTTTGACCCTTAGTTGCTGCCAACCGAAGCTGGGCAACAGGTTTAAAAAAATCCCAGATTACTCTCTGTATTCAAAGGCCATATTTCAAAATGAAGTGAAATTTGATAGTCCTTTTGTTTGCTTTGTTACATGTTGGAAAGCATTAAGCCAATGTGAATACCTTCAGAAACATACCAGCCTTGGTGCATGTCACATTGTACTAGACATGAAAATTATGCTTGATCCAGAAAAATAAACATCTTAAAACAGAACAGCTGATTTTCAGCTGCTGGACTTTATTAAAATCTTACCTTAAAGGTGACCTCTGAAGATTTAGCAAAATGTGCATTGGAACAGGTAAAAAACTTTCCATTCTACTAATAAATGTGCTAAATATACTACTTTGCAACAGAAAGCAAACTGATTGATTTCCATGGGAGGAAAATGCCATTTTTTTCCTTTTACAGAACGAATATGTAAGCAAACTCTGGTTTATATGACTGGTATTACCCCAAATCAACATCAGAGTTAGTGAGGTCAAGATCACTTTTTATGCAGTGTGCATGCATTCAAATATGCAATCTGCATATCCACTTCCAGATAAATTTTTGAGAATGCCAAGGAAGTACTAATTCAGAGCTTATTACCCATTGCATGTGTAAGAACTGATAAACTAAGCAACAAGTGTCATAATACCACATTTCAGGGTTTTTAATCACCCAGTATAAAGAAACATATTGACACAAAGTGACACATCAGCTTCTTCCTTCTTTCAGTGATTAAGCACAATTGGCCTTGTATCTTCTGACTTCTTTGTAATAAAATGCAAAATCAGTCTGAACTAGAAGAAAAACTCAGGGTCTAATTAACTGCCGATTTTTAGTAAAGCTTGATTAGTTCTAGTCAGTGGAATCTTTTATTGACTTTGTGAGGGCTGAGAAAGGAACTTTGTCACATCTATCAGAGTTAACATGAAGAGAGATTATCTCTTTGGACTCAGTTTGGTTTTGGCTTTCACGCTTGTTTCCAAAACCTTTGTTTAAAGCTCAGATGGAAGAAGAGAACTGAATTAACTGAACAAAGGGAGGCCAATATTAAATACAGAGAAGTGTGTGATTGCCAGTGTTCCTGTGAGCTTCATTGTTGTAGGTGATGAGAGCATAACTGGACATCTAAGCAGCTACTCCCACAAAGGGGATTTAGTTTTGATTTTTCTTCGCATTCTTCTGGGTGGGAGAGGCTCTCAGAAGAGACAACAGATCCTGTTCCAGAGACCCCATAGGCACACAAGGCTCCCTGCATGGAGCATTGCATCTCACTATTTCTCTTTGACAGTATGCATATTCCAGATGGAAATATTTTGATATAAAAACTCTATTTCTCCTGGAAGCTTTCTTCTAAGGAGCATTTTTATATTGTGAAAAATAGATTTTACAATATAAAAAGCACTTAAACTAACAGTCCACTTTAACTTGCCTAATAATGTTTTACTGGACTCATGAGGGCATGTTATAGTAGTTTGCACACTCTCAGCATCCACGGAGTTTTCTTCAAAGCATCATCTTTGTGATTGCAGAATGAAATGGATAACGTAACAGCCCTCTCCCTAGCTTTCATGTCTGACACTCATTTGTATACACGTATACTGACTGGATATGTAGTCTGAGGCAGAATTTTCAATCAGAGGATACCTCTGGATTATTTCTAAGAGTGATTCAAATTGGTGATAGAAAGAAAAACATACATTAGACTGAAAGGGGAGAGAAGGGTCAAAGAATGACTGAAGAGAAGGAGATGTTAGTAATACAAAAATATTTATGTTTCCATTTTTAAAAGTATGATTAAAAATACTTTGCTATTGCATACATTTTCTCAGCAATTAAGTGTGGTATTCTGAAACACCAAAAGAAAAATATTTTTTGTAGGACTGTTACTTTCTTACCATGATAGATTAGTTTTAGCCAGAAATAGCTTTGTACGTTCACCTATCTAACATAGCAAATTTTGTACTAAGTTCTCCTACTTTTGGCGTTCCAGGCATGAAAGCATATTTCCTCAAACTGTTTGGTGGCTGAAAGGCACAGAGATTGTTAATAGTGCACAGGCACCTTTTTAGACAATAGAGTAATAAATCTTCAGGTTGTCTTGCCCATTTGCTAGCAAACAGAGACTTTGAGTAATGTCCCAAATAAGGTTACTTCTGTTGCTTGTATTCACATATATCTGTATTTCAATTTGAAATGTACCTTTCTTTAAAAATAGGGAAGCTGGTTTTTAAAACCAAGATAGTAACTTTATATATGGCTCTAACTGTAATGAAATGTATGGAAATGTAAACTCTTATTTATCATATTGTATTTAAAGGCAACTTACGGTATTTCCTTATTGATTTATTCAATTTAGTTAAAAATCATGAAGCTCTACAAATGTTGAATATTATTCACACACTATTGGAACTGGCTTGGTTTCCTTACTTGATAAATGCTTGCATATTCTCACCATTGGTACTGTGCATATTCATTTAATATCTTCTGATAGAAATAGTGGTGATGGCTCCATGAAATTGCTTTCTAACTAAGACATTGTTTATGCAATTTTTTTCTGAAAGTGAACACAAAAAAATAAATTATTGTATCTGACCAAAATTGATCCAAAGACAAGACATTGATGGGAAAACAACTAGTCAGAAGGTCATAGTAGAAATATTTTCCAAATAAAATAGCTTCACCCATCTCACCGGGTGGGAAACTTGATAGGACTTTGAATTCCTAGATATTCCCTTTGTTTACATGGCAGATTCATAGCTACATTTCTAATATACTGCCTGGTAATTTTATTTTGTGAGATATGAATTGATGATCTTACAGGTCTTTTCCAACCTTAGTGATTCTGTGATTCTGTGATTCTGTGAAGTAAATAGGCTGAGTATAGAGTGTAAAATTATTCAGACTAACAAAGGAATAATTGGAGAAGTGTTAACTAGCGGAAGAATATCCTGCCTTTTTCAGATTTAGATATACCTAGGAAAATATGGTTAAAAAGTATTACCTCATATTTGACTGGTAAGAACTTACCAGCTTTTAATTTAATTTTTCTATTATATAAAATAAGGTGAATGATACCGCTGAACAGGATGTTTTTCTGTGCATGAAATCTAGGAGAGAGTGTCTTGCAGGATTCAAAACTGCTACAAAAGAAGTGTCTTTTATTAGGTGAGATAAACAACTTAAAAAATGATAATTCATACATTCAGAAGTCATACGTATTTTTATTTACTCTGACACAGAGATGAAATGATTTACTATTATGAGCTGCATACTAACATTTTCGGTACAAAAGATGTCAAGAGTACAACAGTGATTCCATGCTGGCTCTATGTGTCATGAACCCTTTATGTTTCAGTCTGTGAACACAAAAGCTGTGAAACTGCATCCAGTTACATTTGCAAATGCATTTTACTTGAGGAAGGTGAATATTGAAAGAATTTTTCAGTCTAATTTAAAGGAATTTATTTGTCTATTTCCCATCATCTTATAATACAACATTAAACAGCAATAACTAGAACCTGTAATATATGATAACAGTAGACATTAGATATGACTGATATGAGGTACTGCAAACATGGTTACCTATTTTCCTATCTTAAATAGTAATAAATGGGAATAGGGAAAAAGCTGTTTCTTTGTAAACTTCTTCAAATCCTTGCATGTGTCCCTTTGCAGGAGGCCACTTCTTTGGAAAGTCTACCAAAACTAAGTTTTTGTGATTTCGTTAAATCCAAACATGAACTTTTGAAGTCATCTCTACCTGTTATGGTGACATAATATTTTTGCACACTGAAAAGATTTAGAAAAAAGAGCTTAATAGTGTATTTTCCCATTGAACGAAGAAGTTAGTAAGTCTAAAATAAAGACAGGAGAGAGCGAAAAAATCATAAAGACTTAACTCCCCCTTTGAGAATTAGGTTTGTGTTTGCTTTATTTGTGTCTTACCTTACCCCTACCTAAAAAAACCCCAAACAAACTAACCCAAAACTAGTAACTATTTATAGGCACATAGCAAATAGCTCACTTAATACCTATTTCTCCTTGCTTGAATTCTTTGACCTTCCTTACCAAACTTCAGTTTCTGCACTGACTTGGACCTCTAAAATCCAGTTAAAAATACACAGAACAGATACAGGCACTAGAGGGAGACATGAGCACGTGAACTTAACCAGTGTATTAACATCATAATGTTTAAGTCTTGTGAGAAATTACTATATAGACCAGATGACACATTAGTTCTGAAGGAAGTCTTTAGATACAAACACGCTAAGGGTTTAATGTATGATCGGTAATGATTTTGAGAGCTCTGAAGAGTATTTTAAGGTCCCCTCCAAATTTAAATCAAGTTGCTTACTACTGAGTTATGTTTTCACTAACATACCAGCAGTTAGAAACATTCTTTCAAATACACTACAATGCAGTATTTGTAAATTCTAACACTTACTAAAGTGCAAGGGCATATTATTGCAAGGTCCATTACAAGCTCTCCTGTTTAAATCTGCCTGCATACCTATTTCTGTATACAAACTTATTTCTGGTCTAGGCACTATTTGAGAAGAGATATAGACTGATGCTAGACAAATACGTGACATTCAGTTTGAGATTTTCTCACGGAAGTAAACTTTTTATTTTCTTTTGCAGAGTATATTTAGAAGCAAAAGATACAAGTTTTCATGTAGGTTTATGATTTAATATAAAATGTCACCATCTGGTTTTTATTTTTATTTTTATAAGCTTGTTTGGTAAAGAAAAGTATAATAAACGCATTGTATTCTAACTATTTTTAGTTATTTAAGAGATTGCTTTACATCTAACTGTCTAACCTACTAATGTTTTAGACACATGGAACATGCACTGTTTGTAAGAACCTAATCTTTATCTGGTAAAGCAATCAATTAAGATCCAGACATTTTGTGACCTGTAATGGGATATTGAAAGATACATACAATTTGTTTGTGCAAGCCATCTGTATAAAATTAAGATGTTTGCCCAAAAGTATGCTCAAATCAGATAGTCTGATTATACTGATATATAAGTCTGAATATATTGCTTCTCTGCTTTTTCTATTTCTAGTGGCAACAGTGATTTCTGCATATATAGTATGGTTCGTACACAGCCTTTTAAAAGCATAATGTATTTATTTGACATCTCTAATACTTTTTACTGTGGTTATTTGATTTTTTTTTAGGGTAACAAAAATATATTTTGCTGATATATTACCCATGTTAAATTTTTATATAAAACAGTGTTGGTAGGCAGCATTGCCTAATGAAACAATGTGGCTTGGGAACTACACACTTTAAAGAGAAATTTAACTCTTACTGCTAGCTCTGTGTCCAGCTTTGGATAATTTCTTAATGCTCTCTCAGAAAAGATTGTCATAATACTTCTGTCTTCATTTCCAAGACAGCAATTTCTGTGTTCTCTCTGGATAGTGCTAGTTTACCAGTTCTTCAGATAACATCCCTCAAGTTCAAAAATTATTACTGGGAAGTAAATAGTTTATTCATGTACCACATATCAGCTGTCACTCAGAAAAACAAAGAAAAGAAAACAAAACAAGAAGGCTGAAGGGGCTTAATAGGAAGATGTGCTTTTCCCATCTATAATGTGTGCTTTTGTCTGTATGTGTGTGACATTTTGATTACCAAGATGTGTTCTGTTAATCTAGTTATAGGTGAGACATTGCATGTAAGTTTGTTTGTCTATCATTACAGTATAAGAAAGTCTTTTTCAAGAAATTGGAAAAGTAAATTAATAGATTCCCACCCCTACTCTGTCTCACCTCGGTATGCAGTGCTTGCCATAGATCAGAAAACAAATAATCCAAGACTCTCACTAAAATATTGACAGCACATCTTGTCTCTGTTTCTGTAGTGACAAAGTGGAGCTAATAATATGTACGTCTTTTAACTATGAGTAGTCAGCAATGAATGTCTTTGAAGCATTTTGCAATTGTCAAAGCCCTGACCATTAGAAAAGTTTTAAACAAATTAAGAAATAGACTGTAAAGATATACACTATAAAGTGTTTTCTAGATCATTGAGTTGTCATTTTAATAAGGTAATCTTTTTATAATCGAAATATATAAATAGACAAATACTTATATTGATGTTCTTATTTCTATATCAAGTAGTTGCTGGCAAGATCATAATGTAACATTGATGTTGGTTTTTTGTAGTCTCTTTCTTAGTAGTGTAGTATTTTTGGTTTATATTTCCCTACAAAAGGTATTTCTAATTATTCAATTAGAAAGCAAGAATAAGGGCCATGAAGAAAGGCTCAGAATGAGGTAAAACTATTCAAAAGGCATTAAAAAACCGCAGTAGAATAAAAGACTACAAGCCGGTTGTATTTTATTAGAGCCAGAGTCTACATGCCTGAGGAAAAACATCATATGAATAATTGTTAGGCTTTTGCATAATTATGTTTGTTCCTGTTGTTGCCTGTAAAACACTAACTTATAAGAGAGTGTGATCTACTTCGTGTTCTTAGTACAAAGGAACTTTTCCAAAAGATCCACTCTCTGCACCCAGAATAGAGATACTTTTGTCAGAAGAGGTAGAAATATAAATAAAAATAATTAGGATTTATAAAATATTAACTAGATGATGCATTTGGTTTCCAGCATCCTAGGTGAGCTGGGATATACGATCATACATACATTCATCCTGTATCCTGATGACCATTTAATTTTTTATTATTTGTGACATCGTCGGTAGGAGAGACTAAGAATGTTTTCCCTTCAGTAAATGAGTAGCCTACAGCAGCAGTTCAAGGTACTGCTTGACATACAGAATGCAGGATTGAACCTGTTGTTCTCCATCCAGACAAGTTCTCTAGTTGTGTGGTTTGGGGAGTCCTTCATATTTCCTACTTTGTAAAAAAAGACCTTCATAAACAGATGACCACCATTAGGAAACCAAATTCAGAAAGTTTTTGATGAAAACCGCAACTGAAGGGAAGTAGTTACTTCCAGTCAGGCTAGGTAACTAAGCCTTACTCTTTGCTACCTTTCATTCCCAGTTACTTATCGGTTTCTTATGATCTTTTCATATGTACACACGAGCAGGGTTGTGTTGCTGGGGTTTTTCATTCATTCTTTTCTGAAAAGGCATGAAAAATGCAAAGCTTCATTAACAATACATTAATTATACTTCTGATTAAAATAAATGAAAACATTTTAGCTGTGCTTTCTGAATTAGAAGCAAATTCTCCCAGTGACAGTTTTTGCACTAAGGTAAGTATAGTGTACTAGGATCCTAGTATTTTCAGTAGGAGGTGCATTCACACAGATACATTATAAAGACCCTATCACAAATATCTGCAGTAGATTTCTGCAATTATGATTACATTATGCACTAACACAGTGTACATCTCACTAGTCTACTCTGTCAGCTCTGGGAAATTCTAATAGCATTGCAAATATTTTGCCCAGATGACTCTGAGCACTCACTGAATGTTCAGGTGACTTGAGTTTACTCTATGGTTAACTAACTGGACCTAATATATTGCTTTATTATAACTTAATGATTGGAAAGACACTTCAAAGTAATTGTCTACTACAAGCTTTCTTGCTTCCTGAAAGGTAAGCTATTTATAATTTAAAATATAATTTAACTGGTGCTGGGAACCTTATTCAAAGATAGACTGTTGATTTTGATGTAATTCACCTTACTTAGTTAACATGGTTGCCTTATAAACTCAGGTAATGTCAGGAAAACTTGATGCTTAACTTGCCTTACAGTATAGCTCTATGTAGGGTCAACTTAAAGTCACAAAGACTGACTGAATTAGGTAAACTCTTGGAGGGATTACGTGCATATTCTGGATACTTATTAGCCAGAAGAAAATCACTTTGAAGTTCGGGATCCGTAAAGCTGAAGACAAGCTAAATACAGGCTCTTGTATATCTCCGACATGTTGGATAGATTAGTCTTACTAAAACACTTTATAGTTTTATGGGGCTGTTTTGGAGCAGCTGCTTTAAATGCAACTACTAATCAGCCTGGAGTTGCCTAAGCTGTTATTTGGGCCCTTTAGTTTTTTTGAAAACTGGTAAAAATCAGGCTGAGTATCCCATACAGGGAATTGCATTAATTAATCTAGTTATAACAAAAAGGTGTTTCAAACACATAAAAGGAGTATAGTAGTTGTGAACTTATTCAAAGCAGAACCTTCACTAAAGTTTATGCTTTTTGATACAGTACTTTCATAATTATAGGAATGTACTAAATATAGGGTAAGTTTTTAGAAGACAAGATAAATGAACACTATAGTAAGAGAGATTTTTCTTCATAGCATTCCAATTTCCATGAACAAAATTTTCAGGTCTTTAAAATTAACTTTTAAATATTTTATAGCTAAGAATTACCTTAAATTGAAATGGGATCTTTGTAAGAATAAACAGTCAAAAGCCAAACATTCTTGACTCATAATTGCCATCTTTGAGAATGTTAAAACAAAGTTGAGACTTCTAAAATTATGAATTAATCTTAAAAAGGTCTTTTGATAAGCTATTTATTTGATCTACTCGAGGATAGGAAGGCTCTGCAGAGGGATCTGGACAGGCTGGATCGATGGGCCCAGGCCAATTGTATGAGGTTCAACAAGGCCAAGTGCCGGGTCCTGCACTTGGGTAACAACAACCCCATGCAATGCTACAGGCTTGGGGACGAGTGGCTGGAAAGCTGCCTGGCAGAAAAGGACCTGGGGGTGTTGGTTGACAGGCGGCTGAATAGGAGCCAGCAGTGTGCCCAGGTGGCCAAGAAGGCCAATGACATCCTGGCCTGTATCAGAAATAGTGTGGCCAGCAGGAGTAGGGAGGTGATCGCGCCCCTGTACTTGGCGCTGGTGAGGCCGCACCTCGAATCCTGTGTTCAGTTTTGGGCCTCTCACTACAAGAAGGACATTGAGGTGCTGGAGCGTGTCCAGAGAAGGGCGACGAAGCTGGTGAGGGGTCTGGAGCACAAGTCTGATGAGGAGCGGCTGAGGGAACTGGGGTTGTTCAGTCTGGAGAAGAGGAGGCTGAGGGGAGGGAGACCTTATTGCTCTCTGCAATTACCTGAAAGGGGGTTGAAGAGAGGTGGGTGTTGGTCTCTTCTCCCAAGTGACAGAAGAGGAAATGGCCTCAAGTTGCGCCAGGGGAGGTTTAGACTGGATATTAGGAAAAAATTCTTTATTGAGAGAGTGGTGAATCATTGGAAGAGGCTGCCCAGGGAAGTGGTGGAGTCACCCTCACTGGAGGTGTTCAAGGAACGTGTGGACGTGGCACTGCGGGACATGGTTTAGTGGGCATGGTGGTGTTGGGTTGATGGTTGGACTTGATGATCTTACAGGTCTCTTCCAACCTTAATGATTCTGTCATCTTCTGTGATCTCATTGATGATGATTTTTAACTTTTGAAAATCATGGTTTAGCAATATAAGAATAGCTATGAGGGTTAAAAATACCGTTTAATTTTTAAAAGAGGGATTTTCTCATTTTGCTTATTACTAGTTATAGAGAGATTTGTAATAAAATGATCAAACTTCTTTAAAGCTCTGTAGTGACAAAGACAAACGTCCTGTCTCAGAATACTTACAGTTAAAATTAAAGTGAACAAAAATCAGCATGAGGAAAAATACTTAAGAATGAAAGTTGTTGTTTTCAGGGGATACATTAAACATATCAACAAGTTACACAATTCAGTGGTTCCCATTTTATTTGTACCCAAAAGGACCAGGGATAGAGTACAAAACTCTGTTAAGACTTCATTTCGATAATACAAAACTGAATTATCCTCGGAAAATAAGAAAGAAATTGCTTCAAATTAGATAAAACCTTTTGTCCCTATTTCTTTTTCAGAACTCCTTTTGCAAATCTGTAAATATAATGAAAAAAGGAGCTTCTGTTTACCTCTTGCAGTCCAGTGCCAAATCTAACAGGTCACATATTTATTTGAGTGTACAAGGTAAATTGAATGTTGAACAGAAAACTGGTAGACAAGCCAAATTCAATTGCTGAGTCACAGTGCGCTTCTGTGACTGTAGGAGAGTTACATAGCAGACAAAAATTGTGGTTAGAAACGTGAAGGATGAAGTATAGATCGCATATATATTTTTAGTGGTGTCCTAAAGGGACACTACTGAAAAGTGTAAGGACAATTTAATTTGAAGCTATCACTTAGCTATCAAGGTCAGTTTCTTCATTTTCTCTGAAAATTTGGTCGTCTTTGATTTTGGTGATGGTGATTTGTGACACTGTTTTTTGTACTCAAAACAGAAGTTAGACAAAAAGTAATTATTATAACATTCAAAAATAATCTTTGCTATCATCTGACATCATTGGCCTTCTGCGATGCCAGTTTGGCTTGTCTAGCCAGAAGAGACTCATCTATTTAAAACATATAAAAGTCTCATTATTTCAGACAGACAGACAAGAGAGCATTATTTTATCTAGAAATTCTACTGAGAGCTTATACTGACAGGGACAAGCCATTAGCAATAGCCTAGCTATGAATATGCTTGGCCTTCTTACTGAAGCAGAAAGTAGGCCTGGAAGAGGAGAATATTTACACAGCCACATGGCAATACACCTTTTGTTTCTCAACAGACAGAGGACTCTTGCCCACAAAAGAGTGTGAAACTCGAATGTGAGGCAGAATGTTCAAAGTAATTGGGAATAAGATCTGGTGGCTCTAAAAAGTAATTTTTCTCCACTGACAGTAGTTAGTGTTTCTTTTACACTTCAATATATTATGGTTGTAGATGTCCTAGAAATATTTTGTGTGCCATATAGTTTGTATGCTACATGGATTATCACCTGTCATATGTTAAATTGAAATATTAGTTGATCATACTGCCAGCTTTTTCCTTGTTTAAGATTTTGCATTGCTTCAAAATGTGAGAAATACCAGCTGGACAGTATAATTCCCAACATTCATGTTTTAGTTTTGACCCCTCAGGAACTACAATTTCTGGAATTCGTAGAATAGTGTAGTCCTTTATACTTCAAGTCTACCTCTAAAGTTTCTGTCACCTGGAGCTCCTCCACTGGATCTTTACCTCTAACTCTGCCACTAAAACCATGTAAAAATAAGGATAACCAACACCTTTAAAGATTTTTATCTAACAGCTCAGCTGAAAAGTGTTGTCTTAAGAATTTTACTGGATTCTGTGTAGCATTTGGGGAAAAGGAGGGATTGTTTTTTCATTTGCTTTTTTGGAGGGGATTATTCTTTTAATAATGTAAGTATGTTCTATTTTCAGTCACATTTGTGTGAACCAAGAGCTACTCTATTGTTTTAGTCAACTGGATTTAATCCAGTGAGAAGACAACATTAAGTGTATTTTTAATTCTTTCTGAACCATACAGTGTTATTTTGTGTGGTTTTATGTCTGTCAGGCATTTTGTAAAACAAGTATGGAAGGAATAAACTAGAATATAAATGTATCTCTTCAGAGTTCTGCTTTGTTGCATATTGTCTTGAAAGCTAGATTATGCTGTGTACTATGGAAAATGTTTGTTTCCATAACTTTGCAAGAAGAGGTAGCTCTTAACATTTTTGAGGAATGGAAATCACACAGATCACCAAAATGTAAATTATTAAATTAAAAGAATCTGCAGCTCCATGAAGGTCCTAGTTGATAATATGATTGCAGTTTCTGTACCCCCAAACATTTTAAATGGTGCTAGAATAGGAAGGGTTTGTTCGTTTGTTTGTTTTTTATTTGCACTGAAGTGAAAAGATTTTTGCTGGTGAATTAAGTCTGTGCTTTAGTAACTTTGGCACCAGGTATGGATTGTTCTGTTTTTATTATTTTTCAGTACAGATTTGTTGCAGGATTAGGCAAATCTCAAGTATATCAGTGTAGATGTGTGCCGTGGGCAATTTAGAGCTGTCTAGAGACTCTGATAGTTTGAACACAAATGAAGCATTCCAGTCTTGGGCACCTTCTTTGGTACAGTCGTCATCCATGTCTGAACAAAGCAGTGTAGAAGCACCTACAGTGACTGATACTTTTACTGTCTCTATTTTGGGATATCATACTTCAGGAGAACTGGTATTTCAGGATGTGGGTGCCAGCATTTTACAGAGGCTGTGCTGTTTTTAATATTTTTTGTGCCATTGAGTTATGCTTGAGACAAGAAGTTTAAATCCATGTATTTTTTAAAGTAATACCTGTTTTTTCAGAAAGGCTAAGCAAACATTTACATGAGACATTAAATTTATTTTTTGTCTGCTGGAGTCATCTTCTGTGACCATCTGATTCTTCTTCCACCCACTGAAAATTGCTAATTCTGTGAATGTTTATTAACCCTTTCCTTTACATAATAAGATTTTATGTGTAGATGAGATGAAATTTAGACTCTTTAGTGAAATAGGAAGGAGCATTCTTTATCACATTTGAAAATTGGTTATTTTCTATACAAATATAGTTTGAATAAGGCTGCACTGGTTGAAAATTGAAAAAAGAGGTAGAATAAGCTGCATAATGAGCATGAAATACTTATTCAAATAATGTAAGGTTAATGAAGGCATGCTGTGAGAAACAGAGGGCATAATGCATGCAGCATGCGTAATGAGCTCCAAGATAAGTAAACTTTCTTATAAAATTATGCTTCTACATTCAACACAGGGCCAGAGCTACTGTGTTCAGAAGGTGTAATTCTCACTTTGAACACCAAGATAAAAATTGCATAACTGTCTAATTCTAGAAACAGAACATGAAGATATTCCTACCAATTTATGGCACAGATGAATGTACCAAATACAGTCAAAATATAGTCAATCATCTTCCCTATTAGGATATATCTTTGCATATGAAAGACAGAATCACTGCTCAGCCTGCACTTCAGCTGCTGCATGTTCTTTTATTTTCACATCTACTGTGCTGAAAACTGTACTAGAAGATACGCAGAATGATCTACAGAGTTTAGTCAATTTACTAATGTTTCTTTTTTCACTTTAATAATGTACAAAGAGGAAAGATGTAGGTCATGACATCCATTTGAGCACCATATAGCACTTTGCAGGAATATAGAGGAGATATGAGGAGGCTTAATATTAGAATAGTATAGTTTGTGATAGCAGGGCAGAATATAGATAGTGGGCAGATGAAAGACAACTGAATAGCAGCTAATTTTCATTAATAATTTCCCCTATATTCATATAGCATTTAAGTATCAAGATAATATTTTAAACAATTATTTTCCTTCCTTTCCTATCTTCTGCTGTGTTTTTTCCATTTGAAATCCACTTGGTCCTTGTTTTGAGCAGATGCTTCATAGTCAAGTATATGAACAGTCTACACAAGCCTTCAGTCTTCCTAATTCCTTTTCTGCTATAGTGTTATTGCGATTACTTACACTACAAAATCCTACAGTCTCTAAAAGAAAATTTTCTTAAGAACAGAGTAGGAGCATACTGTTTGCCCTACTGAGCAAACTGTTAGAAACATACTGGTTTGTTTCTAACCAGTCCATAATGCCAGGGACACAAAAAAAGTTGATCCATCATGCTCTGTTGTCCTGGATGTCTTCACCTTCCTCACCTGAATCTACAAGTATTCTTGTAGTACTGTCTTACACAATTTAAACTGCCATTACCTGTAACATGTTGGCTGAATAGTACAATCCAAAAGGACACCAGTGAGAGCTATGACATAGAAAATAAGGTAATGAGAATAAAATCTACTTACAAAACTTATTTCTGATAAAGTTATAAAAAAAAATTAAGTGCCTGAAAAAAAAATTTGGAAATCTCTTTGCGTACAATAAAATAATGTTTAAAAATGTAAGTTTACATGTAAAGTTTGTTAGCTGAAGAAATGTTATTGGTGAAGAAAATATCTTCAGTGTTCTGTTCAGAGAGAAAGCACCTATTACACATTTAGGTGGCAGAACTCCAATAACAAATTAGGAGTCTAAAATTAGGAACAAATGGTCCACTTGACTGTTTCTAATTGAAGATTATTAACTTCTGGGAATGCTTTTTCTTTTGAAATTATCACCTCTGCTGCTGAGAACTTCATTTATGAAGGGAACAACTAGATCACCTGTTAAGGACATAGGAAAGTGAATAACCAGGGAAACATTCATAATGTACAGTCAATTGTGGAGCATTCCTAAGAAAATCAGACCTGAAGTGTCTAATTAAAGCAATCTGTGAAAGCCGTTAGCTTAGAGCTCATGGAATTCTATGGAAGAAATCCAGACTGGTTCAACCACTGTTAAGCAGTGACTGTAAATCACCAATTATTAAATGACTGCTCTAGATACTGCTTTTAGTGTTGGTGACACCCAAGCAGACATCAAATCTGAAAGTGTTTTATCCATGTTCTCTTGCTTTACTATTTTAGGAATGTAAATATTTCCCTACTGCTATATTGAAAGACATTGGCGTAGGAGTTTGATTTTTCTTTTAAATATAGCAAAGGACTTGGTTGGTAACTGTGAGGAATATCAGAAATATAACTGAAATATATAAACATGAAATTAATTTATCAGTTGGAGAGGCACAGTACATGTAAACCTTTCTTGAATCCCTTAACCTAAACGGATTGCCTCTATCTATGAAAGTGGTGTTAATCTCAATGCCTCTTCTGGTTTCGTTTTTCTTTAGCAAACCAAAAGAATTCCAATTAGTTCCAAACCTTACCAATTAGTTTCAGCTAAGACTGACCTTTTATCATGTGGGAAATTGCAATGTGCATGTAAATTTATCACTGAACATCAAAGGTTTAACAAGCTGCTGTCATCTCTGTTAATCCTGTTTTGCTACTGATGTCATGTGTGAAAGTCAGGACCAACCCAGAGAGAAGACAGCTCACGCAGTTTTTGCAAAGAGAGCAGACTTCTTGTACTGGTTCTTAGAAAAAGACATAGGTAGGTCCAGGTCTGAATCAGAGGTTACCGCAGAGCAGAGGCGCACCTTTTTTTTCTTTCTGGGCCATTGCGTACCCTTTTGAACTTCAGATATTGCATATGCATTTTAGATGAGTTCTGCTTCAGATTTGGAAAGTTTGAAACTGCCTTCAGTAAAATGAGTGGTAATGCCTGCAAAAGATGCAGAAGTGTGGTGAAGAAGGCAGGTAGTCACTTTCTCTAAATTTTTACTTAGAAATTACAAACCCCAGCCTATGACTATGCCATTATGCTACTGAGAATTCATTATGTTATTGAGTATTGTGTGCGGTTCTGGTTCCCTCACCCTCTTGCTCTCCCACCATGGTTCCCAGCTAAGAAGTTAATAGTATTAAAAAAGATAGGAGAAAAGTGATAAGGAAGATCAAAAGAATAGAACATATGCACAAAGTTATGGAAAAATTAAAGAAGATAAGGCTTTTCCACCTGGAAAGCAGACAACTGCAGGGTGATATAACAGAGGTTAGAAGTTGTTGGAGACTAGAAGTGCAATTGAGAGAACAATGTTTTCTCCTCTTGGTATCTGGTTTTGGTTACTACCTGTGAAAAGATAATGAGCTAATTTGACCTCCAGGGCATTCTTATGTTCTTGTGACATCTCAGGCTGAGACAGTAGTAGTTTATGATCATAAAGTGCATGGACAAAGCAAAGAAGCGTCCTAATACAAATGCCTGTACCTAAAATGTGAACTAGTCTCTTATAATTTTTTTCTGGAAGAAGCTAGATACAATACACAAGGCAAATTCTAACAAGAAACATACTAAATTATTGCTGAGAGAACTAGAAATCTGTTTGCTGTGTGAGCAGATCTTTAGTAGGATTAATCTGTCAAGCATTTTATAAGAAGTGAAAGATGATAGGGTCTGCAGACTGATTTCCCCTAATTTGTCATTTATCAAAATTACAGCCCCAGTTTTGTGAATTCCCCTGTGGTACTAGCTAGCCCATCTTTCAAGGTGTGAAAGCAATAAAAGGGAAGCAAAGTCGTACCGCTGCCCCACCTGGATTTCCTGTTTGGCTTTTAAAGGTGAATTACATAGTAACCATTCTAAAAGTGCATTCTTCTTGACCGTCAAGGGACCCTAGGAATTCTCTGACTTTCTGAAGCACAGGAACCCATGGATTGTCTAAGCTGCTTCAACTAAAAGCGGTTTAAATAGCATATTTAGCTTTATTTTGTCATAAACCCATATGGATGAAAGGTAACATTTATATGAAAGATACTGTTAAAACAGCTTGAACCAGATACTGACCATTTACTCAGTTTTTGCCCAGGTGAAGTTATCATTCATTTCACTAAGAACGTAAACTGAGCAGACATAAAATTTGAGGTTTGAAAGACATGTAAAGAAAATGTTGCTATTTCCAGCCTATAAATGCCTGAAAATAAGCCCATTTGCAAACAAGTTAATTTTGTTTTATTTATACAATTGTAAAGGTTAAGAGCCATTGTAGTTTATTGGTTTGATGCTTATGGTTCTTCAACACTTTAAAAAAATCATTCTAAATTTTCTCTTCCCAAAATAATGAAGTTTTGTGATTAAAATTTTGTGGTGTGAAGAGATAAGGGAAAGCAAACAGAAATTATTTACTATTCATGAGGAGTCTCTTCTGATAAAGCAATATGCTCCTTATCTGTTGATTTAAAAGATCAAATGAGGTACTCAGGTTACATTTCTGTTTTGGTTAAGTAAGGTCAAATAACCTTCACCTCTGTACTCTCACCTTCCAATTTTTGAATGATTGTGATAAATTAGCCGTTGATAGGGATCAGTCTTACTGAAACTATAACTTGAAATCTTTCAGAATAGATGTAGATAATTTTGTCAGCACTGCTTACTATGAGTGCAAGTGAAAAAGGGAAATAATTATTGTGTAAATACTGTGTAAAGATCATCCCAAAATTTAATTGCCTGTAGTCAGATTAAAGCCCAGTATTTCCCCACTCAATAGAATACCAAACTTTACAATTTGAAGTTAATTTCTTGGCATTATTGAAAATAAGCTGGAGAATTATTATTATTATTATTATTATTATTATTATTATTATTATTGATGATGTTGTTGTTGTTGTTATTATTATTATTAACCTATTCAGAGCTCTGTCCAGCAAATACTGTTGTACATGGGCAAGGCTTGAATTCGTTTGACTCATCAGAATAAGAGTAAGACTCTGGAATGTATCCAAAACAGGATTTCTGTTCTGCAGTGCTGTGGGTTGTACCACTTCTGTTCTAGGCACCTGCTCTGCAACCCAGTCCAAGATGAGTTATGACACTGAGCCTTCTTATTTGATGCATGGACAAAATGAGATGTCTCAAAGAGGAATCAGTCCATCTCAGACAGCCAAGTTATGGAACATTTATCATGAATATGCCCAGGCCAGACTGCTCTATTTGACCAGATATCCTATCTGAAAGATATGGGTTAAGCTCTAAGATGATTGCACAGGATGCAATTTTCCCCCTGTTAAAAAGTGTTCATGCCCTTCCTTTCTCCCACTTTTGATATAAACAGGCAGTGGTGGTACAGGCAAGCTCATTTTTGCATAAGTGATATTTTCTCCTTTTTTCCTGGTGATTAGAGATCTCATCTAATTGACCTAGATTCAATTATTTCCCCTCTATGAGTGGAGTAATATGTAGAGAATAGTTTAGATCCCTTAGTTTTCTACCTTTCTCAAAACAGCCCTTAATATATTGATCTATATACTTGTGTGTAATTCTCCTGTGAAAGCTGTGCTGTTGTAAAGAATTAAAAATTCACCAAACCAAAATAGAATGAAAATGAGTAGGATTCTGTAGTCTAGTTTCAAATCGCTTACTTACATTCTGGTTCCTGATCCAAGAATCTGTGTCCATGAGAATAGCATCTTCCTACAGAGCTTTACAACCTGTGGCTCCTACTGATCAGTGACTAACCAATGTGAGATAGGCAAGACCACTTTCTGGAAAAGAGGTGATCAAGGTTTTCAAGACCACCTTCTGAATTCTCCTCTAAATAGTTTGAGTGGATGAAACTGGCAAGGTTATATGGGCTTTTTCTTTCCAAGGATTCCCAGATGGCATAGATGATGTTCTGAATGCCTTAACTGAGCCTGGCCTAACATAGCCATCTCTACATAAGCCACAAAGGTTGCTTACTGTTCCATTATCATGCCAGTCTTGGTGGACATCAAGGTAGACTAATGGACTTTTCAGCAGGCTCCACCCAAAAGGTTCCTAAGTCCTGTTTCTTCTCTAACTCCAGCCCCATAATTAAAGGGCAGAGTTGCATCTTCTTTCCATGCAGAAACAGGATCATTTGCTAACTGTTAAGACAAAGTCATGCTCTCTCTTGCAAAACTTAATTTCTGGCACCATTAATTCTGCTGTGCAGAAGGGAATACTGCAACAATAGCCTGATGAGTAGAGCATTCTTTTCTGGGAGGTCAGATTTTCAAGTATACATATGAATCTCTGTAAGCTGGTGATGATGGCACTATGCAATCTGTGAAGCATACTGGTGATAGGAGTAGAAGTGAAAGGGTATCAGTATTTTAAAAAAGAGATGCCTGGAATTGCATTTTCTGAGAGATCCAATCATGTTGGCTTTTGTTAAGGAAATTCAGAACGCACGTACAGTGTTAGGTACTAGAGGAGATGCAGCATAGCAGTTCTTGGATCCTACCCCGTCCTGGAACAAGGTATAAACCAAATTCCTCAGACTGTGACAGTTTAAGGCAGCAATGAAAGTCTAAACAAAAGGGAATAGAGTCAACTGCTGGGGAAGTGACAAGTGGTACAAAATGTGCCCTTATGTTCCTCCAGTGCCTAAAGTGTTTGAAATAAGTATTGTATAATGGTGTATTCTATTAAAAAAAAAAAGAGGTTCTTAATCCTGCATTTAAAACAGATTTGAACAGTAGGCAATAAACAAGCCTTGGGCACGTGCATTGAGCATTGAAAATAAAAGAGTGTAATTAGGAACCATTCTTTAAGAATTAGCCATTGATAGAAGTACCACTAAAAAAAAATAACAGGTAAATTGAAGACTATGATCCATGATACACAAAGGGGAAAAATTCAGTACTCAAATTTCCTAACATCTGGGTGTTTAAGTTTCTTGTTATTTTGACATGCTTTTAATGTAATTGGGCATGTAAGATGTACAAAATTAATTAGTCTTCCTAATTATTATCTGGCAATAAAGCACAGAGTATGAGGTGGGTTTTTCTGAGCATCTTGACTGAAAAATTCACACCACCGCTTATCCGGCAGAGATACCTTGTGTTAATGTATCCCAGATTAAAAAAAGTAATAAAGTTGAATTTGCAGGGATGGAAAAGAATGTTCTGTACCCAAATTAATGGAATTGGATCATAATATTATGTTCTATAATCTACTATTTTGGGAAGCTTTTATAAAACCAACAATTTAAATTAAGGCACTTAAATAAACATCACAATTCCTATGCTTAGCAATATTAATTAATTTGAAAATATTCTCCTGGATAAAGAATTAAATTTTATTTACTTCCTTTTATGGAACATAATGCCATTTATCAATACCTGATGAGTAAAATGACAGGAGCAGAGAAACTCATCAGATAAGGAGTATAAACGTATTCTCATAGATTGTCTCTGAATCCTTTTACACTTTTTTTTTCCCTTTTAGTTCTAATAGGTAATTCAGCTGTAAATCATGAAGTAAACTTCTGTTAATATCTTCTAAGAATTTATCTGATTTAATCAAAGCAAACAGTTCTTAAGCTGCTTCCAGGTGAACAGCTTCCTGGTGAACTTCCAGGTGAACTTCCTTAACAGTCTGTGACAAATACTTTTAAAGAATGCAAGCCATCAGAGAGGATGGAATTAGGTCTTGAGACTGTACCATAGAAAAGAAGGAAAGAAAAAGGCAGTAGAGTTACTTGAAAACTTAATTAAATCTTATGTGTTTGTAAATACAGCATTTATATAATATCAAAGCATCATATTTATTGATATTTCATGTTTTTTGTTCTTTCTTCCTTAAAAGCACTTCAAAGTGTCCTCCATATATTTATAAATATTTCAAATGCTACTTTTGGTGAAGTACATGCAGCTTCTTTTTATTGTCTGCTTAATGTTAGTACTTCCTTTATTCGCAATATTTCAGATGAAGAACTTGTGGAATAGTAGTAATCAAAACATGTTTGTTGTTTGTTCTAAATGATCTATTGTTTGTTGCTTTATAAAACCCTTTTTGCAAACTCAATGAGTTAACAGGTAATTTGAAAATAAAAAAGATCTGAACTTAATAGAAATTGTAACTATCTATCAAAGCAAAGTTAGCATTTTGAAACAGAGTTCCTAAATGCATTGTTTTCTCAAGATACTAATCAGAGAACATGAGCCAAGTTCAGTATAATAGAAGCTTGTAGCAGGAACTACAGTTTTAGGTTCCTGCCTTCTGTATTAAAATTTTCAGTAGTTCAAAGGCATTTTCTTAAACTTGAGTTGCTCATGAATTATTTTGTAATAGAAACAATGTTGTGTAGCAATTTTTCCTTAATAAATATGAAGTGTTAAAAGTCCCATGGTATCAGTAACATTAGCATTTAATCACTTATGTGAGGGACAGAGCTAAAGGTGCCATTCAAAAATGCTATTAAATTTGTGCCTACATTCAGCAAAGTACAGATCTTACTTTCATTAGCATATTGGAAGAAAGGATTTTAAGGATCAGGTGTACAAAAGACACACCAGACATGGTATATAAAATTGATTCTGCTCACATTTTCATGCATCCATCAGAATGAATTATTTTATAAAATCCTGTAAGGTCTTTCTAGCAAGGAATATTTACTTGAATGTTATAAAGTATAGTAATGCATCTAGTTCTGAATGTGTCTGGAATTGAATGAAAACTGGAATAAAATCAGTCATCCTAGCGAGAAAGATTGCCACATGAATTTAGGGATATTTTTATTTCCGTTCATTATCCCAAGTCAATAGCTTTCAAACCGCATAGCACTTTGTTACAGTTGACTTTCTTTTACTTTCTATTTTAAGGTATCTTAATTCTGTATCTAGTACAACATGAATTCCACTGCATAGCTAAGGGAAGAACTTGACTTGTGGAACACAAATTAAAAGATGATATGTCAAACAGAAAAGAAGGATCAGGCATATGTCACATGTCACCTTCTGGAATGTGATTTATAAATCAGGTACAGTTCATAATGTAAGGAAGATCAATACCCTATTTGACATTTTTCCAGTGCCAGCTTTGATCATCTACATGTTTGTTTGAAATCTCAATCATGAAGTGAACCATACTGAATTGATCAAGACCACTTCAGCATCCATCTCACACTTTCTATACTATTTCCAACTAATAAATCACATAAGGTCTTTCAAGAGTTGCTTTAGTGTACAGTCATTTCCTACAGCTCTCTTTTTAATATTCTAGTTGATCAGATATTAAATAAAAATGTCAGAAAAGAAACATAAAATTAAAACTTTTTACAGTACCTTTATTCACAGCTGCAAGTTAGTGTTTCCAAATGCATTTCCAAAGTCTGAAATTTTTCCCCAGTCAAAAATTTACATTCCAATCAGTTACTAATTACATTCAATTGTAGCATCATTTATTTCTATATTTCTTGTCTAATTCTTGAGCTTTACTTGACACTTCTGCTTCATATTTTGTTTCAAATACAGTTGCTGTCATCAGTTCTGAAATACGGGCCAAACCTACTCTTTTTTGGACTTGAATCTATATCCATTTCTTCTGTGCAGCTCCTTAGGCATGCTGTACCATCACCATCAATGTACCATGACAGAATGCGAACTGCTTAGTTTTCTCTTGAGATCTCGTCCACCCTCCTTCCTTCATTAGGAAAAAAACCTCTTATACTCTCCTCTTCTGAAGCTGTCATCTCAGTATTATGCTTGAATATCTCCCTTTTTTGCATTTATATAGGACTGTTACTTCCTTTATAAAGTCATGTTATTTTCTTTATGAAACAAATTTGTCACTCTGCTGTCAAAAGTGCTGGTTAGTAATCACTTGAATTCCCACTGCAGTGTATTCTCTATTTCACCCATTGCCATGTTACTTGATCTCCAAACTACACAAAATCCTTGCAACGATGCTCTTATTTTTTGAAGCTTATTGATTTTTGGCAACCTCTTTATGACAGCTCTTACTGAATATACACAGCTTGCTGGCTGTTGAACAGAAATCTGTATTTCTCATCTTAATGTTAAAATATTATCTTGATCATCTTTTTTCTGTAAGGCAAAAGAACATTCCCTGTAATTTGATTCAACTTTGTGTCCAGCCTTTGACAATGGAAGCATTATCAAACTTATGAAAAGTCAACCATTCTTGTTTTCAAGACTATTCAACTTGACCGTATAAAATTAAGACTATACTTTGTAACTACTGAGACCTTTCTGAGTGTGTGTTACTTACTGCAGTATCTGGGCAATTGACAATTTGAAGAAACTGAGCTGAAGTGTATTTCATTATGCTATTATAATTTGTTTTGGCAAAGATGATTGATTTTTATTTTTACAGTCAGTGTAGGGCAATATTTAAACAAAAATGTTTAATTAACCTGAAGAACAAATAAAATAACTCTTTAACTCAACATCTCATCAAAATTGGCTTGTCCAGAAATTGCAGGAGTAGCTATTTGGTCTCCGGGACATAAGTTTGGCAGTCAAGATCTAACTAAGATTCTGGCTTTTGTTTAAACCATGTTGTGATCCTGGGAAATACTTTGTAATTTTTTTCTCCATCTATAAAGTGAGGATAAACATAATCTTTTTTGGTAAAATGTCACATGGTCTACAGACGGGAAGTGGTGTGTAAAAGCTAGGTAATTATTATTCAAATTGTGTATAACCTACCATTTTGTTATTTTATACTCTAGCTCACACTATTCCGCATTCAAGCTAACAGCAACATCTCCCCTGCCTATCAGTCATCACAACCTTTCTGCTTGTTTTTGTCTAAGATGGGGGTAAAAGTTCACTGCTAAAGCAAGAGTACAGGCTGGAGGGCAGAGTGTGCTGCAAGCAAAGGAAATGTGTTCCATGATCAGCAGCCTCCCAGAGATCCCGGGAGACCCTGGTAGAGTGTAGGTCACGGAACCCCAGTAAGATTTCACAATACAGAGTGGAATTTGCACAAATCACTGCTGTCTGCTGACAGTAAATAACACTTTTCTTTGCTACAGGTTTGCCTATGAGGGAAAGCTGGATGAAGAATGACTAATCCCAACTCATTTTTTCACTAGTGTATTAGAGCTTCTGTAGCATGCAGTTAAGGTCCCTGCCTTTGTTTTTGGCCTCACAAGCAACTGTGGGTGCACTTTTGATTTTTGGACCTTTATGCATTTTTTCTGGAATGAAGTGATAGAAATATCACTAAGTTACCAAAACATAACCATTGAGCTGTGAAATATTTAGTTAGTTAGTTTTTGTCACTATTGCTTCATTGCTGAAAATCAAGCAAGTAGTTGGGCAGAATTTGTATATAACAAATTCTAACAGTACATAGCTCAATAGAGGTATGTTTTCTTAAGTTATGTATTTAGAAATAACTTGCATTCAAGAACTGTGAGTTTTCTGCTACAATTCCTTAAAACATTTTCTTCAAGCAATCCTAGAAGCAGGATTAAAAGCATTGCTCTACTGTGTCTTGGGATACCACTGATAGGAAGAGTCTGGAACTAGAGGAGTGGGTTACAGACAGCTTCACCAAGCCACCAGACATAATCCAAGAGCAAAAATGCAAGCCTCTGTTAATAAAAAAACAGAGTAAAACAGCTTCCAAGCCCCACTTCTCATCTGAAACATGATATGTCATGATTGCTTTTAAAGGTACGATTCAATTGCCCTTGCATAAGCATTTAGTGCCCCTAGATGCCCTAGGGTATCCTGCCTGGCCTTCAGCTGCCACTCTAGATGGCATGGGTATCCCATAAACCGATAAGCATAATCTAACAGTGCAGCAGCGATATCTTGGATACCCTAGGGCATTTCAGGTGGCAAAAGATACATCTATGTGAGCAACAGAAGCAAGTCCCATGTATTTTTCTTTTCCAAAAGCATTTGCCATTTTAAAAGGAGGAAGGAAGTACTATACTAGTTTCTAACACAGTGATATATTTGGCTTTATGCAAGTCACGTTCAGAAGATACAGCTGAAACCAAAGCCCAGAGAGGTACCATTTGACCTACAGTATGGTTTACATCAGGTTTGCCTCCCGCGTGCTAGTTTCTCCTAAGTAGTTCTATCTTTAAATTTTGCTTAAAAAATCTGTAGTTTTCATTCAAAATTGTAATGAATAACAAAACCCTACCAGAATGAATTTAATCATTTAAGCAGAAAGGCTATGATATTTATGCTAATAAAGAATCATACAATATTTAATGTAGAGAGGTGTACACTGAATCTGCAGTAAGTTCTCTGATATTTCATACAGGTATTCAACTGAATGTCAGCAAGTTGCTGTCATGTCTACAAACTGCATAATAGTTTCATTCCTGTAGTGTCTTTGTCCTGTGCTAGAGGAACATGTGTGCATGTGTGTGTACATATTATATTTGGGATCAATAAGTATGTGATGTTTTTGGTGTGTGCTTTAAAAAAGAACCAGATACAACTAAGTATTTTGCATGTTAATTTTGAATAGTTTTTTTTCCAGTCACTAAGTGTGCCAGTCTGATTTAAAGTAGTTTAGCATTTCAGATACTGATTATAACTTTGAAGTCAGAACAGCTAATGCTTAAAAGTTAGCATAGTTTTAAATGCTTTGGTGGGTTCAGTCCCAACTTCTGTCATTCATGTGTAGAATTCATATCCACTGAAACAAAAAAAAATTATATTAAAATATTGAGGCATAATTTGACACTGAAGGATTGTATGCTTAACTTTGGGATTTGAAGTTTTAAAAATAGTTGTAGCTTTAAAAACCTTTGAAAAAAACATGAAGTAAGTTTTGAAATAAACTTCCTATTAGTAAATACCAGAACAGCAAAGAAAAGTCCATAGCATTACATATATCTTGGACTCTTCGGCTTGTAACCAACCTGTTCTTAATGGAAGCATAAGATTTTATTAAGGCAAAAAAGGTTAATGTTAATTTCTATTGCAAATTGTCTAATTTCTAGATCTGAAGAGGTAGATATATGGCTCTTCTTTTTTCTTAATCATACCTTAAGCTAGATCACCAATACTGTTTTTGTTCCTAATTGAGATTTCTTGGGGAACATAGGAATTGAGTTGACTGCCAATGTTGCTAAAACATCTGGGAATGCCTTGTCATTACAGCAGATCTGACCAGAGTTGACTTACAGAAATTCTTTTGGTCTGTTTAAGACAGTCAGAGCTCTAGAACTAAAGCTCAGCTGAATGCCCCAGATAGGTTTATAAAATGGTATGAAATAATGTTTCTTATTCAGAACTTACTTTCCTTGTGCTTGGTGAAGTATTGAAGGCTCACTTTGAACAAAATGCCAGCTTCTGCCCTTGATGATGCTTCTTCAATTGTGTCCTCCTATTGTGCTTCATCAGTAGAGTATTTCAGGAGGATGTCTAAGTAAAAAGGGAAAGGTTGACAGTGCTTTTCCCATTTTATGATAATCTAAGATGTATTTCCAGTCAAGGTCTCTGTAAAAAGTATATAATGGCTGTTACATATATCAAAAAATAGATCTTTCTTTGTGATTTAATTAGAACTTTACTCTCCAGAATGTAATGTATCCATTCAGGATGAACCACCAGATGTGTTTCAGTATTAGAATATTAAAAATCCACAATGTGCAAGCCAGAGCATATGGTTTGTAGGAATTAGTGATGATATGGTATTAAGGTAGGTATAGAAGTCTAGAAACCTGCTTCTCTCCAAAAAGGGTAAGATTCATGTGGAAAGTAAGCTTATTTATTCAGGAAAATGTAAATAAAGTAGAAAATGTTTTAAAATTAGAAACAGATCCATATTTCAGATTCAGATTTGAATATGCATGTCCTTAAAAATCAGGAGTTTGTGTCTAGATGTATGGGCATGATTTTTCTAAGAATCTTAGATCGCCAATACTGAATACCAAATATCTTTATTTGGAGATTAGAAGTATCCACATACAAGTCATTCAGTGCAATGTACCGTAATACCCTAAATTTGCCCATCAAATTTCTCTCAATTCAATTTTTAGTGTTGCTTCTGGATACAAAGAAAAACTGTAGTTAGTGAGAGTTCCATACTCAGTAATTTTTGGTAGTTTAGTAAGGATGAAACACTAAGAAAGGTTGCAAAAATTTCAGCTGTCTAGCAGAATGTAGAATTAACCTTGTTCTCACCTTAAAATGGCATGTTAAAGAAAATGCCATTGGTGGCTTACTGGATAGGGAAGTTTTTCCATTCTTTTGCTGAAGAAGGAAGCTTTTTCATTCTTTCATGTGTATGGCGGTCATTTGGCAGAACATAAAACACATGAAGATCAGAAGTAGCTTTGTAAAATCTTCTTATTATCCCCTTTTAAAACTCATGTTTTAATCTGTTTCGAAACAGACAGAGGTACAGTTAAAAAAATTCCCTGTAGCATATCTTGAACAAACTTTCCATGTTTGTTATTCCAGTCTAAGCCATGAAATACTGGACCTCCACAAAGTTTTTCAAAGCAGGTGGAAATACAAAACTTTGTGTTAGAAGATTTTATTTGTTTTTAATAATCAGTTATTTGATTCTGAGTCATGGTGGTGATGGTATGAGGGTTGCTTCTTGAGCACAGTCCTCATGCATGTTGACTTTCATTAAAGATTAATTAACATAGGGATGTGATGACTGGCAATATCATCACTGCAGGGTATGGCAGTGGACAGACAGGAGTACTGAGTGTTGCAGAATAGCAAGTGTTCCACTGTACAGAAATAACAAACAAATCCCTTCCTGTTACATCAACACTGTGCCTTAATATTTTGAATTTTTGTGATGTATGCTGTAAGTTTCAACTTTTGCAAAGACTCTCCAGTTACTTTTATTTATTCAGTAAAGATAGTCCAACATTTTGATTACAGTTTTCTTTGTAGAAAAATAGCTTAATTAAATCTGTGATTTCTTTCAGGGTTAGAGCATGTGTGGGTGATAGATTTGGCTGCCCACTTTCATTTGTTTTTAAGTGACAGCAGGTTGGGTTGGCTGGCTGATGTATCAAAACCACATGGCAAAAAAAAAAAGCATTTATCCTGTTCATTGCAAGACTGCTGGCATTTCATTTCAAGTAGCTTAATTCAGTCAGGAAAATCCCTATGAATTAGCTCTCCTTAAACTGTTTTGTTTTTTTTTTTTTGTTCGCATTCATTATTATGTGTATCTATTCCCTGGTTTTTAGGCAGTTCTGTTTCTTGGCTGTATTGGCAATGCAACATATGATTATTAAATTCCTTGCAAAGGCACTCCAATAACAGTTTTCTGTCTCTTTCTTTTACAGTTTGTCATGCATCAGGCACAACAATATCTAGTTGATCTTTAGAATACAAACCATTGTGCTCCGTGTGGGTGAATAGACCAGATTTTTTTTGCAGGTTGGAGCAGTGTGAGAAGTTAACCAGGATCTAGTTTGGGTTGTTTTCTTGTTCCAGGTTAGAACAGCTTTGGGTTTGCTCTAACAAGCACCCACTGAAGGGAGCTCTCAAAACTTTTGCCATGAGTCCTGGCAGAGCTTTTCTACATTCGTCTGTCCAAAATCTGCAAAAGTGGAAGTGTAAGCAGGCAAAACCAGACAAGTCAAATATTTCCAGAATGGAATTAAAGAAATCTAACAAGCTAAAAACCCCTTTACAATGTCACAGCTGATATTTTGTACTGGGGTAATGAGTCTGAATGACTAAAACATATCAGATATGCGAAAGTGCCTAAATATTAGCACAGGATTGTTTATGCAGTATTAACTACTTTTTTATTTGTTCATGGTTTCCAACAGTTAATCACATCTTTGTGCTTTTTCATGTTTTTAGAAGCTGTGTTGTGCAACAAAATATGGTATTGTGCAACAAAATTAGTACTGAATAAACAGAGTTTAATGCAGTGTCTTAGAAATGATGACAAATTAATGCGCGCATTTCTGAGCTTAGTTCACTTTTCAGCATACTTTATTTTCTGTAGGATTAACATATATGATTTTATGTGATGACAGATTATCAAAATAACCTCTCTTCTCCTGCCCTTATATTTCAACGTTTTTAGTAAACGCCAAGTTTTGGGATCTATTATTCCACCAGACTTTTCAAAAATCACTAATAAACTAGCTATTTGTTGAGAGGAAGAAAAAGTGGTTTATAATCAACAAAAGAAGTCGGAAGTCTGAATATTCAAAGCCAGGTAAAGCCTGATAGAAGTGGCTGAAGTAGAATATTATTAATGGAAAGAAATGAATTGATAACAAAAAATATGTTTTCAAAGTATTATTTTCTTCTGTATGTAATGTAAACATTCCAAATCCAAAACAGATGTAACTGATGCTAAATCAATTTCTGTACATACTTTCCTTTCAGCTACTTTGAAAGTGATGTGATTTCTGCTTAATGAAAATTGGTCCAAGAGCAGAAAGACCATTTCATATGGCCCTAACTCCTGTAGTATAATTTCTGAGCTGTTTACTGTCTCTGACTGATGATACAAGCATTATCTGAAAGAACTTTAACATGAAATGGTGTTAGTGCAAAAAATCTGTTAGAAATTGTAAATTATTGATAAAGGGAACTAAGAGGAAGGTCAAAGCTCTAGTGGACTGGCTGTAGAACACAAGCAGAATCTAGTCTTAATACACTTTTTAGTAAATAAATTGGTATGCTTTCAAAATTATACAATCTTGACAAATTGACATATCCATACTGATCTACTACAGACATTATTCTTTTGATTGTTTTATTTAATTCAGTGTGGGGTTTTTCGTTGTTGAATTCTTATCAGAGTAACATATGGGAAGTGCAGAGTTTAATACTAGAAATATTTATTAAAATCTATCCTGGATAATCAAACCAACCATGTAGGCTGATTAAGAAGAAAAGGAACTTTTCATACATATCTAACACGCTCCACTTCCATAAACAGTCAACATTTTTCTGTTAAAATCTTCTTATAGACAAAAGCTACATATTTAAAGCTTTTGTGTGTGAAACTATGTGATTTCATATATATAAATAAATACATATATAAAATAACCCAATAAATACAAATATTCCATTGCAAAAATTATCAGTTCAAGCAAGCACAATGAAAGGACATAATTAATTAGCATTCCAGATGAACTTCTAAATTACTGTAACTTTCCTCACATTTACATTTCCTTTTTTGTTTTTTTTTTTTCATTTTGATCAATTTGGTTGACATACGGGGATGAAAAATGCTGCCTTTTGAGTTGTAAAAACCTTATTTGTATACAGAAGAAAAACATAAGTCTAAAAACGTAGAATTAACTAAATAGAATACCTACATACATGTAGATCATCTGTGAGTTCTGAGTGTACAGTTTCCCAGAAAGAAACCATTTCGACTGCTTTCGGAGTAAAAGTATCAGAACTGAATGTAAATGTGGAGATTGAACTGGAAAAAGCTGCATGTATAAAGGAGTATTTATCATGCATGGAATCTTTTAAGCTGAGTGTGTGAATGTTTTTCATCACATGAAGTCAGGTAGATGAGCTACATTATGTGGAATAGCATGCATTTATCTCTAGATACACAAGCATAAATTAACAAATACTGATATTGCTAAAATTATTCTAGATTTTCAAGTTTTATTAATCTTGGCAAAATAAACACCAGTATACTTCATATTCACAACATATATATTATATACTAAACATCAGGTAATTCTAATTTCCAAGTTTTACTTAACTGTATTATCTTTATTGCATTAGACCATTACATATTCTAAGCTCTTAACACATAAAACCAAAGCTGTAAGTGCAAGCATGTGGAAGTAGAAGTTTATTAGTACATACAGTACATTAGTACATTAAAGTACATATACTGCATGCTTTGGGAACTTAATATCCTTAAAACTCTATTTCAATAAACGTACAATCAGTGAAGAATTTGGATAAAAAGTTACATATTCTGTTTCATCATATTGGTGGATCCTATCAGAAGTATGAACAAAGTGTATTTCATGTTGTTGTTGGATGTGTTGTTTAATACAGAGGCCATTGAGTGTTGATTCCTAATTAATCCCTGTTAATTACAAGGTTAGAGAGTGAGTGGAAGATGAGCTGAATAAAGTTTGCTAGAAGTTGGTTTAGAGTACCCATATGTCTTTATGGGTGTTCCTGGACATAAATATGTTTGCATGTTCTGTGTCATGCAAATAAAGAAGATGAAGTTAATCTCCCCTAACATTTATATGTCCACCTCGTAGCCTGTCATGTGAACCTCTTTTCATAGTCAATGGCTGTTAGTCAACATAGTCAACAGAATCTGGAGTCCACTTCATTTTACATTAAGTTGGCAACTATATTTGGTTAGATGAATCACACCCCAAAAGTACCTGTTTCTTTCCATGGAACACAGACCAAGTTGTGATTGACTAGTCCAGATGTTGTCTGTGCTGTACATGCCCGTGCTCCAGGGAGACAAATCCTGTGCGGTGAATCTGAGTTACGTGAGTGAATTAGAAGTTACATGCAAACTGTTGACTCAGCAGAGATTCTACAAAATGTTTACGGTTTGGATGTGCTGTACGTGTCCTGTCCAAGCGACCTGGGCATTTTCAGTACCTCATACCAAGTCCACAGGACTTCCTGTATGTATACAAGATATTGGCACTGCGTACATCAGGTTGATGAAAACCAAGATGCGAAAGGCCCATTATATGCGCCAGTCAGCTTGTCTGCAGATGCGTAGAAAACTTCTCTGGCATTTCTTGATATGCTGCAAATGCTCTACCACCTGAACTGTTGGACATCCTGGGTAAATGTCCATGCTGCCATGTTTTTCTCAGGCAAGGTTACCAAAAAAAGAATTATTCCAGGGAAACCCAGAATTATGTTCGCTCTTGTATATTTCCTGAAAAGCATACCAACTGTATAGATTTCAATTGCCCAGTTTCTAGCAGTGATTTCTCATAATGCAATATAAATATAATCACAAACATATAATAAGAAATAGAAGGGAAGGATTGATCTTGTGGAAAGGTAGTCATAAGTCCTCAAAACTAATTTTTTGTATTGGTTTTATAAACCACTGGAGCTGAAAAGCCTTGGAGACCTTTTTGGAATTTCTTGGCAGAAAGAATACAGTTGGCTGGGCCTAATAAAACACAAGGCATCTCAACTAGGTATGAATTGTTATCCTTAGAAAATCACTGGCCATCTGGTTGGGCATAATGTGCAATAAGCTATAGACATGGATGTAAAAATTAGCTTTAGAAATATTTTCTTGAAAATAGAACAGCCAAATATATGCTATAACATCAGTATTCACAACCAGAAGAGAGAGATGGAAACTTTTAAGGTCTGAACTCTACAGTGTGAAAACTAATTGAGGACAAACAAAATAATCTGTTCAGCTGAAGAGTAAATGAGCATACAAACAGGGTGAAACCCTCATTTAAACGCAGATGCTAAGGGATAGTACAGTAGCGCTTTAGATATAATTTACAGCCCTTATTAGAAATTATTGTGTATCATCTTAGAAGCTATGCAAAGATTATGTGATACAGAAAGACCCTACTTTTCTGAAAAAGAGAAAAAAGGATACAAAAAAGAAATTGCCTGTTTTCTTTTTTGCAAACTTTATTTTTAGAACTTTAAGTGCTCTTTGCAGTAAAGCAAATCCATGGAGCTATATAAAGCACTCAGGTAGTGCCAACAAGCATTTCTGTATAAAATCCAGATTATCCAAATACCCTATACGTATGTTTACAGTGATCATTTGCAAATAATGTTCGATAAATAAATGCTTGTAATTGATCCTTTGAGTTAAAAATGTAAAGTATTTGTATCATAATCCAAATTACTCTAAAACTGCATGTATTTCCTTTTCTTCTAGCTGCCTTCAGTGGATTTACATGGCTATGTAATGGAAATTAACAAGAAATCGCTGTTTATTTTCAGAGACCTTATGGACCTCAGCAGAAAAGGTATTGGAAATGGATACGTTTTCATTTTTGTGTTCTGATTTGAATAGGTGAATGAAGAAAGAATAGTTGTCAGTAAATGGAAAGTTAGAAATAAACTGACTGAAACGAACTGCAGCCCTCGAAAAGCTGTAAAACACATGGTTTTCCTTCAGATCATTTATAAGTTTGGACACACTGGGCAGGTCACAGGCAATCTGAACACATGCATCAGGCATTCTGCGTTATTCTGGGGGGGAGCCTCTCTGACTGTGCCTCATGTGCCAGGCAGGAACACTTCGCACTGCATGCAGGAGTCCTTTTCCCCCTCATTGCTGTGTCAGGTACCTGACTGGATCATCCTACATCTTTAGAATCCACATGCTCTAATTTTTGAGGGAAGCCAGAATATATTTATGTCTCAGGGGAGTGCAGAGGAAAAAGCATACGCAGGTCTTCTTCCAGAAGTTGAGAAGCGCTTTTGTGTTCCAGAGTTCTCTTTTCTCTTGTGAAAAGCAAACTATCCAAAACAAGTAGAGGATATGATTATAATCCTCATAAAGATAAAAGGTGTTAGCTATTATTGTCATTACCTCATAGTCCTCAGAGTCAGTTCTTGGGGATAAAAAACATCTGGGTCTCATACAAAATCATAAGTGAATTAATCTATTTGAGCAATTTGTTAAATTAAAGTGGGGCAGTGACAACAAAAATAAAGGAAATATGCTACCTCCCTGCTGTATAATACTCAGCATGGTTAAAAATTATTTGTGTTTTTTTTCCCTGGGAAATCAATACTACAAGAAAGAGAAATTCCTAACAGCTGAAGAGCAGTTTGTATGCCAGCATTCACCATATATCTGCAGATATGGGTATGTCCTGCCAGGCATCAGCATTAAACAGCTTGTAGCAGAAAATACTTTTCAGTATAGCAAAAGGCAGAAGGGGACTCTTATAGGGAGGTCTTTTATAATTTAAAAAGGAGTAAGATGTCTAAAGTTTTCCTTCTGAATATTGGTTGCAGTTGTTTTGGGCATAGGATACATTCTGTACAATATTTAGTTTGTTAAATTTGAATTTATGTGAAAATGAAGCAAAATGCTCACAAAGCATAAATGGTGAGGAAATGTAGATTTCAGTGAGGAACCCAAATTTATCTGTCAATTTCCTACCTACCTGTACTGCTATATACTCATCCTATGTTAAATCCAAGATCTCTGAAAACTGTAATGTGGACCAGCATCCAAATCTTGCAGATCTAGTCCCCGTTCATAGTAATTTGTTCCTTTCGTGATACATCCTTCACTCTGAGTCTCATCAGCAGAGTTGCTTAGTGTCGTCAGGATGATGTTAAACCCAAACACTGAATGCTATGGACTCATGAGTTAACTTTACTATGTCCAGAAGTCTCCTTTACATAAATAACATAAGCTTGGGGGGTAATGCTTCTGTCAGATGTTCCACTCATAATTTATGTAACTTAATCCTAAATTTCTTCCTTAGTTCTGTTAAGCAAGATAATACTGTACCTTATATATGTTCTACCTTATATATGTGGTACCTTATATATGTAGCGAATCATACACATGCACACACACATACATGCCAGAAAAAATGCTCAAAGTTAAATGAAAAGTAAGGAATAAGGAATGCAGAATGTTTTAGAAATCAAGGAACATAAGGAAGGCCCAGCATTTGTCTTTTTTCTGCATTTTTAGTGCATGGAGCACATACATGATGTTGTTAGGAAACATTGCACTAGGATAAATTTCTGGGTGCAACATACTGTCATAAAAGCATTAGGAGAAGTTTTTATTTATCAAAGTAAGGTCTGGAGAAAGGCCTTGGTCATCTGCACAGATTTGAACATTGTTGTAAAAGATGAGACATTTAAACCTTACATAGACGTTTGTGTTTAGCTAGAGACCTGGGATGAAGGGCATATCCACGCTTGAATGCTAGGGAAAATAATTGTCTACACTGATTAAACAGAAAGGTATAATTTGATTTGCCATATACATAGTGAAGAGTTCATGTGGTCATGATTTCAGGAACAGTTAGAATTGTTTTTATACAAGTTTGGCATAACAGAGATTGGTCTCAAGTAAGAACTCTAAAACTGATCCAAAATCAAATCCCTTCCTAATACTGATAGAAATTATTTTTCATTTGGACAAGAGGTTTAAGAGAAGATGAATGCATGCCTACTGCACCACTATAGACCATTTTCTTGTCCACTTATAATTTGCTGTTGTTTTTTAAGAAGAATTTTGCATTATTTTGCAGAGGAAATAATTTGTTTTATAAAATTCCATGGATATTTTTTTGTAGAGTTTACATTGCTTTACAAATTGTAGACAGATATTTTAACAGATAACGTATTCTATTTTTTTAAAGTAGCATAAACATAAAAGATAACTACTTCAAGATCTGAGCAACATAAATAAATGTTTTTTTAAACACTATACAAAAAAACCCTAGTAGTATTTCTCTGTAAGCAACTAACAAAACATTAAAAAAGCAGGGAAATAAAAAGAACTAGAAACTACAACTGTGTGGAAGATTCTTAATTTGGAAAATGGTGACTTGTAAAAAACCAACAATTTTTTAGTTAGTTTCGATAGTGGTTTGTGTGTTATTGAAAAGATCAGAATATGGGACTTCTGGTCAAAAAGAAAGTGAGGTCTCCTAGCAAGATGCGTACAAGAATTCAGAAGAGCTCTACTAAACTGATTCAAACCAAAACTTAAAGTTTCAGGTTTTCCAAATTCCAGTTGACTGTCAGACCACCAAGCTAATACACTGTTAAGGAATTCTGAATTACATTTTGGACTGCACCATATTGCAATCCTTTGCAGTCAGTAACGAACATATATCTTCAGTAGCCCCTACGTAAAACATTTTTGAAAGTAATGAGTGAAATGCACTTCAGTTACCATCTGACTATGGTGATTAGAATACGAATTTGGTAAGAGTTTCTCTTTCATGAAAGTAATGTGTGAATGCTCTATTACACCTGTTTCCTCTGTCATCCAGAATATAATATTTAGTAGTACACACAACTGGAAAGGGAACCCAAAGAAAATAAATGCTGTAAATTGAATGTTTACAGCACTTAATACCAGTGTCTCTGAGTAGACCTTAGAGAGCAGTTCAAATCAATTAACATTCTTTCTTATGATGAAAGCCAAAGGAATTAAATTTACTTTTTTTTTAAATTCATCTTAATAAACACCAGTTTAAAATTTGATGTCAAGAGTAATATCTTCTGCTATCACCCCATTATCTAGATGGAGCCTAAAAATTGTCTTTTTGCCAACACCCCTAATGTAACACATGGCTAACTTTTAAACAAAGGTCCCATTGCAAATATTTGTTGTGAAACGCGTATTACTGAAATTATTCAATTGAGAAAATACTTTGTATTATATGTTTCCCAATACCTTTTTAAGAAAAGTAGAAGAGTGAAGGAAAAAAAGTGCTGAATTCTGTAATTTATAAAAGTAACCTTGTGCATCTCTGCTCCCCATTTCTCTATTCTGAGTGCCTAGCAATGCAGTGAGTTTATCTTCACAGAACCAAGTGAAGGGGTAGCATGTTGTTTGTATATGCTTTTCAGGTGGAAGTCAAAAGCCTAGTATTATTTGCCTTCTCAAAACATGAAGCTTAGGCTCATGCATGTTCCGAACACATCTCTAATTAAGAGAAGCATGTCATCTCTCTACCACTTCTCCTCCCTTCCCCTTTCTTTTTCACCACTTCCTTCAGGTCCCATTCTTACTCTGTAGAGCAGATCCAGGGAACATTCACCCTCACCAAAAATCCTGCACCAAAGTGTCAGAGTGATACAGAGTTACAGAATCCCCTCTGAATGTCTGTAAGTCTTTTTAACACATGGCAGCAAACAGAATTCAGAGGATGGTCTTGTGGCAAAAGTGGTTCAGGAAATCTAGACTCTGATTATTTGTTTTTTCCACAGCTAGTAAATTACAGTGCACTTCAGTTCTTCCCTTGGAAGATACAGATAATATATCTTTTCTCTTAGGCTTTGTTTTTGTCTATTCTCTCATTGTAAATTCTAGAAACAAACCTGTCGTCTTGTATGTGCTTTCACAGTGCCTAGAATCAAAGCTTGCAATGGCTGTAGTTTCTAGCAGAGGTGACTTACAGCTTCTCAGGAGTGTCTCCTGAAGCTGAGCAGGGTCAGTCAGTGAGAGGCGGCTACTTCTCTCATGAGGAAGAAAAAAAGATGGAGCAAAAGCAGAGGACTGAGGAGTGGAGTACTCTGAATTAGGCTTCCTGTTGCCCCTGAAACTGGTACCAAGGTTTATTATTATTGGGAATTAGCTGCCTTCTCAAGAATAGCCACAGAACCCAGTGCATTTTGTCCCTTAATATTACAATCCAAGAGTTTGTCACTGACAACAGGCTGCTCATGAAAAGCAGGAAGTTTTTCTATTTATCAGGCATGAAAATAATGACTAGCCATGATAATATTAGAAGAAAAACAATTTATGTATGACAGTTCTTTGGCTTTTCAGTAAATTTTGAATTTCTTATACCTGTATACCACCTTTTTTTCCAAGGGTTCTTAATCATAGTGGTTTCATGTTGGGAACCAAAGTAAAATTGTACAGTAGAAGTGTAGAATAGTCCATGTAGAAGACTGGAAATATGTATGTGAGTGTGCTTGTACATGAACAAAAATGTAAGCTATAATGCTGTACATAGAGTCACAAGTTTCATTTGGCATAAAAGACACTTCAAAGGCTTGTTGAAATAGTCAGAATGACTTTAATCAGTTGTTTTCTAGTCACGCTGAGTATGATTTAGAGGACCAAATATTACTCTGCTTTAATAGAACTACCACCATTTAAATGCAGGAAGAAATTTCAGCAGGGTGAATAATCTTACTGCAGTGGTAGGGGGAAAGAAGGGCAGAGGTTTGGGGAGCAATGTTCCAGCACTATGCTGCCCAAATAACAACACAGAATATTTTGTAGTATGTACGTATATAGGAATATTTGCAGGACTGTGGCGGGTTGACCCTGGCTGGATGCCAGGTGCCCACCAAAGCTGCTCTGTCACACCCCCTCCTCAGCTGGGCCGGGGAGAGAAAATATAACAAAAGGCTCGTGGGTCAACATAAGGACAGGGAGATTCACCATTACCATCACAGGCAAAACAGACTCGACTGGGGGAAATTAGTTTAATTTACTACCAATCAAAATGACAGTAGGATAATGAGAAATAAAACCAACTCTTAAAACACCTTCCCCCCACCCCTCCCTTCTTCCCAGGCTCAACTTCACTCCCAATTTTCTCTACCTCCTCCCCCCCAGCAGCACAGGAGGATGGCAAATGGGGGTTGTGGTCAGTTTGTCACACATTGTTTCTACTGCTCCTTCCTCCTCGCATTCTTCCCCTGCTCCAGTGTGGGGCCCCCTCCACGGGAGACAGTCCTCCACGAACTTCTCCAAACTGGGTCCTTGCCATGGGCTGCAGTTCTTCACAAACTGCTCCAGCATGGGTCCTTTCCACAGGGTGCAGTCCTTCAGGAACAGACTGCTACAGTGTGGGTCCTCCATGGGGTCACAAGTCCTGCCAGCAAACCTGCTCCAGGCTGGGCTCCTCTCTCCACAGGTCCACAGGTTCTGCCAGGAGCCTGCTCCAGCATGGTCTCTGAGGGGAGACCTTATTGCTCTCTACAACTACGTGAAAGGAGGTTGCAGAGAGGTGGGTGTTGGTCTCTTCTCCCAAGTGACTAGTGACAGGACTAGAGGAAATGGCCTCAAGCTGCACCAGGGGAGGTTCAGGCTAGATATTAGGAAAAAGTTCTTTACTGAAAGAGTAGTGAAACATTGGAATAGGCTGCCCAGGGAGGTGGTAGAGTCACCCTCCCTGGAGGTATTCAAGGAGCGTGTGGATGTGGCATTGTGGGATGTGGCTTGATGGGCATGGTGCTGTGTGGTGTTGGGTGGGTTGGTTTTTGGTGTGGTGGGTGTTTGGGGTTTTTTTGTTTTTTGTTTTTTTTTTTTTAGGTTGGACTTGATGATCTTACAGGTCCTTTCCAACCTTAGTGATTCTGTGATTCTGTGATTCTATGGGCTTCCCATGGAGTCACAGCCTCCTTCAGACATCCACCTGCTCCAGCGTGGAGCCCTCCACAGACTGCAGGTGGGTATCTGCTCCACTGTGGACCTCCATGGGCTGCAGGGGTAGAGCCTGCCTCACCATGGTCTTCACCAGGGGCTGCAGGGGAATCTCTGCTCCAGTGCCTGGAGCACCTCCTCCTCCTTCTTCACTGACCTTGGTGTCTGCAGAGTTGTTTCTCTCACACATTCTCACTCGTCTCTCTGCTGCTCTTCCACAGCAGTTTTTTCCCCCCCTTCTTAAATATGTTCTTCTAGAGGCACTACCACCGTCACTGATTGACTCGGCCTTGGCCAGCAGTGGGTCTGCCTTGGAGCCGACTGGCATTGGCTCTGTTGGACATAGGGAAAGCTTCCAGCAGCTTCTTACAGAAGCCACCCCTATAGCCCCCCCACTACCAAAACCTTGCCACGAAAACCCAATACAGGTATATACAGATACATATACACTTCCTTTCCTCAAGCAGCAGGAGAAGAGTAATAAGTTCTTCCTGCCGCCTTTTTTTCCCCACTTGGTGTGTTGACGGCAATACAGAGAGAATTAACAAAATGTTTGATGGACTTTTTTGATGAGAAATGTTTTAGGGCTGCCAAGTCCATCGTCATTTGTGCCTTGAAGGCTAGATGAGAAAGATTGTCAAGGAAACAAATAATAATGAGTTACAATAGAAAATGTTGCCTTTAGAAAATTAGGGAAAGAGGAGCCAAAGATCTACCAGACTAATCTGTAATTGCTATGGCTTTCACAATAGAACAAAACACTGCATGGTTACCCTAGGTTTTGATGTGGAAAGTTTATTTGTAAATGCTTTAATGAGTTTTCAAGGAACATTAAAAAAGATAGGCGGCAAAGACAGTTTTGACATCATGCAGAAAGGAGTACAGTCATTTTCTGAAATGTGTTCCAGCTAACTGCCTGTGTTGTTTCTACACACATTAAACATTTTTTAAAGCAATAATGTCATGTGAAGAACCTTTTTTTTTCAATCCAAACTGAAATGTGATGTGATCATATGGAAATTCAGTGAAGGCCATGTGAATTAATTCAATGGGAAAGGAACGGATCTTTTATGTACTTATTGATAGATATTTTCCAGAAGTCCATTAGTTTCCCAGAGGTCACTGTTTATTGACATCAAACTTTATGATGTGATTATATAATTCATCAGGATTCAAGTGTTTAACAAAGCAAGCAATTTAACATTGATATAAAGGGAACTTGGAAATATTTCCCTTTCCTTTACCTGAAAAGTTCCTGCCTAGTAGCATAGGCTTATTTGGTAAAGCAGTTCTGGTAGAGGATTTTTTGTTTGTTTGTTTAAATACTCATTGTAAGAGCTGTTGGTGGGCTATTAAACTAAAATAACTTTTCCATTGCACTGGGTCCGAGTGGAAGCCGTGTCTTCGAACTGGTGGCTAACTTACTGTCAGCAGCATGCAAAGGAAATTCAGCTGCTATAAAAGATAAGAATAAAACCTTCATTTCCTCAAAGAGTTGGTGTTGTAAAAATGAAAATACTATCATTTTTCTGCTTCTATTAATTTTGCTTCTTAGTGTAGATTGTATACTACCCCCTAAAAGATTACTGTTGGAAGGAAAGGATTAAAATGGAGCCTAGCCTAGAAGGATGTCTTCTGACTGAATCATACTACTCTTTTCAATCCATCTTTGAAAAATAATTCAGTAGGGCCTTTTTGCTACATACCAGATTTAGTTTGCAATGTCAAAGAACACAGGTTCAACACAAGGAATAAAAATGGCTGGGAAGGCAATATATACAAATTAGGAGGAAAATTATTGCTGGGGTACAGAGGAATGTCTACATTGGATTTCTAGTCCTTAATTCAGTGATGTTGTCACCTTTTCTAGCATCTAATAAATCTGTTTTAGCAGGAATCCATACACATAATCACAAATGAGGTCCACATAACTAGACAGGGTTTTTATACAGGCCCTGCAATCCAAAGAGAAACCCCAGTAATTTTCAGAAATCAGCATTATCATATCAACCCTGTAGGCCAAGTGTGCTGAATCAGCCACAGGATCCTACACTTTGTTGTCGTCCCAAAGGCTTAGGAAAGATAACGTAGCAATTGCTGGATACTGCGTATATCCATGCATTCAGCTAACCCTTATAGAGCTGCTGAACCAGCAGGCCTTATAGCTTTTGTTGCCAATAAAGTGGCAATACAGTGTCAGTAACTTCGCAGCTGTAATTTGTCAACTGTCTAACTGTATGAACTGATAATCTGAAAGCCCCAAGTTTTGGAAAGCTCACAGACTGGCATCTCGTCTGTATGATTTTGGTCATATGGGATTTCAGTTAAATAAACAGTCAAGGGGAAAAGCTCTAGCCTTTTAGTCTTCCACTTTTAGTCTTCCACTGTGGGACAGCAGGTCCTGATCTAGTGCCAAAGAGAAAGGACATAGAAAGCAGATTCTGGAGTACTAGAAAACTTTGTGTCAATTTATTCATTTTTTTCCCATCACTGCAGTGGAGGTGAGTGTATGCTACAGCACTGTGAAGCACATAACAGTTTGTCACCGTCTGATGATTGCTTCCTCTTTTCACTCCTCCCCCATCACATTGTGGTATATTTAGGAAAAAGATATAACAAAGAAACCACCAGAAAGTGAGACTGGAAGGGGAGCATGATCCCTCTAAGAACTGTTACATGGAATAGTGGTTGTCCAAGTAGCCACTGCTTGATCACAGAAACAAAAAGGTACTGGATATACTGGCATCCAGTTGGAGTATCATGCTAAACTAGGTCTCATCTGTATTTGGGTTTGCTGATGATGACATAGCTTTAATCCCTTGTTTTATCCTGGGTAGTTATGGCTTTTCAGTTTTTCTTTCACTTGAAAGCAGGAGTTGGAAGCCTTATGAAGTTGATGTGCTCGTGTAAAGATAATGACTTTTCTCTGGTTACACTCTACTAGCCAAAAAGCTGCTTTACTTTTCTTTTTTAAAATAATTAATCTAGCTTAAAAATGGATTAGTGTTGACATCTCTTCTTAACAATACAGATAGAAACTCAGAACGAACAGCTGTTTGGACAATCTTGGATGAAAGCCTTTCCCTAGGCAAATGCAGTAGATGCACAGGCACATGCAAGGGCACATTGCTGCCATTACTGATGCCCATCTGTTAGACTGGCACGGTGCCCACTCAGAAGCTGACTCTAAAGCAAGGTCCTCATGATGTAGACTCTGCCTCCTCTATGGCAGTACTGCCACCTGGGTGCCAAATGACTTTTCACAATAGCTTCCATTTTTAGGTAAAAAGCAAAATAATAACATTTTAAAATGGAGGGGAAACGAATGTAATCCAATGAAAAACTTGTTTTACTTTCAAATAAATTTGGTGTAATGGCTTTGTGTGTGTATACACACACACACACACACACACACACATTTATATGTAAAATCACATTGTTGTTTTCTCTTGTGACAGGTGACTACAGTTACTTGTTTTCATGAAGACTGAGAATTTGTCATTAACCAGGCAAGTGATCTATAGTTTTCACATAAGTATAGGGGAAGCGATAGTTCAGAATATTTAGCAGTTACACCTGGGACAAGATTACTTACAGAAAAGGGATCACATTTAAGTACCTATAGAGACTGATTCTTTCTACCCCAGGAAATTCTTTGAAAAATGCAGGTAACCAAGTAAGAGGTATTGGATTTCAAACACTTCTGACATGTACGTCCCTTACCTAATGTTTCTGATGGAGTCAATGTCACCAAAAGCCTAACAGTAATCTTTTATAGGCCATGAATGGAATTCAGAGTAATTACTACTGCAACGCATAATCCTCCCCCAAGCTGTTAAAATGACCTTAACTGTTGTATGCAGAATTACAGCTGCAGTGTTTCATGTCCTGCCAAAATTCAGCTTATATTTTACACAGAGTATTCTATTTAATTATGTTTTCTTCAATAGAACTATTTGTTCTTTTATTTTATTGTGGTCTGGTAAATGAGGTACTAAGTTTTATGCCATGCCCAATAGTATTATATAAAAATATGTGTCAGTTTAAATTTTTTTACTGATATGATCTTAAGTATGAAAGTAATTGTGTGTTTAGAACACTTGGCTGTTGCCAGTCTTCCCTGGAAATCTCACTGATGAGATTAATACGAAATAGCTTCAGAATATTCTAGCTTTTCCCATTTGATGGAATCTGGGTATTTTACCTCTAAATGCATACAGGTTTATTATTATTAAAGGAATTATGTTTAGTCATCATGAAGAATACAATACAATAATAATAGAGGTAAAAATGCATTTTAACCGTTTTGAAATAGAACTATTACAAAAAAGTTCACCAGGGGGCAATGTTACACAAACTCTTCCAAGTTCTTTTAGTGTCTAAGCAAATACTGACTTTTAGAAAGCTGTGTTAGCTTTAGCCTTCAGTTATGTAAGACTCCACAATAATAGCAGTTCTCTCTGAAGAGGGAACTTCATGAGTATCAGAAATATTTACCATCTCCTTGACTTCTGATTAGAATTCATCACTGAGGCAGACCTGGCTACTGATAAATAGACACTCTTTTCTGAACTGTGTGAATGGTAGACATATATCATGCCCTACATGCTACTCAGGTTACACAATAAAGTTTTAACACTCCCAACTGACTTCCTAGCTGGACTAATGGAACAGTTGCTATGAAGTGGAAGCCTTTAATGTGGGGATAGTTTTACTGTATGAAGAACTTTCCAGAGCCCAAAGAAAAGATCCCATCATCGGCTTAGTTCTCTACATTACAATAGAGCTACCTCACAAAATAAAGGCAATGTTGGAATACACTGTATTGGCTTTTTGCCAAAAGATAGTAGCAACAGTATCTCTGAAACTTCAGAGGAAAAAAAAAAAAAAGTTTAGTTAGTGTTTCAGTAGGGGAAGATGGTTCAAGTAGGTCCAAATAGGAAGGACATGCCCTAGAAAAAAGCTTACTATCCATCCCTGTTCTGTGACCTACAGTTGTCATTTATTGGATCTGTGTAGTGGTATTTATGATGATACAAAGAATAATCCTTAGTATTTTTCATTGAATTGATGGAAAGATTTATTTAGAACTGTCATACATCCTTAACTGTGTAAAGCAGAAGAAACATTTCATGTCTGTCTTCATCTAAAATATTTAAACTGCATTTTGTATTTCTAAAGTGGCTATTGCTTTAACTTTTGCTTATAAAGTAATGACTTTCAGGATACCATACTAGACTTAAAAAAATGGATTCCAGATCCAACAGGGTTGGGGTATTTTAGGTTATCTTCAGCCCATTTTAAAGGAGCTGATGATTATATTCAGTCAGTTGCATTTCTAGGCAGAAATCCTTTTTTTGGTATTCAAAAGTCATGGAGCACTTGGCACATGGAAGGTAATATCCATTAGCTTGTGGCCATCATCTAAAATCATGATCACATACTTCTGAAAGAAGTAGTGCAGAAAAATGCTTTCATTTAACACGGTCCTGGGAAATATAGATGGAATTATATAGGGAATTAAACTGGCTTCTGAATTAGCTGATTCTATTTCAACACCAAATCATATGGAAAGATAGAATATTATGGATGTGGGCTAATTTGCATATTAATGTGAATCTTATCCATTTACTGTATTGCTATAGCTGACTTCAAGTAATATAAGCAATGTAATCTATGCACAAAGCAGGTGGAGACAGTTTGTGTCCAGGTGTAGCCCGATGACCCAATACCTGTTTTTATATACTTGTTTATCAGGCTTATAAAAAAATTCAGACTGCTTTCATTTGCCTCTAAGGGGACTGAATTTCCGTGACTGTGCAGCAGAAGTAATTTATGTGTTTTGAACAGTGGTTTGCTGACTGCAAGGATAAATGCTCATCTCTAGCCTGTGGTAAGCCTACTTACAGGCTGACTCAAATAACCCAAAATTAAATAATGTATTAGTTAAATAAATAGAAAGAATATTTAACTTAGAAAATGTAACATTTATTATCTACTCTTATGGACTTCCAGCTTCTGGAATTATACAGGACCATTTGAATCGCTTTCCCAGCTGCATATGTTGCTCAAACCAGGGTGACAGAAATGAGGCCAAATAGGACAGTACCATAGTTACTTTTGGCAAAATAAAAAGCTAACTCTGGAAGAAGTCCAAACTCAAAGAATACTAGCCCTGCAAATAAATGTGGGAAACCCAACTTTTTGCACTCTCCAGACATGCCCAGATAGACAGTTTATGAAATATTGCTTTGTTTGGTGCATGTGACTTTAAATGTCCTGAAATAGTGTGACAGGAAATCTTTATTTACCAATTTTTTGGTCACTATTTCATATGAATGCTTTAAAAGGTTATTTCCCAGTGAGGTGCACTGGACATAAATATTTCAGAAGTTAATAATTATAGTTTCAAAATACCCTAAGAAGTTACCCTGTTTTTGACAAATAACTCATGAAAAACACACTGATAGGTGGCCAAGAAGGCCAACAGCATCCTGGCCTGTGTCAGAAACAGTGTGGCCAGCAGGAGCAGGGAGGTGATCGGGCCCCTGTACTCGGTGCTGATGAGGCCGCACCTTGAATCCTGTGTTCAGTTTTGGGCCCCTCACTACAAGAAAGATATTGAGGTGCTGGAGCGTGTCCAGAGAAGGGCGACGAAGCTGGTGAGGGGTCTGGAGCACAAGTCTTCTGAGGAGCAGCTGAGGGAGCTGGGGTTGTTCAGTCTGGAGAAGAAGAGGCTGAGGGGAGACCTCATTGCTCTCTACAACTACCTGAAAGGGGGTTGCAGAGAGGTGGGTGTTGGTCTCTTCTCCCAAGTGACAGAAGAGGAAATGGCCTCAAGTTGTGCCAGGGGAGGTTTAGGCTGGATATTAGGAAAAATTTCTTTACTGAGAGCGTGGTGAGACACTGGAATAAGCTGCCCAGGGAAGTGGTTGAGTCACCCTCACTGGAGGTGTTCAAGGAACGTGTGGATGAGGCATTGTGGGACATGGTTTAATGGGCATGGTGGTGTTAGTTGATGGTTGGACTTGATGATCTTATGGGTCTTTTCCAACCATAGTCATTCTGTGATTCTGCTACTTCTTTGCAGCCACAATGACCACTTTCACTTGTTTAAAATGTTGTTTCATCACATCTCTTTACCAGGAGCGGCAGAAGCAACCTAGCGTTTACACAAAAGAAACTGAGGATCTTCAGATTTATAATTTGATGTCGGGAACAGACTAACTCCTGAATTATCTTTGACACCCCCAGCACTGATAATTTTAAATAACTCTGTGCTGCCACTACATTTTGACCATCTATTACTAACTTTTTGTATGACTTTCATAGTAGAACAGTTCATTGCATTTTTTTCATGCTTCTACAATGTGCTTTTCTTGGAATAAGGTGGAAGTTTCAGCTTGTTCTGTTTGCAGTACAATACTAAGGCCTATTGTCTTAGATTCTTCTTGTCATTTTCTTTCCACAAGTTTCTTTTGTATCCCTACATACACATACACAGACATGCCTCAGTATCACCTATCTGGAATTAACTTTTACATAAATCTGGCTTGGAGTCTGGCTATTTTAGAAACTATCTCTATTTCTCCAACAGCTGGAATTAATGAGGATATTATGTCTACTGAAAAATGAGACTTTTGGAAAGTAGGGACAGGGCATGTAATTTATATTCAATCTACATGTGATATGCGGATGTTCTCTTTAATTGTTTATACACACATAAAATAATCTGTTTGGAAAAAACATTTGCCTTTGTCAAATAACCTCAGAAAATTCATAGAAAAGGAAAATAAATAAACTTCATTTTCAATGACAGGAGTTCAATGACTTTTCTATAACAAGTAGTTAATTTTGATGTATATTTTTGGTCATACTGAAAACCAAAGCCAAAAGAATTGTCCAGAAGTCAGACAGTTTTTCAACAAAATCCATCAATATTTTAATAGAAATCAAGGTAAAATAAGAAATAAATCTCAGGTAATAAATCGTTAAAATGCCATTTTTGTTTTTCCCAGGATGAACGTTGAAGTAATTGTAGCTTAAAGAGGTTTCATAAAAATGTATAGCAACAAAATCTGGAAAGTTAGAGTCCAGAAATATCAGAATATTCTACAGTATCTACTGTCTTATTTTGTTTTAAATTCAACTTTTTTACAATATAGGGAAGTAAAATGGAAAGGCGTACATAAAGATGAAATATATAAAAATTATAATCTTCGTTAAAAGAGGGCAGCTATAAGTACAAGGGAAAATATAATAGGAAATAATGTTAAACATAGAGGAAAAGACAGAGTGCCTTTTCTTTTATTAATTTTTGGAGTCTGCAGCTGGTGTAAGTACCTTAAGAATGTTTCCGAATTCCAAAACAATGGTTATTTTCCTCTTTTCTACTAATCTTTTATACAACTATATTGTATGTTTAGTAAGATTGTTTTTTTTAATCTGGTAGAAATCCAGTGTTTCTTCTGGATGAGTGATGAGTTCACTTTGGATTGTTCAAAAAGCCCCATGACAATGCAGGTCCTTTGACTGTATCATCTACAGGTAATTAAAATAAATGGTATTAATCTATTTATAGTTTATTTGTGGGGAAAAAAGTGGATGGGATACTAGAATATAACAATGGATACTTTCAGAATATGAGAAAAAAAATCACCCACACCACCTCTTTGTTTTGCGTATTTAAAAAGGATACATATGCTTGAGCTAACATATGTAGCTATAGCAACTTACTGGTTTTTTCAGTACAAAAAATACAGCAGCCAAATTATCTTTGCCTGTCAAATATGTTATCAAGAAAATATGCTTAAAAATAGTATGTTTATGGTTTAAAATTTCTTACACATGTTGATTTTGTTGCATGTTATGTACAGCCAGCTAGGACTCTTGAATCAGAGTAGATGAGGATCTGAACTAAACTTGGTCAGATCCTTTCGGCACTGTGTTTGCAACTTTCTGGTGAAATTATCACCTGTAGTCACAACAATAGATTCAATTACAGGACTGATTCTTATGAGGTTTCCTCAACATGTGTAACCATTTACTCTCCCCAAAATCGTATTTGTGTGGACTGTGGGCAGGGTGAGGGGATGCCCTAGGTGAGGTCAGGCAGGGGCAGTAAGGGCTGGTAGTTCCTTCAGGGTCCTCAGCTTTTTTCAAATAATGACTGTACCTTTGCTTGATTGGCATCCCAGTCTATATAGTAATAATTCATGCTTACCACTTGCTTCTTGGTGAAGGAACTGCTCCTTGATCTACCAATATCAAGTGTAGTATTAATCATACATTTTTGTAACAATTTTCAGGAAGTGACTTTATGAATACTAAACTTCAGATCTTTGGACTGATACAAAGTGAAGCTAAGTAGAAACTGCATCACTGTCTTTAAACTGAAAATAAATATTATCGTATTAGCACTAAGTGCCCAAATTTTGGGCTACTTCTTGTTGAGACTGTTGAATAAAGCACTACATTTTCTTTTTTCACAAACAGTAGCAAAGGCAATGATTACAATAAAGAGTTATTCCTAAAAGTCTTACTACTTTTATCACACCTACTTAGGAAAGGGCTGCCTTCTCACAAAGCGTTATAAAATGTTTTTTTCACTCTAAAGTCTTCAGTGTAAGAAACAGTAAAAAAGTTTGTAAGAAAGTTTGTACTGAGATACTTTCTTAGAAATTGTATTTTCCGTATTTAAATAAAATCAGACTGGATTCTTAAGTAGCAGTATCAGCAAAGCTGTCAAGGTGTATTTATGTGGCAAAATGCAGTGCTATGAAGAGATATGGAGCATCTCTGTGAAGCAGTTTGAGAGGAATAATTATCTCCTACTGCCCACTGAATCTGCCAAATATATATGTGAGCTATTTGTTAGATTACAACAAGCCTTTTCCCCATGAATTACATTTTCAAATTACACGGTATACATGCAGCATTTGTCCAGAGCTTTGTAGTACTAAATATGAGGATTACTATGACTTATTTATATTGAAAAGCCAAAGAATCACTGCTGTTTGTATAACGAATCAATTAGTGTCATAAACATCACTTTACATCTGAGATTAGATTGCTACAATACCCTTGATTCTGTTATGTTATGATTAGCACCCATTTGTGAAATAGAAATAATTTGCTTCAAAGACTGTAGAGGCCTTTTTCTGAGTTTGATTGAAGTACACCACCTTTTACAATTTTTCCCCATATGGTACTAAAATCCACTTAAAATATACTTTATTATTATGGAAACTTTAGTTCTCCTTTTCTACCATAAGTGGAAAATAAACTTAGCATCTTAAGAGTTTGTTTATGTTGTTTAAAGGGAAAAACAGTATATATAGTTTAACAGAAGCATAAATTTCCTATGAAAAGTGACTTACTTGAGCAGTTATATGAGTAAGAATTATAATTCCACATTCCCTAGCGCAAGGAAAATCGAACATAAAAAACGGAGTCAGGATAATTACTAAAAGTTTTGTTATTTTTTTCATGGAAGGCAGGGTTTGAACCCTGAATGTAAGAAGGTCAGATGCATCACTACTTCTAAACTTTGTGAGAATTTTTTTTTTCTGAAAAAACTGCCTTTGGAAGGAGTACTTTGGTGACCTAGAAGACAGAGAAAAGCTCTGGTAATAAGAAGGGCATACTTATCCATCATTAGTATGCTGAAACTATCTGGAATTGTTTCTTGTTCTTATTTTATTTAGGACATTTTCTCAAGAGATCTGTATGTTTTACTTAAGAAATGGTTGAGGCATAGTTTGAAGTAAACACATCATTACCTATGAATCTGCACAGAAAGCTTTTTTCTACTGAAACTCAAAAACTCAGAAGCACTTTGTGTAAAATAGGGGTTCCAATTCTTCTTTTTTGAAAGCTGAATGTGAAATATTTTGGTTCCAAATTTATGCTCTGAAATTATTTTTAAAAAAGCAGAAAAACAGTGGCAGTTCTCTTTTTCTGTAATACTCACAGCTCATTACTTTTTTGCTAAATGATAATACTGCTAAGTAAACATAAAATACATGGCATTATCTTTCATTTTGCCTGCTAAATGCTAGCAATTAAATGACAGCTATAATAGCTCCATGAAGTGTAAAACCAAAACTTAGCACGCTAGTTACAAAAAATAGATGATTTTGTGATAATCAGGAGACATCTGTGAATTAGAAATGGTGCACAATCTCTCGAACAAAACCAAAGCAATGCACCATTTATAACTAGAGTGGACTGTTTTTCAAAGAAGCTGTGATGGCAGTAGATTGTAAATTGCTCTGCAGATTAAAAAGTCTGGCTAAATGTATGCAAGCAGCTAAATAAAAATTTAAATATAAAAAGCTAGGTTTGCAAGTATTATATTGTATCTTGCATGCAGGAACCTCTCAACTCTTCAGTTTATTTTGCTAAATTATATGTACATTCTAGATTTTTTTATCAATAGTCTACACTTATGTAAGCTCAGAGGTACATGTTGTATATCAAAAGTTCCTACATCTACTTACCACTGCCAAATGACTGTCATTTGCATGCAGATTTCTGGGCTAAGTTAAAATTTGTCTGCAGTGCCAATATGTAGAAAATTATATATTTAATTTTCATCGTGGTTCATAGAACTATTGATAGTTACTTCGACTGAGAGGACAATAGTTCATAAACCTTAAATTAAGAATTATTATTATTATTATTATTGTATACCTTTCTGGTCCTATTTTTAATTGTGGCAAGTAAAAGCTTGATCTAAAACCCATGGAAATCATTAATTCATTGCTTCATTTTTAATGTTTAGTTTCCTCAATATAATTAATGAGAGATTTATGTAAAAAACTTTTTGAAACAGTAAATAATTTAAATTGACACTTTCGACTAGAGTTCTGGTCAAAAAAGGCAGTGGAAGTAATTCAGAAAATACAAATGCACTTTCTTTCTTTATTTCCAAATAGACTATTCCATGTTGGAAAAGGCAATTTTGTTTTTTCTTTTTTTCTGAGAAGTACTTTCTTTTCCTGTGGGACATGGCTTAATGGTCATGGTGGTGTTTTTGGGTTGATAGTTGGACTTGATGAACTTACAGGTCTTTTCCAGCCTTAGTGATTCTGTGATTCTGTGGTTCTGTTTTGCCATAACAACTGTATTCTCCTAATAAGCTGTTAAGCAAAATGGTTAGAATACCTAAAAATGAAACATAATTTGCCACATTCCAATTACCTAGTAGAGGTTCTTGTCTTAGACATCAGAATTTTACTATGGCATTAGTATTCTTGAGTAGTGGTATCTGCCAGCTATCAGCTCACTACAGAGAAATAGTCATACCTAAGTTGGGCACTTGTTTGAAGCCGAGTGGCTGGAAAGCTGCCCAGCAGAAAAGGACCTGGAGGTGTTGATTGACAGCTGGCTGAAGATGAGCCAGCAGTGTGCCCAGGTGGCCAAGAAGGCCAACGGCATCCCGGCCTGTATCAGACACAGTGTGGCCAGCAGGAGCAGGGAGGTGATCGTGCCCCTGTACTCAGCACTGGTGAGGCCGCACCTCGAATACTGTGTTCAGTTTTGGGCCCCTCACTACAAGAAGGACATTGAGGTGCTGGAGCGTGTCCAGAGAAGGGCAGTGAAGCTGGTGAGGGGTCTGGAGCACAAGTCTTCTGAGGAGCGGCTGAGGGAACTGGGGTTGTTCAGTCTGCAGAAGAAGAGGCTGAGGGGAGACCTCATTGCTCTCTACAACTACCTGAAAGGGGGTTGCAGAGTGGCCGGTGTTGGTCTCTTCTCCCAAGTGACAAGTGATAGTATGAGAGGAAATGGCCTCAAGTTGCACCAGGGGAGGTTTAGATTGTATATTAGGAAAAACTTCTTCACTGAAAGGGTTGTCAGACATTGGAACAGGCTGCCCAGGGAGGTGGTTGAGTCACCATCCCTGGAGGTATTTAGAAGACGTTTGGATGTGGCAGTTGGACTTGAAGATCTTAAAGGTCTTTCTAACCTAAATGATTCTATGTCTGACAGTGACTCAGGAGGGGTTTTTTTTTCTGGATGAATGAAACATATTTACTTTGATACTAAAATAAAGGATTTATTTTGTGTTTTATGGTAAACATCAAGAATTCTTTTCTGAAACCATTTTCCTTTCTAGTTTTTAAATGAATTGGATATACATTCTTCACTGAGTTTTTACAGCAAACAACTTACACTAAAGCAATTTTAATGGGTGGAAGAGAATGATTTTCCCTTGCAGGAATAATGAGCTTTTCTGCCTTGTTCACTTTACTGTTCTAGAAGTGTCTTTCCTTACTTTTTTAACTGTACAGAAAGAAAACTAATTTTCTCCAACAGTTAAATTAGTTGGTTTTTTTTTTTTCCTCTAGCTGAGCATTGACCTGATCCCAAGATTTTAACTAAAAATATGCACCTTATTTGCTATTATACAATGTTATAATAGTATACAGTTTTTTCTTAATCTCGGTTCACTAGAAATAATATAATACCTTAAACTTCTCAGGATGAAGTCTCACAGCCTCCAAACTCCCCTGGGTTCATTTGCCAAACTCTATTTCTTATTTTAGCAGAGGTGTCTCTTGGTTCAAGACAGGAAGCATAGGGAAAGATGATCAACGTTTTCCAAATGGAAATTAATAAAAAATCTGTAAAGTTTTGAACCTGAGGCTCCAAGAATGTATTAAATAATATCTTATTAGAACAAAACTACTTTTTTTTTAATTGATAGATACTGCTGCAATATCTATTTTACCACTTATCAAAATAATAACATAATTAATTTTTATAACCTGAACTTATAAGAGTGGACTGTTTCTTTCTCTGAATAAAGATTATGGAAGCTTCTATACTTCTCTATGAAAGTTGTTTTTTGTACGTTTTAGCTGTTTTGAGTCTTTTGGCAGTATATGGATATCATTAAATGATAAAGTAATGTAAGTGTTTAATAACACTACCGAAGTTTCCTTACTGCATCGAGATACCGAGATACAATGTTTTCTTTTCTAAACAATAGTAGAATTGCCATTTTAATTTCAAAACATTAGTGTTATGTAGCATAAATAAGGGGAAAGATTGCATATAACAAAAGTAGTTCCTATTTTTCCTCACTCTCTTGACTGTTTCTGTTTTTTTTTCTTAGTTGAGTGCCTGTTTCTTCAAAATTTTTTTTTTCCCTGTTCAGAAAATAAATGGAAGTATTTAATTTTGATCAGAGAAACACAGTTCTACACATTTTAGTTTACTAAACTGAAGTGAAATTTATTATTTCCACACAGCTTTTTTGTTTACCCGAACTACTGCAGGAGCTGTGGGAATTGTCATTTTGCCTCTACCTGTTGCTAACAGTTTACTCTGGGTATTGAGCTTTGTGATGAATTGCTTGCTCCAGCTGTACTGGATAATTTGACAGTCTGTTTTTAAAAAATAAAGCAGTTTTAAGGGGGCAGAGGATATTACTGCGGTTCAAAACAATGCAATTGAGTCATCATGATTTGCTGAATTGGTCAAAAAGGAGCTTTTCATTTTCAAATAATTAATTTTGACAGTTCCAAAATTCAACTCTGAAATTTCTCTAATGCTTCCACTGGCAAAATTTTATGATTTTTTTTTTTACTCCAAAAAGGTAACATTTCAAAATAATAGCATTTGAATATTCAGATCTGAAAAGTTCTGTTATTTACAGTTTATCAGAGCAAAACCTTAGTAAACATAAACACACAAAACTGGCATCACGCTTTAAAAGAAGCATTGCATATTTTGACAACTATATCATTGATCTCCTAAAGCTTTTTACTGAAAGTCATGTCACATATTTTAATCTCTATATTCATTTCTAATGTTACCTGTATGGCATGTTCACTACTATCAAGATTCTGATCCAGAAAAATAAGTAAAAGTTTAATGTAGGCTCACAAGAGGTATTGAACTTAATAAGAGTCTAATTGAGCATGTAACTGAAAAAGAATGTGTAAAAAATATGGACAAATAGATATTTTGACATATTTCTAGCAGAAACAAGTATTAAACAATTAAATTAAGATAATTTAGAATAAAAGAGTAGAAAATATCCTCCAGTGCCTTACACAGCTATTTACATTTTTACAGAGAACCTATAACTTAATCAGAATAGCAATGCTTTGCATTCGGTTCAGACAGGAAAACGATTACAAAGTATGTGAGGTGGAAGAGAATCTGATCCACTGTTATTGGACTGGGTAAATGTAGGTGTAAAACACTATATACTTATAATCCCCTTAAAAAATAACACGGAATATATTCACTATAGGCCTATTCAGAAATTGAAACACATCTCTTGAGTTACAAATAGAATTTATACAAACTGCTATATTCAGTAACATTCCTAACTTGAAAAAAATAACATATTTCATTTAAGTTTATTTTCCAAAATTTTTCATGTATGCCCTGCAAAGGACAGCAATGTTTTTGGTGCTGAATTCTATTACTAAGTCTTTAAAGAGTTGTCAAAGCTAGAGCAACAGTTAACTGTTTGTCTCTGACCTTGGCACAAGGCAGGAGTTAAAGTGCATATTTATCACAACATGAAAAAAGTATGCAATGAAGTTTGAAAGCTGGTAGAAGAAAAGGTTTCTGCCAAAAAAGCAATGATAGATACAGCAGTACATGGCAGAGATCCCAAGGTTGAGGCACCAGATGTGAGTTATATAATTTGTGAGGAAAGATGTTTAATGTGACCACTGCACAGAACAAATACTTGAACAAATCAGTTGTTGTTTACATAGGAGACTATGAAGTGATAGCATTAAGTGTGTATACTTTGTTGAAAAACATTTATTTCACTCTGTGGTGGTCTGAAATGAACAAATTTGATACAAATCACACTGTGCTCCTGGGAATAATACCATACAGATCTCCAAGACAGCAGGAGAGCACAGAGCTGATTTTTCTAGAACTTGCCTAATGCTTGTCTCAACTGTAGGGAAACATATTTGCAGTTAGCCAAGAACCAAGTGTTACTAGAATTGTAAGATAAACTAAAACAGGGTAAAACTTTTGCCAAGCAGCCCATTCCTTGTAATCCCAGTCTTAGAAGGAGCCAAGAAATAAACAAAGTTTAAGAAGTAGAAAACCAGTTTATTAAGTATGAAATCAATATTTCGTGAAAAATGAAGAAAAAAGCAGTCAACGTTTTGACTACATTGACTTCTCTGACTTAGGTACCTCTGTCTTGCTTTTGTTATTCACTCTCCTCTGTTACTATGTTGTATTTTAGGCCTTTGTAAACCACATGAAAAGAAACAAATTATTTCACTGGCTGTCTTCTGAAGAAACTAGGTAAAAAATTATTAGTCTACTGCCAAGAAAGAACTTGGTTCCCCACCAAAATCTAGTGAAAGACTAACTAGGAGTCTCTATAATGGAAGCCTACAGAGTATTTAAATTTCAAAATTAAAACATTTTAGACACTATGCAGGGGAAGAATACACTTATGTATAATGTGAGAAGTACAATTTGTCATCATGCAGAGAACGTTTTAATGGTTTTATTATTGGTATTTCTTTGGTCATCTACAGAATACAGAATTTTGAAATTAAACTGAACAATGTTTTCAAAACCAGAAACTGCATCTCAAAGGTCTTTTGGTAGTGGGATGCACAAATGTATTTTAGAAATGCCACTAGGCATCTACTGCCCAATGTATAAAGGGGCAAACTGAGATTGGGAGGCTAGTTCTGAGGCTTTCTAACTCCATATTCCTTCACTGTATGGTTTTGAGTGTACATGTGAGCCATTTATTGGGACTTAGAAAAAAAGTGGTTTAGCTTTCAGTGATGCAGGAATTCAGTGAAGCTTGGCTTCAGAATTCATGGGCTGGAGGGAACAATGTCCTGAATGCTGATGCTCATCAGGGAGTCCTCTTCCCATTAGTTCCTGTTACCTTTAGTGACTCCTGTTCCTACCCTCAGGTCCTCCAATACCTCTAGCCTCTTCACTACTTCCTTGTGATGACTCCAATTCTGTATGGTTACCTCCATGAAATTCCAGTAGCTCTACCTCCTTCCTACTTCCTGCTCCATTAGAAAAACAAGAAGCACACTCAACAGTACAGAGCTGCATGTATACTGATGAGCAGGAGCTACATAGCCAAGCACAATACCACCAGCTAGACTCCCTCCATTTTCTTTTTTTCCCAGCAGATCAATGATGGGGTCTGTATTTTTGACCAGTCATTGCACTTCACAAAATATGTAGCAAAACGAGACCACTTCCTCTCTGACAAAATTGGTGGACATTGACCAGTTAGTTAAAAAGGTGTTAGACAGACAATGCAACTGTATAACCATAGTTTCCTTTGGAAACAAGCCAAGAATAGGAATGCCATCATCTAGTTCTGTTTGTTGGGAACCTTTAATTTCATAGCACAAGAGTTCCAGCACTGGAGAGGAACAGAAAATCATGCTAAGGTGCTGACAGATTCCTAGATGTATGCCTACATTTAGGAAATTGTATTCTCTAGCCTGTGAATTTCATAACTACTGGTAGTCATTTGAGGAACAGATGAGATTCAGGAACGCTGGCTATGTATCCCCACTTTGCGGTCATCAGATGGTTCATTTGGCTGTTGATCATTTTTCTTTCCATGTAATTTCCTTCCATTTTCTTCCATACCATTAATGCTTTGAAATCCCTCAGTTTCCCATTACAATCTTTTTTCCTCTTTCTATTACCAGTTTAACATTCTAGGTGGTTTTTTTCTTCGGTCATTGTATTCAATCTTTCTATCCCAGCTCTTCCTCTAATTTCTTTTAACAGTCAATACTGCCTATCCTCACTGCCTCTTAGTCACATGTATGTGCTTGAGCTGATTCTTCAATTTGTGTACCTCTTTTCTTATTTCCTTGTTATGGTCAATTTGCCTAGCTAGCCTCAAATTCCTACCCTGCTCACTGATTCCTTGTCAAATATATTTTCCCTTACTATTTCCTTCACACCTTTAAACAACCATTTTTCATACAACTCAAATCTTTTCTCCCAGTCTGTAAACAACTTCAAAGAAGATCTTTTAATGGAACAGGGTTTTGGTTACCTTAAAAAATGTACAGAGCTTTTGTTCCTGCCTGTAGAATATGTCAGAGTAATTTGAAAAACTTTACAAGTTAATGTAACCTCTTAAATTTTTCAGTAAAGAAAGAAATGTAACATATGTCACGCTGATAGCTCACACATCATGGATTGGGGCAAAGCCTTCAACAGAGAACCTAGACATCCTCCCGCAGCAACCAAATTCGCATAGACTGCTCTCTTCCTGACCTAACAGTATACCTCCCTTCCTGTTAAATAGTAGTGGTCCCATGCCACTGGAGAAATTTACAATATGGCAAAATTATTGCAGTAAAATTCACTTATTTATTGCCAACAGTGAGAGATGTTTTAGAGGTCAAAGAATGCCATTAACATTGAACTTAGGCAGCTGATGCTTTCAGTGCTCCCCAGCTCAAGTCAATTTTCCAGAAATGAACCAAATTTCACATAGCAAATATTTTTAAAGTGATACAATGCAAGGTCTCAGATGCTACATTCTTAGTATTTCACAGCATAGTGAAATGGATTTTATGTGCTGGTGTCATATAAAACTTAAAATAAGACAATTTTACAATTTGTATATGAACAACTGCCAGGAATAGTTTTTTATACATTGCCATCAAAAGAAAATATTTTCATATTCAGCGTAAGATTCATAAGTACGCTAACCTTAATCATTTAATATTATCATAGGCTGCTAGACAGCCTAGAGAGGAATAATACTGTGCTGATTATGGTCAGGCCATTTATTAAAGTACTAGTGGCATTCAATAATACCCTTCCAATAAAATAATTTAATAGAAGTCAAACATCTAAACTATTACTCTGACCCACGACTTCTTCCCCAGAGGTCCTATACAAGCAACAGTGATGCTCCATTAACAATGAATTTTAGTATTTATATGTGATTATCAGGCAACCATAAGATCCCCAGTATTTATGAGAAACAATCTCTTCCTACAGGGATTATACACACACAAGGAAGTGAATGACTACATTTGTCTCTCTATGCATTCTGAGATCAACTTGAGTAATTCAAAATTAGCATCAAAGAAGTTCTGTAATTTCCTTCCTCTCATACTGAAGTGTACAAAAACAACAAAAAAAGGTGCATTCTACCAGTAAAGAAAAGATTGATGAGTGAGAATGATCTGAAGATCATTCTGAAAGATGATTCTGAAATGCAGTTATTGGGGGTACTGAGTTGGTAAGATGTCTTGGTGCTAGTTTCTTGTTGCCTAGGCAAGTGCTCTGACCATTACCTTGTTAACTAAAATTTCCTACTGTGATCAATTTACACCATAAAAAATGCACGACTACATTTTCATTGGAGCCAGATCAGGCATCCCCAGAAATTCCACCTTCTCACTGTGTCCCAGACGGGCTCAAGTGGGATAAAAGTGTCTAGATGCTCAGTCAGTATGGTATTTTAGACTACATTTTTGGACGTAGATTTTACTTGCCAAAAGCCTTTTTCACATACAGCCCCTGAGCTATTGTTACATGAGGTTGAAATCAACCACAGCTGGCAATCAATCAGCTAAATAAATTGTGGTCCTAATGTAAAGTGACCAGACTGAACGACTAGGAAGCTTTCCTGCAGATTTCTCTGGATAGAGGCTTCTGAAGGGTTCTGTCGCTTGTGCTAAATGCTTTTAGTTGTTCATTACTGAATGAAAGCTGGCAGTAAATGTTTCTTTAGCTCTTCAGTAAGTCTTTAAAGTTCAAATTATTTTGTATTGTAGTTCATTGCATTTCACTGTATTCATCACATGGCAAGTTAAAATTCATAAACAATCTGCGTAGTTTCTTTCAAACAGTGACTAATGCTATCGTTGTATTTACTAGATGTATTTGTTTGAAGAACACTATATTCATGTTCACAATATTAATGAGAACATTGAAAAGCATCTTTTACAGAATCATGAAGAAAAATTATATTCTTCAGTTATAATATTCACACATTTCTTAATTCTTCACAAATGATGTGCAACAAAACCACATAGATGCTTCTAATTATTGATATCTGCTAAAAATAAGTATGCTTATAATTGTACCATTTTCTACAGGAAAACATGGAGATTAATAACACTTGGAGCTGTTAAATTATAGCAAAACCAATTTACCTCAAACTAGTCCCATTTCCTTCTAACCAAATTCTTGTTGTGTAGGTAGTTTCCTTAAATGCCACCTAAACATAGACTATATCATAATGTTAGGTTTTCACTGTCTTGCATAGTTCTGAAACATATGCTTCCATTCACCACTCTAAATTTGTTAATGCCCTTCACAATGCTGTGTATTAATTTATGCCTTATTGCCCAATGAATTTAGACTGTATGTATTACAGCTGTTTGGTAAGTTTTCAATTACTTTTATTGCTTTGTTTATTCTGCATGTAGGCATAAGCAATTATTTTCAAAAAGATTTAATGATTTTAGGTGCATGCATTTCTTTCGTACCAACTTGAGAGGCTTTCACTGGGCATGAATCCAGCCTGTTGTAGATGATTCAACTGATGTCCAGAAACCAAAACAATTGCAGTCAGCCTCAAATCCTGGAAAAATCCTGGATTATTCAGTAATCTTCAGCATCTATTACAAACTTATTGTAGCTGTAGTGGACATGAGCATCTGATCAGAAACCGTGAGACTGAAAGGTGAATAACAAAATACTACCAAAATGAAAACAACTAGAAAATTTTTTCTTTTTGTCCCTCTCTAGTCATTGGAGTTTAGAAAGGATCTTTAATGAGCCACAAAATCTTGATACATTATACAATTTTGGTTCAGGTTTCCTTTTTGTGATTTTCTATGTGAGTAGAGTATGCCTGTGTAGGAAATACCACCCTAATGATAATAATTTTAAAGGGCAAAATAGTAATGATTTTAAATGTCCAGGTACAGTACATTTGGTCAACAGAAAAGCAACATTAGCAGTGATATAGCTAAAAGAAGAAAAATATTTAATGATACAGGAATCTCTTCTTAGGCTTTTAAAGGTGGTAGCTAGCAAGGAGAAGAGTTTATTGCTTTTTTCTTTTTTTAATTGACAAAATGTACAATAGCAATTATAATCCATTCTTAATATAGCATTCTGAAAGTGAAAATAAGCGAAGCTATACTCCTGCAATGTGTTCTGACATTCACTGGAGTTGCCAATGACATCAAAACACTTTTTTACCTATTTTTATCCCTTTGGAAAAAATAGGGCATTAAACTGGGTATCACAGTAAACTCTGACATTTCTGAACTAACTTCAGGAATCTTTCCATCTGAATACTTTGCGGCTTCTAGCATGGTCTAGAAGTATTTAAGTTAGCTTAAGAGTGGCAAGCTGAGATTTCAATTGCTACGTGGGGATTTTTTGTTTTGTTTTGTTTTTTCTTTAAGAGCTTTTCATCCTTTTTCAAAAGAAGGTATCAGGATCCTGAGTGCATTAATAGGCCTTAGTGGCCGTGGCAAGCCTCACCCCAAACCCCGACCCACTGGCAGAGGAACCCCATTTCAGCTCAGCCCTGAGCCTGTACTCCCTGCTTACTGTAAGGGCACTGCATGGGCTGGGGGCTCCCCATGGGGGTGGCAGGGCAGGGCCCCAGCCAGGGAGCAGGACAGCCAGGGGGCAGCTCCAAGCAACCCCAGTCCTGGGTGTTGGGCACCTCCCTGGGCATGTGGGCCCAGCTTGGCAGGACCCATGGCCAGCCAGGGCAGGGCTGTGGGGAGCTGGGGACTGGCCCTGCTGCAGCATCACTGGGGCAGGGACGGAGGGCCCTGGAGGGGGCCAGGCAGGGACAGTAGGGCTTAGTGGTGTCCTCAGGACCCTATCAGCAAGCTGGGAAAGGGAGAGGTGATGACATGCATCCAAATTTACTGATAATGCTCAGCACCCCTCACCTGGGCTATGATGAAAGGCATTATCTGAAGCTCCATGGTGGTCCTCATCTTTTCACTTTTTCACACTCTTTTATGATGTGTCTCCCACTACAGCCTAGTGACAGATACTGGATTTATTACTCCCAGTGGAAGCTGGACTTATTACTCCCATTTCTTTTAATGGTATTATAAACAATTTTTCTTTGATTACATTTGGGATTCCTACTCATGGATGCCTTCCTAGAACTTACTCAAACTTGTTTTCAGTGAGCCTAAAGTGTGAATTTACTCTTTTTGTCACTGGTCTTAATAAGGGATGGATGGTTTTTTTATTTATTGTCCTTATAATGCCTAATAAACTGAAAGTTGCCACATTGCTGCTAGTCATACATTTATCTACTTTCTTTGCTAGCTGTTTAAGAAGTTTTGCCTGAAAGAGACTCCAAAGTTTTACTAGCAAAGCTTAGGTTGTTTTTTGATTTCTCAAAGCTTGTGGGTATACTGAAAGAGTTGATAGAGTAATGTAACTACAGGTGGTAACAAAAATACAGAGTTATAGATTAGATTAAATTGTATTTTGTGTTTCGTATTTCAGCTTGAACTCATTGAGGTAATCTCTCTATGTTCATAGATTAACATTTGTTGGACAAACAGTTATGAATCATTGGCTCTGGCACCAAGTTTAATAGAGCTGGACTGGTACCAACAACCATGACCTACACTGCTTTTCAAAATAAACTTAGTCTTCCAGTAGATCCTTGCTAGTTTTTCTCTAAGTTTCTACCAATGTTGGGATGAATTAGTCAATATGTGATAGTCTGAATCCCACGTAGGCTTCAAAAACAGGTCAAAAGTAAGGTGGCTCAGGCACAACTGTATGTTGAGCTGCAATAGCTACACTGCTAGTTGCACTCCAGCTGAACAGCTGAGAGATAGCACAGGTATCTCACATAGATACACAGGTATCTCACATAGAAGTCAGCTATGCAAGTGGACTCTGTAAAATGAGTTGGCTAGCATCTGTTAAGTAATAACTGCTGTATCCATACAACTAAAGCAAATTCAGTTAAGTTTCCATTTTCAGAGTTGTAAAAGAATTCAGAATAATTCTGTTGTCCCTCTATTCAACTATTGGTGGAAAATAAACATTGTGCAATTGGTTACTCCAGAGCAATGTGCTTAACATTCCCACGCTGAATTTAGGTAATATGACCCAGGGGGGCTGGGGGAGGTGGGGACACACACACAACACCACACCCCAACCCCCCACCCCCCACCCCCACAGCCACCCACCCACCCACACGCACACACACCCACACACCCTCTTCCTTTTCCCGGGTAGCTCAAGCATTCTGAATGAGGCTGGCTTTAAGCTTTTCTGCTGGATTTCCTCCCACCATAAGTACTACTTGTTGGTTCAGATGGTCTAGATCTAATTTAGTGTCATTTTTCATAAGACATTCACATTTTGTTGTTCAAGCATCTGATTCCTGCAGAACTCTGAACAGATTGTCTACTATCTTTAGGACTTTTCAATCTAGCTCAGTACTAAAGAGGAAATGTAAACTTACCTACTGGAGTTGCTATGGTACCAGTTCAAGCTTTCATATCTTAGTTTTGTTATATCCTTTGTAATTTCTCAAGTACCAGAAATCAGAATTCTGACTTCTATATTGTTGGACAGATGATTTGGGTCTGCTGATATGCTTAAAACTGTATCTTATGTCCAAAAATATATCATCCAGTTTCAGTAACTTTATTAAAAAAATCCTTTATTTATAAACCATTGAAGGACCATTCCTCAGGAAGTATTCTTTTTAAATAATGTCTTAGCATGCCAAATTCAAATCATGAATACATGGTTTCTTTTCTTCTAACTTCATGGTTCAACAATGAAAGTTTGTTATATTAAGTTTCTTGCATAAATTCTTATATGCTTTAGGTGAAAGAATCATAGAATCATTTAGGTTGGAAAACACCCTAAAGATCATCAAGTCCAACCATAAACCTATCACTGCCAAGTCCACCACTAAACTATGTCCGTAAGTGCCACATCTACATGCCTTTTAAATACCTCCAGGGATGGCAACTCAACCACCTCTCTGGGTAGTCTGTTCCAATGTCTGACAAACCTTTCAGTGAAGAAGTTTTTCCTAATATACAATCTAAACCTCCCCTGGTGCAATTAAGGCCATTTCCTCTCATCCTATCACTTGTTACTTGAGAAAAGAGACCGACCCCCACCTCTCTACAACAGGTAGAAAGTGATGAGGTCTCCCCTCAGCCTCCTTTTCTCCAGACTGAACAACCCCAGTTCCCTCAGCCGCTCCTCATAAGACTTGTGCTCCAGACCCCTCACCAGCTTTGTTGCCCTTCTCTGGACACGCTCCAGCACCTCAATGTCCTTCTTGTAGTGAGGGGCCCAAAACTGAACACAGGATTCGAGGCGCGGCCTCACCAGCGCCAAGTCCAGGGGGATGATCACTTCCCTGCTGGCCACACTGTTTCTGATGCAGGCCAGGATGCTGTTGGCCTTCTTGGCCACCTGGGCACACTGCTGGCTCATATTCAGCTGGCTGTCAATCAACACCCCCAGGTCCTTTTCTGCAGGGGAGCTTTCCAGCCGCTCATCCCCCAGCCTGTAGCGTTGCATCGGGTTGTTGTGACCGAAGTGCAGGACAGTGCACTTGCCCTTATTAAACCTCATACAGTTGGCCTCGGCCCATTGATGCAGCCTGTCCAGATCCTTCTGCAGAGCCTTCCTACCCTTGAGCAGATCAACACTGTCACCCAACTTGGTGTCATCTGCAAACTTACTGAGGGTGCACACGATCCTTTCGTCCAGATCATTGACAAAGATATTAAACAGAACTGGCCCCAAAACTGAGCCCTGGGGAACACCACTTGTGACCGGCCGCCAACTGGATTTAACTCCATTCACCACAACTCTTTGGGCTCAGCTGTCCAGTCATTTTTTTACCCAGCGGAGAGTACGCCCATCCAAGCCATGAACAGCCAGTTTCTCCAGGATAATGCTGTGGGAAATGGTGTCAAAGGGTTTACTAAAGTCCAGGTAAACAACATCCACAGCAGACCGTAAGGTGAGCTGTCTATGGTTTGCTGAATCATGTTAATTTTTACAAACCATATTCAGGTTTGATGGACTGGCATTTTCCAGTCAAACTGTGTTTCCTTAGAAAACTTCCAGCCAGATTTGCTGATGAGCTAAGATTTGAGGAAGCCTTGATATCACTGATGCCATGAACATTATTTCTTTGGCTATTCTCAATATACAGTGTGGACTGCTGACATCTTGGAGGTCTGCAAGCCAGGGATACAGATATAAGATACAGAGACACAAATAAGGAAGATGTAGGGAACCTGACAAATATCTGCTAGAAAACTCAAGCAAAGTTTTATCAGAAACAATTCTGGTATTCGCTGATTTTGAGAAAAAAATTCCAGTATTTCACAGACTCCTGTAATTTCACATAATGAAAACACTGTATATTCCCAGCAATATGTATTTACTGCTGAGTGCCTTTCATGAACTGGAAACCTCTCCTCAGTACCTTTTCTCTACAGAAATAACCTCCCAAATTTAGACATATTTTACTACCAAAGTAATCACATCTTGTTCCACATCTCTCCTATAAATTGATAGAAAAGTTCTTCTCAAATTTTTGAGTATACCAAAACGACTGGAAGTTTTCTTCTGTGTTAGAAACTGAGAGCACAGTAACATTCTCTGGATAACATGTAACCAAGTGAAGCAACAGCTGGATGAAGTGGAAAGTGATGGCTTCCTGTTGAATGGAAAGAATTTAAATCAGAATTTGTAAAATATAGTGCAGTATTGGACAAGCTCATAGGAATGAGAGAAAGCCAAATACAAGCCAAAATATGTATATTTTCCCATATTTCTAGAAGAAAATATTCCAATTTTACAACTTCCCTATAGGGAATTATTTCCTCCAATCCAAGATGACCCATATGCATATGGTTCAGTGCTAGAAGCAGCCTGCCAAAGGTCACTTCAAATGAAAAAAATAGGGAATACAATTCTTGCTACAACTTCAGATTGCAGAAACAGAAAGAGAGTCTTAGCAGCAGCCAGGAACAGAGACACATAACATTGGAAGAAAACAATATTCCATAATTCTCCTAGATTTTCGTCCAGTAATACTATGCTGCAAAAAAGATTACAACAGTAATGAGAACCTTCCAAATATGGATAATTGTCACTGCATGTTCTGTCCCACAAAATATACTATAAAATATATTATAAGTGACATTTTGAGGCAGATTCAAAATGTATTAGAGTTTAGCTAAGTTAAAAGAGGAAAATAATTCCTAAGTTTCAAAGAAATAAGACATCCAAAGTAAAAACAGATTTTCATGTAAATTCTTACAATTTTTGCAATTCATGTACATGGTATGTTTTTTCTGGCTGCACATAGTCTGAATATCTCATTTGAGATATTAACATAAATGCATATCTAAGTCTATGATATGCCTGGAGAATTATCCAATTGCATACGAATATGTAAGTCAAAAGGAAGCATCATATAATAACAAATTATATACTGGAATAGAGCTAATTTTAAGAAGTAATATTTTGATTGGAAGCTCAGTCACTTCACAGTTCTGCTCATTTAGACCTAATAAATGAATAATTTTCTCCCATCTTTTCTCCAGTTTTTGAGATACTTTACAGGTGTGGAAAACAGGACAGGTGTGAATAGAACCTGGTGTGAATGTAAAGGGCATACATAAACAAGCACAAAAATAGAATTATCATGAAATATGACATACACCTTTCAGTTTAAAAAAATCATAGCTACGTTTTTTTAACACCAGTAACAGTGAGAATTATCCATTCCTGATGCAGGACTCATTCTAATGAAAACAACTGAATTCATGTAAAATAAGAAGTCCACTCCCCAAAACAGAGTATGTAGTAGAAAAAGCTATGTGATGTAGTAATAGACAGCTGGTAGAGCCAATGGAAGTCAAGGTAAGAAAGATACATGAAAAGCTGTATACATGCATTTATTTATTTATACTAATAATTTATGTGTTTTGATGTTTTAAGATACAGAAATCAGGTAGATGACTAGAAACATCAAACTTTAGCTTGTCTGAAAAGCAGATTTATTCGGGTTAATAGAAATTTGCTATGAAACAATAAATGCTAAATTTATGGTGAAAGACCAGCTTCTCCTGATATTCAGCTGCAGTCATAAATATTTTAATTGTATCTTCAATGATTTTCCAGATCTTCCTAAAATTGGTGTAAGCTATAAAACTCCCTTTTTTTGATCAGTAGACTAGTTTGTCAAAAGAACTTATTTTTTTATTAATAAACATTTTCTTGGCAACTTTTAGAAGGATAAATCACAGCCAGTTTATTTTCTCTGGAGAATACATAATGAAAATACTGAAATTTGAGTCTGTGTCTAGGATAAATGTTCTTATTTTTATGTAGAGATGATAAACTTAAATTTAATATAGCATGATAGTTTCTGGGCAACTGAGAAAAATTGTAATGATTTTAAATCAGTATTGTGAGTTATCTGAAGCAGCACTGTATTTATTTTACTCATTGGCACAAGCTGTGTTATTTTGTTCTTTGGCCATTCTATTTGACTTGTCCAAACCAGATATATCTGTGTTCTTTATGACCACCCTACAGTGCAAGCTCTCACTGGACACAGTAAGTTAAATTAATTTCCTACAGTGGCCAGGTTATATATCTTATTTATCATTCGTTGAAGTGAAGCTGTACTCCTGGATTAGACAATTTAGGGTCTCCACGTGAGACAAAGGACTGGCTCACAGCATAAGTGTCATATAAGCACTAAGCAAGCAAAGTATTTGTGCTGTGATAAACTTCAACCATGTTAGTAAGTTTAAGAATTCCACTGAGAAAATGTGTGTATTTGAATATAAGGGCCACCTGGACCATGGCCATAGATCTAACTGGCTTCATAAACTAGTAAAATGTTATGCTGTTGTACATATAGTTACATCTTTTCATAATAAATAGGGTAAAGAAATTCAAATTTTATTTCTTGTAACTTCTATGCATACTCTATAACTGAAGGTAAGTGAGTCACACTCTAGTGCAAGCACTTTACAGCCCTCCTTTTTGTTCTGGAAGACTACAACACAATTTCATAAAAGCAGTAATGTAATGTAAATAGTTCTAGGGTGTCATTATGGACTGTGACAGCTTTATAAAGCAGAAATCAGGAAATTTCCTCTCTATATGTTGGGGTAAATAGCAAATGTAATAACAAACACAGAGCGAAGAAATAACAAAATTATACCAAGAAAGATAGCTGATAATGAAAAATACATTGAATTTCAGTATAACATTCATCCAATATTTGTTTGACATTTCTTAGTTTCTCCCTTTTAATAAATATTGATATTTTAAATATTCTCAAAGAGAAACTACTATGGTAGCTTGATACAAATCTAAAAAAAAAAAAAGCATAGAAAGCTAGCTGAGTCAGTTTTATAATACTTAAAATTATTTTTTTTTCAATTTGCATTCATGGGGTCACAAATCAAAAATGTTCCTGCCACAATAATGATTTTCATATAAATTGTCAAAATCCTCTTCACATTTATTATAAATTTGATAAAAAGTCAAGAAAATTAACTAAAAATAAAAAAAAAATTCTTTTAACCCTGTAAAGCTAAAAGAGCTTCATTTTTTTAGGTATTTTCTAAAGTGACGCTTTATTTTTTTTACCAGTTCAAACGTCAATTAGGTACTGTGATTTATGGAAAAAAGATGTCCTGAACTGATATTAAAAAAAGGGCTTCCTAAATCTCCCAGAGAAACTAGCACCATCCTTACATTCTGGTGTAAATTCAACATTGACTTTTACCTACTCTTCTTAGTTCAGTGTTGCAGTATTGAACATACTGTTATAATAAAAATTAATAATATGTTTGAACTGTTTTCTTTAAATGATAAGCCTTATTTAGCTGACCTTTTGGGGAGTTTAAATCTTATTAGGAACCTTTTCAGTCTATTTGGCAATCTTTGTATTAGCTTAAATAGGCAGTATAAAACAGTGGTTCCTTAGGTGGACTGAAGTGGACTAAAGTGTTTGGAGGTCTGGTGGTTTGAGTTGTAACACTTTTTTTCTTGCTGAGACAGCCATAGTGTCACTTGACATGGAACAAAAAAGAAAGAACTGCTGACAGTCTGTTTGTCATAGCAAATCGCCACATTTTGTATTGCATCTACCTCTTTGACCTCGAAAACCTGTGTTTGTTGCCTTCAAGGGGCACGCCGCAACCTCTACCAACCAGTATTTGGGTTTTTTCAGACAACATTGCATTTTAGGGGAACAGTGCCTAAAACAGAAATGCGTTTGTTCCTCTATAATGTGATCACTGCTACTTTGTGAGACATACAGTTGTCTTGGGATTCTTTAATGAACTAGAATAGAATTAGAACAGAATAGAACAGAATAGAACAGAACAGGATAGAATAGAATAGAATAGAATAGAATAGAATAGAATAGAATAGAATAGAATAGAAGAGAAGAGAATATTTCAGTTAGAAGGGACCAATAATGACCATCTAGTCCAACTGCCTGATTAATTCAGGGCTGACCAGAAGTTAAAGCATGGTATTAAGGGCATTGTCCAAATGCTTCTGGTAGATTCCTAGCTCCTTAACTTTGAGCTTTTGAAACAACAACTCTATCTATGTTTTTAGACACTTCAAATGATTTAATAATTTGGAATCCTCAAGCTTTTATGTGAGGCGCTTGCTTTTTATCTTATCATTGTAACATAAAGCTAGATGCATGTCTGAGTAAATACACTTAATTAATAATGATTTACTCACTAAAGCTGAATAGGAAAAGTTCCCATGTATTTCAGTGACAGCAAGAATAAGCTTAGCTTTTTATTGTCCTTGGGTTTTGCATAATTTGGATTCAACTGGAGTTTAAATCATGGCAGATGTTTTGAAATAGACTGTAGGAGCTGAGAATAATATCAGTAGAACTTTTAATTTTTTATTCCTAAGGTGCTTCTCATTAGGTCACTTACATTAGAATACACCTTCTTCCCATTTTCAGAAATGAATTTCTTAATACTGGAAAACTTGAGTGCAGTATGTGTAAGAAATTACCATCCTGACCATTTATGTCATGTACTCATGTAGTATGCTGCTACAGTATGGAAAATTGCATGGAAAATTTTATACTAATGTATTTTGCCCTGATGATAGTTTGATTGATCCAGATTTTATTAAAATCTTTAAAGTGGCTTTGTGACCTATGAGATTTTATATTTCATCTCTAGAATTTGTTTTCATATATAGGTTTCATAAACACTCCTGTCATTTATATGTTGTATAATCTAATTTTTATTACTTACATAGCATTTTAATTGCCTTACATAATTCCGGATCACAAAGAGTTTCTCAGAATAAGTGCTAAAATGGATAAAAGAATATTGTTAATAATGTTTGTATGAGTAAGATCAGAGGAAAGTAAAATGGGCCTTTTGTGGAAGTTATATAAATAATTTATTAATATTGGGAAAAATGTGCTTTAATTGTCATACACTATTAAAAATATGGGGCAACATTTTTCTAAATATGATTGATCTTTGAAATACTCCTCAGACTGGGTATGTCTGGGTGTTTTATAGTGGATTTGATGTTGGTCTGGAAGAGGGTGTATAATCTAAAAGTTTGTCTATTTGTGTTGGGAACAGTGTTAATATCTGATATTGCTTTCACATTCAACTTCAGGCTATATTAGAGACATAGGAAATCTATTTTAAAATTTTATAAAAATAATTATACTGTAAGCTAAATTTAAATTTTTCTATCTTGGAAAGATAGCCTGACTGCAAATGGCACTTGATTTTAGAATTTCCATACCCCAACTTACGCAACTAAATCATACACACTTTTCTGATCATTAAAATTCTCTATGATGTAGCTAAATCCAGTAGATTATTCAAGCATAATGAAAACAAGATATACAATAAAATTATGTTTAATAATGTGCTTTGAAATTCATTCTGAATGAGGTGGAGGAAGAAGAAGAAGAAAACGGACATCAAATCTTTGTCTAACAGAGATTAGTGTGGCTCAGATTACTTCAATGGTTTTTCGCTGATTTATAACAGCTGAACTGCTCAATGAGTTTTCAAAACCACAGCCAGTTTATTCAAACCATTTATTTTTCCTCATTCATCCAATTTTAGCTCTACTGTGTTTACACTATTCTGAAATTCACTGGAGATTTTTCAAATTTCAGTTTTCAATTTAAATTTCACGCCAAATAAATGCAAAATCTATCATGGCAAGGAAATCCCTGATAATAAATACTATAAAGTTGGTTCATCATGACGAAATTTACAATATGTCTTAAGTGTGCATCTAAAACTTATGTATTGTTTCAGGAATAATGTGCCAAAAGCACATATACAGGCAATCTCATTAGAGGTCACATAATTTTTGTTATTTAGAATGTATATATGACATTCTGTAATGTCCCAGTGGCTATAGGAGATAAGAAATCAGCTACAATATCACAGAATGGAAATTATTTTTAGTCAAAATTGTATCAAACGAAAATCAGTTTCTGAACTCTGTGTGTGCAGTGGGTTGACCCTGCCTGGATGCCAGGTGCCCACCAAAGCAGCTCTATCACTCCCTCTCCTCAGCTGGGCAGGGGAGAGAAAATATAATGAAAGGCTTATGGGTTGAGCTAAGGGCAGGGAGATCACTCACCAATTATTGTTATGGGCAAAACAGACTTGACTTGGGGAAAAGTAACTTAATTTATTACCAATCAAAATCAGAGTAGGGTAATGAGAAATAAAACCAACTCTTAAAACACCTTCCCCCCACCCCTCCCTTCTTCCCGGGCTCAACTTTACTTTCAATTTTCTCTATCTCCTCTCCACCAGCAGCACAGGGGGATGGGGAATGGGGGTTGTGGTCAGTTCATCACATGTTGTTTCTGCTGCTCCTTCCTCCTCAGGAGGAGGACTCCTCACACTCTTTCCCTGCTCCAGTGTAGGGTTCCTCCCATGGGACACAGTTCTCCACAAACTTCTCCAAACTGGGTCCTTCCCACAGGCTGCAGTTCTTCACAAACTGCTCCAGCATGGGTCCTTTCCACAGGGGGCAATCCTTCAGGAACAGACTGCTCCAGCGTGGGTCCCCCATGGGGTCACAAGTCCTGCCAGCAAACCTGCTCCAGCGTGGGCTTCTCTCTCCACAGGTCCACAGGTCCTGCCAGGAGCTTGCTCCAGCGTGGGCTTCCCACAGGGTCACAGCCTCCTTCGGGCATCCACCTGCTCCAGTGTGGAATCCTCCACAGACTGCAAGTGGATATCTGCTCCACCGTGGACCGCCATGGGCTGCAGGGGTAGAGCCTGCCTCACCATGGTCTTCACCAGGGGCTGCAGGGGAATCTCTGCTCCAGCGCCTGGAAAACCTCCTCCTCCTTCTTCACTGACCTTGGTGTCTGCAGAGTTGTTTCTCTCACACATTCTCACTCCTCTCTCTGCTGCTCTTCCACAGCAGTTTTTTCCCCCCTTCTTAAATATGTTCTCCCAGAGGCACTACCACCGTCACTGATTGACTCGGCCTTGGCCAGTGGTGGGTCTGCCTTGGAGCCGGCTGGCATTGGCTCTGTTGGACATAGGGAAAGCTTCTAGCAGCTTCTCACAGAAGCCACCCCTGTAGCCCCCCCCGCTACCAAAACCTTGCCACGCAAACCCAATACAGTGTGTATACGCATATTTTTATTTACAATATATTGGATTTTTAGAAGCCAGTGGAAGGTCTGCCATTATTTTGAGTGATGCCAAATTTTCACCCCAGTGTCAAAGACTTGTCAGAATGCCTGAAAATGTATCTCTGTGGCAGAATAAAATGCCTTGGAGGATTTCATGTGTTTAAAATATTCCTGGAGTTTGTTCAAGAATGATTAAGTGACTATGCTAAATAAATAATGTTTATTTATGTATGATAAGGTAATCTTGTTCATACCCTCAGGCTAGTGAAATCCAAGTTAAGAATACATAAAGCAATTATACACACATTGTAAAGGGATTTGAGGGTCATTGGCATCTATTTGAACATTGTTCAGTAGCCCTGAAATATCAATTCACAGGCCAAAATATTTCATTAGCCTTCTCGCTCCCTAATACACAGTTTAGTTATCATGTTGTCACCTTTTTTACTCCTTTCCTCTGGCTAAAACTGTGATGCCAGCCCCATGACATTATTAAGCAACAACGTTTTTTTGTCATGTTCTAGATTTGTTTTCATTGATGTTGGTACTATCTTTTAAGTTGCCCTCTTATTCAGATCTCTTATGGAGTATCCTCTTTCTATTCAGTTTCTACTTTTACGTATTGATTTAAAAAAACTGTAGAATTAATTGAACTGGTATAATTAATACACAGTGACAGAATAGTAAGTGAAAAAGTGGTAGAGGAAGAGAAAAGAAGGTAGTGAAAGAAAGGACAAAAGAGTGCTCAGATGGCAGCAAGTAATTAGATCAGTGCAAGGATACATTTACAGAGATGAAGGAAAAAAGACTATGAAAGAAGGAAAAAAGACTATGAGAGAAGGACCTAGAAGCTAGAGAATGTGAAGACAAGATCAGCTGAAAACACCTAGTGAACACAAACTCAAGTATGAACAAATTATGTAGAATTGATCCAGTAAGCAAAGAGTTTGCTGTTGTAAATTAATTCATTTGCTGAAATAAAAGGGAAATAAAAAATTAAGTCTACTGCAAAGAGTTTTGGTAAGCTTTGAAATTATGGAGTGAAGAGCAGTAAAAAGGCAGATGAAATTCCATATAGTTAAATGTAAATAAGTACACATTAAAAAAAATTGATATTCACTGTCAGAAAAAAAATCTTGACACTATGAGAGAGAATTGTATGGAAACATCACGTCAGAGCTCAGAAGCAATCACAAAAACGTAATCAAAAGTTAGAAAATAAGTAGAGGGTAGATCATTCACTATATGTTCCAGTACAAGATCAAGGAATATTGATGAAATTATCAGGCAGCAGGGCACTTTTTCACATATCAATACATTTGGAATGCCAAAAGTTTGTGGAGGTTCAAAAAGCAAAGAGATGCATTAATAAAAGTATACGTATTAACTGAATAGGAAATCTGACATGTTAGAGTTGATCCAGTTCCAGTTCTGTGGTGAGGTCTTTTACTGGAGAAGTTTAGTTAAGCTGCTGCAAGAACTGGACTGTCATGGAGCCTGCTGTGACCCTGTGCCAAAGACCAATCAGTAGTTCTTTATTGTACTTACCTTATTTCCTTTTTCTTCTCTACCATATCGAAATGGCCACTCAGGACAGAAGGAAGTCAAATGCTTCTCTGACGCCTCTGATGCTTGAACTTTGTAGTGTAAATCGAGACGAAAATACAGTAGCAAACAGCTAAGTTAAGATTAGATATGTATTATCACAATACTGTAAAAGTTTTATTTCATTCAGTAAGAAGGTTGCTGAACAATTTATTCCAGTTAATGAGTTCTTGGCAAAGTCAGAGGCCAAGTTAAATTTTTTTTTCAACTCTTTATCTCATACCACTTTTCAGTTGTTAAAGAAGTTACATGGATGGTCCTGTTTTTTTTCATTTTTATATACTTTGTCAGACTCCCAACAGTTCACTCTCACAGGCTGTATATGGTAGAACAATCCACAAGGAAGATAGTCCTGTGTCTAATTAGTGACTTTCACTCAAAATTGATTCATGATGGTAAGAAATATTGTGTCAGTCTCTAAATATTTCTGAAATAATACTCTTCAACCTTCAGTCTGTTACTTCAGCTGCTTAAGCAATTCATGTTAACTAAAGGGCTCATCTTTGTCTTGCAGTGAAAGTGCAGCTTATTGCCATGAATCATTTCTAAAACTGTTTGGGAACATGTTCATATTTTTCCCCTAACAAAATGTCATTTTGGCAAAAATAAAACCTTTTTGGAAGAACATTTTCATTGGAAAAGTGTTTCTTAGATCCAGATGACAATTTCTAGCCAAATCTGTGGAAAAATAGACCCAGTTTACACTTCCTAATTACCCATAAGACTCCAGTGAGGTTGGTAAAGCACCGGGTTTGTGCATTATACTAAATGCCACAAACACTGGGTTTGCTATTATTGGGGAGTGTCTTCTCTGTTTTGCATGCTTTGCCTCGTTGTATAAATAATTATCTGTTCATTGGCCCAAAGTAGTACAGTAATATGAGGCAATGGCTAAGAAGTTCATTGTTCAGCTAATTTATGTGAAATTTAGTTTCAGATCCCCTCATGACATTTCCTGTATTATTCTATTTCTGGAATATACTGCGGATGATTCTTAGCCATGTTTAGAAACAAAATTAAATATATCATTATGTATTTAAATGGTTCAGCAAATTTCCAAACACTTTGTGAACATGGCAGAATAATCCTACTAATAGCAAATTAGGAACTGGATTAACTTTGAAATACACCTACTTGCTATTTATTTTTCCTAGTAGATGTGACTGATCACCTGAACTTCAAGGTGTTTTTTTCTGCTTTCTGACTTACTGACAGAAGCTCTTTAAGCAGAAAAAATAGCATTTGTACATCCCACTGAATTGTCATTCTACATTTCATGAACATTTGGGCATGCCATGCACATTGAAAATATTTATCAGTAATCATCCAGCTACTTAGGAATGTAATAAAATACCTGCAGATTGAACTTTCTACTCATAAATATATGACTGAAGATTGTTTCTGTTATTCAAACAGTTCCATCCATTTCCAGAAAGAAAGATCTACTTTCTTAACCAAGCATAGATCAAGAAAAATGTTTGGCTATTGTTACTACATAGACAGCAAAAAAGCTACTAAATGTCAACAGAGAATTTTGGACTCCAGTGACTAGGTTAATCATCCCCAGCCAAAGAAAGTTGTCTTTATTCTGTTAGAACTTTTCTGGGTAAAACTGATCCAAGTACCAGTGTCAGTTACATTCTCAGTAGGTGTGATCCGCCATTACTTGCAGCACTGCCAGTAATATATGGTCTTCAGCGTATAAATATAAAATCATCACTTTTCTTTATGCGGCTGTACATTAAGAGAATCAGAAAATAATGACTTAACTAAAGCTTGTTGAAAAACAAGTTTTGTCTGTTATTTACATTAATGAGAACAAAATTTCAACTAAATCAAACATTTCTCATGTAATTTCTGTTTAGTATTTGATAGAAAATGTAGTTGCCTTTTTTTTCTCTAAATGTTGGGCTCTCTAGTAAGACTATCTTTTGATTTACTGTGGTTTTCTCTTGTAAAGTAATTTACTCTAAGATGAATTGTCTGGGAGCAATACTTGGTGCATAAAAGAGAACGGGAAAAGAGGAAATTAAACTACATCTTTTATCAGTCAGTACAATAGCATGTATACACAAAAATACTTTGAATTTTTGCCAGAATATATTTATTTTTAACAAAATATTTTGTTTTTCAACAACTCTAAGTTTCCATGGAGAAAAGATATGTTAGGAAGTCATTTTAGTATTGTCAAAATCTGTTTTCCATCAAAAAACAATGTTGAGAAAAATATTAAATTTAGCCTGTTTCTAAAAATAATACTAGAATAATCTGTAGTTTTAATACTAGAAGAAACTGAAGTTTTTCAAATAGTTATGGTAATCCTTTGTCTTTGAAAAGTGTATTTTCAAAACATGAAAAATAGTTAGGATCCTTGAATCAATACTGTGCTTTATATCGCAAGATTCAACAGGTTAATGAATTTCAACCAACTAATTGAACAGAAATATTCTTTATTTTTCCTAGATCTGTCTATAAGGTGTATCAGTACCTTATACCAGCTACTCTTCTGTAACATTTCAATCGTTTTGGTCATTTTGTTGGTGAACTGTTGTCTGTGAACCTTCAATTATCTTGAAAAATGTATCCTAATTATCATTTAGCCCAGTATGAGCACCTACATTCTATCACAATTTTCAGTTCACTCAATTATCTTATTACAAACTTTCTATGCTGAACAGAAATGTTCAGCTTGGCCTTGACCTTACTTCCTTATTCTTTTATTTTGCCTAATATGCTCACAGTATGCAAAAAAAAAAAAAAAAAGGGGAAATTTTAATACAGCCTTTGATATTTCTCTCTTGCTTGAATTTTAATATTTCTATGAAAAATAAAATTATCATTTATACTAAAAATATTTATGCCAGTTAAGATGAAATACACAGCTGCTGTGGCAAGGAAAACTGTTTTCATATAACTTGGAACCTACTCCTACAGATCTTCTCTGTCAGTCAGAATATTGATTTCAGTGTTTCTATTTAGCTTTGCTTCATGTACTAGGAGACTTTTGAGTCAAGTGGACTCTAAGTAAATGCAGTGCACAAGATTAGCAGTAAACTATAAAATGGACATTGGTTTCAGTGTGTGTAAAGTGGGGCAACAATCAAACAGACCACTGATAGGCCTTTTAGTGACTAGGCAGTTGGGCCTTACTTTATAAGCTTTATTCAATCTGTGAAGTCAACCAGTGCCAAGCACATGATCAGTATAAATAATAATCCTTTCCTTGTGAACGTTGATTCTACTGGCATTCTTATCAAGGTCTCTGGCGAATTTTGTCCTTGGAGTATCTCTAGTTCCAACCACCAAATCATAATTTAGAAATAAATAGAGATAACACTTGGCAGTGTGAAAGAATGGATTGCTGATATTTTCCAATGGGAAGCAGAAAAAGCAATGTACAAATATGTGAACAGTTCCATATAAAATATATTATAAAAACCCCCTTGTTGTCATGGCAATCTTTTTCCATTGACAGAGAGGAAAGATGCGGATGAGAAACATATGCAGTGAAAGATACAAGACTTGAAGTAAGCACAAGAGAAATGTAAGAATAACATGACCAGTGTATTCCACACAGCTAATCAGGCAAATTGCCAGATTAATCTTTCTTTCCCTCTTTGTCCCTTAATGAAATCTCATTTGTTTTTGAGAGAAAATAGCTTTGTAAAACTGTTTCTCATCCAACTAGACACAAAGCCAAGGGTGAATACAAAGCTTTAGACATGAAGTACAGATGAAGGAAGGTTCTGTTTTAGAAATTCCAGCCAACATCCTTCTCGCCAACCTTTTCCCTTCAGTCTTGCTCTATGACTTTCATCTTGCCTGGAGAGAAAAGCAACATTTTAGGTTTTTTTCTTTCTGTTCATACTGAGTCATACTGTTACCAAGAATCTGTTGCAAAGTGGGGCACAGTTCTAACATTGAGAGATGTTTCTAACTTCTTATTAGAATTTCTGATGGTATTGTGTGTTGTGAAGTTGTGAAATCTGTGAGTTTATACCTTTCCAGTGAAACATAAACCTCAGAAGTTGAAAATCTAAGTCATTCCAGTGCACTTGCTAGTAAGTAAGACCATGCATTCTCACACTTGATACAAACATAACTAGAAAATTGGGCAAATATATGGTAATTTAAAGCATGTTCAAAATTAAAAAGATTTGTATTAAAATGAGAATAAATGTTTTCCCACTGGAGGAGCTGAGGCTATTTAATTACACTCTACTATTTTGGAAAGAAATGAAGAAAAGTTGGCTTTGTATGCATTTAAAAGGCCTTCATCTCTACCTAACTACATAATGTGCAATACAAGAAAGGCAGTCAATGAAGTTGTTAAAGCTATTGTTGAAGCACTGGGATGGGATTAAGCACATAGACTGGGGACATGTCTGCTGTGGATTTGCTGTGAGACCTTGGTCAAGTGACATAGAGCCTGCAATTAAATGTAACTTGTTTAATTCTGTTAACCTACGTTGGTATTGGATGAGGCTGCAAATACTTTTACTTCAGATCCCAGTTTATAAAAAACACAGTGATGCTATTGTCCTACAGTAGGAGCTATTGCTAGCCCAAGTTCATTAATAATAGTATTTTGATATGGCTATACCAGACCAGACCAAACCAAATTCCATCTAGCCCAGTTGTCTGTGTCTGACAGTAGCTAGGAATACATGTTTAGAATCAATACAAGACCAATCTGATAGATACTGGTACCTTCCAGGAATACTTCTGTGCCCTGCAACAGTCTGCATCTCAGAGATTTAATGAGGAAGAGCTGGTCTACTTGTGTTTAATAGTCTAATGAATTTGTTCGATTGCTTTCTGAATTTGCATGAATTTTCAACAACAACCTGCAGCAAGGACTTTCACAGTTATATAATCAGATTTGTTGTCTCTGTTTGTTTATTTTGTTTACTGCTTTTAGTTAATGCCCCGTAATTCTGCTGGGATAGAAAGTAAATATCAGTCACTATTCATCCTCTCAGAATCATAGGATGGTTTGGGTTGGAAGGGACCTTTAAAGGTCATCTAGTCCAACCCCTCTGCCATGAGCAGGAACATTTTTCACTAGATCAGGTTGCTGAAAGCCTCATCCAACCTGACCTTGAACACCTCCAGTGATGGGGCATCCACAACTTCTCTGGGCAACATGTTCCAGTGTCTCACCACCCTCATCATAAAAAATTTCTTCCTTATATCTAGTCTAAATCCACCCTTTTTCAGTTTAAAATAGTTGACCCTTGCCCTGTCACTACAGACCTTGGTAAAAAGTCTCTCTCATGCTACTCATCATTTTATAGAACTTTATCTTCTCTAGCAAGTGTTGAGATAGTATAGTAAAGAAATAGGAACCTACACTAATAATGTAAGGATAGGGTTTATGCACATTTCTATTAATTTATGAATATTTTATGTTTTTTTAAAAAACAGTATTTTAAGTTCTGCTCACTGTCTGTTTTGAAGACCACGTCTGCAGAGTGTTTTCCCAGATCGATATAAAGCCAGCCTTTGTAGTATTAATCATTATCTGTGCTTATATAAACTCCAATTCAAAATTGTATCTCAAGAAATTGCAACTCTGATTAGTGATGTGTAAAAGGACTGTCACAGAATCACTACGGTTGGAAAAGACCTGTAAGATCATCAAGTCCAACATGACTGTCATCAGTCATTGTGGGGAAGAAAAAAAAGGACATAAGGAAAGTAGAGGGGAAGATTAAGTAAAATATCCTTATGTAACAGAAGGTCCAGTGGACACTGAAACTTTAATGTATCCAAAACTAGACCCAGGATTTCTTAAGGATCTTCATTCTGTAGATTTTGAAGGTGATCCCCTCCCTTAGTCTGCAGAGTTGCGTAGTACTTGCCCACAGGGTCCACCTGTGATATTCACTGGCTTGAGATATAGATGGAAGTTGAAAACCTGTGAGACCTAGTTAGTACACCTGGGGAGTCATTCAAGAAGTCTCAGTCCCTCTTTATGACACCAGTGCCACTTACAGCTGTGAAAAGAGGCGTAGTCTGTTTTCCATGGTGTATCTCAGTGCTGTGCTTCTTTGACAAAATACTGCAAACTCTACAAAACCTTAAGTACCCAACCCACTCCCCATAAAAACTTTCCCCAGTCTGATCCAGAGAATACAATGTTTTTGAAATACTAATTGTTACTTTTTTTTCAGTTTCAAACTAAAACTTTGGGAAGAATTTAAGATATAGCTCTAAAGAAGTTGTCAATTAGATTAGCTCTTTCTTTAGTGCATTAACTAGTCCCTTTTCTATATAGTTGCAAATTCAGGGTTAGTTTCCTCAGATATTCATGTGTCTTCCTTGAAAATGCAGTTTTTACATTTTATAGTTAATTTCAGAGCCAACTAGACAAAGTCTAGTTGTTCAGAGGCCAGCTAGTATGGAACTAATAGGGAAAGTATTATTCAGATAATCAGAGAAACATAATACAATAGTGACATAAATTAATTGCGTATTTACCATAGCTAAGGTGAGATAGTCAAGCGAGTTGCTAGGCAAAATCTTTTTCAGTAAAAGTATCAAATGTAACCAAGGCCCTTCATAATGTTTACTGTACAAAAAGAATATGCATTATTTTGCAAAAAATGAGAAAATCCTTTGTCATCAATGCTTCAAATATATAAGAGCATCAGAAAAGCCTTCATACAGAAAAACTCAAATGCAGGCGGCACCATTATTTGCAACATAGAGTAAAGAAGATCACAGCATAAATTATTTATTTAAATAGTCGGCTTGTAATTTTCTGGAATCATTCAATTGAGGTGCCTATGAATTCCAGTATATAAGCAGACTGAATGAATTATGACCAGAATAGGTAAGATGTACAGAGAGAAACTTTTCCACAATGAGTAACAGGACACTTGTCCCAGAGCAGAGACAGAAAATGCTGTGACTGAAGCATTCACCATGAGTCTGGTCTGAAATTGCAGATTTTGTTCTGGTGATAAAAAAACAACTTCTAGTGGAATAGGGGCTGTTCAAAGAGTACAGCTTACTTCTCTGTAGCTCAGATGACCTCTGCTCAACACCCTAACCGTTCTGAATTTTATTCTAATTCTTCCTAGGCTATATTTAACGTTATACATTTGACTTGCCTAATTAATGGCTGTAATGTTTGCATGGGATTTTAAAAGCCAAATGTTGCAGTGACTAGAGCTCAAAAGTCCAATGTCTTTGTGTATGTAATATGTAGATTCTGTATTTTGTAAAAGGGGATTAATAATGACACCTACTTCAAAGGTATGTTGGAAGACTGAATACAATAAAGATGAAGAAATGGCCAGACATTTATCATCATGGGTTCTGTACATAAACCTGACCTGTGTAGGTTGTTTTAAAATATTTGCTATAGTCAAATTAGCACCAGACGTATTCTGTAAATGAGCAAGTGCAAAGAACAGTTTAGGATAAAGAGTTCAGTAGCTGTAATGAGCAGACACAAGTCCATTTCATTGTCTTTCAGTTACTTTGCTGAAGATTACAAAAATGCATATATGTACATATAATAATATATCTTTTTTCTATTTCCTGACTTGGTGAGGGATGCCTGGAAGGGGTTGCATTTTAGATTGATGGTGCTAGTGACATGTTAATGTGAGCAAAACTGCAGTGCTATTATTGTTAAAATAATAAAAAGTTGTAAACTGTTGACCTCCTCCAGACTCTCTACTTGGTTTTTTCTTACTGTCAAAAAGCTCAAGAGAAATGCCAGAAACCACGAATTCATAATCCTGTGCTCAAGTATTGCAAAGTGTAATGGTAGTGTTGGAACATGAATAAGACTGAAATAGAAGTTACATAAACAATACAGCTGACCTCTCTTTATCAGAGTTTACTAGAACAAATACTGTGCCTGAGAAAAGAACAGATAAAGTCAATGTATGACCAAAATAAAACTGCCATGAAACAATGTTTCAGTTAGGAGATACCTGGAGATAGACATATAGCTGGATTTTCACTCAGCTGGGTTACTCAAACGTACTTTAGTGATAATACACACCACTTTAGGCACTTAACTACCCATTTAGGCAACACTGATATCACTAACTGCCACCTTTCTCCAAAGGCAGGTTCATTCTCTTTGAATTTAAGTTTCTGCCCATGAGTTTGTGTTCACAGCATCGATTCTGATTCCAGCCCCTGTTAGCATAGCTTATGCTCAGTCCCAAAGGAGGACTCCCAGCCTAAGCACCTTCTCCCTCAGTAGACACAATTTTGTAGGCATGTTCTGACCACAACTATGAAAACAGGTTAGAATAAAATTGCTCCAGGTATTGGTCAACTATTTATACTTTTAGCCATATTGCAAGTCCAGAACACCTAGAAAGTCTTACGGTAAAGACACTTTCTGGGATAAATGACCTCAGCTGAAATTCCTGTGTCAAATTAGGTAAAGTATGGATTTGAAGCTATGTCCCGAGTATTTTAACTGGGCCATTTGTTACACAAGAGCTGCATGTTTCTGCTTATTCCCTCTGTTTTGGGTTCCCCTTCTGCCTGTACAAACACAAACAAGGAAAACTGGAATTTATCACCTTGCTCCCAGGAAAGTAGTGTACAGGTTTAGGACTGCACACTACTTCTAGGTCAGTTTAAGACGTTGCCCATTCAGACAGTTTTGATGATCCTTCTTAATGCATCTAATTCTGTGAAATGCAGCAGCTACTGGTTTCCCTAGGTGATAGAAATCTGCATCAAAATTAATGGACAACTGTATAAGTATTTCTGAACAACTTTACATTAAAATATTCCGATTCATATCTGTCTGGTTTGAAAATCAAGTATCTTAGACCAAATCTGAAGACAGACATGGTGAATTAGTAAGTGACTGTAAGGACCCAGCAAGCAAAGTGAACAAAGATATTAAATTCAAAGCCATTAGCTAGTTCCTTATAGCACAGGAACTGAAATTATAATTACTTACAATGTGTATTGATGGATGTTTCTCTTGATGAATATTGAAAAGATAATGACTGTGTTTTCAAAAAAACCTCCTTTTTAAATAATATTGTTTAAAATACCATGGGAGTGATTTGGGTGTCTAAACAGAGATGTCTACTGCCACTGACACCATTCTTGCCCTTGTCTGTAAGGGCAGTCACCAATTAGTCATAGTTTCAGTATCAAATCTACTCACCTTCTACAGACCACAGTTTTCCAAAGTGAATAATGTCAACTTTAATTAATTATGTGCCTGTTTTTCCTTCAATTACCTCAGTGCTCTTTCCCACTCCCTCCATATGCCACTCCCTCTATCTGGAAATATTCCCCTTTGATGCGATCTCTGCGGTGATAGCAGTTTAATATTAATCAGGAAAGCTGAAACTTTGTTTTCTAAAAATTGTACACATTGTTAATCTATTTCTTTCCTTCCCTTACACACACTCTACATTTCAATATTTTTTTTTGAGAAGGAACCGTTTTCTTTCTTACTTCCCTGACCAGTGTCTTCCATAATGGAGCCTTCATTCATAAATAAATATTTTGGTGTTAGAGTAGTAATAAATAACCAGGCTATCTACCCGTAGTGCTGTCAGGCACATTCTCTACTATAATAAATCTTTTCTTAAATACTGAAGACTAATTTCATTAAGCACATTCTGGAGCTCTTCTAAACAAGGATTCCAGAGGGGCAGATAGCAGCACCTAACACCAACATTTGCCTAGCACCTAGCAGAGTTTAAACCCACTGAAATTATATTCCCAGCAAAGTTCAATCTGTATATGAGCTTCTTTCTATCTAATGACTTTACTCTTTAACTCACCTTCCTTCCTTCAGGAAGGGAAAAATCCCACCAAAACAAACAGCTTCTCAGAGCAACTCACAGAGAATGCCATTTATAGTTACCTCTTCTAGACTTTACTAGTAATCACTGGAGATACAAAATATCTGGAGAGAACTGTGGTGTGGAAGGTTTTTCTTTTTAGGAAAGAATTATGGCTAGAATGACTCCCAAACTCTGTAACGGAAGGTCCTGTAACATTGGCTGAAGTACTGAAAAAGTCTGGCTTTGCATTTACTACCCAGACAGAAAGCAAAAATTTTATTAAAAATGTCATGCTGAGTAAATAACTTAAGTGCTTCATATTTCTGCCATTAATGTTTATGTCATTTCTGGTGTTGTCCTATTCTAACAGCATGCAGAATACCTCCTAGCACAGACTGAAGTTTAGTAAGCCTGCATTTCCCAGCTGATAACTGAATTCCATACTGGTGTACTGGTAAGAGTCAGATATGGATGTGACAGGATATTATTTCTATGTTCTTGAAAAGATCTTATTTTAGAAACAATTGAAGCTTTGGAAGGAGCATGGAAACAGGCTAGACTATAGGAAAGGACTCTTGTCTTATTTGAAATCACTAAATATTCAGATATTTAGACACGCTAAGTAGAGCTGTGTTTAAGGCAGCACTATCTAGTTTAAAATAATTTGCTGAATTCTGATGCCTGGCTCCTACAAGTGTTTCCCGAAGTGGAATGGAAAAGCCACACTTTAATGGAAAAATGCAAAACATGCATTTGCATTGCCTGAAGGAGGACAGTGTGAAAAGCAAATAAGGCATGTGGAGTCTCATGTGTTGCTACATTTAAAATTTAAAGAAATGTTTAAATTGTTTTTGTTTTTTTTTTAAAGAAAGGCATTGTTGTCTGTTGCATTAACATCAAGACACAGTTTCAGCCTTACTTATAATTTGTTATTGCATAGGATACAAGCATTGTTCCAACACATTTCATATATTATATTGTTATGGAGGACATGGACATAACATTTTAATATTATATCACACATTACAACGATTCAGTAATATTTGCTAGAGATAAATAAAAAATTCATTTTAAACCCAATTTTTACTACTAATCCACAAATAACAAGGAGATATGGTGGCTAATCTGAGCAGGTCTGTTCCAGATTCAGGTACCTTTGGAAAAGGAATTATTTTCCATTTTTAGTTTAGTTGTATTTTCTCTAAACTGATTATTTTCCATAGAAAATACTCATCGATTATCACAATGACTGAAAAACACACCTACACATGGCTGTTTTCTGATGTTCTCTGAGTTTTAGGCATGCCTTCTGAATCAGAGGAAAACAGTATTCTAGGTAAAGCAAAATATCCAGGAAGAAACATGTTGACATCAAAATCTCTCTGCAAACAATTTTACAGCAAATGCTTTACATTAGTTTACATTATCAGCTATTTACTGTGTTTTTTAACCACAAAATCTCTCAGCTAGTATTTGCAGAAGCAAAGTGGCTACTACAAAATGCTGCCAAAGACTACTTATTGCAGAAGTTTGTTTTAAATTAAAAGCAGGAAATGAGCTAAAAAACCTTTGAAACATGCCAAGTGCTAGCACCAGTTTTATTTGTGAAATTTAGACTGCAAACCCTCATGAATGAGGACTTGTAAAGTGAAGCAAATGGAAAAAATATTTGAAATCCAAATTTAAAAGTTGTAAATTCCAAATGTAATTGTGATTTGTGAATTTTCTCCACTAGAAATAGCATCTGTTGTTCCATGAGAAATGTTCCAACAACAAATGCTTCATTTAGATTTTTCTTGGGCTTTTCTATTAAACAAAATATCAATTGTCTTGTAGAAAACAAAATATTTTCATATAATCCAAAAATGTTACATAATTTAAAGGAAAATCTGTTCTAAAGAGGCAATAGTTGTTTCTTTTTCTAATTCAACTTCTCTACCCCAAAGTTAAACATGTATGAAATACAAACAATGTTATTTTGTGTCAAAAGAAATTCCCCAGTGTTTAAAAAACCCTTCAACTAATTGCACAGGCTTTGTGCCATTGCTAGATCTTGACTTCATCATTATTATAAAATGGACTTTGAGCAAAGTGACAGAAATCCCATCCTTAGAGTGTTCAAGCTTGGTCAGATACAAAATTATAAGAACACTGATAGAGCTGAACTAGAAGTCCTAGGAATTTTTTTCTGTCTGTACTTTTTGGGACATCCTGCTAAGAGGTGAGATTTTTTTCTGGCTCTAAAAAAAGTAAGTGAGGTCCCTGGAAGCTGGCCCTTTTTGTAAATAAAATACTATTATGAAATACCTGGTCCATTAACACTGTAATTCATACTCTGATTAGGATTTTTGTGTAGTCCATTGGGAGTACCCTTGTTCAAAATAATTCCACAAGCAAACCAGAGCTGCTTTATTTCTGTCTTTTTTTTTCCCCATTTCATTCTGATTCTTTAACACATTTCAGTATCCCATAAGTCCAGCAGTTAACTTAGAGATAATCCCTCTGCATTGGATCTTTTATATCAAGTACCCAAACACCACCTCTACATATATTCTTTTGCTATAGAATGGCTTCACTGTGTTTTAGAAGCCCAGTATTCAAAAGCTGTGCTTTTGCACACTCCCTGAAAATTTGAGAACTTGTGACATTGTGCACCCAAGGAAACCCCCATAATTATGGAAAGTGCCTTAGTGGTTTAGATAGTCACAATAAGCAGATAAAGGTAGGTGAAAGCAAAAACAAGACTTAAAAACCAGATAGGCAAATAGAAGAATATACTTTCTGAAGAGTCAGCTTTCACTTTCCCTAACTTTACCAGTTGTCTGTAAGTAGGTGAATAGTAGTAGCATATCTCCTATTATTGTCTATTATGTACACACATGCACTATGTATTTTAAATATAGAGTATATAGATTAGTACTGTAGACAGGTGTATATCGCTAATTAATAGGCATGTATTTTGGAGTTTGATTATAACAATATTTTACAGGTAGATACTCATTATATCATGCTAAGTAATACTAAGCCTAAATTTATCATATTTTATGCAGAATATCAAAATACAGTAAGTAATAGGAAAAGTGATAAACAGCAAAAAAAGAAATTCTCATATCACAAATAAAATGAGCAAAAAATAAGTTGTAGTTCCTCATGATTGTAATTTCTACTAATATCAATAAGGGCACATGAAGTGCAGTACACAAAGACACTCCAGCCTATTTCCTGAGATAACAGCAATGTAAACAACCAGACATTTATACAGCCTTGGGAAAAAAAGTAAATGCCAACTTTCCACTGAATGCTTGGCAAGAACTGCCAGTAGCAGTGTCACTAGGGCTTTCAAAATGTACAGCTACCAAAACATCTCAAAAACATCCCAAAAATACTGTAACCTTAAGAATTTTCAGTGATGCATTACAAATCTAGAATTAGACTCTCAATCTCCATCTGATAGTAGTAGAAGTTAAAATACAAATTGAATCAGACTATTGGATGAAAAAACCCACTTTGGCATCAGTTTTGAAAGGCATGCGTTCACACACATCCATGTTTTCACGTTATATCAAAAACTGAAAAAGACTACAAGAACTGTGTACTTGCTTCTGTTTTAACAGATACCTTAAGCTGAGTCATTATATTATGCTAGAATTATTCTAACTTTTGCTTAAAGAAAATCCATTTTCTTAGATTTTCTTAGGTAGCAGGCATCTTGTTTCTAGAGAAAGATGATTCTTCAGATCATCTTGCCAAATCCAGTCTTTTTGTGGGTCAGAATAAAGACACAATCAAGACTTTCAAGGCTTTATGGACCATTCTTGAAACTCTTAGAAGGATTGATTGTCATCTTTATTTTGTATAAAAAATATTGAATTTGTGAATTACTGATATGTGGAATAAAGCAATTCTGTCTTTCATTTCCAGATATGATAAGTATTACTGGTGCTTCATTAAAATAAAACACTATTTTAGAAATGGTAACAATATTGACACCATTTAAAATTAACTGCATTATGCTAAAATTCTCACAAGATACAAAATTTAATCTGAAGATTCTTAGTCACTTTAAAATCACTATAGTCTTTACTATAAAAATAAATTTTATGTGAAGTATTATTTTACTTTTTATTTTCACAGATTAATTAAGTACAGAAATAAGCTTTTATACTTTTTATCATGTAAAAGAATACTAGTCTGTCTGATTGAATGCACCACTGTCATCTTGGAATGCATAACACATGGGAAATTATTCCTCATATCTAAATTTTCTGATAGATGTGTCACAGAAGATTCACAGTTCAGGGAAATTGGGATGTTGTCTTATATTAGCAACCTTGGCTTGGTGACACAAGAGAGTTATGAGTAGTGTAAAATCTACTGTAGTACCCTTTAGCTTTTTCTCATGGTCTTAACATACTTTGTTGACACATACTATTTACATAAATAACAAAGTAGCGCTAGCAGAATGTTCAAGGTTTATCAGTACATTTAATTGTTAAATTGAAGCAATCGTTTTAAACATGCACCTCTAGAAAAGATCTGGGTTTTTTTCTTAAAGAATATTGCTTTCAGAAGTTTGTCCTTTAGGGAAATACTTTGTCAAAAATTATGAGTACACAGTTTCTGCTGCACATGGAAACACCTAGTTTGCATATAATTTGTCAATCTATGTAAATTAAGATTTTATTCCAGTTTATAAAGTTCTCTTTAGACATCAGATCACATACTGTGCTAAGACAGCTAAAAAGGAGCGTGTACTTGCTCCTGTTTTAACAGATGCCTTGAACTGGGTCATTATATTATGCTAGTCATAAAAGAATTATTCTAACTTTTGCTTAAAGAAAATCCATCTTCCCAGGAGGATTTTCTTAGGTGGCAGGCATCTTGTTGTTTATCTAGTGAAAGCTAATTCTTCAGATCATTTTGCCAAATCCAGTCTTTTCATGGGTCATAAGGAGACAAGCTGTCAAATTTTATAAATAAACTTCTGGATTATTTCTAGCTTCTGAATAACTGCCAAAAGGCAATGCACTCAGTCACTAAAATGTTTTGAGAGAAAAAATTAGGAGATACAGGAAGTAATTAAAGTGTCTGGTAATTTTCAATATCTGCAAAAATATCCCGCCTGTTGAGGCTGATATTTCCAAGAGTAAGTGATTAAAAAACTCATCAGTCTTCAATAATAATGGCATTTGGTCAAGTCACTTTTCTGTGTGTATGAAATCCATTTTGCGGATTTGTTTACTGAGCCCGACTTTCAGACATGTTTTCTTTCATATGCATATACATGTCATGTCACATATGAAGTGGACAACCCTTTGTAAATAACATAAGAGAGAGATTAAATCAATTTCTTAAACAGATATTTCCAAACAGGCCTGTGGCTAATTATGTAGAATATTCATCGTATAACTAATGAGAAGTTCATAGATTTGGCACACTAACAGTCACAGTTTCAAAAATACCAATTTCTCTTTCAGGAAAGTAATAATTTTGATAAATTTTGTCCAGATCCAAGTCTGATAAAATGTCCATTAATATTAACAAAATCTCTCAGCTGACTTAACTGATTGTGTATCAGGTTGCTAAGTTAAAGCTTGCATCTACAGTATTAAAAATCAAGTCTGAGATGTAATTTTACCCTATGAAACATTCTATTTTATTTGCTCATCACCACGTACATACCCTGAAATAACAGAAGATGCTTGAGTTCCTCAAGAAAATTCTGCTTGTTGGAGAGTAGAAAATGAGGGATATACTGAAAAGGAATCACTGAAATGCTGTGCATTCCTACTCACTTAACACAACATTTGGGTTTGAGGCAGTAACACAACATTTTGGACTCCCCCCGCTGCAGAAAGTTTTTTAGCAGAAATGATGTGGCTAACATGGCGGATAAACCAGGCCAGATAATGTTTCTAAGAAATAGTGATTCTTTCTAAGAATAGGAAGAGGTCATATTTCCAGCTCTAAAATTTAAGGTAATAATTTTCAGGAACTTCCTTATCTGGAAGTAATAATTTAGATTCTGCTTTTCTTTTTTTAGTCTGTGATTTCATATAGTGAAAATTGGATTGCTTTGGTATAATTGAGAGTAGAGTTTGACCTACATAGCTGGGTTTTTTTTCTACGTTATTGAAATTTTGGCTAGTCTCTCATAAACAACAAGAAAAATCTAGGGAGTATTCATGTAGATAGGAACACTGAAAGTTTCATAAATCATGCAACTTCAGTCTGTATTTTAAATTTTTGTTAGTCCAGATATCCTTTCTCACTCAGATAAATTGTTCTCTTCCTACAAAGTGAAATTTAAAAATTATGGTAAGTATAATATACAATCATTATCTAAAAAGCACAGACTATAATGAGATCTAGAGGTCCAAGAAATTATATGTCATCAAATTACCAAAGATATTAAACATCTGTGTTAGTTATGCAAAGTTTATCAAAAAGCAGACTCTAAATATAAAATGGGAACAGGTCAGATTCAGGAGAATATGCTTACTTCATAGCAACATTTTGAGTAGCAAATACTTGATCCCTAGAAATGTAAAATAGTTGTGCAGCTGATCCAAATTCACATTAGATGATCTCAGGACATTCTTTAAATCTGCTTATCATAGGTACAGAATCAAATATCAGGTACCAGTGTGAATACATTCTTTTGAATTATAGTTTAAGAGAAAATGGCCCTATCACAATTTACCATCTGAACAAATCTTACAGCTTTTACTTAGTGCCAAACAAACCATAGTCAGGATAGATATTTTTCCATGATTTCCACTCAGAATGGCAAAAGTATAGATAACTAATGCAAAGCTTATGCAATGACAATGTTCAAGATGTCAGAAATCTGAGATAAGGAATTATTCTGAATAACAATTTGAATTCAACAGCATCAAGTTTGAACACGCTATGATTTTACATCCATAAACTAATTTGGCCATCATAAGGGTTTAAATATCATTGCCTTAAAGTATCTGTATTTGGAAAGGATGAACAGTGGTTAACTTTAACTTTTTTACCTTTCCATTTCACTCATTTGATGTTGAAATCTAATGCTTACCTTTCTGAAACAGTCACTATGAAATATTTTCTGAATACTCTTAAGCAAAAAGTGGAACCTTCCTTTAAGTTTACATAACATAAAAATACTTCACATAGAAAATACTCCTCAACAATGGAAAAATTATGTACAGAAAAATTTTAAAGCCTATGTCCTCAATAAAAAGCTAAGCTATTTAGGCACATTGTCAAAAAGGGAATTATGTGCCTAGATAGGATTTAGGTACCCGAGTAATTCTGAGGATTTAGATATTCTTCTATGGAAATAAATCATAAGGCTGAAATTATACAAAGTTTTAAATTAAAATATTAATATTCCATGGCATTTAAGTTAAATGATTAAGAATCTTTATACTGCTTTGGGGCGGGTCTTGGTAAAATATTATGACATTTTTGGGCACTAACAGGCTGAGAAGTATGTCAGAGTTTAAACAAAATTAGTCCGTATTCTTTGGAAGTAAACTTAGACCTTGTTTTTTCCCTTCATTGCTCCATCTCTTTTTACAGTTTATTAGTACACTGCATTCCTGATGTGTATTGAGCTGAAATGAATTTTAGTGCTAGAGCTTACAGATCTTTCTACAGCTCCAGAATGTTTCCTTTTCTCATGATGAAGAAATATATACTTACACATCTATCAAAGGCCACTCTGTTTTCCATCACTACACCAGTTTAGCTGACTGTTCCCTTTTTATGCATGGAGCACACATTGCTCCTAGTGCCTGGGGTTTTTTTAATCATAAATCCCAGTCCCCACAGAATAGGAAGATATTTGTTCACATTACTTATGCTTTCAAGTAGGAACATGAAGTTCAGATTCTGAAATATGTTTGAAAAGAAAAGTCAGAACTGTTGTTATTAGAAGGAATTCAAACTTCTTGTAACACTGACATGATACATTGCACTCATTGTTATGGGAGGTCAGTAGTTCTCTGTATTACAGACAGTTCCAAAAATGAAACTAAAGGAGTCCTGATGATATATTTTTAAAGCACCTTTCTCCATGCTCAGTTATATGTTATTCATAAAAGCATGGTGGCCTTGCAGCAAAGAGACAATGAAGGAAGTGATTTATAGAACAGCCTTATCACAACATGTATTAAAAATTGAAAGGAAAATGTAGTCTTAGATTTCATAGTCACTCCTATTAATTTTGCCTGTTTTTAAAGAACTGTGTATAACAAAGAAAGGTTGCTAATGGAGGTGTATTTACTTTTAATGGATGGGGTCCTACCAGTAGAGGATGGGCACTTACTGTTCCTGAAAAACACTGAAGTATTACAGACAAAATTATGCCAGTGGAATCCTAGTAACAAGAGAGTAGGCAATATCACTGCGATGCTTGAATTACAGACTTGATTTGATCATATTCTCAAATAATAAAATTAATTAATGATGTCTTGTATGGCCTTTCTTCTTCGGGTTATCAAACAACTGTAAAAATCTTAAGAACAGCCTAATTCCTGGACCAACACAGAAAATTTGAATTCCTCATTCTAAAATGTTATATGAACTCTTAAATATCTACACTACATTAAATATTTTGTTTTCTATTTGCTAGGGAGTTATTTTGAACACACAAAATGCTCTCATTAATTTATATTGCTGTGTGCTCAACACAGGCAATTGCTCTAATGTTTTGCTGATGTAAGGTGTTCATCATATGTGACTATTTCATTATGCCTGATAAAAACATCTCTGTCATAAACAGTGGTGAGACAAAGGACAAGTTTTTCTAAGCAGTTGAACCAAACAACTCTTGTTTGCTTATCTAACATTATGACATCATAACATACACCGTAGATGCTCTCCTGTGGATGTGGAATGCAGTGATCTGTTGCATTGTCACTTTTCTGAGTACCAGCATATCACCTCCTCTTGGGAAAAATGGTTGCATTGATTAGGTTTTTTGTCAAGCAGTAAAAAGATATTATATTTGATATCATGCTACAAAATAGTAATTATTTTTATTAGTGCTATAATTTATGTTACATCAACCAACAGAATTATGCAGGCATGTAGTTGAAACATGTTAGTTAGAAACCATGACTACGCTAATTTTAGCAGCAACTGAAAAGAAGTCTTATTAATCACTACCAAGGACCAAGCTGTTGGATACCGTAAGGATGAGATTAATGTCTCTATGTTTCAGGATTACTTTAAAGGGAAAGATTATCTCTTGCATTCTTTAAAATTCCACTACAAAAAATTAACCTTATTAGCTGCTGCTCAAGCATCAGTCAGCTGTAGGCTCATGTTTTCCTTTCTGTATAGTAATTGTTGAATTCTTTTACTGATAAAATACATTCATCATAATTTATCAAAATTTTAATTTCTCAATATTTTTATTAATTAATTCTTTTTGTCAAGTTGATAAAACAGAACGAACTGTTACCAAGAAGTATTTAGAATAGGTAACTGTGACTTGAAATTGTTGAAATGGCTCTCACTACTAAACACTGATTGTTTGGATTTACATGTAGCTTGGAATATTCAATAGTATACACTCAGTGCATCAGCAACACAGTTGTGGAGCTAGGACTAGATCCACAAGAGTCTAAGCATTGCATATCTTACTGTCAGCTGTTATGGAATCTGAGTTACACATCTAACCTTCCTTAATGATGCAGAATTAGGTGAAAAGCTATAGGTAAATATTTGAATGAAGTTGGGAAGATACGCTATTATATCTTAATCTAGCTATTGTGACTATCAATAAGGGCAAAGAGAATGCAGCATAGGCTTTATCTTATGCTAGCAGCCAGTGTACACTCTTCAAAAGCCTTAATTTGCTGTTCCCTTGCATGTCCTAAAGCTTGAGTGCTTGTGTTTTGTGTTCTGTTACCTATATGAAACTGGCTCAGGTGTGCCAGTGCATAAAAGAATCATAACTTCCTGTACTCATGTAGATACCGTAACAGGACTCATTATAGCACATGCACTGAATAGGGGACTATGTAAGGTAGACTAGGAACACCAAAACCCACTCCATTACTGGGTGAGGCCCAGCTTTGACCCTGAGAGGATTCTGTCCCAGATGCAGACTCATACCTGAAGGAGGATATTCATTTCAATGCCATACTCCACCTGAAAATCCAGGCTAATTAAGTCAGGTGCCAAGCTATTCCCAGCACGATACTATTGCTTCTGATATGCAAGTTAGTAACTCTGCAAGGCACTGCACACTGCACAGTTAGACATGCAAAGTTTAGAAGACAGCTCCCTATTATCCTGTCAATAATTTAGGTGCCTGTTTAGATGAGAATCCAGAATCCTGCAGTTAGGTGTGCCTGAGCTCTTCTCATTAAAAATGGCATTTGTGCCTAATGCTTAAAAACTCGGTGAGATTACACATTGGAGACTTAGTACTGCAGTCAAAACATGCTCACAAACTGCCTTTTCAGTCGCTTATTAGCCAGATAAGATTTTACCTGGAGATTAAATACAACTGCCAGTTTACTGAGCTCTTTTCCCATCTTTTAAGCAATTGCTTGCTCAATTAAATTTCGGACATTGCTAGGTGTGCCAAAAACCAAATTTCTCACTGCATAGCTATCTTCACTCACAGAAGCTTACACATTCAGTGATTTTAGGTGTCCTCGGGGTCAGACCCTGAGACTGATATTTTCTAGTAAAGTTCAAGCAAAAAAAGTTTAAATACACAGCCAGGTCATTTGTGATCTTTCTCTAACTTTTCTATGAATCTAGCCCAGAAATGACATTTTATCCTTCAGTAATTAATAAAACTCCTCATAATGAGACGGAAGCTACTGACCTCACTCCAGTCATTTCTTTTACTGTTTTGCTTATTCTTCTTTCACCAATTACTCTTAAATGCAGGAAGGAGTCAGGACTGAAAATCCATAAGCTTTCATGCATTTGGGCTGTTTGATTAGCAACTGTAGATGTCAAAGCAATTTTCTTGGTTGAAACATTCCTCTAGCTTTTGCCAGGACCTGATCAGTACTTACCAACTGAAATATTAAATACTGAGTGACAGTGAAGGAGGCACAATTACCATTATTTTGGCTATTATTTACTAACAATAAAATTTTAGTAATGCATTTCATTCCCTATAAAGTGACTTGACATAGTTATTCAGAACTCCAAAAAGTTTAAGAAGATCTTAAAACTACACAGATTTGAAGAAGTAAAGGAACATGCAATCATTTATTGTGCAAAAAAACACCTACACCAAAAACATAGGTTGTATACTTCAGTACAGCAGAAAGGGTTCATTATCTAAGTGAAACAGATATTTTTATTTACTGACAATTAAAAATATAGTAGTTCTATTTAATCATTCATTGAGAGTGACCATAACTTGCTACAATCCTTATGGTGATTTACCAAATTGCTGATTTTGAGTGTATTGTAAAAATACTCTACTACATTTACTTGTTGAACATACTCTATTTTAAAAAATGAACTTTGTCAGGTTAGATCTTGCTTTCTATTTTACTAAAAATTTTCTCATACTCTAAAACAACAAGTGCCAGAAATTTTTGGCTGAGGTCTGAAATTTATTACAAATGTATGGGATATTAGTCTACCCTTACTCAAAGCTAATATATGATCAGTTTAACAGGCTTTTATAAGGTTACATTTGAGTTGCACATTTGCTTTCTGCTAACATAGGACTCTGGCCAGCAGAGGTCATACCAAGTCAGTGGGATTTCATATTCCCACTTTTCTGATGATTTCTTCAGGTAAAGCTTCCAATAAAAACTAAAATAATGCTTCCAACAAAAATACCCCACGGCTGCGATAATATTCCTAGCATGAACTGAGCACTTTCTTCCCTAGTCTGCAGGTTGCCAGTCATTAGTTTGCGATGTGACAGTAGTGTCTCGTAATTATGGCAAAGTCTGTTTGTTAAGCTTTTCTTTACTACGTTATTAATTTCAAGCTCTTCTCTATAACTGTCCACCCGCACAGCACAAACTACCTCACTGGTAGATGCCAGTTTTACAGGTCACAGAACAGAAGACTACGGCAATAATGACTTTCCCAGGGCCACACAACAGCAGGAGACACAACTAGGACTAGAACTTTGCCTCCTGAATCATAAATGTACATGTAAATCACCAGCCCATGCAACTTTTCACCAGACTGCACAGCCTGGCTAGTTTTCCTCAAGCACCAGAAAGAAAGAAATAATCTAGGCATAGTAGGTAGGCATTAGTAGATGTTACTCCTTTCACAGCAATAGCAGAGAATGCATTGGGGAAAGGGGTGGATTGACGGAATGCGTGGAACTGTACCAAAACTGAACATGCGTGCAAGATGCTTCACAATGGAGCAAAGGCTGGGATAGTGGTATTGCAGGTTTCTATTCACAACTCTAGAGCAGCAATCAAGAGCCAAGACCAAAGCAAAGGTGCCTGCTAGATCATTAATTCCAGGAGGCAGCTAGCAGGAGCTCTATGAGAAACTGAGAGAGAAGAGAAAAATGAGAGAAAAGGAAAAAGAGGCATCTGTGACCACTCCTGAATGGTGAACAGGGGAGAATCAGCTGGGGTTTTTTTGGACAGCAGCAGTAAGAATCAAATAAAGGCTGGAGTGTAGGGCAGAAATGCCTCTATTTGTTTTTAAGATTAGATTTGTAGATACTATATGTATTTGTCCAGTCACATCTAAATCTTGCTACTTATATTAGGTGCTGCATCATCTCTGAAGACTCAGAATGTTATTTTGAACATATGCAGCAGTAAGCTTTATTGTGATTAACCAGGCTGACCTGTGTCTGCAAGATGTGTTTACTATGTCTTCAACCTGAGAGAATTCACACACCAGCAGAGCTGCCTAGTCACTCAGCAATAGGCAAGGCAGGATGAAGGTGTTTCGGATGATTACATTTCTCATTCTGTTTGATAGAACTCATTATGTATCCATAATGTCTTTGGTTTCATGCCTTCCCTCTTGGCTAGTAGTTAATAGAATTTTTGCTTTCTATGTTTGGTCACCATACATGGGCTACAGCCTATGTTAAACACTTCTCCTTGGATTTGAACTAATACGAGAGATAAGGAGATCAGAAAATATCAGTTATGGTTGGGATTTGTTCTGAAATTAACTGGCTGGAGCCCATACCAATATCAAGGAATTCTTCTGATCATGAAATCCCCCTATTCTTTCATCTGTTGACCCTGGGAATCTCTAAGCACCATTCATGCCTTGTTTATCCTTGTTTATTTAAGGAAGCTTCATTTAGGAACTATTCACTTCAACAGGTTTGGATCAAACTATATAATATTTATATATACTATATTCCATATACTGTATACTCTAAACCATATAGTATATTCTATATACTATATATACTATATCTCATATACCTTATGCAATTTATAACTAATTTATATATATATGCAGTGTCAATGATTTACATAATATGTTAATGAAACAATGGTTTTCTGTATTAATATGTAAATGCATGTGAATCATCTTGAATACAAAAGGCTTCCATTGAGTGCTATGTTTGACAGAGTCCAGCTTTGTAGACTCCTATAGGCTCCTACAGCAAATAAATCTTTTCCTACTCTTTATGAAAGAAACTGTTAGGTTTAGAACATTACATAATACCAAGTGATGCTATCTCATATTCTGGTATTTTTATACTATATGACATATCATCTTATTACATTAAAAGAAAATATGAAAACTTACATTTAAAGAAAATAAATCTGTAGCTGGATAACACAATTAATTCAACAAATAGTAGTCCAGTACAAATTGTTTCGTGTTTGGTGGACAGCCAAAATATGCTGAAGTATGTACATTATTTTTGGCAAAGCTTGAATTCAACTTGGAGCACGCTACTGGTTACTTAGTTTTCTGTTACCACAGTTCGGCATGACTACTGCAGGCGCTGAATATAGCAGATAACATAATGAACTGTAAATGGTATTGCTTGCTTGTACCCCTGCTAGAGAAAAAAAGCATCTGAGAGCACTTGGAATGTGTGGGGTTTAAACTTGTTAGTAATTTTTGTGCGGTGCTGGCCTTTGTGGTATTCTGGGACATTTTAGGATTCAGTTAGCAGGAGTCTGCTTTGTTTTCATTTTTAGTATACTATAGAAGCATAACACTATCTAAATAAAACGTTATAGTTTAGTATAAAAATAACTTTCATAGTCAAATGATATGAACATTGGAGAAGAGTAAACAAAAGGAAAGGGTACTGAATGTAGACAACAAATTCAGGAAACCTGCTTGTATAGTACGGAAGCATTTTGGTTTCTATTGTGTGTATTGGGTCACTACTGAAGTGTCTGTTCTTTTACTCAGGATAGTAATATGATTCTAAGTACGGAAAGTACACTTTATTTCTACAGATTGCCTAGTACATCAGAGCCCTGTTCAGATTTGGACTACAAAATATTTCTGAAATGAAAATAATAGTTTTTTACTGGGAGTATGTTCTAACTCTATAGAAACTAGTTCTCTTTAAGGAGTCTTTGGGAATTCCTCCTTGAAAAACAGACATGTATTTGTAGCCTGAAACATCACTTGAGTAGCAAATGCTTGGGTGGATTTCTAAATTCTGCTAAACATGTTCGCTGTGTTTCATTTCTTCTGAAATTCAATGTGGCCTTTACTAGAAGAAATTATGAGAGATTTGAGGGTAATCTGTAAATTGTTTTTAAAGAGGAACCAGAATACTCTTATATCAGTTTGACCTACCACAGTTTTTAGTATCATTAGTCAGTAATGATTCTAAAACAATCAGGTATAAATAAGAGGGCAAAAGGACAGGCTTCTCTGCCACTTCTTGTAGATTACGTAGCTGTAAAGACATTCCATTAAAGATTACTGATAATATGTAAGAGACACATAAAAATTCCTGCTTTGGTTAGCAAGAGAATTAGAGAAGTTTGCTTACAGGCGAACTCAATTAACTCAGAATGTATTTTCAGTGTGAACTAAACCCTGCTATGTTTCGATTGTGCTAAAAATGCCTAGTGGTCAGCTGTCTACTTAAAAAGACAGCCCATTTCCCAACAGTTACCACACTGTCGGGTTTAAGATAATGCCTTTTACCCTTTTATTATTTCAGATACCACTGTGTACTGACTTGGTAAACGTAGACTTTTAGTGTTCAACTGAGCTGTCCAAATATTTAACTGATCAAAAATTCAGCTCTGTTTTCTTATTTTAATGAGGAATTTTAGTGGTATTTATGTGGTACTAATAGATGAGCACATAGGAAAATTCTTTTAAGAGTTTTGTATTTGGAAAACCTGCCATCTTTAAAGAGGAAAGAAAAATGACAGACTAAAGAGCATAGTTGTCAGCATCAGTAAATGAACAACAAAACATGTATTAATATTGGGTCACTGATAACTCCTTGTCTAACTTGTGAGATGCAGCCTTTAGAAGTCGTTTCATCTAGCCAAAATTTATGCATGCCAAGAGTATTCAACATCTGTTTTATAAAGATTTTTAAAATATTCTAGTGAAAGGCTACTCGCATGTATATGCTTCATGTAATATTGGTAATATTTTTGAAATATCATAATAATGAAGTTTAAATGTTAACAGAAGAACTTTGAGAAACTGCTTTGCTTGTTTCTAGATGTACTATATACAATTTATAAGAAATATTTTTCTTTGGAAATAGAACTTTTCTAGCAGTATCTCTGAAACAAAAATATGAGGGAAAAATCATAAGCCAAATACAATATTCAAAAGTACAAATTAACATAAGTATAATGTGACAATTATTAAATTAGAAGGCAAAATGTTACTTTGCAGAACCACAACCACAGTGACTCATGTCTGTTGTAGCTCCTCATTAGGAACGTTGGTCTTGTGGTTATGGCAGGGAACTGTGACTTGGCAGATACACATTCAGTGTCTGGTTCTACTAGTTTTCCTGTGTAATATTAAGACTGGAACGTGAGGCTACATTAAAAAAAAAACCCTAACAAGCTTGATGCTACAGTGCTGAGCAGCTCTGTACCTAACTCAATTCATTGCCCCCCAATTCCTATACAGTGCATAGGAAATAATCAACAACACTTGGAGCAGAGAGCCACCTCCTGCTAGCCCAACATAATCCTGAAAACAGGAATGTGGTTTAATTCAAATCCTTATCCTATATTTAGGTGTTTTTCTCAGTGTTGCAGAGAGGTGCCTCCTCCCATTCAAACTTTGCAGACTAAATCCTAGTCTTCAGATAGCTGCCTGTATCCTTTCTTTCAAAAGCTGTCTAGAAGAGGTGATAGTGATGCCCTCTCACTTATGCTTTTATACAGTACCTTACTAGTTAAAGCACTCTCCTAAGATAAGAAAGACCCAGATTCAATACACTATTTTGACTGAGAAAACTGAAACTAAGTTCTTTCAGCCTTTTAATCTCTGTCCTAATGACCAACATATAGGTAATGAAAAGATAAGTACAGTTTCCATTCCACCTATTTAAACTATTCTGTTACGGAAAAAAAAAATTAGCTAGGTCAGAGTGTCACAAAGGCAAGCAGGCCTTGTAGCCTAGTGGTAAAGGTCTTCAGCTAAAGGCAGCAAGATAACAAAAGCCATTCTACTAAAACTTGATCCCTAGTTCTGTTGTCTGTGGAAGAGTTTTCTTTCCCCATTTCCATTAAACTGTCAATTTTTGACAAGAAATTCTACTATGGCTAATGGGAGTGTAGAGGCTACAGCAGTACACAGTACCAGTACTGTGGTGATCACAGACTTAAGTTTTGCAGTCACACGTACCCATATAGAATATGGGTAGAAACTACAGGCAGAAACGGGATTTATATTGCATCTTGAAAAGAACTGAGAATTCATGACTCTTGCTCAATCCAAACTGTCTCTTTAGGCTCTAGTGACGATGCTTTATCAAATTGTTATGGAACTCTTAAGTTCATTCTGCAAAACATATGGTGTGCTCATCACTGAGAAACTTAAGAGTAGAGAGAAAGAAAATTGTGCAGACAGCAGTCTTAAGATAAAAAGATAAGAACTTCATCAGTTGTTGACTCTTAAAAGAAAATCTTTCTAACTTGGAAACATTTGGTACTTTTTATTATACGTTTCTTACAGGTTTGCAAAAGATTTTTTTTAATCACAGTATTTTGGTTCATGAATGCCACAAACACATAGATATGTTTTCTACTACTACAAACAAACACTGCAAGGTTTAGAGATTCAAGAGAGGTTTCTCTTGTGGAGCTGAATACCACTCCCATTTAGTCTACGGTTTATAATATTACAGGAAACCACGAAGAATGTATTTCTCCTAAAAAATCTACTACTTGGTAAATGCATACTTTTAAAATCTTATATCAGCATTAAAAGTATTATGAAAACCTGAAAAAAAAATTGTCTAAAGTCCCTCACAAATAATACCATGTACTTTGTTGACTCTTCATGTCATTTATCATCTTCACATGCAGTTGCTATGTATTGCATCTGAAAACTGAACACCAAAAAGTTCTTCTAAAGCTTGAAGGTTAATGGCATTAGTTTGCCCCTTGACTGTAGGAAGCTGTCTATCTAATTTAAACTGACAGATGTGCTTTGACAGCTGGAGCAGTACAGAGATCTTTAAGTTTTGGCCTTCTGGGAGAAAATAGTGGGTAAAATAGCAAGAAATGTCATTGAGTAATTTTTCTAGAAGAGATTGATCAAAGTTTGGAATGTGTCCTGTCCTGAGAAGCCCCAAGAATTCACAGGAGTCTCTCTAAAACAACCTTTTTTGTTCACTGAAAACTCAATTATACCAAAAGGAATACATTATTATTGTGGAACCTTATGATTATTCTAGTATATGATTTCATCCAAACAATAGTTATTAGTTTGATGACTTTAGTGTATTTGACAAACCCACTGAATAATTTCCTCTATATACAGCTTTTATTCTTTTTTTTTATTATTATTTAGAATGATAAATATATGGGCAAAACTTTCTTTTACATAATTTGTATGTTAATGGAATATTAAGTAATATGTAAGTTTTGGTGGGCAGAATTTGAAATCTCAGAAAATGTCAAACTAGGCATTTTTCCGTAGAAGTTTATTTCCATAAAAGAAAAAAACCAGTGATTTCTGCAAGACTTTCTAATTTGTATTTAATCTAAGAATACTGAGGTAAATTCTATCTGATAATGGCTTATATGAAGTAAGAAAGTGACTCTTTTAAAACTACTTTTAAGAAGGAATTTCCTACGTTCATGAAAAAAATTATACAACATGTTCTGTATTACAACAGAAATGTTCTTGGCTACCCAGAAAATCTCTTTCAGTCCTATAATACCCTAAATATGCACAAAAACTGCTCTGGCTTCAGAATTATTCACATCATAAAGACTGAAATATTGCACATTTTAGGTTGACAAAAATCGTTTCCAACATAGAATTTTTGCATAACTAGGGCTATTCTAAGAGAATCAATAATTACAACATACTTGAAACTTAATGGATTCAAGAGTCATTTCCTCATTCTTTGTAGAAAGTGAAGAAAGTGGTACAAAAAGTGCTACTGTTGATCTCTAAGGGCTAGCACTGAATTCCCCTGAGATAATACATAGATAGCATCTAAAAGTTTGTTTGGAGTAGGACTGCACTGAGGTCACTGTTCAAGACAACAAACTGTCTGCTGCATTCTCTGACCCTGAAAGGTTAGAGTTTAGGAATTTCCTGGAGAGATTCTGTTTGGTCTAACATTTTTATGAAAGTATCAAGGGGATAGTTAAGAGCAATAGTAAGGTTATTTTCCCCAGAGCTGTAAAACTCTTTTATCTAGCCAAAAATACTTTCAGGGAGATGCCTGTTAAGTCTGTGTGAATGCAGAGAAGAAATCAGAAAAAAGGAAACTTGTTTTTTTGCAGGATTCTAAGAACACACCAAAAGTTTTTTTAAATAGTTTTATATTTGTTTTAAGTAGCACAGCACTCTTTTATGTTTATATTTTGTACCACTTGAAAAAAAAGTTCTTTAACACTTTTTTTAACCTAATTTCATGTACAAAACTCTTTAAAAAAATGAAAGAAAACAGATACATTTTTTTCATTGATGTAATGAATTTGCTAATGACGTGTCCTGACAAAACAGCTGGACACAGCTGACTAGACTCTTAAAGATACAACTATATTCATGATAACCAAGAGGAAGTCAGAGGGAAGTTAGCTTTGTCATAATTGCATTTGTTCAGTTTTCTTCCACTTGATTTGTGGAATATTTAGATTCTAAACATGTACTGCGCATCACACCATTATGATATAAAAATGTCTTAATGAAGAAAGGAAATGAGTGTAACTTCACAGTACAGTCCATAAGACTGGTAGTTTTACACCAGAAGAACTGATTGTGTCTTTTAAGAACATCAAAAAAGATAAACTTTAGCCATATTCAGCATGTGTTCTTCATCAGTGTCTAATTTAGGGTGTTAGTAATAGCTTATTAGTACATCTCTAGGCACAGTGTCAGTGCAAATACTGACAAGCCCAGGCAGGCAAGTCCTCTGAAACAGGGCAATGCTGGAGTCAAATAACAACATGGTGGATAAAAAACGGTGGTGTGACTGCTAGTAGTACTGTATAGCCAACATCCTTGAGGTCAGCTTAGCCAGAGTTTCATACAGATACACGACAGGTGATCTGGTGGTAAAAAGGGATGCAGCATGGACTTTCAAAGAACAAGTTGGCTGTAGATCCTTTGATGGGGACAGCTGTCAGAAGCATCCTAAAATAATAACGTAGGAATAGCTACTAAAACCATGTTGTATTTTATACATGTATTGACTGTGACTGTTAGTCACTAGTCACTTAGCCTATCCCATTTCTCCTTCTTGAGCTCCAGTTTGCTGAGGCAGCAACAGCTTGAATTAATACCCACATTTAGCACTCATATCTTCATTAACTTTCAGCATGGACTTGTTTTCTTCTTTGAGCACTCAGTCCTTATCTCTAAGGGTCTGTTCAAGTTTCAACCATATGTAACTCTGTTCTTGTTCACAGCAGTGCTTCCTTGTTACTCTCATTCCATCAACCAATTTTCCTTCTTCCATCACTTTTTTACACAGTCCACTTTTCGTTTAGTGCCCTACTGAAGACTGCTCCTATATTTGTAACAGCTTCCTCATCCTTTCAGTTTCACACGAATTCTCAAATTTTCTTTTTCTCCTCTAGGTCCTATAAATACAAACACTTAGCAGTAATAAGGTTATCCTCCACATGGGTTTAACCCTTAATGTTAATAGGATTACCCTTCATATAAGTTTATTAATATTTTTTTGCTTTCGACTGAGGTTTTTGTATGTGGTCACTTTCAGTAAAAAGTTTCTTTGGTAAAGGAGAACTGCTTTTTGTGTTGTTAATCAAATCATTACAACCTCCATCTCACAGCCATGCAAATGATAGACCAGATTTCATGCAAAATGTCAGAAACAATGTTCTGCCAGTTGGATCCAATTTTGGTTATCAGAACTAAAACCAAAACAAATACTCCCTGTCCATCATGATTCCTCTCATTCCCTACCAGTGAAGGATGATTAGGCCAAACACATCTGAATGATATGACCCAAAGGAGTCAGTTTAGTTTGAATCAAAACTGAAGGTCTAAGTGATACGTTACACAAAGAGAATGACTAAGCTTAAGCAATAGGTTCTTTTATGGGTCTATCTATTCCTAATAATACACTCATATCTTATTATAAAATGTAACGGATTTTGTTACTATTCCTAGGGTTTTTTCCTTACGTTAGCAGTATAATACAGCTTTCAACTGACCAGTTTCGAGATGCTTATGTAACTGCTAATAATGTGCTATTTACTGGCGGGGGCTAATAATAAAATTAGACACTTTGTGTACAATTCAGATCTTGGTATACAATAACTCAGGGTTTGGATGCGTTGGATTCTGTATTTTCACTCAACTGCTATATTACTTAGTTTTATAAACCTTTCCCCTGCAAAAACAGCACTTATTCTGGCAAGGAGTTCCATTGATTAAGAAAGGAATCAAGAATATGTAAAAATAAGGCCTGACTCTGGATTTTGAAAGTCAAAGAATATTCAGTTTATTCAGAGTGGTGCTATAGCAATTCATAAGATCTGAAAAAAGTTACTAGTCCTTTGGAATAATTTTCTATACTAATTTTTTTCTGTCACCATTTTGTATCTATTAGCAAGGAGAATGTTTATGTTAGGCACTTGTATTGCTGTGCTCTTTAGAGAAGTGTTAGGTAAAGACCTTTCTCTGGTTTGCGGAAAGGAAAAAATACAATAGCTCCTTTAAGTGTTCACTCATAGGGTTTGGGAAGAGGAAGATGGTTACTAAGAGGAAGGTGAGAGTATCCCTTAAACTAGTAACTGGCTGGGTAAGGGTTAGGACAGGCTGATAACTAAGGAGGGTTCATGAATATTGTTCTTCCAGTCTCCGTTTCTTTTGAGAGCTAGATGAGGTGTTACCATCTGCGAGCAACTGTTCGATTAAATCAGGCATTTTCTGCCCCTGTCATTAAGAACAGACCTAATTACCACTCGTGTACCAAAGCAAATTTGGTAAGAAGGGAATCATGAACTGTTATAGAGTTCCCAGATAAATTAATAACCATGTAATTTATGAACGTAAATTAAAACATTCCACGTTCTTTGTACTCTTATCATATTGCTTTTATATCTGGAATCGAGATTCCATAGTACCATTAATTCAGTAGTAACACAGACAGTTTTGGTTTTGGGCTGCTGCACATAAGATGTCATGGCTCTTGAAACAGATTTTTAAAGATACCTTTCCTAACAGGAGGCATAACAACCAAGTTGGAAATTCACAGAATCACAGAGTCACTAAGGTTGGAAAAGACCTGTAAGATCATCAAGTCCAACCATCAACCCAACACCACCATGCCCACTAAACCATGTCCTCAATGCCACGTCCACACTTTCCTTGAACACCTCCAGTGATGGTGACTCCACCACTTCCCTGGGCAGCCTCTTCCAGTGTTTCACCACTCTCTCAGTGAAGAAATTTCCTAAATTCCAGGTTTTCCTAATGACCTTGCACTTGAATAGCTACTTTTATCCCCAGAGGGCCCCAGTGGCTCTTAAACTTAATAACAACAAAGTGATTTAGAACAGGATGTAAAGAATCCATCACCAATTGAAACTGTGCAGTAGAAAGAGCAGGTAAGTTGTATTATATCATAAGTAATTTCAACAATTCAGGGAGGCATTCTGTAGGGAGTATATGGAACAGAAAAGGAGATTTTTTTTTTTCCTAAAATATGCCTGTAGAAGTATGAAGTTCAGTTGTAGTTGTCAATATGTGTTTTGTTACTGAGGTTTTGTCACTGATTCTTGCTTAGGTAACTTTTTGTTCTAAACAAAACAAAAATAATCTGTTAAATTCAAAATTATCAGCCTCAAAGCCATAAATAGAAATTTAAAAAAAAGTCTTGCAAAAAATGTTTTATAAGATGATAAATCTGAAATAGATATGAAAATCTTTCCCACACTGTATATCCAATCAGAATGAGCTATAGGTTTTTCAATCCAAAGTACAGTACGTACATTCTATCTGAAATAAAAAGAAGTTCCTTTTTAAACTGAAATTTAACCTCAAGCAATGCACACATACATGAAAAATTTTCACTCTTCTGATTCTGCTTAACAGCCATTTAATGGGCAATAAAGCTTGGTCCCTAAATGCACTATATTCTGTAGTTTGTCCTTGAACTCTCAAATAATGCATTGGCCTCCAGCTGTTGGCAGTGCACCACACTAATATTAGTAAGAGGTATCATTAGTGCTACTAAATGTGAAAAGAAGAATATTTAAGTTACTGTGATCTGCAACATAAATAAACAGTGTTACTTCATATCCTCTGTTCAACACTCCCTCTCTTACTCTCTATGGCAGTGTTTACATCTTCCTGCTGGGCCATATTATGGCATACACTACAGTCCAAATTAGATATGTGTTCAGGGAGTGTCATGGTTCTCATCCGAATCACAAGCGTGTGAAGAGTAAAAATCAGGTCATGAGAAAAAAAAAAAGAGTTCAATCTTCCTCGGTTTTCCTTCAAATTCTGCAACTGCAATAACTCAAAAGTATCCCAGTTCCTAAAAATTATCTTTTCTTTTTTTTTACTTAGGTACTTTTAGAAATGGCAAATCTATAGCATGTCCATGTAAGTTTTTATTAAGAAAAAATAAAATTTATTACATTACAATAATTTTAGTTGCACAAAAATAAAATTTAACTGTTTAGACTGTATAAAGTAACAAATGCTTTTATTCTATTCACTATGTTACTAATTATTCTACTCATTATCTCATACTTTTTTTTTTATTTTACAATATGAGCTTAATGTAGGAAGAGGGGAGAAAGGCTTTATTTTCTAACACTCCGTCGTTCCAAGAAACGCAGTCCTGTACTCTGTATCTTTGTCTCCTTTGAGCTGTGGTTGTTAAGTGAAAGTTATGATACGCTGCCTGATTTCACTGTTCCCACCAATATGGCATGACTCTGAAAACTTTGGAATGAAAGAAGACATGAATAAAAAGTCTTGCATTCCAGAGCAGGGGGTATACTCAAGAAGGGGAGGGAGCAGCGGGGAGAGGAAAACTAGGGCTTTGTCTTCCAAAGCATAACAGCATGTTTATAATAGCGGAAACACATACCCTTTTAAAACTGACTTGATTGGAAGAAAATTAGTTTTAGCCAGCTACTGAAATCCCTAAGCACATGCTGGTTTGTTTAATGGGAACTGATTTTGAAAGCATTTATGGAATGTATAGAGGGATCCTGTCTGAAAACATATACAAGGAAGGCATACCAGCTGCAGTTATTCCCTTCATCCTCACTGACATCAGCAATTTAAGATTTAGCCAAGCACAAAACACCCATGACCTTCTGAGCCATGCGGTCCCAAAAGAAAGCAGAGTTGAACTCCACAGTTAGTCAAGCCATTATGAAGAAACATCACTGTACCGCAGAAGACCTAAAATAAATCTGCAACAGTATTGAGAACTGTGAGACTGTCAAAGAAGAAAAGTCATAAATCTGTGTTTTCTCTCATATGTTGCAATACTCCATTCTGAGGCTCTTCATCCCTGTAAAGCTAGACTGTAACTCAGCATGTTTGGCTCCTATTTTTTTCTCTGACGTTGATTTTTCTAGCTTTATAAATCATCCAACAGCAAATGTTGAATCATGCTTCTACCTGGTTTCTGCCTGAAAAAATAATCCATGGTTTACATAGACATCTGTGTACTATATGAATCTAAATACTTCCTGATTTAAATACTGAATAGTTCCTCTTATGTGCCCTATCAGAAGCTTGGAGAAGAAAAACGTAGTGCTATTACAATTCCAGGTCTCTAGGCTACCCTTTTTTAAGAAGGGTCTGTTCATTATAGGAAAATATATTTGTCTGCTTCAAGTGTTTTTTCTTTTTTGCAAAGTTAGTGTAGAATTGCTCAAAATATACATACAGTAATTTTTTTTATTTCTCTAGTTAATTACTAGTCTTCTTTTGTTGTTAGTCAGAACTTTTTCAGTGATCCAGTTTATGGCATGACTTTCCAAACAGGTGCATCAACATGACTTGCGGGAGGGAGTGAACAGAGCAAGGGAGAGAAGGAGATGCTGGAGGCAAAATGGGTCTGAGAATTTCCTAAGCTAAAACACTAATTTACACATCTAAAACCTACTCTAAAGACATTAGTGTGGGACATACTATTACAACTTGCTTAGTTACTTTCTCAAATTGGAAGAATGTCAACAGAAGAGATTGAGAAAAATTCCCAAAGCGCTTTTTGGCCTTGTACTTTTGACAGGTAAAGCACTGTCTTGGAAGAGAGCATTCCTACAGGCTCTTATGTCCCTGATGAATTCTCTTGTCCCTGACATATCAGATAGCCCAAGGAATATCATGCCATGCCAAAATGTTTCTTTAAGGTGAAAGTTATTCAGCTATTCCCATTACAAATTCAAAAATGGTTTGGGATAAACAGAACTGTATTTGGAAAGGAAATTAATTATTATTCACAATAGAACAAAGAAAAATATCCACGTCAACACCAGAATTAAATTTTCTAGGCAGAGACTGACTCAGTGTAATAAAGAATTTGTATTCTTTGAAAATATCATGGTTAAAACTGATTTTATGATACATAAGACTCTACAGGGCTTCTAGTCAACATCCATCTTCACAATAAGAGAAAATTTCCTCCTGAGAAGTGAAAAAGATGGGAACTTGCCCAGATGGTTCTTGTGAGTCCTCAGCATGTTTTTTTGCCTCCTTCCATAGGGAAAGTAGAAGAAGGAATGATGATTAATGTTGCCAGAATTCTTGGCAGAATTAAAAACTATATTTAGCCACTGAGTTCATAATTCTAAATAATATTGTTATAAATGTGCTTAGTGGTGTGCATAATATTATAAAACTTTTGAATGCATTATGAAAGTTCAAAAAGTGCCCAAGGCACACTAAAGTAAGCACAGGGGATTCGGGGGATAATTTTTCACTCTTATTTTAACAAGCAAGTAGTCTTAATAAAAAAGTGTTAATACATAACAAAAACCTCTTTCTCATCAGCATTACCACATGTATTTCTCATAGATCAAAAGCTACAGTAATAAGTGAATTCTTTTAATCTTCTGATTAAATTAATCTCTTGTACAACATTTACATTACATTTGTATTTATTATTTCCCTGTCTTTCTAAGACATGTCTGAGAAATGAGGACTTCTTCCCTCTTATTATTAACTTGAATATTTAAGTATTTTACACATCATAGCATGAGAAAATTGTATTTCAGATGGAGAATGTGAAAGAAAAATTCTGTCATTCATATGAATACCATGCCCCCTTCTATCATTTCTACTGGCAAACACTCATGTTCTATGTTCGTAATTTCCAATATAAAGATTTCTTCGTGCTCCTAGCCACTCTCCTTGGCTGTGGCTGATTATGTACTGTTTGATTTTATTGTTTATAAATGGAATGTCAGAAAGTCACTCCATCTCAACTGAGCAACAAACCAGTCAGGTCTCATTTTACATCTTTATTTCACCAACAAAATTATACGTACTCTCTAACATGTTGCAAATAAGAAAAGGCATTTATTTTGGTTGGCATATTGGAATAACTCTAATTTGCCTTTGCAAATCTTCTTCACTGAGTGAAAAGCAATCTTCTTATATGCATTGCTTCAGAAATGCTTGCAGATGATCCCTCCGTCATGTGGTTAAGTCAATCTAAAGCTAAGTTTTTGTCATGTGCAGGCAAAGCTCACCTCCAAGGAGGGTCAGCAGAGAGTACAGTTGTCTAACTCAGAGTACACAAAATAATACAATGCTATGAATGTTATATTTTAATAGTTTGGATTTGATAGTTGGCATTCACTGAGAGGAACTTTTCACTGAATCTTCCACGATTATCTTTCTGCCCATCTTTCTTCTTTCCCTGAAAGATTAGGTACTTCAGATCACATACAATGTGAACAATGTATGGTACAGGAGGAAACCAATCTTAAAAAAAATCTCTGAATAGAAAAATGAAAGTAAAAAGCTAAAACTTTTAGGGAATATGGAGAATATTCAGAAATTGCCTTTATTTTTCATAGTACCTGACTAAGCTGAAGAATTTAAGGTGTTTATCCAACTTACTGAAAACTATTAGAAGAAGGTAGCAAGCATGGAATCAAAGGACCTTAAAAGCTCACAAGGCTCAGCCTCTGTCCATAAGCAGGGTCTGTACATTAGAGAATACATTATTCCCTTCCTTTTTTACATATCTGAATACTCTTTCCATGCCTGCCATCGCTTTTCTCCTCTTCAGCCTAAACAATCACAGCTTTTTGCAGTCTGTCCTTGCAAGCCATGTCTCCAAGGTATCTGATAGACCCCTGCTGCAGCAAGAGCTGTATACAGAAAGCTGTGTTATACATTACTCCACTTAAAAACAAAATATGTGAGTCATCACATTTTCAAACAGCTATTACAAGGACAAGATAAAAAGAGGGAAGAATTTATGTTTTTCTCTAGAATAAGTTACTACCAAACATCCTTATAAAATAGTAATTCTATTATGTTGGGGGAGGGCAGGACAAGTGGTCAGAAGTACCCATTTTTACATTAAAACCATGTCCATTTCATGGCTTTGTTAGGAGTTGCACTTGCTGCTTGGATAGAAGACAGGTAAAATTTATCATGGGGTTCTGAAGAAAGCTGAAGGAGCCTGTGGCCCTAGGAAAGCTGGTTTTGACCTATGGCAGAGGGTGAATAATTTTATTGCCCTTTGAATTATAGATTGGATAGAAAAACCTAAAGAATGGATACACTTGCTGGTCACATTAAAGAAGCATGAAAAACATTTCTCTTGCATGGGTCCAGAAGCACTTGTGACAAGAAAGAGAACTTTTTCCACTACTTAAGAATTAAGAAGCATGACTTACTGGAGAGTTATATTGTCAAATGTTTTTCACCACTTGATGTGTCAGCAACAGGATTTGGGCAGGTGCTACGAGAAAAATAGAGTATGTGTTTTATGCACATTCAACACACCTCTGGAAGCACTCTTTCCTTACACTGTCATTTGGGTTGCATTCAGCACGTAAGATGCTTCACAGGGATAAAAATACCATAGATTTTTGATTTTGCAGAAGACAGTAATGTTTAACAAGGGAGACTCTGAATAGCTTTAGAAAGAGCTATGATACCTGGGCTAATGCTGCTGAATTGCTTTGGAAAGAGCTATGGTACCTGGGCTAATGCTGAGAAAACAGAAGGAGATGGAATATAAATCCTGTACAACTGAGATATCTCTTTTCCTAGGTGTTCCAGTACAGAAGATAAATCACTGTAAGGTCTATGCTATTGCCAATATGCCTGATCCAACAAACAAGGAATAGATATAAAAAATTATTGGAACAGTAAACTTCCATAAAGAAATTGATTTCTTAGGTGCCCAAAGCCGTAGTTGAAGCTACAGTTCTGAGATTTTATAACAAGATGTTTGAGGTCTTTTCCACAGATCTCAAGGAATATGGGTACAGTTACAGTCATATAATGAAGTAAAAAAGGAGGATTCACTCTTCACCTAACTGAAATTTAGGTAAAACTCATGTTTCCCAGAAGGAAACTGGCAAATACTTGCATAAGATTAGGGTTCTTCTGTTTCTTGGTTGTTTTTTTTTTTAAACTGCAACAGGATCATTTGCAAACTGAACAGTCAGGCAGTACCTGGCGATTTTACACTCACTCTCATGCAATTAAGAAAAATGCAGTGATATCCAAACCTAGACACATATCAGTTTACTTATTAAAAAAATTTTCCAAATCAAATATGATTTTCAGCTCCATTGCAAAAATTGAAAACAGAGAAAGTAAGGAAGGCTATTGGTACAAGTGACTGTCAGCATGCTCTCACTTTTGGAGCCTAAAATTTTTTCACAGAATCACAAAGGTTGGAAAAGACCTGTAAGATTATCAAGTCCAACCATCAAAGCACTATTTCTATAGTGCTAACAGGTATATAATAATACAAAGTCACTACTTTAAGAAACGAAGACTTAAAAAATAAGAGGTGCCACTGAGGTCTTTTCTCAAATGAAGGAGGGACAATTTGTATTATGTGATTTACCGAAAGATCTCAAGAATATGTTGAAATATAAATTAAAAATTATACAAGAAGATTATTTAGGGACTGAAAAAGACTGATCACTTGGTGATCTTGAATAAAGACTGACACTGAAGAGACCACTGATGCTTGCCATGCAAGCTAAAGATAAAAGTCCAATCAAGGAAAAGAGTCCAATTAATTAAAAAGCAGTGATGGGTGTTTTTATTGATGCCAACATAAACAGGTTTATATACCTTTTGTAGACTGGTCTTAATTCCCTGGTATTATTTTCCTAGGAGGAATAACAGCAAAAGAGGTGACATGGTATTTTTCATATAGTAATGTATGAGAATACAGGATGATACAGCAAGGACAATTTCAAGTTCTTTCTACTTAAATATAATTTGGACATATCTCCATAGAAATATTATTAAACATGTCTTCATTATCACCTCCTGACCTTAACAGATAAAGGCAAACAAGAAATGTTTCTTATTAGAAACTAAGCTGCAGTTACTCTGCACAGATAAGGAAATAGATAAGAAAAATTATCAATGTTTATATCTTGGTTATGTAAAAGGTTAAGAAACAAATACCAACATGATATATTAATTACTAACAGGCACATAACAGTACAAGGTCACTACCCTAAGAAAGATACCTCAAAATATTTAGATGTTACTGACGGGTTTAGGTCAGCTGGTTTTTGTCTTGTCTCTTCAATAAGTTCCCAGTTTTCTTGTTGATTGCACAAAATCTTGTGTACAAATTGCTCAGGGACTCACATATGAAATATCCCAAGAGCATATGCATGAAACCAAGGCTGAAGGTCTTCCCATGGAAGAAGGAAGGTGGTGCACTCTGAATAATTTTTTTTTCTTCTAATGAAAACTAGAAAATAACCATCAGAGAAAACAGTGCTTAAAAAGGACAGTAGTTTCAAGAAAAAAAGAACAGGTGGAAAAATCAAAGTAAGAAAAACAGAAATATGTATTCCATAAAAATTCTGCTGATGTGTCACATAAAAATACATAGCTTATTTGCAAAAGACCACTGTAAAACAATACACATCTGGTATTGACCGAACTTTTAGTTGTTCTGTGACTTAAGTCTCATGTTAACTTTGCAGCAAGAAAAGCTGTGCAGAAACTCTTGAGCTACCCAAATCTGAGAAACTAACATGATGAGGGGACATAACGACCAGGGCAAACACAATGACTCTGCTCCTTTCAGGACTCGGTCTCATATCTCCGATTTGTACCACATAGATCCATACAGAGTTAGCCAGAGGATTTCCTATATGAAGCTCAAAGTCTTTTTTTTGGTGATGTTTCACAATAACAGTGAAGTTATTGTGAAACTTTAAGTCTGCCTTGAAGTCTTACAGTAGAACTCCTGGGTTGTTTTAAAAAGTTGTATGACTAGAGTATACTCTTCTCTGGCTGGTTAAGAACTTTACTCTTACTTTCCAAATTAACACATTTAGGGTCATCAAAGAATGTAATTTCCTATCCCCATTATAATGCCAAACAGATAATAATAATTAAATTTCTGAAAAACTATAGGGCGTGTAGAATTGTTGCTTAGTATAAATCTTGATCAGCTTGCTCAGGCTGCACACATCTGTAAATGGATGGCTCCAGTTGCTTGGGTATTTCATGCGTCCATCTCTCTTTTCTTGACTCAACCACACTTTGGGACATATGGCTTTATAATTAAAAAACATTGCCATCCAGGAGTTGTATATGGAAGGATACATCATTTATAGGTGTAATTCTAATTTATTTTGGACAGTTGGCTGATGCCTCTAATTATATAGTTAAATAAATAAATCTACACTTGCTGTAAGTCTGTCAAGAGTGCAGGAGATGACAGCCTTTTTATATGTGCAGTTATTACAACTACATACCTGCAGATACAAGTGTCTCTAAAGGAAACTCATTGAAAATAATGGCAAATAGAATTTTCTCCATTCTCTTTCTCTCTGACTGGGAAAAACATCTGAAGTACCTTTCAAACTGAATTAAACAATCTTTTCTGAAAGCTGTATAAGCTTACAGGATTAATTTAAAAAGGCTTTTTGCTACTAGAAGATTTTTCTACAAATACTTAGCCAGAGATGACTGTAAGGATTGTTTTTTAGTTGTTTTTGTTTCAGGTAGAAAACACTTTTTTTGATCTTCTATATCATCAAAAGAAAGAAGACAAACATGGCAAAGATTGCACATAAGGCTTACCAAACATATCAGAAGATGAACAGATTTCAACTTTTTTTGAAAGGAGAGAAAATACTAGTATTGAAAAGGCTTTTTAATAGAGGAAGATATAAAAACAGTGACTGAAAGTTAGCCAGATACATCTTGTGCGTTTTATTTTGAACATATCACAGTAGCAGTGGTTAATAACTGGAACAAAAAAAAAAGGTAAATGTGCATTCTTTATGTTCTGATGTTTTCACATTAAATCTCAATGCCTTCTGAAAGGTCAGCTTCCTTTAAATAAGAGCTACTGGGCTTTATTGCAAGCCTGATAGAATACAGTTCTGTAGCCCTCTCTTAAGTGATCTAACTATATGACCAAGTGATCTCTTCTGTCTTTAAAATGTACTAATCACTTACAAAAAGCTTCCTTTTTTTGCTAATATGACAAGTCTGTGTTGGAACATGAAGGATAATGCAGTAAAGAAGCACTGCAAAGCATATTATTTTTATTTAACCTTGAAAAGCTGACAGTCAAGCGTATGAAAGCATATAGCTTTGAGATGGAAATATTAAAGTGTCATTATTGGACAACCATATTTGGCAACAGCCAGGCTCCAGTCCAGCAAAGTTCCTAGGTATAAGTGCAATTCTAAGCTCAAGAACATACCTAGTAAAGCAAATAAAACTAGAAAACTGATAAAGTTTTGTATATGCTTAAATGTTTTTCAGAGCAAAACCCAGTGCAATAATGCTTGTGGCTCCCTGGGGTATACAGTTACCATCATCATGAAATTAAATGTATTTAAGAGAGATTCTAACACAGCATGAGAAGAACTTCTACCACATTATGCAAATTGGAATTTTTTTTTTTCTTGCAACTAAGTGCAATGCTTTAAAACTGCTATTAAAAATGAAATTGGCAATTAAGAAATAGTTCGCCTTAGCAAAGAGAAGAGCATACTATGCTCAGTTTCAGGGGAGGTGAAGGTTGTAAATAACATAATAAGTATTTGGTGTCTGCCACATAAACATCTACATGAGGCATTTAATCTCAGTGGAGTCTGGATTCTGTACGGCCTCAGTAAACAAAGAGAGCTCATCTCTGAGTCCCATACCGGTTTGTGAGGTGGCTCTAGTAAAAATGGCTACCCTCATATATATGTAAATATTTTACCTAATTTTCTTTCCACAGTTGTCTAGTGGGTCCATATTAGAGTTGTAACATCCTTCATATGCTTGAAATAAACAAAATAAACTGGTCAGCATCACTATTATGACAAAACTAGTAAAAAAAGTTATAAAACAAGTCAAACTAATAGTTAAAGAGTAATATCTTAATCCTCTTTTCCCTCACTATTTTTGCATAGATATTTCTGCTAGGAAATTCCCCAGCATCCTCAAACGATGTTGAAAGTCCTTATCTGCCTCTCGATTAATAAAAAAAAACCAGTAGCTTCATTAATCAGTATTAGCCGACCTCCTATTTCAATGCAGAGTCATTAGCTTTATTCCATTCCAGGAGTACTCTAAGAACCAGCTGTCCTTAATCTGATCTCCTGTTCCAGTCAATCATGTTTATCCTGAGCAGCAGGGAGAGGAAGATTCAGGTGTTGACACTTACTCTTAATTCCTGTGTGCTGATGAAGTACTGCTGCCCAGCTGTGGTGTGATCAGCATGTTTCTTGAGTCATTGGTTTTCTGAGTTTTCCAGTTGACCTTCATATACATTGATCAGGAGCTTGACTAATACAACAATCTCTTCTACAGAAGCTTGGATAGGTATGTTGTGGATTCTTTTTGTTTCTTACAGTCTATAGCTATATAAGGATTGAATAATGTCTATCTAGGGCTAGATTAAAGGATTACTTGCTTCTCTGTATAAAACCTGTTGTTGTTTTACCTCTAACATTGTAGTCACGTAGATGGATTTATATTTCCTGAAAAACAGGCTAGTTTAGAAGGGCCTCCTGTCAGTATGTTTAGCTAAAATTTACTTCCTTTTTGTGTTACTGTAAATTTCTGGCTATATAATATAGAAGCTGTAGGGAGTAGGTAGGAGTGAGGTAAAGAAGTGCTTGTGAATTTTAATAGTTGTTTCACTTTAAATGTTTTTCAGTATTGGTACTCCTATTTCTTTATAGTAGTTGCAGAGGAATTGGGTTTACAGAATTTTTTTGTTTTAACGGTTTAATGTTTCAGTACTCTAGAAAAAGAGAGGAAAGTTAATGTGAATAGAGAGTCAATACTCTCTGTAGGAGAAATGGTGCTAGAAATGTCTTGTATCTGTATCATTTTTCAGTTACAATGCTGCTAAAAAGTATGGATTCAATTTTGGAAAAAAAAAAGTTTGTTTAATTTTTTTTTTTTCCAGAAGGAACTTGATCTAGTCACTGAATGAATACCAAATTGTACTTAATCTGTTTTAGACTGTTCTAAACCAGCTGAGTTTTAATCATGAAGGTAATACTATTTAATGTGACAAATTAATGTTGATAATATTTCTTCTGATGACAAAATGTCTGCTGTAACAAGTGGGAAAGGAGTTTAGAAAAGCTTAAAAGGAATTAGTCCATAGGTTGTTGAGAAAGTACTTCCTCATACATGCAAGTGCATTTAGGACCTGATTTTATTATACTCATTGGCAAAGTTCTTATTTCAATAGGACTAAGTCTTGTGATGTATGGTACTTTAATGAATATTTGTTTTCTCATCTAAGTGTTTTGTTTACTTCTTAAAATCTTTAGGTGGGGTAGTAGGGGAACTGCATGAAATAAAAAAAGAGAGGAAAAAGCGATATTAATATTGAGATCATGAACAAGAAATATGCTTATGTGAAAAAGAAATACAATTAAGCATTTCTGAAGGAGTAATGTTTCTGTAATGTGAAACTAGATCAACAGGAGTGAATATATTGTTAATTAGATACTGACAATTTGCAAGCAAAGTCAGTATAGCTCTGTTGATGTTAAGACAAATGCACCATTTTATAGTTCGGTCTATGTTTTCTCTTCCTAAACCACTGAAATCAATCAAGCGTATTACCTTGCTCTGTATAATAATGTTTTAGCTAGACAACTGTTACTGAAACCACTTCATCTCAGTGAATGAGTCTTCCATATTTTACTCTTCCTTCTGATAGCTTTTTAATTGGTAAGTATACTTCTAGAATTAGATAGAATGAGATCCAGGGTAATTTCTGGAACTGTGAAAAGTCATATTAATCCTTTGGGATTTGGTGATTGGGTCAAAATGCAGGCAATCATAGCATTTTGATACAGTTTCCTTTAAAAAGAATTTTGATTAGGTGCAGCAGATGTTTTCTAATGCAATTTGAGTGCCCCAATTAGTTTGTGGTTTGTTTTTTTTTCTTAAAGTGACAGAATTAGATGGGCAAATGAAAGAAACTATACCTCAGTTGACAATCAGTGATTGGAGGAAAACTAATGGAGTAACTGAAGAGAAAAAATTAAATGAAATGAGATATTCCTGTGAAAAGTGTCCTTTTTTTCTTCTCAGAGTGAAAATATGCTCATTAGAAAGGTGTTTTTCTTCTTTGAGATTGTAATGTTGATAACTATTTTTATGTTGTTGTCATGTTTCCTACTCTTACTAAAAATTTGGGACCTGAATGTCTAAGTAACTGCTGTATTGTTCCCTGCTCAGTGGATTTGGACAAATTAATACAAAGCATACTATGAAAAGACAACTTTAAATGTGTAACATGTACTAGTTTGTAATCTGTAATTTGACTTTTTTCTTCATGGTGAGCAACTGACATTTAGACATAGGGAAAGGATACACAGAAAGTAGTAGTTTGATTTCCCTCCCCACCCCCATCTGCATATCTGGCAGGTTAGCATCTAATTAACAAAGACAGCTGTGGTTGTTAAACAGATTTGGGTTTTTCTGCTGTTCTGATATGTGAATATATATTAAATTTTCTTCTTTGCAACCAGATTTCTGGTAAGTAACTATTCTTGATTCCTGGAAAGTTCAGTGGAAGAGATCACAAAAAAGCAAAATGTAATCTCTTATTTTTAGTGCTATTATTATTACATCCTATATGGCCTAACAGTCTGGGATGTTTATGTGCAGACAAAATTTTGGCAGAAACCACTAACCAGAAAAAAAGATGAAATAGAAAAGCGATTGTAACATCTAGTAAGAGCTTTTCTAAAGCATTCTACAATGGGATCTTCTATCTATATTCTTAATTTACCATATATTTGTAAAATTAATATTAAAAATATAGAGCAGATGGAAATGTCTAATAACATCCATTCTTACTGATTTACACAATCTGATAATATACTGCACTTCTCAGGAATGATACCAAAACAGTTGGTCCAAATGTATTTGCAGTAAGAAGGGAGGGACTTGGTGTTAAATACAACAAAGAGAAATAATTTTAAGATTCAGAAACAAGATATTAGCTCATTAAACAACTCTGATATGCTAAAAAAAGCCAAATCTTTCTTTACTAAGAGTTACTATTAACGTTTGCAGAGGTTTTGGTACAAGAGTTATGTAGAGCAACACAGGTGAATGTGTGGGAAACTTGAGAGCTAGAAAGCGAAATGAGTAGTCATTAACTGATCATCTGAGTACTTCTTTGTAAAAGAGACATACCCACTTCAGTTCATTTTGGAATACATTAATCCTGGATAAAGGAATGCCTCTGAAGATATTCTTGCCTCTTTAATTGTTCCCTTGTGTCTTGTCCTTGCAGGTGCTCATTTTATTTCTTTAATATCCTCTGGAGTATTTTCAATCTAGAACCAAAAGACCTAAGATTCAAATTCCATTTATCTGATAGTCTGTTGGTATTCATGTGTGCCATCCTTACCATATCATCATGTACTACTACATCATGTAAAGCATACCTGTGTTTAAGTCACTTGTTAAAATATCAAATTCTGAGTAACTTTTAGTTAATAACTAAGGTAATAACACCATTAAATCACATGGAGTTTAGAGCTAACAAAACTCTTACTTGCAAGAAAGGTGTAAGATTTGCCAGTCTGTAGGTTTTTGTGGTTCATATTCAACTTTGTAACAATAAATAAATGCTTGAGACAGTACCCTTGAAGCATAATGCTTTTTTGCCATCTAAAAATAAATTACTTAGCACTCAGAAGGCCATGTTGTCTACCCTGTTCTCAGACAAAAGCATCATGTGTACCATAAACCCATAGGAGATCCAAATGGACAAAGAGACTGTCACTCTGCTGAACTTTTATGATCACTGCAGCAGGACATCAATATGCAAAAATAATTCAGTTTGTTTAAACCCAATTCTCTTCCCAGTTTTATGTGATCTGTAGGTGACTGTGAGGCAGTCAGTGAGGAAAAGGCAGTCCCTTCATCAGGGAAGGGAGACTTAGGACTGAAGTCTCTTAGATAAGCACACATCTCCCTTCAGTATTTAGTAAAAAGGCAAAATGCAGAAAGAGAACTTCAGACAACTTGGATAACAGGTGTAAAATATAATGTGGCTAGTAAATAGACAACTGGAATAAATGGGTTAGGAAATGCATTTAAAAACTGGAATGTCTTAAAAGAGCTTGGAAATGCTTAAAATGTTTAAACATTTTATGTGTGGATTAAACTAATTTAGGGGTAAACTTACCTTTTTTTTTAGCATTCCTATGGGCTACTTTAGTAACTAAGATAATGCTATGTGTCATACTGCAGAATAAATAGATTCTGCAACAACATAAAATGTAGTATTTCCATTAGAATGTGATGGGACTCTTCTAGAATATTGTATGAAACATTGTCTGAGTGGGATTTATCACTCCATAAAGGAAGCAGCAACAAACAATAATTATGATGAGTTTTAAGAAATCTGGCATATAGTCAAGTGGTGGGAATTTAGTTCATTCATGACTTCAATATGTTTCTTGATTATTTTCTTTTGTATTTCCTTTGAAAGATTCTGTTAAATTGTTTTTTACAATACTTGTGATGTGGTTGTTTGGTTTTTTGGTATTCAATCTTAAAAAGAAATTATTTTAAAGGCCTAAGACTTTAAGTCTTCATTATTAGTTAAACCTTATTCATGTTATTTAGGAAAAAACCTTCAGGTTACAGCTATTTCAGGCAATATGGCTACAAGAAGCTTGAGGTCAATTAATACAGTCCTTAGCACTCAGACATGATCAGCTACACCTGTGGCATTCTTAACTGAAATTTGTCTAGCAATATTCTTGAAAACAATTTGTTACAGTGCTGAGTTGTTCTTAGAAAATTTCTAGCCTGAATCTTCCTTTCTGCCATGCAGGACTGCCATGCAAGACTTCTTGTCTTATTCCTGAGAGCAAAGAAAATAGACTATTCTTTTCATCTTTGCAGCAGTTTTCAAAGGCTACCATGTCTTCCTCCTGTTATCTCCTGTGTTTGTTGAACAGTTCCAATTTATTAAATTTTTCCTTGTAGGTTAGTGAAACCAAAAAATGAAAGAGAGCTCAGTTTTGGGTCGTTGGAATTACTTCAAGGTATTTCTTCCTCAGAAATATCATATTTATATTGGAATAGTCTATTTTGGAGACATTTTATTAACACAATTTTTAAAGTGACATTTCCTTGACATGAAATAGGATCTTGTGACTATTTAGACTCTAAAGATGAATTATTAAATACACTAAATAACACTTTACAGCACGCACTTACATTTATCTAAAGGAATACTCTTTGGGACTGGAATACTTCTTATTGCAATGTCTAATTTTGTTACATCTATTTAAATTTAATTTCTAGCATAATGCTCTTGATCTTAATGTAATATGCATACAATGAAAAGACATAATCAGAAACCAGATGTTGCTTAACACTAAGAAATCTAATAGCGTGAGATCGCATTTTGTTTTGAATGTCACAAAGTTAGAGTTCAAAAAAGTTAAGAACTTTATAAAGCTCAAAATATTGTTCAAGCCCACTATGTTACCTTAGACTCCTTTTATGTAGTGATCATGTGGGTTTTTTTCAACTTAGTATCTTTTATTGTTTCAAAAGTACTCATCCTTTGATTGGTATCAAGTTTTTTAATTCAAAAACCTATTAATTTCCATACCCACAGATGAGGCTACATTTACATATACTGCTCAGGTCTTAAAGGTAGTTGTCATAAGATCTTAAACATGAAAAGATGAAAAGTGCTAGAATTCAATTACCTCTGTCTGTTGGATAAGCTATTTTTTTCCCTTTACAAATGGCCAGAGTTCTTAAAATAAACAACTCTTAACATCTGCCATAGAAAGAGGGGAAAAAACACATTTATTTTCAAATTAAGGATAGGAAATACTCAGTCCTTAATGCATATTTTTCCTAAACATCTTGTTAATGCTCTTGTGATATTAAGATATTAGGATAGTCTCTTCAAAATATCATTGCTAAGCTTTGAGTAAAATTGAATCAAACAATAAGTCTCTAATTTTATATTACCTACCCAGGGAGGAAGCATGGTTACTGTTGCTTAAACCTTGAAAAAAAGGACAGGATGTCAGTCTTCCATCTCCCAAATGAGTTCCCTATTCATTAGATTTTTTTTTTCTACTCCCTGGTTTCAGCCCAATAAACTTTTAGTTGCTGTTTCAGGAGCTCTTTCAGCTCTAGAAAAACAGTTCAAAGTATAGACTGAATTTGGTGACTTACTACTCTCCTGAGGGGAAGGACAAACCTTGTCACTTTTGCATCTGGAGTAAATTACCATGGCTTCATATGTTGATGTGCTTAATATGGCTGGAGCATACTTTAACATTTGTTTATTATTAATTTTCTAACAGGGTAAAACACATACTAAGCATTAAAATAGCAGAAGTGAAGGAAGATTTTTTTACCCTAGCTCTTTCCTTCCAAGTTGAGTGAAGTACTACTGAATCATAGACAGTTGTCCTGTGACTTCTTTCTCTTTATCCCTCTGAATATAGAGTACTGGATATTGACATATCTATTAATTATTGGTGATTTAGGAATGGTTCCTAAAGACACTGAATTGAAGGTTGTGGAAGCTTGTGTTTCCTTTTTGTTAGTTGGTGGAGACATAGCTGTTATTTTATTGATCATATCCACTGGGATATGATGATGCCCATCTTGCCATTTTATTCCTAAAAACTGAATTTCCTGTGCAGGTCCTTTGACCTTACTTTGTTTTATAGCAAAACCAGCTTTCAGGAGAATCTGAATTATTCTTCTCCCCTTCTCAAACACTTCCTCCACTGTGTTGCCCCACACAATGATGTCATCAATATATTGCAGTGTTCAGGAGCCTCACCTTGTTCCAGTGCAGTCTGTATCAACCCATGACAAATGGTAGGACTATGTTTCCACCCCTGGGGCAGTCGATTCCAGGTGTACTGGATACCCCTCCATGTGAAAGCAAACTGTGGCCTGCACTCTGCTGCCAGAGGGATCGAGAAAAACGCGTTGGTGATACCTATTGTTGCATACCATTTGGCAGCCTTTGACTCCAGTTCATATTGAAGTTCTATCATGGCTGGTACGGCAGCACTCAGTGGCAGTGTGACTTCATTCAGGCTTTGATAGTCCACTGTTACCCTCCACTCTCTGTTAGATTTTTGCATGGGCCATATGGGACTATTAAAGGGTGAATGAGTCTTACTGATCACTCCTTGACTTTCCAGTTGACAGATCAACTTATGGATGGGAACCAGGGAGTCTCCATTGGTGCAATATTGTTGCTGGTGCACTGTCATGGTAGCAATTGGCACCTGCTGTTCTTTAACTTGCAGCAACCCCACCACAGAAGGATCCTCTGAGAGACCAGGCAAGCTAGACAGCTGTTTAATCTTCTCCATACTCAAAGCAGCTATACCAAAAGCCCACCGGTACCCTTTTGGGTCTTTTGAAGTACCCTCTCCTGATATAGACTATGCCAAGGATAGTCAGTTGTTCAAGGAACATGTGGACGAGGTATTGTGGGACGTGGTTTAATGGGCATGGTGGTATTAGTTGATGGCTGGACTTGATGATCTTACAGGTCTTTTCCAAACTTAGTGATTCTGTGAAGGATGCATGGAACCTCTGGACCAGTCGCAATAGGGTGCTTTTGCCACTCATTCCCGGTTAGGCTTACTTCAGCCTCCAACACAGACAGTTCTTGGGATCCCCCTGTCACTCCAGAAATACAGATGGATTCTGCTCCCCTGTAATCTGATGGAATTAGAGTACACTGTGCACCGGTGTCCACTAGAGCTTTATACTCCTGTGGGGCTAATGTGCCAGGCCGTCAAATCCACACAGTCCAGTAAACCCGATTGTCCCTTTCCTCTGCCTGACCGCAGGCAGGGCCCCTCTATTCCTGGTCTGAGTCTTCATTACTTGATTTTTGTAAGTGCAAAACAGAAGTCCCTTCATCAGGATCAAAAGTACAGTCAGCCCTTCTACTCTGCCCAACAGACACTGGAGCAGTAATTTTCCTGGATGGATGCTTTTTGGCTGTTGTTTTTCTTTGCAGTTCCTGCACCTGAGCTTCTAGTCTCCAGGTGGGTTGACCATCCCACTTCCTGCATGACCAGGGGGAGGACATGAGGAAGAACCACAGGGTTGCGCATGGTGTGCGCCACCGGTACCCTTTCCCTTGAACAGGAGAAAGGCTGACTCTTAATAGCTGAGGCCTTGGTTGGAGTGCATGAGGAAAACCTACCCTTCTTAGCTTCCCCAAATGTTTTTTGGGTCAGTCTGTGTCTGTCCACAGCCGAGACACAAGCACACATAGAGGGAGCAAGATTATCTTCGTATTCTCGGAGTTGTCTGGCTGCTTCATCTATAGTTGGTGCCTCAGTGTCTGTCCAGCTCATTATCGCCAGGGTGTGGGTGTATGACGTTGCTGCATTTTGTACAAACTTTCGCCACATGGACCGTGTGCACCAGATTTCATCCAGGTCTCTGGATGCCTGGTCATTATAGATCACCTCCAACACGGCTAATTCCCTCAGATACTGGATGCCCCCCTCAATGTTGGTCCATTTCCTTTGAGAATTTGCAAGTTCTTCCTTGAAGGGATACCTGTCCTTCAAAGTTGACAGCAGTCGCCACCAAAGACTGAGGACTCCTGCCTTTTTTCCAATCCTTTCTAATATGCTCTGTTGAATCTGTTATTATCTCAAACCCTTCGAGCCCCACATTGGGCACCAAAAAGGACTGTTGTGGTTTAAGCCCAGCTGGCAACTAAGCACCACACAGCTGCTGTCTCACTCCCCCCACCCCACCCCAGTGGGATGGGGGAGAGAATCGGAAAAGTAAAAGTGAGAAATCTTGTGGGTTGAGATAAGAACAGTTTAATAAATGAAATGAAATAAAGTAATAATAATTGTAATGAAAAGGAAAATAACAACAACAAACAGGAAAGGCAAGTGTTGCAAATGAAAACGATTGCTCACCACCCTCCTACCGATGCCCAGCCAGAGCAGCGGTCCCCTGGTCAGCTTTCCCCCTAGTTTATATGCTGAGCATGACATCATATGGTATGGAATATCCCTTTGGTCAGTTGGGATCAGCTGTCCTGGCTGTGTCCCCTCCCAACTTCTTGTGCACCCCCAGCCTACTCACTGGTGGGGTGGTGTGAGAAGCAGAAAAGGCCTTGACTCTGCTCAGCAGTAACTAAAAAATCCCTGTCTGTCAATGCTGTTTTCAGCACAAATCCAAAACATAGCCCCATACCAGCTACTATGAAGAAAATTACCTCTATCCCAGTCAAAAACAGCACAAAGGTGAAATAAATGAGATACAATGCAATTTAAAGGGTGAGAGGGCATGGTTCAAATAGGAACCATCCCATTTCTCACTTTGTCATCTATTGAAATATGACAGGTTGTATATGCATGTTATTATCTGGAAAAAAGTGAAATAATTAGAGCAACTACTCCTTTCTTCTCTTGAAAGTGTGGGCTTCTTGTTGCCCCTTAAGATGTAAGTTACCTTATTTTAGGCTACCCAATACATAAAAATAAGAAGAATCTTCAAAACTCAGTGGCAGTGTGAATTGGACATACCTAGACAAGCTGCTATTCTAATTTGCATTTTTCTTCTGTTTCCATATCAGATTTTAAGTATTTATTTTTGACCATATAGGGGAAAAGCAGTGAAATACTGAATTCAGCTAAAACAAAAATCGCTCTACCAAATTAGAGATGGAGAGCTGATGTGTTTTCCTTTTCATCTACTGTGTAATATTTCTAATTAAAAAAAAAAAAATCTGAATTGAATGTTTACGGTGACTTATACTAGCTAAGTTTCTAAAACAACAAAACAGCATCACTATCTACAATTCTAAAACTAAATCATCATGCCATTGCTTGGGCATTATTTAAAAGGCTTAAGCAGACTTCCCAGGGAGGCTCATTTCCATTCAAATCAAACCTATCACAAGTGTAACCCCGCCCTATTTGTAATGCCTGGTGGGACACTTAGGGCTCCTGTTGTTTATGAAGTATTGCAGTGTAAGTAATTTGCCTGCGTAAGAGATCTATAGCTTGAAGGTCAAAGGTCTTGATCGCCTGTGACCCAGAAACCAGAAATGTTTAGCCTTTCTGTGTACATAGAGTTTGGCCACTTCAAAACCATTTGAATGTGCCTGTGCTGTGCCCCTGCAGCTTTATGTGATACTTCTCTCAACAGTAATTGTTTTAAAAATTCCTTTAAAATAGTACCTTGCAGGAACTGCTTGGCCTCCCAGAGTGTGAATGAAAAAAACATTCACTATCACAAGCAAGCTCTCAGGAGTGAATGATACACTTGCCTAATAATTTGTTGCTTTAGGTTGATGTGTAAGCAGTAGCTGAAACTGTGATTTCAAAGATAGTATTTATCTTTGTGGTTTTAATGCCCTGTGCAAGTTTGGGTATGGTAATTAGCCTTGCTGTTTTTTCTGTGACCCATAAAATCTCAGCTTACAATAATGCAATATATATAAATAACTTACATGTGTTACCTGAGAAAAGAACTTAGTTTGATTAACTTCAGGTATTTTTCAGATGCAAGAAAGGATTTTGCCAAATGATCTGGAATTTATCACTGCAGCTGCTGGATCAGGCAGCAAGGGAAATTAATCCAGAAATATGCTAAAAATTTGAACACAAACAGGGATTTTAGTGCAGTATCCTTCCCAGTATTGAGTGTGATCTGAGCAACGTTTTAAGTCTTTTTATTTAAAGTATGCTAATCACTGTGTGATGGTCTCTCAAGGTTCTTGGCAATGAGATTTTTATGGTTAGTAGAATCTCTCCCTTGCCGTGGGGCTCTGTGTTCGTTCTCATAATAGACCTTTTTTGGCAGAGTACTGCTATGCTACTAAGAGCCCTATTAGAAATAATAGCCTGAATCCATATTAGGCAAGATAGTTTTGAGGGTGGTCAGTCAAATCTCCTTAGGTCTCCAATTTGCAGATTTGTTTCTTTTCACTACTGATGAATGGAGGCTGGTAGCAAAATAGGGTTGTAAGAGCAAAAACCATTTTATGTTGTGGAACTAGCAAATGGTGGGTTAATGGGGAGAGCGAGGCTCTTTATCCATCAGTTGTTCACAATACAAATTTATGTCAGTTCTGAGCAGAAAAGCTCTCCTTGACATTACCCCAGCAAAAAGCATCTCTTAGGCAGCTGTGTTGGTCTCTTTCACCATGTACAGCTGAAACAGCACGTCATACAGTAGGCAAGTCATGGTGAAATGTGATTAGAATGAGTTTACACCTGGGACCTTATAGCAATTCTAGAGTAAGTCAACCAGACTTGGTGTTTAATGGATATTCTGCAGAAGTGGAGTGTCCCTATTGCTCCAGTTACAGGCTTATTTAGTTAATTTAGCTTATAAGCCAATTAAATTATTTTATTTGACTTAAGTTTTTCTGTGGGCCCAATCTCTGAGCTACTTTCTTCTCAAACTTTTCACACACTTCCCTTTTTTGCAACCTTTTCTTACGGAAAGAAGGTCTAAAGAAAAGCATGTTTTGACTATTAAAGCTTTTATATGTTCTTCTCAAGGGCTGGGGCAGGGGTAGAAAGAAAAAGCATTGCTATTGAATGTGACTGTAAATAATTAGCAGTAGTCTATGTAAAGCAAATATGTTTAATTCACGACTATACCTTGTTGTAAATTATTTATTAATGCTTCAGTTCTTACTTTGCTCCACTTATCTCAAGTAAACTTCTGAAAAATATTTTCCTGAATTTCACTAAGCTAAATATCTTTTCTTATTATGTAAATCCCTGCAATTGAACAGATGTTCATGTGGTTAAACAACAGTTCCAAATAGTGGGGTTGAATGTATGTTTTTACGGTGTTTTAAAAAGTCTCTGTCCCCTTGAAGCTTTTGTTATATCCAAACTGGTTGAAGGTAGGATGGCAACTGACAAACCTAGATGGAAATAAAAACTAGGATGCGGTTTTGTATGCAGTTTGTAAATTATTCACATTGCTCTTTTATTTGTTTCAGTAATATCATTAAGTTGCCGTTGATACAGAAAACCACTGTAAATTGGAACATAATGTGCTTTTCTAACTACATCTTATTTGCATAGCATGACACACTTTAGCAGTAGATACTAGTGTAGTCTTACTTTTCATCTTACATTTTCCATGTAAGTTACTTAAGATAACCAGGTTATTTGTAATTCTGAGACAGGAATGGAGTGCCTGCATTTACTGATTGTAACAGCTTAACTTTAATTGTTATAACTGATAATGTTTTATCTCTTTTATACATGGCTCTTAGTCCTTCACAGATTAGATCCAACTATTAATTTTCCTTGAAGGGATGGGGACTTACAGGTCAGTGCTGACTTTAAATTACCATTTAGTTTTAAAGAAAGTCAAGTAGTCTGTTGACCATGTGGGCTGCTTTTCACTTTGGAAGATACCCATAATTGTAATGCTATTTTTGTCATTTTAAGACTAGGAATATGACCTGAGTTCCCAGGCCCACATAGCAAATGAACTTCATGTCTCTTGGGAGTAGTAGTACTAGCCTACTACTAACTTTGGCTCATTATGCCAAGATCACTGAACATTTAGTCCTTTTGATGTACTGTGTATGTGATATATGAGAATGAGTGAGTGGGTGTTGCTTGGAAATGTCCTCTGTTCATCCATAATATAAACAGGCCATACTGGTCCCTAGGTAACCAGTTTCTGGCTTGGTGTTTAATCTGCAGTCTCCTGGAAAGATTGTGTGTTGGACCTGGTTCTGTTTGTATTAGAAAATTATCTAGAGTTTGTAGAAATTCTAATGATTTACTACACAGGATTCTAGCATATATAACCTAAATTGAATGCCCTGATAACTCCTTTACCCTATATATCATAGATGCTTAAGCAATAAATCATTCCAATCTTTGGGTTAGGCAGTGTACAACAGACCCTTACAACATCTTTTCTGTGTCTGTTAGAGGCTATGTCCGGTAAACTGAAGTTCATTAACTCATGAGTTAAGTGTTGTACTTCGTTCTTTTTCTAACTGCCTGCTCCTTAATGCTGTTACCATCACTTTTATTTTAATGTTTACTAACGATTCATACACAGTAAACCATCTTGTGATAGTGATTTGAAAATGTTTCTCCCTATTGTCAATTTTCTGTTATCCAAGACTCTTAGAATTAGAAAACAGAAAATCGGAAGGGGGTGAGGGGAAGTCTGTGCTTCATCAATTATATTTTTCTCATTATGCTCTTATTTGTATTGCATTTACCACCTTTTGCACCGACAGCGTGACTTCTTTCTAACTGTTCTACCTTGTCTTCAAATGACAAATTATCACTCTTCTCAGTACGATGGTGTCTTTCACTTTATGCTTTCTTTTCCATTACAATTTGGAAAATATGGTCAGACTCTCAGTTAGGAGAAACAGATTCATATTTGTTTTTTTCTGCGTTTGCAGAAAGGGGATTTTCAAGGTGAATTTTAGGACTTCCCTCTTAGGAACACTTCAAAATCTTGAAGTGTCTCCATCTGTGAAGTCCTCCTAGATGATGCGTGTGATATGTTCCAACACGTATTACTGCCTACGTAGTTGTGGCAGGCAACTTCAGAGTCTTGTCCGCTCTTGTAGTTCTCTTTTCTATTTTGTTCAATATAGACCATACGCTATCCAACTTTTATGGTGGTTATTAAACAAATAAAAACATTATTTCTACCACAGAGTCAACCAGGACAGTTGCTTTCCTCTTTTAGGATTGCTAAACTGTCTTTTGTGTTAGCCCTGTGCTTCATCCATTACAAAACTGTACCATAATTTCCTGTCCTGCTCCAGCAGAGTTAAATATCTAGCTAGATGATACCCTGAATATAAGTTCATAATGTTTCCTTACTTTTAGCTGGAGTGAATACCTCCTTTTTCTCTGCAGCCCACCCTCAACATCCCCTTGAGCACCATGTTGCATCAGCAACCATGTCTCTGTGACACAGCATTCCTCTGGAACAACACTGCTTACAAAGTGCAGGCAGAATGCAATGCAATATACAGTAATCTCAGCCAAGGGAATCAGTTGTGAAATGAATTTTTGGAAGACCACATTACTCAAGCATTTTCATTCTGTAGCAGCTGCTAGTTACTCTTAAATGGTTTTATTAAATAAATGAGTGGCAAAGACTTCATGATTTTCAGCCATGATCAAAGATATTACTGCCATCATAAGACACTTTACATACTGGTCAATTTTGCAGAACATATAATTTAACATATATTTAAATGTATTAGTATCTTATACCATAAGATTCCAGAAAGGTAATAGAAGCTCTTGACTGTTCTTTTTTTATTATATTCCACTTCTAGAAAGTTCACAGTTTTAGTATTTACTTCAGAACTCTTCTTGTTAGGAAGGGCCTCAGAGATACTTGAAATACTAACCAAGAAATAAAGAGCTGCAGGAATGAGGCTTATTACCTGCTTGTTGGTTACTACTCACTTGGACAAGTTAGCTTGCTAGTTCAACAGCGCATATGGAGCCATTTATGTAATTTAATCTGCATTTGCATATATGTTCCATGCTGGGCAGCTGAAAAAGAGAAGCAGAAAAGTGGCAAGCACAGGAAGCCACAACTGGCACCTTGGTAATTGATACAGCTAGATCTCTTATCTGAGATGCACAGAACTTGTAAGATGAACACAATTAAAAGTACACTGAAATTTCTGAGTCTGTATTATTTACAAGTTTGAGTGCTGTGGGCTTAAACAGTAACAAATGTTTTCTGTTTTACAGCCTCTCTTGCTGAGAATTTTGATGCCAAAAAATACTGGTAAATATGACATGTTCATAGCTATACCTTCTGAAAGAAGGACAATACACCTTTCAGATCCTTGCCACACATTTTTTATTTTCTCAGCTATGAGAGCAAGGTCATCTGATAAAATATGCACACAATACTAATGAGTAAATACTTTGTTTTTCTCAGAAGTTTTACTGGGAGCAGGAGGCGGGAAAGAATAAAAAAAAATCTAGTTTCCCAGATTTAAATCTGATCAGATCAACATAACACAATATGTAATAATTTGTCACCTTGAGTTTTGTAACCTAGAACATGTCCTCGAAAAGTTATCTAGATCTAACTAGGAGGCTTGTAGTGATGGCTTGTTTCAGTGAGTGTCGCGCTCACTAATTAGAAGTAGATGTCTTATTTGCATTAGTATTTGCTTTAGTTTGTTGGTTGTCTTTTATTTCTGCTAGATTAAGCAGTCTCATTTCTTAACTTCCGTTGGTTTTTCATTTGTTTTAAGCTTTCTGAAGCCACATGCCTGATGTAAAGGCAACATTGGGCTTGCAACAAGACTGCATCTTACTTGGTCAGTTAAGATTTTCTGCTCTTTAACTAACCCTAAATTCAAAGTGAAGAGCACTTAAAATGATCTTTTATGGTATAATAGAGAACTTAAACTGAAAACCATAAATCTTTTGAGAGCTGGCAGCAGCAAACAACATCTTAACCACAAACCCAACTGAATATTTTATCTTGCATATACACATCTTTGCCCATGAATATAATTTTCCAGAAATGACAGTCAGTTGAATTACTTTGACAGATGTCACTGTCAGTTGCTCATCAGGCCAAACTGCCTCTGATATGCTGACTAGTACATCACCTTCAGCCCTTACAGAAGGTGAATGTGCTACTGCAAGTGTATTTTTCTTGCCTTGGTTCTTACAGGGGTTTAATATAAGGTATGGTCCATTACATAGCAAAATGTTTTCAGTCCAGTGGGGTAATGGGAAAAAAACAACAGGAACAGTAATATTGGATCTTATTCTAGCAGCAATAGTACTGATAGCCCCCTTCAGGTGCTATCATGCAGTTTTGAGCCTTTTCTTATCCACAGGGTGGAGGTCTGAAGTATTAATGTGTCTTCATTTCTTAAGAAGCTTGTGCTCATAAGAAGTTGCTGGACGGTCTGTATGAGTCTGATAAGACTTTAGGAAGAAAGAGTCATTGCAGCATTAGACTGGTATCCTGAACACACTATCTCTTAGCAAAGGCAGGTTTTGTGATATGAGCAAATTAGGCACTTTTCTTAAAACATCACTTTACTTAATCTTTACTTTTAAATTCTAAAGTCTAGCATATGTAACTTTATAGTGAGCCGTAGGCTTAGCATAAAAAGCTGTATGACTTGCAATATGAAAGCATATTTTTGGTTTGTTTGTTTAGATTTCTCTTCAGGACCACATTTTTGTAACCATATAAGGAATATTCCTTGACTTAATGATTAGTAATAAAGAAAGAAATCAATGTTAAAAATTATTAGGAAAGTAATAGAGGAATTAAATAGAAAACACCACTCTGATTATTTAAATCTGCAACAAACATGCAAGAGCTGTATGCAATCCTTTTTTCTTCATTTCTGTTATGGATGAAAAAAAGGTTTAGAGAAGGATGACAAAGATAATCAAATGTACAAAACTACCTTCTGCATGAAGAAAAAGCATACTGACTAGGAACTTTCAAGGAAAAAAATAAAGAAAACTAAGGGGTATATGGAAGGAGGTTTACAAAATCAGAAGTGTATAGCAGAAGGTGGATGGGGATTTATTTTGGTTCCACTATGAGAGGCATAAAATAAAACCAGTGGTATTCAGAGTAAACCAAGGAAGATGGTTTTTCACACAATATATTTTTAAGCTGCCACATGGTGTTATGGACAGTGAAAATTTGCATGATCTCAAAGGATGATAGTTCATATTCCTGGAAGAAAAAAACTTAAGAACTGTTATATAAAAAAAGATAACATTTCTGCTCAAGAAGTTTTTGAACTGCATCTTGCTGAGATCTAGAAAATATTCTGGGGAAGTATAGCTTTGTGCTTGCCTTCATCTTCCCCAGGCACCTGCTGTTGGTCACTCTAAGGGTCAAGATAGCAGGCTAGACAGACTCTCTTTCCCCAGTATTTTCACTCAACATACAAGTTGCATCTATCTCAGAAATATTTAAGGGTACCTAACAGGAAACCTGAAAGTAGGAAAACATTTTGTACATGTCAGAATTTAACTCTGGAAAAAAAAAGTCTTGCCTCTCTGAAAAAGAAACACTACTTTGAGGATACAGCTGTCTGAAAAAGGCTTTATGGGTTTGCTGTTTATTGCTTCTCAATCACTTCTGGTTTAAACAGGTTATTATTGCAAAAAAATTCTCTCTTTCTTTGGAAGTGATGCAGGCTGTTGTGTGTTCTGGTGACTCTTAAGCTGTGATGGTAGGCAGTGACTGTTTGTTTAGTGGTATGAGTGATACAAGAGTTCTTAAACATTTCTCACTTAACCTATACAGGCTGTATCATCTACTGAAGGCAATTCTATGTTGATTGATCAGCTAGTTTTTAAATTACTAATATATTGTATCAAACATACTTTTGCATCTTTTAAAAAATATGTGCTTGAATTGTTTCAGGTCCTTACTGGTTTCATTCATTGACATTTTACGTAGTTTTCATAGTTACCTTGGTTGGACAACAATGTATTTCATATTCACTTTTTAAAATAGAAAATAATGAAGAAAATTCTAGTAGTGTCTGTTATGTATGAGCAAAATAACTCACCTAATTTGATACATGCTGCCTGAGTTATTACTATTATTATTCTTGTCTCCTCTCTTGCTTACTTAGTTCTCACTCCTTATTAATTTAAAATACTTTGGCAATAAGAGAAATTAAATAGTTGCTTTATTTCATTTTTTTAAAATGGGGAAGATAAAGATCTTTTCATCTGACAACTGCTGGAATTTGGGGCTTTTTTGCTTTTGTCTTAATTGAGATGACTTTTTATTATTAATTTTCTCACTAGTTTATTAGTTAAAAGCCTAATGCTTTTGTTTGTTTGTTTCTTCCTTGCATTTTCCCTATTTTTCACATCCAGAAAGTTTTTGTCCCAAATCCAAATTCATTTCAGAGAATTCAGTTTCAGAATCAATACAAAACTGTTCTCACCTAGTATCACATTTTCTTGACAGCACTAAATTATACACTTCGTATTTTTTTCTGTCTGGTCAGACCAATGTCATTAAAATGAGTTAATATGCAATTTTACAACTAAATGTACAGTCTTACAAACTCCTGGATCTTAAGTTTGTGGGCTAAGGTGGTACACTGTCTATTACCCCTGAAAATAATAGACTCTCATCTTTCTCAAGTTGTACTTGTTGCATGACAATGCATGTAATAGTACTTATCTACTGATAGAAATGAGCGGTGTTTTTGCATGAGCCTGGAAGATAGGACTCAATTATATAAGGACTGACATTTCAGGTAAAGATGACATTTTACATTATACCAAGGAAAAGAAACTTGGTAATATGTGGGTTTGTTTTTTGGTTCATGCTTTGTAGTGGCCTGCTGCAGGTTCCTGGTAGTCTTCTGTATCTGTATTGTTTGAGCTTTTACAGAGGCCAATATGAACTCCCTGCTTCTGACAAAGTTTTATGGCTTTGCAAACCCTGCTAAATCACCTTTACATATTTGTGATCATATTAGGTTCAAAGAGGAATTACTAAATTTCTTTTTTTAAAAGAAAAAAAAATGTAACTTAGTCTAGTAAATGCTAGGTATCTGGAGAGGAAAATCCAGGGTTTATAGCCAATTTGTCCTACTAGATAGTATTTGTTATTACTATTCCTCTTTGATGTTGCAAGATAAAACAAAACATTAAGCTACAGATTTTATTTGGGAGAGGAGGACTATTTTGGCATTTTTGGTGGTTTTTTGTTTTGTTTTCAGAACTAAGTATAAATATTTCTCGAGGCATATAGTTGTATGTGAGTTTGTTTCCTTGCTCCATCAGCTGTGATTAGAGGGGGAAAAAAAATAGAGAAAAAAGTCCTGTTTTAACAAAGGGAAAACAACCAGTTAAGCCTTATCCTCCCTTTCTGAATGCACACCACAGTTTAAAAAAGAGTATTTTTGTGGGAGCTGTTTGTTAAAACACTATTACCTGCCTAGATTCTTGGCTTGCTTGCTTCTATTCAAAATGAGTAGTAATTTTTAAATGGAAAAGAAAGCATTTTTGTAATGACAGAATCAGCTTGCTGTAAGCCTCATCTTGTCCTTAAATTACATTTTCATTCCTATAGAATGAAGAAATAGAAAGATATGTTGCTGAGTATGCCAAGTTGGAAAAAGGAGCACTTCTCTTGCTTTCAATACAGGACTGAACTTGATGGAGAATCAGAGATTGGTTTTGCAACACAAAATGCTGGAGCTATGTTGCTATCAGTTTTGCCGGGACCAAGGCATTTGAAAACCAAAATGTCTGTAGATATCTTCATCATGTACTGTTCTGCCTAAAAAGCAAAACACTACGGATGAAACTTTCTCAGTGAGGATAGTAGAAAATTTTGTTATTGATTTTTCAGTAAACTTTAGATTTTGCTAGTATTGGAATATCAGCTTTATTCTTTCTTTTCCCCTAAGCAAATAATGAACACAAGGCTCTAAATTATATCCAGAGTGGAACTTCTTATAATACTGTGACTTGAGTCAGATTCACAGAAAAAAACTTGGTAAACTTTTCTGCTAATTAAGTACAACATAGATTCTTACTTCATTTTAATACTTTAGTCTTTGAATTGAAAATAAAGTCTTGCTGAAGGGAAATGTGAAAAATCACAGAAATGCAGAAAGCAAACCTTTAGAGTAGAACAATACAATGCTTTCAGAGTTAAATATCAGATGCCAAAAGGGGAAAATACGTATTTAAATCCCATACTTGTAGAGTCTTTATAACTACACTTTTTCTGTAGGTAACCTATCTTAAGCAACATTTTGATTATGTTTTATTAATTTGATTTTAACTACTCTGGTAGCAGGCATATGACTGAGCAGCAGGGTGTCTTTCATGTACAAAACACTCACCAAATATTAGTAAAACTGCAGTCCTGTCAATCTTTTATTTAAACAAAAGCAAAACGAACTTAGAGGCCCCAGCAGATCTAATAAAGGTTTGTGTTCCTTTCTACCAATGCAGGAGTATTACAAGTATGGGAGGATAACAAGCTGAAAATTTCTGATATACGAGTAAATATTTTCATGAAGTATAAATGCACTGTAAGAGTATTGATGACATGCTTTCTACTTTCCATAGATGTCTTGTGGCCTTCTGACTAATCTTTGGAAACAATAACTATGACACTGATGTATTCAGTGCTATTGTGCCTGTTGTATTAGAAAAAAAAAAAAAGACACTTCAGAATAAGATATTCTGTTTAAGACACATTTGGACAAACCAGGGGGTAAATCTGCCTGGGAAAATGGGATTTAAGTGTCTAGAAAACAAGATTAGCCTTTTCCATTTGATCTTTGGTGAAATCATGTTGAACTGAGATGTTTCAGAGTTGACAGCTCCGAGTGAATTCGCTTTTTCTTCAGGTTACTAAATTGGAGAGCAGAGGCCACAGGCCCTGCTGCCCTTTTGTTGTCTTATAGCTCTGTTGAGTCAATTCTCATGCAAGAACCTGTGTTGCATATATTGAGTAGCTAAGGCTTCACTAATAGAATTTGACATTATAATAGATTTCCAGCCAAAGTTATAGAGAAAGATTGGATGGATTCAAATCCCTGTGATTAATAGGATATGTTACTTCAATGTTACTTCACGCAATTTTTTTTTTCTTCTTTGAAGTAAGAATACATAATGAACGTCATAATGTAATTATAGTCTTTGCAACTTCCTAGAATTACTACCTCAAGTAGGTGTCAAAAAAGGTAAATAACAACTATATCTTTCTTGGTTTAATAAAAATCAAGTATAAGCCTCTGTAGTTAATGCAAAAAGAAGGTTATGTGCTACTTCTTAATTAATTACATAATGATGAAGGCCACATACATGGTGTCATTGTAAAAAAATAATACTACCACAGCTGTGAAATTCATTGTGGCAGACCAGCTAAATTCAGGAGAAAAAAAAATCAGTGGAATTATTATCTGTTCTTAATTTTGTAAGAGACAATCAGTGTTTTAAATAGAGATTAAAAGTATAGTGCCTCTGAAGAATAGGTCTCTCATGTGGAAGCTGTATTTCAGTGGGCGCTCTCTTTCTACTCTGTTATTAATTCAGTTGAGCAATTTGCATTTATTGCACAAGAAAATTAGGGTGGATACGTACAGAATCTCCTCATCCACAGGTAGACATTTACTGTTTGCATTGACAATGTGTATAGAGGTATGGGGCAGAATTTTCTAAGCTGAGTCTCAAATGTTAGAGAATGTTAGAAAAGTGTTGCATTCAGAGAAACTAAACTTAGTAGCTTTCATAAAACCTGATACTTCTGAAAATCAGACCACTTATATAAAATAATTGATATTTAGCTATAAATGAAAGAATACCTGGAACACAATTGTCTTGTTTCCATTTATTTCATTCTTGTGAGTCACACAAAGGAAAAGCAGTACTGTTTAAATTATAACCATAAATTTGGATCCAACAGAAGGAAGGGGTCAACTTGTGGGGAGTTTTCACATCTGGTTTGCTGAAAAAACATCCCATAATACATGCAGAGTGTAAGGACTACCATAGCGCTATGTGAGTAAGGAAACTCTGCAAGCTTCTCCACTGGTTTGTGAAATTCTGAGACTGTTATTGAAAACACCATTCCACGGTAGTCTTCAAAAAGCTGATCTGGACGTATGAAGTCATGTATAACTGGACCAGGATCAGTGATGATCAGAGCTGTGTTTTTGAATCAAAGGACTTCCTTTGAGGTGAGAAAGACATACAGGAATGCACTTTGTCTCAAGTATCTATATTTTCAACTTAGGAAGCATTTCACCCACAATTATAAAGTATTCTGTTTCTCACCTCCTCAAGCAGTACTGTAGTGATTTCAATGAGCAAACTATAGGTTAGCAACTCCCAGTTGGGTGGTTGTATTTTTATTTTTTTTTTCTCAGATGCTTTTTTCCCTTTTCTCCTTTTTGTTGAGAGCAGAGCAGTATTCTAAACCTTGTCTGAAAGAGGAAAAATAAAGATGTTAGATTTTAATACTTAAAGTTACCTATGTTGTTCATCCATCATAGCCTCACACAAAGCCCTTTAGATGATTTGATAAACATATTTTTACCTACAGTAAAATCAGACTTGTAAAACACCCTTTGGCCCACTTCTTTACCTGGCAGGCTTAGGATATGTTTTTTGTATATTATGTGATATGCATATCAATTCCAGGAATTAACAGCCTCTATAAAACATAGTAGTTCTACAGAAATCTTTCTCGGTTCACTCAAAAAAAAAAAAAATCCTTATTATCATACAGAGTCCAGCAAGGCAGTTTACAATGTTAAGATGAAAATCCTCATATAGTTATGATTATCAATAACACATGTTGTCAAGGCTTGTAGTTGCAGTGCAAGAAGAAGGAAAGAAAAATGGCATGCTCTCTCTTATGGCAAAAAAAAATGAACCTATAAATATGGTTTCTTCTTCCTTGATAAACTGTAACCTTTATTTATTGAGCAGTATCTGCTCACTTTGCTAACCAGAATATTTTTAATGCATTATTCCTGAAATACTAAAGGAGCCATGAGAAAGTCAGCTGGACCTATGTAGAACGCATTAATCACATCACCAAAATTGTTAACAAGTTTCTCTTACAAAGCAGTCTTTTTCTATAAGAGAGGTTCTTTAACTAGAAAGAGCTGAATTATTTCTTAGTTTTCAGAATTTACAAGATTGGCAGCAAAAAAGCAGGAGGAGGTGTTGCCTGGGTTTTGGGGGGGTAGGGGTGTAAAATGAGACTCTTTGATATGTAGTCTTTGGAGGGGAAAAAAAACCCCAACCACCATCAAAAACACATACCCCACCCTGCAAAAAAACCAAACCCATGAGGCCCCATCATGAGGCATTGAAGACTTCTAGATATATTTACACTTGTAGAAGTCTGCAGCATAAACTTCCCTGTGAGGAACTACTAAACCCTGAAAAAGTAATCTCAGAATTTGAAAATTAGACTTTTTAAGATCAAATTATTACTCCAGTAGGAATAAAGTAATCACTCTAGTGTTTCTTTAAAAAGACTTTATACTGATCAAATTTAAAGTAAGGTTTCTTTCTTTCTGACCTGGAATCTATCCTTTATCTGGTTCTTGCTCCACCTCAACTGTTTTAAGCTTTCCCAACCCTGCTTGTGTCTACAATGCGATTGCTTTCATTTAATCAGTAGCCTACTTTCTCACTTTGTAGAGCACCTAGCACTCTTTATGGCATATTTAATAACAGCAAGACTGTATCCCAGAATTCAGTGAGAATTTCAGATCATCTAGCAATATGCTATTCCTATTCTGCTGGATTTTAACAGTCCAAATGTCTTTGGTGGGAAACTTATCTCGGGTAAAAATCAATGTACTTTAATAGAAATCACTCCATGGGAAAGATGAGAGCATTAAGGATCTAAAATGGACATCTGAGCATCGAATTCCTAGATTGGAGCTACACAGTGCTGTGGCAAAGCATCTATGGCAGCACTGCTTGCTGCTGGCAGCTTTTTTAGGCAAATGATGGCAAAATTTCCACTGTAGATATTCATTTGTCATATTATCATATGCTCGACTTTGGGTTTCTCCCCCCCCGCCACACCCCCCAGCTTGATGTACAGAATCTCTATAAAATAATCTCAATAGCTCTAGGACTTGATTTTGCCTTCTCCTTCACAGACAATTGTACAGAACTCCCCCAGTAGTGAAGCAAAGAAAGAACTGCACTTACCTAATGGCCAAAGCTGAGAAAAAAAAAATACTGTCTCTGTTCTGTTTCTGCTCTTCCCATGTAGCTGAGCTTATGGGCTTTGAGAGGTTGCCTTTGACTGCATACTAGTCTGTAAACCAGACTAAGGTAAGGTAACAACAGAGAATGGGAAATTTGGAGAAAAAGTTTACTGCAGATACAGGTAGGGGAAAAAATAAACTTTTGAGTAGCTCTTCTGTGTATGACTTGGACGCCTGTATGGATATTGTCCCTGACTATAAGAGCTCTAACTATAGATAATTCAGAAAAAGGTCACTAATAACCTTAATTTCTGATTATTGAGTGTATTCTGGTTGCTAGTAGAGTGTGAATATCGTACTACTAAGAAAGAGATCATACAGTTAGACTGGCCCTGTAACTCTTTACACCAACTCAAGGAATCACAGATATTACAGATGATGGAGTTGGAAAAGGACTTTGCACTATATATTATATTTGACAGTCAATGTAATTTTGCTCTCTTGATGTAATTTTTGTCTAGCTAAATTAGTTTTTGACTGTGTCCTATGGAGAGGAAAATCTCTCTATAATGAAAATAATTTAAAAAAAAAAAATCTTTCTTTTACTGCTGTAAATAATACTTTATTCTCGGCCTTTATAGTGACTGATTATGAAAAGTGCTTAGAATTAGTTTCTGAGTTTCTCAGAATTAGTAAAAATAGCTCTGTTAAAACAAACTGTTTCAAATACAGTTTGTAAGTATTGCAAATGTTTAAAAAAAATTGCAAAACTTTAATTGAGATAACAACTACCAGTGGATCTCATGGAAATTCACTAACCATCTTCTAACATGAAGTTAGCTTCACTTTAGACTGACTTCAGCCAATCACAATGTGATTTACTTTTTTTCATTCACTAACTTGATAATTCTCCAGTAAAACCTACTGACATGTCTAAACAGAGATCTATCATACCTTTCAATTTTTGTTCAATAAAGAGCTAAAAAGAATGAGCAAGACAAATCTAAAATGAAAGCATGAAGTCAGTCAACAATCAAACACTCATTTTATCAAGTATGCCACTATTACTTTTGCTCCATTTTGATAGCCTAATTGCCAAGTTGGAGACTAATTTCATGGATTGAATTACTTGCCTCACTTAAATTCCTGGCCTCCTTTCCTCCTATATTTCTTGGACATTCCCTTATGGCATTGGGGCTCCCCATGCATGCATTTTCCAGTGTAGATTCTCAGTGTGAGACTTCTCTTCCGTAACTTCAGGGATCTCAAAGTTAGCATATAGTCTCCCTCTATTACCAACAGAGAGAAAACATATTTTAGTGCATGTCCTAAAGTAAGTGCCAATGAAATGGAGAATGAGTTCTCCTTTGGAAGTGACGTATCGCTCTTTGTTGACTGTAATAGGCAACCAGACCTTTGGCTTTAGACTAGAACCTTAATTCTGGATGACAAAAGGTAGGTGAGATCGTCTTCCATTTGTTTTACTCTTTCCGGGTGCGGTTAGTTTTGCTGAATGTCTGCCCACACATGACTACTGTTGAAAACAATTGTAATTCTCCTTTTAGATTTCACATTCTTTGGCCCCCTGTGAGTGAGTCAGTGAATGCTGGCGTGAAGTAAGAGGAATATCAAGGCAACGGTGCCCTTGAGGCATCCTGGCATTTGCATGAATTTGGGGATTTCTGTGTATGTGGAGGCTGGAACAAATACGGTTCAACCGATGAACTGAAGAAAAGGTCAAGCAAGCAGAAAATTCTTTTTTTTTTTTTTTCTTTTCTTTTTTTTCAGCTTTGCATGGTAAAACTTAGTAGAAATAGCCTGTAATTTCTATTTTTAAGATAAACTATCTTTTTAATGAAAGAAAGCAGTTAAATGTGCTTTGAAATGTCAAACTGACAGCTTTGTTTTGTTAAAATCAAATGGTTTGGCTTTGCATCTTAGGAGGGGGGAAAAACAGGAGTTTGCTTATAAGGTCAAGTGTTCAAGCCAACCTGAAAGAATGAGTAGTGTTATAATTACTCCCACTGCTGTGCAAACATGAAGCTGACTGATGAAATGAGCCTTCTTAATTATGAACTTTGATATTGTATATTTAGGGTAAGCTTTTGAAAACTCACTGAGTTTAGTCCCAGCTCTTTCTGACCTTGACTGGGAGTAGATTGAACTCAAAAAGTTGTTTTATTCCTACTGGCACTCAGCATTATTATTTAACAAGGCGTCTGTTACAAAGTTTAACTAAACAATAGGTCACACAATAAATATGAAAACCCCTTGAAACTATTGTACTGTAATGTCTAGACTTTGAAGTTCTGTTTCAAAAAAAAAGGAATACACTTTTCCTCTGTAGTTTTAAAACTCAAATGATTTTTCAAGACCTCCTATGAATATTAACTGGCTTGCTATTATTATCAGTACATGAATACATCTCTTTCCCATTTGAGTGAAAAAGAGTCTTATCCTTTTTGTATAGATGATCGATGTACTTGGATAAGAGCAAGAAAAGGAAAAGTCACTTATAAAAGTCAAATGTGATTTGTAAGAAGCCTATAAAAATGTAAAAGGATATAATTACAATTAATAATTGCTCCTAATTCCCTCTAGCTGCTGTGATGATTTCAGTGCAAAACTGTGGGCTATAAACATTAGCCTATCAGGTGAATATAACACTCATTTCAGAACTGTGTGGAAACAAATATCCCTTTGGACTATTTTAATTTGTATGTAATTTTACCAGCTAGAATACTAGAACTCCAAAGATTCACCAGTAAACACCTATTTTCATTATAAGAGATTAGAGACTTAGGAGGAGTCACCCAAGAGCAAAAAGTGTGTGGTGCAGCTGTCTGCTATCTGCAATCCCTCGTAAGCATAAAAATGCTTTTAAAACTATAGTATAGCTTAAATCATCTCTCTTGTGACTGTCTTTGTAGCAGGCAGCAGCAGCACCATGTAGTTTGGGTTCACTGAGCTTCAACAGGTCCTCTGACAGTCCAGCCTCCTCTGTACCTTCGCAGCTGGGGGCAGCTCAGAACCCAACACCAGCACATTCCCTCATCCCACCGTCCTGCCCCAGTACAGGGGCTGCTCCTGCCTGGTCCCATCTCAAGATGGAAGTAATGACCAAGATTTTTCTCTAGCCTGCTTAGAGGAGATGGCTGTGAGTGGCCCTGTAGCTATATAAAGGGACTAGAATACAATTATGACTAACCTGCTGGGTTTAGTAGTGAGGAAAAACAAAATATGGCTCCAAAAAATGGTGATGACAAAGATGGCTTTTTGACCATTCAAAATTTAAAGCAGAACAGGTAAGCAAAGGTGACTTCTGTGCACCTCTGAAAATTATTTTAATGTAATAATCCACATTTTGGGACCTATCTTTTTGAATAAAATATCTGCAAATTTTAGCTTTTTTATTTTATAAGCTTGTCTCTTTACCTCCTCCTCTATCCGGTTCAGCTGGTTACCCTGGGAAGATGCCATCGCTGCAGGGAGTCTTACTAAGAAGCTGGGGTTGTTTTTAGTTTTGAATACACTCAGGCTTATATTCATTATCAATGGAGAAGATTAGGTTGAGTTCCACAGCTGGAACCTGCTACTGAAAATGGTCTGTTGCTCTACCCTTTGCACTTAAGAGTTTTATGCTGGGACAGATTAGTTGAAGTGTCCCTGTGGAGTATAGCTGTAGGTTTGTGATGGGAGAGGAATTTTAAAAATAGATTAGGCCCAGCATGCCACCCGCTTCTTAGATCAGTAGTAGCTGCTTAAATTCAAATTACAAAGAGATAAGCAACCAGAAGGACGATGGATGTGCTGTGCTGAAGGCTGCTTTGCCCAGCGATGATCTGGTTCCATGTTGCATGCATCAGCTGCCTAGACTAGCCTGAAGTGTTGAAAGTCAAGAGACTGGCCAAAGGAGAGAGATTATCAGGTTGTGCTGAAAGGAAGAAACAGTCAAGAACTGGTCTAAGAATGTCTCTTATTACATAAATTCATGAATGATAAGGGGAAAAATTAGTATGGCTTTCACTGTATCACAGGGAACTAGGATCTGTGTCACCCAGTGTTGAGTGCTTAGGAAAATGAAATTTCCTGGCCAGACAGTGAAGGAAGGAATTGCTTATGGCCTCTGATGCAATCTGCATATCAATGCACCTTTGTTCTTTAATTCTTTGTCATTGCTTTTTTTTTTTTTTTAGCAGCTTTTGGAAAATGAAAATGTTAGGGAGTGAATTTTGAATTCTTATAGATGGTGGCTCCTCATCCTTCTGATTTTGTGCCCAGAATGTATCCTTAGGTCTGATAGCAACAATAACACTCTTGATTCAGCACAAAACATACAACTTTTTGAAACATAACTTTTTGTTATGTTTTTTATTAAGCAATTGTTTAGCAGAGAACAAAACCTTCTTAGTAACCAAGTTAAGCTTGGTGCCAATTCAGACTATTGGTAATGGTAACTTCCTGACCAAAAATTGGTAAGTAGGTTTCTTGGTTTGCTTTGTCTTATAATTTTTTTTTTTTTTTTTTTTAAAAAAATCTGCTGCTTTACTGTTTTTCTGTGCTATTTATCCAAAAAGCAGATACATGGGGTTTGGTTTAAGTTTTTTCTTTTTAAGATGGAATGATTAAATCTACTTTCAATGGTGATGGCAATAGCACTCTTTATTCATTTCATTGTAGGTTATAAAGAATATTTTACAGACTGGATTTCCTGTGTACTTCCTTCCAACCCTATCTGTTGGACTGACTTCTGGTGCAATAATGATATGTAAAAATAAGTATTTTTGTTATGACTAAGTATATGTGGTCTGAACATTAGACTAAAAGACAAGAACAAATTTACTTTGTGGTTTGGACCTGAATCAATGAGAAATTGATTCATTTTCCCTCAAAATATAAGAAATGTGCTATTGGTTCAGACAAACCATCTGTCTAGACTGTCTATCTAGTTTTCTGTCTCCAACAGTTGCAATTGAACATGCTATTTAGGGAGAGCACACAAGACTGTCTGCTGCTGCAGTCCATTTCCTTCACACTTTTCCAGCATCTGCATTCATTGAATTAGGTATGCAATGTTGTAATCCTCTACTCCTACGGGGTTTTTTTCCTTTTTTCTTTTTTTGGTATCAATTTGTGATCCTAATCTCCATTAATTTGTCTGATCCATTTTTAAACCTCACAGTTGTCTGCCTCCAACTTCTCATAACAACAAATTCCATAAGTTCACTACCTGGTGTATCAAGGGAAAAAAAGAACAAACCCAAACCAAAAAACAACCCAAACCGCAAACCTGTCTTTCAATGTTTTTAAACTAATCTCCAACTATTTTCAACTATGTGAAAAAAGAAGATGGGCCTGTTCAAATGACAGTTATGAGGATAAACAGAACTTTAGAAAATAAAAATCTATACAGAAAAGTTGGAAAAACTGATCTTATTTAGCTTAAAACAAGTAAGGAGGAGTAAGTGTTCAAATGTGTAATATCATAAAAAGAGCAGGAGAAGAATTTATTAAGGAAAACCTATTAAATAATAAGGAAAAATGAGGATCATAATCAGTAATAATACATTACACTATTCTGGGCTTGGAAATGAACTTGTCTCAATACTGTTTGACAATTTTTTTGAAGTTTTAATACTTCAGCAATTTGCATTTGAAGGGTTTAGCATATTCTTAATTTCCAGAACAGCCAAAATATTTAATAGAAGGTTTGAAGCACTGAAGAAAAAGGGGGGGAATGCAGCAGAATATATATGAGTGGAGAAGAGGTATGCCAGACCAAAGTTAGTGGAAACTGCATCTCTTTACAGAAATAATTATTTCCGCCATTGTTTTAGCAATTATATAGAAATGTCTCTTGAATTGATTTAGGACTGTTTTGTTCTGTTACATTCCAAACTTTTATAAGTATAATTGGGGGAAAAAGATTCTGAATACATTCTTTATCTGGTAGATTATCACTTGGAAGACTACTGCAGGAACGTATGCAACATAAGCGTTTGTATGTGTAGTGGTTGTGTGCTGTTAAAGTCATAATATGCTTTGTCGAATCTAAATTTGTTTATATAGGGACATGACTTCAGTTATACACAGTTTAGATTGTGCACAGCTTTCAGTTAAGAGGCAGCATAAATTTACAATCAGTCATTTTATTGTTTATAGTCAGAGGTTATAACAATGAACATCATCACTACATGGAGAGATTAATTAGTTTACAGGATGTTAAATCAATTTTCTCTCCATACCTGTTCTTGTGTGAGACCTTACATCGCAAGAGGGAAGAAAAACTATGGTAAAGAGAAAGATCCTAATGTAAGACAGCTGAATAAAATGTGTGTTAGGGCTTTCTCCATTCTAAATTTAGGGCAGAGATATGTAATTTGCTTTGGGTAATCCAGACACTTTTCTTGAGATGCTGCCTTGTGCTGTCCATTTTTGCGTCATACTAACCCCTTATTATAGCAAGGGTTGTAAGGGTTTTACGCTATTGCAGTCATCCAGTCTGTAGCATAGAGAAATTCTAATGTTAGATGCCAAAAGGTTTGATTTTAACAGTTTAGAAAGAGAACACCTGAGAAAAAAGAAATCCCAGTAATCTTGTAATCCCTGAATATCAACCAGTGTCAAAGGGCTGAAGACTAAGGATTCTTGTCTTGTTAATTAATTTTCAAGAGGGACCAACTTTTATACCAAATGAAAGAGAAGTTTCTAGATAATAAAAAAAGTGCAGGTTGCTAGGTCAAGCACTGCAGAAAATTATTTTGCAGCAGTGATGTCTTTCTCATTGAATTGAAGTTACTTGTCCTGGCAATATTTTTAGAAAAAATGAAAGGATAAAGCTACGTTTCGTGATCCCTAGCTGGAGGTTTGGTGTAGACCAGTTTCCCATGGGTTAAGTTTTACAGTGAGCATGCCTGATCAAAGTCAAGGAAAAGATTTCAGTTGGTTTTGATGATCTTCAAGCCACCACGCTTAGGTCCTTTTCTAGGATCATATAAGAAAATACTAAATGAGGGCCTGTACAAAAAAAGATACGTTTTTAAATCTGCTTGTGAGGAATGAGGAAGGTTATTATGCACACAAGCAGTAAAACTGCAGTACACCTAAATGTTTCCATTAAATCATATGTTTTATATATAGAAGAGGGTTTGAGGAGAGAAGTGGACTACGGCCTGAAATCCACTGCACCATCCTTTTTCAGTAGCTAAGTGTTCTCTTTTGTAGAACTGGTTACTCAAAGTGGATAAGCAATATGATAAGAAATGTGTAATAAAACATGGGATTGAAAGATTCAGTTGGCAGAAAATGCATTAGTGAGCAGCTGTTCTAGTAGTGTGGCACTGATCCTGAAATGCCTTTTCTTTCCTTCTCTTTTTTTCCCTCTACATATAAGGCTCATTTACAGTATTTACATAGGATTTTGATATTTAAGACACTGATCAATACGCAAATTTTTTCCCCCATGCTTTTAAGCATTAGAGGAACTATGGGGGAGTCCTATCTGTAGAGGAACTAAAGACTGAAGATTGCTACAGTGCCTTCATCTTTTGGAATGACTCCAGAATGGCACTTCCCCAGCCTTTTGAGTTGTTGCACCTGGGGAACAATGTTTTCTCTTTTTGAGATATACATTAAATATAAATTCCACTGAAACTCACTAGTAAGACTATGTGTGTTGAAACAAAAGCAAACCATCTTATCTGTCATTTTAACTCTAGGGCATGCCTCTATATGTCTATTTAAGAGGAGAATGCAAAGGAGATTGTTTTGAATCAAACACAAAAATTTAAATATAAGGAGAATGGAAATGACATTCCATGAAAAGAAAACATTTAACATTAACATTTAACTCTACAATAGGCAAATAGACCAAACTACAATAGCATGCTACTGATTTTTGTTGCTGCTATTGACACTTTTCTATTCCCCAGTCTCAGCTCATGTTTCTTGTAGTGCTTCCTCTCTGACTTTTTGTACTGCTAATGAATGGAGATAGGAAACAGGTATTGAAACACATCCACGCATCAGAAGCAGACTGTATTGGAGAGGAACATAGCAGGTTTGTCTAGACACGGGAGAGGAATGTGCATGACAGATGTACATTACACCAACTTGAACAACAGAATGGGGTCTGGATTTTTTTTAATGCAATTTTAAAACAGCATCAAGAGAATTCTTTTGAAGGAATCTTACAGCTGACATCAAAAACTTCCTTTGTTTGTCAGTAGGAGCTATCGTTGCCATTGAAGCATAACAGGGTGAGATCTAGACCTGTATCTCTACACTATTGGGGATATCTCTTCAGTCATTTGTGTTTATAAGGTCGGTTCACTGCCAGTGTACTGAGTGCCACATAGAACTTTAAATCAATTGCCTTGTAGGATGATTTCTGCTTAATTTGAAGATAAGAGGAGGTATATTAATCATTAGGTGGTCGGGAAAGGAGAAAAGATTTTCATCAGTAAACCTTTAAATTAGTGACCTTTTACGGGATGGAAAGAAATACAGCCTGGATTGAGGAAAAGCTTAAAGTCACCCAGTCCCAATGGAATACTTATTTGTTGGTAAACAGAAGATATAACATATCATAGATTTTAACCACTTTATTTTGAAAACCTTGTGATAGACTGTGACTTGAGGCACTATGATTACTAGCTTTCGGTTATGACACTTTAAACTTGCTATACAGAGCAGTTGGTGGAAATGCTCTTTTGCATAAAAGCCTTTGATCCCATGATGGATGTTCTATGAATTGGGGGGGTGGGGTGGGGGGTGGAAAGGGATGGAATGAGAGTGCTGGGGAACTGGGGAAATAAATAGTGAAACCAGCTGATATTATGATGGCACAGCAGGAGTGGTATTTTCCATCCTGTTTTGTGATTTAGTTATGGGGAGGCACTTCTTGCGTGGCGCTCAGTTATTGAAATAATGTTATCTGTGCATGATTTGTCAGGCGGGTTTTATTAACGTGCTGTAAAAGAACTTGCTTTCTACAGCAGTCTGTGATGTTTCTGAGAGATTTTTAACACGTTTAAAATCAAACCAGTAATGCTGTATTTCTGTTTAGATGGGTTTTTCATCCCAGACTATGCTCTCTTTAGGCTTTAATCCTGTGCTTTGATCCACAGCTCTGTAAGGGTCCACTGAAGAACAATAGGCTTCTTAGTTTATGTACACTATTTTATATTTTCATAGCTGTTCGTAAGTTCTACAACTGTCTTTGCTTCATTGCTTTACTGTGTTGTGAAGATGTTAAAAAATTGTTAGTGCTTTAATAACTTTCTAGTAACTATAAAAACTTTTAAAATGTAGCTCTATTTAAACTTTAGGTTTCATTCTGATTGCAAATGAAGTGATTACTTCCTAGGATCAAAATAATTTATTTGTGTAGCAGCAAGCTGAAATACCATCTTGAAAATGATACGAAATAAATCAAAAAGAACAGCAGGTACCTAAAGGCCTGCTAGAGACACCTTTATCCATAAACCCCAGAATGTCATTCCCTGAATAGTTACATAATGGGATTCCCAAAGAATAAGAGCAGTGTAACATGAACAGACTGCCAGCATCCAGCCAAGGCAGTCCGGGATCTGCCCCCACAGTTCGTTCCCATACAATCTTGTTAGCAAAAGATGTGTAAAAGAGATGCAGAACAATCTGAAAAGCTTTCTAAATATTTAAACAATGGTCAATAATGCTGTTCACATCAGGCAAAGATAATAGTACAGGGAATATAACTTTTAGCACAGCTGAGATTTCAGCAGGCTGTAGTGTGTTACTTAGTTAGCAGTGTGCAATCTGGCTTGGTTTTTACTGTTTGACTTTTTTTTTTTTACTTTCAATCATAGTATAACTGGAACACAGCATCTATGCTCTGTTTTATTTAGGGCTCTGAATGGGGTGTAACTTTGAACAAAGATGGCTCTGAGATGTCATTGTTAGGAAGACTACAAATAAGTATGGTACTCTTTGGGTTACTCTAACATGGCAAAATCTTTCCCTCTCGGGCCAAAAAAAAGCTGCTATACTCTCTCAAGTGAAGCTGCCAACACTGCTCAGCAAGTTAACTGATTAGGATTACCGGAAATTTTCTTGCATGATTTCTCTGTGTGCATTTTACCCAACTTCATCCGTCGGTTTGGGAGCCGGATGAAACAAGCCAGGCACTTCGCTTTCCCCTCGGGGCTGGGACCTACCGCGGGCTTCATCTTCGCGGAGCCAAGGCTCGGGGCGGGACAAGCCCCGCTCGGCGGGACCGCCTGTGCCCCTCTGGGGTGCGCAAGGGAGGCTCGGGCCTGCTCGCCTCCCCTTCCGACACAGCCGCGCCGCGCCGCGCCCCGGGCGGCCTTTTGCCCGCGGTGCGGGGCGATCCGCTCCCCGGGGCGCCAGCGGCAGGCGGCGCCGCGGAGGCAGCAGCAGGAGCAGGAGGAGGAGGAGGAGGAAGGCCGCCGCCGGCCCCCTCTCGCCGCGCAGAGGCGCAGGCAGAGGGCGCTTTCGCCATGCGCGGCCCGCGCCGCCGCCGCGCAGCCCCAGGCGCCGCGCACCCTCCGGCCGCGCTGCCGCTGACAGGCGTCCGGAGAGACCTCCGCGGCGGGCGGAGCGGCGCGGAGCAGAGCCCCTCGGCCCGGCCCGGCCCGCGCGGGAAGGCGAAGGGAACTCCCCGGGTGCGAGCAGCCGCTCGGTCCCGCTCTGCCGCTCGCGCTCTCTCTCTTTCTCCCTCCTTCCCTTCCCTCCTCCTCTCTGCGCTATCCACCTCCCCTGCTCAAGAGCGAGCGCAGCCTCGGATGTCCGGTTTCCTGGTGGGTTTTTTACCTGGCAAACTCCGGATAGCTTTGGTGAGAATTTGCAAAGCGGCTGGGAAAGTTGGGAACTCCCCTGCAGGCGTCTAGGAGCTGCTGCTGCCGCATCTTCTCCATCCCACGGATTTTACTGCCTTGGATATTGTGAGGGGAGGGAGGGGGGAGAGGAGGAGAAGGAGCCTCGTAATTTCGCCTGCATTCCTCCAGCTGCCCCGCGGCCCTGCTCCGCGCCCGCCGTGCTGTCTTGGCACAATGCACTTGCTGGAGGTGCTCTCCCTGGGCTGCTGCCTTGCTGCCGGCGCCCTGCTCCTGGGACCCCGGCAGCCGGCCGCCGCCGCCGCCTACGAATCCGGCCAGGGGTACTACGAGGAGGAGCCCGACGCGGGGGAGGCAAAGGTAAGCCCATGCCCGCGCTGCAGACGCCAGCTCGCTTCTCTGGGCATGTGGCTCCAGCCCGTGTGAACGGGCCGTTTGGAAATCTTACCGAGGAAGATACTCGGGAGAAGCCTTTTTAAGTGGGGTTGGGGGTTCTTTAAAAGTGGGGGAAGGATTTGTTTAAGGAGAAAAAAATAATCGGCTGGGTTTGCAGGGTTGCTGGCAGGAGGGTTGCACGGGGCACAACTGTGTTTACAAAGAAACGCGAAACACCTGATCGGCGGAGGCAGCCCAAGGGTTCTGCTCCTGCCGTGGTGCTGGGGCTGCCCGGCGGGGAGCGGTCCCGGCCGCGGTCCCGCCGTTTGCAGCGGGGCTCGCTCAGGGCAGCGACCTGCGGGCTTGAGCTGGTCCCGGCCCTGGCGCTGGCGGGCGGGGCGTGCCCCGCAGGCGGGTCGCCGACGTGCCCGGGGCTGCCTCGGAACGGGGTCCTGCAGCGGGCTGGGACGGGCAGAGCCGGGGAGCGCGGGAGGGAGGGCTGAGAAACGCTCAGAGGAGCTGCGCGCAGGAACGAAGCGGCGAGGGAGGCGTGGGGGAACGATGACAACAAAACCCGAGACTTTCCATTTGTTGAAAAGTCTCTTGGAGTTACTGACACTTTGGATGAGTTGCTGCTGCGTGACAGAGTTGACGGGAGCTGTAAGGTGACACTCGAGTCTGAAAATTTTCATTCCGCCCAGGCGCACGGTGAAGGTTGGGCTTAAATTCTCAGCTTCCAGTCACAAATACTTACAATTCTGTGTTAATTTTTGCTTGCATAGGAGGTTTCGTAACGTAGAATTCGAGTACCTTTGGTACTTGTAGTTCTGCAGTTCCCGGTATGCTGATGCATAAAAATGATGCATAGTATGTGGTTGTATAAGCATGTGGTATTGTTAGGAAGACCTTTGACGTCTAAGCTTATAACAACTCTTACCCTCGTCTCATTGTTTTGAAGATTTCTGACATGCTTATTGAAAGCAATCATGACCCAGCTCATTCATTATTCATTTCAGTATGGGGTGAGGGGGGAAATGTGTGGATTAAAAGTTAAGCTGATATTCTGATTATTTTTTTTTTTTTCCCCCCAATACTGTTTGTTTTACCGAATAGAAGTTAGGGAGATTTTACTGTAACTACATGGGAAGTCAAGTTTTGATAGTATACACTAGCTGTACTTATTTCAGGTATTCAAACTGTTGTAGACCATGTATTATTCACAGAATTCATGCTTTTCAAATAATATTCTGTATGGAAAAGTTTACTGAGTATACTGTAGTCTCTCTTCAAATATTTTAATTACAGATGAATGCTTACATTGCAATGTTCTGAATGCTAGTATGCTATCAGTGATCATATTGTTTCAATGTTTGTCAAGTATTTTTCAAATTTAAGTATTTAAAAATAGGAACAGAAAATCAATACAGCTCTTTGCTCTTATCCCTTAGACTATTTATATAAAAAAATGCAAAACTTAGTGAAGGGTAAAAATACCTCAACTCTTCCCAGCCCATGACTGTAAGTCAGTTATTTAGTGGGTGAAACTGGCATTTTAGTTGTAAAGCCTCAGAATAGCTTACGCTGAAAAGGTAGAAAGAATCCAAACTGGAGCATGGTGCACTCTTCATATGCTTAAACTGCTGAGGTGGAACAGCTGATAGTGAAGATAATCTCCTAAGTGATGCTGTATGTTCCCATGCATGTGTTGTGGACAGTCACTCTGTTTCTTGAAGAAACCTCAGTCTTTGGGAGCTGCCACTGTTGCACATTGTGTAAAAGTGCAAGTGTTCCCTGGAAAAAGGGGAACTGTCAGCAAACCAAAGGAAGAAAGGTCAAGAGGCCGGGAAGTGAGTGGGATAGCGTGTGTTAAGCGATTACGTTAACAGAAAAATGTTTTTGTGCCTGACTACTGGTGAGTAGGGGAGAGAGAGAGAGCGAATGACTCTGGATCCAAGCAGACTTAGTCATGTTGGAAGTCTTCAGCTGTGAGTTTGTTGCTTTTGCTGGAACTGTCTGGGTGAGTGAGTACTGTGAATATTTGTTTCTGTGATAAGAAAATGTTGAGATGAATGTCTGAAGTAATTGTGAAAGGATTAAATAAGTAAACTGTAAGTAATTGTTTCAAGGAAAATATGATTATATTGTCAGTAAAAAGTCATCCACTTGAACTTTCTTAACTTCAAAGAAAAATGCGTGATCACATGAGTTTGTGTTCATAGATGTTATGCTTCCTCTGTTTTTACTTTCCACCCATATACCATACTGCTGCGTATTAAACTGATGCCGAAGTGCAGGTCATGCAGCCTTTTGGGTCAGCTCTTTACACAAAATGTTTATTTCTCTTTACTCCTATTTTAAGAACTTCAGCTTTAGAAATATTTTAAAAAGTGTGGATGAAGTTGAGGGTGCTCCAACATAGGAGGAAAAGCTGGGCAGAAAATAAGGGTATTGTGTTTTTATGCAGGTGAGTGTCATGCATTAATCCTATCCTAGAGATTTGCAGCAACTTGGAAGAGTTACAGATATAAATAGTAGCAGTTCTTCATACACAGCTCTTGCAAGGACATGTTCTGCAGCAAGTGGGCACTGATAAGCTTGTGCAACACTGCCTTCCCCCCCCTTTTCTTTTTCAGCCTAAGGGTAAAGTTCATTATTTAACAAGCTTACAGGGCCCAGATTAATACTTTTCAGCTGAACTGTCTGCTTAGTGGGATGGGAATGAATCCTGCCCGTAAATCACCTCTTTCAGATTTCCTGGAGCACAGGGGATTGCCCTGATGAGGCGACCCCCTCGCAGCTGCACCCGCCTCTCCCCAGTGGGGCAGGAAGCAGGGCAGCCCCTGGCTCCCTCTCTGCATCTGGGTGGCCTGCAGGGGAAGACAACCTGGTATTTCAGTTCTCTCTCTGCTTAAGGTGGGACCAGGGGAATCGGCCCTCCTGTCCCCAAAGTTCCCGCAGTTTGACAGGGACCTACCACCTCTCTGCCCCACCGCCAAGCAGGGATGCTCAGAGCAGCTGCAGCAAGGAGATGGTGAGCAGTTGTGTGTCACTACTGACTAGAAAATTTAGCTCCTTGAATATTTTAATAACTCTTATAATGCTTTTAGTCTCTGGCTCTTGTTCTTTATGTACTTTTGAATTGGGAACATGCAGTGAGTATACACTGTCTACCTGGGAGGGCAAAGTATTTTAAATAAATAAATAAATAATTGTTTATTGTTTGTTTGCTGAAAGCTTCAAAATGAACTAGAGGGACTACACAGGCATTCTGGGCATGAATTAAACTACTTAGGTTATTGAAATGAAGGTGTGACAGTAGCACGTACCTAGACTGCATTAATGGTAATAGGGTAACACTAGCAGAAGTAGGTTATTATAGTAACAATTATGGTAACAATAACTGGAAAGCAGCCACACAGCTGGGAGGGTTTGCCATAGCTGCACCTTCATTTTCTTGCATAGTCAAACCTTTAGGATTATGTGACTAGACAAAAGCAATATTAGTCAATTGTCCCGCGTGGTTTTAAGAAGTTTAAAACTATATTTATGCAAGGATTCTTAGTTTCATATTAGAATAGGAATAACAAATGAAAATGTATTTCTCTGTTCTAAACCGCATCCCTGAAAGTGGCATTAGGGTCTGTTTAGACAGACAGCGATCAAGTACAGAACAGTCTTTGTGCTGTGATTCTGTGATTTGCTTTCTGCAATGAAAATAGGTGTGCTTACTTGAGCTCCATTTATCTCGGGTGCTACCTCAGCTGAGAGATACCTTTTTATTACTATTATTTTAAAATTATTTTAAATCTGATCTAATCATAAAATGCTGCTAGTTGATGGCTAATGGAGTTTAAATACTGTTAGTGTGGGAGTGGGAGGAAAAGTAGTGTGTCAATTTCTGGGGTTTCCTCCTGTCAATGTATCTTGATGGTGTAATCTCAAACCCATCAGTTTTATGGCAACTTCTAGGTTTATGCAGTGTGCCTTAGTCTGCTTAGCACTGGTGAGAGATGAGGCTAGGTTTTCCGCTATGAAAACAAGCATAAACCTCACTCCCAGTACTCAAGCAGGGCTGAATTGAGTGGGTAGGGAGAATGTTGTTTTTTTTTTTTTTTTCTTCTGCTGTTGCTGTTTTGTCTGCTGCAATTTTCCTTTTCATGTGTGTGTAGCCACTCTCTTTTTTCAGATGCACACACAGAAAGATGCTGTCTTTTTTTTTAGAAGCATGATCTCTATCAGATACAACAGGATGAACATAAATAATGCAGATCATGCAGAGAGGGAATTAGGAAGGCAAAAGCCCAGCTAGAGCTCAGTCTGGCCACGGTCATAAGGGATAATAAAAAATGTTTTTACAATTATATTAACAACAAAAAGAGAGTCAAGGAGAATCTCCATCCTGTACTGGATGCGGGGGGGAACATTGTCACCAAGGATGAGGAAAAGGCTGAGGTACTTAATGCCTTCTTTGCCTCAGTCTTCAATAGCCAGATCAGGTATCCTCAGGGTATCCAGCTCCCTGAGCTGGAAGGCAAGGATGGAGAGCAAAATAAACTCCCCATGATCCAGGAGGAAGCAGTTAACAACCTGCTATGCCACCTGGACACTCACAAGTCTATGGGGCCTGATGACATCCACCCAGGGGTGCTGAGGGAGCTGGCGGAGGAGCTTGCCAAGCCACTCTCCATCATTTGTCAACAGTCCTGGTTAACAGGGGAGGTCCCGGACAACTGGAGGCTTGCCAACGTGACGCCCATCTACAAGAAGGGCCAGAAGGAGGATCCGGAGAACTACAGGCCTGTCAGCCTGACCTTGGTGCCAGGGAGGATTATGGAGAGCTTCATCTTGAGGGCACTCACAGGGCATGTGCAGGACAACCAAGGGATCAGGCCCAGCCAGCACGGGTTCATGAAAGGCAGGTCCTGCTTGACCAACCTGATCTCCTTCTATGACCAGGTGACCTGCCTAGTGGATGAAGGAAAGGCTGTGGGTGTTGTCTACCTGGACTTTAGTAAAGCCTTTGACACTGTCTCCCACAGTATTCTCCTGGAGAAGCTGGTGAATCGTGGCTTAGACAGGTGCACTCTTCGCTGGGTAAAAAACTGGCTGGATGGCTGAGCCCAGAGAGTCGTGGTGAATGGAGTTAAATCCAGCTGGCGGCCGGTCACAAGTGGAGTCCCCCAGGGGGCTCAGTTTTGGTGCCGGTCTTGTTTAATATCTTTATTGACGATCTGGATGAGGGGATTGAGTGCTCCCTCAGTAAGTTTGCAGATGACGCCAGGTTGAGTGAGAGTGTTGATCTACTCGAGGGTAGGAAGGCTCTGCAGAGGGATCTGGACAGGCTGGATCGATGGGCCGAGGCCAATTGTGTGAGGTTCAACAAGGCCAAGTGCCAAGTCCTACACTTGGATCACAAAAACCCCATGCAATGCTACAGGCTTGGGGAAGAGTGGCTGGAAAGCTGCCCTGCAGAAAAGGACCTGGGGACGTTGGTCGACAGCCGGCTGAATATGAGCCAGCAGTGTGCCCAGGTGGCCAAGAAGGCCAACAGCATCCTGGCCTGTATCAGAAACAGTGTGGCCAGCAGGAGCAGGGAGTAGGATTGTGCCCCTGTACTCGGCGCTGGTGAGGCCACACCTCGAATCCTGTGTTCAGTTTTGGGCCCCTCACTACAAGAAGGACACTGAGGTGCTGGAGCATGTCCAGAGAAGGGCAACGAAGCTGGTGAGGGGTCTGGAGCACAAGTCTTATGAGGAGTGGCTGAGGGAGCTGGGGTTGTTCAGTCTGCAGAAGAAGAGGCTGAGGGGAGACCTCAGTGCTCTCTACAACTACCTGAAAGGGGGTTGCAGAGAGGTGGGTGTTGGTCTCTTCTCCCAAGTGACTAGTGACAGGACAAGAGGAAATGGCCTCAAGTTGCGCCAGGGGACGTTTAGGCTGGATATTAGGAAAAATGTCTTTATTGAGAGAGTGGTGAAGCATTGGAACAGGCTGCCCAGGAAAGTGGTGGAGTCACCATCCCTGGAGGTGTTCAAGGAGCATATGGACGTGGCATTGTGGGACATGGTTTAGTGGGCATGGTGGTGTTAGTTGATGGTTGGACTTGATGATCTTACAGGTCTTTTCCAACCTTAATGATTCTGTGATTCTGTAATACAATAGGACCTATTATGAAGACTAAGCAATACTTCTGCAAACAGAATTATTAAACCTTGGCCTAGCCTTTTGTGTGACTAGAGTACAATACTAAGCTCTAAGAACTCATGGCACTTTCTAGTTCTCGTTGTAGGTATGTACATTCCTGGGTATCTTGTGTAAGCACACTTGTGTGCCTGTGAGGGACTTCACAGGATTGCTACTGACAAATAACTGCACTTCTGAAGGTTCTAAGAAAGCTTTGAGGATCACTTTAACTGCAGTGTTTGGAGGCTTACAGAAACATCCCCTCAAAAATATTATTTTTACGCTTGCTTAGGTTCAGTGTGTGTTTAAACTCTTGCATGTTCTTCAAGGGTGTGTGTCTGCTTGTGTTAGTAAAAATAAACCAGGACTTGCTCTTCAGGCTGTTGTAGCAGAGGGTGATGGTAATAATCCTCTCCCACTGATTTGCTGCATCCAGGATAGGAAGTCTGTCTGGAACCTCATGTTCAGCTGTTGCTTTTTTGAATGTGGTCAGTGATTCATTAAAATAAAATGCTTGGAACAAAGGGAATCCAGCTGAAGTCAGGCTGGTATCCTATCAATTTTAATATCCTTGTTTAATGTAAAAAATGTGCTACAGCTGTTTGTAGAATGAATTATAAAAAATCCCAAGCAAGGCTGCTATTTGAAAGATGTAAGCTCTTTTGCAGTCTAAGTTCCTTCTTAAGAGTTTTATGTTTGGCAAGGTGTTGAATTCTGTTTAGTGAGTAGGATAGGTATGATTGTTTTCATTATCTATTATAAACATATAATACCTTCTTTTAGTTCCACCTAGCTTCTAATCTGAGTGGTATATAATACACATATACATGGAGGGGAACATGGTATCTGCTTCAAAGGCACTAATGACTGCATAAATTGCAACAGAATTTTAATTTAAAACTTTGATAGCTTAGGGGGACTGTTGGGGATTGTTTGTTGAATTCCTATTGTATATGAATTTGTTTTCCTTGTTTTGTGTTTATCTGTCACCAGAAGTTTTTCTGATGACTTAATATTTGTGTTACTGTATTTTTCCCCCTCTTTGTTGCATATCAGATTTTAGTTAGGAAATATCTAAACTGTAAGTAATTTATTCTTCTACTCTTCCATTGTAATCATTGTAAATCAATCCCACTAGCTCTTTAGTAATTTGTTTTTTCTTTTGACATTTCCTGACTTGTCTAAGATGGCTATAACTCCTTACAAATATTTAGAGACTGCAGTTGCCAGTGGAGTGAATGAATGTTTTGGTAAGATGCTCCTATTTAGCAAAGTAATCAAGAGCAATGGTGTTCTTTGGGGGAGGAGGAGAAAACACAGGAAAAACACCTTCTGATAACTGAAGGAAAAAAAAATAGTAGTAGTTGGTATATTTTGGCTACATTGTAGTCTTTGCTGAGTATGGGTGAATATGTTATCTTCCTAGATATAGTTACTGAGGCAACACGTCTTCTGCAGGGAATTTTTGGGATCCTGTTTGTGGTTAAATTCAATGAAAAATGATTGCTTGGGGAAGTTAATGATATTAGTTATGTGATACTGCTGTCATTCTGAACTCAGTAGTACTCCATACTGTTCACGTAATGGCTTCACCTAGTCGGTGACAATTTTCAAATAGCCTGACCGCAAGGATGCAGCTTAAAAACTGCTGGAGGTGTTTTGCATCGTGTTCCTCATTGAAGAGAGCAGAGCTTTTTATCCTGGACAAGGGAAAATGCTGACAAAGAATGGGACAATTCTTGGAAGATGCCAGAAGGCTGCTGTGGAGTAGGGGACACGGGTGTTTCTCTCTGGTATCACAGGTGTGGCATCCCCTGTGTTACTCCTACCTGCTTGTGGCAGCATTGTGAAATAAGTAATTTCAGGAATCGGATATCATCTAGAGCAAAAACATTTACACCACAAAATGGTTTAATTCTTTGACTTCCCTTACCCAAGAATTGTGCTCCATTGAGAGAGAGAAGAGAGGAATTCAGTGGAAGGGAGTGCTTCTGAGAACAGCCGCCAGCCGCAGCATTTGGCTATTTCCTCAGTTTTTTTCCCAAAGGAGATCCACAGCAGCACCCCAACCGCCCACATGCGTGTGTGAAAATTTCCAAGTCTTGTAAAGATTGTCAGAAAGAGTAGATACCCTACTGGAGATCATTCAGAAGAAGCAAAACCATTCTATCTCTCCTTCAGCTGTCTACTTACTTATGTTTGTGTAGACAAACGTTTGGGCATTTTTTGGTTTTTTTGTTTCATGGGTGGTTTTGTTTTCAAATTGGCCAAGAGACATGCAGCTGGTAAGTAACCTCTGCAGTCTGCTCAAGGAACAGTCTAGTTAGAGAAACAAAGAGCAGCGATTGTAGTAGTTGAGGTATTTATTACTTCCAGTTAAAACATTAATTTTGGTAGGGCTGTGTTATAATTCTGATTCAAGTAACAGCTGTTCACGCCTTTCCAAATAGGTGGCTAACGCTCATTGCCCTGCAGTGTATGCAAGTATGGGATCCATATACACAATCAAGTCAAGAAAAGCTGAGAGCTGTTGCTTGAGTTGTGCTGTCTGCAGGTGGTAGGATCTGTATTCCTGCTCTGCCAACTGGAATCCTGATCTTGCAGGATTCCTGCCGAGGAAGCAGTGCAAGGGCGGCATGCACGAGTTCCGTTCTCTGGGCCCCCTGTGACCCAGAGTGAGCCCAAATGGACATTGCTACGAACCTGTTCATGTTGCTCACAAGTACGAAGACTGGGATCTGTGGACTCAGATTCACACTTACCTGTACTTGAAAGTGCTCGAACAAGTTGAGCTCCAGCAACTGTCCGTGTAGGTGGTCTCACTTTATGCTATATGCATGTTAAAGAAACTCAACATGGAGGAAAAAAAAAATTTCTGAATAGTTTAAAACATAAGGAAAGCCTGAGAAGAGAAGAAAACTGTAAGGAAAAATTTACTTGAACAGCTTTGGTTTTGTTTGTTCCTTAAGAAAAAAAGGGAGAGTGCTTCTTGCCACAAGTCTTGGATGACATTTTGAGATGTTTTTAAAAAGTCTATTTTCTTTGAAAATGTTGCCTTTGGAGTTCTGGGAATTCACCACAGTCTTGACCTGTCCGTCATCTTGACTAAAAACTGCGAAGTATTGCAAACTATGCAACAGCTTTGTGTCTTCTGTGAATTGGAGACTAGGAGGATACCATGAAAGTAGGTTTCACTGGAAGTCAGAGAAAGTTTTTGTATTTTGTACCCCTTAAAGGATCGTTCATTATTTGGTGTACTGCTGGGGATAAAATCTCTGCTTATTTGCATGGTCACTATTTAGAGAATACCACTCCTACTATTGCTTCTTAGAAATTTACATAGGAAAGGAAAATTACATAACTTCAATCATTCCAGTTATATATATTTGTAACTGGCTGCAGATACGCTTGACAGAAATATACTTTGCCTGGAAAGGTAATAGTACCAAGACTCTTGATGGAGGCTCTGTGTATAATTTTTTGCTACTTATGGTTAGATTAGCAGTGTAATTAACTGCCTAAGGAAACTAGAAATAAACTTGAGAAAGAGCGCCTTATTGATGTTTGTGCCTTGCCTAGGGACAGATGTTTCCAAATTAAAACGGAGCTGACGACTTCCTCTGCACCCCACCCGCTCCCCGGCAAATCTTGCGTAACAGGCAGAGTGCTGCTGTAGTACAAACATGACTATTTACTTCATTTCATTTTTTTCATGTACGTCAAGGTACTCATGTTAAGATTTCAGTATCTTTGCCATAAGGATCTCTTTTTTTATATTTCCTTTATATTGTTAATACTGAAATATTCTGTGATTTGGAGGAAACGAGACAATCTTGTTATTAATCAACAGGCTTGTACTGTTGAATCACAGTAGATTCAGTAAACATGAAGTGTTTTTTCCAGGAAGGAAGATAGCAATGGACAATTATTTTGTCTTTCCAGTTGGGCGTGTTTCTCTCTGGCTAGAGAAGAGCAAAATGTTGGTTCATTTAAAAATACCAAGAACCCTGTTGTGCAGGCCACGGGGCACAGCTTTCAGGAGAACATTAACAGCTGCTAAATATCCCACTGACGTGACTGAATATGGCTGGTATTGGCCTGTCTCCTTTGTAAAGTTTCATGGTCTTTCATGGAGGTTTAACCTAAACTGTCAGGCAGCAGAAGCCAAGAGGTTAGGCTGAAAGTCAAATTCTCTGAGGGTCTCCTTGCTCACTTGCTGGAGTGTTAGTGATGCTGAGTTTGTGCCTTCTGCCTTATGTTCCCAGGTACACCCTGAGACCTGAGAATGTACTTTTTTTGAACACGCAGTTTGGAAAGGTCTGGGCTCCACTTGTGGCTCAGTGGAGCCCAGCAGCTGGGCAGCTCCTGGCTGCCGCAGTGCAATTTCTCTCGCCTGCCAGGAGTGCAAAGTTATATAGTACTGGGCACATGAGATTGTCCGGACCCCTCTTAGGAGGGGGTCTGTGTCTGTGCTGAGGGAGGTGGGTTTGATCAACAGTCTGGACTCAGACTGAGATCAGGCTGCCTTAGAGTTGTAAATTTGTTGATAAAGGGCTGTCTCTGCAGTTGCAGTTCCCTCCAAGACTGTGGCACTCAAGTCAGAGTAAACACAGCCTGTACAACTAAAAGGCGTGGAAAGTGATCCGTGAAAACATGCTTTTATTTTTCTTACCCAAGAAGAGCTGCCTATTTCTCTCTGATCATCAACTGTGAAAATGATGAGGTTCTTTAATGGCAACCCTGCTTCTTTCTTTCTCCAGGTGGCTGGGCCAGTAGGTGATCAAATCACTAAAAACAAATGAAAGGAGTAAAGAGTTGTAAAGGAGTTCTGAGTACTTTCCTTTCCAAAATATCTGAGCACAGGCTGATAAGGCGGTAAAGGCACATTGAACTGTGATCTTGGAGCAGGAAGTAGGGGAAGGAGCAGTGAAGGATTTTCAGAGGGCAGGACCATGCTTCAAAGGAAGGAAGAATTAGGCTGTTCTGTTGTATCAGGTAGAGCTAAAGAATTAGGCAAACTCTAAACTGAACAGTCATTACTAATCTGGGTTAATAGCATAAAAAGGCTCTTTGTAGTAATGAAACTCTTTGAATATCTTAGCTAACGGTTTCAGAAAATTAATGAAATTTTCAAATCCTCATCTCTTGTGACAGATGAATGATCTGTATTTTTCCCTTCAGCCTGTAAGTTGCTGCTTTACTCCATGATTAGTTGGCTTATGGTATTTATTTTGAGTTTTGAAGTCACATAAGAGTAGAAGAATGGCTGTACCTGGTCAGGCAAAATGCCTGGTTAGCCCTATATACCATTTTCAACACTATCCAACACAGGCAATCTTGTTGGACAGCCCCTGCTGCACAGCCACTAAACATGCACAGTGTGCCCCACTGATGTGGCAGAGGATGACTTGAAGAGTGATGTTGGAAACCTCATGGACAGCACAAGATGAGAGGCATTCTGTTACACCTTCCCCCTCACACCCCCTTCTCCCCAGTTCCTTCCAGGTGAAGGCTGCCCCTTGGCCATGGACATGTCTCTTCCTGCAAGAAAACAGTGTCTGCTGAGTCCTGGCCCCCAAAAGTTTCTTTTTTATCCTTTGTCCTGTGAGCTGCCTTGCTTGATTCCCCTGTGTGGGGCTTGTTGTGCAACATCCAGCTGATTTGTCCCCAAACCATCCCATGGAAACAGATTGAGAGATTCGCTGCTTGCTTTGCTTTCTTCCCCTTTGTGTCCCACAGATCATGTTCAGGAAAAGCCCTGAAACCCTGGTGTGCAAGCGTGTACGTGCTGCTCATTCCTTGGCCAGCTGGGGACTTCAGCTGGAAAACCCAGCAGTAGGCATCGGATGTTCACAGGGTCCCCAGGCTCATCATGTTTTTTGTAGTGAAAGGGCAACCATGGCAACATGCACCTGGCCACAGCCACTATTCCTGCTCTTCCAGTACATCTTAGTTAGGTTTTTTTGGCTGGATGACTTCTCTTTTTATTAATGCCCTTACCATCCAAGACCGTCCTAAATTACAGGACCTACTTGACAACCTCCTGAGCAAAGAAATGGAAAGTGTCGCTACATGCTTACAGGCTGTTGGCGGCAGGGCAGCCTGTGGACTTACTTCCTTGCCTTAAATGATGAAGTGTGTGTCTGGAGATTACTTCGTTTTCTTTCATTTAATAGCTTTCAGTTGACTTTTCTCCTACATGTTATCCAGGTGCTTATTGAGCCCACAGAAGCTTTTGACATCAACATCTTCAAGAAGTTTGGCTTTGAGTGGATGTTCTGTTTAATATATACAATAGTAAATTTAAAAAAAAAAAAAAAAAAAACAAGCCCCAAAACTGAAAGAGCCCTTCCTTTTGTTCAACTTGAGCCTGACACCTGTTAATTATGTATGAAACTTCCCCAGTCCTTGTCCTGGACAAGGCAGGGAACAATTCTGTCCATGCCAGTTGTGGTTTTATTGAGTCCCCCTCTTCATTGTTCTCTTTCAAGCTAAAGATCCTCCACTTACGTAACCTGCTTTTGTAATGAAGCTAGTCCTTACCTTTGATCATCTGACTTCATACCTTCATACTCATATTTTCAGCACTTAGAAAATAAATTTGCTGTTTATTTTGGGATCTGGGATATATGTCCTGAACTTTTCAAAGGCCAAACTAAAGAAGAAACATAACTGTGTTATTTAATACTTTCATACTATATTTTAATTGAATATAAATATGTTTTGTATTTTGGCCAGTCACAGGGACTGGGTCCAATGACACCCCCTACCCTACCACCCCGACCCCCATTTCTGGTATGTTTTTCTTTTTTTTTTTTTTTTAAGAGGTTACTTTTATTTTCCTCTTTAGACATTTGTCACAGGCATGGTGTATATCCAATTACTTTCTGCCTGTGGTTTTGACAGCTTTGGGCAGTATTTTCCCTCCAGGTCAGAATCAAAATCTGTAGCTCTTTTGAGCTGCTTATGGTTCCTGGAACCCTTATTATGGATTTGTTTGTAGGCAATTCCATGTTCCAAATACCACTTGGTGAATGCAGCTGCAGTGCCCCGAGTAGAGGGGTAAACCAGGAGATCCTGTCTTGCTCTTGATGCTGTACTCCCTACACAGATGTATGAAGAGTTGCAGGATTATTTAGAGGAAGGTGATGGAGTTGGGTCCTAAACAGTTGGGTCCAAAATTTCCCTTAATTCCCTTTTCTCCTCTTCCGGGAGGAGGGAGAAGATAAAGGAATTAAGCAAACCCCTTCACCTAAGGATTATTTAATGTGAGCTTTAGCAGATACCCAGTGTTACCCCTTAGAAACCTCTGCCTTCGCCCAAAGAAAATAAAAGTCCTCTAGGATATTTTTTTTCCCCTTGCATTCATTGTTCCTTCTTCTTTGTGGTGTTGGGACAACTTTCTTCTCTCACACTAGAGAAGTACCACATGCTGCTCTGTCTGAGGAATTTGTGCATCTTGCTAAGGGTCCCACTGAGGCATATATGTTTAGATCCTTATGATTATCTTGGAGATATTATCTAACAACTAATATATTTAATAAAATGGAAGTTCTTCTGGATAATCTGCAGGGTTTTAATCTAAATATTTGTTCTACATTTATGCTAACCTATTGAATTCTGCTCTTATTCTGCATATTCTGTATTAAAAATGTGAAAACTGTATTTAGCTTTGATTTTATTCTCTTTCCTTCCATGAATAACATGCACATTGAATTCCTCAAAATCTGTTACATTCTTTGTCATACAGCCCCTAACTCATAGACTGTTTAACACATGCTTTTGTGAAGACTTACATTTTTATAATCACTGTATATTTTTTTAAGTTTTCAACTGCCTAATGAGGAAGCTATTAAAAAGAAAGCTTATTCTAAGCCAGAGCAGGGTGTGTTCATTAGCTAACTGGTTTCATTAGAACGGGAATTTCCCTTTCACTTTATGAGTTACAGTGCAGTGTTGAGGGTTTTAAAGTAAATGCAGTGCCTTACTAAAATCTGAGCATGTCCAGAGAAGGGCGACGAAGCTGATGAGGGGTCTGGAGCACAAGTCTTATGAGGAGTGGCTGAGGGAACTGGGGTTGTTCAGCCTGGAGAAGAGGAGGCTGAGGGGAGACCTCATGGCTCTCTACAACAACCTGAAAGGGGGTTGCAGAGAGGTGTGTGTTGGTCTCTTCTCCCAAGTGACGAGTGACAGGACAAGAGGAAATGGCCTCAAGTTGCGCCAGGGGAGGTTTAGGCTGGATATTAGGAAAAATGTCTTTACTGAGAGAGTGGTGAAGCATTGGAACAGGCTGCCCAGCGAGGTGGTGGAGTCACCTTCCCTGGAGGTGTTCAAGGAACGTGTGGACGAGGCATTGTGGGACATGGTTAAATGGGCATGGTGGTGTTTGTTGGTTGATGGTTGGACTTGATGATCATACAGGTCTTTTCCAACCTTAGTGATTCTGTGATTCTGTGAAATTAATTGCTTATCATAAAACTTGCACTGATAGCTGAGTAGCAATCTTGAAAGAAAAATAGAATTAATAAACATTCATTTTGGTAATCATTGAAGTGGCTGAATTTTGGGCAGAACTACTCCTATCCACTGCTTACCAATTATTTTCCAATGTCCTTTCATAAAATCAGAATTATTTTGCAACTGGTGTCCTGATACTCTGAAATGGAAATACTTTAGCTGGACTGCAATATTGGCTTCAAAGTCTTCTAGGAAAATGAAAGAAAAAAACCAAACAGGAAAACCCTACAACCTCTCTGGCTCTACTCAGTGATGATCACAACAGTGTGAGAAATTTCTACCACCCTCTTCGGGGGCATTTTCTTTATTTCATTCCAAACTCTGGCAGAGCTGTACCTGGGAAGGACAAATTATTATTTGTTTTAATGGTTTTTGTTACTGAAATTGCAGTGGTTTTACTTAATAGTTGCCTGCAATAAACTATTTTTCTAGTATAATTAGGCTGCTGTAAGCAACACCGATCTAAAGGTGTAATTGGTCATACCTTTCTGGGTCCAGCCATAGTAGTCGAAGAAGGTATTGCATATGAGTAACAAGTTACAGCATTGCATCTGGGCTGTGGTAAATAAGGCTGTACTTGCAGCATAAATTTGATAGAAGGGGTGCTCCAGCCAGAAGCCTGTCCCTGTTTCCCTAGTTCTTACTCCTCCCTCTACTGATGTTGGAAAACCTGGTATGGGGGAGATAAGACCAAGGTGCTTCTTTTGGTAGTAGCATGGATTTATGCTGGATTATAGTGACTGCAATAGTTTACTTATGAGTACTGAAATGTTAAGTAAAACATTTGGTAATCATTAAAGTGGCTGAAACATTTTAGGTAAATCACTTCTAGTGACTGATCTTGCTTTACTATGTAGTGAAATGAATTAGTAGTCATATACCTGTTGCAGTGATTCTTTTGTTGGTATGTTCCTCCTCACAAATACATCCTCATGACTGCCAATGTGAACAGTTTATTCCAATAAAAGTGTGTCATCTTCATTTAACCTTTGCAAGTAATGAGGGTGTTTCTGTAGGTCTTATTAAGCAAACCAATTTTGCTTTTTTGAGTAAAACAGAGCTTTTTATTTGACAGCAAAATACCAGTTGAACTTGTTATATGTTTTATATGTGCAAGAGATTATGAATATATGGAAGTAAAAGGTGAGGGAAAAATTTTACAGGGAAGTAAATCTTGTTTTAGTATAACATCATCTGATCTTGACTACATTTATTTGGTACTCTTTTTCCTTATATACGTATGAAATTAAAATAAATGTTAAAGTGAAGGACTGGTAATGCTGGCCCAAATTGCTAATTTAACTAGTCAGCTATGATTCCTGCAGAAGGTGGCCCAGAATCAACTATTAAGCTCCAGCTTGGCTTTCTTTGTGATTAGATAGTACCATGGTTGTGTTCTGTATAGTGAGAGGGTGATCTGGTTAATGACATATTTGGAAACAGGTTAATTACTGCAACAAAATCCATGCAGCTCATGAGCAGGTAAACTTATGCCGACAGTTTGTATGCCCATCCCTTGGTGGGTTATTATTTGCATTGATGTTGAATGGAGGTAGTTGTCCGAAACAATTTCTGTAGAAGTACTGTAAATAAAGTGATTGTGATCCCTATTAAACTAATGGAAGGATATATAAACAAATGTTATTTACCTTCTACTTTGTACTTGGCCTTGCAGTGATACGAGTTCAGTGTCCAGAAACCTTTCTCTTGCTATGATATGAAGACTTATAATCAATATTTTTCTGTCATTCCACATAAATAATACGCTAGCCTAAAGCCAAGATAAATCTAGTAGTATTGACAAGCATTTTAATGGTAAATGTACGTAGTGTATGAATTTATACACTATAGTTTGCTACTTCAATAAAGATCAAGTGTTCAGAAGTTACATAATGCTAGAATTAAACTGCCTTATTTTGTGATGTTTTTCTAATGTTCTTTGGAGCTGCCTGATGTTAAGGGACGTTGAAAAGATCTAGAAAAATGTCCAAGGTCCTATTGTCGGAGTCCAGTGGACAGTCTTCGGTGGGCATGGGCCTGTGTAACCAGTTCTTCAAAGCGTGGGAGTGCCGCCTTCTCCCTTACCCGCTCCTCACTATCACCCCACAGCCCAGCTGGCTCCATCCTCCTTATTTAACCTGTTCCTCTGCCTAACTGAATGGGGCTTGGTATTGGGAGGTGGTAGGCAGCACCAGCCTAAGTGCTTCCACCTGCCTTACTGCAGCACATGCTAGCAGTGCTGAACCTAATGTGAGAGCTGTGAATTTGTAAGGAAACTGATCCAGCTGAAGAGATGAAAGCCCAGTCTTAAGACCTTTGGGTGTGTTTTGCCCATTCAAGGCAGCATTGTGTAAATACTAAAATAGCTGAGGGGGACAGCAGGCTGTACCTGTCTTTCACCTGTGTTCTTGAGCAGCTCCTGTGTTTTAAATCTACCTCTAGTTTCTTTACTGCTTTCTCTACTGCTTTCTTCTCCTCCTCATCAAACTGAAATTATTTGATCTCTCCCTTCCCTTCTCCGTACCCATCATTCTAATCTTTAATTGCTTTTTCTCATGCGAATAAATGGCAGCAAAGCTGCACCAGGCTGTCACAGCTCTTTTGATTCCTTTGGCTCTTTGTGTTTGCATAGCAAATTCAGTGCCAGGTCCCTCTTCAGTGTGTCTCTCTCTCCCCCATCTTCCTCACTATCTTCAGGTCACAGCTTTCTTTTCCTGCTTCTCCCACTCTCTTTTCTGAGATCCAAGTTTCAGCTGCAGACTTTAGCTCTGTTCCCTCTCTGTGTCCCTCCTTTTTTCTCATTTTCTTCTCAGAGCAGAATGACAGAATGATAGGGGTTGGAAGGGACCTCTGGAGATCATCTAGTCCAACCCCCCCCCACCAAAGCAGGTTCACCTAGAGCAGATTGCACAGGAAAGGCGAGTTTTGAGTATCTCCAGAGAAGGAAATTCCACAGCCTCTCTGGGCAGCTTGGTCCAGTGTTCTGCCACCCTCAAAGTAAAGAAGTTCCTCCTCATGTTTAGGTGGAACTTCCTATGACCAAGTTTGTGCCTGTTACCTCTTGTCCTGTCACTGGGCACCACAGAAAAAAGACTGGCCCCATCCTCCTGGCACCCACCCCTTAAGGATTTATAAGCATTCATAAGATCCTCCTTCAGTCTTCCCTTCTCCAGACTAAAAAGACCCAAGTCCCTCAGCCTTTCCTCATAAGAAGGATGTTCCAGCCCCCTAATCATCTTTGTAGCCCTTTGCTGTACCCTGTCCAGCAGCTCCCTGTCCTTCTTGAACCGGGGAGCCCAGACCTGGATGCGGTACTCCAGATGCAGCCTCACCAGGGCAGAGTAGAGGGGGAGGATAACCTCCCTTGACCTGCTAGCCACACTCTTCTTGATGCACCCCAGGATGCCATTGGCCTTGGCCACACGGGCACATTGCTGGCTCATGGCCATCCTGTTGTCCACCAGGACCCCCAGGTCCCTTTCCACAGAGCTGCTCTCCAGCGGGTCAGCCCCTAACCTGTACTGATGCATGGGGTTATTCCGCCCCAGGTGCAGCACTCTACACCCTAGACTGAGCCTTTTCCTGCTTTCTGTTTCCTTACACTCAAGTTTCTCCCTTTTAGCTGTCTGCTCTGGAATCACTGAGAGTACACGAAAGAAAATCTTCAGTGCTGTCACTTCATGACCTGCTGCAGACCAGAGCTATACCCGCACAGCAAGTCTTGTTCAGTGGCTTCAGGGAATGTGTACTGATCGTTCGTTGAACCTTTTTGCGTTTTAGCAGAGTAATCTGCCAAAGTCTTTACTGGAAATTCATAAGCTTATTTGTTGGGCAAATTTTGCTGAAGATGGTAAAGTATGCCCCTGAGGCACCCTCTGGTTTTTCTTTCTCTTTTCCTCTATCATTGCAGATCATACTTCCCTGTCAGTTTAAGATGCTACAAATCTTCACTGAGGAGCCTGTGCTATTTTAAAGTGGACAAGAAACAGGCATTAGGAGAATTCCCCAGTGGAAAAATCAAGCTTCAGGTTAAAGTCTTTCAAAACCTTTGAATAAACAGCTAGAAACAAGTCTTGTAAGTGGAAAAATTGGAGCAGTTCCAGCTGAAGTTAACCACTTAAACACACGTAGTTTGCTGTTGCTAGCCCAAACAGTGTTCCCATCACCCACTTGCTGATTTGTCGCCTGCACTGTCCCTTCCTGAGTGCCAGTAGGAGAACATGGGGATCTGCATGGGGAACTGAGTCGGGAATGTGATCTGAATGACAGCTTGCATGGGGGGAAGGTGTGAGGGTTACGGAGTACTTGGTTGGACCACTTTTTCAGTCTGGTTTAACTCTTGGCTTCGCATATGCTTGTGTCTGCACAGGAGACGAGGACTTGTGGGAGGGAAGGAATAAGCAGTTGGGAGTAGGAAGCGTAGAGGTGGGTGGGTTTTTTGGTGGCAGTCTAGGACACTCAATCACTAACTTCAGATCACAGTGGTACTGTTAACTCAGCTGCGAGGGCCTATTTTCTTTTTACTTTGCAATGTCCTATGGAAAAATAGCCTTAGAGCAGAAAATGCCTTGAAGGAGGCAGTAATTCTTTGGCAAACATCTGTGATTATTGGTTGGCTTTATCTCACTTTATCTGCTTAAAGGTTAAGCAACTGAGTCACGCTGTCTGGACTCCTGTTGTAACTAAAAGACAGAGACAGGCACCTACGAGGAATACATGACATGACCTCATCAGCCACAGTTTTGAGGTTTCTTCAGAAATTTCAAGTTTCAAAAGTTACCACTTTTAAGTGGGCATACTGATTGGGGGGGGCATTAAATGAAATAAGCGTGCGCATGTGCATGCATTTATCCTGTGTAACTACAGCAACTCTTTTCAGTTGCATTCAGTGTTTTCCATATCCTCTTTGCTGAAATTGCCGAGGGATTTTTCTTAAGCGTATGAAGCTTTTGTCCTCAGACCAAGCTTGAAAGGTTGCTGAAGTACTGAAGCTTTGCTTAATGTTTAAATCCCATCAGTTGGTGCTGAGTTATAAATAGCAAGTGGCTGAAGGAGAAGGTGAAAGGGATAAAGAAAAGCAGCAGGGAAGAGATGGGAACTGCTGTCCTATTATTCCTACAGCTCCAGCAACATGTAGCCAGAAACTAAGGTTAATAGGAACACTATATAACATATTCTATGCTGAGTCTAAAGTATATTTTAATTTATTTTAAAAAATAAACTGTGCATTAGATCAATGCATCTGATACCTAACACCAGCTGTTGTCTTGATTCCCATCCAGCGCTAATACAGTGGAATTAAAGGAGAGGCAATTTTAGTATGGCATTTCCTGAGGTCATATAGCTGTATTTTAATGTATTGTTCTGTATCCAGATGCTGTTGCTTAATTTAGGTCTAACTGTAGAATACAATGATGCTGTTTCCACCCTTACATGTATAGACACACAAAAACACACATGCATGCACACAAAATGTGTCTATATCTGTATATACACATAGATCCTTTTAAATATGTATTATTGTTTTCAAGATATTTAATGCATACTTAAAACTGTCAGCTAACAATTCTGCTATAGCTGAAGTAAAATTACTCAATTTTTTTCCATGAAATAATCCCTTCTGATTTTATAGTTTGGTTTCCAATAGGTCAGTTACAATTTAGAAAATACAGAATTATGGGGAAAACACATTTAAAATGGAAATAGAGTCTAGGTATTTATTTCCAATTTTTAAATTTTTTTGTTAACTGCCTATTTTTACACAATGCCTAAAACTTTCTTACCAACTGATAAATGTGGAGGAGAGACTCTAATTGCAGACTGATAAGCTGTTTTTCAGGAGCTGGTTATTATACCTGTTACAGTCTTGATGAGAGTATCATACCTAGGTGTATGTTAAGACTTCAGGATATTTACTTCCTATGTTAATTTTATAGATGTCAAGGTTTGAAGTCTGTATACTCATATGTAAGTATACTATTGAAATCTAGTAAAGTGCAGCGAGTATGCATTATCAGGAGGACAACTGTTTTTATTTAGAAGAAACATATTTTCAAGCCAAAATCATGTCTTTGTTTAGAGAAGCTTTTCTAATTGTTAGCTGCCTGACTCACTATATGGTCAAATCACAGTGTCCACTCTATCTGATGTGGATGAATAGTAGGCTGAGTCAAGCTAAGTTTAGATCTTAGATCCTCTCACTTAAAATATTGTATTGCATCATATATCACTTCATAGTATAAAAGTTGGTAAAGATATGCATGAGAAAGAAGTAATTGACTTAACCTTCCTTTTATTAATCTGATACCTTTACGTAGTTTTCCAGGTCTTTGTTCCCTGATCTACACAGACTGAAGGACATGCATGATTATAACTTGTTCCATAGTTTGTTCCATAACTAAATGTGACTGTTCACAAATTTTTGTGATGGTGCCAATGAATCAATTGCCTAAGCTCTGCTAACTCAGATGCCAAAGTTGGCGTCTCTTTCGCTCCTGTTCCCACCCACTTGCTTTGTCTTTGTCCTTCTTCAATAAACGTTTTATTCTGAGTGGAGAAGTGAGACCTGAATCACCTCTCTCACACTTATTCATCTGAGTCAGAAGTGTTTCACAGTTACCTTATTCTTTTCCCCAGGTGATTTGTACTTAAAGTGCAGTTCTCTGCCCCAACGCTCCAAGTGATAGTTTCATAGAAAATATGACAAATGGGGAACACTGAATGCAACTCCCTATATTCCCCATTCATGCTTTTATGGCAAAAGGCTGTTTAACTTTATTAGAAATAAAAGTGGAAAGGAATCGATTAAAACCCTTACTTCCAATCCAGTGGAGTGTCTTGATTTTTCAGCATGATAATCCTGACCCTGTCAGGCCTCATATCTATGATTGGCCATAAGCATCAGCAGAAGCAAAGCATTAGAGAAAACGTGTTCTTCAAAGCTGGGAAACTTTAACTTAAAGAATAGTTCATGCTAGTTTGAATGGCCTTAGTAATAAATTGCAATAGCGTTTTACATGGCCTATAAAATGACAAACTATAAAGATAGGGAGAGCAATAAACAAACATATATTACTGTTGCAGAAGTACTTCCTATGTCACTGTTATCTGCTACATCACATACACAGACTTTTTTCACCCTGCTGTAGTAAAATGCTGGCAGTCCCAAATGTAAAAAATCATGAGTCCAGCAAAGCAAAATAATGAGACTTTAAACTCATTATATTTGAAACAAAACTGTGATTTGCCTTTTAGTATTTAAGATAAATATACTTGTTACAAAGATAAAAGACTAAATAATGGGAAGTAGTACTAGAAGAAAGATTTAAGAGCTATAGTAAGTACATTTCTATGTGATCCTTCATTAGAGTATTGTCACTGAGAAAGGATCATAAGAACCTCACCCATGTAGAAGGGAACAACAATGAGTTGCAGCAGAGACATACCCTCCTCCCCTCTTCTGTGAGTGGTGCTAGTAAGACAGCTACTGAGCTACTGTCTCCAATTTTGATGTCTACAGATGAACCTGCACTGAAAAATTGGGTTGGGGGAAAGAGAAGCATAACATTAAAAAGAGAGAGAGGAAAATAACTTCTATGAGAGTCTTAAGAGTTGCAGACCAAAATATGACTGGAAAAGCATGTGGAAATTTTTGGAAAAGAGAAAATGTAACATGGAGAAAGGGATAGCAGAAATTAAAAACTGAAGTCAGAGACTTTTTTTTTTCCTTCTGAACTGTGAGAGTGACTAATCTTTGGAATAAACTATCAAGGGAAATGGTGGCTTTAGCATCTATTCTGATCGTCAAGTCTAGATGCTGTCAGGTAGGAGCCTTTATGTTTCTACGACATTTGATTCCGTGGTGAGATGCGTAGATGAAGCCATTTCATGCAGGAGGTTGGAGTAGATGATCTTCCTTTGGTGTACTTGACTGTCCAAGCAGCATACCTTTGTGCAGGCGCATATAGTATGGCATGCGAAAATCCTCTTCGGTCTGACTACAATTACAAAAAAGCATTAGAATACCATGCTGAAGTCCATCTAGGTTAGTATTTCATATGATTGTGTTGTGAATACTGAAGGACTGCATTTGAAGTGGAGAGGTGGTTTTTTCCTGTTTTATCCTTTGGCTTTCGTCAGGCAGCAGATTAGGGCTGAGCCAGGGTAACTCTAGCCCACTAAGTTTATTATCCAGTTATATGCTCACCCATCCCAAGTTCACCAAATTCCTTTGTTATGGTTGTTTATAGCTCTGGCTTCCACAGTCTTCCACGACAATGAGTTTGAATTGCATCGTGTAATTGAGTCTTGGCGGGGAGGTGGAACTCTCCTTCTCCTCCCCCGTCCCCCCCCACTTTCTTTGTTTTAAACCTGTTATTTGATTGTTTCTTTAGATTTCAACTAGTTCTTGTTTTGTAAGAAATAGCGTATAATCATTTGGGTATTGCCATTTATAATTTTACATTTATTTTACAGCTCTCATATAAAAACAGTTTGGCATTGTGGGTTGTTCTTCTTGTCTTTGACTGTCTGCTTGTCAGATCTTTTTTTCATTTTGAGGTAGGGTGATCTGATTTAGTGCATGATGTGAGACAACATGGGGAATTAATGAGGTATAATCATACAAGACCAAAATGTAGTTATTTCCTGTCAAATCAGCCGATAATAGCAGTCTATTTTATTCAAGTGATGTATCCGAATGTGACTTCATCCCAAGACATGCTCATCACTGAGTAACGTATGGGTGTCTGTCTGTCTTAATTTTAATGGCTATATATCTCATCACATGATCAGAGATTGTGTGCTGCCTCTCGCATGTCCTTGATGTCCTTACTTGTCCTCTTAGAAGCACATATGCTGCTTTTATGTGAGTGGACATTCATCCATCATGCATCAGCAAACTAGAGCAGGTATCATCATGGTATGCCTGTTTCTAGTTATGTGAAGAGAGAAGAGCTGTGATCTTTCCATAAACATTACGACAGGGAGCAAGCTGTGTGAATAATTCATGCAGGCCCAGCTTGCCCTTATTTATATCTAGAAACATCCGAAAAAGAGAATGGGAGGGAGGAAGCTGTAGCTACGTGCAGAAGGAACTATTCTAGTGAGCCAAATCCAGTCAGTAATTTTGGGCACCTCAGTCCAAATGACCTTTCTGGCTTTGGAAGAAGTATTACATTTTTTAGAGTTTTTTTGTCATTGCTGTGTTTTGTATAGAAGCGTATGTGGAAGTTTGAATTGTGATTGCCTCCAGGAGTTTGAAATAAATCAGTAAAAGCTCTGGTTTAAGATGAAAATAAGATTTGGCAATATTGCTAACAGAAAAAAAAATAAGCTTTCAAGCAGCATATTTAGGCAAAAAGATAATTTATTTCATAATTAAATATAAATGCACTGCTTTTCTTAAACTAAGCATGCTAAACAACCTGGAATACACTTTGCATATCAAAAATATGTGACTGTTCTGATTTGTTAAGGAGTTTAAAAATCCTACACTAAAGAAGCTAAATCTATAAATCTAAGAGTTATTTTGGCTTATGTTCTTTTATTTGTTCAGTTGTGTATCCCAAATAAACGTCAGTAGTTACTCTGGGCTTGCACTACTGTGAAAACAGAACTTGATCCATATTTTTGTCCCCGTCTGCAGACCTACATGCAGATCCACACACAGAAAGAAACAAAATACTTAGCCAACATCCCCAGTACAAATCTCAAGCCTTTACTCTTGGTTGGTTATACTTCAGGTAAAAGATCAAGGGTCTGATCTTTCAGTGGCAACAACGGGGGGAAAAAGAGCAACAAGCTGCTAAGGGCCAGATCCTGTGAGCCAGCGTGACTGCCCTCAGGCTACCCATCCCTAACCTCTAGGCACCGAGACCCCGGGTAGCAGCTTAGTGGGAAGCAGGACAGTGTGCTGAATCGGGCACCTGGTAAGACTTGCTGGGTGGTTTTGAAATTCTGGTAGAAACTGTGCTGGAATAATGGATCCCCATTTCCTAGGCAAGCATTCAGGGCACTAAACCATACATAAAAAGTGGTCACTGACTGCCTCCACTAAGTGTATTTTTTAGGTGGAAGCACCTGCTGCACCTTGCACAAAACTCAAGCTTATCAGGCTGTGTGAAATGCCTTCAGAGTGTGCCAGCATAATCAGCTTCCTGGGGAGATTCCCCTTGGCAACCCTCCTTCGTGAATCCCAAATAACTGTACATGTGCAATGGGTGCTAGGACACACTACTTCTTTAAACTGGTAAGCAAGCATAGTTAAGTATGGTGAAACGTCGTAGCTGAGGGTACTGACCACAGTTGGACCGAACACACAACTCCAGCTTATTTTGTCATCCAGGTAAAAGTAGCCAGATCGAGTGCTGTTTTGTGTGGCACGTGATAAAAGTATGTTAGATAGATCTTCGGTGTACATCAAATATTTCCTATTATAGGTCAGAAAAAACCTATTAGAATTGATTTTAATTTTTTTTCTTCTGAGAAGCACGAAGAAAATGTAGGTGGGTGCAGGGTGACGGTCAGCCTTAAGCTCCTGTAACGTGAGTGCTATGAAGCAGCCTGCCGAGTAAATTAGAGCTGCTTTGAAATTTCAGGCCACAATAGCTGTGGCATGGAAGTTCTGCTGTGGGCATTTGTCCTCCTTTTTTCATTCCCTCGCTAAAAGGCTCTACTTGGAAAACCTGTAGCACTTCATATAATGCTCCTTTCAGCCGTTGAGTCCCCTTCACAGCCTGTGAATGCAGCTGAAGAGTCATGTACAGAGGGCAGACCAGGTCAGACTAATTCCCTGTTTGGGAAGCAGTGGGCACCAGCCAGGGACTTGAAGTACGTAAGAAGCTAGTCTTGGAGGAGAAGTCATGGACATGGTAGCAAGGGTTGCTGTAATTCTCTTCTTGTTTAGGGGAAAAAATACACCCCACAAACCCCAAAACTGATTCTGCACTGTTCAGTGTGTGAGTTTATTTATGTGTATATATAAAGCCATATTAATTGCTACAGAAAGTGAAGACCCACAGAAACTATTTTTATTTTGCTTCTGTAATTATCAACAACCAGCTGTTTGGTTAAGGATCACAGTGGAAGGGAGAGTTAGAAAGCAGTTACAGTCTTTAATTTGTCAGGAGAGATCTGTGCTTGAACCCCTGTTGAAGATAACTAATGAGGTATTTCTAGGCATGTAGCTGGAGCAGGATGGATCTCTGGGAAAGCCTGTGTGAAATTTCTTGGAAGGATTTTAGCTGTGCTTAGTTCTGTATTGCAACAGCCACTTCAGCGTTAGTGCACTAGGTAGCTAATTTGCTGTTAACTCATGCATCGTCACAAACTACCTTCACGATTTTGTTTGAATTGGAAATAAATTACATGATTAAAAGTATCAAGCAATGTAAGTACAGTAAAGACAATGCCAGGCTTTCTTAATTCAGGTGTCTTACTGCTAGTTCGAAGGCCTACTTTGAATATTCAGGCTTTGAAAAACAGCTGCAGTATATGCTTGGAATTCTAGTTCCAAAAAAACCCGCATAAATGTGCAGCATCTGGAAGTCTACTTCTGATCTCTGTGTATGTAGTGTTGGATACATAAACTGCAAAGCGGTAATTTCAGCCCTTTTCTGCTGGCAGTTGTAATTTTGAGATATGTATCCCCACTTTGAGTTTATTAACTACACTTCTGTAGTTGAATTTTCTTGAGCTGATGACGCTACACATGAAGATCATGAGCTCTCTGTTGGTAGTTTTGAGATTCAAGATCTGATTCAGAGTTTCTGAAGTCAGTGAAAGACCTAACAATGGTTTTAGTAGGCTTTGAATTAGTCCTAGTGTGTGTAGAAATAGTTATTTTAGTGGGACTAAAGTATGCACTTCAAGATCATATAAAAATTAAAAAATATTGCCAAGGAATTCTTTCACCATGACTTTTAATAGTCAATTAAAGATTCAAGTACATTAATATTATTAGGCAATTATATAGGGTTATGTGAAAATGTAATAAGCTATCGGATTTCTTTTTAATATCTATTAATTTTAAAAGGCAGTATAGAATAATTTCAAGTGAGTTATGTCAACTTTTTTCCCACAGTCTAAAGAAATGTGGAAATCTTTGGAAAATGAGGGATTTGCAAGATTCCGAGCAAAGGAATAGTTATTACTATCTGAGGATTTCAGTGTGCTTGTTAACAGAGTTGCATTTTGAACACAATCCAGCATCTATAGGCATTTAGCTGAGCACTGTATTAGAAACTTAGCCATCCAAAGCTGTCTTGAGAGGGATCGGGGAGAGGGAACAGCTTCAGAGGATAATTTAACCCATGCAAATTCTAAATTAGCCCCTGAAAGTTCTCTTCTCTCTGCACTGACTAAGCAGCTGGGAAAGCGGAGATAACTTAGTGCCTGAAGTTAAGTGGAATGCATGTGTATGTGGGGTTTCTTTTTAACTTGTTATGAAATCTTCCCTTTTGTGTTAATAAAGGTCACGTTTATTTCCTATTTTGTTTCTGTTGAAGGCAGTTTTAAAAATATTGGCCTTTTTGGTTCATGACTTGGATCTGGTTTTTTTGTTTGTTTGGGTTTGTGGGGGTTTGGAGGTTTTTTTATTTGTTTGTTTACGAATCCACTACTCATGGGTCTGCTGTGCTTGGATCTCGCTATGATGAATCTGCATAGGCTTCTCTTAATCAAGATAGGCTGGAACACTCTATCTTGCCTTGGCTTACCTCTTATCTCTGAGAGCAGGACTTTCAGACATCTCAGGCATCCTGTAGCTTAAACATCTGCTTTCACAAACTCCAACTGTACAGTTTCTTCACTTCAACTATTGGAGATAGTTGAGTCAATGAGCAACTTAGGGTTTTATGAAGGTTTCTAAGACCTTTGGGTTCCAAAAAGGATAAGGAGTTATAGACACTATTACAGAGCCTCTCCATGCTCTTGTCTGCTTTAGTTCTTCACCACTATAATTTAGAGAGCTTTGCCTGCTGAAATGGAAGCTCCTTCTTCCTCAGCTGGAGTTGTAGTAGTCCAAAATACTCTTTTGCTATGAAACCATGTTCCTTTTCTGTTCTTTATTGTTCCAGATTTCATTCCCTCCTAAAACCTCTTACTATGTGCTTTTGTTTTCCTCACTACTTTATGAATGCAGACAGTCAAGCTGTTTTCCACCTCTCACTGAAAATGAGTTACTTTGATTTGCAGTCTTTGTGGTTTGTTCTATTGCATCTTCAAACAGTAGTTCAAACAGAAAAATCTATGACATCCTGAGAACTCAGTACACTGGGATGCAACAGAGCTGTATGGACTTATCGTACTATATCTAATGCAATCTTTCATTTAGCCTTAGTGTTTCGTGAAGCTACTTTTAGTTAATTTATTTTATCAGATTTTTGTCCATATATTTGTTTTTGTGATTTTGATCACTATTCATTTTGGATAGAGGGGTTTTTTTTTTGTAGATAGCTGATAGATCCGACTTCATTTTCTATTCTTAAAAAGTTTTGATATATCTACAGTACTTTAAAAAAATTGTCTTTAAAAGCTTAATTCTTCTGAGAGCTGATTGCCGCTACAGTCTCAGTAATACCATATCATGAATTATGTAACAATTTCCCAGTTATTGCAAAATCAAAAAAATAATATCAGGAAGGAGTTTAAAAATTAGTATGTATGCCAAGCAAATGGCCACAAACAAGTGATATGGATCACATATTTCAGTTGACTCAAATTTGTTTTCTTCCTAACAAAGCTTTCTTTTCTGCTTAGTCAAAACTTACTGAGTTAGGTTTTTAAGAGTGCAATGAATAGAAAGGAAAATACCTGTTGCTCAGCTATTGGAGTATGCACCTTGAAAAGTAAATAGTTTGAATGTGTAAACACTGGGTCCTGGCAAATCTTAAAGCTTTTTGCTGTTGAAGGTTTCTGTTTGTGTATTTTTCTTCTCACCGCATCATGTCTGGCATGGTTGAAAAACTATGCAAGTTGGTGACTTTTTTAAACATGTGATATGTATGTAATTTTGATGTACGCATTAGTGCTCACTTAACAATAATAGCTGCATTATTGCAGCTGTATTAACATTGTTATGTATTATTTAGACCTTTCAATGTGATTCATCTTTTGTTGCTCTATGTCTTGTAGTAGCAAGAGCAGAACCCTGGCTCAAAGGGCTTTAAGTCCAAACAGGAAAAGAGAAACAGAAAAGCAATGTTGCTCTTATGTCCATTTAGGAGTTCTGTGTAGACTCCTATCCACTTTACCGTAACCTTGTTTACCCAAACAATTTGTGGTCTATCATCAGGAACAAAATATGGCCATTGATATATAGGTATAAAATTTATTTACTTATTTTCTGGTCTAGACCAATGCCATAAGGGTATACTTTTTGCAGTGGAATTTCTCACATGCAGAAAATGAGGTTAGTCTTTAGAGCTTTATCTTTAATTTATTTAGAAAGTAGCTAAAGTTAAGATTCAATACGGAGCTGTTTCAGAAAGCATTTAAAATTATTTGCTTAAGAGTTGGGGGTTTTTTTTCAATTTTTAGCAAGTGCTTTAAATTAAACTTGAATTGTATTAAAAGTGGGACCAATAGTAATTTTCTTTTTTATTCTCCCTAAAATTAAGTAGTTTAAAACAGCAAAACATTTGAGCTCGGTTATATAAATGTAACGTCAGCCAGAGCTGCAGTGCTAGTGTCTTTATTATAGGGGAGAATTCTTTCTGAAAAGCCAAATATTGCAGGTTTTTATGACGTAATTATTATGAAAGACGCTTACTCCTAACTTTAAATTGTCATGCAACTCAAATAGATAGATGATTTGATTTCAGTAATTCTCCTTCAGGTTAAAGCCGTGATGTTATACTGAGTATGTTTTCATGGGATTAATTCATAACCATATCATTTTTAGAACTTTAGAACACTTTTGCTGATTAGAAAACCATAGTTTTAAAAAAGCATCTTATTTAAATGCAACATCTAGTTTTCTGTCTCATTCACTTTTCAACTCTTGAAATACAACTGGACTGTTCCTGATATAGTTTAAACCACTAATGTAGTTAAATATTAAATTGCTTTAAATCATTATCTTGAAAGTGAAAGTAAGCTTTAGAGTTTCCGCTGATGTCTTCCTGATTATTAGCAATCTAAAATTAGCAGTCTGGCTGTTTTCAAGTTACTAATCATTCATTTTTAGGAATTCTCATCGATTTTACTCATGGTGATTAATTTGATTTTTGCTTATGTTTTTTCCTTACTGTGATGTTATTTAGGGAAGATAAATTGTAGCCATGCACATATGCTAAATGTAAATACCAATTATCACTACTTTATGGGCTTATGTAAACAAAGCAGGTCTATAGCAAAGGCTCCTTTAAGTGCTCCTGTAAACTCCCTTGAGGAGATGACTAGCTGTGGACTCAGCCGTATGAATTATTGCAAACAGCAGCAAAGCTGAATGAGTTTGGTTAATACCCTTCATGTTATTTCCTCTTCTTACATCTTCCACTTCAGATCTCTTTCTGTGTAATCAACAGGCTGAAGAATTTTGGAGGATGGTAAGTCATGAAGGCAGTACTCGTGCTTACTGTGTTTCAAATCTAGTTCTGTAGATTCAGGCACCCCTTGTATATGTTTGGTTCATCGTCCACCAAAACTAGTGGATATTTCATTATTGATTTCAGTTGGGGGTTGGACCAAGATTCTGCATTTTCATAGCAATCTCTTTTTCCTTGAAAGCTGGTCTTTTTTTAACTGGAAGTTTTACTTGTCCAAGTATGGTTTGTGGACTTCTGCATTGTTTAGAGTGACATACAAGCTTTTTTGGGTTTTGTTTTTAAGAGGAGGAGGTATGATTTCTGGTTTTCTGTGTCCTAAACTACCTTACTTTCTGTAGACCCAGTGCAGGGATGGGTGGCTTATATCTGAATTCATGAATAGGAAAAGTAGCCAGATGGCAATATAAGTGTGTTCTTCTGGCTGAAAGATTACATTTCACTGCTGTGGCTCCCCTTGTATTTTATCTTCTTAAAGCCTAAGTATATTTCTGCCTGTTTTCATGTTCACTTTTATATATGCTTGTATATGTGGTATTACATGGTTGGAGTGGATTTTGTAATCTAAGTCATCATAAATTTTGCACAATGACAAAAAAAAAGTGCTCCTACATCTTAAATTGTATTTATGTTCCTTGTGAGAGTGATACTGCACCTTAAACAAGCATTTGGAATCGATTCATTAGTCACAAGAAGCTCTGTTTCCCTTTTATTCTCTTTCCTCTCCCCTCTTAAAGTACTAGGTGGCAATATGGTAGACAGCGTCCTGATTTTGGAACAGGTGTTCAAACAACATCTGTTAGGCCATTTTGTAACTGCAGCACAAAATAATAGTTTAGAAGTACTTCATATATTTTCAGAAAGAGATTTTGCTGGCTGGTTATATCCAATACATTTAACAAAAAATCAGTCTATTGGATTAGTTCTTCTGCATTTTTAAAGCAACTGTACTTTTCTTCTAATACATATAATTAATTACACACAAAGATGCATTTTCATGGAATCAAACTCCTGTGAGCCCATACAGAGCTGTCTACATGAATTTTGAAGCAGCATTTCGTCCACTGAATCTAGCTGAAGCCTTAGAATAAGAAATTTTGGATCAACGTGTCCTTATTTTGTAACATATACTTTGGAATATTTATAACAATTTTTAATAAGATATGCTCATCTATTTCCATTAGAGATATGTGTCTTGATTGCTTTCTGTGACTTCATCTGTGGTGGTACAGTTTTGCCACAAGACTGGCAGAAAAGCAAGACACTTGCTAGATTAAAAGCCAACAAAAAAGCTATGATAGGTCCTTGTATGGAACAATAAAAGGAAGACTGTTACGAGACAAATAGGGAACTTTGCTTATGTACTTATCTGTATAGATCTCTAGAAAAGGAGATTATTCAACACAACTCTTTTTTCCTAACATCCAGTGTAAATATTGTGTGCTGTAAATGTAAGTTCATTAGTATTTGCCCTCGATAATATGGATATGGAAGATGGCTTATTTCTTCCTTCTTTGTATTTAGCCCTCTACTCCCCTCAAGCTCCTTTTCTTTAGACTAAACAATGGTCCCTTCTTTTTGTTCTTTGTAGATGTTGTGTTCAGCTTGTGACTCATAGATGGCTTTTCTGGAGAGCTGCTACAAAGTTGGAACTTCTTCAATTTGTGTTTGTCCAGTTGAGTATTACTGCATGAAGGACAGAACTTAAAAGATCCTGAAGAGTGGAAGTGTCCTAAAAAAATCTCGTCATCTTTCTTTTTCTTTCAATATTTCTCTTATTGGCCAAGTTCCTTTTGAATTCTGAGCCTGTCCTCCAAAGTTTTTACAGCCTATCACAAAGTAGTCAGCTGCGTATTTTGTAAGCGTTTCCCTCTTCTGACACCCAAATCCAGAATTAATATATTAAACAGCACAGCACCAAGAGTACAGCGGTGTTCACTTTGCCAGTGAACCATTGATAAACAATGTAGGGCACAGTTTTCCAGCAGTTTTGTTTCCCTCTTTGTAGTAACTTCCTCTAGACCATATTTCCTGCATCTTAGAATATCAAGGAAAAAGTCTTATTAAAGACAAAATAAATTACAGAGTGGACAAGATGAGGCTTGTAATACAGACTGAGGTCGCAAGCTTTCCAAGAAAACAAGGGTCAGGCATCTGAGCTGGCAGAAAACATGACACAGATTTTTTTCTCAAGAATAATTGTAAGAGGAAGTGCAGCTCCATGACAGCTGTTTCTATTTCTTGGCCACAGGACCTCACAAAATCATGCACGAGGTAGAATCATGGGGGATAAAAAAAAAGCTCTTATACAAATATTTGATGTGCAGCTATAGCAGGTTTTGGCTGCAAACTTTTATTATGCTGCAGAAATAGCGAGCTTAAAAGTATGTATGATCTGTCTAGCAGCAGAGGCTATCTAGGTCTGACTAGTGTCTGCACTTGCATGCAGGGATGGTACAAGGTTGGGAGAAGGGTGCTGGGAGCAGTGAGGCTGGGCTGCGGGCTTGCAGGGAGAAAGTGCGGCTCTTCCCCATGTGAAAATGTTAGAATGCTGCTTATTACCATGCAGAGGGTTTATCCTAACTCATCTGATCCCTATTGCTGCTTCCTTATCAGAATGAACCACTTCCCTGTCATAACAGGAAAAGATAATTATGCTCATTTGACATGATTTGTGCATTATACATGGTCATATCAGATGTTTACAGTCTCTTGGGGGGTGGGGGCTAAGGTTTCTTCTTCTTTTCCCACTCCTCAAGAACTTGCAGCCAGCTTGTTTGTTTATCGTTTGTTCTAGTGTTTGTGCAATTGGAGTTGAGCGTGGGATAGGAACTCTGGTTTTCTCTTCTAGTCTCCTGAAACCACCAATCCTGCAGATTGGTTATCCTTCTCAAAGATAGCAACTAATGGCTCTGTTGTTCCTTCTGTCAAAATTGGAAGTATCTTAGGGAAAATTAGACAAAGTACTTTAATTTTTTTTAAAGTGTCCAGATTAATGTCTCTCATGCAGGAGAATGCTTTCCCCATTTTAGTTGAAGCTCTTTGTCACTGTGTTAATCATGTCAGCTGCCTGATTGCAATTGACCTTTTTTAAAACAGAAAAGAAAGACTGAAAAATATATATTTGTCCTCTCAGCTCAATCTGTCAATAAGCTGCTCCTCTCCATTAGGTAGAAGATCAACTTTCTTTTGACGGTTAATGGACTATTCAATCGAAAACTCTATTTCCTTCTTCATATTCTGGACTAAGTCCTCCCATGTAGTTTGATTTGAATTTAGAAATGTTTGCTCTCTAGTGGTTTTCTCTATCCTCTGTACCCAAAATTGTGATAAGCGCATAACAGAGGCTTGCAGGACAATCTGTTCTGCTTCGTTTTTTCCTCAGCAGATTGGGAAGTTAAAGCACATTTCTTTCCCAGTGCTAATGTCCCATACATTGGCTGATCGGATCGTGAGAGGCTCTGTCCTTCTCATCTTTCTGTGGTTAACGTCCTTACCACCACCTTTATTCTTTTCATTCTTGTCACTATCCTGTTGCAGTAGACCGACTGTTTATAAACAGCAAGTGCTGTACTAGATATAATGATGCACAAATTAGCATCTATTGTAATTACAACTTTGACCAAAACCAGCAGTACTTGCTGATACTCTGTTTTACCGGTGCTGTTTATCCTGTAAGAGTGTTCTGTGCAGAACCCAATCATTTGCGTTTGGTTTTTTTTAAAAAAAATAAAATAAAATAAAATCTGTGACAGCTAAACTAGATAAATTTGTGCCTGGTAAATAATTTGAACTGATTAGAAGATAGAGGGCTGGATTTAGAGCTGCACCACTTTACATAAGCTAACAATCTGGTCTAGGAAAGGAAAAACAGCTTTGTATTTATAGGGACATAAGGTAGATTTATCAGAGTTTATGTGTTGCTGGTGATTGATGTACTACATAGACATAATAAGTGCCAGCTGTTCCTCCCCCATAAATCAGAAACAATAATATTTCCTTTTATTTCAGTGTGAACTCACTTGCTTGAATTCCTTTTTTAATTCAAAGGCCTTTTTATTTACAGTTACAAATTAGCAATATACCTACACAAACAAATTAGAAACATTGTGACATAAGGCTATAATGCAACCTGAAAGCAGCACAAATACCTGTGTATTATCAGGGTTTGCTATCCTTCGTGAACATTTTTCATGAGCATATCCTTCAAAAGCATTTTTCTATTTCTGCCTGTATTTCAGAAACATGTATTTCTGTCTTTCTCCATTAAAGTTGATGTGTTTGTGGCTGCCCACGTCACTTGGTATTCTAGCCATATATGGAAACATCATATTTTTGTATTGTTAACTGGACTCAAACAGATTTGACTATTTTATTCCTTTTGATCTCCACTTTCAAAGTTCCTGCTTTGTCAGCAACTGTTTACATACCTAGCATGAAAAAATCCAGAGGTTTGATGTGCTAACATATAAATCTAGTGAACTACATGCTACAAGTAGTTGTCTTAAAATCATGATTTATCTGTCCCCTTTAGGCCTTAAGGAGATTGCATTTCCTTACTATTTCTTTTCAGTTTTCTGTAACTAACAGACGTGTTGATAAATGTCATGTGTGATGTAACAGGGTCTAAAAAAAAAAAATTACATGTTTGCATAGTGTAAATGGTTGTGGACTATGTAAAATGGAAGAAAGTAAAGTTGAAATAAAACACTTGTTCAATATGCATAGTCATGTAATGCAACAAGCACATTCCTGCAGCTTGTTAATAAATTCAATAAATGGGAGTTATCAACGGCTGGTATCTGCCTTTATAGTTATCCAAATGAACAACTGGTGCATGGTGACCTTTGATAATTTATTTTAATTATATTTTAGTGGCTCCTTAGGGTTCTCGGACAGGTTTAGTTAATAAAAGAAAATTCTTGCTGGCATTCTCATAGATAACACATGTCTTATACTGTTTTTCGACCTTCAAGTTACATAATTTTTATCTTTTTAAAATGAAACCACACTGCTGCTTGTAAAAGAAGACACAGCTACTCTGTTCATGTGTATGACAAGCGGCATCAGTTCCCTTAAAACAGCTTGCTCTGTGCCACTGACATTTAATTTCTAGACCTCAGTCCTGCTAACTTGTATATGCTTTATATGACGCAAGTTTTACTGACTTTTCAACTCCAAACAAAGATAGGTTACAGATAGTACAAAACAGACAATACTTACTTTTTGTGTGCATCTGAATTGTTTTTTCTATTTTAGAATATATGAAAAAAGTCTTACTTTTGTGTTGTTGTTATTTGTGGCCTTCTTGGGTTCTGAATTTTAAACGTAAATTAACTAAAGCATTTTTATTTGTGGAAACACACAAAACTACCATTTGCCTTTTAATATGCTATTCCATCATTTCAGATATGTTTTATTCTATCATTTTAATCCATTTACTTTTTTAAAAGATTATTAGAAGTAATAAAACAGAGGTGCTACCACTTCAAAATGTAAGCTGAAGCTTTATTATTTCAGGACTTGCGCTTTTCAGAAATATGTTTCCATAATTTGACCCTCACTAACCCTTGAGAGACCTAAGCACAAGTTACAAACTAATTACATGAATTGCTTTACTGGAACTTGTTAGGCATTTTCTGTTTATACATTAATGTAATATAAATATAGCTTAGGCAACAAAAGCCCTTGGGGCAAATTTATGTCCTGAGTAACCCTGTTCTAGTGACCTCAACAGAATTACTCAAAGTCAAGACAGAATTTAAATTGGAAGACCAGATCTTCAGCTGCTGTAAATAGTCTGAACTCCACTAAAATCAGTGTAGTAGTGGTCACAACAGCTGTAAAGACAGAATTGCTCCTTCAAGTATATTTCTTTACTGGGTTTTTTGATTTGTGGGCACTTCTAGCAAAGGGGTTGGGCTGCCTTTTCTTTCCAGAGTTTAAAACCGTGCAGAACTTATCTATAGAAATAATTCTGATTCTAGTCGAGAGCTGTTATAATGTTATACAACCTGCTTTTGTCTGAATTTTGAAAAAAGCTTCATGGAGTGATGGGGAACATAGCATCTTTTGGTCCTGCATCTTTGGTTTTCCTATGCCTTTTTCTGTGCTATGATATAGCTTCTAAAAAAAGTTTCTCTAACCAAGCAATATATAGCAAATTATACTCCACAGTTATATGGTCTTGCTTAAGAGTCTGTAAATATAGGAATAGTCACCAGACAAAGTTTGTGTTTCATAACAGTTTTGTTTCAAAAATAAACTTAAAATAATGGCTAATCTGTACTCCAGCCCTACAGATGTGTATATTGCTTTACTTTCACCTTGGGAATTATCTCCTTGGTTTAATTGGGAAAAAACGTGCTCAGTATTAAGTCTGGATTTAAGTGGCTTCACAATTGGAAATTTGGATTGAGAGTATTTTGTTTATGAGGAGCCATGAGTGATCTGCAATTTTTATAACAACAACACATCACTGGGAGTTGTTTGATATGTTTTTGAATTCAGTAGTCAACATTAACACTGTTTTTTTCAGCACATTGAGATGTGTGTCTGTTCCTCCTCTCAGATTCTCTGAGCTAACTATAGGGGTCAATAACATCTCGGTTTTCTAGTGACCTCCACTCACTAAGCAAATATTAAGTTACCATCAGTCAGCTGACTTGCTGAAAGAGCAACACCATACGTTTCTTATAAATGGTAGCCTGCAATGAGACTCTCTTCTCATCATTCTCTAAAGCTCTTCTGCAGGCTTGGCCAAGGAAGTGGAATTGTAGTTCAAGATGTGAGGATGGTGATCCTCACTGTAGCTCAGTGTTTCCGTGTCTTGTTGGGCCATATCCCCAGCAGAACTGAGACCCTGCTGATTTTTCTGGCTTAGGATGTGTTTTGGGCTCTATTGCTTTGTGTTCTATATATCTAAGCCTTGAACTACAATAGCATAAGTGTTGCAAGCCATTCTGTGCCTCTTTTTAAGACTTAAAGCAACCTCGCTCTCTGCTGTTCTGTGGCAGTGCAGCACAGTCACCTTTCCTGAGAAACCTCTTCCTTGTAATGTGGTTTTAGACTTGCTTTTCAGTATGCAGTTCGGCTTCAAAGGGATAACATCGGTCACTTCCAGATACTAGAATAGACTAGAATAGTTCAGTTGGAAGGGACCTACAATGATGACCTAGTCCAACTGCCTGACCACTTCAGGGCTGACCAAAAGTTAAAGCAAATTATTGAGAGCGTTGCCCAAATGCCTCTTAAACACTGACAGGCTTGGGGCATCGGCCACCTCTCTAGTAAGCCTTTTCAGTGTTTGACCATCCTCTTGGTCAAGAAATGCCTCCTAATGTTCAGTCTAAACCTCCCTTGGTGCAGCTTTGAACCTTTCCCACATGTTCTATCACTGGATACTAGGGAGAAGAGATCAGCACCTCCCTCTCCACTTCCCCTCCTCCCTCAGGAAGCTGTAGAGAGCAATGAGGTTGCCCCTCAGCCTCCCTTTCTCCAAACCAGACAAGCCCAAAGTTCTCAGCTGCTCCTCATAGGACATGCCTTCCAGCCCTTTCACCAGCTTTGTTGCCCTCCTCTGGACATGTTCAAGGACCTTCACATCCTTCTTGAATTGCAGTGCCCGGAACTGCACACAGTATTCAAGGTGAGGCCACACCAATGCTAAATAGAGTGGGATAATCACCTCTTTTGACCAGCTGGTTATGCTGTGTTTGAGGCACCCCAGGATGCCGTTTGCCCTCTTGGCTGCCACTGCTGACTCACATTGAGCCTGCTGTTGACCAGCACCCCCAGATCCTTTCTGCAGGGCTGCTCTCCAGCCACTCCTCTCCTGATTTATACTTGTGCCCGGCTTTACTCCATCCCAGGTGCAGAATCGGGCATTTGGACTTGTTAAATTTCATCCCATTAATTATTACGCAGTGTTCCCTCTGCAAGGCATCTTGTCCCTCGAGGGAGTCAACAGCACGTCCCAGCTAGGGAGCCTGAGTCCTGGCCCAGAGTGTATCCCATGCAAAACAATGAAGTTAGGCAATCTCGGTACTGCAATCTGTAGACATCCCTAGGGTAACTTTTAAATGAGGTAGTTGGAGTACCAGTGCAGGACAGCTGCACCTGTATGGCTGTTCACTCAATCCATGACATTATTTTCAATTTGCAGTTCCAGTCTTTAAAATCACTATGTTAGAAGAGATTTTAGCCTTGCTTGGCTAATAGCCTTTCCTTCCATTGCCTGCATATATGATACTGATTGAGGATGCTAATGCATAGACTTCTACAGCTTTTTCATCATTTTAATTTACCACAGTACAGCTTTTCCAAAAGTAGCAATGCTAATTTGAAAGTGTGATAGCTGACAGGCAAACTGCTACTTTGTCAGATTGTCTGTACACACTGTCTAATTAATGTTTTCTTACTGGAATGGAGAGGGATAGAAACAGATTTTAGAGAGAAGGAAAAAATTTGTGGGGAGAAAAGAATCCAAAATTTGGATGACAGACAGAAAAGTACTCTCAGCAGATGGTCAAATCTGAGGAAGAACTCCAAAGCAAAACATAATCTTCTGGTTTATATACTGTCAGGGAAGGATTGCCTGCACAGAGATGCACACAACCTAGGAATCAATCAGGACGAGGCAGAGCTCTGCATGCAGACGCATCACTAAGGCATTGTTGGAATAGTTGTGATGGATGGATATAGGAAGACAGGCAGGGAACAAAGGGATGGGGGTTTCCCTTTACATGAAGAAGCCATTTGAGTGGAGATGTTGCTTGTGGATTAGGATCAGAGGGGCTGGTATGGGTTACGTTATGGTGAGCGTATGTTACAAATCATTTGGTTAGTATGAGGAAGAGGACAAAGTCATATTTAAGCAACTCAGACACCTTTATTCTTAGGGGACACTTTAGCCTCCCTGACACCTGCTAGAAGGACAACACATATAAGCACCCCAGAAGATTTCTGGAGACTGTCAAGGGACTCTAATGTAGATGCAACATACCCGGGTGACACTGCCTCACAAATAAAGAACTGGCCAAGGAGGTAATAATCAATGGCAGCCTTGGCTTGTAGCAACCATGAATTACTGGAGCTCAACATCCTGAGGGGAGTGAGGAAGGCAAGTAGCAGAGTACACATCCTGGCCTTAGCTAGAGCAAACTTTGGTTTATTCAGGGAACTGGTAAATGGGATCGTTTTGAAGGCAGCAAGGTTATGCCAAGGGTAAATCTTGACTTAGTCAAACTACGGCTTGACTAATCTGATTACCACCTATGACGAAATTACTAGATCTCTGTGGATGAGGACAGAGAAGTGGATGTCAACTACCTTGACTTCAGCTAGGCTTTTGATGCTGTCTCCCGCAGTATTCTTGTATTCAAGTTAGGATCTTATGGTCTGGTTGGTTGGAAACTTGGGTTCCAGAGTGTAGTTAATGGTTCATACTCTGTTTGGAGGACAGTTACAAGTACCTTTTCCCAGGGGCCTCCTGGGATCTGTCCTGTTTTATATCTTTGTCAGTAACAGAAAGAGGAGAGCATATGTTGTGGTGAGATAGAGCGCACCCTCATAAGGTTTTTGGATGTCACTGAAATGGAGGTGTGGAGGCAGAGTAGCTGATAGACTTCAGGGCAGGGTTGCCATTCAGAGGGGCCTAGGTGCACTGGAGAAATGGACTGACAGGAATCTGATGAAATACAATAAAGACAAATGTGTAGTCTTTAACCTGGGATGGAAGAGCTCCTGGCAATGATAGAGGCTGGGGCTGACTGGTTGGGGAGCAGGTCTGCGGAAAAGGACTTGGGGGCCCTGGTAGACGGGAAGCTGAACATGAGCCGGTATTGTGTCCTACCAGCAATGCAGGTTGACAGCATCCTGGGCTCTGTTGAGAGGAGCACGGCGAGTAAACTGAACAAATTGGTTATCCTCCTCTATTTGATACTTGTTAAACCACATGTGCAATACTGTGTTTGTTTTTTGGAGGAAAAAAGAAAAAAAAAAAAAAACAAGAAATATGTCGATAAACTTGATTGAGTCTAGCAGTGTGCCACCAAGATGGATTGGAACACATGTCCTATGAGAAGAGTCTGAGAGGACTGGACCTAATAGTGGTCTTCCAAAACTTGAGGTTACTAAGAAGATGGAGCCAGGTTCTTCACTGAGGTGCACAGGCTTAGAACAAGGTACAGTGACCAGAAGTTGAAAGAGGAGAGGCTTCCAAAGGATATAAGAAAAAAAAAAAAGGTTTTTCTATGGGGATAATTAAGCTTTGGAACAAGTTTCCCAGAGAGGTTGTAGATTTTTTTTGTCTTTGGAGGTTTGATCAGGACGTTGAACTAGATGGCCATCGGAGGACCTTTCCAACCTGAATAATTCTGTCATTCTAGGAGGAATAGAAAGTAATCAGTGCCAGCCAACACTAAGCAAACAAACAAAACAAGCAAAAAAGAAAAAAAACAACCCCCAAACCTGCTTCCATTCAGACGTTTTTGCCAAACTCAAATAATAGTTCAGTGGAATATGCTGTGTGTTTATAGCATACGAATACACCATGCTTTTACAACTTAAATGTTTTGTTAAAGTTATTGGTTTACACAAACTATTATTTGATAATGGAGTGGGGGAGGAACATGAGAGAGAAACACATGCATTCCCATTTTTAGAAACCATCAGGTTGATTCCCCACATTCCAGTGGGGAATGTGCAGATGTCAAAAATGTCAAAACCTTGAATGTTGCTGTAAAATTTAGTTATTGTTCTGCAGTTTCCAGTTTTCTTATTTAGGCTTGATAAGGAGACTAGTATTCTACTGCCGTTAATCCTTTCAGTATTATTATAGGAGTTCTGGTTTCCCTGATGATATCCAAGGGGATAAGATCAGAAAGTGAAACACTACTCTTGAGTCAATATTGAAGGAAAGAAGATGAAATCCCAAAGAAATAGATGTTAAAATTGAGGATCCAGAGAAAGGAAGGATGGGGAGGAGTAGGAGGGGGGATTTCTTGGAAGGAGTCCCATAACACGCACTCAAAAACAATGCGAGAGACAGAATGGGAGGCTTCTCCAGTTTTTGTCATTTCTTTAGAAATGAAATGTAGATCAGTGTTATTTTTTCATTTGTTGAGAAATTATGATTTGTCTAAATTGTGTCTGTGGTAAAGTTCACCTGTTTTTCAAGATAAAGTAACTCCTTCATGGGATGAAATTTTCCAGATATTAGCTTTCTCAATCTGGTCTTAACAGTTGTCCTTCAAATGCAGACAACTTAAGTCAATATAATTAACAACTTGCATTATATTCTGCATGTTCATTTTTTACAAACATATGCATATCAGGAGAAAGAATGTATTCCTGGAATAAACTTTACCAACTCTTGTTCTTTAAAAGAATAAATGATAATAAAAAAATTTCCCCTTACAGAGGTTGCAGTGTTCAATATTCAGTTCAACTACGCATCTGTTAAGGGGCATATGTTCTCTAGACTTTCATTTGGAATATTGAATTCAGGTTGCTTAGAGCATTACTGCTGTATTGAAATAGCTAGAAATTGGGAGTCAGGTATAAAATAGAAGATGCAAAAGTTTGATTAATTTTCTATTTTTCTGTGTGGTTCTGTTCCCTTAAGGTTTGGGTTTTAAAACTGTTGCCCACTATCAGGAGATATTAAGTATATTTTAAAGACGTGATTTTTTTTGTAACTGCATGAGTCTCAGAATCTGTACTTTTAGTATAAGCTACAAACATTGGCAATGTCATAAAAGTTTGGCTTCTAAATCCATGTCTTTGTGCTGCTTTATTTTCAAAGGAGCGGAACACTTTCTTGTATTTGGAAAATATGTCCTTTTATAAGGCAGTCAGGTACATGAATAAAAATAACCAATAGCCACGCAAGTATCAGGTTTAAAGCTACTTTTACCTATGTTAGCTACATTTGGGAGACATTTTTAATGAAAATTATATTTCCCAGTTCTTCAACTCTTTCCGCACATTGTCTGTCCTTTACACATCAAAAATGTTTCCATGTGACCCACTAATATATCTGAAATCATGAAAATGTGACTCACTAATATATCTGTGATAAATCTGAAATTATGAAAGAGCGCATACATAACTATATATTCGTTTGTGCCATTTATACTATTGCTGAATTTGACTATATTGCATTGCCTCTTTAATATTCCTTTGAAAAAAATCGTAAGCAAACTATTTATTTAGAATAATGTGCCATATTTTCTGTCTGGGTGTATACTTTGTGACATCTATTTCTATCTAGGATAGCTCATGCTTTCTGAACACCGGATTAAGTATAAATCCTGAGGCAGTCACTTTAAATATAACAGCAGATCAACATCTTTGTAATATGCTGTACATCTTGATACAGGATTTGATAATAAGGATAAATTCTACCTTTTATTAGTAGATGTAAAGCCTTTTATCAGGAATATTGGTATAGTCAGTTACAGGGTGCTTTTTGTTTGTTTTTCTCAGAAATTCTGTTGCTTCCAGTTTGGATGTATTAATAAATAGGTATAATTCTGCCTGCCAGTGACGTTTGCCTGACATGGCTATCTCAAAGAACTGAGTTGTGGCTTTAGTATGTGTGTGGTCTTTTGTATTGCCACTGGGCAAAGCTGTAGGAACTGAAGACTTACAGTATTTCTCCCTTTCCCATGTATTCCCTGCAGTTACTATTTGAATAGTAATTTTGTAAATCAGGAGTATCATGAAACGTTGCTCTTCATATAAGGAATGTCCATGTGCTCTCCTTTAAGTGTATTTAACTCTAAGAAAGGTGCTGAGTTTGGCAGCACTGGAGTCTGTCTGTGGGCAGAATCAGTAGGCACAAATAACGTTGTTGTACAGACAGTCGGTGCTAAGAGATTTTAATGCATGTGTCATTTGGTCTTAAAGACTGTTGAGAAGAGTTTTAGGCATCTCATGTAAGGAATGCTTTGAGGGAATGTTGGAATTAAGCTCAGGAAGCAAACCACATATGGTTGCAGAGAACAGCGATCCATCCTTAAATGACAAGTATTTGTTAAAAATCTGAAAAAAGGCTGAGAATGGAAAAGATATATCTGGACACTTCAGAGAGAAAGTATTTTCTGTTCTGTCTGCAGGCTACAAACTACCATGGCTTAGTGCTGGCTTTACTGAAAGAAGGTCAAAATAAGTCACACAAGAATTTCAATTCACGGGAAAGATATGGTTTTGAGTTCAGTTTAAAAATATGCACTTACTTGGCAGGGCTAGTTACCTTCCAAAAATTGGATTGTCCAGTTCTGATTCGTATCCTCTATGTGTGTGCTCCATGTTGTTTACAGACAGAATAGCAAGATAACACATCTTTCATTTAAATTACAGCAGTCTAGCCTTTGAACGGAATCAATCTGCCAGTTCTTGTTATCCAATCTCCCTTATTTGATGTGACTCAATAGCACGATACTGAAGACTGAAGGAGACTTAGAAGTTCTCATGCAAAGCCAGCAAACATCTACTGATCTGTACATTGTCTGACAACTAGCTGTGCACTCTACTGCTGCTGTATATGCCAAAGAGTACAATGGTCAGGCTGGTGCTTGAGCCCCCAAAAGTTAACTATTGTTTCTGCATGTGGTCCAGACCTGACAGTGCCCGTTGACTGCAGCCTTGTAGCAGTGTCCTGAACTCGGCGCTGAGTTTGCGTCCCTTATTTATCAGTAGGAGTTAAGTGCTCTTTTGTGTTTAAAGTAAATAGCTGATATAATCTTATGACTAGCATGTGCTTCTCAAGCATGAAAAATACTGGTGCGTATTGTCAATTGGCAGTGACTACTTCACACTGTATTGGAACATAATGTAACCTTGAAAGTGGACCCCATCAGATAGTATTCTCATCACTCACATAGTGATATCAGAGAAACTGCAAAACTTGAGCAGTGAGCATCTTCTGTTGCTTGCAACTAACTAGTGGCTTTTTAACTAAATGAATATACTTTACCCAATGTGTCACTTCAGTTAATTCTTCTGATTCTCATGTAACCAATTCTTCATCTTTCATCTACTGCTCAAAAAATCTTGTTCAAATGACAATAAAATTATACTGAAATGCATGTACACCAGAGGATGGAAAATAACTATAGTTATATGTTTAACCATAAAAACATAGATAAGGGAATATGATATTTTTTCTACTCTTTTAAAATGCTGTAATTCACAATTTTACAGAAAAAAGGCTTTGCTAATAAAAACGTGTTAGAGTATTGGCCTCTCATAAGACAAAAATCAGCCTGTTAACTCACAGCTTCTCAGTCTGTGGCACACAGTTAATGTGTTGCTCGCAAGTCAGAAACGAATCATTAAAACTGAGGCCAATGGAAACATCTGACGTTGCCCAAAGACCAGCATAAGCTGAAGACCACTGGCCTGAGTAGAAACAAAGTCTATAGGAGAAATTGTCAGGCATAATTTTTTTAAAGCATTTAAAAATTAGAAAAAAATTTGTTTTAAAACCTAGATGTGTAACATAACAAACAAAACATTCAGTGCATCTTTCTAACTGATAGAACAAGTAGTTAAGTTTCTTCGTGACAATGTATTATGGAGCCCATGTATTTCTCTAACACAGATATTATTTTAATTTTTCAACTTTTACATCAAAGGGTTCTGCTGCAACAGTGAAGATACCACTGAGAACATTAGCGTAGACAGTATGGACCTGAAATAGGATGCAAAGTGTGAGGGAGTTCAGAGTCTGTGAGACAAAGTAACATTTTCCTATGGTAAGACCAGTAAGTTCTTGGCTTTACCTGGACAGCTCTGGTTGGATTATTTTTGGTATTTTGCTTGAAATGTTTGCAGCAGCAGAGGCTGAGTCCGTGATGTGTAAAGTCTTTCAGCCTTAACACTTTTCAGTTTAATCTGGCAGAAAGTCTAGAATATAGCTGGTCAGGGAGCTTGAGGTAGCTACATTTTCACAAAGCCCTTGCCTGCAAGAGAGTATTTGAGCAAAAGCCCATTTCCTGAACATTTATCTGGTAAATACCTTGAGAAACACAACAGAAAATTAATAGCGATCAATAAAGTTATTAGACTAAACTGTAGCACCCTGAAGCTGCTTGGCTGCTCTGTGATACAGCCTGCGAGGGGAGTCACTGTGTTTTAATTATATGTGTTGTCTTCTAATTTCATTATCTGTTTTCACTTTCCAGGGAGTCCATGTGCCAGGCATTACTTTGGGAGGCATTAGGAGTTAATCAAGGTTTTGAAAATGATTGCGCCATATGTATCTCATGTACATGGTATTTCTTAAGGGAACAAAGACTATATCTAGGTGGTCTTTGTGGACTGTAGTAAAGAGCAAACTCTAGCCCCCAGGCCGCTTGGGTAGGAGTCGACCCTTGTCGATGCTGCCCAGAGCAGGCTGACCACACTCACTTGGCATAGCAGTTTATGTGGGTCCCCTTGGCTTCCATATAACATCTCTGAGCCATAATTACTTTTTTCGTTGTTTTGGAGGGTCCTTAAGTTCAGAGGGATTTTTGTTGCTGTTGTTTTTTGAGTATATTTTGGTTTTTAAATAGTCAAAGGGTGCGTTTCAGCCCCCTGGAAAGGTGTTTGCAGAGTGTAATGCTGTGGGTGCCCGTTGCATGCTCTGGGAGGTAGCAGAAGGGCTTCATCAGTGCCAGACCAGCTGGGATACGCTGGAGACGAACTTGTGGCGTTTTGTGTTTGCACTGTTAGAAGCAGGCTGTTGAGTGAACTGTCTTGTCAGCTGTGTCTGGGTTTCCTCATGCATTCAGTTTGGATGAGGAAGAGACCAACAGGCCTGAACTGACAACACAGAAACACCCTTGCCTTAGAGTCGTACAGCTGCTCTGATAAATGATAGCATGTACTTTGTCTAGATTGTAGTGTTTGCATAATGATGAAAAAATGTTTTATGAACATATGTTGTGGGGTAAACTTAGGAAGGACTGCAGGCGACCTGATGTAAACATCTAAAAAAAATTGGAATTGAGAATTAATCACACAAATATGCTGTGACAGGCAAAAATGTTTAGAGAAGTCAACAAAAGCTATTAAGGGCATTGGTCAGATCATCTAAAAATCACCAGACAGCTTTAATGAGGAGCTAAAATGTAACAGAGAATTTAAGAAAAAGACTTTGGGGTAGGAAAAATACTGTCTTTGTGTTTTAGCAGAATGACTAATGTGGTAGTTAGGTCAGTAGGTTTTGAAAGCAAATTAGCATGTTTGAAATGAAAAATATAATAGCAGCAGTGGGACCAACATTGGCTGCCAGGTAACTAATTTTCAAAGTCCGATAATTTTGACCATGGAAGAGCAAAAGAAAGTCAAGCTTAACAAAAGGAAACTGAGTTTTAAGGCTTTGGGAGGGTGAAAGACTTAAAAAGCTCAACTTGATATTTAGGGCGAGTAAAACTACAGATACTGTGACTGTAGGGACTGAAACATACTACACACAGGGATGTATAGATGCAATGCTTAAGCTAGGAGGCAAAATCCTGTAATCCTCACTAAACAAAAATCCTATTGAAGTCGGTAGAAGATTTGGGTGAACAAGGAATGTATAACTGGGCAATTAGAGACAAACTTGCAGCCTGACCTTGACTGGGCCTTTGTGCCTGTGATTAGCTGTACCCATAGCATCTGGGCACACTTGTTTAAAGGCACAGTCAATTTTAATGACATCACACACAAAAAATACAATTATGCCATAGTTAAAGTTCTCATTGATCCAAATGACAAATGGGAATAAATGCAGAGAGACATATTAAGGCTCTGCTTTTAAAATCTGAGTCTTTTGGAACAGCAAAATTCTGCATTCTTTGTTCCTTTCCTTCTCAGGGAAAACAGGAATTTAATAGATACTGTTCTAGTTTTGTCCCTAATAATATAGGGTGACAGTTATGTAACTTCTCAGAAATGTAAGACAGTAAGGGAGATTATTGTGTGGGATGTCAGAAATAACCTCCAAGTAAATTAATAAAAATATATATAACAGCATCTGCCATATATGTTTATAAAGCTACATTAATAATTGCTCTCCAAATTGTTTTAAAACTATTTAAATATGAAACAAAATGTTCTTAAGGTTCATTCATTTTGCGATCCTAGTTCAAATAAAAATTGAAAATAAACAAAACACTTTCTTTTGAAACAAACTTTAATTCAGCATACCAGACATGTCATTCTCACTGCCAGTTACTCTAATGGGACATGTGTTCCCTGTGTCTGAATCTACTTTGTTTGAAAAGAGCTGCTGTCTCAAAGCATTGAGGAAATCGCAGTTCTCGGTAAAAAAAATGCTAGAAACGTGTGCGGGAACAGACAGAAGTTGTTTCATGGTCTGATCCTATAAATGGTAACCTCAGGGATTACAATGGGCTCTTGGTATTAACAAATGTATGTCCAAAATTCCAATTTCCAGGACTGCGATCCTGCAAAGATGTGTGTGTTCTTCATGGTACACACAATAAGGTGCTGGGGAAAAAAGTCAAAGGCATCCTTCTACTACATTAGTTTTGTGTGCACATAACTCCATCATGGTTTTATATGCAAATTATTATAAATACTCTCTGCAGATTGACTTGAAAAAGCGCTTCCTTAAGGGTTGCTGGCAGTGCTACAGAATTTGAAATTTCTCTTCTGCATAAATTCTCCTGCTTTGACGCTTTCTTCTGCTAAAATCTCAAAAACCTCTGGAACTTTTTATTTTGAGGAAACTGACTAATACGATAGGATCGATTTTATTCGGAAAGTCTAGAGCCCTTTACTTTGATTTAATTTGTAGTAGAATCTGTCATCTCGAGATGTGTGCCTTTGCTTCTGAGGAATAAAATCTCAGGGTGCTCTGAGACTGGGTGGTAGGTTGCACTATCCTGGTACTAACCAACTTTTACTCCTTTATCCCTTTCCTCCCTCACCCCCATTTTCCCCTGACAAACCTGATACCTGGATTTGTTCACTTAAGGTTTTTCTGTTCAAGACTCTGTGACCAGGTGAATACAAAATGCAGTGATACAAACCATTTTTTTCATAAAATAATTGCTTATTTCTAAGAGCAGATAAAAAGCTCAACATGGGAAAACGTTTCAATATAACAGTAAGATTGATGTATGTGCTTAGCTTAATTTTAAACATCTTCTTTACATCATTCCACAGACTTTGAATAACTAGAACCTCTCTTCCACTTTTTTCTGCTCTCTGTATGCCCCCTTTTAATATTTATAACCCCTATAAATCAGTTTTCTTTTTCATTAGTTTCTGGGCCTGGATAAGAATGCAGGCAACTCGGCAAGGTGGTATAGGACAAGTTTCAACTAATGGCGCTATCATGGATTTCATGATGCAGTATTATAACTTCCATCAGAGATTATACATATTCTTGCAATCCAGTGGAATTTGATAGCTTAGGGCATACTTTGTAAATCTGTTCTTGCAAAAACTTAATTTTGCAGTCAGGCCTTCTTCAAAAAGTCTTCTGATAACATACTGTGTTCAGCACTGGATTACTGTGTGTCCTGTCAGTATAAATTAGGATCTAGTTTAATACTGCTGATGTTCCCTGACCCTTTTTAAGTAACATTACAGTACAATACACTATTCAGAATAATTTAAGCCAAAAATAATGGGCAATGTATACTTCTCCTGATTTGGTTGCTTGAAAGGGAATTGTGACCAAGTCTCAATCTAGTGCTTGGATTTGCTGTTCTCAAGGATTCTTTTGCCTTTCCCCATCTCTCATGCCTTGCTGACAAATCTTGTAATACCTGTCAGGTTTTACATGGTACAATAAGCTTTCTCCTCCAGTGATGCACAAGCATTACTTCTCCTTTTGTGATCAAGAACCCCTGTTGTTTTTTACTTTTTCCTCCCCACAGTTCAGAAGGGAAGTGACAGCTCCACAGAACTACTGATCTTTTATATCGTAGTTTGCAATGAAGTTAGCCTATCAGGGAAAGCAAAGGTGTGCCTTACATCATTTTACCCTTTCAGTAGAGAGGAATCCCTCAGCTGCTGATTGCAGTACCTGAAACTGTGCAGCTGGTACAGGCTATTCAAGCATAGGGAGAATAAAATAGTATTCTTCCATGCCACACTATTCCATAGTTCTCAAATATTGATCTGTTAACTGTATTTTCTTGGATTTAAATAATATGCTCTTAATGGAACATTATAGCTTTGTGTGTGGTTAAAGGGTTTTGTTGTCTTTTGTTTTTAGAATGTTTTCAATATAATGTTGTGCTTAAAGGCTGGAAAATAAATCTTCTTCTCTTTGTACTGTTCTAATCCATTTGGAATTTGGGGATTAAGATTGGATAGTGCTTTTCTCTGTTGTCTGGCTATTTTTTCCTGCAGCATGAAACAGCAAGGAAAAAAAGTATTACAGGCTCAATGTCTAAACAAGTGTTTTTGTTTCTGTGTAACTTCTCTACAACAGATGTCAAATAGTGATCCAAATAATGTTCCACACAGAATTTAGGATGGAACAAATTTCAAACCCAGATTATCAGGGTGAGAACAAGTGGGCAGTGGGTAGCAGGTCCTTTGCATTGTGTGCCTACTTTAGCCTAATGAAATTCAGATGATATCTTCCTTTGCCTACGTTGGCAAAGAATCTTTACATTAAATATTTGGGTAATACTTCGACAACAAAACCAAAAGCTTCTTCTGGTACTTTGTTTATTAATGAAATCTTACAATTTAATACCTTAGTTACCAAAGGCTTAGCTGTGTGATGCGTTAGTCTGGAGTGTTACTTTGAGTTACCAAATATACTTTTTTTAATGACTTGTGTAAAATGAACTGAAGAAATGTGATGCTAAATAAAATAATCAGATAATAATGTAATTTTAATGGCATACATTTAGAAACTCTAAAGTTTAATGAAACGCACAGGTGTCTAAGGGCCTTGATGTTTCCTTTTTCATATCTACAAAACTTGTTTGTAATGATTTAAAACTAAGATTTTGCAACTGGAATTGCTGTGTTATAACTTGCTCATTATTCTTCAGCTTTTTGTTGAGTTTTAAGTAGTGTATTGTGTTTATAGCTAGAATATCTGTTGGAATAGGCAATGTGACTAGGTAGGTGGTCTTCTAATTAATATTTCTGTACAGATCTGTAAACTGTGCAAGGCTTGTTTAACAATACAGAAATCATGTCCTATTAGATTAAGACATTTGTTTAGGAATAAGGTTCAACTTTCTCTTTGAAATCTAATTGATCTTGTTTCATGGCCTGTGAAATTATTTATTTTAAGAACTGTTTTAAAAGTATAATTAATTAAAAAAAATTCTGTGACCTGTTGCTAAATATTTAGACCATGGATTAATTACATTTGCTCAGGGCTTCAAATAGTGATTTAAAAATTTGGTTACTTAGCAGCAAGAGAGATTATACAACAATGATAAGAGGTGACATGTTCTTGTAATCCTTCTGTCTTATAAATGACCACATTGTTAAAAATTCAAGAATAAACAAGACAGTTGAACTGAAAACTAAATACTCTTATCACAGTGAGAACACCCCATATACTGTAGCCTATGTGTTCTGCGTAACTCGGAAATGTTCTTAAGAATCTGCAATTTCTTATCACAGCTCTTAGTGAAACCTTTTTGTATGTACTATTGACCCATAGAATAGAAAACATTGCATTAAAACCATACCTACTGCCTTTTTGAAGCCTATCACTTGATACATGGCCAGAACTCTTAATTCTCACTAATGAATTAGGGTCTAGGATGTCTTCGCATATACATGTACTGCACTCAAGCAGTATCTCAGAATGGGCTGTCATTCAGATTAAAATAAAGGGGTTATCCTTTACCTTACCAGTTAGTAAATCTCTACTTAATAGAGAGAAGCTTTTTTAATTCTCACTGCCAGGGTTACACCTGCTGAAGCAATGACAGCTAATTGCAGTTTTGCCATGTTAATAGTTTTCTTCAAAAACTGTCTCCATATTTGTTTGCTTTTACTGAGGAAGCTAATGGTAGTTGCTAGTAAAAGTAATGATGTTACCAATGAAAGCTCAGTAAAGACTGAAAATAAACAATATTCTTATAAAGGCCTGGTGGTTTATTCTTGTGTGCTGATTTTAATGAGATACGTCTGACTGTTGGAAGGAAAACAGAAGGTTGCAGGGTATTTTGAAAAACCAGCAATATTCAAACCATTAAAAAAATTGCTTAACTGGCATTGTATCTTTTTCTGAGAGAGTAAGATCTTATAACCAGAATTTTTGTTGGAGGTCAGTTTCTGAGAATTTAAGAAATGTATCCAAGAAATTTCAGAATTGCATGCTTCACTTTCCTCCTTAATGTTGCTTAAAAGTCTTCAAAATGAACATATTGTTTTTATAATGTATCGAATTCTACAGAACTGCCATGTGGCATCAACCCAGATGCCTTGTAGTCGGGGCACGCGCAGTTGGCACCAGAACCTCGCAGGCTGCAGCGGTTGTGTTGCAGAGGGCACTGGCGTTCTCATGCTGCTGGCTGTCTCCTTTCCAGCAGATCGCAGTCAGCCACCTTGATAACCCAGCAATTGTCGCAATGTTGTCCTTTATTTTTACTTTACAAATGGTTTTTACTTACAAACGGTTAACTCTTTCTTCTGGTTGAGCACCCAATCACGGTGATCCTCGCATTTGTCACCACTGATCACTGTATCTCAGGATGGCCAAGAAAATAATACACAAATCCCATCTGGTATAGATTGCATTGCCTGGTGTCTCCAAGATTTAATCAGATGTAAGCCTTTCGGCAGCAATAATCCAAATCCTTATTGATTCCCACTCTATTTGTAATGCTAGCTGGAAGCTTCAGTATGAGTCTTTGAATCAATTCAAGAATCCAGATGCAGCTGCACTTAAGCAGCAAATGGTTATCCCACAAATTTCCATGACTGCTGTACAGCGTTTGACCTTTAATTTGTAGGCTCATCTAGTGCAAGCTCCTGAATAGTGAATCGAGTCTATTGATAAAGGGCTTGACTTTCATAATTTATTTTGCAATTATGACTTGCTGTATTCTTAGAAATAGTCTGCAGGGTTTTATGACCACAAGTTGAAGACTACTGCTGTGGAACAATGCAAATTTCAAAGATCGGGCTCAAGTGCATGCAAACAATATAATCTAGTTGTGAAATTGCTTCAAAAAAGGGTCTGGCTAAGGTGCTACTAACCTCTTTCTCAAAACCGCTTTCCATCAGTCAGGAATGGTGTTTATTGACACCTTTTCCTGTTTCTATGCACACATGTATGCATGTCTACATCATATGGATTTCCCTTATGGCACTGTGTCATTACCATCTCTGATTGTATCAGATACCATGTCACCTACAGCAATGTCTTAATTGCCCAGGCTCACAAAAACCTGGGAGAACTGGCCACCCCAAGACAAGCTTCTAAAGAAACCAGGCAGCAGAGCAGGGAGTTGCTCTAGAAAGGGAGGAATGATTTCTCTCTCTCTCTCTCTCTCTCTCTCTCTCTCTCTCTGCTTCCCAGGGAAATCAGACTCAGATCAAAAAAGGGTATTTTCATAAGTAATTCCCACTGAATGTATGAAAATACTGGCATTTTATTAGGGAACGTTGAGAACCATTCAGGAATGCAGGTACTTTGAGGAATAATCACCAGCCAAGAAGTGTGTTTCAGAACCTCGGTAGCAGCTAAATGTTTGACTGAAGGACCAAACAGAAGTGCCTTTGTGCAAATCTATAATCTTAGATATGTTTTTCAGCATTTTCTAGGAGTATCTAAATAAAATATTACCTGAAAAGTGCTCATTTGCATAAAAATTGGATTTCCCTTAAAATGGAAATTTTACACTACCTACCTCAGCTTAAATACTTGTACTTATAAACAGGAGAGTAATATTAAGTAATGTAAGCCTAGGATGATTTTCTAGCAGTTTATGCATCTGCCTCACCAAAAATGTTCCAGGCAAAAGAAAAAAATGTGATGTATAATATAGAAGTGAAACTTCTGCAGTCTTAAGCTTATCCTTATAGCCAATGTCTTTTTCTTCCTTTTTAACAAATTCTCTTTCAAACCTCTCCTCAAACTCTTTTTTTTCCTCTTGTCTATCTGCTTTGTACATCATTCCCCTCCCTCCCCCCTTAATTTGTTTTCTTTGCCTGGTGTTTTTCTTGGTATTTAAAATGCCAGAATGAATAGAGATCACTTAAAGCATAATGTAGTTCAGACCCTTTTTATTTATTTTATATTTTCATTGTTACTTGTTATGTTTGCCTGATGTGCTTTGTAAACTCTTTGGAACAGAGACTGATTCTAATCTCTCTGCTGTTCTCATGATGTTTTGATTTAGTTCAAATTAACTGCAGTGGTCTTACTTATTTACTTATTTAAAGTAACGTGAAATAAAAAATTATGCTCACTGTTACCGTTTCAGTTCTGTAAGGCACTGTTTTGTTGCTATATTGAATGGTAACTTAAAAGTTTGCAACTGCAGACAGTCATTCAATTTTACTAGTGATAAATTGGTACATATGAGATAAAAATCAGGGCTATTCTAGCGTGATTTTAGAGGTGGATAAAAAAGTTGAATCTTTTATTAACTACGGCTAAGATATTTAATTAGGATATTTTCTTTTTTTTACTGGCATCAACGTCCAAGAAAACTAGTGCTGAAATACATGAAAATTGCAATAAAATATTATGCAAGTGAAGTGTTTATAGATACTTTTCCTTTTCAATATTTCCATTTGCTTGCACACTGTTTGTTTCAACATTAGAATTTAACTACTTGGTTTTTAATACGTTTCAGTCAATCAATAAATACAGAATACAAATCTATTAAAATGGAGGGGTTTATAGACAGCATTTTCTTATTAAGAATTGTCAACAAAATCCTTGAAAATGAAATGAGCTGACAACTATAATCGGAGCAGATGTGTAAAGTACCGTTGTAGCACATTGCACCATCAATTATGTGTCAAGCATGCTGCCAAATATTAAGTGTTCTGACCTTTGTTATTAATAATAGAGGCAGACACTGGGGACATGTGAAAGACAAATAATGTCATGCATGGAAAATCTATTATAGATTTGATTTTGTTAGTGGATATAGAGCCTATTTGGTATCCTGCCCCTCCACTTACAAGCTATAATTTTATGAAAAACTGGACATACCGTGTACTGGAAACCCACATTGTGAAAAACATACTTTGACAGAATAAAATGTTCCTAAGTTAAATAAATACTAGTCAGAGAGAGAGCTTGTCATCAAGATTTACTACTTTATATGTGTATTTGTCATTTCCCCTGTTCCTCAGGAAATAATGTAGAAGAAGGGAAATGAAGCAAGCTTGTCTTTACTGTGTTCTCCATTCATTCTTGTATTTTTAAGTTGTTATTTTGATCAATATCATGTATCATCTTGTAGAGATTGGCTAGTCAAAGGTTTCCTCAACGTCTTTCTCCAAAGTATAGCTTCTAGCATTTTTAGGTGATCGTGCAGGACAACATTGGTAATATGTAAAAATGACAAAACCAGTAGAACGACCACCCAAAGAACAGCAATAAATCCTTATGAAGCGAGTGATCATGTTTAAAAACAACAGAAAAAACACAAACCCCAACCCCTTAATTGACTTAGAAGAGTAAAGAAAATAGAAAACATGGGACAGAGAAAACTCCTTCCTCTACAGGCACTGACAGCCCTGATTTTCTGCTTCCTTCTCGATGTAGAACATAGATCCCTGAATGTGTTTCCAGTAAAGCATTAAGCAGTTGGTCCAGTATTCCATGTGGAGTGCACTGCAACTGATTCATATGAAAATCAATGGACTGTTCACATTTGTCAATATTATATATCTTTCAAACAATAGATCAATTATTTAGTTGTTTGGGTTTTTTAAACTTAAGATTACGTTTGGGAATAACTAGCTCGGTGACAGTAACTGCACCTACAAACAGTATTTCTTTCTAAATTTTGCTAATCTGGGCTTGCATGAAAAAATTAGACCTCCAATTTGTAGTACATTTTTGTTGATGCTGCTTACTTTCTGTCTTGTCATAAATCCTAAATAGCTGTTGAAGTCTGGATTTCCATTGCAAAACCATTTTGAGGTTTTAATTTTTTTTTCAGTGTCCTACAGTAAAAGCCAATGCACAATTAAGAAAGAGCAAAGAATTTGGAATAAAAGGTAGGGACTGAGTCAGTATATTTTTGTGAAATTAACCAAAATTTGGATAAAATAAAAAATGTTGCCAGACAACTGTTATATTTACAGAAGCTGTTGCATTCCTCTCTTAAAAAATTAGAAACTCTTTTTAACAATCCTTAATGGTCTGATGCTTTTACTGTATGCAGGGCACACTTTTTCTAATCAACCAGAACTTAAGATTTAGTTTGATGTTCATGTCAATAATAAAGTGACTGTTGTACATAATTAAATCACTCCACAAGCTCCTTACACTTATGTTCCTTTAAACTGTTTGACACAGATGAGAGTAATTTGCTGCAGTTCAAAAATACATGCCTTTTGTTAGACTTACAGTGAATATACTAGGAAGAGATAATTGATCTGTGTGTCAAGGTAATATTGGAAACATTGAAAAATCAACATTTCCCCCCCCCACCCTTATTCTGGGCACTTCATGTACTCTATTTGGTATACATGTATCAATTTCCTTCTCCCTTTCTGGCTAAATTGGAAGAGGGGAGACAATAAAAGCCCTCTAGTGATCCAAGCTGGTTTTCCACAGTGTGTTTCTAAGTTTGAATTGAAGCCATCTTTACAAGCAAATGGCTTTATTAAACTAAGCACAAAATAATTCAGATGCAATAATGATTTTTTTTTTTTTTTTAAAAAAGTAATTTAATATATCTGCTCCAGAAATTGTTTTCCTTTTGTTCATACTAAGTGACCACTTCATGTTGCAGGGCAGTATTATTCTCTATCCTTCACATGGCATTCTAGCCCATAGAACATACAGGAAGAAATGCATTTGAAAGCAATATTTTATTAAATTATATACAATACTTTATTAAAGCCACTAATTTCTTCATGTTTTGGCTTTTATTCATACGTACTTTATACGTTTATACCAAATCTGCTGTCCAGCTGGAAAGACATGACTTGATTTCCTGACCAAAGAGGATTTCATCAACACAGATTATTTCTAACAAATATAACTTCTTTCCTGCTCTGTATGCTGGCTTCTTATCAGCTAAGTAATTTTGAGTTTCAGTGCTTATTTTTCTGATGATCCTGGCCTGTACCTTGAATACTTGAAACAACAGTAGCCAACGTTTTGTCTACAGTGGGCTGCACAGGGTTTTAAGTGATTCATCAAAGCTTGGTGAACCTTGGATTCTCTTGCCATGTCACCCCCATGATCTGCTATGACCTCCTAGGATCAGCTACTAGATGACCAAACAGTTTCCATTCCTGTGCCTTTTACGTAATGGACTGGCATCCAGCCTTATGACAGGATATACAAGCTGCTTCCATGCCATGACCTCCGGTGCCACACGTATTCCCATCACGTGGCAGGCACGCATCTGCGACACTGGCATTTACTGTGCTGGTACAACGACCTGCATCCCGTTACTCAAGGGGCACGTGCTGCAGCTCCCTCAGGAAACCGCCTGGCAGGAATGAGGCTGTTGTAAACCCTGTTCTTTTCACCACTTGAGAGAGATGAAAGCAAGCAGACAGTGGCCGAATTAGTTGTTTGTTCAGCCTGGATTTTTGTCTGTGACCCAGTGATTGAGAACCTGTGTGGCATCCTGCAAGGAGAGCAAGGGGGTGGTGGGGAGCGAGATGCTCTGTGTTGCCAACTAATTTGAAGGCAAGACCCCAAGATACTGCTTGCTGGGTAGCCTCGGTCAGAGATGGTTCTTCCTGTGGAGGCAAGGAAAGAGGTGAAGTCCTGAATAAGCACATTTCTGAGACTGATAGCTTGATTCTTGAAATCTCTCAGGACAAAGTAGTCTGTCATGACACTGTGGTTAGCGAGGCTTTAGTGGAAACATTTTTCTTTACTCCATAACACTTGAACGTATAAATTGACTTTGAAATCTGTATTAGCTTTGGCTTCTGTAGTTGCAGAAATGAGGTCTGTGAATCTGCCTTACCAAGGCTTTTCTCCTGGATTTGGTACCTGGTAAGAAAGTGGATGCAACAGCGCGTGCGATTTTATACCCTTTTAGTTGTTTGTGAGACAAGGAGCAGTTTTGGTTCAGGTCAGCTAATTCAGAACCAGTCATTTTACTTGTGTAGTGTTCAAAATAACTTAACTGAAAGAATTTCTTTTTTGTTAATAGTGGAGTTTGATAAGAAACCTTAAATTTCAATTTCTGTAGTTCCATATTTCTGATTTTGGACACACATCTTACACTGTTACAGCCTGGTGTTTCTTGGCCCAGGGCAACAGTTTAGTAGTAACCTGTGCCGAGTCTGCAGCCAGTTGCTAGACGCTTTTTACAAAGTGTACCTCTATATTTCACGTCTCATACTGCCATCTAAGGGCCACGTAGGCTGAGAAGGTGGCTAAAGGTTCTTCAATACTTGTCATTCTCCTTATTGCCCTTCCCTTTGGGAAGTCAGCAATTCATGGATGAGAGAGGGTGGGCAGGGAATAACAGCAGTCCTTTAATGCAGTGTGTTGTTTCATCTAAGAGAATAGAGGAATCTTCCAGATAAGTGAGAAATTAGAATGTAAATCTGAGTCTTTTAGTCTTTTAGGAAAATGTAAATGCGATGAGTTTGCGTAAAAGCCAGCAAATAAGAAAATGCAATGACAGGACTGGAGGCTACTCTTGAAACAGTAATTTAAGGAGTGTAGTGCTTAGAGCCCAGAACAGTTTCATTTGCAACTGTTAGCAGTGAGGGAGTGTGCAGTTCAGATTCCTGAAGGTACCAAAGTCCTTAACTCCTACTGATTTAAGGATTAGTCCTTTATAATACAATTTGCTTGTTAAGATTTTTCCCTTAAAAGGTAAAAAATAACATGAATTAGTTTCTTCTTTTTTCTAGTTTCACCATTTTTGCATTTCTGGGTGTTTCGTTTTTCCTGGACTAAGGGAAAATGGGCAAAAATTTGGTGTTACTTTAAATTTATGTGATATTAAATAACATGAACATAATTTAAGTATTTTGGGGTTTAAGCATGCTAAATTTCATCATGAAAACTTACTTCCAGGATAAAAATGCACTATTTTTTTTTTAATCTGCAAACTCTACTTGTATAGGCCTAATTTTATAGCTCCTTTCTCACACAGATGTTTTGAACTACAAATATGATAAACAATTAGTGGCAGAAGCAATACATTTCAGTATGTGTCAATATAGTACTGTTGGCATTGACTGATAAGAACAGTTTTTGTAACGAGGACCCCTTTGAACACTATTTTACAATGTTTGAATTGGTTTTCAGGCTACTTTTCAGCAAACCTTGTGTAATAAAGAAAGTAATTAATTGCATGTTACTTTGACAGGCTCATGCAAGTAAAGACCTGGAAGAGCAGTTGCGGTCTGTGTCCAGTGTGGATGAACTTATGACAGTACTTTACCCAGAATACTGGAAAATGTTCAAATGTCAATTGAGGAAAGGAGGTTGGCAACACAACAGGGAACACTCCAGCTTTGACACAAGATCAGATGATTCACTGAAATTTGCTGCAGCACACTATAATGCAGAGATCCTGAAAAGTAAGTACAGGACACAAAACATGTTCTAACATACAATAAATTAAAATTCGAAGGCTTGTCAGTTGTGTCAAAAATATTTTAAAAACTAAGCATCATCAGTAAACCACCCTCAGCAGTTTGATTTGATGTAATGGCTATAAAATAAAATCTTTGGCAGTCAACCTTTCATAATGAAATAAATCACTCTGCAGAGGTATTTTTGGTACAGCTATTGTAAGAAAGGTATAGACTGCTTTCTCAGCTCAGTAGATATAGGAAGTTAAATGTTAGTCTTCAGGTATAAGGAATCCTGCTTTGCAGGGGCTGTAACGGTTTTGCAGAAAGCAAAGAGGGCACTAATAGTTGGATTCATTGAACTCTTTCTGCTCATTTTCTGCAATTACGTCATGGCTGGTAATGCTTTCTTCTCTTATGTGTTACTACTTTAGGAGGCCAAATAATCCACTTGTAGCTTTTTCCTGTTACAAGAGGGCAGTCGTCATGATGTTATGCTCAAACCAGAAAAAAAGAGCTTTCAAAGAAATATGTCAATACCCCCTGGTGTTTCAGATGGCCTAGATAAAAATATAATTAGCTTACAGTTTAAGCAAGTGCTTGCAGGCAGAGAAACACAGGATTCATAGCAGGAGGTGTATTTTTTGACATGATATTGGAGATCATGTACCTTAATGGAGACTTTAAGGTACACATTAGGTGGAATTTCCATTTTTGCTGAATAGCCTACCAAAAAACTGGCTCCAAGAGAGAATAAAGGGGCCTGTACTGCTGCATGGCTGTTTAGTGTAAGATTGTATTTGGCAAAAGGCTGTATAACGTGATGTAAAATGTTTGCCCAAATTTGCGTGGTTAATCTGGGCACAAATATCACCTTTCAGATTAAATCATATTGTGTTTATAATTGCTGAATAATAACCTTTTGCTTTAAATTATACGCTGGTAGTTACATAAATATGTATTCAAATTAATTTCACATTAAGTTTATAGGCATCAAATTTAATGTTGTTAATATATAGTATCCAAGTGAAGTACTGTGTGGGACCAGTTAAAATTAATTTGCGGAGATGTGCAGTACTTCTTTAGACTTCACTTAAGGTGAGGCTCACCCCAGGCATAAGAGAAAGGACAGGTACAGCTTTAGCTGTGAATGCCGTAAGATGTGCCCAACCTTGTTAGGTTCCCTCTTAGCTCCGCGGTAACTTTTCTTCTGCTCCATGATAATATGTCACATCCCTATGAAGAAGAAAAATTAGCTAGAAGTTAAGACAGAGAGATGTGTATTTCACTGAATAAAGGGTGTAACTCTAGCAATGCATGTTCTGGTTCTAAACTTTAAAAAAAAAATCCTACTAATTTACCGCAGGAGAGTATTGTTTTTAAACAGTTACTTTATAACACATGAAATTCCCTATAACTTGGCAGGTATTGATACTGAATGGAGAAAAACTCAGTGCATGCCACGTGAAGTGTGTGTGGATGTGGGAAAAGAGTTTGGAGCAACTACAAACACCTTCTTTAAACCCCCATGTGTATCCATCTACAGATGTGGAGGTTGCTGCAATAGTGAAGGACTCCAGTGTATGAATATCAGCACAAATTACATCAGCAAGACAGTAAGTTCTCACTCTTATTACAGTCCAAGTGCTCCTTGCAAATCCATTTATGATCATGCATATTTTAAACCTTCTTATTGCTACTATGAGGAAGGAAAAAAAATCAATTCCAGAATACATAGGAAAAACAGCTGAAGAGACTACTACCTGGAAGAAAATGTTTAACAATTTTTCACTCTTTTCCCCCAACTATATTCTTTTTCTTTCTTTCTTTTTTTAATTTTTTTTTAGGGGGAAAAAACCAAATTATGATGTCCCATTCTCAGTTTTGAGCTCATCGATGAAACTTAATTATCTCTTTTTTTTTTTGCATCTACCATTTGCCTGCTGTATGAGGCAAGCACTCTCTGGAAAACTAGCCTGTAATTTTATTTGTGAAGACTGTTTTAGGACATGTGCGGACAGGATAGACATTGCCAATAGGCAACATAGCCTTTTAAGAACTGAACTTTACTGTATTAAAAGGTATTAGTATAATGTACCTATTTGTTTTGTTTCAATGCATCTTCCTCAGGTATATGTGTGGTTTTTATTCTTCAAGTTCAGGGCTAGTGATCAGGTAGGAGTATGCAGAGATTATGCATTCAGCCTGTGAGCTGCCTTTAAAGGAAAAGCATACGTGCATTATTCTATTTTAAGTGGCTATAACAATTATCACATTATCTTACAACAACATTTCCCTCAAAAATCGTGTACAAATAGTCATGCTTCAAAATGTTTGCTAGGGTATTTTGCTTTTGTTACAGTATTTGGTAGGGTTTTTGTTGATTGTGGGCTTTTTTGCTTTTTATTTCATCTTTCTGATTCTTTGAAGAAAACTAATTTTAGTGTAAATCTTGCTTCCTTTTCCAACTAGATTCATCTAGCGGAAGATGCACAACTGCAAAGCCAACTATAAAATCATAGCTCATGGAAATGTCATTCCTTTATCATGAAACTTCTTAGTGCTCTGAGCCTTCCTGAGAGGGAATTAGGAAAAGGGGAAGTAAAGAAAACAGAAAAACCCTCTTTTTTTAAAAATACATTTTCTGTCCTCATTTCTCACCAAATCTGTCTGTCTGAAATGGTATATTCCACCACGAATTTTCAATCCTAAGTGTGAGCTAGGTAGACAGCCACAAAGCACAGGAATAATGTAACTCAAATAGCTTAAATGAAAACTACAGCACTGATTTTGTTCACGCCCATAGTTACTCCCACAAACAGCTGTCCTAATTTCAGTTGCTTGAAAGATGCAAATATAATTTTCATGTCACAAACTAAGAAATAAGACCTTTTTTGTGTGTGTTTGTGTGTGCATGTATTTATAAAGTTTAGCTTACTTGTATAAAGGATGACCTAGTTACAGAGGGAGTTGTTGCACTTAGCACAGATTTTCTGGTCTTTGAGCACCATGTCAGTTTGGGGTAAATAATCCCTTTCTATTAATCATTCTATTCATATCTATTGAGTGAAGTAATTTTTTTGCCTAGTAGGAAATGTTTAGACTAGTACTGAGTTTCTTTTTTAAGTTCTTGATGTCGTTGGTGATGATATGATATAGGAGTAGTTACAGATTTGAGAGACTCTGAAAAGCAAAATGTTAAAGGACTTACCAGAAAGAAGAAAGAGGCAATAATATTGTTTTGTTTTCTTACCTATTCTGTAAAAGCAAGCAATTTAATCTCTGAGTTTTCTATCTTGCTTCTGCTTTCCAGTTTTATCTGGTCCTTGACAGAATGCAGTTTAAAAAAAAAACCTTAAAAAGGAAGAGAGCTATAGCTATATCTCTTCATCTGTCATCATCTCAAATCTTTTTAAAGTTATGTGACCACAGCTTACCCTATATCAGATGAGAATTAGGAAGAAAAAAGTATTGGATTCAAGACCCTTCTGTGGAATTCAGGTACCCTACACACCTATTTTCACTACTGTTTTCCTTTTATTTCCTGAATGAAATGAGAACAAATGGTTAGTAACGAGGCATCTTTTGTTATTTCATAAGCCACCATTTCTGTAGCTTTATTTTTGGTGCATGAACTCCGTAAGATAAGCTTCATACTGTTCACCCTGCAGAAAAAGTGCTTAATGAGAAATTAACTTTTCAGCTGGAGGCCTTACTGTGAGGGCAAGCTCTAGCATTGGTTCCAGACATTAAAATCTAAAGAAAGTTGATATCAGCTTTCATCAAAATTAATTAAAAAGAAAGAGCTAAGCATAGAAATTATTTTTATGGGGAGCAAGTCATTGATTGCCAGGAGAATGGATGAGGTCAGATGTTCCCAGATTGGCTTGTGGAACACTGTGGTGGTCCAGAGGTCAATAGTTCTCCAGTCCGGGCTGTGTTCCTCCGTTCTAGCTGCTTAACTTTATTAAGAGAAAAATAGAAAAGTATTCTGCTTTGCTTTTAATACCATTTTTTTCCACAAAAACTGTTCCTGTAGTTGCTAAGGGGTGTTTATACAATCATGATTGGGATATGAGACAATTTCTTAATTAAGATGCGGTACAAGGTCTGTGAAAATACTTGAGGGCCCCCTAGGCTAACTCATAAAATGCAGTAGATCTTTTTCTTCTCCTTCATCTGTGATACTGCAATAGCCCAACTTTGTAAGGGGTGGCTTGACTAATAAAGGTCTATGGGGAAGGTTTGGTTGGTTTTTTGTTTTGTGGTGTCGTCGTGTTGGGTTTTTTCTCTAATTCGTTATTAATCAAATAGCTGTTCTCTGTTTCCATGACATAAGTAATTCAACAGCAATTACAAACATTGGAACTACCTGGTGCAGCAACAGCCTGTTGCTCACCTGTACTTTTTTATGCCCCACCTATAGGTACTTGCTTGTAGGTTGAAGGGAGGCAGTGAGCAGATGTCAAAGAGCCATCTCATTCCACTCTTCCTCTTGGCTGGCAGGATGGACAGTTTTTTGGCTTCTTTTAGATCATTTGATGTAAAAGTCCTAAATCTTCTTGTTTCATGGATAACAGTAATAGACCCTCAAGGGAAAATATCTTTCTAAGCAGTTTGAAATTAGATTTAGAGGAGGTTTTCTCACAGGAATCAAGCTAACAGCTTGAAATTGTTTGCTATATTTGAGATGTACATGGTGTTCCTTTACAAAATTTGGAGATGCATATGTCACAAGAATTTTCAGTTGTTTTGAACTTTACCATTTATGCCTTTTCCCATGCATTTTTCTATGTTAGACTGATGATTGTAATGATATAGTAGGTGCTATTAATAGTGGGAGATGTATCAGTATAAATTCCAAATATTTTTTGTTTAAATATCTGAAAAAAACCTTATTAAAATATAAAAAGATAGAATAAGGAACCCAGGCATATTAAACAGATAGGAAATGTATTATATCAGATAAGTTACCTGTTGTTGTATTACACATAAGCCTTGAAATATGTTTTTTCAAAAAAGTTAGTAAAATAAATAATGATGATGTACCATTTTTCAAGTAGCTTACTTTCATTCTTTCCAGTATGGAGACGCTTAAAGTTTTGAAATCAAACAGTCTTATACCCTTAGCTTGAAAATCTCTCTAGACACTTTGTGCTCTGTTATACTGGTTGTATTTGGCCAGCCTTACTGACACTTTAGGAAGTGTGAAGATCACAAGTGATGGAAACAGAGAGTCAATCAATTTAAGGAAAACTTGCCAAAATAAATCACAGTCCATCAGAACAACATAGTGTAATTAATGTAAATCTGTGGGAAAAAAATCATACATAAATCCTATATTTGAAAAGTATCTAGAATGATAAGCTTCCCTCATTCTGATATGAAAATAAGAGTTTTGATTATTTTATATTCCAGAAGTCAGTGATCATAATAATAATTTCATGTGTGCTGGTACAATAGATATTGGCACATATGATGATAGTGCTGAATAAATTAATTTAGACACTGAAGCAAAGAAATACTTTGTATAGAAATCAACTGTTTTTCTGGAAAGTATGGCATGAAGTCCTTCTAGTCTAAAGAAGGAGCTGTCAATGCAGTGAATCAAAAATACATTCCTAAGGATCAGTGAGAAGAAATATATGGGAAATTTATTTTACAGGAATTCTGATAGTGCTTTTGGTCAAGCATTCAGAAATTCCTGTCTGCTGTTAGATTATTTTTGTTTAAAGTTTAAAATCATGCTGAGCTCTAGGTTGTAGACCAGACTCTAGTCCCACCCTTGTTTCTGTTCTCCACTCCAGCTCTATAAATAGCTAAAGGAAGAGCGCTGCCAGTGTGGGAACTGAAAAGAGCCTACCACAGGGTGGTCTGCCGGACCATGCAGCTCTGGCCTGGAAGCTCTTGCAGGGATGGTTAAAGAGATAACAAGGCTGGGAAGGAAGGGGACTGTTGCACTTGGCATCACAGTAATTGCAAGTTGCAGAGTGCCAAAGGCCAAGTCTGGTTGGGTAGAGCAATTCAGAGACACCTTTGCCTGGTGTCCTCTCTCTGTGCTTCTCACCTGAGAAGTACAGTACAGAGCATATGCACTGATCTTCAAGGATTTAAAAAATTGACATGTAAAAGAATAAAAACCCAGGAAAAAAAATTGTTTGTAATTGCACACATGGTTGTAAAAGTGATCTAATTATTCACTTACCTTTGTATTAGTCTGAAAAGTTCTTTAATTATATACCTGTCTGTACTGGGAGGCAGAAAATACAAGCATAAGAAGCTGACGTTCGGGTCTGTAGGATATGCTGCTTTTTAATTTTGGCTGGTGCAGTAGAATGAAGATTAAGTATTAAGCCTAAAATATACCTTATTACAGATTGTGTAATCCAAATGTATGAAGAAAAATGGCCTTCCTTAATTTTTGAAGATGAACATTTCAAGTTTGGCTAGGCTGAAAGACAGATATAAAGTCATCTTGATAATGATCAGTGGGACAGGAAATACATATCCTTAAGAAAAAAATTTAAAAAAATGTCCTACAACCAAATTTTTTTTAAAAAAATCCACACAGTTCCAATGACTATTACGGTTTTAGCACAAAATTTCTTTTTAAGCCATTTAAAGGCTCTTGAATTTTTTCACGACACAGAAAAATGGGGAAAAAACATTTATAGTCACGCATAGTTTTGTTCAATGGTAAGTAACTCTAGTTTAAGCAGCGTAATATTAAGATTATCCAACATAATGTGTTATAAACTCTATTGTCATTCTTAGCCTAACTTTGCTATTCTTTAACACTAGGGATTGAAATTTTCTGTCAGATACCTGACTCAGCTTGATGTGTTGTTTTTACTTTTTAGTTTTTTGCTTTAAAACTTCAGCAAAAGTGGTGGTTCTGCTTTTTCTTAGACCAGAGTGAGAGAGAAGTGTATATGGCTTTATTGTTAAAACAAAAATTGGGAATTTTTTTTTTTTCCCCTCTGGAAAAACGAAGTCATGTTCCCTTATTTTAGGTAAAGGATATGACACTTACTTTTTTGTATTAAGAATGTGTGTTTTGTTATTTTTGAGAGTCTGCATACTTCTAAGCGTTAAAAAAAAGACCTAGGAAGCAAATGGAATTATTGGGAGACCTGGACATATTTGTCACTAGAACAGTTAATAACTTGGAGCTGAACAAAAATCTGATGCAGTTTCAGATCTAGGCTCCTAAATTCCATCTTTAAGGGAGAGCCTGTCATTGATACACCCACCTTTATCGCGTTGGGAAGGAAGGAACTGGGTTAATCCAAAAGTAGCGGGGACAAGATGTGCGTGTGCCAGAATGCTAAAAATTGTGCTAAGGAGCCCAAAAAGAGGGAAGGGAAATCTTGCTTCATGGGCGGGCTGGCTGGCTGAAAGGGAAACTTTGGCTGGGCTGAAACGAGGCAAGGTTGGCATGGAGAATCATCATATTGGGTGAAGACCTAAGGAGACAAGGGCTGAACCCAGTGCTTTGAAAAGAAATATTAGAAATGGTGAGAAATGGAAGACCTGCAAGCTGCATTTCTCTGACAAAACAGCCTTAGACTGGCTGAATGGCATGTGTTAAGTTCTTGTGAAATGCATTAACATTATATATGTTTTTCAGCTGTTCTTCAGTTACATAGAGCTTTCATTAGTATGAGTTATACACTGAGATTAGTATTACGCTACTGACTTATGTTTATGATATTAGCTCATATGGAATAGGTAAGGACAGAGCTTTGACTGTAATTTGGGGGAGGGTGTTTGTTGTTTTATTATATGTAATACTCTTGAGTTATGCTATCACATATTGCTTTGGTTGTTGTTTTCCACTGGTTTCCTGACCTCAATGCAGTGTTGGTAGCACAAATGTACGGGATACCATGGGCAAGTTGAGTCTAATTTCTTCTTTTAACTTTTAAGTATTTGCCTCTAACTCTAGCAATGCTCATGTAATGTACTTTAATTTGCTGTTTAAAGTACTATAATTGCTAACATTTGTCTCTAAACTGCAAGCAATAAAAGCTTTCCACTGAAAAAACTGCCCTGATCCCTACTACTGTCGGATCTCATGTTCTTCAGGGAACTGAAGCTTGTTCTTTGCAGTCTTTGGTCCTGAATATCTGTCTTTAGGCCTTGTCCCTTGAACAGACCTGAAGGAAATGTCTTTCCCCTATTGCCTGTAGCATGAATTAGTCCAATTTTTACTGTGATTTGAAGTCGGGAAGGAAGAGAAGATTCGGGCCTCTTAAGAATACAGTAAAACCAATCCTTTACTGAATGAGGGATCAGACAGAAATATAAGCCATCTGATCTCCAAGAAGAGGTACCTATATGGGCAATGTGGGTACCAGCAATGGTACCCACACCCAGCAATGTTGCCAGAAAAGAAGGGAGTCAAGAACCAGCCTCATACGCAGATGTTATGGTTCATTTCTCATAGAAATTTCCTTTCTAGATATTAACATTTGGCGGTTACATGTTGCCAAACATGCCCTGTAGTGACAACAGGCGTTAAGCTTATTGTTCTCTTGGATGAAGAAGACGAGTAAGAAATAAATTGGAGAGGCTAACAAAACCAGAAAGCATTCCAGAAGGTCAGATCTTACCTAACGTGAAATGATTTATTAAGATGATAATTCAAACCCAGCTTATGTATATTGGGAGTTTATTCCCTTACACTTAAATAGCTTCATTGGATTTAGAGATGCTGCTATCACAACTGGTAGCAGAATGTAGCTTTTCTTTAGAATCGATCTTATTTCAAAATGCCAGAGATTATTTAAACAGGATTATTCTGAGTATTAAATACATTTTCTATAACAGACCACTTTTCAAAAATTTATTTCTTGTGAAACTCTTCTTGATACATTTTCATTCTCAGAAAAGAAGAATAAATATCTCCTTTTTCAGTATGCATCAGAATAAAGTATCCTAATATCATGTGCAGAAGATACACTTCCTACAGAAGTGTAGGAAGAACAAATCAATAATTCCAACCCCAGTATTTCACTTCCATCATTTCCATGAAGGAAAACAGATCTGGTTTATATTCTTTTTCAAAATGTTAGTTCATGTATTGTTTTAAGCACTTTCCAAAAGTGAGGACTAGAAATGTAATACCTAATATAATATAACATAATATAATCAGTAACATAATTAGTTGGCTTTGTTTTTTTACTTTATGTAGAAGTAGTAGCTACTGTTGGGTGATGTAAAATACATTGCTATTAAGAGAATTTAGTTATACAAACTGAAGTTAATTTAATGAGGTCAAGGAAGCTAGTCTACCTTTACATTGTTTAACTAGGCTTTTTTTGCATTTCACCACTGAAGTGTTGATGGGAACAGTTATTAGCAATATTCACCTCTAAACTGATACCTTCTGTAGTTTAAATGCAAGGATAAATATAGATTAAGATAATTCATGTTCACCATCATTTCCCCTCGCAATTGGTATGTCTCGGGTGTTTTAGTGAAATTTCTCTCAGTGTACTCCTGAAGCTGAAAAGGAGGACAGTTGGGCTGACGGGGATCTCCTTCAGGTGGATTGGAATTGTAGCAATAGTCCTACACTGCCATCCCCAGTGGTCTGGAGTCTGCTATACTTTGCAGTATCACAAATCAATCTACTCCAAGAACAGAGAAAGAAGAGAATATGCCCTTTTTTCTAGTCAGCTGCAGTTTGGTCCATGCAAAGAATCACACTCCTCTTCATTTATTAAGTTTTATCAGTTCTCCCTATAATGGGTTTTTACTTCAGCTTTGGAAAAGCAAGTTCATACTGTCATAAGAGAGCAGAGAAAAGAGAAGATTCTCTTCGACATGTGTAATATTGTAATTAAGTCCATACTCTTTGTTCTGTCCCTCAATTCATATATGTGTATTAAGAATCAGTTTTCTTTCAAGATATTTAATGTAGTAAAGGCTTTTGCATCTGTAGATTCTCAGCTGTCCAGATTTTCAGAGGTCTCAACAGCTGTGCTGTCCTTCTGAAAGCTCAACTTGTTTAAAAAAAGATACAAGTCCTTGTGTAGGTAGGTGAGTTTTGCCATCTGTTTAAAGATCAGTGTTTAAAAAACAGATACCCAAAGAACTCTGCATATATTTTCTCAAATGTGTACTGTATGCAGAAATGAAAGCTATTTTTCATAAACATGGTTCTTTCTGTCTCTTTATCTACACCACCACCTCCCTCCTCTCCAATTTTGTAGTTAGATTGTGTATTATAACAAAACCTACAATGGCTTTCAAACAGGTGGATGTTTTAAAAAGAAATGAATAAGTACATAAAGCTATTTTCATATGAAATATCAGTAGGAAAATGATAGCTCTGTGTTATAATTATTGCTCTTTTTGGATGAGGCATCTTGGTAAGAATGCCTTTTGTGATTAATTTAAAGGAACTTTTATAATACATAAGGGTAAAGGAGCCAATATTGGTTTAGAAGCCAAAAAGGATTATAAGTATAATAAAAAGTTGATTAGAAAGTCTGTTTCCAGAAGTCTGTGTTGAACTTAGTGAAAACCCTGGAGGTATGTCTGGTGATAATTATGTTTGAGAGAAGCAGGCACTGATTTAGGCATTCCTTTTATTGATACCGAACTTTAAAATAGATGTGGACTTGTGCCCTTATCTTATTATTGACTGAAGACCAAAATTTTAGGAAGTGTTATTTATTTTGCAGCTGGAGCAAGAATCCAAATGTTAATATGCTTTGGCTAGAAGTCTCTCTAACAAGATAAACTCTTTCCATGGTAGCTCCCTAGATAGATAGGTTTTTTAATCAGTATTTGGAAGATGCAGGAAACTATTTTCTATTTTGATTTTCCTTCTACAAAAGTAAACATATACCAGTTTGCATTTTTAGATTCTAGTGGGGAAAAAAAAAAGCATTTAAAACTAATATAAGGGATGTGGTACATTTTGCAGCAAAAATAATACCATTATAATCTTCTGTGACAGAATAAAATGCAAATATAATACTCTCTATCAGAGTTGATGGTGCTTTATACAGTTTAGGTTTAAGTTGCATAGTTTAGGTATATCAATAGTACGAGCTTTATTGTCAGCTGCACAAGTGCCCTTTTACCTTGTGGTTACTTAGTGAATACATTCCATACTGCTGTGCCTGCATGCTTGTGAGTACCCAGGCTCACTTGTGAACTTCAGTGCAAGGTACTGTATTCAGGACATCCTGTAGATGTACTTTGTATTTTGAATCATTTAAAATTACCCATATTTTCATTACATTTGTATGCTGCTTATATGCCATACTATAAAGTTACTGATTATAAAAGGCATTGCAAATAGATTTCAGCTAAAAATTAGTGTCTCATCAACTGAAACTGGAATAATAAGCAATGACCATGTTTTTAAAGGTAGAAAAATGCAGAAATAGTCTTAAACATATTTGGAAAAGTGACTAAACACCTAAAAGGCAACAGTGCACTGTTATCCTATTAAAAATACTACCAAAAAATAGTTTTTAAGACTTTGACCTAAAGTATTTGTCCTAACCTTTCAGGATACTATTGAGATTTGAGTCTTACAGTGAAACCCTCTTCATTTGATAAAGTGCATGTCCCGAGTTGAATACTGAAATGAGTCTCACTGTCTCTTATCATGTGTTCAGTTTTTCCACAAGGTATCGCTGAAGTTGTCCTCTTCCACTAGTTGAACTACATTTCCCACTACAATTAGGATTTTATTCATTCACGTATACAACTATTTCATTAATAGTGAATATTTCTTAATATCCTGAAAAAATTAATAGTTCAAGATGCATCTTGTTAGGGTAACCATATAATTTGCATTGTTTCAAATATTGGAAGTCAAAAATACTGTATGCTGCGGTTCAAAACTTGTTCATCCAAAAATGTTTTGATCTAAGTCGAATATACTGCTGTTTTACACAAGCCCTTGTAATTGTTGTGCAACTGATGTATCAGGTTGTCGTTTACCTGCTTTTTAAATTATTCTTGTTTTCCAACTTTTTTAAGCACTTTCCAAATGTTACTTTTCAGATTTTTTACAAGCCTGCCAATTTGAAGTCATTTCGTCTAGAAAAATTAGTTGTTTGTACATTTTCCTCTCTTAATAATGTTAGTTTAAATGTTATAGTAAGCAAACAGGCACATAACAGGGTTTAACACTAAAAACGTTGTCATAGCTATTGTATTCATTTTACATGTAATGATTATTTAGCAGTATAATTGACTATGTCACTGAATGATAGTAGAGAACAAAACCCCAAACTTAAATTCCTTATATCTTTTTTTTTTATGTCCTTACATTGTTTTTAGTTCTACTGTTACTGATCTATAAAAAAAGTTCTTTGCTTTGCTTTCCCTTTTATAGTTGTTTGAGATCACAGTGCCTCTCTCTCATGGCCCTAAACCTGTAACCGTCAGTTTTGCCAATCACACGTCCTGCCGATGCATGTCGAAGTTGGATGTTTACAGACAAGTTCATTCTATCATAAGACGTTCCTTGCCAGCAACACAAACTCAGTAAGTATGAGACTTGTCTTTTCCTTCACATTATGAGCAAGCGTATAATTAGATTTGAAATATTGCTGGAAGCTTTCGCAATTAAAATAGGTGAACTTATACACAGTAGTAGCAGAGTGCGTTTTGTAAAGGAGCTAATATTGTTTTACGTGGAGAGAATGTTGCTTAAAGTAATTAGCACAATACCTTTAAAAATGAAGAATAATGTTGTTTGTGGGGTTTGTTTCATGGAAAGAGCTACGATGCAGTTGAGACTTAAAGGAAACATCAATAAAATAAACTTTTTAAAAAAAAGTAAACGTAAGAGCTATCTAAAAATACTTACTTTTGCAGATAGGGAGTAGAGAACATTTCTTGCTCAGACTGCATTTTCCTATATAAAAAGCTGTTAAAAAAAGGCCTGTTTTTAGGGAATCTTTGACTACAAATGTTTTTAGACATCTTCACATGCCAGAAGTGAAACTAAAACAGAATGGGAAGGGGAAATAAAAGGTTAATTGACAGTCCACAGAATTAGCATGTTGATTTTTTTGGTGATTTTGAATGAGAAAAGTCACAGAAGAAATCTGGCACTGAAGCAATTTTTATTAAAACACTTGAAGAACTCTCTCCCTTCATTTTAGAGGACTGAGTGATGATTTCATGGTGTATAAATATTTAGCAGGACAAAAATACGTAACAGACTAGTAGTTGCTTTATGGAAGAACCAAGGACTAGAAGCTGAACTGGAATTAATTGTAGACATTTCCACTAAGGTGAGTGAATGGTGCAAAATGCTCAGAGATGTAAGTTAGGTCGTCTTCTCTGTGTTTTCATTCAGTTAAAGTCTGGATGTTTTCTGACATGTTCCAACTAAACACAGATTATATTCTATTTGAATTCAAATTATTGAATGTGTTCATCAAAACATGGATCATAAATAGTCGACTAGAAAAATACTAAGAAATAGACCTACTAATAGTTTAATTAATTGCATGATTAACAGATTATAAAGAATCAAAACCTGAATCAATAATAAAGTCAAATTATGCTGACTGTTGGCAGCTTCTCAGTGCTTCCAGATTAAAAGCAGTTGTAATTACCATGGCAAGAGTGTATTCTAGCCAGGAAATAGATACCTGTACTTAGAGGGAAGTAAGCGTACAGGTACAAAACTTTGACCAGCACTCACAAGTAGCTGGCTGTCCTGTGCGTAAGGAATCACACTTCACCGAATGTAAGACAAAGTAGTACTAGATCAGAATATATACAGGCCTTCTCTACTGTCTTTAAGTTTAAAACCTATGGTTTTTCACAAGTAAATTAAAAAAAAACAAAAAAACAAAAAAAGAAAAAAAAACCCCACAAACAACAAAACAAAAAAAAAAACTCAAGCTGAGTGCTTCTAGATTCTAGAAAGGAAAGGAAAGCTATTTACATGTTCCTGGATACTTTTGAGAGTCTCGCTGGGGTTATTTAATTTGTACTAATGTTCTTAATTTCTTTTCAACTTCTTATTTTTTGTTAACATTTTTATTTATAGGTTTGAATGCTAGTGAAACTGTTGTAAAGCCAAAACTTGGAAAAGTACTTTCTTGTCCCAGTAGCACATCTGCATGTGTGCATATATTTATGTACATGCTCATTTTAACAGAAATATAGTAATGACTTTCTTATGTGTTACTGAAATGAAAAACCTGGACAGGCATGTGTTAGAAAGAAGAAAGAAATGACATGTAAGATAGAACATAAATAGTTGATCTTTTTTAATATAAAATATATTTTCTGCACAACTTTATCCTGATAATTAAGGACTTTGCTTGTTCTTCCAGTTTTTCCCTTTTTTTCTTTCTAAAATGTAGTAGCTACCTCTATGTACTTGCAGAGCTGAGGCATGTCAGTTCATGTTAACCAGTGTTTCAGAATACCTGCTAGATTAATAGTATCTTAAGTTGTACTCTCTGTTTATGTAGAATGTCATCAAGACATGCAACTGAGTTGGAAAATTGCCACTCTATTTTATAAGTTTAGTGATTTGGGGTGGGAGGGAGCAAAGAGGCCTTCAATATACCTAATTCAGGTCCAAGTTTCTATGAGGACCTTTTTTTCCCATGGTTTGTAGGTAGGTGCTTACAGAGCTGATAAGCATATTTTAGATGTGGTCTGGATGTATGTTGTACACATTAAATGTTACCCCCTCTTGTCCATTATCTGTCCTGACACTGACAGGTAACAAGTTAGCATGCTGATTTTTTTTTTTTTTTTTTTTAGCTGCGTTGACAATGATTTGAAAGAGGTACTGAAATTTTCTGCAAAGTGGTTTTGCCTCTGATTTTTTTTTTCTAGCCTTCCTGAACTTTCCTAAAATGTTACAATAAGTCATTTTAAAATTTCAGCCATATTCCCCAGTAATTTTCTGTACTAGCAACCAGACTAGAATTTGTAAACAAGGAGTTCCAGTTCCTTTTGCCGGCTGTCTCCGACACTGATGCTGAAATACATATCATTCTCTCCAAGTTCTGGTAACCTGGGTTTTAGATCAACATTGTCATCTTATGGGTTCAGGTGTGCTTGGTATTTTCTTCATACTGTCACCCTAGCTTCCTTCTGTAGTTAGTTTTAAACACTCCCAGCTAGAGCCAGGCTGCTCCAGGCTTGAGGTTTTGGGGTTTTTTTTGAAACAGAATACAATAATATGTCTGTAAATTATCTGTATTATTTCTCAAGCAGAATTAGGAGGCAGGCAAAAGGACATATGTGCCAATGGGGGAGCAAGAGTAAGATCATTAGCAGAATGAAATCAGGAAACACCAGCTTGATAAAACATGAGGCGATGCAGGCTGATGTTAAATTACAGCAGTCTTTACAAGCAGAGAGTCATTTAATGTGGTGAAGGGCGGTGGTATACTTGAATGATGATCACGAAAGAATGTCCCAGCACCTGCATTTTTGAACGCATGAGTAATGGTGCTCAGGTGAACAAAAAGTGCTTAAAGTGTGTAATGTATGTGCTGTCTTAATACATGAGGATTTTAGAAATACTACAGAAACAATGAATAAATGACACAGCCTGGATGCATGAAGTTAGGCATGACTTGTTAAAAGTTGTAATGTCACTTGTGGTGGTAAAGAAATTACAAGCAAGGAAGATCAAATAATACACAAATATTGTATCTATCTGTGGTGTACCTACTAGTTAAGTTCAGTCAACCTTTAAAAAGAAGCCAACTGCTGTTAGGATGTTTTGCTTTCTTTGCTTACCACTACCTTGGCTGCAAAACTAGCAGGTAAAGAGTGTTAAACTGTTTATTGTCTTTAATTTCTGAATGGAAGAGGCATTGCTGCTGAAGTCCAAATCTTTAGATTCGAGAAAGTGGTCCAGGATTTGAATGACTGATGAAAAAGAGTCAGTTAATGTCACGTAACTTTCACATAAAAGGGAAAGGAATCTGATAATCTAATTTTGTTTTAGAAATCAGAGTTTGGTCTACAGCATTAATTCAGAAACTATTATCAGCTGTCTTTTGATGTCTATATGTGTGAAAAAGTTTCTGTACTGCAAATAACAATGTAGAAAATTATGCCTGTTACCACGTATGAGGTATTTGGCACGCAAATATTTTTTATACTGCTCTATTTTCTATATGAGGCTTACATTCAAGGGTTAGATCTGTTTCCAGACTACATTAGGAAAGTACAAATACCAGTTTCTAGAAGTTAAAGCTAAAACTTGAAATGTGAGAAGGTATCTTCAACTAATGATTGAAGATCCCTGTAGTGGGGAGAACCTTAATTAGTAACAGATTTGATAAGATTTAAAAATAAGGTTATGAATGAGCTGAAGCTCTTTGAAAGGTTTTTGTAATAGAGAGAAACAAAAGCAATTAGCACCTAATAGATTTATTTTTTTCTTGAGTTCTTATGGTAGTAAATCAACTGTATATTTCATTCCACAGGTGTCATGTGGCAAACAAGACCTGTCCAAAAAATCATATCTGGAATAATCAAATTTGCAGATGTTTGGCACAGCATGATTTTGGTTTCTCTTCTCACCTTGGGGATTCTGGTAAGCAGTTTTGCTTAAATAATTAAATGTAGTTCCATGTTTTGATTTACCTAAAGGAGAAATTTAAAACATGAAAAGTAAATAGTTGAATCTTTTCCTTTATTGATAGTATTACCGGTTGTTGCCTGTCTTTTGACACATTTTTGTTCTTAAAACACCTTAAAATGTACAAATTTGATATCATTTCTTCCCTTAAAAATATGGGATGGGTAGAGACAAAATTCTGATAATTGTGCAACTTCTCTGCTGTGTTTCTAGACACATCTGAAGGATTCCATATTTGTGGACCAAACAAGGAGCTGGATGAAGAAACCTGTCAATGTGTCTGTAAAGGAGGCATGCGGCACTCAAGCTGTGGACCTCACAAAGAATTAGACAGATCATCATGTCAGTGCATGTGCAAAAACAAACTTCTCCCCGCTTCCTGTGGGCCCAACAAGGAATTTGATGAAGATAAGTGCCAGTGTGTATGTAAAAAGACCTGTCCTAAACATCAGCCACTAAATCCTGCAAAATGCATCTGTGAATGTATAGAATCTCCCAATAAATGCTTCTTAAAAGGAAAAAGGTTCCATCACCAGACATGCAGGTAAAAACCTCAGTCTTTAGCCCTTTCATTGTGTTTAAGGTATGAAATTTGGGGTTGTGTCATTAACAGTCTTGTTGGATTGCTTTGTAGCCTTAAGTAAACAGTAAGCCTCTCTTCAATTCAGTTTTATCTTCTATTACTTTTATCATCTGTAAGAGGAAACTACCAGGCAGAAAAGAGTATTTTAAAGCATTGTTTAGGTTCTTGTACTCTTACTACTACTTCTTGTGAATTATTTTTTTTCTTTTGATGAAAATGAAGTGTAAGTTCAAGTTTCTCATTTTTTTTATGCTACTTAAAATCCCACTCTATTTTTCCCAAGACCCAAATATTGCAATTCAAATAACTCAAATATTTCCAATCAAATTTCAAGGATTAGCTCTGGAGGATACCATCATTCATTTTCACTTCCTAAATTTTTGCATATCCTTCATTTTGCTCAACTGATACATAAAAAGTCTTATAGCTCTGGGTGATTTCTGTGAAACGTAGACATATATAGCTATAAATCAGACTACCCACATTCATAATTTAAAATGGGATTTGGTCAGGAAGAAAACTCTGCAATTTCTTTATATATCACAGGAGCTTTTCTTTCCACAACTGTTACACCCATAGCAGTAGCAGTCTATATATAAAAATGTGAATGACTTCAGGTTCTGAGAAACAAACAATATTATTTCTGCTTTATATATTTTATGAGGAAAGTTTTCCTGTAAAGTGAATTTGTTAAAATAGAAACAATACCATTTGGAGCAGAAAGATTACTTATTTAATAATATATGGGAATGATTTCTATTATATTAATGACAAATAACAATCCCAGAAATGTTCAGGAACTGGAAATGGAAAACAGAAAATTGGGACATTTAAATGTCAATTTAAATTAATTTTTAAATTATCAAAAGTAAAACTTATGTATTTTTTTAATATAACATGTAATTAGTTGGCATAAATATATTGCTGGATATACATACACATTAGTTCATTCTGAATAAAGAAAAAATGTCTAATATTAGGAACGAGACCTGTGCTGAAGTCTCTAAAATTAATAATAACTGGCATTACCTGTTTTCCTATGTTTGGCCTTTTGAGTGGGATAGAAGAGTTGTTAGAAACATAAGAAATAATTTCTCTATTGTTCAGTTTTTATTTCATTTTATGTTTGCAGAGGAAAAAAAAACCAACCTTATTACATGAGCCTTAGCACTGCTCAAGTGTGCGCTTCTAGCAGTGCTACACATATAAACTATGTGTATTTTAAAAGAACATTAAAAACTGGAAAAGTCAGGCATTTAAAAAGCTAAGAAATGCCATAATAGAAACCTGATGCCACTTCTATTGATTTAAAGACTTAGTATTTGAAGGAAGAAATTGAGCCTAGCTTTTCTCTGTGTTGCTGTAGTTGAATACGATAGAGTTTGAATTCCTTGCTCACTTCCAAGGACAATGTGATACAGGATGCTTTTAGCTGTTTCTCTTTTCTAAGCAGTCCATCTTTGTGTGGAGAAAGAGACGAAGATTTGTATATGGTGTCACTCTATAGCTCTGCAACCAATAGCCCTGTAGATCGCAGCACTGTCAAGGAAAATAGAAGATGCAATCTCTCCTCTTTTTTAAGAAAGAACTTAGCCTAGGTTTCTCACATTTTTGGTGTGTCCACAAGCTTTCCATAAAAGGAATAAAAGTCCTGCAACATCCTGTTTGTCTTTTGAAAGAAATATCCCTTGCTGTTACCAGACCTCGTAAATGGAGGTACCACTCTATAACTTTGTGCAAGATGCCTGAGACCTAGACATGAGCAGTCCCCTGAGCTGTGTCCTAGACAGCTCCCCATGCACACAGATAGTCTTTGTAGTTTCTGGTCTTGAAGCACCTGCATTTTTATGCACTGTACCTAAAAAGCTTCAGCCTCTAATGTTAGAGCCTGTTCCAGAAAACAGGTATAAAAAGTCATTTAGAAAGGACAGGAGACGAAGAAAAAAGAAAAGAAAAAAAACCCCAAAAAACAGCACCTTAAAGCATACTGGCTTTTAAGGTGATGATGCTGTTACCACCACTAAGAGTAGCATTCCTACTTCAGTTTCATCTATGCAGATATTAGACTCTCCAAAATCTCAAACCTGAGCATTTGGTAGCAAAAATCACAATTACTGACCATAAAGAGAAAGTTGCCACTGACTCACCCAGCACTATACATATTGACTGCACATCTATCTTAGCTCCAGCATGCTCAGATTGTCCTCATCAAAACAGACATCTGTCACATGAAAGCACTCCATAAACAACATTCAGCCTAAATCTTTTGAAAGACCTGATCTATTGTTCAGCAGAGTTTCCTAAGGAAACCACATTTATATAGTTACAATGACTCTGCTACTATTCACTCTATGCTATCAGCTCAAAAATTTATTTTGGTCAGTTTTGGCAGGGCCGGATAAGTACTCACCTCAGCTGCAAAGCATTTTAGAGGAGAGAGGCTTTCTTGCTCTGTTGAAATATCCCAAAAAAGATAAGACTGCAGTAACCCGACCTTGACTGCTGCTAGGCACAAACTCACATGGGAGAGATGCTTTATAGTGCTGTCAACTGTAAGTTAAGTTGAAGTTCACAGTTCACTAGGAGGCACAAATCCTAAACAAAGTGAACTCCTAATACTTAATGATTACGTGACTACTTTTCATTTTGTGTAACATGTCACATGAAGAGTTTGGCTTTGTCTTTTTTTTTTTATTTCTTATCTTTCTCCTGTTTCATTCTACAGTCATTCAGTACATGAAATTGCCTGTCTCTGCCATGAAGGTTAGACTAAAAAGCAAATGAGTTCAGTGTTTCATCCATTGTATCGCTATAGAGTATCTTTTTCCCAGAACAAACCTACTGCTGGTTGCACATTTGCTCAGAGTAGTAGATCCTTTGGCAAACACGCAAAACAGTAAAGCTCACTTGCTTTCTTTCTCAAGTGACACTGAGTTTTGTTGCTATTTACGACCGTTTCCAAACTTTATTGGGCAAAAGATCAGTAGGGCTTTGAGAAATTCCCATGAGCTGTTACACTGATCTCAAATATATTATGTGGCACAAAATAATGTTACTCCCTTAATTACAGAGATCACACTGGTGAAATAATCTATGATTAATGACATTGAAAACACTTATCAAGATATGACTAGTTAATAAATGTCATGTTTGCAGTCTTCCTTTTCCTCATAACCAGGTTCATTGGTTGAACTAGCTGGCTTGAATTAATGTAACTGTAATCCAGACCTCATATCATAAACAAATTATTGTAAAGTAGTAACTTGGTATCCAAAACAAGCACACAACATATTAACTTATCTGCAACAATAATAAGAGTAGCCCCAAGCCTGAAACAAGAATTGCCTAGGGAAGAGGATAGTGACATTGCCTTAATACAGGGTACTGTAGTGTCTTTGAACTGAAGTAAGTATGAATTATAGTAATAGATCATAATATCAGTGTTTCACAAACAGGCATGCATTATTTAAATACAAGTTTTAAGTATAACTGTGCTGAAATGCGAAACATATATTTTGTCTTTTGATTCATTGCCAGAATCTGAAAAAAAAACCCAGACTTGTACTTTGTCTCCATTATATACCAGAAAGTATTCAGCATTGTTATTGCAAGGTTATTTTAGGTCAAGTTCTTGTTTTAATAGAAGAATAAAATAGGAAAAGGAAGAGTTCAGGGACAACCACAGATATTATCGTTGTACAAGTTCTATTTTTCAGTCAAGGAATCTGTGAAGAAAAACTCTGCTGCTTCTTAGGTAGATGTGACTTGTGGTTTAATGCTCTATTTCTGTTAAACTTATTTTAATCAAATAGGGACTATTTCTTTTCCTTTAAGATTTGTCATAAATATGCAGGCTCTGATCTTACTTCAGAATGCACATAGATGTAATATGAAGTGTAGATATATCCTCACTGGCATCAGAGATTGGCTATAGGAGTTTGCAACTTGAAAGGAAGTATGTTCTCATTTTCAAGACCAGAGTCACAGTGTAACATACGTAGACAAATCTCTCTCAGGCTTATTGCATTAGTGAATAAGGTGGGAAACAGTCCTGGGTAAGAAGATGGTAGATTTGATTATCACCTGATTCTGGGTTGCCACCTCAAACTGGAAGCATGCAGTAGGTCATAACAAGCCAATTTGAGTACAGAAAAATATTACTGTATTTTCAAAATTAAATTTAGAAAAGTACTACTTCAGAATTAGAATGCAACTACAATCAGGCAATATGTTAAACATATTCAGAAGTGTCTGTTGCAATAGAGTAGTTTCATTATTCTTTCATTGTCTTTTGTGAAGGATAGTCCAATTAAAAGTAGTTGCAAGAACATAAACAAAAGTTGAGAGACGTATTTGTAGGAATTAAATATCCCATCGAGAAATGGCAATCTAAATGCACACAGATTTCTACTCCAGGTTAATTTAAATGATCATGTTATATTAATGCCCACTTTTTTCATATCTTTAGTTGCTACAGACCGCCGTGTACAGTCCGAACAAAACGCTGTGATGCTGGATTTTATTTTAGTGAAGAAGTATGCCGCTGTGTACCCACATATTGGAAAAGACCACTTATGAATTAGCGAAGAGAGCACTACTTGCTATTCTGGTGTACATTTTTCCATTAGAACAAAGGAACAACAGAAACTTTGCTAATATTTGGAATGAAATGTTCACCAGAGACCCTGTGGGGGGCTTTCAGAGAGAGACAGATGCATTGTGCTTTTCTCAAGATGTGGAAAGCAAATGTAGAAAACAACTGGGGTTCATGTTTTGTAAAGAACTCAGTAAGGACTTATTTTCTGCCAATGACCAAACAGCCTAGGTTCTTCTTCTTGTGATTTTTTTTTTTTTAAAGAGATAATGACTATATAATTTATTTCCACTAAAACCATTGTGCAGCATTTCTGTTTATAGCAGTAACAATTGTTAAAGCTCACTGTGATCAATATTTTTATATCATGCAAAGTATGTTTAAAATAAAATGGAAATTGTATTATATAATGGTGAGAATGGTTAATCATCTGCCTAAAGAAAGGAACCTACAATTTAGCTTTATTATCGGAGTTCTTAAAAGGGGGAAAGGCAATTAAGAGAAAGAGCTTTTATGAAAAGAACATTAGACATTTTCTCATACCTGTTGTACATGTAATTTGAAATAGCAAGAGTTATACTTAGTGTTTCATGACCCAGTGATATTTCTGTCTCTAGAATGAAACTAGCAAAGCAAGTACAATTAATAACTAATGAAAACATTGGAGATCCTGTGCGTTGCCCAAGGATAAGGACTACGTTTAAAGGACAGCAGCAACTACTCATATTCCAATATATTCACCTTTTATTTTATTTCTTGTTAGCATTCCTAAAGAATAACATAAAATAATGTCTATTGAAGATTATGAGTAGGAAAGTGGAAATGCCAACTATGCTTTTTATTTAGTATTACAGGCTATATTGTAAAATTTACAACTACATAATTCGGAACGCTTTGATGCAGTGTTATTCTTTCATATAGTCAATCAGATATCTTGGTCAAAAATGTATGCATGTACAAAAATACTTTGAAGGAAAATAATACATTTTACATTCCAATGGGGACATGAAAGGACTTCCACCAATCCGGTATGGATTGACATCATCTCTACATAAAAAATGGTCAGGACTTCTCTTTATTAAAGAGAATGCAAAATCAAACATCTACAACTCTAAAAAGAGGTAAGATTTTTAACTTGCATGGGAAGAGCAATGTGCATAGAACAATCTATTCAAAATTAAAATGTTTCAGAAGTTGGAAGTTGTTAAATTATGGAAAGTTTATTGGGTGCAGAAGTGAAACAAGCAAATCTGCAAAGCAAGATTTTGTAACAGGAGTGGGCAGATCTGCAAAAATAATTTTAGATGTCGTTATTCTGAAGTGCTGGTTCTAAGTAGCTGTTCTTAAAAGGGCTATTAATTAAATAGTATTATTTCTAATTATTTCCTAGAAAGTTGGTGATGGGGAGTTGCTTTTCTAGATTGTTGAATATTTAGATATCAGAGTTCTTAAAACTGAATGAAAGCTACTTTTAATTTCTCAGCCTCCATCATGAGTTGAGACAGTCTAACAAGTAGGCAGGATGAGAAGCAGTTTGAGAGTTTATGCTTTCCACTGAATGTCTAGTGTTCTTCCTAAGAGGCCAGCTATTTATTATCCAAATAGGATGAAGTTTAGGCAACACAAATACTAAGGAATGTCTTTATTACTATATTGCCTCAGCAATCAAATGCAGGTAGAACTCTGGGTGACAATTTAACATAGAAGTACAACTTTATGCCAGTATAACAACACACAACTCCCGTCGGTTAGATCAGTAATCATGCAAATCAACAGTGTCTTACCTGTCAAAGTCAATCTAATAGCAACAGGTTACCAGTCAAATCTTCATTCAGTATTACTAGAGATCCAGGCATCCACTTCTATATGTCACCTGCTTGAAGGAAGCATAAAATACCTTAAGAAATCAATTAAAGAGCAAACTTTAATGAAGACTTGAGAAGAAAAGCTGTAGGTGAAGATCCCAAAATAAGATTTTTAATTTCAATCCAAGCCCAATGCAGAAGAGAGGCAGGGAAGAAAGGACAAACCAAATCTGAAACCAGGAATAGATGCTAAGTAAGCCAGTATCTAACAGATAAAATATGACTTGTGTTTAAAAAGGAGGAGAGCACAAGTGAAAGCAGAGCAAAACTGCATTCCAAGTAATACTATGTAGATTATAAAAAGTGCATGTTACAATACTGTGGCAAATAAAAAACCTACTAAACTGAGCAATGCTCACTTTACATGTCTAAACTGTCTGAAAGGAGTTAATGAAAACAGAACTAATAAAACCATTCTGGCTAAGCAGATACTTGGATTTCTACTAAGCATGCTACACTCCAAAATCATAAAACCCATCAGGGTAGGGAAGGAAAGGCAGGGAGTTCAAAAATGAGAGCATGCTACACTCCAAAATCATGAAACCTATCAGGGTAGGGAAGGAAAGGCAGGGAGTTCAAAAATGAGAGCACTGTAATAAAGTTAGAGCTTCCTGTTCAAACATCAGCATTTAATAAGGATGACTCTCTCAAATGCATTTTTTTCAATCTCTTGATTTCCTACATATTGAGACTTGTGGACATAAATTATGTAAATAGTTAAGTAAAGCTAAGATTTAAGGAAAGCAAAGAGCTGAATTCTAAATAAGTTACCACAAATCAGGTTTATGTTTGAGCAAAGTGACTGGTCAACTGTTCTCAAAGGTATGCAGAAGAGTAGAATAATAATTGCAAGCAGTTGATGATAGCATTTTCTGGTAATCAGACTCTCCAGTTCTGCTTTACATGAAAATAGTGGGTTTTTTAAAATGCATTATACACAAGAACACAATAAATATTGCAATTACTTTCACTAGTTATAGGCTGCAGTTTTCCCATTCTATGTTATAAAATGTGATTCTGTTTTTCTCAGTACTGTCACAAAATCATCTATGTTTAAGCAAGTGTTTGTCTGTGGAGAAGTATAGAGAGCTGGCATAATCTTCATAGCAGGTCTTCCTTGCATCTGTTATATAAAGTAGCTGATAGATTTACACCATTTTCAGTTTTGAAGTGTTACTTTGTCATAATCTCCCTGCAATTTTCATCTACATTTCAAATCTTAATTCAGTATTCTTAAAATATATATAAAAAAGAGACTATAAAAAGAAAAGAGACTGCTTAAAAGAAGATCTAAAAATATAGGTGATAATTCTACATACAGGTTATTCTGCACTAACTCTGGAAAAAAGCTTATATTGTTATATTTGTGTAAAACGCCTGTACCTTCTACAAAAATACAGGGCAGGGGGGTGGAGAGAGAGAGCACATGTAACTGCAGTAAATCACACTTAATAGTAAACAGACTTACGCTTGCATTTCATCAGGAATTCACAACAGTTTCTGTACTCTTTCAATATTGTACTATATGGACACCATAAATCAAGCAGAGCAACCCCTCTCTACCTGTATTAACAGAAGGACATATATTTACAGCATGAATATTGTTAGTCTGCTGACATGTTTGTTTAAGTCATGTTGAACAAGTGATAGTAAATCAATTACCTTTCTTAGTTCTATTTGAAAGACCAGTATGAAATCTCACATATATACCATATAATCTTGAAAGGCTTAGTCTAAGATTGCTTTCAGTATTCTCATTTTCAGTCTTCAGATCTCAGTGAAAACTCCACATGCCCTTGAATTTTAACATCTCTCTCTCTCTCTGTTTTTCTGGAAGTATAACTAGCTATCACATCTATGCCAAAAGCTAGGAATAGAATAATTTAAGCAGCCAGTAAGCTCATCAACATATTAGCCTGAGGAACAGAATATATTCTTTTAAATATTATTTAATTTATATTTAATTTAAGAATATATTATTTAAAGATTATGTAATTTATTAAATATTATTTAATTTTGCATTATTTGGAGGTACAAAAGGTTGCCCTCAAATAGAAAAGTTTAAAGGTGATCAACTCAGAATTTTCAGAACTTTTGTAATTTAGTCAATGTGCTATAGTAATAGTTTTTAATATTATAGGATTTTTACTTTATTAAAAAAATGAAAATAATAGTTGATAATTTATTTAATAACTTCCTTTTGTTCTCTTTCTCTTTTCCTTTCCCCTTTCAGTTAAAACTTCTGGGAAAGAACACAGAACAACATTCTGATGGAGTGATGAAATATGAAGATCAAATGGACCAGGTATTTAATTTTTTTTAATGTAATAAATATGAAGGAAAAATAAGGACTTATAAAATTAGACCAGATTAATGCATGTTTAAGTCTCCAGATTACACTAGGAGTTCTTAAAAGCTCTGGATAGATCAAAACATTTATATAGAATAACGTATCTGGACTCATTTTATCTAGATTTTCATGTTCAAATATTGTAATGGAATCTGAACAGTAGCAAGCATTAAGAGGTCACCAACTGTACAATAGCACAGTTTCTAAAATTTCAGTAACTTATCATTATAAAAATGTATATTTTATCTATAGTCTGAACCTACGAATCAGGGGATCTTACTTCAGCTTGAGAATGTATTGAATTACAAAACATAGCACATTCCAGAAAAAAAAATATGTTGAAACACAGTGCTTTGCTTTTTTGTATAAGCATTGCTACTTGTTGGCAAACCACTATGGAAATCCCTGAAAATTGTATTTTACCATTTATTCCCTTTTCTTCTCAGCAAAACATTGTCACGAAAATAACATCTTGTAGATTCAGATACTTTTCCTTGGTAAGGGTACTGTATCCATTCCTGACAGACACTGACCTTTCAACTGAGTTTCAGCAAAATCTTCATCCATTTTCTACATTTATAATCAGCCATATATGATCATTGAACTCTCCCCCTTGGTCCCTTTCTCAGCTTAAATTACTTCTCTTAGATTTCTGGACCATATCTCAGTCTCCCCATAAGAATATCTGTATATCCCTTTCACCTTTTCTCACATATCACTGTTAACTCTAACCCTTCCATTTCCCTTTTATATCCAATCTCTCACTAAAAATGGCATTGCTTTCCTCTCTATTACCATTAAGACCTCTTTCCTCTCTCTGCTTTAAATAATCATGCCAACATGGGGATTAATCTGTTTCTAGATATCTAGTGATACTTTTAACTATACATACATGAAAGAACAAATGTTAAAAAGAAGTCTGGAACTTCACATTCTAAGTGTGCAAACCCAATCTGCACAAGCAAATAATAATAAAAATTATTACAGTTGAGAGCCTCCCAAAGCAAACTTGAGAACAAAAACAACAGATGCAGAAATCACCCTAGCAGATTACACTTGAAACATAAAAGACAATTTATGATACCACCCTCCTTGTAAAACAGACAAGCTTTAATTCTGCTGGATACTATCTCTGCAGTCTAACATTGCACTCATGCAGTCCTCAACGATGGCCGGCGCAGCATTTTGGAACTAAATTCAGTCTTGTAATTGATTTTATGTTCATGTCTCATTCACACTGTGTAGAAAAAATCCAGGGCTCAAGGGCAGGTAAGGAGGCTTTTCAAACATACCACAAAAAAACCTGAGGTCTGTGCTCTTCCTTAGCACAGACATACCCACCTCTATGCTTTACACCACTGTGAAGACAGATGAAATGTGGTCACAGGGTCCTTTCTAGAAGGATGATGCCATTTTTAAGGATAGACAGTATTTGTAAGCTCAGGTTGCATTCATAAGATGAATGTGCTTTTCACCAGCCTGCACCCTGTCCGGTAATTTGGATGCAGAGAGCTACTGAGTCACAGAACACTTTAGGCTCAGTTTAGTCCATGGTTTAACGTCAAGGTAGATACTATATTGGTTTCAGTTGCTCCAATCAGTTTTTAATAAACTATTTCAGAGATACTTATTGTAAAATACAGCCAATAACCTGTTTACTGAAGCACTAAAATACCTTAGATTTGTATTTCTCACAGAAAAAAAAAATAAATCTAAACATATGAGCAGACACACTACCTGGAAGCTTCTCTGGCATTAAGCTCGAGTAAAATTAAGGTAAGTTTAAAAAAAGCAAACACTGAAATATTTTTCTGAGGCTAAATCAAGTCAGTTACATGCATTAGAGGAAGATGTAATACTAACATTTACTTTCATTTCCAAACTATGAAAAAAATACAAATATATGCTTTATGTAGAGATTAAGCATTTATCAAAGGTAATTTCCAAAAATAAGAGAGTGAGTTTTCAAATACATTTTAAGTACATATTAGTGTCATCTGTGGGGGAACTATAAAACTGTCTGACAGCACTTTCATATATTTATTTGCAAGAACAGACAGTGCAGTGATGAGATGTTTTAATATTGCTTCAAGTATATATATATATAAAAAAAAAAATCAGTATTTTATTCTTTTGTAAGTTTAATAGTAATAGGTTATGCTTTAGAGAATCAAAGTGTTAAAAATTCATCTTTTCAATTCAGTACATTGCTGTATTAGATTTATACTGTATTAAGTTTACAAATGTTCAGATTTTACAACTCTTTACAATCACAAGTCTTTAGCTATTGAAGATCTACCAGTTAACATTTCCCTTTACTTTATTAATTACTTTGTCATTGTTCTTTAAAACATACAGGAAGTATATCTTATATTCTGTAACTGTAGTTTATTTTGAAAAATACTTCCAAAATAACTATTTTTACTTTAGTAACTCTAACAATGATATGACAAAAAGCCCATAAATAACCAGCAGGTTAATAAAACCTCTCCTTTCACAACGCACAGTCCCAGCTCAGTTATTCACCAGCCAGGGTCCTGCAGAACACTGTGTATGTGGATTCCTAAACCAGCATACTCTCTCTGAGCGGTTTCAAGTTGGGCATGCAGCTGCAGCAACCAGTGCTGTCAAACTCCTGGCTTCTTCTGTGGCTTACATGTAGTGCAGCTTCATGGACCTGCTTTTAGCTTAGGCTGAAGAGCATCTGTATTAGGGGGCTTCTCAAACTACCAGGAAGAAAAATCAACACTCAGGAAAGCAAAAATAAATAAATTACTAAATAAATAAATAACTCTCTTGACCTCTGAGAAGAACATCAAGAAGAGGATAGTTAAAGGCAAGTCAAAACCATTACATCTGCAGGGGACAGCTTGTTGCTGACATCACTGATTCTTTCTTCTGATTTAAACAGTATTATTCATTTTAATGGCATCACTGCTAAGACTGTGATCAGTCTTCAGAGTAGCAAGGCCTGGTAAATGTCATCAAGCACCCCTGTTCTTCACAGGTTGTTCTAACATAGTTGATTGCTCAAGGAGGGAAGAACTACATATACTCATGAATGTAGTATCATTCTATCTGAAAACTCTTTACATTTACCAAATAGGTAACTATAGCTGTTAGAACACTGTAGCTTGAGAAGACTTCATCCATAACTTTTGTTACTGTTTTTATACAAAATGAAGCAACAGATATCTACTAGAATTCTTGTTGCCTTTTCAAGAGAGTGAGCAACACTGCAAAGCTCAAAACATGCCTCAGGGAAAAGGACTGAAAAAATAAGACAGAAAATTAAACATCCCACCATTAATGAAGTGTTAATTAAGATTAAGTGCATTTGAAACAACCCCCACTGACAGCAAAACTGTTTTATATAAGGTTCAGGAAGTTTTAAAACAGATAGTTTAGACCAAACTGTGGTCTCTTAACTATATTGTTCCTGCTGTGGGAGTTTGTGACATGATGATATGCCATACCAAAAACTAATTAAGTCTTATGAATACTCATGAGTCAGCACTTAAAATTTCCTTATTTATCGCTGAAGAACCTGTAAAGAGGACAACCAAAGGACATATCAAGGAAAAATATATAAGGGATTAGATCCACAATTGACTTTATAATGGCTGTGAGTGGTACCTAAATCCAAAACTTAGACCCTAAAAATCCTCATTCATTTGCCCCCAATTCACAGGAGGCAAGCTTCCAAAGTAAATTTCCCTAACCTGAAGATGCACTTCTGCAAATGCCTATAGTGCAGCATAACTATATGCCTAAACTCTATCAAGATACATAAACTGATGACGTTTCTATTTACCCTGTAAAGTAAAATCCAGTAGATACTCAGAAAGTACTAACAACATTTTTATGCCCAAAACACATGGAAAAGGTTCTCTTACTCCCTTCTGTTTGAGTTCTTATATATGAAATAAGTAAACAAGATTTGGGTCAGAAATGGGTAATATAATAGTCTAAACTACTGTTGTTGATTTTAAAATGGAAGACCCGAATTCCAGTACTATTTAATTGACTATCATGTTCTTGTAACATGCTAGCAGATGTTAGAGAAGGGACTAAACTGTCTTGGATGTTATCACTTGCTATTACTTTGTAGTTCTGGAGACTTGACAAGTGTGGGAATAAATTCTCTTCATCTAGTTCATGTGACTAATGCCCATTTCTCATTTTTGCCATGCTTCTCTTATCTAGGATATGACATGTTTTGTTTTCTTTGACTAACAAAGCCTTACTGTTGGGAGTTGTAGAACAATTGCACTGTACAAAAATCCTCATCATCCTCCACATCTTTTTGTATTTTTGCTATGCTTACATTAATTTGTAGGGTAAATTGACACAGTTAGAATTTGTTTATACTTAAATTTCCATCTGCCTTGTTCAGCCTTACCTGGCGTGCACTTGATTCTTTTAGAGCATTTCTTGGTTTACAATGCTAACTGTTGATATGATTATTTAATACTTTATATACTTCATTGAAAGCAATAAATTTCCATTTCCTAAGCTATCATCTTCATGTTTAGTCAGGTATAACCACTGAAAGAATTCAGAGAAGAAAAACATTTTGAGCAAAAAAGCCTCTTTACTTAAACTACAGTGGTTTAAAATCTATTAAAGGGGTGAATAAGACACTAGTAATTCCTCTTATGTCAGTAATAAAAGTCTGATTTTTTTCATTCAAACCATCCACGAAAATCAGAGATCTAAAAGGCAAAATACTGCATTATTTGTACATGTGAAGAGTCTGTCAAGCATTCATCCCCAGGATTATCAGTAATTTCATAGTATGAACTCAGGGCAAAAGTCAGGATGAGTTCCAATTTGACATCGGTACAGTAACAGATATTTGTCTTTGGCTGATTGCGATAACCTCCCTGTCAGTCCTGCTTGCCATTGCACTCCATGCAGGAAAACTGCCGTGAGCGAGTGCAAAACGCAGTGCTACAGCTGCTGTTTTGTGGACATATTAACCAATTGGCATGGTGAGCACTATATCTACCACTAAAGGAAGCTTTCTTGAAGTAACTTTCACAAGGATTTATACATGCTCATACAAACCAAGAGCACATTTTATTGTAATGCTTGATGTGAAAGAATGAAACGTACTCATATTCACGGTGCTTATTAGCCACACCATATCACTGACACTAGTCATTCTAGTGAGATGTTTTGAGGTGATGAATGTTTAACTTGTTTCTCCAGATGTGAGAAAAAGGTTGAAAATCCATTTTCATCTTTTTACTTCTCATCACACAGTTTTGAATACTAAAGAAAATACAGGATTCTCAGGGAAGGGGGGAGGAGTTGGAGTCACAGGAGCTAGCAATTCACTTAGTGGACTTCAAAAACGCTTAACCTGACTTTGTGTAAGATATGCGATCTACATATGGCCCATGAATCTATTTTAAGTCTTATTTGCATTGTTTCTGATTAAGCTATCTGCTAAATGAGAAAGCTGTTTAATTTTATATTATCTTGGAGTAAAAAGCCATCAATTGCAGCAATCAGATAACACATTCTGCTTGCCTATCTTCAAAAACCCACATGTGCATTGATATTTAGCACTCACGTATCCATGTTTATCTTAGTTGAAATGAAGAAAAATGTAACTGTCTTTCAAAGTCAGAAACAATATTCTGGAATTGATGAGAGCTGATCCATCCTTGCTCTAAAGCCCTGGAAGTAAGTTTTTCCCCTTTGAGAATGTTACGGTTTGTTTATTATATGCTCTGCATAAATTTTATTTTGTCTTTACACCAAAAAAAAAAAATCATCAACATAAATTGTCATCTGCTGAGTAGAAAACATTTTCATAAGCAGAGAAAGTTATTCAACTGGATCCTTCCAGCTAGAGACACACTGTGTATGAGAACATCAAGTATGCCCTTAATGCACTTAAAAAATTAATACTGCAAGAGTTAATTTTTTCTTTAGTTAGAATTCTGATAAATCCTGTTTTACTTTCAGATTATACCAAATATTATGCATTCCTAACAGAAATCTAATCTCCCTCTCATGCCAAAATAAAACAGAAAAAAACAATGTTAAACATATTCTCTAGAGATGCCTAACTGCAAATATGACAGAGAACACTCCAAGGTTTTCATATTACTCAATAAAATCATGATTCCAGTGCTATTCATATGTCATAAATCTTCAATAAGTGAAAAGAAATAAAAAAAAAATTAATAAGAGAGGCATTGAAAAATATAAGTGGCTTTTTGCTCTTGCATAAGCCTTTTCAGACCAGCACTAGGCTGATCTATTTTCTATACAGTCCATAAAGAGTAGACTAATTTCCATGACAAGACGCAAACAAGACCCATCCTCTGTTTCACCGCAAACTTTGATGGGAATTAAAAATGCTTGAAGTGCTTGCACGACCAGGTATTAGGATCTGGTATCCATCACTAGTGAGACAGATAGTCTCACTATATATCATATGTAGCTCATATATTCTATACAATTTATATATAGTCTGATCCTCTGCAACATTAACAATACAGACTCTGACCAGCTTTTCTGATCCATTTCTGTTCTTTTCCCACAGCTACTCTTTCTGTGAGGAACACCACTATCTTCACAAAAGCAGAGCAACAGTTTCCTTTCTGGCTCAATTAGGTTTGTGCATCCTTCCAAAAGGAACCTCAAAACCCTACTAAGAAACAAAGAAGTTCTTCCTTTATTACAAAACCTTACAAGATAGCTTACCTTCAGTGCTAACTCAAATGCCTTACTAGTTTCCTACACAATCCCAGCTGGCTGCAAGAAGGTACCCACATCCAACAAAATCCACATCACAGTCCAGTTCTTGAGAAAGAGATAATGGTTGTCTTCGAAAAACATCAGGAAAGACAGTGAGAAAAATAACGCGTAACCGTCCCAAACCAGTAATAAAACCATATTTTCCCCTTCCCACAAGAGTGCCAGAATTGTAGCTCAGGAAGGCTTTTTTTTTTTTCTTCCCACTGCTTTCAGTTGAAATCAATTATTTCAGTGAATCCGCACACAGGTGGTCTTAGATTCTGACATGCTTTAAATGGGAAGTGGTTCATAGGTGGAATTTAGGTACCACCATCCAAGTCAAACAAAAAAGATGCTTAATTCCTCTCTTGATCTGTGGCTAAAAAATGGTATCATTTTTGAGGGGTCTGCAAAAAGTATGCTATATTTTATGTTCTTACTTACTGTTTAAACAAAATGAAAGGAAAATTAATATTCACTTTAAGGTATGGAATATAACAGGTTTTCTAAGTATCTTGAACAATACCTGATAAATTCCCACAGGTACATATTTAGATAACCAAGGAAGAGACCAGATATGTATTTAGATAACCAAGAAAGCTTGTATATTATATCTATATAGATATTATATATGTATAAATAAATATATATATAAATTAGGTATAAATATATATATGTGTATATACACATATGTATACGTATGTGCATATAGATAGAGAGAGATTTGAGTTTCAAAATGACACGAAATCTGGAGAAAAACTGTTGTTTTGAACTGCTTGCTTTTTTGTTAGATAAAATACAATTATGGATAGAAAAAAAAAATATTACGAGGAATAAAAAGTATCTCCAAATACAATAATTTCCTTACAATAAAGATGACAAGACTTTACCGTGAGCAAAGAAATGCGCCCTGTATTAGGTCTTTGAGATTATCAATCTTGCTCTGATACTGCAGAAATCCCCAAACTTTTTCAAGTGTGTCCCCCTTGTTGCCATGATGCACCATCTCGTCCCAGTACCTGTTATGAATGATTTAGAGAAGATGTATTTATTTACCTACTATTATATAACCAGTAAGAGAACTGTATGTTTAGCTTTTGGTAAGAAAGTATATTTTATGTAGTATTACTGGAAGTTAATTTTATGTAAAATGTTATGTCAAGTCTCTCCAAGTTTCTTTCACCTTTTAGCTTCAGCACTTAATTTCATACACAATCATTGTATAGTGATTTATGTCCCAGCATTGCCTCTTTAGTCATTGGCTGATTCCCTGTTCAAGATAATCTCTCCACTCCCAAAACTGAAACTGATTGCTGTTTGCCTCGCAGTCATACCACAGCCAGTGTCATGGCACACAACCTCTTGTTTACTTCTTCTGTCTTCCACAGCAGTAAGCTGTCATGAAGAAGGCCTGAATGTAGCATCACATAGTTTCTCTCCTAATAAAGCAGCACAGTCTCAAAATTGAGCTCAGTGATTCAGAATGTCAGATATTTACATTGCAGGACTGATTTAGCATCTCCTCTAATGACACCATCTCTTTGAAAAGCTGTGATAATGAAAACATCAATCTTAATACTAGTCTACATACAGCTTCTCCCGCTTTGAATTAATTATTGAGCAACAGACATCAAACTCTCAGTTCTGTTCTCTTAATAGCAAATTTCTAAATTCATGCAGCTAGATGAGAAAAAGTGCTGTGATGAATGTAGTTTTACATTTCCAATTTAATTTTATGTACTACTTGCACAGTAGTTACAACTGAAGACTGAAAGTTATGCCATTGGGCATAAAATTCTCATTAAAATGGCTGAATTATCTTGATTATGTAGGACAGATACATTGACAAATTACTAAGTAGTTTCAGTTCTTTTCAGCAAATGGCAGTCTGTACAAATATTTCTGAGCTCATTTACTTCCCAAGTACAAACTTGTATAGTAGTTGCTTATACAGGTTATATAATTCCAGCCGTCTTTCCACACAACATGGTAAAACTGTACAACTGGTGGATGAAAACAGGAAACATGATTACTTTGGATCAAAGCCCTCAACATGGTAGGAATGTAAGAAAATTACGTGATGTTATACTCCATTCGTTAGTATAACATTTGCACAGCAGTCAAGTAACCACCTATTCCAAGTGAATGACTGTGCCAACAGCATTTTTTTAACATTTGAGCAAAGGAAGTCTACATCTTAACATTTCAAATGCAACACGATAATCCATGAATCACATACCCAAATCTTCACATTACCAAGAGCTGTAAGTTGCCAGGTTCCCAAAGGAGCTGAGAGAAGCCAGAGCCCTGAGAGTGGTGGAGAAGCTGGAGGGGACAACTTCTCCTCAGGTGCCCTAGGGCAGCAGGTCCAGACCTGCACCAAGGCCCCAGGGTGACCTCAAGCCTTGTACAGCCTCTTCCACCACCTTCTGCTAGTGCCATTCACATGCTGTATTAAGGGCAGGAGAGCTTGCCTTAAAACCCAAGACTCCCAAGGGTCATATATAGACGACTCCAACAATAATTGATTCAAATACAAATTAGGAATGAATAAGCAGAGATTACAGACTTATTTTGTTACTCCTTCTAACAGGAGTTACATGGTTTGAAATGGAAAAATATAGTATGCATTCTATACCTGTAAAATGACCACTTTTAGCTTCTAATCCGTATAGAATATATAATGTAACAATAATAATCCTTCTATTTAAGACTAAAAACTAGTCTGTTAAATATTGTGTGTTTGTCATACAAAAGCTTTTACTTTTTTCCTTTAAGTATAAATTAAATGCATATTTGACACTTCTGCATCACTTGAAATGCTTTCCAGAAATATTTTTAATAGTAAGTCTAGGAACGCTAACTATGCATCATTCACCATTACAAAACATATTTTCCAACAATTACTGTGTTTAAATATTTAATCCAGTTTTATCCTATACTTGGAATAGGAAATAACTGTGCAATCTCATTTTCTGCTTCATAGTGTTGGCAAACATTGACTTAAAAAAATCTGCCAATAAGATCTGATAGGGCAATAACAATCCAACACAGATATGTGCTAAGTAAGTTGGCTCCAGAGAAACCTTCTAATTGGTTAAAGCATTTAAAAAATTGATAGACAATCCAAATCAGACATCCAAAAACTTAGTTACGTGGTATTACAGAATTTATTCATTTTCACAGTTCCACTCTAGAATACTCAATCCATGAACTCTACAGACATTTTTTGGTATTATCAGGTAAAGTCAGCTTGTCTTTTTATGTTTTATGAATAATGACATTTTTCCCTGTCCTACGTTGTCCTATCAGGACAACAAGAAGAGAAACCAATCTATCAGACTCAAGTACAAAATTTTTTTCAATGTAGTCTGAAAATAGAAGCTCATTATGAACCACACATAAGTCTATGCTTCTTAGGTGACCTGAATGGCTTTACCAAAGGCAAAGTGCACCTGACTAACCAAATTTTCTTCTATCATCAGATGACTGGCTCTGGGGACAATGGAAGAGCAACGGGTGTCATTTACCTTTATTTTAAAAAGACTTTTGACACAGTGTCCCATAGCATTCTTGTAGCTGAACCAGGTGCAAAACCTCAGCTTGCCAGCTCAACTGCTAGGTTTGAAGGCTAATTGTTAATAGTGTGAAGTCTGGGTGGATGGCAATTACCAGTGGCATTCCTCAGGGGGCAACAGTTCTCAGGCAAATATTGAACACTTTCACCAACAGCTTGGACGATGGAACAGAACAAAATGTTATCAATGAAGTTCAGGAATGACACCAAACTGGGGGCAGCAGTCAATGTAGTGTAGGGTAGAGCTGTCATTCATAGGGATCTTGACAAGCTGAAGGATAGGGTTTGACTGAAGCCTCATAAAGTACAAATACAAAACCCCACACCTTGGACAGAATAAGCCCATGCAACACTACAGCCTGAGGGCAGACAGTCTAAAAAACAGCTTTGTACAAAAGGATCTGAAGGTCCAGGCAGGCAACAAGTTGATGATCCAGAAAAGTGCCCATGCAGCAATGAAGCAGGGCTGTGTGAAGAGATATAACCAGAAGAAAAAGGCAAGAGATTATTTCCCTCTGGTCAGCACCTGCAGGAGCATATTTGACACGTTGTGCTCAGTTTTGGGCTCCCCAGTTCAACAACAACCTGGGGAAACTGGAGGCAAACAAGTGGCACACCACTGAAATGGTGGTACACATGGCATAGAAGGAGAGACTGAGGGAGCTGGGCTTGTTCTACCCAAAGAAGGCTAAGGGGAGTGTCTGACCACTCTCTTTTACTACCTAGTGGATGATTGTACAGAAGACAGAGTCAGAGTCTCCTTGCACGTCCATGGAGAGGACAAGACACAGTCATCAAAAGTTGCAGCAAGGGAAATTCTGACTAGGTAACAGGAAAAAAGGATTTCACTGTGCTGGGACAGGCTGTCCAGGGAGGTTTTGATAACCCTGTTCTTAGAGGTTTTCAAAACTCAGCTGGACAAAGAATTGAGCAACCTGAAGCTGCTCCTGCTTTGAGCAGGTTGGATTAGATTAGGTGAGCTCCAGGGGACCCAGACTAGCTTTTTCTATGATTCTATGAAAAAAGTGACCACAGTGTTTGAGCACAGAGCTTTGTAAGGATAGTTTGTACCTCATTCTTCATTTGTAGTATCGCTAACAAATACAATTACCTAGGGCAGGAAAGAAGAAGTGAATGCTAGGCAGGTGAACTGTGTGAAGACAGACACCCAGGGAAAAATACACAAGGCTACTTTTTCACTTCCCTTCCTAGTAAATTTAATGAAATAACTCATTTTAGTAACTGGTAGCATCCTAATTCCCTTGTGTTTGAATGTTTTGGGGAAACGAGCCTACCAGAGGCACATCTGCTAAAAGCACATAGCACCTGAGTATATTTTATGGTCGTAGTTGATGTCTGTAAGCAAGCATGAATAGTAAGGCAAGGACTCAAAACTACACCCCTCGCCTAAGAGACTTCCCTTGGTCCCAAAGCCAAAGGGAACAGTTTTTGAGCACCTAATCATCGGTGTTTCACAAAAGATTAGCTGCTAGTGAGGCGATTTAAAATTTAATGTTCAATACCAACTCAATATCTGACTTAGGCTAAGTAGAAAATCACTCCAGAGTTAAGAAAGTATTTGTCCCATTTTTATCTCCATGTAGGGCTCCTCCAGGGTAGAAGGTTCTATTTTGTACATAAATCTCAGCAAAACTCAAAGCAGTATTTTACTATAAAAATTTTCCTTTTTTCAGTTATCCCTATAGTTCCCATCAGAAAGAATCCTATATTGAATGTGTGAGCCTTTTAAAGTGCTGCATAAGAAATATTTATATATAAACATCTTCATATTGCTGTATTTTATTCATTTATAGTTTCCATTCTATTATTCCTCTATTTCTTCCTCCTCCTTTTTTCCCAGTAATGTTCATCATTTAATTAAGCCACATCTTTTCTCCAGATAAGATGTTTTAAAAAAATCACTTGATCCCCAATTCATGTACATTTTCAAAGATCAAGGTACTTTATATTTTTGATGTATAACTTGAAGAATTTTCTCATGTAAAACTTAAACCTATTTTTAGGCAAAGCACCAGAATCATAGCTTAAATCTGTATGTTTCAAGAAACTATCTCACCAGCATAGACAGATGATGAGCAATAGTTTAACAGAACATGAAATTTGAACTTAAGTATTTTTTGTTAGAAAAATCTATTAAGCTTAGTGGTCATCACTTTTTTCCCTTCAAAGTTTCTTCATTGGACACAGCCACCTTTCCATATATTTTACACTTTGGCCCAGAAGAGAAATTATACCCAGCTGTAGCCAAAAGTATCTAAGAAAGAAGATATATTACATCTCAGATCATTAGCAATTCTGTTGAACTATCAAGAAAAACTGATTTTATTCATCCTGTTTTATTAAATAAGAGACAATATATTATTACTGACCAGTTAAATAACTCTATGATATATGTATATGCCAATACTATTAAATAGTCGCTAGAGTATAAGAAAGTGATTTCTGAGACTAAACATAGGTTTTTCTTGCCATTTTAGGCACCAAGCATATCTGACACACCAGTTCATGGCTGGCAGGTATAAATTGAAGGCCTACAGGAAAGCAGGATTCACTTGGACATCTCAAATGCCACTGGACAGCTATCTATCTGTCTATCTTTAGCCACCTGAATTGAACCCTGAACTTTTACTTTCTCAATTAACCATTTTTAATGTTTTAGTTTCTTTTCTTTTTTCTGTTTGATATATTTAATTATTCCATAACATTATTTAGGTAATTTAGATTTATGACTAAAATTTTGCCATGTTCTTACCCTAAGCTGGTTTCAGTAAGTAGTTTTAATATTGTTTTATCTCCATAGTGCTTGCTAAGCTTCCAAATTGTAGCCTAAGCAACCACATTAGCATTTTTATGCACATGTAAAGACATACCTTGTAAGAAATCCCTATTCTAAGAATACTCTCTTATACAACTTTTCATATTAACAACTTTCCCTGCAGATGACTCTAATCCCATGGCTAACAATATTTTGAGTTAATTCCGTCATTGTTTGTATCTCCTGTTACACCTGAGAAGGCATTTGAACTCATACAATATGCAGCAGTTATTATTGTTCTAAAAATTGCCTCTATTGGCTTTTCTGTGTGAACGGTTTCTGAAAATTATGATGGTTGAATTTGTGGTCAAGTCAGTCATTCTGAGAAAGCTCATAAAATCCCGAGAGACTTGCAAAGAACAATCAATCCCTACATCAGGAAGCAAAAAGGAAGTGCCAACCCAGTGGAAATTTACTTATTACGCGTTTGAAGTCTGCTGAAATAACAAAACGTGGGACTTAACAGTCAAACAGGGCATATACAAAGGCAACAGAATGACATCTTATTTTCAACGAGGGAATGGTATTCAAGTAACTATTAAAATGGATTATTTTTTTTTTAAAGTCACTCCTATAAAAGTTAAAAGAAAAAGTAAACGTGATCATATAAATTACATTAGGCATCGGTGAGAAACTTTCCTTCAACTATATACTTGCAGGAAATTGGCTAAATGTAGCTCCTTGGCGCCAAGGAGGTCACGAGCTCTGCGTCAGTGCTAATTCATTTTTTGTGACCACATTGTGTTGGGAAATCCCGATTCCCAGTGCTGAAGCGTAAAACAAGACTTTGAACTCTTTGGGATTATGCATATGATATGCCAAACATGAATGAATTTCATTTCCTTAAACCTGTAAGGAGTGTTTGAACACAGAAAATGTTGCATATATCAGTAATTATTTTGTTTTACAGAAGTTCCAGAAAATTTTCTCTTCTGAAATTAAAATTACATTTGGAATGACAATACCTAATACAGTGCAATTTTCTCCTTTTTTGTTTCTGAAGATATCACCCAAACTAAAACTTTCTTAAAGCAAAATTAACCTATAACTACCTTTCCAGAATCTCTCAATAGCAAAGAGGTATTCACAGAAAAAGCTAATTCATATTTACAGGAAGACTACTAAAATAATCTAATCCAAGTGTGAGCACAATAGAAACCAAAACCACCTAGCCAATAGCCTTTGCCTCAAATTCAAAACTTCTGTCTAAGCCGTAACTTCTCCTAAATAAAAGACAATTTTGAATGTCAGTCATGAGAGGTTGAAGAATATCTAGATAAAGATAACCCAGCAATTAAACATCACTGTTAAATATCTGCAAATTATGTTCTCCAGATAAATTGGTAGAAGAGAGACAAAGAAATGTGACAGACTATGCTAAAATATTCTTAAAGATAAAGGTTCATCACGCTTTCAGCACACAGCCCTGAAACTGCAGCACTCTCCGATAGCATTGACTTTGAATGTGACAAGCTTTAGGTTTTGTAGCATATGTTGCAACCATGTTTAATAAAATCAGGGATAATTTTGGAGAGTTTCATTTCAGAAAGATAAAACTCTTTTCACCCAATATGCAACTATCACATGTATAGACAACAGACTAGAATTCAGGACATTGTAAACCTGCTTTACAGATTTTCAAATCTTTGCAGACTCTCCCTGTATTTAATACTGCAGAGCAAGTAATTTTATAACTATATGGAAGCATAGCCAACACATTTTCTAGCAAAAGCATTAAGGCAAACAAACCAACCAAAGGATTGTTTTGTTACTGATTGGCCTGTTTCAGTCTACCTGAAAATGGCAAAAAGGTACTTTCAGAGAAGGCGGGTTTTTTAGACAACTTACAGTATGAATCATCCTAAGCAAGGAAGAAGAAAAAGAAAAAAAAAAAGATGGGAGACATCCCAGCCCTTAGTTAAAATGTTGTGAAAGCTTTCGTTGGCCAGTCCTCTGTCCTCTCCTTTCTCTGAATACAGTCGATCAACACTAGCTAATATCTCTTGGGGAAAAAAACTCTAATAAAAAAATAAAGAAGAATAAAATTTGTCTCCAGTTGCTTGTGAAAAAGAAATAGTGGTTCAGCACTGTTGGCTTTTTTCCACAATGCCACTTGAAACAGCAGGTAAATTCTGCCTTCAGAAAGGAGATTTTCTCCGAGCTCCCTGGAGAACAAGAGTTTCTCACTGTAGTCAGTGCAGTAACTTCCATTAATAACCAGTGTTTATAATGCATTCATAATACAGCCTTTAATCCCTCTTCAGGCCTCATTAGTTAGTTCTTGCTTTAAAAGCGGTAGCAGTGCAGCTTCTGTATTTTGAGGGGCCAGAGATCTGCTTTCAATCCCACAAATGAGAACATCGGAAGGCAGGTTGGTTCAGCAGGCAGGCAAGAAGCCATTTGCTATTATTTGCATGCCATTAGTAGTCCAAGAATCACATTCAGGAGGCATTGGGTTACAGTAGTAAAGGCAAGGCCAGCTGTTTATAAATCTTAAATCTTTACATAGAACATGTCTTCTGATGAGAGACAAACCAAGAGATTTATGTAGCACCCTATATAAGGAAAGGGAAGTTCCCTGGAGGGAAACTCCCTCCAGGCATCAGGTTTCATCTCCAGAATCAAAGTGATCCAGGCAAAAAGAAGTTTGGGAGTCCAAGGAACAACAATTCTTGCTCTCCCAGCACAAAACAAGCCATAAAACACTCCACTACTCCATGGCAAGTTTAGAGTGTTTAATACAAAACACAAACCACAACGATCACAGTCAGTACGGAAGTTGTATGTCTTATGCTTGAACAGTGTTAATTAGGGAGGTTGGAAAATACCTAATCACGTTACTAGAATTAGAAGTTATCTTATCAAAGTTTACAATCGTTTAGGAAGATATAGCTTTGATGAACTTATGTTGTACCTTATTCTGTTTTCCTACTTCCCCCCCCGCTTTTCCTTTACTCCTCATCCCATTTTCTTAATACTTGCTACCAGACCAGAAATGTCAAAAATCTTGAAAGCACCTATCCGATTCCCATCCACAATCCATTTGGAGTATGTTTCATTCTGAGCTTTGTTACCATCATTAAGGTGATTTCTATTGCCACATGTTCATAACCATTAGCCATCTGGCTTTTGCAGATTTTTTGCATCACTAGTTAAAAGTGAATCAAAATACTACTCTTATTTGGGGCCAATACAGGTTACCTCATACAAACAGATCTTGTTCTATTCTTGTTTGCATTTCTAAAGAATCTTTTTGTTTGTTTATTTTAATTTCCTTGCAAAGGTTGATTCAGCTTGACTTCTGGCAATTCTAGCCTCTTCCTACTTTCTCTGACCTGCAAGATAGGCTCTCTTTCATGCTGTCCTTAGGGCAGGAGGAAAAAGATTCTTTCTCAGGTCACTATTCGTCCAGATAAGCCTGGAGACTGTATTTGGTTTGCGTGGCAAGGTTTTGGTAGCAGGGGGGCTACAGGGGTGGCTTCTGTGAGAAGCTACTAGAAGCTTCCCCCATGTCCAAAGGAGCCAATGCCAGCCGGCTCCAAAACGGACCCACCACTGGCCAAGGCTGAGTCAATTAGTGACGGTAGTAGTGCCTCTGGGATGACATATTTGGGATGACATATTTAAGAAGGGGAGGGGGGGGGAACCCCAACCCTGTGCAACTGCAGCCAGAGAAGAGAGGAGTGAAAATATGTGAGAGAAACAACTTTGCAGACACCAAGGTCAGTGAAGAAGGAGGGGGAGGAGGTGCTCCAGGCGCCGGAGCAGAGATTCCCCTGCAGCCCCTGGTGAAGACCATGGTGAGGCAGGCTCTACCCCTGCAGCCCATGGAGGTCCACGGTGGAGCAGATATCCACCTACAGCCCATGGAGGACCCCACACTGGAGCAGGTGGATGCCTGAAGGAGGCTGTGAACCCTGTGGGAAGCCCGTGCTGGAGCAGGCTCCTGGCAGGACCTGTGGAGAGAGGAGCCCAGGCTGGAGCAGGTTTGCTGGCAGGACTTGTGACCCCTTGGAGGGCTCATGCTGGAGCAGTCTGTTCCTGGAGGACTGTGCCCTGTGGAAAGGACCTACGCTGGAGCAGTTCATGAAGAACTGTAGCCCATGGGAAGGACCCACTTTGGAGAAGGTCATGGAGAACAGCTCCCCTGGGAGGGATCCCGTGTTGGAGCAGGGGAAGAGTGTGAGGAGTCCTCCCCCTGAGGAGGAAGGAGCAGCAGAAACAACGTGTGATGAACCTACCTACACCAACCCCCATTCCCCATCCCCCTGCACCACTCAGTGGGAAGAGGTAGAGAAAATTGGGAGTAAAGTTGAGCCTGGGAAGAAGGGAGTGGTGGGGGGAAGGTGTTTTAAGATTTGGTTTTATTTATCATTATCCTACTCCGATTTGATTGGTAAGAAATTAAATTAGTTTTCCTCAAGTCGAGTCTGTTTTGCCCATGATAATAATTAGTGAATGATCTCTCTCCCTGTCCTTATCTCAACCCATGAGCCTTTTGTTATCTTTTCTCTCCCCTGTCCAGCTGAAGAGCGTAATAATAGAGCTGCTTTGGTGGGCACCTGGCATCCAGCCAGGGTCAACCCACCACAGAGACCTTCTCTACAAGGGCAATGTGGGCTTTTTCTGTTGCATTCTGACTTGCAATCCTTTTCTGCTTTCACGTCCTTGATCTATTTAGTGCAAGGTAATTAAACCAGTACTTTGGAAACAAAATTATCTTAAAACACCGTTTTGCTTTTATCATTCTTATATTTTCTACCCAAATTTTTATTGTTTGTTTTAGCATCTGGAAATATTTTTGAAGGACACATACTTAGTAATTCTTATCATTTCTTGCTATACATTTAATATATATGTATTGGCTTTTGTCACTCATAGACCAAATAAATATTTTATAAATATGAGCATTATTAGATATACACCGATTCACACACTGAAGAAATAACAAACGCACACACATTTTGTAAGGGGCATTTAAGCATGCATCAGTACTACAATGCAGCTCTCCACAAATTCAGATTATGTTTTGATCCCCCAGACTTACAGTAAAATGTTTATTCTCCTTTAAGTAGTATACCTAAGTAGAATGTTCCTCTTCAAGTTAATTACTATACTCAAGGGCTGCCTCACACGCATATAGTAGGTCAGACAAAACGCACACTAGGTGTTGTCCCACATCCCAAGGATGTTATCTGATGTGTCAACATTACAGTTTTTCCTTTTTATTAGTCCCCGGAGTTGCACTAATTTTGACAGCTGCTAAGCTCGTTTTCCTGCATTTTAACTGCTCTAAGACAATCATCATAAAGGGACAAATCCTGCTTGGCTTCATAAGGGAGAAAGGCTTTGCACAAGGCTTTTAAAACATGATGAAAGCAAAGTGATTGTTAAGACTTTATGGTTTGTTTGGGTTTTTCTTTCCATTCAAAGCAAGGCAAACTACCCAAGTACTGATCTTTGTCCCTCCCTCCCCCCCCCCTCCAATATTTAGAAGATAGCTACCTAAGTGCTGACCTTTCAAACTACATATTCTGGCAGCTGCTAAACTGTAAGGATAAGCTAATAAGCATTTGTTTAATTAAATGTCTTCTGAAGACAACCACAGAATCAAATCACTAATGTAAGTATACAAACAAATCTCTTCTAAGGCAATTTGTTAGCCTTAAAATTTAGTTTATATTTAAAGTGAAATTTATTTTAAAAAAGGAAATAGGAGCTATGTTTTATGCTGCTGCTTCTCCTAAACATGCATCCTCTTGGCTTTTCCGTACACCTCATACATACTATGTGATAGATGTTGGAAAAGCCCCAAGAAGAATATAAAAACCCCAGCAGTAGACCTTTTGTTTTTGAAAGTGAATAAAATGAGAAGAGCAGGGAGGAAGAGTTACCTCAAAGGATGCTGTCATTGCAAGAAAAGGAGCAGTACATTTAGCCAAGAGTACTTGCAATATGCATTTCAAAGGAGAAACTGAGAAGACACTCATCCTTCCGGAGGAACCACCATCCTTTCAGATAAAGCAGCAATTAGGGAATGTGGTCTGAAATGTTGTTAATGAAATTAAGCATCTGAACTACTATCATAAGCAAAGCTATAAAATATTTGACATTCATTTCTTTCAGGTAAAGAATACTTTTGAATTATTATCTAGAAGCAGGTCTAGAAGAGAGTTTCACAGGCCAGAATCTAAAAATGTTGCATACGCCGTCAGAGATTTTACTTCCCCTCCCATTTTCGCCCGATGGAGCTATTCAAAATACCAATATTCACAAGTGAACTCATCCAACAGGCTGGTTGCACAGAAATTACAAACCTACTTATGAGCAATCTCTACATGAAATGCACCTTATAAAACTTTCAGACATTCTGAAAACAGTTTCCACTACTGAGTCACCTTCTTCCAGCCTCTTAGTATTCAGGAATGCAATTACCACCCTTGCAGGACAGGCCAAAGAGGACACAATTCCATGTACCATATTTTTTTTGCAGTAAATGAATCTTCATATGCTTCTTAAACTGTAATAAATACATTAAGTTCCCTTCCTTGGCTTGCAGCAATCTGCTCTTTAAGGAGCAAAGAAAGAATCTCCCAAAAGCTAGTCAGAAGGGAGAAATTAAACAGGAAAAATCTCCCAGATATTTGCTTGTACATATTCTACTGACTAAAAACAGTGAGATCTTCATCAGCCCTGTTTGTTAAAGACAGTAAGTGAGATTATTATTTAAACCTTCCCTCCCTCATTCCTGCTTTTCTTGGAAGCCATATCAAACAAGGCTTCCATATATTTCAGTCTGCATCAGAAACGGAAAAATCATGTATGCCCAATGTGGAGTTTAGGGGTAAAAAGATCTACCTGGTGAACAGTGGAGCATTGTCTCATGTATTGTAGAAAGTTTTTTGTTGGGGAGAGGTTCTTTTGTAGTTTTTTATTTGTGGGATTCTATATTTCCCTGTAGAGGGGAGGACAGTGTTAAAAAAAAAACATGGTCAAAAGGTTGTATGTTGCAATACTGATTACACGCAGACTGAAGAGCAGTGCTGTTCAATTCTGATAAAAGCTGATTAATTTTGTATTTGTATTTAATCAAACATCTTTTTCAAAACCTATGTAAATTATCATTTCACCTAGCAATTAAATTATGTTTTCAGTTACATACTGAAGCACTGTGATGGCATCAAGATAGCGTCATTAAACAGCAGTGTGGAGAAATTATTTGCAGGTGACGTAGCCTCATACCAACAGCATAATAGGGTTAGCAGGAGCAGATACTCACAATATGCGCTGCTCTGTCCAGGCATATTTCTCACCCCATAGCTGTCTTCCATTGAAACAAAGCCTCAAGGCAAATACTTGATTTTATTTCACTCTCTATGAGACTCATAGGAAAATGGACTAGAATTGCCCTCTTCACCCCTATGACTTCATGAAGAAGTAATTCTGTATGCTTCCTTGCAAAATACTGTTATTCTTAGTTCACACCTTTTATCTAATGTTCCACTATAGCCTTACTGAACATTCCTGTACAAAACCTCTCAACAACACCGTAACAGTCACGTCCTGAGATACTGTCATCTTGTGGCAGAATTGAAGGCAGAGTCAAAAAAGACTTAATGGCTATTTTAAAAGGCTTTTCTTTAACAGCTCCCTTAAAGGCATTTCCTTCTATTGTCTTTTGAAAGCTATGTCAACCCTCCATTGTTCTTCAGGGACTAGGCTGACAGCATTATTTTTAAACGTGCCCAAATTTGAGTGTTATCTTCCATTTTCAAGGACATTGAGGTTCCACTGTGTTCAAATACATAACTTTCAAAACTGGGATTTCAGGTCTTGTATGACTTTGAAACTGTTTTTACAGAGTGTTATATGGCTACAAAGCATAAGCCAGTGTTGAAGAACAAATTACCTGTTTTCCAAGGGTCAGCAACCTAGTGCAGCATTTCAGTATGTTCAGGTCATTCTTCCCAGCTCCATAGTACAGGTCCATGCATGTGTATTTTTCACAACAAATACTTCATCACTTCCTTCAGTATTTATGCTGAGCTAGACTAGCATCTTTGCAAATTTGGATTATTTCCCCATATTTTCTAATTAAGAAAAATATTTTTCAGCTCCAATGCATGTACTGGAGGATCATGTTTGCATTACAAATTTTATAAAGGACAAAGTTATTCAAAAGAATCAGAGAGTCACTTAAAAAAAATCACTAACTAACTATGTAGGTTATTTGGGCTCCTGAGGACTGCAGGCTTGGTTTTAATGAAGCAAGGTTGCTTTCTCTTTAATCTATAAGTAAGATTTAGGAGTTAAATACACCACCAATTGTTCATATAATCAAAATTTCTCAAGCAACACGTCCACATTTTTCTGTGACTTGGACTGAAACTATTTTAATTATCATAAATCAAAGAAATGCATGAAACACATGCAATGCACACCAGTCAGGAGAATTTGAAAAGTCAACCAAAACTCCTATATTATTTCATTTTTCAGGTCTTACAGAGTTTTTCTCCCTCTTTGCCTCTCTCCTCCTCTTTCTGCTCGGAGGAACATGTAACTGCTAGTTTATGATGACTGTGTCATATGAATGGGAATGAACTTGAATTTAGCTATTTTCAGCTGGGAACCTAAGAGTAGATTCCTGTTGCTTCTTTAAATAACCAGTTCTTCTATTGTTTACTCCTAGAAAATACTAGTTTAATATCTGATTATAGAATTACTCTGCATACATCACCCAAAATGCTGTTCTGCATGGAACTGCTTGTACATTTGAAGTGGTATATTCCATCATATTCTAGACACGAAGGCTGATCCACAACATAAGGATACCTCTTTTTGCTTTGTCACAATTTGCCTTATTCTTTTTTAAGCAAACTAGATATTTTCTTATATACAGTGTCATGGACATCTAAGGGAATTTTTTTAAAAACACAAAGAAGTGCTTGGTTTCTCACTCTTATTTGTACACCATCTAATATCAACCTCAAATGCTTAGAACTTGTCATATTTGGGTATCTGCAATGTAATCATGCCCAGGATGCCTTTCCAAGCATCTATAAATGTCTTTTAATTAAGTTTTGTTGCTACTGCCAGGCACTGATTTTATGGTTAGCTTGAAGTCTGTCATTTTCCTTGACATCACTTTGCACTTCAATACAACTTTTTAATTTCTTATTTTATTTCTATAATCCAATATTCATAAAAGACTCCATGAACTGTTGACATCATAATATTCACAGCACCCAATAATAGCTAGCAATATTATTCTTCATTTCCATGTGATAAATTATCTCGTTCCTTTTTTTTAGTACTTTGAGGCTTTTTTCTATATACAAGGAGCAAAATATTTCCGATTCTGTTCCACTTTATTTAAACTGGCAATCTGCACTTACAAAACATCATATGTAAGATGATAGACTATATAAATTATGTAGACTGAAAACACAAGCAGGAAAAAGAATAGTAGTAGAAAGATTCTATAAGTGCCCTCAAGACACTCTCTAGTACATTCCCATAAGTTCAGGTGTAGATCACCCACACACATGATTCTCAAACAGAAAAGTTTTAAAATGTAAAGAAATGTTTAAATAAAAAACAATAGACATTCCATAACCCTCTAAGCAATCTATCCACCTTCCCTTACCATTGATAATTTTCTGTCTTGCCTTATTTTTCCTTACTGCAATTAGAAGCCAACTAATTTCTGTATTATCAAATCTGAATACAAGAAAAAAAAAAATATTCTTTTCAAGTAGTGTTTCATTCAACCCAGTCTTCTCCTTTTCTGTTCTAAACAACCTGAAGTCCTTCCATTTTTCCTCATGGAATTGTGTCTTTTAAAAGCATGTTTACATCTTTCTAACTTAGTTTAAAGCAAAAAGACCATCTGACATGTTTTATACGTAACCCTTCTTTTCCTATTTCCCAGTAGGCCAATGTGGAGCTTTGCATTGCACCTACTTCATTCCACCAGTCTCATGACTTGTCTCATTTAGGTGTACAACTTTTCCTTCTACCATGTATTTCTGAAATATTTTCTTCCATTTTTAAAAACCATTCTAATCTCTCATCCTGCGTGCTTTATGGCTTCTTCTAGGTCATTGTTATCTGCAAATATGCTATATATTCTTTTTATTCCATTATTCAAGCCCTTAATTAATATTAAGGGGTACCAGATGAGAGTACCAGAGAGACATGATTGAAGAATACCATTTGATACATCCCTATTGCAGCAGTGAATTATTTGATTTCATAATGCTAGGAAATCCAGGTGCTGACTTTTTATTAATATGTGCTCCTCACCGCATATTTTTGATGAAATAGTACTTATGATTCTAAGTAATTACAACTGGTAAATCTAAGGCAGCCTACACCGATTCTGGAAACAAATACTAAAATTTGCTTATGTCTGCCATTAATCATGAATGTATTCCTTCTTTGTATTTTAAGATTTAATTTCTATTATGTACCCTGTAAGAAGAAGAGGCTATGAAAATTTGAAGAATCACCACAGAAACACAGTCTGAAACAGCAAACACACGGAAAGAATTAGTATAATCCTTATGGGTCCCTTCCAACTCAAGATATTCTATGATTCTATGATAATGATTTTGTATCTTGTAAAAACAATTTGCTTTTATTTCTCAGATCCATGGTATAAGGATAACAAAGATTTTTAAATGAGATTATGGATTTGCCACATTTTGTCACACATCTAAGGTATCTCAAAATAGCTATCCAAGGACAGAGATGTTCCAAAACCTATTCACACATACAGAAGTAATTTAAAAATTTTAAAACAGAATATTAAAGGACCAGAATCATCTAAGCCACTCTGCTCACAACAAAAAAAATTGCATACTTTTTTTTTTTTACAGTTGTGACCTAATATGAATGCTAGTTATTTTTAAATAAAATTCTTACAGATTCCAGCCTATTGTCTCTACCTCAAAAAGCCTAGTTTCCTCGGCAGGAAATCAAATAAGAGATGGAGTAGCCTACAAGTAATGCAGGTGTACTTCCATTTTCACTTTATTATTTCCTTAATTAATATAAAGAATAACTTTCCGTTCAGTGAAAACAAGGAAAAAAATTCATAGTATGGAGTACCTAAGAGTTATGTGTTTCCTACAATGTAATGCAGTCAATTCAAAATATTTGTTCTGGAAAAGCTCTTTTCCTCACAGTGCAGGTTTCTTCTATTTGATCCTGCAGAAGAAGGTACAGATCTTTTGTTTATGATCAAGTCTGTGAGTGGAAAGGACTGTACTATCATAAATTTGTCATCAGGGGTGACAATTTCCCTGCAGGAATGTACGAGACAGCATATCAGGAGAAGTCAGCTTTGGTATCAAGCAACAGAGTTGTGAACTGATAAATAAACTCAAGAGAAAAAAAAAAGAGTACAGTCAAGTGAAGAACTGTTTTTCAGAATCAAAATGTATCATTAGAATCAAAATGTATCATTAGACATGTACGTTTATGCATCAAAACAATTGAAGAAAAAGACAAACTACTCTGGTTGATTCTCCTGGATGACAGGGTGAAAATGGTCAAGAAACATGTGCTGCTGTCATCTTCCTATTCACGGAGGAACTTCTAACAATACTAAATCCCACTAGAAGCAAGAAGTAAAATATAAAAAGTAGATCTAAAACACTCCCATTCAAGTCTTCTTTGGGATCCAAAACTGAGGTAGGTACCAACAAATCTAAAACCTTTATATTTGCCCGGAAGAGAATTCCTCTAGAAACAGTTCCCACTGAAGGGCACACGCTTTCTTCTAAAATAAGCTCTAAAGCCAGCTCACAAGTGAAACATAGGCCTAAATAAACTCAGACTGTTCCCCCTTTTCATGGAAGTCAAAAGAAAAAAAAAATATCAGTCAAAAATAGTGCACACAATTTTGTTGAAAGCAGAACACTGCTAAGTAAACCTTTGGAGCCACTTTGTAAACAGCCAGAAACACCCAGTCAGTTTTCTGTAAACAGCCAAGTCACACACCAGCTGAAGACAGCAGCCTTCTGTGGAAGCTTTTGGTTGATATTTAACAGGGTTACATTTTAAACCAGCAAACAGTCACAGCTATGATCATTGCAGTTTGATTGCACAAACCAGAAAACTCTTCAAAAAACGAGCCACAGCCTGTTCTGATTTGGTGACACCGTTTGAGAGCTTGACAGGACAGAATAAATCGGAGAGAAAAATCAATAGATCTCCTCCTAAAATACAACAGGCCAATTTATGCAAGGTCCATCCTTAATCCTCACGAATAAACAGAAAAAATTTAATTCACCTTTAGTTTATAAGTTCCAACTCAGTGCAACAGACATAAATACAAATATTTATGCCTGCCTTGTTTACTTCTTTCTACTTTACATTTACCCCCATAAACATACTTTGAGAAGGAATTAAATTGGTCATGTGAGTGATTCCCCTGACCTTCAGGGCTTGAAACATTTAACACTTTTATTTACTCCAAGCAATATTACATGTTTTATCCAAATAAATTCTCCTCTTACTTTTGATGAGCCTTCTCATTTTCTTTATAAAATGAATGTATCACCATCACTCCCACAAGAATATAATTCAGTTTAACAACTTAGTCTTTTAATCCTGTCTCTCTGATTGCACCTTAAAAATAAACTAAATTACTGTAAAACACTCAAAGTGCCACAAAAATAAAGATTGGGCAAATTGACCACAATTCAGATCTAAGCCGCTCTTACAAATTGCTCTGTGAAACTTAAAACTCCCAAGCTCTTTTAGGTTGAAAGGCAATGTAAAAATGAAAATTGTTAAGAGAATGAGTACATTTGCATGTTTCCTTTACATTGTATGTTTTCTGTAGAAATGAATTCCTTAGAGCCTGTTCTCTGTTTCACTGATACAAACCAAAAGTGACATTGTAGGGCTTCTACACTAAGGGCTTTTGAATGTTCATTTTTAGTTTTTACAGATGCGAGATCAATAAATATCACATAGTCTGACTATCCATTGATATTCTTCAGTAATGGTGACTATTTTCGATAGTGCACATAGCCTAGCCCAATGCTGAGTTTCAATAGTCCCTCAAATTCTCCTCTTTTTTAAAGAATTCAAGATGATTCTAGTTTTCCAAAACCTGAGAACCGCTAAAGAAAATTGAAGAGATTTAAATAGAAAAGCTAAAACTCAACACAATCCTGCTTTACTAATGCAAGTTTCTCAGTACCTTCAGTAAAATATGGACCTAAAAGGAGGAAGCTAAAATTTTCAAATACCTGCGAGCTAGAGGATAAGGCTGGCTAGTGTATTTAGGGCACCTTGATAGCTGTGATTAGCATGCAAAAAATGTTAGGAATTTTGTTATGGCATGGATTCTGAACACACAGTTTCCCAAACCTAAATCCAACAGATTTCTATAAAACTACAGATTTGTTCTCAGGGTTAAACTGAAAATTCATTTTTTTTATCTTACCATTATCTTATATTAATTGCAAATTGAAAAGATGTAATGTCACTAGGCATTGTGACAAAAACCAACAGATTAGGTCATTAAAGATTGTTCTCAGATGGAAATACTATTGTTTGCATATCTGTATTGTTACTAGCCAAGCTAACAACTGATTTGTTAAGTTGTGAGTTATAAATAATAAGGTCCTGAGGTTTTTATTTGCTTTAAAAGCCAACATTAGAAGAATATAACTAATATAAACTTCTACTTACCTCAACATTTTCAAAACATTTTATGTCTTAGAGTCACAAAAGTCATCTTTGTTTTTATCTTATTAATCCTGGGCAGGAGGGGAGGGGGCAGGCAGGAGAGGTGGGAACACTGGCTGCACCTAGTTTCTCTAGTTTTGCTTGCTTGCACCCTTGGCAGGTTTTTCTCCATGTATGCCAAGGAACTAATCAAAAGCGTGTTTGGTAGTTTTTACTGAAGGTTGGCAATTGCTGAATATCATCATCTTTGGCAGGAAGAATTCCATAATTTTGGTCAAACTCCTATAAAAGTTAGGTCTTCCCAAACCTCACTGTATTAACTAACAGCTGATTTTTTTTTTTTTTTTTTTTTTTTTTTTTTTTTTTTTTTTTACAGCAGAATATTAGTATTATGAGATATATCAAAGGGAGATGCACTGGAGCAGATGAAGTCTGAGGGACCCTATAGATTTAACCTTTGAACTGAAATGATATCTGCTTATGAAAATCTGTATTCAACCTTTGTTCTGAATTAAAAAAAATGTAAGAGAAAAACCTCATAGTGGTCTAAATATTGTCCTGTCTTTGGATATCAAAGGAACATAAGTATGGATGTGTCTTACTTCTTAAGCAAACAGAAAGAACTTTCACCTTGTATCAACTGAGAGAAAAGTCCATAGAGGATGTGAAACTAAAGCTAAAAAGGTTTTGGCAAAAGTCACATCTTGCAGAGAACAGTTATGGAACAAGGAAGGATGCAATATGAACTTTTCCAAATTGCTTACAGAGATTTTTTGAACATTGCTTCATTAAGCTGCTAGCAGTGTACCAGTAGAAAGCCGTATCTACAAGATCCTTTTCAATCTTTAATTATATTTATTGTGTAATCATAAAATTCTGAGATATGATGATCTTTTGTCTACATAAACTGATAGCATCTTTCTCATCTCAAAATAGGTGTTCATTGTTTTAATTTCCTATGGGGAAATGGCATTTCCTTACCCTGGCATGCTATGTTACATGATGTAACAATCCAGCTCATTCAAATTATTACAAGTTATCTAATTTTCCTCATCTACTGAAATTAGCCTGAAGATGAGATTAAAAAAATGAAACTTTTATAGTTAGTGGATACTACTCAGGACTGTAAAGGAATTCTTTCAGAAGCCATAGAGTGAGAAGATAAGAGGCTTCTGTTCCTGCTATTGAAATAAGAGGAAATATGAAATTTTGGAATTTTTTTTTTAATCTGGAATCTTATACAAATTCTACTTTACAAAAAGAGAGGAGCAAAAAAGCATGCATAAGAATTTTATAGAGTCTCATAACTAACAGTGCTCAAGAAGTTCATCTAACAGACTACAGCTCTTGGTGCCACTGCAATTGTCCCTTTGCTTGAGTCACTATAATGAATCATCTTCACCACAATCATGGTGAGACACAGAATGCATAGTCTAGAGAGGAAGCCTGGCAAACAGGTATAATGAAAGTGTGAGATACATGACCTCAACTCTCATGAAGCACCACAATAGCTTAAGGAAGCAGATTTTAGACTGATTCAAAAGAAAGACATGAGGTTTTTGTGGTACACTGAAAGCAAACATTTTGTTTCAGAGATGCTGATGTAAAGTGTTTACAGTTTCAAACAGAAGCAGCTTTGCAGGTAGGAGACAGCATGCCAGGAAAAATGTTTGCTTTCTATTTATTTATTAATACAGAATTTTATTTATATCCCCACACACTGCAGAATGGGAAAAAATAAGCCTTGACATATTGCTGGAACTTTCACAAAAACAGCGGAACTCGGGACACTTAGATTCTTACAGTTAGGGGTCTCATGGTTAGAAGCTCAAGTGTCTAGTGAGTTGAGGCTTTTCCCACAGATGAATCAACTGAAAAGCCTACAGGATTTCTCTGGCTAACCTCATACCACATCATTTTGCTCAGGAAGCATCACCCATACATGAGATTCAGATTCATTTTCATGAACCTGTATGAACTTCATAGCCTTGAGACTTCTATTACTCTTTCAAAATCAGTTGAAGTAGGCCAACTGATTCAAAACTTAACAGAAAAAAGAGAGCGCTTGACTGGAATTTTTTATTTTTTTTTAATATGAAGTTTGAATTTTCAGAAAAGATGATGGTGCGTGATTGCTTTCCGATTAGAATGGAAAAAACTGAATAAAATGGAATTTGTGTCTCCATTTTGGTTCAATTTTGAGTGCAGACACCTATTTTGAGTTAACTGCGTATAGTTTTGCATTTAAAACATAAAAACAAAATTAAGTTAAAATTTTCCAGAAATCAAAGAGATAGAAGGTGAAAGTACCATTAGAAAGGCGAATCAAAATGTACCCTAATAAAGAAGTATAATAGATGAAACACTGGATAAAACAAGTTTTCAGATAGAGAACTGAAAAGGAAAAGTAAGAGCAAACATTTTCCTGATATGGAGGTTGGCATTTTTTGTGTTAAAACCAACTTAGAGAATTCAAAAATAATCAATTCTGACAGCATGCTAAGTACTTCAAAAAGCATTCTAACAATCCTTCAATATTTTTAGATTAAATTAAGATGAGTTAATTTCTGCAATATTTGCCTACCCAAAGCAAAGTCCTTCTGACATGATAGTAAACATCTGATGAAACCTTTCCTTCTCAAAGGATGTCAACATATAACTATAGTTTAATACAGGACACTTGACAAGAGTAGAAATCTACTTAAATAACCTAAACAAAATCTGATATAGTAAAGTAATGTATGACTTGTGGAGAACTAATAAAAATATGTAGTTCTTTTGATTTGTTTCTAGGGTATGGGTTCAAACTGTCAAAAAACGTTAATCTAAATGTTGAACTGGAGTGCTCTTACATCTCCCCACACCATTCCCAATTCACATCATGACTAGAGAGTATTTCCAGCTGTTACTGATATGTTAATAGGACCACTGTGAATGCATACTATTTTTTAAGCCATACATATAAAAAGGAGTCGAGGTAGTATTTCCAAGATAATTTCATTCAGCCCTGCAATGACTTTTTTGCTTTGAAAGTTGTACTCAATTTTCACTCTTCTTACTAACAGTGAATAGAGAAGTTGCCACATTAGGTATGCCAGTGGTACCCTACTAATGTTTGCTTAAATACACACACTTGGATTACAGAAGAGTGAGAAAGTGCTATGGAAGTTATTGAACATTATAACACCTGAAAACATACATAGCATGTATGAAGTCTCATTCTCTCATCCTGCCACTTGCAAATATTTTCTTTATCTTCTTTCCCCTGCTCATGCAATGATCCCCAAGAGGGGGAAGTAAAACACAGTGCTGCCAAAACGCTGGAGCTATTGCATCCAGATTACAATCTAAACTGCCCATCAGTTTGTTGAGCTACAAGTTGTGCAGTTTACATGGGCTAAAGAAACACCTTACAGGTTAAAAGCTACAACTCATTTCTATAAATCTCAAATCATAACAGTCTAATCAAGGAATTATTATTAGCCCAGATCTGCTTATTACAGGGAGGGAAAAGAGAAAAATCAAAGAAAGAATTCTGTGATAGAAAAAGCTTCCAAAATACTAGTTAAAATTGAGTCCATGCATTTCCTAGTATCTACGCCTTATTTTTGGTGTTATCTCACCCTTCTTTTGGGAGAGGACAAAGGCTTAAAATGGAAGCTGATTACTGCTTTCTTCCCTTCTCTAGGAGGAGTGTGATGTTGAAGTTTTTTTCCTCCCCTCTAAGGTCTATTTAGCACTATTTTGATGTGCTTTCTAACATGCTCTACACATTGCTCATATCACTGGTTTACAATTCCACACTACAACCAACTTTGCTATATATAGTGCATGTTTTAACATATTGGATACTTCTCTGTTCTCTTTGCAATCCCTAACACTGGTTTTGACCAGTCCCAAGGCTGCATTTCTGTGGTGACCAACCACACGGAGTGGTTTATAGCACCAGGGCCTCTAGTATAATTTAAAAGGCTTCTATTGTCATCCCCTGTCCTCTCTACTCTACATTTTATTCCAGGGTCACTCATAGGTCATTCTACATAGAATAGCTTTATGATATTACCTGTTATTAAAAGATATACATAACAGTAAGCACCATACCACAAAATTGCACAGAGCTAAGCAAAAGATAGAACAAATCATTCACGGTCATCTTGTCATTAGGTAATTGCCATAACAGCTAAACAAGCTAAAACAAACTTCCAGGAAGACCGAGAAAAGGTCCAGACAGAGCCTGATAAACCTGAGGCTCATGCCAGTAACGTCATACAAAGACCCATAGCATTTTCCTAGCAATGGCAACCCCTTGTATATGGGGCTACAAAGCTACATGACTGTAACATGGATGGTAGTGGGAAGCTAAATCTGATATGTTCTCCTGCACTTCTGATATGTCTATTCCAGACTATATGCAGTGTGATTCACTGCCACTGATGTTGGTAAAGTGACGGTACAGATGCAGGCACAGATTATAATGTCCATGGTTAGAAGTTTTTTGGCATGACATCCAGAATTTTCCCAAAAATATATAACAGAAGGAAAACCCATGTCCAAAACCTAGGTCCTAAGTACAACGAGCATCAAAATTTACTGGACTTTATTTCACTAGACCAAAAATCAAAACATGAAAAATAAAAGCATGCAATGTTGTTCCTACCAAATAAAAGATCAGTGGCAGCATCTTAAAATACACAGGAAATATTTAAAATTTCAGAAGCATTAGGAAAGCTATAAAAAGCTAACTTCAACAAGTTCTACCTTGACAATAGGAAAGCACAAGTAAACCATATTGAGCAATTGCTGTTGGGATTACAGCACCACCTAGTGTGGTCTGGAACTGCTCCTAAGAAAAACTTTTTCCTTTTTGACTTATGTTTGCTTTTGGAATTGAAATCCAGTCACTATCTTTTTGTTTTTCATAATTCTTGTAATTTGTATTCTAAAATTGCAGTCTGAGTTTCATTAGAATTCATGGATTTTAACTCCACAAGAACATCACCAGAGGAAGTGTTACATACTTTTACACTAATTCCCACTCTGATGCCAAGACAGGACTTATTCCATCGCCTAATGAAAGGGTCTACAAGACCTCTTTTCAAGGAAATGAACATGATTTTCTTCAAGCATGGGAGAAGTCTGTCTGCAGGAACTAAGGTAGCCCAGCAGTAGGACTGGCTACCCTCATAAGCACCCAAACATGGGCTCTCCAGGTTTTCAGACTTCTTGAGAAGTGAAAGGACACCCTCTTCTTTCTGTTTGTCCTGAGCACTCAGAGACTATGGAATAAACCCCATACTGAGCAATTAGGGTTTTTCCCCTGCAGAACAGGATAATCCTGGATAACCCTGGGCACAATTTGATAATGATACTTGATAAAGTACCTTTCGTATCTTTTTCTCTGATGCAATGCATATACAAGGGAGGACAGTGGAAGGTAGGTTATTTATTTACATACTTATCAAGAAGGAAAAACAGTGCTAGAATTAAAAAGGAAGAACCGACACAGTGATTGAGCAAGCCTCTGAATTTTCACATATTTGTGAGGTCACAGTTCAGTTGTACGACCCAACTCCTTCCAGATTTGAAATGGGTGTATTGGTGGGTTTTTGTTTGCTTTCCATAACAGAGAATGACCAGAAGGACTGGAATACTGCAACCGTTTAAAGCATTCCACAGCCTATTTATATATGTACTATTTAAATATATTTTAAAATTTAGATGTTTAAAAGACCCATTGAAATCTAGTATGTAAACACAAATTTGAAGTTGTCTAGGCCAATCCATGCCATTGCAAAAGGGGAGTATGAATATGATTGCATGAGACTTACTTTTCATTGCACTCCTATCTCATACAATGAGCTTATTGCTGAACGTGAGTGCTGCTCAAAAAATTACTATTTCTCCTTACAGTCTTTACATAGAGCTTTGCTCTGTTATTGTACATTGTTCAAACCCAATGCTGAAGACAAAGGTAGTCAGGTTTCTAGATTAGGGGTTTTGCCTTGAAGAAGGGCAAAACCAGTTGCAAATGATAGCAACTACCTATCTTTGTACAATCACCTTCTGATTAGACCACCTTTGCAGGAAATAACATATCCTCCTAACTGATAAGCTATGAGTGGGCTATAACAGGACTAGTCTTCTTCCCCTCTGTGGTGAATGGGTCTCTGTGCTGAAAAGATTCAAATATGTAATGCACAAGAGACAGACTGATTGTGTGACCTAACAAGAAAGACATTTCCCATGGGAAGCTCTGAGGTCTTGTTTTTGTTCACTGTGTCCCTCATGTGCTTATTTTCAATGCCTCTAAGCAAATTGCTCCAAGGATGGTTTATGAAGAACTTAAGAGATGCAGTCTCCTCTGTCCAATGGAATTTACTTCGTCACAAAGCTACAAAGCTGAAGTTCTTCAACTTTCTCAAGAATAAACATGTCATTTACTAACTCTAAAATAAAGACAAAAGACAGCCCGAATATGTAAAGGGAAAATTTCAGAACTGACCATGATTTTATTCATCACAATCAGCTTTACCTGCATTACTTATTTTTCATCACTGATTATAAATTTCTGGAGCAACAATATTCCACCAAGCTGTTAGATGCTTTAATGTAAAATTTTTTATACATTCCCAAAGTCTATATTAGCAAGCTAAAAGAAGCCTGAACTTCATAACCTAGCAGGAACACAGAACGAGAATTACAATAATAGCACTTGTAATTCAGATTTTAAGAAAGGATTCTAAAGAAGTTCATGAAGAGTTGCCCCTGTTTTTTTTTTTTTATCGGACAAGAAGCCTGGCAGGTCAAGAAAATGCAATAAAATATAAACTCAAAATCTAATCAAATTTTAGTCTTAGCAGCAAAATAGAACCCTGTGTTATTTATGCAGAGTAGTATATACTCACATCTGGCTTCAATTACACACTGTACATACGGGTAGCTGAATGGTGATCTCTCCCAACTCTGTAGACAGTAACACGACAGCTTGGCTATACCTGAGCTAGTTACCTCTGTGTTCCTTCATAGACGATAGAGAGCACTGAAAGGGTGTGTTTTATCTTACCAATTTTAGAATGAGATTAGTCATACCATAGAAACGCCTGTTTCTTTCTTCTGCCTATGAATGAACCCAGATGTCTGATTCTGATGACAGTACCTGCATTATGGGTGTCAATATTTGGTCAGATAAATCCCAAACCAACTGTCTTTCCTCCTTGTGACATTCTTACAGCAGGAATAAGGACTTTTCTGGTTTGAAAACATACCTGACTTAACATCTGTGACTTGGGAGCAAAATATCTTAAGCATAACTTTTACCTTACACATTATTAGTGTGCCTTAGAAATATCAGTTTGAATCTGGAGTGGCAGTTGTCAATAAAAGTATTATTTCTATGGGCCTTTTTTTTTTTTTAAAGTATGACTCTCTGGGAACTGTATACACCATGTGTTGCTGACAATATTATTGGCATGTTACTTTGTGCTACCATGATTCATTTAAATGATCACAAGACAAAATAAACAGCGGTATCTGGTTCTCAGTAGGACATAACTGAATTGCCTTGTTTGTTTAAAAATATATATATGTAAAAGTTAAGAGATCAATTGACTTCAACAGTCCATCAGTATTGAATCTTTGAGTCTCCAAACATTTTTTTTTAAACTAATATGTTCAAATATGAAGGAACATTCTCCCAAGAAAAAAAAAAAAACAAATAAAACAAAAAAAACCCCACACGCAACAAAGGGTCAACGCATTTTTGGAAATGGGATGGAAATCATCCTTAAGTTTTAAAGCTGACAAATATAGGGGTTCAGAACAGCAAAGTTGTTTCAAATACGCAATGTTTAGGAAAAACAGCTCAGGATATATAAACTATAGAAAATATTTAAAGACATAATTTTTCTTTCATCTACATTGCCATCTAAATTGTAATTAAATTAGGGATTTGGAGAAAAAGAATTGTCTGAAGTGACTACTAAGTAGGTTAAGAAGGCCAGATGCTTATAAGTTGATAGGCAATAATTTATAAATCATCAGACAATATGTGAAGTAGGAGTTGTTGGGATGTAGGAAGAATGGAGTGATAAGAAAAAATACAATTATGCCCACTTGGAAATCCTTATTTAAATTAACACCTCTGTAGATAATGTGATGATATAAAAGGGTAGATCAAGACCGTACCATAATCATATATTAGCACTTCTTTGTGTATGGGTTACAGAAATATCTGGCTTGTGGCAAGGCATAAAATAAAGAAAAGCAATTCCTCAATCAAAGGAAACTGAAGTAAAGACTGAAAACAGCTGTACAACCAAAATTAAATCTAGCAGCAATTTTTGTCATGCATAAGTGAGATGCATACACACTATAAAGCCTGGTGAACATACTCATCAAGGAAGACAGAAGACAAAAACAAAGAAAGAGACGCGAAGTGCAAGATAACATTTAGAGTTATTTGTGATATTGTGGTAATAAAATATTCTCTCAAGTTAAAATTATATCCTCCAAGGAAATAGGCCTTCCTATTTATATGTCATCATATGGCGTGAAATCAATTTTTTTCCCATGAAGCCATGAGTACAAAGACCACTTGGCAGCTCAGAAACTTGGCAACATTCAGCAGTAGTGTATTACAGTGGCATATTTTAAGAACAGCTAAGGCCCTAATTTTTCTTCAATTGTATTCATTAAAGATAAATTAACCACAAAATGTAATAAAAAAAAACCCCTTTCTGTGAGCCTTCTTCCATCAGAAGATGTGTCTAGTCTTCAAATTTCAACTAAACTTTGCAAGGAGAATAAATAAAGTTTAAAGAGAGACTGTCTTTCCTTGTATACTATCACAAATATTTGAATAAAAAAGGAACTTCTCTGCTTAAACTATTCTTCTGTTCCTCACAGGCATGAGAGTCAGGGACAGTAACCTTCTGGAACAAAAGGAGGATAGGTTGTATTGCACTGAAATACAATTACGACATTGTGAATATGCAAAAACTGCTTTATTTGTCCAGTCATTATTTAATGATTTTTCTAATCATTGCTATAATTAACATGATTTTCTCATTTCCAGTAGAAAATTCAGTATGTGAAATTCATAGACTTGTATAATAGAGAAGTTTAATAACATATTTCCCTCATGGCACTTCCTTCCTGCTAGTAAGCTGCATCAAGACAAACTCACCTAGCCTATAAATTTACCATCCTGCAGTTCATCAGTACCCAGCACCTCAGAAACTAGTAAAGTTTTCTGAAGATGACATGGATAAAATAAAAACTTCAAACACTAGCATAGGTAAAAACATTAAGCCCTTCCCCCTATATTTTCTCTTATAACAGAAAATGCTGGAGAAGTTGCCTGATGTAAATGCCTACTATAAATGCCCTAGGTCTTACTTTCTTTTCATGTATGAGATAAAGCAAAGTCAGCAAAGTAAAACTATGAGTAAAAAGTAAAAACAAAATTCTAAATAAAACCATATCATACATTTATTTACTCATAACAAATTGATCATTCCTCCAAGAGGCCTTAAAATAACAATATACTACTTGTTCATCTAACGCCTTTTCCATTTTAGCACCAGGGTCTTGCTGATGCCTTTGAACTTTCAGATTTTTCCAATGTAACACATCACATTTTCCTCTGCGTAATTGTCTTGATTCAATCTCTTAGTGATCTCCATCAAATTCTGAGAGCTTTAAGTTCCCTGGTATAGAGTATTTAAAATGTCTACTCCATTTCACCTTCCATCCCTTGCATACCTTTCTATTGAAACATTTAGTAAAGTCTTTTGTCTAGTATATTCACCTGAGTCAGATCTACAAGAATGGACCATATGTATAAGCAAGGAGAATCAGACAGTAGGATAGGAATGAAAAGTCTGTAAGTAGTATTTAAATTCGATACAGATGTCTCTCTTTCTAGCATATCCATATGTATGTCTTATGATTTTCCCTCTTAGAAGTTAAAAAGCAAGCCTAGCTGCCTTAGAGACAGCTTAGGTTCAGCATCAACTAAAATATAACATGCTACAGGTAATTTACAGGAAAAATGCACTTAATAAAAGAGTTCAGGATTACTTGTGCCAATAGCCCACCCAGTATAAACATATGCTGGCAACTGAAGATGTTATTGTTCCTCTGCCTTTACTATAGAACCTATTTTTTCCCTGAAGTAAATTTTTTTAAACTGTTTGGCTGCATTGCTAAAAGATGGAACATCTGTAAAGACGTGCTAAGTACCTGCTAAAACATGTTTTTACATGCACATCATGACCATTATTATGTGAAGAAGCTAAGTATTAATTTGGGCATGTGAACATTGCTGTGAAAAGTTTCTCTAGGACTTAGGAGTTTCATAGAAAACAAGAAAATTAAAAAAACTAAAAAATACTATTGCAATGAAGTACTACATGAATAACACTTAAATCAAGCTTACTAAAAATTAAAACAATCAAGAAGCAGCAACAAATGATTAAAACAAAATAGCAATACAAACACAAATCAAAACTGGGCTGATTCTTATGAAACACTAACCTCATGAATACAAGGAGCACAGCTTCCTTCCCAAGACCTTGAGTTAATTCGCTCAAGAATGCTATCTGCCAAATGATTTATTCAGTTATTTCTTATTTTACCTAAATATCACACATATTTGGCAATGCCCAAGTTCTATTTGATGGCCCATTAAGCTCCTGCTGAAGTCACCTACTATCTTCTCGGGTTGTAAAAGTATTCATAAAGACTTAGATGTAGAAACACCACATCATTTTAACATATAGAAATAGGTTTATTTTTATAAATGCAAAATAATAATGGAAAATTGCTTAGTCAACTAAGTCTTAAGGTCCTCTAAGTGAGATTGTGCAATGAGGAGATCAGATGAAGTCATTGCTCGTCTTTGTCCCAACCACACAAGGATAGGTTTCCCTTGGTTAATTTTTTTTAGTCAAATGATGTAACCCGCAAATTTTTCAGGGGTGCATTAGTGAAGCCAGCTTGGAGACAGCTATCATCACTAAATATTAGGCTGGGGATTAACATCTGGTTGGCGTAGCACCAGAATTCAACACGAGGATGGTTAGTAAAGGAGTAACTCACCTACTGCCTTGCCACTGCCCATATAGACTGCCATGATCCTTCTCACATGAGGAAAGGTAAAAAGAACACGGTATTTACCTATTTTTTTTTCACATTTGGAAGCCAAGATGAGGTAAGATTGTTACAACCATACCTAGGTGATCCACCACCCCCCACCCTTCTATACAGGCATGTGTGAAGCCTTTTCAGGAAACCTACAATTCAAACACACAATTTTAGGTAAGCAGAACCTGGTGTCATGTATGTAGATGGAAACTAAAAGCTTGTATTTTACCCTTTAAGGCACTGCGCAATAAGACTGAATATCAAAGTCCAGGTCAGTTATAGCTCTCTCTTCTCAAGAGAGGAGACTCCAATTGTATTTCACACCTGTCATTTGGCTTTCTTCATAACTCCTCCAGAAAACATCTATTGTTTTCCCCTATTCTGAACTTGTGGTTTATTCCCTAAAGCCTTTATCTGCAACTCCTCTGTGCCTAAAGTTACTTTCATAAACAAGCATAAACTCTATTGTCATCATCTTTAAGCTGACAAATAAGAGATCTGCCTCTCTGCTCTTCTGTCTAAAGTAAAATAAGTTCAGTCTTTTTCTAGTGGTTGATTGCCTGCAAAGAGCTGTCAGAGAACTGACCAAAGGCTTAAATCTCTCTTTCAGCCACTTATCAGTCAGGAGTTAAAAAAATCACCATAAGACTTAAAAAAAGAAAAATGAAAAGCTGTATCTCAAGTAAGGAGAAAATAATGACACTGAAAAGGTTTAAACTACTGTAAGCCAGTTTGACCAGCCTGCAGGCAGACACAACCAAGGGAGCAGCTACAGATTTTGACATTTGCTGAAAAGATTTTTTCTTGCCAACCTTATCTGGGTTGTAGCTATGCCAGATGGCCTTAGTCCAGGGCTTGTAATCAGCCAAATGTAAAGGAAGGCAACAGTTCTAGCTGAAGAGGAAATAAAACAAAACAAACTTTAGAAATACTAATGACAACCCATAGTAATGGTAACCCATATCCACCCATAGATCTGCTGCAGTAATTGAAAAGAAAACACAAAAAAACCCCACAACAAAACAAATTATGTCTGTTGTTCTGAACACTTCTGAGGTTGTGGCTTTTGGAAGTAGAAAAGTAACTGCCTATAAACCATCTTCTGTGATGTCTCAAAGAAGAATGAATGGAACTATGTTTTAGTCTTTCCTTCTGTACCAAAACTCTCAAAAAATCACAGCAACAGCAGTTCCTGGCTGGGGTTGACATTACTGAAAAATATTTTTCAGCTATAAAAAGGATATGTCTACATGGGGGCAGGGAGGAGAAGAGTATTTTAATCTATCTGACCTATTTAGCTTAATCCAAGATGTAACATTTCATTGCTATTTTTGTTTGATGAATTTAAAATTTTTCCCATTTTCTTCCTTTAGTTTTCAACTTGACTTCTAGAGTGGAAATGGTCTTTTCAAAATGAAAAGACTACTGTTTTATCCAAAGAGTAAGTTAAATGAAACATCCACATTTCGAATTTTTCTCCCCATCTTCAAAACAGTCATCAAGTTTTCTTCAAATTCTCCCTACAAAATGTTAAGCAGCAATCCTTTTTAGATAGTACTACATGCTACAGAGTCTAGTTAGTCTGTCCGATGCCATAAGGAAACAGGAAACTGACCACTACAAATAAAATCCCATTGCAGATATAAAGACATTTAATACTGTTCTAATTCTTTTTTCCATTACATAAAGTCTAGTTATTAAGTAATATCTGATATCTATCAGTAATTGACTGGGCATATTTAAGGAGGTTTGCTTTTTAATTTTCCCCTCAAGGAGCCATAGATAAACTTGATGTAAAGTAGTCCAGCTATTTTTTTCTAGTAGTCCAGAGTAGGTCCAGCTATTTTTCATCGTCATCAGCCACATAAGGGATGGAGCTGATTAATTTTTGATAACATTCATTTTTACAAAGAGGATCTAGAACATTCAACAATCGAGGAAGATTTTAGCTGTTTCCTTCTATCATGATAAACTACCACAGGTTTCATTTCAGATGATACCTGTGTACTCATCTGTCAAGTAGACTGAGACACACTGTCATTTTAAAAAAAAAAATCTAAAAGAAGAAAAAGCAGAAATACATCTTTGATTCATACTCATACTGCTGAAAATGTAGAGAGAATACTTCTGAAAGTCTTGCAGATCACTTTTCATTAGTTCTAATCCCACAAAATCAATGATCAAATGTTTTCCACAAACTTCAATTTCTTGCTGAATACTGCTATTCCGCAAGCTCAGACTTGCATTCATATCTGTATCCGACATTTCAGCTACAATAAAAAAAATGTGAACAGCACAGCAGGCTCTTAATCTCAGACAAGTATTCCTAAGTCAATACATGCTTTTTAAACAATTTCTGCAACTCAGAAGGAAGTAACATGCTGAAAAAAACCCTTGTCTTTGAATAGGTTTTTGTCTTTATAGCACAAAAATGTGAAAAGATTCACCCTGGCATTGTCCACTAGAAAGACAATTTCAATATCTTCTGTTTCAACAGATTTATTACAAAAAAAAAAAAATCCCATTACCAGATATATTCTACATCTATTTTAAACCATAGACCAAATCCTATATCCTTAACTGAGCTAAAATATTACTTGTCGAAGTCAAATATACTTTGATCAAGTAAGGAAGTCAATGTTTAAAATATTTTACAATTTATATATAGGCAACAAAGTTTTATGTTCAATAAAAACTTTATTTTCCACAACATTTTTTCTCACTTTTAGGCTTAGACTGTACCCCTGCTTCTGATCTGTACCTAACCATGCAGCTTCTCCCTGCCTGCCTTGCCTTTTTACCTCCTGGGCCATCATTTGCTTTCTCTGTCCTCTTCAGATGAGATTCAGCAACAGACTCCCCAACAAGCCAAACGGAGTCTCTCTGTTTCACATGGAGATACCAACAACATTGACATTCCAGGATAGAGTTGGGTAGAATGTCTTCGTTGCTGTAATAAGCATCAATAATGCAAAGCATCACTTTGCACAAAGTAACCCTTTAGTTTCTTGATTTGTGTACTTTTCTAAAATGTAAATACCGGGTCATGGGTGTTCTGTGAAAAGGTTAACAGAAGTTCACCTCTTTCTACTTCTGTTACATGCAGAATTTTATGAGGGACTCTCCCAAATGTTATTACCACTGATACACATCTATTTAAGTAGAAGGCACATTACACCTTAGAAGACCAATATCTTCGGGGGAAATTTCCAGTCAAGCATTAAGTATTTAGCATTTCCCCATAACTATACTCAGCCAGTCAATCCATTACAAAAGTCGAAGTGTATAAAAGTCTCAGCTTACCAACTAGGGCTTGGAATTGATCAAGGAACAACACACCCTTTCCCTTTCTTATTTATTTATTTTTGAAGCACTAAACACCCCACCCTCTAATTCCCAGAAAAAAGAATTTGACAATAGACTTTCAATCACTGTAGAAGTTTTACAGATACATAAAGCCATCTGTGTGCATTTATAATTACCTATAATTTTTCAATTTATTTATGGATAAAGTTAGTTAACACCCTAGTGGGGATTGAGCTGCTCAATTCAAGCGTCACAATAGCCAGAGAGAGCTGCCAAGTTCCAGTACAATATTCCAGAGCCAAGATTATTTTATTTTCTACTTCAGTGCAAGCTAGTTAGACAGATGTTATACTAACTGTATCCAATTTCAGTGTTGAAACTGATACAGCATTTTCCGAATCTGAAGCTTTTAAATTACTTGAGGATTTGAATCAAGTCAACATATACAAAAGTATCTTTTTTCCCATTATGCTTCAGTTGCCTCTGTAATTAATGGCAGGTTTTGTCTATTAAATAATTTCTGAATCTTAAATGACCTTCTGTGTTGACAAAATTTTCTGAAGCAACACACCAAATTTCAGCATTGTATTATTATCAAGGAGAAAAACCTAGTAGAATACAACAGGTAGTGCTAAGTTTACTTTTCTTACTCAGACATGAAGATGTGCATAAGAATACCAATAAGAAATTTTTAAATAACAGAACATTCTGAGGCTTGCTTTTGTCACTCAGAATTACTTTTGTTGCCTCTGATTAGATGTTTCATAAACAGTAAGAGGACATTATTAGTACTTTTTGTTAAGACTCAAGAAAGGACAAGAAACTCTGACTGAAAATGTGTATCAAAACAAGCTTGTACTTCTGGATTTTGGAGGTTTCCTTTCACACTGCTGATACTGAGATATGTGCGTATGTGTGTTTAAGATATGGCGAGGGAGAAAACCAACCCTTAAGCCTTAGCCTGACAAGCCCTCAAACCCTGAGAGACATCCAAGCAAAGACTCTTTTATCAGTAGATCTGGAAGTGAGCAGGAAGTACCAGCCCACTGGACCTCCACCTATTACTTGTTTGACAGCTGTGAGTTAATGTATGAGCAAGCAGACAATGGGCAAACATGATGGGGTCATCCTTAATGCAGATAAATGAAATCTGATAAAACACAGGATTTTACAAGGCTGCTAATGAAGGCACTGAGGAAGTAATGGAAGGAAGACACGCACTATACAGGGTTTTTTCCCCACTTTCAAACGTCTTGCAACAGGACTTAAAATTTTAGACCAAACAATTTGCAGATGAACTCCCTTTAAGCCTTGAGGACAAGAGAATACGACATCCTGTTTCCTTCTACTCTCACAAGTAAAACCCACAGCCCAGTTCCTGAGGGTAGAGGTCTACAGGAATACAAAAGGAAATGAAATGAGATCTTGGCCAATTTAGTCACTAAGCCTTAGTTTTCCTAATAATTATGTTTAGTACAGTCAGTTAACTAGTGCAGTATTCTTTGGGACTGTCTCATTCAGAAACACAGTCTTAAAAGAACCAACCAAACAAAAAAACCCACAAAACTTGTATTTCACTCTTTCAGGTGCCATAAAGTGACCAGAGTAGTTTATCCATTTTCAGTGACAATGACTGACTTTGAGAAGCTGCTCCAATATTGCCCAGTGGGAAAAAGAAGACAAAAATCTTCAGGGGAGAAAAAAAAAAATCTTTATCCTTCAATAAATTGCTTATAAAAACCCAGGAAATCAATGAAGGGCACTTGGTTAACTGCACACATACTGATCAAAGAATACTTTCTAAGGCTGATATGGGAATTAGACTGCTATGTACTTCAAGAAAAGGCCCTAGGTCAGTGAAGTGTAATCAATGGTTTCCAATGATTAAAAAAAATATTCTACAGCAACAGTGATTATTGAAATATTTTGGGTGTTTTTTTCAGTGATGAGAAGGATGTATAGAACATAAACCAAAATAACAAGACTAAGAAACCAAACCAAGACAAGACAAAGAATTTTTATATCTAACAAGTCACATATACCAGAGCAGCATAGAGTTTATCTATATTTGAGATGGGACAAAGCAAATGTTGTAGAATATATATAAAAAACCATAAACATATATATAAAATATTAAATTACATATATTAATATATACTATACACTATACATACATTTGTTATATGTATACATATATAGATATTAAATGAATTTTGATTATATTAACAGAACATCTGTCTTGCTTTTTACATTTGTAAAACCAAAGAAACTGGAGAAACCAAACATGATCGACTACTTTAGTCCATTGAAGCTGTTATGGTGAAAGTTCATAATTAAATAAAAAACACCTAGGTGAATCTGAACTGAAATTAAAAATTAGTTACTGTAGTTAACTTCTGCTTATTAGCTACTATATATCCTATGAAAACCTACAAGATGTGGAAATACTAACAAGAAAAGTAGAAATTTGTCAGTTATAACATTACATAAATAGACATATGCATATAAATATACAATAGTATTTGTATTGTATGGGTAATATATTATATATACTGTATATAATATAATAATTTCAGAAAGGGTGAACAAACAAGGTAGAGAGAAAGCATGGATAAGGGCACACTAAATAGTAAAAAGCCACACTTTTTTAGAATTTCTAATAGTATTAAGTTAGGAAGACTTTCAAACATATCCAAATGCACCAATTTTAATTCACCTATTTATTCAATAGAAATGAAGTTGTAAGTGAAGTCTAAATCAACATTACGTATTGGTATTTCTGTCATATGTGATTTCCACCTGATTTTTGTTTTTAAATTCATCTCCTTCCTTGTGATCTGTCATTTCAGAATTGTTTTATTGATATGCTTTGCTTTTATTTTCAATTATATACAATTGACTACTGTCTTTTGTCAACCTGGAAAAGCAGCTAATTACATGCATTTTGGAGCTGTAACTGATTAAATGCTATTTTTCTCTGGAAAAATCTTGAAGTCTGAGGTCTGTTGTAATCTGACATTTACTTGCAAACAGGCATGCACTCTAAAAGACTGTTTGATTTTTCTATACATTCGCATTTGATTATGCTCAAGTTTTAGCTTTCATCTATTAGTCTTTGGGTGATCAGGCATTAGAAGACACAGCTGGTTTTGATTAAATAATTATTTTAAAAATAAACCTGATTTATACTGAATCTCTACAGAAACTTATTGCTTTCATATTTTTATGTAATAAATTCAGGCCTGAAAAATGCCAGCTCGCAGCTGTTTGTCAAACAGGATCATCCAGTCAGAAAATATTTATGTTTTATAAAAAAGGCGGGTGGGGAGGAGGAAGGGTGTTTTTGTTTTAAACAAACATATAAAGTTTCTGTGAAAGTGACTATTTTTTGTTAACAAATACTGTTCTGAAAAAAACATTGATTTCTATAAAAATAATTCTGAGTGAAAAAAGTCATAAAGTTAAAAAATAGTTTTATGATTAATATATGAAAACACATCCAAGGATACATCTGACATTCAAACATAATTTATATTTTCATTGTTGAGCCAACCCTATACTTTTGCTTCTTCTTGACCAAAGGAAGTGACCAAACAAGAAAGTCTCTCTCCTATAGATATCTACAAGATCAGCTTGCAGTAACTGGCTCTGCCAACTGAGAAGTAAGTACGTATGTTCTTCTCAAATAAAATGAGGTTTCTATATTAAAGAGATAAGACACGAAATTATTCAAACCATTGCTGTAACCCTTCTAGAACAGGTTTATGAACATTGCTTGTTCTCCCTCCCAGTTGCACCAACCATTTCTTTGCTGCCAATGGCATGACAATTACTAAAACTCAGTGCACTTCTAGGAAGTAATTCCTTAGTAATTCCCACGTTACTCATAACTTCAGGAACAATGCTAGAGATGATCTGGAGAAAGAAACAACATGGAAAAAAGTAACCAAAATAAATTAAGAGTAGGAAAAAAAAAACATTCCAGGAAGAAAAAGACTGCAGTCTGCGAAGGAGAATGCAAAGGAACACCAATGATAATGCATCGAGACAAAACATTTCCAGAAAATAACTTTCAGGACAGGTCCTTTCACAAATTCAGTTATGTACCTTCTATCAGTTTCATAATATTCTTCTTAAGCACTGGTAAGGATCTCAGTATTGAGGGCAAATAAAACAAAAGCTAGATACCTAAATAGATACCTAAGGTACCAAATAAGTATAGTTTGATTGCTGTTATAGATGACAAATATTTGTCAGGTACATATGATGAACTTGCATACAAATTTTGGGTTTAAAATTGTCTTCACAATTTTGCCTTAAAAGGTGGATCTGACAAATGTTTTACTTCACTGCTTTTGAAAAGAAAAATCCTTTCTGCATTCTGAGAATGCAGTGTATATAACAATCTCCATACACCTTTTCAGGGCTACGCAGACTTCCCTCAAGTTCAGCTAAGCTAATGTAGTTAATTAGTTCAGCTGATTTACCTTCTTTCTTTGAAAGGCCACCAGGCCAAGTGAGTAAATTGTATTACTACTGTTGATTCATTCCGCTATCACCACAGAATTTTTTTTTTTTTCTGGGTTTGAAACTGTTCCACCTCTTCTCCCCAAAATTTATCAGTTCTGGGGCTCCTGCATTCAGCTCAGCCCCATCTTCGTGTGTGAGCAATTATCTACTCCACTCTGGTCCACTCACAATTTAGGCTGGTCTCTCCAAATACAGGCATAGATTCAGCTGGGCAACAGAAGACAATACCAATAAATGCAATACCATCTCTCAGATATTACTAATCTCTGTATAAAGGATAGCTGGAGCAACAAATAATTAAAGTATTCATGCAAACAGGCATCAGTCTATTGGAGCAAGTCTCTACTTCATGGCTGAGGCACTGCCCAACCACATGGTGTCCAGGAAACAGGACAGACACCCTCAGAGTGACACTCCATGCTAATCCGGAGAGTGGCGAGATCTTACTAAACTTCATGGCTATTTCTAAGCATTTTGCCATTCTATTCAATTCACAAACGAGAGGAAGCTCCAGTTAATTTCAGCCAGCTTTCTCTTCTATGACCATAGGAACCTAGGAGGACTTCAAGACCCTGTATCCCATAAATAAGGGTTAAATGTCATGGGCAGTAAACAAGCGTGCTTGAAGCCTACTTGAGTCGAGGTCACAAAAGCAGTGGTATAGCTATAATGTATGTTCCAGAGCAGATAGACAAGACTTCAGATTTCTGCATGCAGAGAGGACTAATTAGAACAGGACTTGGAGAAAAACAGAAAAAGCCTCTTTTATTTCATCATGGCTCAAATGAATAAATTTATGAAAACTATCTATGCACATGAATTCTGATACTAGGCTACAAAGACAGATACAAAGATAAAAAGATAGATACAAAGGCTAGCTAAACCTTTGCAACACATACAAAGATCACAGTGTTAGAACTAAGCACTACAGGATTTTAGGCTTCATAAGGAGTACTATCAACTTAGCTGGGTGTTTGCACAAGGGAAAAGAAAAAGTGCACACAAAATGCTGATTAGGGCTTATAATTATAAGGGAAAAATTTATGATGACTAGGATATCCTGCCTCCACCCTATCACGTAACTCTGCCTGCCTACCTAAACAAATAAAGTGTTGCATGATTTACACTCCTTAATGTTAATTAACCTTCTTTTCATGTTTCCTTTCAAACTCAAATAAGTGTTTTAAAACATTTTAAAATGATCATTTTTCATTCACTCTTTTAGAAATACTAAATGAAATGACTCTTTGTTGTCATTAGGAAAATATATCAATGATTTAAAATGCTACAGTAGCCATACTGTTGAATATTCAAATAATGTTATAAGGATATGGACTAATGCTTTATATAAGCTGTGCTGCAATATCCACAAGTGACACCTTATCCAATAAATACAATGAAAACCATGTGTATGGGTGTGTGTGAGAGAGATAGGTAGTTAGTTATAAAAAATGCAGTTCTTAAATAAAATAAATTTTAATTGATGTGAATTTGGCAATACTTAACATGCTTATGTCAGTCTAAAAATTATTAATTGGTCTGATTTAAGATCAGAGATTCCCATACTGGCTGGGTTGTGAAAAGTCCACCTAGCGAAGGAAAACAATTGCTTCCAGATGAAGTTTTGCGAATGAGTGTTGATAAAGAAGTTTCCTTGCATTATATTCATTGTGTTTCTGGCTTCATTACTGACTGCCTCAAAAGCCAGAAAATACATGGTGATGTGTCCACTGAAATATCACACGCCTTCTTACTGATAATGGTGAGTTAGTAGTTACTTCTTTGTAAAATAGCAGTTAGTTGCTCCCCAGCATGAATAAGATACCACCTATTCCTACATAATAGAGGAAGAAATTCCTCAGAAACCTAATGAAGTTATCATTTTAATAAACAGATTTGTGTCTCTTATAGAAAGTAGTCATGTGAAAAGGTTAAGGTCAGAAGCAAATAAATTAATTGAAACAATTTAGCCCTGGCTAGAGATTTTACTGTTCTCTTCACAATTATTTTGGTCACTTGTTACACAGGCTGTCAGTGGGTAGAGAAGACTTATCAGGTTCAACTCTCCCCACCATCAGATTCAGACTTTACAGTATCATGGTTTCCCAACTATTGTTTGGTTGTAAAGGAAAGGAAGGTATTTTCAGTATCTACTCAAGTGCAAGATATTGCCACATTTCGCTACTAGGTAGATGAATATGATATGATACTCATCAGGAGTATCCTGATGTCCTGACAAAAAGATCTTTCACTCAGCACTTCTCAGTCTTCAGACTGCTGGCATAAACAACAGCTTATTTTAATAAACATTTCAAACAGAAGTACTGGTAGTTCTCAGATAAAGCAGATATAAATTTATATCTTTACAAGCTCCAGTTCAATTTTAGGCTGTCAAAAAACACCCAGCTGTAACTGCTGTAATGATTTCAAGTTACATTATTCTTGAATTCCAGTAAGAAACTCCAGCTAGCCTACAAATGACTGTTTCATAAAGAAAGCTTCTGCCAACTAAACCACTTTCAATCCAGTAATATACTGGCTTCATTTTTATACTTGGAGACAGTTTAAGTTGCTGATCAGAGGATCCTAAATTTAGATCCAGTTTCTGAAGTTAAAACTTCAAGTTAAAACCTTACATTTATCACTTAATGGAAACTGTGTTTTGAACATTCCAGTCTTTTTTTTTTTTTCTCATTTGAAAAAACAAATTGTCCTAGAAATCCATGCAGCTTCATCAGTGCAGAATGAGAGGAGATCAAACTTTCTATGTCTCAAGAAACAGTTAACTTTATTATTTCAGAACAAGACAGCAGTGACTTTCTGGGTACGATGTAAGAATCGGTCTTCTTACATTTTCCATGCAGTATCTCTAACATTGTTATATATTTTTTGTGAAATATCCAAAGAGCAATATAGCATTGTGTAAAATATTTTTTTCTATTATACTAACAAGTCTTGGCTTTCCTATCTAACCAAGAAAGAGATAACTAGCTGAATATCAAAACACGGCTACTACTTCATAACCTGCAAAGATGGCTAATTACAAAATCGTCTTGTGCACATACCAAAACTAATTACTGGATTGAACAGCTAAGGAAACAACTACTGTAAAGTGTTTAGGTAGAAATAAGACTTAGTTTTTCCTCTGTTTTGATCTTTATTGGCATCCAAGTTGCCATTTAATCAGAACACTGCCAAAGCATTTAATACTGCCAGTGCAACCTAATCAAAGGCATAGTGTGAATAAAACACTGAAACAGATTAAAATTGATTAATCAGTGAAATTAAAGCTTCTTTCCAATAGAGGAATGTACTTGTTTAGGGTCTGGTGATGTGATTATCTTGATTGTCTTTCTGGCCTCATTTCAACATTTTATTATTTCAGTTTCAGATGAAATAAAACAGAAGGGGAATAGTCATCCGCTTTAACTTAGTTTGTTTTGGCATAGCATTCAATAAAAGACTTCCATTTACGTACCATATGATTTGATAAAACAGGTTGCAATTACTGCACAAAATATGCCATCGTTCTCACTCATTAAATCCAGGCAATAATTTTTGCTTTTCAGAAATCCACAGACTCTTTTCCTCCCCTGTGAATTTGTTTCCTAATCATTCATTCATTAATGATAATAGAATTACTATAGAAATTACAGTTTCTGAAAACCTATAATTAAGCACATATTAAGCTTTTTGTTTTACAAAAATGGGAAGAGGATTTTAACTCAGACTGGTTTTAGAAGTTAAAAATAAAACTAGTTACAGAAAAATTGCATGTTACAGGACTATAATATAGTCAGCTAATAATTAAAAAAAATACCTATTTCAAAACAACAGTACAAAACCATTTAATTTAGATATAATCTTAAAGGTCTAGTCAAGTAAATGTTGTGTCAAGGTACTGAACTCGACTATGACACTTAGATTATATTTGGAACAATCCACAAAAGCAAGTGTCTGAGTGGCACGGTTTTCTGAAACTTTACTAATAAAACAACCACGAAATAAAGTTGTAGAAAGTCTTACTATAAAGTACACAAGAAATACCTTCTCATCTACCTATCTGTTGATGCAAAAGGAGAATCCAGTGAAAAGAATGCTTTGTTTCTAATCAATCCAAACAATGAATTTTGACTACTTTTCCTCTTTGGAAAACAGATTCTTAGCTAAGAACGCTAAGACCTTTAAAAGATCTCATCTTTAAGAAAAGTGGCCTGATAGATAGTGTGTTTCCCGTTTTCCTAATTTCATAACAATCCTTCTTGCTTATATCCAGAGCCATTATTCTGTCTGAAGCCCTACACCAGTCTTAACAAGCATTGCTACCATGGCTAGCTAAATTACATACTGTCAGTATACAGCAAACCACTTTTCTGTTTCCACCACTACTGGCATCAACAAGCATTTGTTTGAAAAATTTAATTTTCTTCTAGACTCTCTGCATTAATGTTTTTCAAATCTTTCACTTGAGTTGAACAACAAACAGCTCTTCGTAGGTTTTCTGGAGAGACATTATTTTAGCCTGTGTTCTGCTCACTAGCAGCAAGAATGATCAGGTGAAAACACTGAACTAAGACTGAAATAACTGAAATTAGTGGAAACAAGCTGGAAGAAGCAGCCCTGTTTAGTCAATACAACATTCTTCAAATACATAAAAGCAACTGCCTTTGAGATGCCTTATAAACTCTGGATGATCGCTAGGGTGATCAAATAAATTGTAATATCATTTTACGGAAGGGTGTAAAGAAGAGATTAGTCAACAAGACTTCAGTTTCACAGAAATGATTTCTAGACGTAAGAACAGTAAAGCACAGGCACAAATTTTCTAGGGGTCTGAAATATTGATTAGGGAAGACAAACGTAAATGATACTGCTTTGGAGAATAAACTAGACAAACTGTTGGCATGCCTCTTTTCTATGTCTTTCTATGATTTCTATTACAGAATAAACTCCCTACAAGAATTAAAAAAAGTCTTTCTGACTCAGTTGCAAGAGGCAGATAAACATAAAGTATACCAGTCACCAAAGCAATGAATCAACTTTACTTCTGTAGAGGTTATTTGGGTGAACCCATGGATGCCCATTTCTCAGATTCTTTCTCTGGTTTTATTTATCATGTGTCCACATTTGCACCATTCCTGACATAAACTCCAAAAAGCAATCCAGTTTCCCGAGAGGAGCTCTAAGCCTCTGGCAACATTTAAATATATATTCTTTTACCTTCTAGTGAATATTGTTGTAAAAAAAATAAAAAGGTATCAAAGTATCTGCTTTCTCTATAGACTCCTGTTGCTAATAGATCCCCCTCAGAAATCAAACAAGGTTTGAAACATTACTCTTATTCTACATCCATTTACTTCCATTAATTCAAATCAAACACATTTTCACTGACCAAAATTGCAAAATTCAAACCAAATATTTTATTTTACTTCTATTAATTGCTGACTGTAAATTTAAACAGCATTAAAATAATACAACAAAACCTCCTATTATTCCGATATTTCAACATTGCAATTGCAAGAGAAAAAAAAGTTATATGGATGTGAAATTACTTCAAAATCTAATATTACAAATCAAGAAAATTCAAAGTCAAATTTACACTAAAAAGAAATCTAAATACATAAAGGAAAGAAATACACAATAAGGTACTACAATAACTTTTTGATCACAATCACACAGCTGTTCTATTCTGCATTTACATTACACTGTTCTTTTAGTTCAGTTTCTGTTTTCTATATATATTTTCTTCTTTTTGTTTTACTTTTTTCAAGTGAAAGGTCCTAATTGTCCCTACATTCAACAGAACAGATCACAAACCAATTTAACAAAGTCAAAAAGAAATTGAAAACAGCATTTGAATTGTATACAAAACTATATCCAATAGTAGCGCTAATATATTAATCTTTAGAAAACCTTATGTTGTTGAAAGAATGTCTCTTCATATTCCAGAATAAGAACCAGAGGTATAGACAAGCTAAATGACTTGCCAGCAGCAGAACACAGAAAACCTCAAAACATAACTAGGAATTGCAGCGCTTACATCTGGTTTACTTTCTTGTATGATTTACATAAATCAACCAATTTTGATAATGATTATCCTCTTTCTAAGTAGTATATCAGTTAAGCATCTTTATTATTATAAGTAATTAAAATTAACCTAACTGAAAAGATTATCTATTATAAAAGACCATTCAAGTATTTCCACAGGTTTATAAGGGATCAGAAATTCAGATTAAAAAAAATCATTACATCATCTACAAGAGTAGGCTTCTGTGTTGACTCCTATTTGCCATATCACTCAATAGCATGCTTCATAAGAAAATATTAATATGAAAATATATTAACTATTGAGATTAAGACGTGTTACATCTTTTAATTTTCCTTAAACTACCATAGTTAACTAAGTGTGGTTTTGGATGCATTGACTGGAGACTCAAGTTTTCATTCAAGACTTATTAAACTCAGTGGCAAATTGTTCTTGGATCACCAATATAGATATCAGGACTAGTTCCAAAATCCTCTTCCAAAATTTAAAAGGAAGGCTTTATTTTTCTGTCGCTATCCTCAGTCTTTACAACACCACAGATGGCATTAAAGTATCACTTACAAGATGAAACATGGAACATCTGTTGAAAACACTTTGGGGACATGAAAGAAAACAATTTCTTCAAGTTTTTGTTTTTAAAACAGAACAGGTTACCTAAAAAAACCTGAGGAAATTTCATCCTATGAAAGTTATACATTTTTCCCATGTTCAATATATGTTTTTTCCATTAAATCTGTGTTTGGTATTGTAATTTGTCTTTAAACAGTGCTTACAGAGATAACATTAAAAGTTGCTGTGCAACAAATGAGATTTCCTCTTATTGTGAAGAAGAAAACACTCCCTCTTAGTCAGAGTTAGTAGAGAAGAGGGGGGAACACAGTTACAAGACTGTTTCTTTATTTAGTAATGGACCACATTCACATTCATCAAGTATTTCAAGCATGTTCCTTTCTTAAATTGTTCTAAGCGTTTCATTTTTTGAGTATAGTTTAATCACAAGAAAGGCAGATTAACACTGAAAGTTAATTGCAGCATTGAGTTGAAAGCTCTGCTTTAACAAAATACCGACTTTTTAAAAATTGTCACAATTTTTTTTACTATGAGAATTAAAATATATAATAATCTGACAATACAAAATTATATTTATTTAGAAATAAACATTTAATACTATGTATAGTCCTAAAAGTTCATGTAGAAAAGATACCATTTTAATAACTTACACTATGTTTAGATATTTCAAACAGAAGCCCCCACCATAGTCTATGTTACAAAAAAGCAGCACTGGAATGTTTCACTGGTTGAAGGCAGTTTACAACATAATATTGGTTTAACTCGCAAAAAACAACTTCAACTTCTTCTCTGTTCTTTTCACCATACAAGTCCAAATTTTCATAAGGATAAAAGAAGAACCTAAAGCTCATAGGACAGCGGCAAAATAACAGTTATAACCATCCACTTAAAAATACAGTATTTGACAGAATCATACTAACAAGATTTTGGGAAAAACAAAGTTCACTGTTGTCTTTATGCACTTGCTGAAACTAATAATATCAAGTTCAATTCTAACTCAAGTAAGAAATATTGATATCTCAGTCCTGAGTATTCTCATTATCATACACAATCACCAGGGAGTGTATAGGGAAAATACATAGTGTCTAATAGAAATGTCCTCATATATCACCTCTCATTATTTGCTCACTTACCTGAGCATTAAACTACCTGCACCTGATTTCAGGGTAAACAACCTGTGCCCCCTTTCCTTTTAAGATGACTCACACATACTCAATAATATTTTCTCTCAGCTTATCTGCCTGACTACCATAACTCACCTCAGAGCAATTGCTCCCAACCTGCTCTTAAATTGAAATTTGCAAACTCATCTTGTTTTGTCCCAAAAATTTAGGAGAAAAAAATGGTAATTTTTATCAGTTGGACTCATAAAAGCAGCAGCTTCTCTAAGCTCCTTTAACTTACATGGCTATGAAGTTTTACAATTTCATATCTCTTTCTAAAACAGTCGACCAAAAATTTCTTGGCATATTTCAGAAGGGAAGCAACTTTTTTTTTTTTATTAAATCAACTGTCTTTACATTCCTGTGACCAATTCACTTTTTGGCTTTCATTTGGAAGTTGTTTATGCTGTCTATTTTGGCCAGTAAGGGGCTGAAAGGCAGTACTACCAAAAGATGCAAAAATCACTCTTCTTACGGCCCAGCAGAGAAAGAAAAAAGGATCCCATGCCACTTCTATTTGACTCTGAGATAAACCAATACTTTCAAAGCTTCTCTGTCCCCGAGTCCTGCCAGGACTCCACTTTGAAGGGTCAGCTTTGATTTCTGGAGTACCATTAAGGAAAAGCCAAGCCCTGGGTAAAGGTAAGGAGGGCTATAAACCTTACGGAGGGCAGGCCACTCTGGGAAGCAGCAACCTTTGGTCGTACTGTAACATCATGACATGAGATACCAAACAAGAAAATGCTATTGTGAGTAATTTTTATATCTCCTCTTCACTGTCCTATAATTTCTGCTGGAGCAACAATGGCAGCACAGAGGAGTCTAGGTATCAAATAGATTAAAGCAGGAGTATGATGTTATGCCCATATAACTCCTGCCTAGCTATAAGCCTAACCTAAAGCCTTTTCAGTTTGATTAAAATAATTTTATTTACTCTTCTGTAAGCACCATGACTGGGATTATGGAACCAATGCCTATTCTTTAGGGTCATTTTTTTAAAGTGAATAAAATATACACACAGAAGAAACAAATAGTTCAGAGTGGAAGACCTTCACAGCATTAATAAAATTATTATTAGTAGTCTTATTAACAAATGCCAACTTATTTGCACATCTTTAAGTAACATGCTAGACTGGTATCTCATTTTGCACTGGTGAACTACTTTCAAGTTTTCCCAACATGCTTTCTCATTGTGATCTCTCATAGAGGCTCTAGAATACTATGCACTCTTCTTGTGAATAGTTAAATTTGAATGCATTCCAAACTAAAAATAATGGGTTTTCCTCTTATAGAAAAAGCCAGAATGCTGTTAATACCTCCAACAGTCAGAGTCAAGCCAGGCTGCTACAATCTGTTTAAACAATTTCACAGCAAATTATTATAGCTAATCAAAATGGAATCCTTTCTAAATGGCAGTGTCTACCACATTAGCCAGACAAATTATTACATGCTACACACTAAACAACATGAAACCACAAAACTTTTTGGAATATGCTTGGATACCAGGATGTCATATTAGGTTATCACTTTGACAGCTAGTTTGCATTCAGCTTCTCATTTGGAGATTGTTTTTTGTCATTATATGAATCATAGAGTCATAGAATAGTTTGGGTTGGAAGGGACCTTTAAACATCATCTAGTCCAACTCTCCTTGCAATGAGCAGGGACAACTTCAACTAGATCAGGTTGCTCAGAACCTCGTCCAACCTGACCTTGAATGTTTCCAGGGATGGGGCATCTACTATCTCTCTGGGCAACCAGTGCCACTGTTTCACCACCTTCATCATAAAAAATTTCTTCCTTACATGTAGTATGAATCTACCCTCTTTTAGTTTAAAACCATTACCCCTTGTCCTATTGCAACAGGCCCTACTAAAAACTTTGTCCCCATCTTTCTTATAAGCCCCCTTTAAGTATTGAAAGGCCACAATAAGATCTCCCCAGAGCCTTCTTTTCTCCAGGCTGAACCACCTCAACTCTCTCAGCCTGTCTTCATAGGAGACGCATTCCATCCCTCTGATCATTTTCATGGCCCTCCTCTGGACCGGCTCCAACAGGTCCATGTCTTTCTTGTACTGAGGACCCCAGAGCTGAACGCAGTACTCCAGGTGGGGTCTCACCAGAGCAAAGCAGAGGGGCAGAATCACTTCCCTCAACCTGTTGGCCATGCTTCTTTTGATGCAGCCCAGGATACTGTTGGCCTCTGGTCTGCAAAAGCACATTGCTGGCTCATGTCCAGCTTTTCATCCACCAGCACCTCCAAGTCCTTCTCCACAGGGCTGCTCTCAATCCCTTCATCCCCCAGCCTGTATTAATACCAGGTGTTGCCCCAGTCCAGGTGCAGGACCTTGCACTTGGCCTTGTTGAACCTCATGGACATATCACAGGAAGACTGAAAATATCTGAAGCAAAGTTTCTAATTCACCCATACTTCTTGTCACGATCTGTACCTGAACAATGAATTTGATCTAAGAAGTCCAGTTGTTAAAGACAATGCACTGAATACAATGCTCCGAAATATGACACACAAAACCTTTCATGAGTTTTGAAAGAGATGCAGATAAACTGCATTTCTGCAAGTGTAGCAGTACAAGTTTCAGTAATATTTTTGCAATATCTCCGCTTTAGTTCACTGCAGAAGAACGAGATTACATCTAATCTACATTTGTCATTTCTAAATCAGCTAAAGGAAGTATTTTTCTTATAGTATGCTGGTAAAATTGTGTGAATCAGACTCAATGATACTAAGGTAAAACTTGACAGAGTAAAAAAAGTGTATATTTTTATGGGTACCAAAAACATACAGTCCATTAGACATCACAGTTTTCCACCCTTTCTATTGTTTCGCCCTGCTTATTTCACTTACTTGAGAGAATTCAACTATGTGTTGAGGTAATTGCCCTAAATATATACACCACAGCACTTTTCAGCATAAGATAAACTCATTATCTTTAAATTAGTTTGTCTGGCTATCAGAAAAAGTCACAATAGCAGATACCAGAAACTGCATGGTCTTGATGTGAGTCTAAACCTTCCTTTATTAATCTTCCCTTAACACCCCTTCAGTCCAGCAATACTGTCAACTTTTTTTAGTTCTTTCTTTACTTTCTCATGCTCTTGTGTTCATTTTTTTTCCTCCATGCACAGGAGTAGGTCCAGAATGACCAAAAATAAAGACTTCAGGATCAAAAGGTCAATCTCACAGTTCTAACGTAATTCCCATTAGAGAAGCTGTAACTTCTAACCCACATAGTGATGGCGCAAGCAGGCTGTAAATGCAAGGTGCCCCTACTTGTATGACAAACAAAAACAGGTTTCATAGCTATTTCCTTCAAACAGGTCTGAAAAATACATTCCACCTCAAGTACCTGCATAGAATATTACTGTATTGTAGAGTTGTTTTTCAGAAGATTAATTTTAATATTGTTAGAGAAATTTTTTCTAATTAAATCAAGAGATCATATTAAGCTATTTCATATGCTCCACCCAATATGTAAACTACGCTGAACACAGCAATGTGTACATTTTTACGTGCCTGAGTTTTTCAGTCATCTATTATTTCTAACAACTAGAAAGAAGCCTTCAAGGCTTTCATCAATTGGAAAGCCTGGTGTTTTCTTTGGAATCAGAGTCAAAAGACATCACTTGGCACATAACCGATGACAAGCACTGGCTAATCTGTCAACGTGACAACACAAAAGAAATTGAAACCCTGCTGTCCTCACCATTTCACTATGAAACCTGCAGGTTAGAACCAGGTGATGTTCTGTTACACTGTGTATTCAGTTAAATATAACAAGAGGCTGCATCTACTTAAGAAGAGGTGAAAGGGGTGGGCAGAAATCAAAACACATTTCTAAACCCAAGGAAGTAACAATTTTCCTTTAAATTGGATCACAATGTTGTATGGGTACATAATAATAAGGCTTTATATGGTGAAGTTTCCAATTACTTCGAGCAAACTCTATTCTGCTGGGTCTAGTAGAAAAAAAAATACAGAGGGAATGTATGGCATTAAATCACATACAAGTGCCAGGGAACCTTCTTCTGAAATTTGTCCAAGTGATTTGTATTATGTCATTTATAAATATGCTTCATGGTATAGATTTTTGCACACTTCTAACCTCTGGTGTAGGAAGATCTAGGAAAAAAGATTGTAATTGGTGGAAATCCAGCAATTTTTTTTATCAGGAAACCAAGTCAATATCCAGTACAGAAAACAACACACATGGAGAGAAAGGAACAATAAAACTCAACAAAAAAATAAATCAGCGTGCAAACAAAAACGTAAAAACAAACAGGTGAGTAATTTTTCAGATTTTAGTTAATTTTCTGTAGCCCTTCAAGTATTACTTGAAGTAATGTAGTATTACTCCTACATAACTTTTCTCCAGCTGAAAACTAGAAAGTGATTTTTTTTTTCTAGATTACATAAATTCACCACCTGAGCTTCGTGTTCCAATTGCTAAACTGTAAAAATCCCTCTGTGTTCCAGAATGTGTGCCCTAAACTGAAAAAAAATAACAGATAAGATGATGGAGACCTTTTTTTAATAACATTTAAAAATCCATTTTACTATACTATAATCTTGATCTTCATATTTTAATATCCATTTATAAACCAACATTGTATGCATTCAGATATTTTTGCCTGTGTACAGATAACTGCGAACAACACAGAAAGAACCAGTAACTTTTTTTAACCAAATATCGTTAGGTTGGGTCTTCTAGCATATCTAGCACATTATAGGTTTTATATCTACAATGCATATAGAGATATGCACTTATGTCACATATGAAAGAAAGGATTTGTTCTATTAGTACCTCAAACCTCCAAATCTGGCAAATCTAAAGACTATTGTGAGATTTTCTAATTCCTTGAGCTAAACCATAGCAAAGTGCATCTTTCCTGTTTTCAGTATATAAAAATCTACCACGTCAACCTTTTTCTGAGTATATCTCATTTCTATTTACAAATTGTTTGGATTTCCTTCTCCCTCTTCTCTTCTTCCTCTTCCTTCAACTTTGCTAAATATATTCTTTCCATAATTTTCTCAGATTATATACCTTTCTACCATTGATAGTTAAACAAGCCATTTCAATGGCAAGGTGTCTGGTTATCAGACTTGACAAGTTCTCAACTCATTCATTTCTGTCCTTCCACTTCCTCAGCTTTACCAGCATAACTATTTGTGCAACTGGTCTCTAACACATAACCATTAAGTCATCTGGTTAAAGAGCCCTACAATAAAGCAAGTAGGGGTAGAACATGGCCAAGAGCGAGCAGTGATAGGGAGAAAAACCGAGACTGAAGACAACCTACACAAACTCATCCTCTGGTGGGAAACCCAATTAAATCTCAGAATTACTAAGCATTATAAACCTGATTCTAAATCAGATTATACTTACTAAACACTGAAACTGCAAACTTTATTTATATCATCACAATAACCAAAGCAATGCACAAGAAAATTGTCTTCTGGGGGAAAGTCTCAGCATCTGCACTCAAATATTTTTCTTTCACATTTATTGTATTGAATAAGAAAAATGTTAAACATACTTGAAGGCAATCATTCATAACACTTTGATTAAAGAAATGACCAAAACAATGCTGTAAAGAAAGAGTAACCAAATCGCAGTCTCAGACAACACTTGACATTGCTCAGATTATCACAAAAATTACCAACATTAGAAACAGACAAAACAGAAGCGAGAGAACAGAAGCAGCATATTGGTATACTTATTAAATCAGTGAAATTCAAATACTTTGTATCCTTATATGCTTAATACTTTCTAATTTTTGCCAAACTACAGAACCCTCTTTCTATCATACAAAAGTTACAGCTATAGATCACACCAGAGAAGAAAACAAAAAAGTATATGGTTTTTAGTAGATACCTTGTAGCTCTTTTGTCTTTAGGAGAATACTACACATTTTAAAGTGAAAAAAGAACTACCTGGAAACTTCCTCCTCTCAGTCAGTGGAAAGGAAAGGCATTTTGTAGCTCATTCTTTATATAATTCAGGTGTCTGATCCCAGCTGAACAGAATGTGACTGCAGACCAGTTTGCACAATGAATAACCTGAAGCGTACCAGCTGAAAGCACCACCTGATGATCTGAAAAACCTGAGTGAAGTTTTGTCTGATGCACATTACTCACAGGTGAAATTATCCCATGGATTAAATCAATTTTTTGTAAACAGTAAAAGTTTGATAGAGAGAGAATAAGTATATCACCTCTGCCTCTGTTTTTGGTACATTGTCATTAAAACAGGTATTTTTTGTCTTTCATTGTTACAAGTTTACTTTTTCTAAGAACCCCTGTAAGTTACAGAAATATAGCCCAAGCCCTGTTAATTAGTTTTAGGTTTCTGGAATGTTGTTTTTAGTTTGTTCGTTTTTAATGTCTGTCATTCTCACAGACCTATTTGCCATTTAATTTGCCCAGCAGTCTTTATTGAATGTATTTTGTAATCTTATTTTCCCATTCAGAAGTTGATAAAACTCTTCCAGTAGTCGTAGTGTGGCAGCTACTTTTGCAACAACTACCAACATTAGTAGTTCGCATGCTTAACTCTGTACCTCTCCACGTATCACTTCAACACATTTAGTGATATATATAACACAGTTTAGAAGGTCCTGCTCTAACCTGAATTCTTTGGGGGTTCCCCCAAAGTTACTACTTTTCTTACCTCTACAATGGCCCATTTTTCTTATTAAATTACATTTTCCTCTGAGCCCTGCAGCAGAGAGATCAAGAACCAAGAATTAATTTGGATTAGTATTTCAAACACCTCTCATTTAAAATTACATTGTTTTAAAGCTTTAAAGTGTTTTACTGACTTAATATAATGTGAAAGCACAGGCAATATGACCAGTTTCTGTGCCCGTGTTTGTTTTACGCTAAATCCAAACCAATTGACTAGTAGAATTAATCTTGGCTTACATGTATGTATATTCATTAATGAAGAAATAAAGTATACCTACTGTATATCTCAGCTGGCAAATAACAATTTTCACCTAAACATAGTGAAGTTTCTGGGGAGGTCCCCAGTTTGTTCAAAAGCTTTCATTGTTTTTGCAGCTGACACTACTTATGTCTACCCATATAAAGAAATTCCCCATATCAGTGGATTTCAGGTTTGGCTGAAGAAGAGAGTTTGCATTAGTTTCTATACTTGAGTTCTTTCTCCCTCTGTACGAAGTTCATAAATCTATAAATTTCAAGCTACAATGTAATGTCAAAATTCTAGCAACCTTACAAAAATAGAATGCACAAGCTTTTAATTGACATGTAATACTGTGGCGGGTTGACCCCAGCTGGCAGCTAAACCCCCACCCGGTTGCCTGCTTAATCCCTCCCAGTGAGATGGGGGAGAGAATTGGAAAGGTAAAAGCGAGAAAAACTCATGGGTGAAGATAAAGACAGTTTAAGAAGTGAAGAAAACCAAAAACAAACAGAAAAACAAGTGATGCAAAGGCAGTCACTAACCACCTCCCACCAGCAGACCGATGCCCAGCCAATCCCCCAATAAAGGCTACCTTGAAAAAACTCTCTGCTGTCACTTTTATTGCTAAGCTTGATATTATATGGCATGGAATATCTCTTTGGTCAGTTCGGGTCAGCTGTCCCCTCCCAACCTCTTGCCCACCCTCAACCTACTCCCTGGGGGGACAGAGTGAGAAACAGAGGCGGCCTTGACGCTGTGTAAGTGATAAGCAATAGCAAAAATATTGGTGTTACCAACACTGTTTTGGTCACAAATCTAAAATATAGCATCATATGGGCTTCTACGAAGAAAATTAATTCCATCCCATGAGACCCAGTACAGATACAAAGAATGAACAAAAGGTATGTTTAACAACAATAGGAAATAACAAAGTATGAATTTAGAAAATAAACTGACAGTATGTTTGTCTTAATATTGTTCAAAATTAAGTTACAAGTCTCTTCAGAAAGTATTTCATTGTTAATACACCTACAAGAATAAAGTTCTGTATACAGCTATTTAAGAAATACAGACCTTCTAAAGTTAACACATTTAGTAGGCTCACCCAGGCCTTTTCTCAAGGCTAGCCTGGGAGCTATCAATTGGGTTTTGTTACTAGAAAAATCAATTAAAATGGCAGTTACAGCTGGGGTGTAAATGAATCAAGTCCTAACATAAAGCTACTCCAGTGGAATGTTTAATTTAAATCAGTCATAGGATTAAGTTCACTTTGTTTCAAAGGGCATTTGTATACTTCATCAAAGGAAGTGCTTATAATGTACAATCATTTTTATTTTAAAATTTAATGCCTATAAAAAGTAAATGACTGGCAGCAGGAAAAGAGGACACAATACAAACCTCCTGTCCCACCAGTGACCTCTCTCATGAGCTACTGCTACTGCTTTCTGCAGATGTCAGAGACAGTTTATTATTCACGCTCCTTCATCCCAAAGCAGTGCCCAAATGCAGAATGAAGGGGAAAAACACCAGTGGCAGCACTACAGGCTCTGAAGTCTGTAAACCCCTGAGCCAGCTGAAACCAGCCATGAGCCTATTCTGTTAAGATCTAAACTATTCTTCTCTTCAACTTAAAACAGGTTTGGGGCAAGAACCTTGTCGGTCTCTAAGCGAGGAAAGCATTACTGTATCACAATCAATAAAATTTTAAATTAGGTTTTCTGGAAGAAAAAGATAAGGAATTTGTCCTTATCACTCACATTTTTCAGGAAAAAAAAAAAAATCTTGAAACTAAACTGTTTTGGGCTACTAATGTCCTTGACATTACAAGCAACCATTTCTGATCGGCAGTGGGTCAGGTTTCTTCCCGTTTCCTAAATATAACGGAGCACATGTGCAAGCACAGCTGGCTCCTAACAGAAAACTGAGCAGGTTCCACGTCAAACTGGGAAGGCAGACATCATCCTGAAGGACACAGTAACCTAGCCAAAGCTAACGAAAAGGACTGGTGTACACGCAGCCACTGAACATATCAGTGCTATCATCACAACCAGAAAATTATTATGTAGAAATCTCAAATCCATGACAGCTAGAGAAACACTGCAACAATATGCTTTTTTTGTTTTTTTCTTAGAGTTGGAAACTTTTAGAAAGCAAATAACTTTATATCAGCCTTGAAAATTCTGAGTAATGAATACAGAACTGTCTAATAACTAGATGGTGATGCTCTTCCTTTAAGTAGACCTGCTGTTCTTATCCATGAGAAGGTTTTGAATTAGATAAATTTGATACACTTAAAGATGTCAAATAAAACTGTAAATTTGAAAGGTGGTACAACATAACACAAGCCTCAAAAAACTGATAACTCCTTCAGCGACCAGTTGTTTGCCCTGAGAATAAAAATAATCTTGAAATAAAAATTGTAGGCAGTCCAACTAATCTGTTTTAATGCTTTATCCTTACTAGCAAAGTTAACTACTGAAGCACACACTGGAACAAACTTATAAATATTTCCCTTTAGGCTTCTAACAATACAGAGCTGCAACAATTAAAATACTGAGCCAGAAGTGCAAAAAAGGTCTCCTTTCCTGGGTCAACACAAAGGCTTTAACTGTCCTTAAGCTTTTTCTGTCCTTAAGCTACTGCAGCTAGCTCCAGGGCCTCTCATAAAATTCCCAGATACCAAAAATATTAAGCTAGAGAAGTCTTTCTGCTAACAGCTTCAGCTTGTCTCTTATCACAGGGTGCAACCCACAGGAAATAGGAGCGAGACTCCACTGAGGTCAGTAGCAGGACCCCAGTGAGCTGAAACAAAACCAGAATTCCATCATTTCATCCTTTTTTTGTTCCAGAAGTCAGGCATGAGAATATCATTCATCGCTTTCCTGTAGGTTTTCCCCCACAATTATCAAGAAGTAAATAAAGAAAAGGTTTTTATGTTGTTCAAGCATTTCGTATAAATTTTTAAAGTACCCATTTAGAGGATGAGACTTTTTAGCACTAGAAGTCTCAGCTTGCTTAAAACTTGCAAATGGACACTTATTCACAGGAGTGTGTTGCAGTAGATAATAAATAAGAGAGTATTTGTAGTGTAAGAATATAGGCAAAGTATAGCAACAATTTGTCCAGCCTATGTAAAACTACTGACCAAAACACAGAAGGCTTTACTTAATCATACCTCTACCTAGGAGGAAAAAAGGTCAATCTTGTCATATTTAGCTAAAGCTAAATCCATAATTTAAAAAAAAAAAAAAAAAAAAAAATATCAACTTTTTGAACAGGAATAGAGATAACAGAATTACATCCAAATGCAAACCAATAATATTAGGGGCAGACATGCATATACTGTACAACCAATGCATTTTATTTTCAAAGTGGACTCTTTATTACAGTTGGACAGGAAAACCTAAATCTCAACAGTTCTTATGGCACACTTTTATGGAGCCCTCTAAATAAACAAACCAACTAACTAAATAATACTGTGGCAGAAGAATACATCTTTCATTCATCATCAGCCAGAGGTGCCTGAACCTCCTTCTCCTGCTCTATTCCCTTCTTGCTGGAAAGAAGTGAACATCAGCCTCCTATTCCTTTACATTGGCTTTCTTCTCATCTAGATTTACTTAATTATCACTTAACCTCTTATCAGAAACAGCTCAGTCATTCCTACGCAAGGGCTGATCATTTTGCATTTTTCTGCATAGGTGATAGTTTACATATCTTAGGTGTTGATCGTGTTAGTCCTGTCCAGTTTGTATTTTAGAGAAAAATTTCACTGAACTGTTTAAAAAAAAAAAAGAAGAAGAAGGAGGAAAAAAGCATACATACATATTCTGAAAAAATATCTTTGGGAAAGGATTTTAGAATACCATTACTGTACCATAACTGATGTAGTAGGCTTCTATATCATGCTTCTAATAGGTCTAGTACTGTTGTTACTTGTCATACCCATCTTCCGCAATTGCTTGCAAACTACCTTACCTTCCCACTTTCAGAAGGCAGACACTTGCACCTAATGCCATGCCAGTCAAACTCTTAATTATACAAACGATAACTTCCTGTAGATATCGGGCTCAGTATGGAGCAGCAAGTCACACATGAATAGTCTTAGTAGTGTTATCTGAAATATATCAGATACGTGAATGATTCCTCAATAGGCAGGCACTTTCAGAAAGAGGTTATTATCAGACAAGAATAACAGCTATGAAGCACAATAGCTGATAATTTTCACATAATAATAGTTCTGCCCCCAGCATGTCTTGGCTGGCATCTATGGGAAAAGGAAAATATTCTTTAACACCAGGATATCCCAGTGCAACATGGTAATACAAAACACAGTTTCTCCAAACACATCTAGTGCCAAAAAGTGAAAAGGCTTTCAAAGGGTTGCTGTGAAAAAACACAGTAGGATTATTCTAAAAATGGGGAAATAAACTGTTCTGTTTTTCTATACAAATTATGTTGTAATTTTGTTTAGGGTGTCACTTTATTTCTGTGGCACTGTGATCAAGTAACCCCACAGCACTGTTCCCATTCTCCTGAATAAAAAAAAAAAAATTAAAACAGTTTTGTGAGAAAAAGAGAAGGGAAAAAAAAAGACAGACGTCTTTACTCCAAAAAAGGTGAGAACCAGTTTATGCTAGCTGACATCCAGCTGCTCTACTTTTGAATTCTGTGTCACTCCCAGCACTGATTTATTAAGGCTAGATTTGTTGCGAGCAACTATTCAAGACCGTGCTATGTTTTTCACTCACTTCAAATATAGCCCCAAACATTTACAAGAACACACAGCCTGTACCAATATTTATTCATCCACTTTTTACAACATGCCATAATAAGAGTCTTCTATTGTGGTTTCCAGAGTCATAACATTTTCTGTTAGACTTGCAAAAGCAGACAAACTCGGATTGCAGCCTAAAAAACCAGAACAACTACCTCGTGTTGATTTACGTGACTTTTCTATCCAGGTTCTTGAGACAAAAGGGCACAGGCTCAGGACAAAGGATCATCTGGACAAGCACCCTCTTCTTCTGCATGAGCAAAATGACTGAGAAGAGCAATTCAATAAAGCAAGTATACAGTGATATTTCCCCTGAATACTCTCCCAATCTCCAGCTAACTTGCAACTTAGTGACTTCCTGAACCAAAGATGTCATCTTTGCCTTTGACAGATTTTTCTCAAGTGAACTTAGTCAGCCTACTCTCCAGCCTATATAGTTCTGTATAATTTAAAAAGTTTTCAGATAGGTCAAAAGGTGGGGCATAACCAATCGCAATTTCCTACTGTTTATTTTTTGAGTTTTTTCCTAAACCTTGATGCAGACACAATACAAGAATTACTATTTTTAGATCGCACATGCTACTTGTTATTACAAAAATGTAATTTAATAAAAACCACCTATAGTATAGCAGTTGTAGATATATTTTCATCTAAAAAAAAAAATTACTGGAATTAAGATGTAGGTTTTATTTCAGTACCTTCGGCTCTTACTCATCAAGCTACCTTTGGCAAGAGTTCTTGTATGTGTTACTTTATCCCCCGGTAAAACTTCTGGATGAAAACCCCTCTACTTTGAGATAAAGTAATAATCCAAATAATTCAGCAGTAAAATGCATGCGTGTGCACACGCACACACATACACCAGAGTTTTGATACAGGACACAGCACACTGTAAACATTTTACTCGTGTTTTTTTTTTCTTGTATTGCCTATTTTCTAAAATTATTGACTGGCATATACAGCTTGTAAATATATTCAGTGCATGGAAAACGTCACTAATAAGTGCAAAGCATATTATTGTAAAGCGTGCCATATTGCACAAGTGAAAGAGACTGTGCGAGCTGAAATCTGTAGGCTTGTATGTAGGGCTTTAATCAGTCAGATGGCAAAGCACTTCTGTCAATGAAAAAGTGATCCCTCTTGAATGCCTTCCCCTTTCTAGCCCCTTGCTCCCCAGCAGAGGAGAGCTATAACAAGACACCATTCCACCACTTCCAGCAATGGAAGAGTTTTTGAAGACAGAACTATTGGCATCGTCAAACCAGGCCTCACAGCTTGTCTCCGGAGGAAAAAAAAAAAAATCTTATTCTGTAAACTGAACAACATTTATTTCTAAGAACAAAGCACACCCATTGTGAGTAAGAGAAAGAAAGGGGTTGCTTTGACAGTCAAAACTTTTGAAAGGAAAACACAGCTGCACCTGCAAGCTTTCTTTACTGCAGCACAAGCATTGCCCTATCCTTTCTTAAGGACTGCCTAGAAGGCAAAGATGCAAAAGTAAGCTGAAACCTTGTGCATGAGGAAGTGCAATGCTGTCGTTACTCTAAGTACAATTTATTTTGCTTGGTTTGGGGGTTTTTCTGGTTTTGTTTTTTTGTCGGTTTTGGGGTTTTTTTGTTTTTTAAGGACAAAACTGATACAGAGAATTCTGGGTGCTGTTGCTATCTCAACTTGTTTTGGTTCCAGTCAGGCAAAAATGTAGGCCATTTACAAAACACATAGGCAACAGAAAAGGATCCGGATTAAAGTGAGTTGTTTAGAAATTATTATAATGAAGGTACTATTGCAGAGTAAGAAGCTGAGTACAATACAGGCTTATGCTATAGTCATACCCCCTCCAGCATGTAGCTAAATCCTGTACCTTGCCTAGAAGTTTCTTGGCAAACCATTTGAAGTTCGTTTAGATTACTGCAGTCTCTGCAGCCACAAAGGTGTAATGATTTAAAGGGCTCAAAACTCTGCCTAGAGACGGGAAGAATTTTAAAAAGTCAAGCTAGAACTAAGAAAAAAAAAAAAAAAAATCACACCAGAAATTGCAGCATTCATGTAAAAGTATCTGGGGCTCCATGTTCAAGTAGCAGGTCAATTCAGAAAATACTTGATATATTCATAAATGGTTCCTGGGCAATCTAAACTATAATGAAATTCCATTCTTTCCTGGCAGAATTCTTAAGGAAAGAAATAACACAGCTACCACCTGCCCTCCTGAAATGCAGAAGGATCATGCTCTCCTACACCAGCAAAGATCAACTAAGTCCAATAAATGTCATGTGTTCTAGATCAACGTATATAAACACAGCTGACAGGATGCATTTGAAGTCTGGATAGCATTAAGTTTATACCTGCACTTGAGGCTGGTTAATACTTTCTGCTACAGCTGCTTTGTAGGATGCTGCATTTCAAAGGCTGCCAGAGTTTTTAGAAAAGGTTAGGCTCACTTGTCCTCCCCATGGGTGGTCCTCTTCCTCTTCAGGCTGACACACAGAGCTAACATTCAGTAGGTTGCGTGATTTCATTCTCCCTCCTCTCCCCCTCCCTGGACTTTTTTTCTTTTTTTTCCTTCTCCTCCTCCTTTTCCCTCCATTCTCTCGTGCTCCAAAATCAGCTGTATCCGGCTATAAACATTAATTCTTACAAACAGTGTGCACTGGGTTGTAAGCTCTCTGTGTTCTTACTGGCTGCTATTCCAAATGCTAGCCAAATAGCTTAAATTAAGAATTACAACATCTGCATTTGTATACTGAAGGACTTTCTAAAAAGATAAAGCAGGAGGCCAAATTCTGATCTCACTTATGTCACTGAATAATTTCACTGACGCTAAAAAGAGTTGCTGCAGACTTTCCTCCAGGATCGCTGAGAGCAGGATTTGACCATTTGCTTTAGTTATGTGCTGATATTTGCTTCAAACAGATCAGGAGAAAAGGAAAATAATTGATGCTGGCATTTCAAATACTTGCTCCCTGTGAATGCTCAGAGTGTGAATTCCATCTGTAGTGTGCCTTAATTTCTATGAAAAACTGCATTTTGTTATTTCTCCATTCTCAAATCTACATCTTTAATAGATGGGAAATTGCATGAATATCTCCCTACACTGGCCTTTTCAATTTACAAGAATAGTATTTACAATTCAAAAGAATAGCAGGAAATGTCTAATAGACTTAGCACTTGGTCTCTAGGAAACGAGAAATACCATGCTAATCACTGAAGGCTGCACCTTAACTATATTAAAAGTGTTTAAGCAAGCATGAGAAAGTGCACTTTTCTGTGGGCAGCAGTACTCTGAACAGACAAAATACAGATATTAAAAGAAAAATAGATCTGAAACCATTAATCTTATCTGTTGTAAACATATGAGCAAATCGTATTATTCTGTTGTAGAGTCAAAAAGGAGGATCAGTAAGCCTGATTTGCAAAATAATTGTCTTGGATGTCTTGAAGATGTTTACGAGCTTTTAAAAAAGTTTTCCACATATCAGATATGTAATTTAGAGGTAAAATTCCAAAAGATGTTAAACTTCAGCGCTGCAAAATCTAGTAACATTAGCCTTATGAGTTGTAAGTATTCAGGCAAATTGTACTCCATTGTTGTTTGTTTGTTTGGATTTTAAAAAGCAGTAACCTTGATTTGCAGCATGAAGATTCTGAAAATGATTTTGTAATTCCTAAAACTAAGCTTTTTTTTAAAAAGGTTTTCGTATCAAATATATAAGTAAAATAGCGAAGAACATTAAACTTCAGGCCCACAAATCCAAGTAAAAACTAAAAGCCAGCTCAGATGCTGTCATTTTCATGCACTTTTGCCAATACTAACATGTGTTTGACCAACTTAACCCCAGAAATGTACCTCTGTAGTTTTATTTTCTTCTGCGTGCCTTTAATGGCATATAGATAACAGCATTAACCTTCCACAGATGTAATGGGTTAGTATAAACAGAATAGTCTGGATGAAAAATGAAAACATTCTTCATTTACTTGTTTTGGCAAACAAAAATAAAAAAAAATTATTATTACCAAGTCAAAAAAATTCACTGTTGAGCACGTGCATAGAGAAGAACCACCTAACACCACAGGCACCTATCTTTAGAGGGTCAAGCTACTTTATCAGCAACTTTCCAGCTAAAATTATAGGCAGAATTGGAAAATAATGCAAAATTACACACATAACATGTTATAAAAGTAAAACATTTAACACTGTTAAATATTGTTAATATTGTTAAAGATAATGAAAGGGACAACTACAATCACCATTATCTCTTCTGAAAGTTTTCCAGAAAAAACATTCCAAAGCATGGGCAGTGCATTTGATTCTCATATCACAGACACTGATAACACAGGTATCATCAGCATATTTGATGGTTCTACAGACCAAAACTGTATCTTTCACCCTGCACAGACTCATGGCTGTATGAATTGAAATATATGGAAGAAGAGTACTTTACTTTCACAAGAATCTGCTGAAAGTCTCTAAAAGTGAAACACAGACCACATTGTTTCCTTCATCAGTCTCTGGCTGACACTACAGGAAGTTTCAAGCTTCTCCATAGCCCTCCTTTAAAGTGCACTAGGTATGCAGGGGTAAAAAGTTGATGGAAATGGCAGTTTCAAGCAATAGCCCCTGCGTAAGGATGGCAGTTCTGCCCCTTAGTAGCCATCTCACCTTGCTCTGATTGTGTGTCACTGTTAAGAGGCCCTACAGGATTTCTAACAACATGACTGATTCTCTTCATTTCCAGCACATGCGCAAAAGATGTAAAAAACTTTGTGCGTTAAATTTTGGTTTGGTTTTGGCATTGCCATATCAGCCTCTTTCCTTCATGTCATTCCTTCATGGGTCACTACAACTCACCAACATAACTGGGAGTAGCAGTTGCTACTCTGTTGCTCCCATAATGTGGGAGCAGCAGAGGAAAAAGACTCCTAATAAGAACATATAGGGCTGACACGGGCTACAGAATAGCAAAATAAGTGGAAGAACAGCTCTCTTGCCCACAGTTCACATCACAAGTTCTCCCCTATCTCTCCAGGCATGACAAAGTGGCAGATGTCATATGGAAAGAGATTAAGTAAGACTGTGGGATAGACATAGTCACTAACGAAATTGCTAAACCCAACTTGAAATTAAAATTCACAATAAGTACACTAACACATGCAGGAAACAAATCTCCTGGAGTAACTATACAATTTTCACTTCAGCCACAGGAACCTGATGCACTACAAAGGAGTCTGTATCCATTATAATAAAATCTTAAAGATTTAGAGTATTGCAGTCCAAACTAAAGACAGCCCAACCAGTCAGGGACAGAAGGTATTGTGCATATAACCACTATTACTGTAATTTTAGCTTAAACAGAAAGTTTCAGTTTTCATTTCAAGAAAATCAGCCCAAATACAAACAGGCTTGAACCACGCAATTTTGTAATGGGAAAACTCCTGAATCTGAGATCAGGTACTATTAACTGAGCCATAAGCCCTATTTAATAGTTCACAGCATCATGTCAAATAGCTTCTCTGGTGTAGACAGCTAATGTATTTACAACTTGGCGGTACCTTGCAGCCCGAAGATCTTCCTTGAAAAGACATTTGTGAAGAATGGCCACTTAAAATAAGCCCATGACATGTAGATGCAGTGCCACCAAGGCTGTGGAGCCTCCTTGAAAGCACCAGAACATGGGCAAGCTGAGCAAGACCCTTGCTGGGGCCCCGAGCAGTTCACCCTGGTTGCTGACGCAGGGTGGACCACCAAGCATAGCCAAGGGAAAGCTGCCACAGGGCCAGCTCCAGCCCTCATCAGCCACTCTGGGCTAGCACCTGTGCAAGTGACCACCACCACTGAACCATGCGGGACTGCAGGCCCTGACCCAGGGGGCCAACGTCCTGTCCCCATGGCCCTGCCCCATCGTCATGGGGCTGTGTCTGACACTGGCTCCCCTCATGGGGCCTGATACTGACCCCCACCCATGGGCTGACATTCAGGCCTGGCCTTGATCTGTCCCGGGGGAGGTGCCTGGGGCTGGGGCTGTCCCCAGTTGCCCTGCTCCTGGCTAGGGTGGTGGGATGTCCCTAACTGGCAAGGCCCTGCGCTGCAGCAGAACACCCTGAACTACCTGACCTGACATCAAAGGCGGCCCTACTTTGAGAGGAGGCTTGGGCCTCCCACGATCTCCTTTTCCTTGAATTATTCAGGGATTGCATGACTTAAAGGTCTACATTTACCTGAAAGGGGGTTGCAGAGAGGTGGGTGTTGGCCTCTTCTCCCAAGTGACGAGTGACAGGACAAGAGGAAATGGCCTCAAGTTGCGCCAGGGGAGGTTCAGGCTGGATATCAGGAAAAATTTCTTTACTGAGTGAGTGGTGAGACACTGGAATAAGCTGCCCAGGGAAGCGGTAGAGTCACCATCACTGGAGGTGTTCGAGGAACATGTGGACGAGGCATTGTGTGACATGGTTTAATGGGCATGGTGGTGTTAGTTGATGGTTGGACTTGATGATCTTACAGGTCTTTTCCAACCTTAGTGATTCTGTGATATTTTATTATTGCAGCAATATCAAGTTCCTAAGGTATAGGAATCACAGGATTGTTTAGGATGGAAGGGACTTCTTGAGATCATCTAGTCCAGACCCCAAGAAACTTTATTATCTGGTAGTTTTAACGATGCAGGTATTATTTACAGTTGTTTTACTATTTATAGAAAACTTTAAAAATCAAAGTATCTCAACAGCAACACACTTTTTTCCACCTTTCTCATAGGTACATGGACTATTTCTAAAGCAAAGTCACTGCATTTCTAGTCTTAATGATGTATTTAAGAAAGTCTCTTCACAGCTACAGTACCTCACTAAATTCCTAATTCCTAATTACACTGTAAGTTAAATACTCTTCAAGGACTTATTCTATTAGTAAATGAGAGTCAAGTTTGCACTCAGAAGATTAGTCCTGATTAATACATATTACAGTAATTATGCAAACATATTTACATGTTACAGTAATTATAAAAACAATGATTTCTTAAATAAATCCATAAATGCCAAGCTGGTTATCTGCTTTATTTCTAGCTGCCTCAAAAAAGAGGGAAACAGAATCAGGCACCAAACCTCCCCTTCAAAAAATAATGCATTACCGCATTACTAAATTTTGTAAAATTCTGCTAGCTATGAAAAATCACATGCATTCTGGAAAGAAATTCAACTCACACTAGACCACAACTGAAATAACCTTTTAAACTATGGCATTTACCATTTTGACTCTTGGTAGAAAATTACAGTTAACCCCATGGCCTTGGGATTGTTTCATTACAAAGAGAAAGGTCTGAGCAATTACTTGTAACAAAAATCTGATATTTCTGGGTTTTACATCTTGTTTATCCTCTGCAACGAGAGTTTGAAGCTAAAACTTAAGCAAACTGCGTGATATTTCTTTATAAGATAGTAGTAACAAGCAACGCTACTATTTTGTTCTTATACATAATTTTTCACCAAGGGATCTCAAAATACTTTAAAAAAGGAAGGAAATGTCATTAACCCATTTTACAGGTATATAAATTTCACAGGTTTCAGGTTTTCTCTGCCTATTTCACATCCTCCTATGCAAGGAGAAACAATGGATACTATATTTAGCAGCAGCTTCCAAACCGTGGTCTGTGAGAATTCAGTAATTCACAGAACCATAGAGTGCTTTTAGGGTGTCCCTTAAAAAGTACATAATGATCCAGAGGTTCTGAAATTTGATAGCTGTTACTTGGGCCTCAAAATTTTGCAAACCACTGACCATTTGTATATGTTCCCATATACTGTAAAGTGCTGAGATACAGAAAGTGAGATCCCCGATTCCAATACTCTAATATTTTAGGCCTACCCATTAATAATTGTTACCGAATTTATACTGAAGTTAAGCTGAAATTTTTCCGTCTGGGGAAATAGTTTCTATCTCTAAAATTGTTTTCCTTTTACAAATTAAAGACAAAAATCACAGTCAAAAATTCTTGGAAAGAAGTATTCCAATGTAATGGAATAGTTTGGTTTTATTCTAACCAAAATTTTTATTAAAAAGTGGCTTTGAATTGAAAATCAGAGCTTTTAAATTGAAATTTTCAAGGAAGAAGTCTATTTTTTTTTTTGTTTTTCACTAAATGAGAAATTTCTCATCATTTATTTTGGGGAAAAAATCAAATCTGACAAATCTGCATTTTTGCATTGGGTGGGAAGGAAACGCATTTTATTAGTACACATCTTTAGATCTCCCTAGTACAGTAATACTGAGTATCTCAATTTTTTGATGATGGACCCTCAGTATTCATGATCCCAAAGAACGTGCTGAGGTTTCATGTTCACAAAACCCAGCCCCAGAGTCTAGTATGCCTTATTAGCTGTCTCAGCCTGAAGGTCTGTAGATTTAGCAATAATTTCAGCAACAAACATAAATAACTATGTATACAAACCCAAACTTCATTCAAGTTCCCAAACCATCTTAAATGTAGGAGTAAAAGACTAACTTTAGAAATCTTAGAAAAGAAAAGAATAAAAGAAAAGTATCTTGAATTTGTGGTCGTCTTTTTTCCTCACCTCCATCCGTTCATTTGTCATGCTAAATAGCAACAGCAGCAAATTATATCAACTTCAGATTCTGGCCACTTCTGTTTTCTTTAATCATCAGAACAAGTGACTGATAGTTATGGCACGTTTGTGTAACAAGTTTCATATCTAAAAGCTCAGTGCTGTGTCAAGGGAAATCTTTGTACACCCATCTCCTAAATGCTTCCTGGCAATAGTTGAGCAGGTTCCCACCGAAAGATTGAGGTCACCTCAGGAAACAAAGTGGAATTAAATGTTTCCACATTAAAGTTTGCAAGAGTTTAGATGGTCATAGAGATGGTTTTCACGATTATTTCAAAAGCCTGTAATACACATCTTCCATAGGAAAGTAACAGAATAAGTATCCTTCCTGCACACTCCAGTCACCCCCTCTGTGTAAAACTTAACACACTGAAGCACTGAAATTATTCACCTGTATCAATCTGCCAAAATCCTCAGGGCTTTGCTCCCTCAAGCTACATAGCAGAGAGGAAAACCATGCCCCACAGATGTAGGTTTGAAGAGCTGAATGTTAGCTGTTGTGCTGCAAATGCCTCTGGACATCAGCTCACTTCTTACACCACAAACCAAAGAAGAAAAAGTTATTAGATTCATGAACAGCTTACAGTTCCCACGGTCTCTACCTGTGAAGTTGCCATAACTCAGTTGTAAATTTTCTTGCTGGGAGACTGTGGATGTTCCTAGTGACCATACCTGCACCCCTGCACAGCCAGCTGTGCCTAGGTCTGCCCTATGGGGTTAGTTGGGGGAGGTAAGAGACAGCAGGAATGCAGTAAAGAGTTGGAAGTGGAAGAACTTAGTACTGCTTCTGCAAGTCCTCAGACCAGCAATGTAACTCTAAAAGTTCCTGGTAGCAGTTTAGATTGTGTCAAGTCTGAAATAATGAAACCTGTTGTCCCTCACCTTTAGGGCAATTTAGTTTTTAGTTATAGAACTTTATTTTTGATACAAACATTGGATAACAAACATTAAAAATCTGCTCAATTGCAAACTTCTGAATATTTCAGGAATAAATATAACAATAGATAAATTGGATTTATTATGAAATACAGCCCTTTTAAATTATGAAGCTCAAGAGTTACAAAAGAAATTAGGGAATTCAGCCACACAATTTGTAACAAAAAAATAGCTGCAAGGTTAAATCCCTAGCTACAACTGAAAAAAAAGATATCGCAGGAAACAAGTAATCATGCAACTACTAGCCAGTATTCTGTTCATCTACATAAAATTTAAATATTAATACTCTTATACAGAGGCTATCTACACAGATGGAGCCAGGGACAGAAGAAAGACAATTTTGCTTTGTGCAAATCTTTGATATAATCTTTTTGGGATGAAAAGGTCTCTAGAGTCCCCTCAGCACTGAAACACAACCTGCCTTAGAATTCAAAAGAGAAAAGGAAGAACAGAAAAAAAATCCCTCTTCTACCGCCCTGAGAAAAGCTTTGGGCCATGAAGAGGATGCTATACAATTCCTAACATTATGGTTACTTCTGTAACCATAGTTTGCATTTTAAATCTAACCTTTGGCTGTTATACCATAAACAGAACTATTTCTTCTATAATAAGCACATAGAAGGTGACTGTACATACTTTTATCCCAGGATGTAATGCATAGACATAAAAATTAAAACAGAGTTTAACTGTTTCATCAACTATGATCTTCATTATTCTGCATGGAAGTGAACCTCAACATACCTAATACAGAAAAAGGACATGGTCAACGTGAATAACAAAAAATAAGTTCTAACCACTTACTTCCTGTAAACCCTACCAAATACCAAACCTAATGCCAACAAATATCTTAGTCATGGAAGCCTTTAAAAATACTTTCTAGGGATTAAGAAAAGGAGGTATTTTACTAATACACTCACATTCTCCAATACTGAATGCTACTACTTTGTACTGCTGAAGTGTTTTCCAGGGTGCAGCTTATAAGTCATAACCAGATAAGGAGCTTGCAGGAAGTAAATCTGAAGTAAATCTAAGTCCTACTGACCTAACTTACTTGATGACAAAACCAACCAAACAAGAACGTCTGGTGGTTTTTTTTGGTTTGTGTTTTGTTTTTTTTTTTAAGATGTAAGTATTCTACATAGCTAACGCTTGACTTGAAATCCAGATGATTTTATATATAGTTTCTCACTCAACTGAATGAAGTTGAATTAAAAAAAAAAAAAAAAAAAAAAAAGAACTTCAAAAACAGGTAATTGCCCAAAGATGTGGGGACAAATCCCAACAGCAACAACACCCAAACTCTATTTCATATGCAGTCCCTTAACCTGCAATAGAAGAGTGCTCATTTCCAATTACTATCATAAAACATACTTGACTGCACATATTTTTAAAAGAACGCCTTCATGTGGAAGAACTGGAAGTCATAAAATCCTTTTTCAAATTTTAATGAAAAGAGTGGATCTCAATTCAAATTTCATAATGGAACTGAAACTCTTGCAAAATATTTTTTAAGTTTAAAAGCATTGGCTTTATCTCAACGTTCAATATACATATAGAACTTATCCGTTAATAGTGTTATATGTATAGCATGTGACAACATAAGTGCTTTAACTGAAAAATTCACATGCTTTTTTGTGTTCCTACATGTTGCACGTGTGCTAAGTATACTGCAATACCTATTATTAACAAAATGCGTCATGTAAGGAAAGCAGCAGTGAAGGAGCATTATTAATAAGCCATGCATCCCCACAGTTAGGATGGAAACACACTTTGTAAACTAGTTGGGGGAGGTTCAGCAACCAAGGCACAAAGCAGAGGAGCCACATGAGACCCAAGGGGCACTTGCAGGGGACCCAGCACCCACTCACTGGGAAGAGCAGCAGGATGGAGGATGAGCAAATGCCACCCCAAGGGCTGAATCCCTCCTCCAACACTGAAAACGGGCAGAGAGCACATGGAGCAGTGGGGAAGCAGGGACCACCTTTCTGTCACCCTCTGCCACTCCCTGTGGCAGCAGGGGATGTGGCAGGTCAGGGGGCATTGTACCCTGCCAAGGGGAGATGAAGGGCAAGACCTAGCATCTGGGGTGGCAATCGCTCAGAAACACACTACTCAGACATGGCTGGCAGCAAAAGCAGCTCTCTGTGTGGCTGCACCCAGCAGCCACCACCGGCTCCCTTTCTAGGCCAGCCCCAAGGAAAGCAAGCCCAGCAGCTGCTGCCCTGGCACCAAATGAAAGATGGATGCTTGTACGTGGAGGAAGGAGAGGGGCAATACTGTTGTGAAAGAAAAAGGAGGCCAGGAGTGCAAGCAAGAAGTATTTTAGCAGAGAATTGAATGCTACAGAGAGGAGTATGCAAGTCATCTCAGGTGTCAAATGGTACACACTGAACTTCAGAAGTAAAGCATTTTGTCTCCAGGATTATGTATTACAAACTGATTGGTAGGCTAGAGCTTGAAAAAAGAAAAACAAGGCACAGATAATAATCTTTCATTAGATCCTCTGGCAAAAAAAAAAAAAAAAAAATTAAAAAAATCAACTTTTGCATGCCTCCCACCAATCAGAAGGTGATGCATATATACATTAACCTATGTGAGAGCTGAATTTTAAATAGTAGAATATGCACTTATGTGAAAAGTCTGTAGCCACAGATTTTGCTACAGTTTCCTGGATTTTTCTGGTTTTATCAACTTGTTAAACTCTTAATTAACTAACTATACAAATAAACATAAACAAAAAAGTGAGTAAGAACACAGATGACAAACCGTAAAAGCAACACTAGCTGAGACCAAGGTCCATATAGGCAAGTGCTTTGGTCACCAACAGTGGAAAAAGCAAGAACTGGGCAAGTATATATGAGCTTGTGCAAGAACCCCTTCAATTAGTTTAATCTCAGAGGTTATCCCAAGGCTGATGTATTTTTTGTTTAGTAACCATGCATAGATCTCTCTTTCAAGTACTTAGCTCCCCCTGAACTCAAGCAAATATTTTTCATGTCATTCATGAACATAGTCCTTGTTCTGCAAATAGTTCTGGAAGCAGTTTCCAGTTGAAACATCTCTAAAGCATCATTGACTCTGAACTTACATACAGAGAATTCCTCACTGCATAAGCAAAAGAAAAGCAACAGAATTCTTTCTAAAAGTCAGAACATGAGGGGAAAATAACTTTATAATATGCTTATAAGAAGGCTAAAAGAATAACACTTGCATACACAGAGAAAAAAAGGTAAAATTTGGTCTTAGAAAGGAAAAGATTAATTACAAGTGTCTTACAGTTAAAAAACAGTTACCATTTGTTTCTTAACCTGAACATTTTTCATTATTTCAAATATGCATAGAGACATTTGTGGTGGGTTGACCCTGGCTAGATGCTAGGTGCCCACCAAAGCCACTCTATCACTCGCCTTCCTCAGCTGGACAGTGGAGAGAAAATATAATGAAGGGCTCATGGGTCGAGATAAGGACAGGGGGATCACTCACCAGTTACCACCACAAGCAAAACAGACTCGACTTGGGGAAATTAGTTTAATTTATTACCAACTGAAATCAGAGTAGGATAATGAGAAATAAAACCAAATCTTAAAAACACCTTCCCCCCCACCCCTCCCTTCTTCCCAGGCTCAACTTCACTCCCAATTTTCTCTACCTCCTCCCCGCAAGCGGCACAGGGGGACAGGGAATGGGACTTGCGGTCAGTTCATCACACATTGTTTCTGCTGCTCCTTCACAGAATCACAGAATCACTAAGGTTGGAAAAGACCTGTAAGACCATCAAGTCCAACCACCATGCCCACCATGCCCACTAAACCATGTCCCACAATGCCACATCCACATGCTCCCTGAACACCTCCAGTGAGGGTGACTCCACCACCTCCCTGGGCAGCCTGTTCCAATGCTTCACTACTCTCTCAGTAAAGAACTTTTTCCTAATATCCAGTCTAAACCTCCCCTGGCACAACTTGAGGCCATTTCCTCTTGTCCTGTCACTCTTCACTTGGGAGAAGAGGCCAACACCCACCTCTCTGCAACCCCCTTTCAGGTTGTTGTAGAGAGTGATAAGGTCTCCCCTCCGCCTCCTCTTCTGCAGAATAAACAACCCCAGTTCCCTCAGCCGCTCCTCATCAGACTTGTGCTCCAGACCCCTCACCAGCTTCGTCGCCCTTCTCTGGACACGCTCCAGCACCTCAATGTCTTTCTTGTAGTGAGGGGCACAAAACTGAACACAGTATTTGAGGCGCGGCCTCACCAGCACTGAGTACAGGGGCACGATCACCTCCCTCCTCCTGCTGGCCACACTATTTCTGATACAGGCCAGGATGCTGTTGGCCTTCTTGGCCACCTGGGCACACTACTGGCTCATCTTCAGCCGGCTGTCGACCAACACCCCCAGGTCCTTTTCTGCGGGGCAGCTTTCCAGCCACTCGTCCCCAAGCCTGTAGCGTTGCATGGGGTTGTTGTGATCCAAGTTCAGGACCCGGCACTTGGCCTCATTAAACCTCATACAATTGGCCTGGGCCCATCAATCCAGCCTGTCCAGATCCCTCTGCAGAGCCTTCCTACCCTCGAGCAGATCAACACTCCCGCCCAACTTGGTGTCATCTGCAAACTTACTGAGGGTGCACTCAATCCCCTCACCCAGATCGTCAATAAAGATATTAATCAAGACCGGCCCCAAAACTGAGCCCTGGGGGACACCACTTGTGACCGGCTGCCAACTGGATTTGACTCCATTCACCACAACTCTCTGGGCTCAGCCATCCAGCCAGTTTTTTACCCATTGAAGAGTACACCTGTCTAAGCCACGATTCACCAGCTTCTCCAGGAGAATACTGTGGGAGACAGTGTCAAAGGCTTTACTAAAGTCCAGGTAGACAACACCCACAGCCTTTCCCTCATCCACTGGGCGGGTCACCTGGTCATAGAAGGAGATCACGTTGGTCAAGCAGGACCTGCCCTTCATGAACCCGTGCTGGCTGGGCCTGATCCCTTGGTTGTCCTGCACGTGCCCTGTGAGCGCCCTCAAGATGAACCTCTCCATAATCCTCCCTGGCACCGAGGTCAGGCTGACAGGCCTGTAGTTCCCTGGATCCTCCTTCCGGTCCTTCTTGTAAATGGGCGTCACGTTGGCAAGCCTCCAGTCGTCCGGGACCTCCCCTGTTAACCAGGACTGTTGATAAACGATGAAGGCGGCTTGGCAAGCTCCTCCGCCAGCTCCCTCAGAACCCTTGGGTGGATGCCATCAGGCCCCATAGACTTGTGAGTGTCCAGGTGGCATAGCAGGTTGTTAACTGCTTCCTCCTGGATCATGGGGAGATTATTTTGCTCTCCATCCTTGTCTTCCAGCTCAGGGAGCTGGATACCCTGAGGGTACCTGGTCTGGCTATTAAAGACTGAGGCAAAGAAGGCATTAAGTACCTCAGCCTTTTCCTCATCCTTGGTGACAATGTCCCCCCCCCGCATCCAGTAAAGGATGGCAATTCTCCTTGGCTCTCTTTTTGTTGTTAATATAATTGTTAAAACATTTTTTATTATCCCTGACGACTATGGCCAGATGGAGCTCTAGCTGGGCTTTTGCCTTTCTAATTCCCTCTCTGCATGACCTAACGAGATCCTTGTACTTTTCTTCAGTTGCCTGCCCCTTCTTCCAAAGGTGATAAACTCGCCTTTTTTCCCTGAGTCCCAGCAAAAGCTCCCCGTTCAGCCAGGCCAGTCGTCTTCCCCGCTGGCTCTTCTTAGGGTACATGGGGACTGCCGGCTCCTGTGCCTTTAAGATTTCCTTCTTGAAGAAGGTCCAGCCTTCCTGGACCCCTTTGCCCTTCAGGACCATCTCCCAAGGGACCCTCTCAACCAGTGTCCTGAACAGGCTGAAGTCTGCCCTCTGGAAGTCTATTGTAGTGGTTTTGCTGACCCCCCTCCTTACTTCATCAAGAATTGAGAATTCTATCATTTCATGGTTGCTAAGCCCAAGATGGCCACCGACCATCACTTCTCCCACCAGTCCTTCTCTGTTCGTAAACAGCAGGTCAAGCAGGGCACCTCTCCTGCTAGGCTCGCTTACCAGCTGTGTCAGGAAGTTATCTTCCACGCACTCCAGGAACCTCCGGGACAGTTTCCTCTCTGCTGTGTTATATTTCCAGCAGATGTCCTTCCTCCTCACACTCTTCCCCTGCTCCAGCATGGGGTTCCTCCCATGGGAGACAGTTCTCCACGAACTTCTCCAAAGTGGGTCCTTCCCATGGGCTACAGTTCTTCATGAACTGCTCCAGCGTAGGTCCTTTCCACAGGGCACAGTCCTCCAGGAACAGACTGCTCCAGCATGAGCCCTCCAAGGGGTCACAAGTCCTGCCAGCAAACCTGCTCCAGCCTGGGCTCCTCTCTCCACAGGTCCTGCCAGGAGCCTGCTCCAGCACGGGCTTCCCACAGGGTCACAGCCTCCTTCAGGCACCCACCTGCTCCAGTGTGGGGTCCTCCAGGGGCTGCAGGTGGATATCTGCTCCACCGCTAACCTCCCTGGGCTGCAGGGGTAGAGCCTGCCTCACCATGGTCTTCACCAGGGGCTGCAGGGGAATCTCTGCTCCAGCACCTGGAGCACCTCCTGCCCCTCCTTCTTCACTGACCTTGGTGTCTGCAAAGTTGTTTCTCTCACATATTCTCACTCCTCTCTTCTCCATCTCACTCCTCTCTTCTCCAGCTGCCATTGTGCAGTTGTTTTTCCCCTTTCTTAAATATGTCATCCCAGAGGCACTACCACCGTCACTGATGGGCTCGGCCTTGGCCAGTGGTGGGTCTGCCTTGGAGCCGGCTGGCATTGGCTCTGTCGGACCCAGGGGAAGCTTCTAGCAGCTTCTCACAGAAGCCACCCCTGTAGCTCCCCTGCTACCAAAACCTTGCCACGCAAACCCAATACATCACTACAGACTCTTCTATTATTTGCATACAGAGTAAATTGTAGATAATATCCTAAGTCTATTCCATACAAAATTGGCAGCCAGCAACTTGTTTAAAAATTGTGAAAAATTGGGTGCTATATGAAAATATTGCCAGTAGAAAGCTTAGGATATTATTTTCCAAGTTGTTTTTTGTAAATCAATGTTTGTGTATCTTTTACCTGTTTTTCCTGCTGCTTCTATCAAGAATATATAAATACATTCAAAATACTTCATAGGTGAAAAAAACACATGGAAGATTCAGGTCCAGAGAGATAGAGCTGACCCTAAGGCACAATTCTACTCTCCTGTTTTGGAACTAATGCTAAGACCTTAAAACCCATGGGGAAAGAAGGGTGGGGGAGGATGGGACCTTATGTCATATTACCTAGGCAATTGGGTTAAAGATTACAGAACAAGAAAACATTTGTTTTTAGCTTTTGTATGCAAAGCTGAAGCAGTCTCGGTTGCAAGAATTTGCAACACTAATTCACATCTTTCTCATGTCTGAAAGAACCTAAGGGCTGCTTAAAATGAATAGGAGAATTAAATTAAAACATTACCCTTTGTATATAAACATTTCAGCAGCTTTTATCTTGTTTGTAACCACAACTATTTCATTGAATGGTCTTTATGGGACAACCAAGTATCTGGCCCATTATGTCAGCAATAAGTAGCAATTTCTCTTATTTATCTCAAATCAGCTTCACTTTGATACCACAATTTAATCAGTACTGTATGTATCATAATTTATTGCTTCCTGTGAGAACTGATATTTCCATAATTCCTTGAGGCATCTTTTGTCAATTTACTGGCAAAACTAAATATGTCTAGCTAAAAAAATAGCTTTCTGGCATAACTAACTTGTTTGTAGCAGGACAATTACCCATTAGTAGTTATTTTCTTGTTTATAGCCTGAAGTCCTGTTTATAAAAAGAAAAAAAAAAACAAACCTTACCAAAAATGCATAAAGCCTTACTTTATTTCATATCTTGCGTAACTTTGTATATTTTGAGATTTAGTACACGTCCATTATTTGATAAGCAAAGGCAATTTTAATTTAGTAGCCTCAAAGCTTTTTGGTAACCCCCGACAAGCCAGGAGCAGACTTTTGTAAGGCATCAATAGAACTTCTACATCCTACCTGCAAAAACCGCATTTCCAGGTGCCAGGCAGACACTGCCCAGTTTGCTAACACAACACAGCTTGTATTTTCATTTACACAGGCAGTGAAACAGGCCTTATCTAGCCCTTTTTGTGATTTTCTGTTCACTTTTGCCAGGAAGTGATGCTATAATTTTTCTTCTGTTGACTTCACCTCCCCACTGTTCACCTTCTTTCTACCATCGCTGGTACTTGTCCCCTCCCTGCAAAACCTGAACCTTAAGTTTCCTGAAAACCCCAGTTCTTTAACAGTTTAAAAAGTCATTTGGACACCGGACCGCCTTCCTCTAGTGATCACAAGTCTATGTACCTGTTTTGTTTAGTTAGTTAGGTTTTCAGGAACGTTCATAAAGGACACCGTGGAACAGGTTCCAGGGAGAAAAGATGTATATAAATATAAAAATCTGAGGCAGACGTGGGGAAAAAAGATATGACAACTTGAAGCCAGCCTTAGCTTCCCTGCTGAAGAAGTGGAGACAGCTGTTTAGGCAGGGATCCACATAACTGAGCTGCTAGGTCCTGGCCACTGGAAATTTGTGTGTGTGTGTGTGTGTATGCTGGTCTGCTTCAGCTGTCATGAAGCTCTTTGAAAATAAACTAATGAACCATTAAAACTTCCAGTGAGGTAAATAATTATCATCACTCTTTCACGCGAGTAAATAAAGATAGTAAATAAATAGCTGGTCTGAAGCCACAGATTCAGTAGTTCCAGAAACAGAATACCAGTTTCCATATTTATATATTCACTTTTAAGAGCTTCTATCCCACTCTACTTTTTGATTCAGATTACGGATTAGTCTGTTATTGCTTCCAGCTAGCACACTTAGCTCTGGTTCACAGAAAAACCCCACAAGGGAACAGAATAATGTATATATTGTACACTATAATACAGCATAGAGATCCCTGAGCTGGATCCAGAATAAGTAGCAGGACCAGCACATCAGCATAAAGTAATTTATTAGTAGAGGGAATACTCAAAAAATTGTTCCTGCAGAGGTCAGGTTTTAGGTCATGACAGCATCAACCATCTCATTTGTAACACAAGCATCTTCCCTCTACACTCTACTACCTGATACAGGCAATAAGTAACTTACTTCATTAGGAGTTTGACACCTAGCTCTATAATGACATTCCAGCCCCAGTTACTTAAACTATAGCAGTACATTGCCTGATAGACCAGCTTTCAAATTCATAATTACATCCACATGAACCAGAAGCTCAGCACAGGCTTCAGATTGACTACTGCTTAATCTTTTTGAAAAGAGAAGCACCATGAGGAGCACAAAAGAGCCACTAACTGTGCTGCTGTAACAGGGGGCTGGGTTTACACCCTGGACTGGCACGTAGGAACTGAAACCTTAGCACTACTTCTGTAGGGATAAAACAGAAAGCTTTGTATTTCGCGTTATTAAAGAACTGCAGCACAAAAGAAGGTAGCATAAAAATGATACATTTGAGAAAGAGTACAACTCTCAGCAGCAAATCATGGCCAAGCAGAAAGAAAAATGGTCTGATTACTTAAACTTTTTATTAGTAAAATATGACCAGTCAAAAAAGCTTGATGGAACCACAAGAGGTTGCTTGATAAGGATGGCTACACAGTATCATGTGTGGCATACAGAAATGGAAATGAAGGTACATCATCTTTAAAAATAAAAACTGTGTGACACTTGAGGGCACTGCACTTAAGAATGGGGAGAATTTTAATCTTTTATTTCACAGGGAGGCAGACAGCTTATTTCACACTTCATTTAGGTAATGCAGAATTAACAAAAATCACAGTCTTCCTCTCCTTCCCCATTCCTTGCGTCTCTTATAATGAAAATTTGAAATGAAAACAGGTAACATATAAAAGCAGGAAAGTATAATTTCTGTGTTCATCAAGTACTGTTTTAAAGCATTAGAATTTGAATTGTTTTACAATAGATGCATTTTAGGACTCTTACTTTCCAAAAGATTTCCTTAAAATTGTCATCTTTCTGAGAAGTGCTTTGTGTTTGCTACTTCATTTCTCTACTAGAAAAATGTTTAGGAATTTAAGAATGAAATAGCACCTCAATCCATTTATAGGTATTCATTTGAAAGCCTGTATACAGTTCATTTATAAAAAACAAATTTTTTAAGACTGAACTGACAGTTCAAAGGAATGAATCTTTGATTTTTTTTTTTCTTTTCTTTTTTTTTTTTTTAAATAAACTTGGTTCTGCAATGGACAAAATTTCCAGGAATCCAGATGTGGTCCATAGGCATACCAAGGGAAGATACTGGTGTCCCTCTTTGGCGGTTGTTGTACCACCTTTGCAAAATTGCACTAGTCCACTGAAATGAGTTTAGGTGTTTGATCAGAGAGCTTGGCATATAGGAATGGCCGTCAGGGGCAGGGCAAAGAAATTGTAAAGAAACAGACATATCAGAATGATTAAAGCAAAAGCTAAAAAAACCCCAAAAGCATACGGATATGCAGAAATTAAATGTTCACAGAAGTCAAACATATAGCCACTCTCTCCAACATTATCTTATTTTAGTGATCCACTGCACACCTAATAAATATCATGGTATGTCTATATATTTAGGCAATATTTCTCTGTGAATTTGCATACATGCATGGCCTGAGGTTGTATTTTTATAAAATTACTCACTGTACAACATATTCCAAGTTCTTGAAAAGATTTTCAGTAGACAACCACTGAAATATCTGGTAACTTTGTAACATTAATATACCCATATTTAAACAAACAAAAAAAAAAAGCTTAGTATGTTTTCTACTATAAAAATAAAAAGTCAGAACACATACACATGTAGGAGCAACTCTTCCAGATGACAGTTTAAAGAGTTTGCCAAACATAGTTAAGGAGCACTGATAAATTAACATGAAAATGACTGTAGATGACACAGTGTGTTTTCTGTTTAGTGGATTAACAGACAACTTTAGCCTATTAGTGTTCTCAGTGCTATATACACATCAAATCACCATTAAAAATACAAACTTTTGTAATTTTAACTTCAACTCCCAGATAAGCAAGAGCCCTTTAACATGACAGCTACAAGCATTCATGAGAAAATAAGTCTTCTAAGCAGTCATTTAACAGAAGCCATATGCAGAGACACATACCAGCAGCAGATAAAAATCTTGCTACACTGAACTCAATTTCCCCAAGATACGACTCTGTTCCATTTTCCAACACTGAAGAACCACTATTCATAGGAGCATGTTTCTCACATGATAAAATCAGGTACGTGACTTAGTCTGATCCCAAGCATAGTCACAAAGAGGAGCATTCAGGAAACTCCAGTGGGGCTGTACACACTAGCTAGGAAAAAGACATTTACAGAAGAACTTGGAGGGAGAGGGAGTTGTGTTTGAAAACATCACTCCCTCATCACAAATGTGTAAAGTGCATAAAAATTAAAAATCCATCACGGTCTGTGGCTTATCACATTACAATGCATATTCTTCCTTTGGTCACTGTGTTCTTGTTTCAGTGCTAGTTTTCACAATATTGTTATACTGAATTTAACATTTTACAGACCTAAGCCTTTGAAGTATTAAACATATTCTGCTAAACACTTCAAAAGAGAGCTCCAAAGAGTGGAGATACTTAATGCCAGAGAAAGCAGTCAGCTCTCTGCAGAATTCAGCTCCTGTAAGTCTTCAAAGAAAGGGCAGTCTCTGAAGACAATGGATCGGGCCAGCAATTTTTAGCATGCCATTAATCCAAAAAAAGTTCAAAACAAAAGTACAAGCAGATTGGGTTGTCTCTCTGAAAACAATACTTTGCATGTCATAGTATTTCTTCAATATAATTTTGATTTGGCTAGAACATTACTTTGAGCTTTCTTTAGCAGACCCTCTTTGAAAGGTGGGAATTTCTAAAGCACAGACTTCAGTTGTGAGTCATTACTATTGTTTCCTTTAAATTTTCTCACCAGCTCATCCTGCATCACTTCCCTTGTTCTCATGAATGAACAACAGTAATGGAAACATATCCATTGGTAAGAAAGACTGAGAAAACTATTGTGATAGATTTTCAAATGCCCTGTCAACAAAAAGTTAACATTTAATTCTAATTGCTAATTTCTAGGATAGTAGGTAGGAATTAAATTTATTTCCTTGTTTGATACGAACTTATTTAAACTTTGCAGCCATGTGACTTCTTAAGAGCAAATAAAATGCACCCATCTTGTGCAACATTGTTTTATGATCCATTACAGTAAAAAGGAAAGGGAATATGATTTTAATCTTAAAATAATATGCCATTTGTGTAAAGTCAATGCATCATCAAGGTTTCATTTCCCCATAACATCCCTGTATTTCAGCACAAGGGGGAAAAAATGTCTTTACATACCATGAAATCTTACCTCCTCTCAAGATTAATGGGCACTAGTCTGTACATACATTAAGAGGTCACTCGACCCCATCTGTTGTGCAATAGCCAGGCACACTGGAATAAGTGAAGGAGACCGAAAAGCTTAGTTTCCCCTCTATAATTCATTGCATGCAAACTTTGTGTTGTGGGCCCTTCGTGCGCTATGCCTGTGGAACTCCCTTTGATACCAGTGGAATTTCTGAGCACAACATGAGTGCAGTACCATCACATCAGGCTCTGTCGCTGTTTTCCCACAGCAAGTTCCCCCAGTTATTGGGTGCCTCTTCACATTGGGTCTGGAAGTTAAAAAACAAACAAACAAAACCCCACCAAACAAACAAAAAAACCCCATGAATATAAGGGGAACAGTCTAGTTTCACTAAACATGTGCAAGCTTTAACAGGTTGCAGCCTAGACACAGCGTTACTCAGCCACTAAGACGGACAGCAGATGCGAAGATCTTTCAAGTTGCCCTTTCATAAAGGAGCACTATGACACAAACTCTGACTAGATAGATACCTACTGCAATTTCTATTTCACTCCAACTATTGATGGTCCTCAAACACAAATGACCACAAACATTGTTAACAGTTCCCTCTTTTCACGATTATAAATACACGGTTTTTAGGGAATAGCTTTGCGACAAGATTAACTCTGTTCTCGTTTGCTGTGCTTTTATCCATGAAAACTGTCTCGAAAAGCTGCCTTCTCTCGATGTTAAAATCTTGCTTGTACAGTAAGACAAAAGCCCCTGGTGCTATATGTAACATTGCCATCTAGTGACATACTGCAAAGGTGTTTTCTGCTGATAAACTATTCTCAATCATTTTTTTTCTAATTAAATCTAGCTCAGTGTATTAGTTTAGTGTTAACAAAAGATTATTCGAACCATTAATGTAGTTTAATAAGAAAGAAAATTTTAATATTTGATTGATTTTAGCATATTTCTCACTGTGTGTTTACATTTCCATGATTAGCTTTTCAGAAGTCTGGTTGGTAACTTTTAATACTGCTAATGAAAAAAACTTTATTCATTAGGAAGTAGAAGTTAGTATTTTCTCCTTCAGGAAGAGATCACGCAGGACTATTTGCATGGTTGCAGACCTCACTGTTAGTGCTCTGAACAGTCATGCGCATTTTTACTTGTTTTACATTTAAAATTGAACCTTGTCCTGATGCATGTCTTGCATGCCATCACCTTAATCAATACCAGGTACTTTCAAAACTATAAACATATGACCCAAGAGCCTAAGTGGAAAAGACAGACTTAAGCCAAAAATGAATGGGCTTGCACTGAGGATCAGCAACATACACCCACTGCTGGGTTACAGCCTTCCCTTGGGCAGAAGTTAGTCCCAGCAGGTCAGGTGAGCCACAGAGCCAGAGGCTCACCTCACTGAGACACTGCAAATCCAGCACTGTCTTGCTAAAGCAATAAAAGCTCTAGGGAGTCACAGTCAAACCCCAACCTGACAGTAACCCTGGCATGCTCCCTCCCTCCCTTCAGCTTTACAAGCCCTGTGGTGTGCACCCCAGCCTTCCCAGCCCTGGGGAGATTTCACTGCACTGCTTCTGGCCACTCTTATGACAGGTTTATAGTCCCACAAATAGAGGGCATTTCCAAAGGGCCTGTCATAGTTTACACAAATTAAGTGGTTGACAGGGTTACCATTACCTGTCTCTTAATGTATTATTTGTTCCAAGCAAGCTTTGAAATACTGCTACTTGCCAGAAGTTATTTTGTGCATGTGCTGGTAGGGTGGGATGCCCTGTCTGAGTTGGTTTTAGGCTTTGGACCCAGCCACTGAAAGTGACCATTCGGTTGAACTTCTTGCAGTTCAGAGATGAATGAATGTGGTCCAAATGAAAGAAATGGAAACCTAACCATGCCAGCCTTGCAAGAAAATAATACTGAGCACCACAAATTGCTAAGTGCAGTGTTAAGCAGATACTAATTGATTCTTTATGCTGGACTAAAGGAGTAGTTATACTTCATTCATACTGATAAAACACAGTTTTTCTCTGAAAGCTCTTTACTTCCCCACCACTTGCTTGGTGCTACAGAGGCATCAGCTCTTGAGCCAGGGTGTAAGAGATGGAGGAAGTGTGTAAGATTTTCTTCCAAGTCTGTTACCTTTACACAGTCATCCTCTGTCCTATCTTATCTGGGCACTTTCAACGTGCAGCACTTCCAAAGTGGTTTATGAACACTATTGATGCCTATTTGTAGCAGACCTAGTCTTTGTCTTTCCATTTTGTTTTTGATCAAAAAGACTTTCCTAGTGCTTGTGCACAAGGGAAAAACCCAAAACATTCTGGAACAGGTACAAAAAAAGCCCAATAGATCTAGTCCTCCCTCTTTCTTTCACATATATACAGAATATAACTTTTTCTTATGCCAGTTATTTTGCTCCTTTTTATTTGTAGTGGCTCAAGGTGGGTAGGGAGAGGGTAAAAATAGTGGTTTGTTTCTAATACAGTGGGAACTGCAAAGGCAGCAGTTCTCATTTCATGCTCAATCCTTTCTGTCATTTTTAACCAAGACTGCTTTGAGACTGAGTTTGCTGCAGCACTAGCAACTGACTTGTATCTTGTCTCCTTGGGAAGCAGCTGTTCCTACTTAGCAGGGGTAGATGCTCAGAACACAGACATTTACCTTAAAGAACGGGGTCAATGCGGTTATCTGTATAGAAATACCACCCCACTTCAAAGGACAGCTATTTGTGCTCCACTGCCCAAATATTTAGGAAAAATATTTTTATTTTGTTTCCTGCGGAAAACATGTAACAGGCTGTTTATAAATGCACGGAAAATTGCCTTAAATATATTCACAACAGTGGAGCATCAGAAAGAAGATAATGTTGTCTAATCACGTCATTCTCTACAGCAACCCCTACCCCTACAATTCGAAGTTGAAAAATTTGACTTATACTCGCAATGAATTAGGTTTCAAAGTGCTTGTCAGACAACCAGCCATTGGTCTTATATATTTTAAAACTCTGTACCATAGTTTTTTGTCATCTGCAACAACTTCTTTGGTCCAGGAAAGATCTGTAGAGGAGCCAAGAATAACACCCCAGAGTCCTGACTCCATCGTGGACTTTAACTGTAAGGATTCTTTCATTTGCCAACAGATGACTGGTCAAATCCCAGAGATAAACTAAACAGTACTATCTTAAATTTCACCAGACATTTAGTGTCTAGAGATGACAAATGCAAGGATGTCACTTGTGTACACATGTACATCATTTTGACTCATTTATGAATGCCATATATAATATGATAAAAAATGTCAAATATTCAAAAAGATGTCACATTAATATTAAACCCACCACTGTTTAACACAAAACACCCTGAAAAGTCATTCATTAAATTAAAATCTCTCAAGTCTAGTGGGTAACAAGCTGCACAATAGCATTATATGCCTGAATTTGAAATCAAAGCTTCTTATATCCTACTGTGAAGAGGGACACTTTTTCAAGCTCACTTGTTTTGTAAAGTGAATGCCTGACATCTGCTGGTAATTATACAAACTGTATATTGTTGAATCAAACTGTCTTTAGTTTAGTTTTTGGACTAAGGAAGATGCTTTAGAATATGTAAGTTATTCAAATAAAAAAGATTTAAATTATTACAATCATGATGTAATGAGATTTTAAAACCAAACTGCATCAACATTGCTTTTACTTGTTAGATGCAAAGATAGTGAATGTCTTAGAATTTCCTACAAAATTTGCCTGCGGAAGTGATCAAACCCAGTCCTCAGAAAAACAGGTTTTCCCCAACATGATTTCTGTGCACATTTTTTTCAATAAATTAGCAGAAGCAATTCTAGTGCTATGGTACTTCATATTCCTTTTTTTTAGATTGAACATTTTTTAGAAAGCTATTTCTACACTGTTCTGTAATATTTCAGTCATGCTACCAAAAAATACAATTGCTAACTGAAACAACAGGACTGCAGGAATGCCCATTAAAATACTGACTTACAGAAGTCCTGTCTGTGACGAAGGCTACAAAACATGTCTTTATTTAAGACGACTTCTTAGGAGCCAGCAAAGACATGAGAGAAAATACTGCACTAGAAAAAGAAGCAAAATGGAACTGCCCCAAAACTGATAAACTGAAGGCTTTCAGTTTTTCACCCTTTCATGAGTTGCACAGTTCTTTTTCAAAAATTTGGGGACTTATCAGTATAAACAAGTAGGACTCAGTTTTACAAGACCTAAGCACCTGTGATTTTATGAAGCAACTGTGTAACACGATGTCTTGGTAAAACATAATTCAGAAACTAATTTTGTGCATGAAGGGGTCAGCATATCAGAATGGAAATAATCCTGCTGGATCACAACCAGAAATAGGAGAGGAAGAACGAATATACACAGGAAAATGGAAAATTGTAACACATTTTATGTATTCTTTAATATGGAGGTGGCAAATAAAATGCTCTGTTTGACAAAGTTTAGAGGGGAAAAAAACCTCAAAACTTCCAAAGTTAACAACTGACCTTTACTGAAAGCCTATATGGATATCAAATAGCAGAACTCCTTCAGCCAGAGAAACCAATCCTTCTTTCCAAGCAAAAATAAAATTTTATTTGACAAGATTTTCCCTTGCCCTGTAGAAGCATCACCATGAACCCAATGAAATGGAGAGGAAAAAAAGTAAAAACTATTACCTCCACCCATTTTTATTTTCTTATTTTTCCTCTGTACCAACAAAACCAATAAAATAGAATTAAAATCTGGTAGAACATGTGTTGAATCCCTATATCATAATGTGCAGTTCTGGTGGTGTGCAACGTAAAAGCTATAGTTTGCTACAATACTGCCAAAAAGAGAGCATAAAAGAGTTACCTTGAATTTAATGACAAATGCATATCGGTTTTCTGAATGCAAATGATCCTCAAGTCTCTTTGACAGAAGGAAAACAACCAAAACAAAAAAAAAAAAGAGACAAAAAGAATTTAAAATCAGAGCCAGCGAAAAACTTTACTTGATGGCTCCAGGAAAACAAGTCATTTACACCTTCTATAGCTCCTCAGGAGCAAAAGCCTTAAATTGGTGTTGCACCCAGTAGACTTGGGCAGACAAGTCTCAGTGTTTGACACTGGTTCCCCAGACATATAAGCAGCACTGAAAACAAATTGCTAAAATTCCCTTGTATTGACCAGTTCATGAAGGATTACACTGAACTATAGATACACATATATACCTATATGCCATACATAGTTATTGGGTCTCCCTGAAAGGATAATAGTTTGTTATGTAAAATACAAATGGAAGTTCCACATTATTTGTTTTCTTTAATATTAAAAACTCAGAAATTTTATAGTGCTTGAATAATTTCTTCTCCTGATGCAATAGGGAGAGCATTAAAAAAGAGAGACATGACTAATGAACTCATGACATAATTATTATGCCAAGTATCCAGGAAAAAACACAGACGTTCCTTACCTGAAGACACTCACTGACTTTGACAAATATTGATGGGTTCCTACATGGAATTATATGCCTTTGAGCAGTGATCTACTGTCCATTTTCAGGAAGTCAGCAGCTGCTTTTCAAATTTCTGATCAATAACTTATAATAATGAAGGACAGGGGAAAATAATAATGCTGACTATTCACCAAGTCAAAGACAACACCTATACACTCTTATATCACAAAAAGTTTCATTAACTTTTTATATCAATATCCTTTTGGAAGATTTAAATATTTGCAAGGACATATCACAGCATTTTAAGAAAATGAAAAATGTTGTATCTGCAAGCCCTTTTACCTTAGAGACTTCAGACATAATATAGCTTAACATTATTCTGGAATAGCATGGTAGGGAGTTGCTTTGCCAGCGTTTCTACTTACTTGTTATGCTTTTTTAAACAGTAAAAAAGATAAGATTGTTTATATAGCAAGGAAGTGCATTAAAAATCAGCTTGTTGAGATGCAAAAGACATTAAAACCCACAAATATATAGGCTATATCTGGGTCAAAGATGTTATTTTTGAATTCTAAAACTAAGTGACAGCACATTCTTGAAGCAGCACAGTCTTCTGCTTTTAGACTTTCCAACCAACCAAGCTTATAAAAGACACACTTCACCTTCTTGCAAAATTAACTTTACACCCTGCCATAGAGCTGTTCTCAAAACACAGAATAAGAATGATTATAAACTTTATCACAGAGTCAAGGGTTTAACTTACTTTCTAGATATGACGATTTTTTTTCTTTTCATTTTTTTCCATTCTCCTTTTGACAGAGAAATGGCAACTCTAGATGCCAGAGCATCAAAGAACCATTGACCACTCTGTGCTTTTTCCAAGGTACAGCACTACTTCACTTGGAGCTGCTCAGAATTTTTATTTCTTCTATCTTCTTGGATTTCTAGCAATTATAAGCAACACATTTCTTGGACCCAAACCCAAGGGTGAAAATCCACAACTACAAGAAGTATAAAATATTTATTGACCTTATTTATGTGAATTTCTGCCTGTACTGAACCAATGTTTTCAGTGACATATGCTAAATTGCATGTAACAAATTCTCCAACCACTTTCACCCTGAGTGTGAAAAGTTCCTTTTAAATATAATTATTGGCAAAAAGAACTTGAACATCATTAGAAAGCAGTATATGTAACACTTTCTACTCAGCCCAGGACTATTACAGCATCAATTCGTTCAGCTGAAGTCCAGTTTCAGAGCTGTACTTAAGATTATGCAGATACAATTGCTCATGTTCTTATATCGCATGGATTTATGCAATAGGATACCTACAGGGAACAAGACTAAATTAAATACAATACAGGAAATGTGCATTAACTGCGAAGAATATAAATATCACATAATCCTACTGATGTTAAATCAACATCTTACCATTAAGAATCACAAAGGCTATAAAAATAGCCAGAGTCATCTTCAAGTCCTTCATTTAAGCAGCTGTTCAAGACATTAGTACCTAGATTTCTAATAAAGATTAATTGGATGGGGTGGTGGGAAATTAGAAGTAAATATCCAATTACAAGTACTTCATAAAACTTATTTTTGTTATCCAATATTACATACTGCTTTTACATGCGCACGCAATTTAAAAAAAATCTAGATAGCAATAAAACCAAGAGTATTAAAAGCATCCTGGCGATCATCCCTTCATCTGTGCTTCTCCCCTAATTAACACCACCCCCCCCCCCAAAAAAAAAAAAAGAATACTTTGGTTAGAGATTTATTTTTACTTTTCTCAGTGTCTAGAGCTATCGCTACCAGCTCTATGCTCCTAAGACTGTCTTTAGCAAATAACACTCTATCCCTAAAGCATATTACAAGGTCATATCCACTACATACATCTGAGGAGTTAATGGACGTATTGCCTAAGTTCTGGCAACTAAGTCACCAAAATCTTGGGAACTGCTCTTTCACACTTTGTTATGGCCTGTAATTTTAACTTTTGAAACAGAGTTATCTGGAACATGAATTTACCACTTAGTGGATCAACTCGTACACTCAGGTCCACTGGGATAGTTTCACTTACATTAATGATTGCATAAATGCCAGTCTGCAACCACAAAATCCTTCCCACCTCGCTCCCTAGGCGCATAACCTAACTGCTGCCCCATCATCGTGATGAGGAGGACACTGCTTCAACCCACCTCCCACTGCTGCGCCATCCCAGGGTGAAAAGGGGTCGCTGATGACCACATCAATGGCTTACGCAGTGCAATACAAGGTACGAATGCTGTATTCAGCAAAACCCACAAGAGAAATACAAAACTTGGGTAGAATCTCTAATGGGCCAACCCAATCTATACCATCACCTTTCCCAGTAGCAAGATCTATTAGATATAAATCATCCCAGACAGGCAGTGGCATAAACTGCTATTTCCAGCGACAGTCCCATATCTGCCTAGAAATTTGTGTTAATCTTAGAAAGTTTTTCTTGATGGAAGATTCAGACTAAGTATTCAAACACAAATACTTTATGAAAACAGATTCTACTCTCACCCCCAGTAGATGTAACACTGATTTTTCTTCCCATGTCCAGTAAAGTAATACACATTTCAAGACCTAGAACTCAGGTACTCTTAAATACACACTCCTATAAGCCATATTTTGTAAAAAACCCACTGATTTCTTATTCTGCACTTCAAGATGTGGAGTGAATGTACAGCCTCCACTGTCAAAAAACACTTACGAGTACCCCAGTTCTGAGTTTTCTAGTGCCAGGTACATAGGGAGAATAATTTAATATGATTTACTGACTACCTTTGCTTGACTCTCCAAACATAGAGAACATAATCTCTAAATGTCATCAAGTATACTTCCTATTCTATCACCCATGCTATTAACAAGAGTAGCGAATAACATGAGAGCCAGTAAAAAGTAAAAGAAAGAAAAAAAAAAAAACATCTCTGAAACATGAAGCCCAACACAAGTCTTGCAGTCTGACATTGAAAAACTTACAGCTACTAACTCTGTATAGTTAGTTCCGAATAGTTTTACGCCTATCTTCAGGTATGTTTCTCTTTACGGATCTTTTCCCCATAGCTCATTAATAGCACAGAAGGCAGTGTCAAAAACCTTATTTCAGTCAAGATACGTTGATACAGTCTTCACTGTTTCTAGGGATGCTCCTTTGGCTAATTCTTCAAAGCCATTACCCTCTTAAATGCCTTCATAGAGGTGAGTCCTAATGAGATACTCCATTTAGGAATGAGACTTGTCAATACAGAGAGGTGGCAACGAGGTAAAGTCCATTGCTCATGGGGAAGTGGATCAGAGATTGTGAAATGAGATAGACTTTACAGTGAGTTCAGATATCTGATAAGATACAGAATTTTAAATAATTTTATTACAGCTTGAAATTGTACAAGTCACTTTACTTTTTAATCTTAAAAATTTGTAAATGTAAAAAAAGCCAATCCTTAAAAAGCAGAATGCTAGTGTTGGCTGTTGCCACATAAGCAGGTAGATTGCAGGTGCTAGTGCCCCTCTCTGTTTCTTGCTGTGCTGATTCCTAAAGCAAAAAATAAATGAGCCCCTGAGAGACAAGGACTGAAAGGGCAGGGAAGAAAAAGAAACTCTGACCCTCTCCTTCTTTCAGAATTGGGAGAGAGAGGAAGAATTAAAACAGGAAGAAAATTACCTTTTAGAAATAAAAGTAGAATAGGGGGGAAAAAAAGATACCTAAGCAGCTACAGACAATCTCATTGCTGTTACTTCCCAATCACAGTTCAACTAGTTTTATCTTAATCTTCAATTACCACCTTACACAAAAAGAGCTCTTTCGTCTGCCTGCCTTGTCGGCCACTCATAACTACATCTAATACGAGTCATTCTTAAAGGCATGTTTTTTACACTTAAACCAAACACTCATTTCTGAGCTGATCTTCCATAGCCACATCCAAACCCCTTCTTTTTCTCCTAACAGCTCCTATCACCACACTCCGAAACCTCTCCGGGGTACCAAACCCAACTCCTCCACCTCAGCATGAGCACCCAGGACCATGGCAGTCACTTGAAAAAAACCCACAAACCCCGAAAACAAGAAGAAACAGCGAGCAAGGATGCAGACTGAATTAACAGCACTGTACCTGTTGTCCCTGTTGCACTCCAGAAGCAAAAGCCCACGCGTGAAGTGCAAAGCCTGGTTCTGCAAAGGGAGTCCCCAATTAGGAGTCCTCAATGACCCCTTTTGCCTGCCAACCACCTGTGCAGCCGGGTGGTACTCAGCCCGCCGTAGGTCAGTCACACCCCGCCCCAGGCAAGTATTTTTGAGATGGTCGCTTGCAAAAGCATTTCCAGTATGGCTTAAGAATGGCAGCCTCTTTCTGGAAACAAATACGGATTTTTTTTGTAAAGCACTTGGAAGTCATTGGTTTACAACTGCAAAATACGTGACAACTGCTGTTAACAAAGTTACGAGTGTACTGTAAATATGTCTTCAAATTTCAAACATGCTTGCTCACTGTCATGGTCCTCTAGCGCTGGAAATACGTATATTCTCTCTAATCCATTTCTGCCATTTTTGTGATTTTAAAGGAGTGCCAGCTATTTCTTCAGAATTTATGGCCTGGAGCACTGCTAAGGAGCACAAGGGGATACAGCTGGAAAGGAGAGTTCCAGGTGACTTTGGTGTGCGTCATTAGCACTGAGCTGGGGGAGGGAAAGGGGTCAGGAGGTCAGGTAGCACTTTTGAGCATATCTGAGTTTTGAAATATTCTCTTAATGATATATTTGGCTCCATTATTTTTATTTTGAATCAATAGCTTGTAAGTCTGGATAATGTAACTATATTGATTCAGAAGGGTTTTTTTGTTTGTTTTGTTTTCTCTATAGCTTATGTACAGAGGATTTAGAGTTTCATTATTAGAACATTTATGTTTGGAGAAAGAAATCATAAATGCAACTCTGTTGGAGTTTGGAGTAAACAAAAGAGAGAAAGAAAAAAAATTCTGACTATCTTTCCACATAAAACAAAAGCAAATTAAGAACTGCTAATTAAGAACAATTATTAGTAGCAAAACTAAATAATAACTTGCGTAAAAGGAATTACTACTGGACACGATATTAAGGGAGAAAGAAACTTTAACAATGGAATGCCTACTTTGTCTTTACCTGTGCCTCATCTCTTCAAGAATATGCAGAATCACAAAAGTGGTCCCAGGGAAGTGGTGGAGGGTGCCAGAAAAAGATCCAGCAGCAGTTTGGCTTGTTCAAGCAAAGTTTGGATTTTTTTTTTTTTTATAAAAATATGCCTGATGTGATTACTGTAATAGGAGCATTTAGCTGCGTGCTTAGAATGGGACTCTTCATGCTAAAGAGTATATGCCTGTTTGCTTGTTTGTATGAAAAGTTTAAAATGTTTTAAAAACTGTTTTTAATGGAGGAAATATCAATTTTCTTCCAAAGTAAAGAAGCCAAATTAACCAGAAGAACATTGCTTAAATACCAAAGACTTACAAATAGTTATTTTCTATGTATTTTTTGACACAAATTTGGAGTAAGATTGCTCCTCCAATACCTGAATTTCAGTCTAAATAGTTTTCATTTTACAGAACTGTTCCTGCAAAACCTCTCTTGAAATAATTTTCACAATAGTATTTTCAACATTTGTAATCCAAAAATAATGCAGGAACCCTACTTGAATCTGGTTGTTAAGCAACATAATAGCTAGCTTTAATTTCGTTGATCAGAAGAAACTTATTAAAAGAATAAACAACCAATAGTTAGAAGTAATTTATTTTCTCAATGGCTTTCTATTTTCAGTATCTATAGTGCCAATCCATAAATAAGACTGTATATGCAGGGGAGCAGAGCTGTAAATACAGATTTTTAAAAGTTATTTTCCTTTCCTGCAGAGGGCTTTCCACGTCGTGCTGTGTGCTCTCAACAGTAAGTGGAAACCCAGGCTAGTTTAAGAGTTTGCATTTTTCTGTCCTTAGACAAGAACTCCTCTCTCCAGAACCTCAATAAATTGCTATCTGAAATGCATCAGAAGTGTTTTCAGATCAAATTTCCTACAAAAGTGTTTCAAGCCTTTTCCCATTAAGTAAATCAGTTGCTAGGGAATACGTTTTGTACACATCACTACAGAAAACATCATTATTTAGTTAGTAACACATCTGAGAGAACAATCACCTGCCAGCAAGAATAATACTTCTTTTTATAAGATATATGAGAAGGGACATGTCATTTGTTTCCAAAGAACATTCTTTTTATAAATGGTTTGAGAATTATCACAACAAAATACAGGAGTAATTTTACTTTTTGAAAGGCTTTAACAAGACCAACTGAGGTATTTGCCTCCTTGCTCCCTGGACGGAGAACAGAAAGCATCCTGTTCCGCTTGGTGGCTGAGAAGGGAAGAGCAAGCTATTACAGTACCATTTAAGTGCTTATCTATGCTGGCCTTTCCCTCAAGAATAAAACCAAGTTCTTCTCCCTAAGAACTTGAACATAAACTCAGTGATGGTTTCTTCTTCATCCCTCTAAAATGCTTACCTCAAACATAATTTCTCTTCACTGGGAAAGCCTAGAAAAGCTTCATGCATCATATTTGAAACTACAATTTTAATGTCTTAAAATTCTGCTACTGTCTGCTGGGAGGAATGTACCGTTTTGGAAGAAAGAAGGTAGATTTCTCTCTGATGTTTTCTGACAGCGGATCCTTGTCTTTGTAGTTAAAGCATCTTTTTCATACACAGCCTTTATATTCATTGGAAGAGTACTGCCGAAGGCATACAGGGAAGTGGTTGAATGCCAAGCCACAAGAAATAAGTTTCAGTAAACATTTCAGGAACACAATTCATGAGTAAACCAACCACTTTCTTGGCAATTAACAAAACAACTCCACAACTTTGCCCAATTATCTCTAAAAAAGTATTTTTACCTTCTGTGTGACAGTATTAACTTCTCTGTAACAATTAAGTTTTTAGAGCAATATATACATTTGATATCAAAGCACAGAAAAAATAGGGTGTATTTCAGTGTGCCAATTATGCTGATCTGTGGAAAAGAGCACAAGTTCAGAGAACTGAAATTCATGTAAATATGCCAGATACAAATGAAAAATTGTCCTAAAATATTCCTGTGAAACTAATTTTTTAGTTTTCACACTTAAACAAAATTTTGTTTGTAAAAACACAAAGCACTTTTTGGACATTTTTTTTAACACCTCTTTGATTGATACACCAACATAGAGAATGTACTAAATAGTCACTTAGGGATAATTCACAAATACTAATGATTCCTTTTTAAAAGCAAGTTGGCTTCCTCAAAATCAGTCAGCTCTTATGTGAACTCACAACAAAGGGTGATACTCTGCTCCAATCTTTTGCATCTCTTCTTTTGAAAGGTTTGTCACACTGCAATTCTCATCATTTCTCCTATTATTTTTTCTGATTTGCAGTATTAAAAAACTCATAGTTTTAATTTCAGACTATGTTTGCTCTTTTTCAAAGTCCCCAGCACATTCAGAACATTCCATGTCTGGCAATAAATTAACTTCCACCATACCTCCAGGGAAGTGGTGGAGTCACCATCACTGGAGCTGTTCAAGGAATGTGTGGATGAGGCATTGTGGGACATGGTTTAATAGGCATCGTGGTGTTGGTTGATGGTTGGACTTGATGATCTTACAGGTCATTTCCAACCGTAGTGATTCTGTGAATATATACGTGTACATTAAGAACTACATCAGGAAGGTGATAGCAGCAAGGGCTCCTCCTTCTGGGTATGTGATGAGCCAGAAACATTAGTGGATCAATATAAAGGACCATTATCGCCAAGAGGCAATCCTGATAGCCTGTTTCTTCCTTCTGTCCTGCCAACTATGACAATCATTTGCAGCTGTAGCTGAGTGACAGAGGACACAAAGAGCAGAATGTGCAGCCACAGAGAGGCCATTTCTTCAGCAGATGTGCTGACTGAAACTGCTATACACTGCTTGCTACCTTTCCTGGTTGATGCAAATCAAGACTTGCAGGTAGACTCATATCCATATTCAAGCTGGTAAATCTGTCTAAATTTCTCTATGTTCCCATGGAAAATCCTCTATTTCTTAAATGTTTTCCCAGACTGTTTTGGAGAACATCTGCCCCATTCCTTGCTATGGAAGGGCCCCTCTTAGTATCAGTTGTCCCAGCCCCCTCCGGAACAAGTATCTTCATTCTTCCTGCTGAGCACATCCCAATAAAAATCAAGTGGTTGCTTTGTAGACAGTCTTTCTTTACCTAAAGCTTTTACTTTTCTTACTGACTTATGCCTAATACACTGAAAAGATTTCTTTTCAGTTTTCAAAGTAGCTGTTGGCAGTCCTAGAAAGGACCAAGCTTACCTTACACACTAAGCATGCATTTAACAAAATGCTGTAAAACAGAGTCGCCATTTCCTTGAGGCACTGACAGAAACTGACTCCAAAAAGTGTATTTGAGATCTACATAGATTAAATAACTATCACAGTACCTCAAAAAACACAGTAAGATATCTTCTGGTTTAAAAATGTTTATTTAAAAGAAAAGAAGATCTATACGCAGATGGCCAGGAGAAAGAAAAAAAAAATTTCTCAGTTTTCCCCCCCAAAACCATTACTCTGCAATTTACCTTTCCCTTAAGTTTCAGCTTCAATGTTTTATTTAAAAAAAAAAAACCCTGAACTTTCATTTCCTTTTCCTATGCCATTAGACCTGAGGAAATTAAGTACCTTTCACTGAAGGGTTGCATGGGATGTGAGAAGAAAGCGGAATAAAATTTATTCACAATATACAAGTATAAAAATATCTTGCTTAGGATTCAGTATTATAATTTAATAACTTTTTGTTGTTTCATAGGTATCTGGGAAAGGTACAGACACATGTCCTGATCCTGTTACAAGAGGTAGAATGCCAGCATTTGGTACAACATTCCAGGAGAGAGTCAAAGTGACGTTCCTGTTTCCCCTGCAAAAGCAACAAAGACTATCAGCACAAATACTCAACCGATTTAATTAATAATTATTCATATTAAATAAATTAGGATACAAATTGTTTTCCTGATCCAGAAACAATGGGCTTTTTAATGTTACATAGTTGCTTCATGAAGTATTACCTATTTTCCAGATAAGACCTTTTTTCCTTTTACTGTTACCTAACTCTATTTGGAGTTGAGTGCATCACAGAACCAATTCTACACAGACAAGAATATTAGAAGCAGAAACCCAGAAGCCTATTGCTCATATTAGCAGTGCATCTTCTTGTCTACAGAAGAAACAGGATATCTCGTATCCCAAGGTCATCCTCTAACAATCAAACTACAAAGATGCAATTGACCGACAGAATATCAGATAGAATACAGGTACTTTACCACAGCAACAGACACACATACAAAATGCAAAGTATGCAAGTAAATCAAGACACCATGAGTAATAATACTACTAAAAGGAATTACTTACTTCAGACCATTTCCATCATCAAAGAAAAAGTACTTTGACTTCATGTCTTTTAAGAACAGCCTTGGGTTATCTCCTCTCAACATGATCTTGTCCCAAAGGACCACCTGGTTTAGAGCCTAAAAATACAATTGTAATTAAGTCAGCAAGATACCTTACAAGATCATTTTCAGTCACTGGAATTTCATAGCATTATTCATCTAAAAACCCTGAAGTTGAAGTACACGCTTGCAATCCATAACTAATTTAACAAAACAATGCTTTACAGGGGGGAAACTACACACCAAAGTGTGGCACAGAATAAATAGAAACAACAAAGAACAGCTCAATAAAACATGAGAAAGCCATTTTAAAAAGTCATAAGTTTTCAAAGACTTATAAACTATAATGGGTTTTCCTTTTGAATGGCAAAGGTAAGTTGCTTTTAAAGCAGTATTTAGACTTCATTTCAAATAAAGGACTTAAACTGAGCTATCATGACACTGCCTAGGTATTTAACATTTTTCCAACTTCAATGGAAAAAAATCTCTACTTGAATTGCAAGCGTAACCCCAAGAATTGTATGAACAATTCAAAACTCCCAAATTCTTAAATATTTGAAACTTTGTACTATTCTTTTAAGTAGTTAGGTGTTAACAGTCTTGTTTAATACCTTATAGAACAATTTAGAAAACATATTTCTCAACATTTGCGAGAACTAGTGATTTATGTGGAAAAAAAAATCTAAAAGATGAAACAAGACAATGAAGTCCCCAACCCTCGTAATGAACCCTAAAAACTATTTCAGTACAAACACATCCAGCAGCATGTATAAAATAACTAAGGTACTTTAAAAAAAAAAAAAGAAAAGTAGGGAGATAGTTTTGTGCAGCAAGTTAAGAAAAAACCCCAAGCCTTCACTATATCCTTGCAATGCGACCACAGTAGCTTAAACTAGAATTCAGCAGTACCATGGCAGCATGGTGTTTCATTAAAAGAATTTTTCCACAGGCTGTTCCACACAGCTCCTATCAGATCAGTGAAAAAAGCCTTCAGCTATCCAAAGCGAAATATCAGTGCTAACCAATTTAAAGGATGCAACAAGGCCAATTATTTTGCTAAGTATGACAAGATAACATAAATGTGTTATGGGGCTACAGTAACTGGCATGGACAAACACTTCTGTGATCTATGAACAAGACCTACCACACCTGGCCAGACCAAAAGCCAATATATCTTGTTTCTAATAGCAGCCAACTGCAGAACATTAGGGAAGAGCAAAATGGACAGAGCAAGTAAGTGAAAAAACTCATTTACAGTCCACTATTGTGAGTGAACAACAAGGCATGTGTTACTTTTCTCCCATATATCAAGTTAGGTTTCTTGAGGGTGAACTTCCCACCCTACAGTTATACTGTCAAAAGAATAACAATCATGAAGGTCAGTAAAAACAGTCCAAGCTAGTAGGAAATGCTGGTGCCTTAACTCTTCCCAGCAGAACTTCAGAATGTTAAAAATAGCTGCAGTACAAAATGGGTAATTGCTTCAACTTTCTTTTTGATACTTACATTGTTTTTTGTTGAATATTCTGCAGACAAATATAGAAACAATTGTTTAACATTCCAGTCAAATATACTCTGCAGATGTATGCAAGTTAAGAAAAATACCATATTGTACTTACATAACCTTGTTTTATTTTTACTAGATCTAAATAGACTATGATAATTACAGTGAGTTCTTGCATTTCAAGATACCTCATCTTGATTTATAATCAGAGCACTTCCAGGAGTTTTAACATATATTTTAATCATACTAAAGTGAGGGGTTTTTGGTTTGGTTTTTTAGCTGTAACCTTTTATTTCCCAGTCCTCTTTTTTATTCTATTTGCCACTAACTCAAACAATAAGTTAAACAGATTCCCCAATCAGCCTCAAAATCTTTTCTATCTTGTTCCACTCATCCCAAGACTGAATCATGTTTTTAAGCTACTAATTCAAAAGGCAAGTAATTAAGCAAGTAAATAATCAACTACTGCTGCTGCAAGAATAGCTGGAGCTGTTTTACTTGAACATGTTTTGTCATCTAACTTGAAACAAACAAGATTCTGAAGATCTCTTTTGCAGGATTTCTTGACGCTTGCTAAAGTTAGCCATGAATTAAGTAAGCTAAAAAGAGTTCATGAAAACTGTCTCCTCCCCCTTCCTTTCCCTAGTGGTGTTTGTTTTTTTCCTAACTGTCATTTTATTTAATTCTTTCTAGGACTAACAGCTTGTTTCCATTAGTTAAGAGAGCCCATGTACCAGCACCTCTACAAATTTTGTCAAAAAAAACCTGCTAGAAAGTTGTATTTTACAACTCTACACACTGCAAGGTTCATTTATGCCAGGCATGAAAGATTAAGTCAGAGTTTTTATAAAAAGATTTTAAAACTACTGCTACTATTAAGTCATTAATACACAGAATCTTTATGTCCACATACTGCAGACTAATCCTTATATAAGAACATTTCTTTTAGAGGTCCTGTCCTGCCTCCCCCTATATACACTGCATACAATTCAATCCATCTACTTTAGAATTTCAGTCTCTGGTTTTAATATGTATAAGGATTTCAGAGGTAAAAAACTCAGACTTAGGAGTTCACCTCTCCTGCTTCCAGCTGATAAAAAAAAAATCCTTCTTATTCCTGTGCAACACACACATGCAAAAATCTGATTAACCTGTTTATCCAGTGTTCACATGTATTAAAGATTTGTATTTTGTTTGGTTTGCTTACACAATGTAGTATTCTCCAAAACAGGGAAACTGAAACACAGAGTTAATCAATGTCTTGCCTAACACAATGACAAAAAGCAGCAGACAGGGAAAAATCCCAGGAATTTCAGCCCAGCTGCAAAGCAAGGCTTAGTGTAATCACCTGAGGTAAAGCACGCTGCCTCGCATACCGACTTCTGCACAGAAATTTTTTTTATCAAAACCCTAAATCCTAAGAATGATTCCCTTCTACTGTCAAAAAACCTACCCAAAACAAAGCCAAACAAAAACACATAACCCTCTTTCCCCAACAAAAGCCAGACTAACAGGGAAGCAGAGAAATACAAAAGTTGCAAAAAGGTAACAGCAATGAGAAAGAGGCCAAAAAGTAATGCAATAAATTTTGTAGTGGCTTATATGCTTCCCAATGAATTTCATACCATTCAACGTTGAAGATTTGATAGTTTAACATCTAAGCAAGTAAAGGATTACAATGTCTTTTTATATTTAAAGGAAGACTTGTATGCAACTATTACGTGGACATAACTTTGAAAGCCTCACAACAAAATGAGTTTGAAAGGTGCATCGGAGTTTCTAGATTCAGTATGACAGCCAAAATAGTATGTTATATAAATCCTATAATTAATTCACACCTCAAACCACCAATACAAACTTTACTTAATGGTAATACTGTCCAGATGTTAAACTGCACTTCCCATCATTAAATACAGTGCACTTCACTATAGAGCCCGATTTTAAAAACAGGCATTTAAAAAAATAAAAGAGAGAAAACAACTTGCCCTGTGTCATCTACTAGAGACAGAACAGCTATTCCAAGTTTTATTTTACTGCCCTAGCTATGTAAAATACTACTTTTCACTGCTTTGTATTTATTTTCCTCAAGTCCTGAATATCAGAAGATTTTAAGGTAAAAAAAATAGATGTCAAGATGTTCTTGTTTCAAATGTTCGCAAACCATTTTTTCCATTAAGGATATCTGCAGTAATGTCAAATGTGACGAATCCCAGATCACTTCTTTCTCTAGGTCCAGTGAAATCTTCTACATTTTTTCTAAGACAAAACAAAACACAAGATTATCCTTTCTCATTATTTCTCCTTCATGCATTACATAAATTATTATTCTTATTACGTATTTCCCTCATTAATTTCCTGTATTTTCTTTTAAATACTTTTGGCTAAAACACAATCAGCATTACAAAATAAAACCTGCCTTCCAGAAATTATGGAGCCCCAGGTTTGAATGACAGGCCTTGCCACCACAGTAGTCTAAGTTACACAAATAGCCTATAGACTTTTTCCTGTTAAAAAAAATCTCTATCTATCTGTACCTAAACTGCACTATATTTCATTTTAGTAAAATATGTGTTGGTCATCCCCAAATATATAAAGCTGATTGGAACACTGGCAGCACAGCTGTCTGGTGGCAACCATTTTCAATATTCTTTCTCAACTTTCCATAAAAAAATGCCTCTAGTGCTCAGTCTCATATAAGACACTCCAACCATTCTGGTAAGACAGAGTTTATGCTTATAGTTCACACAACTTAAATACATTCCCGGGAGAAATCTTGTAAGTAGCAATATGAAGAAAATGCTTACTTCCTTCTATGTTATGGAATATCATATCGTTTTGGAAGACTTTATTACAAATCCACATTTGGAGGAATATCTGACATTGCCAGACTAAACCACACTAGAAAAATAAACTGGAAAATAACAAAGACACAGCAGATATTTTCATACGTATTAACAAGGCTTATCAATTTACCAACCTACCCTCTACAAAGAGGAGTATCATAAGCAGGTTGGCAATCAGCTATGAACCTTAATTCCTCATGTAACAAAAATTTTATGAATGATGAACTTCTTAGTTACATTTATTCCAGTTTGAAAATGAGTCCATTAAAGTATCATTTCATTAAAATTAATCTTAGTATTCTCAAAGAAAAAAAAAAGTTTACCAGCAGAAGAAACACTTTTGGAGATAGTAGTTAAGAAATTAACACCGCCAAAACTTCCCAATTTAAGCCTTGCTATGAATTTCCACCCCTTTGCAAAAAGCAACATCTTTTTAAGTAGTAATGCTTATCAAGCACTTCATTTCTGAATCACTGCCAACCTGGTGGAGTAATGGGCCTTAAACCTGGGGTGTGCAGACCTTCTCAGAAGTTCAAGAAAAGCAATTAAGGTATAACGCATCCCATTAATACCAGATCTGCTCATCATGGAAGGGACTGTCACGGCACTATAAACATCACCCAAATTAGGCATTAGCATGCTACCTCATATATGTCAAGCTCACTGGAACACTCAAAAATAAGCTTTTATGCTGTTTGCAATCCTCAATTAGCATAAATATGGGGTTTATTTTCCTGAGATATTAAACCAATCCAAAAGGCGATGGCAGTTCCCGCTCTTTATTTGCATTCACTTCCCCTTTCAAACCCTGCTGCTAGCCATCCACTCCTGCCAAATACCTTGGGGTGGTCCAAAGCTCCATGAGCTGCTTTACCTCACCACTTGGCCAAAACCAAACTAAACAAAGTCATTAGCTGCTTTAAGACAGCTCGGTATCCTGTGAGCCCCATTCACCTATGCAGCTCTGGTAAAGGACCACATGGCTAGAAGCAGCAGCAAAGACCTCCACTTTTCGGTGGCAGTAGCAGCTGCTCAACTGCTCGTGAAACTACAGGCCTCCACATCATACACACTTAACTTGATGGATGTTTCCTGTAACAGTTTCCTTCAAAAAAAAAAATTAAAAAAGGTTCCCTGGCAGAAATTTGCATTGGCATATTGTGTCATGTGGGCAACATGCTTTTGATGTGGTATTACGTATTCTACACCTGGCGCATTTCACAGGAAGATAAGCCATTCCAGGCAGCTTACTGTCACAGAGCTCACAAAAAAGAAAATGTGTTACCTGTGGAAAAATACAGGCGACCTACTAATTAAAAAAGGGTGCTAGGGAGATAAACAGCACGTTCATTTAGGTTCCTGCAACCCTCAAACCTGTCAAAAGCAGTTCGCTCGACTCCCCCGTAAGTCACCACCCCCTTACAGAGACCGCGACTGCTGTCTGCAAGCACGCCGTAACGCAACGGCCCTCATCGGCGCCTTCAGCCCGTCAGGAGTTTAACGCGCCGACCAGCAGCGAAACGCCCCACGCGGGCGGCGCCGCCCCAGCTCCCGCCCGGCCGGGGCGTGAGGCGGCGGGGCGCTGTCGTGGGGCTCCCTCATTGGCCCACGCGGGGAGCGGGCAGGAAGCGGAGACCTCCGCGGCCCCGGCCGATGGAGCCGGCGGAACGGCAGCGGCGAGCCTGCGCTCGCGTCTGCGCCGCCCCGCAGCCGAGCGTTAACGTCCCCTCAGGCGCCCCGGCCGTTACTCGCCCCGCAGCTGCTCCTCGGCGGGCAGCGCGGCAAGAGCCGCAGCTCCCAGACAAACCCTTCCTCTCCCCAGCGGGCAGCCGCCACCCGGCCCAGCCCTCCTCCGCCACTCCCCTCCCTCTCCCGCCCGCACTCACAGCGTGACCCGGGACACGGCGATGCTGACGGGCACGCTCCGCTCCTTGAAGGCCGTGGTGATGAAGCAGCCGAAGGTGAGCGCCGCCATCACGCTCAAAGAGAAGGCGAAGAGCGAGTTGGCCCGGGACAGCACCGTGTTCATCTCCCCTCTCGGCCCAGCCGCCGCGCCGCGCAGGCTCCCAGGCTCCAACCGCTGCTCGGAGGGGGGGGGGGCGGCTCCCGCGGGCCCGGCGGTGCTGGGACGCGGCAGAAAGCGGGCGGCGGCGCTTTCGCTGGGGCCGCGGAGGAAGGGGCGCGCGCGCGCGCGCGCGCGGCCGGCGGGGAGGGGCGTGTCCTCGCCGAAGAGCCCGCCCAGCCGGAGCGGGGCCACGCGCCTCCCGCACCGCGCCTGCGCCCGCGGCGGGGACGGTCCCCTTCCGCTCCCGCCAGCCTTTGGGCTGCTCCGAGGCGTTGTCTGTGGCCGTTGTGTGGTGGTGCGGGCAGCAGCTCACAGGCCGCCCGCTTCCCGGCAGTTGTTCTGTCGCCCCCGTGTCCGCTCTGACCGTCAGTTTTGCGATGCCTTTTGAGACGCGCGCCCTCTCAGGCTCCTCTCAAACTTGGGAGTTTGGAGAAAGAAATGCGTTGTGCCCTCTGGCTGTCGCGTATCTAAGGTGACCGACATTCATAAAAGAGCCTGTATAGTGTTTCTGCGTTGGTCTGGTTTACTGAAGACAAAAATACCTGAAGACAAGACACGCCGGCTTGGTTGCGTCCCGTTTAGCTGTGGGTGGTTTATTTTCTTTTTGTGAGCAGGCGCTGCAACAGCTTGGCCGTCTCCTGCGTGGCTGTGGGAAGGTCCCCAGTGCTCTCTCACAGCCATGGCCCTTCAGAGCAGTGCATGGTGGAGGCACATCTGTATCCCCTGGGAGTGGTCCTCGATGGACTTCTTGGGGTTGCTGTTTGGTACTCTCAGCATTCATACTAGCAGTTTTTAGAGGGAAGTTGGTGCATTTTTTGCATTTATATAATAAAATGTAAATAACATTTGGGGTCAAGGCTTGTGTCGGTTGATGCCTGTATCTTGCTTTCACTGGTATTGTGCCTTGCCATTCACTACCGTGTTTCCTATAGGATGTTCCTATTCATTTCCACTTCGTTGCACACATACTTGGTATGTAAATCATCTTGTTTAGAAACCTCATTTAGTAGCTGGCATGTCATTGGAATCCTTTTTCTTTACCAGATGGTTCTGTGATCCCACACTGTTTGCAGGATGAGGCAGTGTTTCACCTTACTCCTCCGAGCTGCTTGAAATTTCACTTCAAATTGGTGCTAGCAAAGCTTAGCCTATGTAGTGAGGTGTTTCCTACCTCTTCTTCTTAGGCCCCTACTTGGCACCCATTCGTGCTCCCTGGACCTGCAACATTATGAGTCTGAGAACTGGGGAGAGAGAGAGCCTGTACAATGTGTGGGTGGGGGGGGGTCTGTATTTCACTGTATTAAGTACACCAGGCTTGATTAACACATTTCTCGGGGCGGACAACAGGTGTCAGCAGTGGTTCAGTTATATTTAACTTCCTCTTCCCAGCCCTAAGTTTCCAATGCTGTAAATACGGGGAGTAGGAACAGGAGCGCAGATACAGGGGTCTAAAAAGGTGGAAGGCCTCGTGGTGACTGAAGGGATAGTGAGAAGAAGGTGCGGAAAGTCAGGCCATTCTGAAATAAGTATGTTCTGTAATGATGGTGCTGTTTCTTTTCCTCTCCTGTAACTGAGAGTCAGGTCTGTGATTCAGGGAAGAAAAATCTTTTCAGATAAAGGCAGGGAAGGGAAGAAGAGAAAGATTGTACTAGTGCTCTGTATTTCCACCTAGCTTGAGTATCTGTAGATCTCTGTTTAGCACTATTATTAAATATAGAATGTGAACGTACCTATGGGGACAGTCCTCACAGCTGGGAACCTCTGTTCTGCTATGCTGTTGATTTCTGTGTGTCTTTGCATTTCCCTTATGAAATCAGTCACAGGATAGGCTCTTTAGCAACATTCTGATGATAAACTCTTTGCCGGTTTGCTCTTGGTATTTCTCAGCCTTTCTGATAGTCCAGGAGAGTTCCAGAAACACAGTTTCTTGTGTAAAGGTTTTTGTCGGTTTGTTACTACTTTATGTTTTGATTTGCAATTCAAAACATTAATTGTTGTGAGGTAAAGGTTTTTGATTTATGGTCTGAAACATAGTGTTACTGAAACCTTGGATAACTGTTACTGAAAAGTGGGTACTTTTCCCCAAAATATTTGAAGACACAGAAGCAACAAGGAAGCTTTTACAGCAAACTGGGGAACGTAAGCATTTCAGAAGTTGTGAAATCTCTGTTATAATCAAAAAGATAGTTCCAAATGGGAACGCTATTCTTTTCTTGTATATACAAACAAAAGGCTCAATTGCCTTTGCTCTTGGTTTTAGTTCTTATAGTTACTATTTAGAGTTTTTCATTAGATACTAAACAACTCTGCTGTTAGGGAAAACTTAAGTAAGGCAGAACTTGTAGGAGTAAAGTAGTGAAATTTCCAAAGCAGCAGTTAAGTACCTGAAGAAGACCAAAATCAAAAGGTTTAGACAAATTCATGTTAGCATGAGTTTTGAAGACAAATGAATAAATATAGCTGTTGCTCATGTAGCTTGGGATTTATTTTAGTAGAACTCTTAAATAAATGTCACTTAAAAGCACAGTATGCAGGGGAAGACAGATGGTGTAGTTTATTCAAGGACTGATCCATTACTGTTTCAGAACAAAGAAACCTGTAGTTTTTTAATGACTGAAATCTTGCAAAATCGAAAGAGGAGAAAAATTTTGAAACTAAGGCGGCAGTTGTGAAGGATGAAGGGAAGAGGATTATTCACAATTGCTGTTTGCTGGTAAGTTCCAAATTGTTCTGTGAAAAATGTAAAGTCTGTTCTTTTTGTAAGGAATACTGGCATAATATTAATGTCAGAAGTCACTGTCAGCTAAATAGGTTGTGTTAGTTTAAATGGATCAAATACTATAATTATGAAAACAAATTTGTAGAATCTTGTGGAGGCAGAAAAGTTTGGGAGACCATTTCCAAGATGCAGTGGTGTAAAGTACACAGTATGCCTGAGCAGTGTACTCAGGCCCAGACCAGCAGAGCACCTAAGGCGTGGCAGTGCTCAGGCTGGTTCTTACTTCAAGAAATTTTGTAATTTTTCATTACAAACTAATTGAACAAAATGCAGAGATGGGATTGGGAGCAGGTCTGGAACGTAGAATTCTCCCTTCTTCTCTGTCCTTCCCCAGCATTGTGTTCTTTTGCACTCTTTTATCTATTAATTGTGTTCTTTTTTTTTTTTTTTACGGTGTTGGCACTTCAACAGGATTGATCCCAGTCAGCAGCTGATGGTTAGAGTAGCCTTCTGAGAGAGCGTGGCTTGCTTTCTTTGGTTGAGATGTTTCTACTCTGATGTTCAAGTTAGTGAGTGATTGCTTAATCATCTATAAACAAAATGGCAAGTGTTGACATTGACCATCAACAGAGTTCTTTGTTATTCTGCTGAAGTCAGATGGGTTCTAACCTGCTACACATAGATAGGAGCTTTGAGGTGGTTGACAGTTTGGGGTGTATGGTTTGTGAATTCCAGGTGAAGGGGAGGTGTTAACTTCAGCCCAGGTGGTAGCACCTTCGGCCTTCTTGGGGCTTAAGTTTCTAACTGATTTTACAGGTGAAAGTTTAGGTGCCTGTGGCAGCTTTGTCACCTAGCTAGTTAGATGAGGACTGTATAGATAACTTTTTTTGGTCTAGGGCTGTGTATATACTTCCTAAATTTTACCATAAATGTCTAAATACTTTATTGAATGTCTTTTATTAATTATTGAAATATTAACTATTTAAGAGACAATAGCAACACACAGCCTCTTAGGCAGCTCTGGGTATGCAGATGAAGATTAAAATAAATGTGGTCATGAGCAACATGGGAAATTTTTGTCTCTATTGCAACATCCCCCTGGGCTGGGCCATTTTTACAACTGGTATTGTTAGCTGTGGCTAAGAGAAGTAGTCTTGCTGGACTGCATCGAAGGGGTTTTGTTTCTAACCATCTTCTTATCTCTGTTTTTTTGCTTTGAATCTACAAAGTATGGAGAATAATAAGGTAAGCAAACAGAAATTTTCACTTGCCTCTGTATCCTTATTGCTAGTCCTCCAGCAAGAAAATCTGAGGGAATTTTAAATTTATGATTTCAGAATGAACTTGGTGTTTTATAACACTGTCTCATTTAGCTGCATAAGAATGCTTCATCGTAGATGGAACCAAATATTCTTGGCTCCAAAACCAACTCTAAGGATGTTTGGGAGCCCAACACAGTTCATTTTTGGCTCCTGGCAGATTTGCTATTGCCCATTCCATGGTATATGAAGCCATATTAGGTAATTGATTACATCATTGATTCAGCTGCAGCTTTCACACTTCATTGTGCTTTGCATTCTGTGGCAAGAAGCCTGTGTGCTGCTGATCCACCTCACTCTAGTTTTACCTTATTCCCTAAGTCAGTTACAAGTTCTTAATCATAAAGTATTTTTATGTCTCTTGTAAAAGCACCAAGCAGAGACTGTCATGCCTGGGCCTGAGGAAAAGAATGTTTTGGTAGCTCTGTCATGATGATATCACGTAACTGATACCAATTTTAGTGGGTGGAAAAAACCTTTCTGATATGAACACTAGCCATGGGAGTCAGTGTATAGTGACATATGCTTGCAGAATAAGCTTTTAACTCTCATCCCTACCAAGTCATGAAATTGACTTTGTAATTTCCTTTTATTAATATCATTCATAGGCACCAGAATATAGTTTACACAGAAAGGAGACAAATGAAACCACTTTTACTTAGTCTAGAAGAAAACCTGGCAAAAGTTTGAAGAAAGTGGGTATAAAGTTAAAGGAAACAGATGATTTCACTGGTTTTAGAAACAGTTTGTAATGAAGAAAAAAAAATATCAGTGAAATGATTAAAGAAAAATTAAAAGACAGACTATAATGTAGAATAAAATGAACAATTTTGAAAGGAATTCAAATTGGTGACAGAAAACATTCACAACTCAGATATTATTTCGAGCAAACTTTTCACTTTAAAGTAATTGACAATCATCTCATCTTGATGACGTAATTTAAAGGTCTTACACATAGATAAAGAAAAAATACTATAGATCCAAAATAATTTCGTAAGTCCAGGTAGTATTAATTCAGACAGCTGAAGAAGTATGTCTAGGTTTCAAGGTGTCAGAGAGGCATTAGTTACCGGTGCAAATCTTTTGAAAACTGTCAGTTGAAACAGAAAATTTCTGTCAAGTTCATTTCTCATATACTAACTGTATATGTGATGAAAACCAAATCTTGACATGATGGCTTTTCTGGGATTTGAATGTTACAGCTTTATTTATTTACTTATTTAGAGACAGCTATTTAATAAGAATATGTGACATTTTGCAGTTCATTAAAGAAAAGATTAACTGTAAAAACTGCAAAAATACCAGGTTCAGTTACATGAGTTCAGATTAATAGGGATGTTGCACTGCCTACTAGAGAAAAGAGAAATAGCAAAGTTAGTTCTGTCAAGCTAGTTCAAATTTCAGAAGCATAGTAGCTGTCATACCACATACCTAAGGAAGAGGGTGAGTTAGTTGCTGAAGAAGTAATCTGTGAAGTTCTATAGACATGTGGTTGGTGATGAAAACATTTGTTTGGACCCAAGAAAGGAACTATACAAAGGGAAAGAGATGCAAAATGAGGAGACTCTTCAAAGTTTCACTAATAATAGCCACATCAGTACATTGAGCCATCAAAAATTACAGCTAAATATCCTTACTAAGAGGTGGCTTGTATGTGCATTTTGACATTACTCTCCCCTCATAGTTTGCTGCTACTTTTTAACGGGAGGTTACTATCTCAGTAGCAGAATGGGTGATGGGGGTGTGTGGTTTTTTCAGTGTGAAGTCCAAAAGGTTAGTTTAAACTCATCAACAGTTTAAACTGCCAGATTTTGAACTGAAGTTCCAACTGAATACCAATACACATTCCTTCCTCTTGATTTCCAGGAAGCTAGAAGGAGGGGCAGGAACCCTTAGGTGAGGAATGGAATGGGCAGCTGGAGGTGGTAACTTTTTAAACTCCTAGGTGACAAGATTTGCCAAAGTTTGTCTGTCAGCAATCTGTGTGTGCCTGCTGTCTGACACGTTTCTGGTTTTAGTAATGTCTCCAGGTATACACATGACCTATTTTGGAATCTTATTCTATAATACTCTTAGTAATTGGGTTGTGTTAAGTATCAAAAGAGGACTGCAACAAATACTGTAGGACAAACTTACTACGTTTCTTAGCAGAACTCAGATTGAATTTACTTGTAAGCAGGTCAGTTATACCTGCTTCCTTTCTGTATAGAACTTTACTGTCAGTGATGAGATGGACTGGTTAAGTAGATCAAGCATGCTCATATGATAATGTTGCCGATAGCAGGGATTGTTTAATATTAGACTTGAAGTGGAATCTATCACCATTGTGAGAAGCGGCTATCCAGTGGGTGTATAACAAAGTGACACAGCTTTAAAATTTCTGTGTATTCTTTCAAAGAACTGAGAAAGTTAGGAAACTGGAATTTCATAATTGCTTAAATATCTGAGTTACTTTTTATGTTTTTAAATACCTGTGGTATAGAGAATGTCGGTTATGTTTAGAGATACTGATTGATATTTAAATCCTTGTCCAGTAATTCTGTCCTCTGGAAATGCAGATATGCAAGTCTGCATGTTTAAACTATTTTCTAGGATAGGAGTAGTATTTTCAACAGACAGGAAAGACAAAACACCTGAATAAAACTGATTTTAAGTCATTAAAAGTTAGCAGGAGAGTAAGCAAACTTTTCATGATGTTACAAATGAAAGGTTGCATCATTCATGTACCAGAAGGACTTGATTTGTATAGAACCTAAACTGTACCAGAGCACTGATTTTAATACAGTGGAGGACAAAAAACCCTACTACCGTATCCACCCAAAGGCATGAATTTGGACTTTCTGGAGCAGTTTGAGGAACTGATGGAAAGAATGTGCTACACCAAAATACAGAGAGAAAGTATTTATGTAACAAAACTTGTATAAGATAAACTTTTGTGCGTTAAAGCTTTTTAAATGAACTGGTGTGTTTCATAGTCTTATGAGAGAAGAGAAATGGTGTCTAAATACATAGCCGTTCAGTAGAATGAGTGTCAAAAGTCAGAGCATGACTACTAAGAGGAGGAACGTGACATGTTTTATGACACTTACTCTGATTTTCCCCTGTTACAACACTTAAGATGTTATTGCATTGCATTTTGAAAGAGTTTTTTGTTGAAAGTCTTTAGTTGGGTGATCAGGAGACTAGCATGAATTATGACAACTGCAGAAATCTGAATGAAACATAACTTTGGATATCAGTTATAACTTCATGCTGCATTATTTGTGTAGATTCTGGATAGACATAGCATTAAGGTACTTCAGGAAGAAAAGCTGCAAAAAGGAGGTGTAGGCCTTTCATTTGTTTGTTTTACAGTGTTGTGTTTGCTTCAGCTGGCAACACAACTCTGAGAATATGCCTTTTCATGTAGTCGAGTAAGTCTGTAGAATTTTTAAGGATAGCAATAGCGTGTAGTGAAAAAGCAGTTCAGATCTGAACCAAGCTTGGTCTACTCTGGACCAAAGTTTGCATTCTCTCACTTTTCTTACTTTCATTCACAGAATCACTAAGGTTGGAAAAGACCTGTAAGACCATCAAGTCCAACCATCAACCCAACCACCATGCCCACTAAACCATGTCCTGCAATGCCATGTCCACACATTCCTCGAAGACCTCCAGTGATGGTGACTCCACCACCTCCCTGGGCAGCCTGTTCCCAGCTTTACCACCCTCTCAGTGAAGAAATTTTTCTTAATATCCAGTCTAAACCTCCCCTGGTGCAACTTGAGGCCATTTCCTCTTGTCCTGTCACTTGGGAGAAGAGACCAACACCCACCTCTCTGCAACCTCCTTTCAGGTAGTTGTAGAGAGCGATGAGGTCTCCCCTCAGTCTCCTCTTCTCCAGACTGAACAACCCCAGTTCCCTCAGCTTCTACTCATAAGACTTGTGCTCCAGACCCCTCACCAGCTTCGTCGCCCTTCTCTGGACACGCTCCAGCACCTCAATGTCCTTCTTGTAGTGAGGGGCCCAAAACTGAACACAGGATTCGAGGTGCGGCCTCACCAGCGCCGAGTACAGGGGCACGATCACCTCCCTACTCCTGCTGGCCACACTGTTTCTGATACAGGCCAGGATGCCGTTGGCCTTCTTGGCCACCTGGGCACACTGCTGGCTCATATTCAGCCGGCTGTCAATCAACACCCCCAGGTCCTTTTCTGTGGGGCAGCTTTCCAGCCACTCTTCCCCAAGCCTGTAGCATTGCATGGGGTTGTTGTGACCAAAGGGCAGGACCCAGCACTTGGCCTTGTTGAACCTCATACAATTGGCCTTGGCCCATCGATGCAGCCTGTCCAGATCCCTCTGCAGAGCCTTCCTACCCTCGAGTAGATCAACACTCTCACTCAACTTGGCGTCATCTGCAAACTTGCTGAGGGAGCACTCTATCCCCTTATCCAGGTCATCGATAAAGATATTAAACAAGACCGGCCCCAAAACTGAGCCCTGTGGGACTCCACTTGTGACCAGTCGCAATGGGATCTGACTCCATTCACCACAACTCTCTGGGCTCGGCCATCCAGCCAGTTTTTCACCCAGCAAAGAGTACACCTGTCTAAGCCACGAGCCGCCAGCTTCTCCAGGAGAATATTGTGGGAGACAGTGTCTCAAGATGAACCTCTTCATAATCTTCCCCGGCACCGAGGTCAGGCTGGCAGGACTGTAGTTCCCCCAAAACAGTAGCACAAGGTCTGTACTTTGGCCACTGCTGCTTTTCATATTTTGCAAAGAAAGAGTAGTGCCTGGGTTGTGCTAATGGGCTTGAGTTCCAGTTTGGAAAAGGACTCAGCAGCTCTTTGATGTCTTCCAGTCACTCCAATTTCTGAATTTCTTGTAGCTATCAGATAAATATGATTTGTTTGTTTTTCTGTGCCTAAGCATAGATGCATAATTTCCTTAACTTATGAAGGATATTACCAAAAAGAACATTTAATATTTTTTAAAAGTTGTTTTATAGTATGTCTGTCTTTTTTTGCCCTACCTTCCATGTTAACTTAAAGTAACATTTTGCATAACAACATATATGAGCAAATGCATATTAAAATAGTTGCTCTAGGTCTAGATTTATTTGGTTCAAATGCTTTGAGTAAAAATTAATAGAAAAAATTGCTTAAAGAACATACCTCAAGGAGGAAACAACATCAACAACATTCAATAACTTTAGCTTATTTTAAGTATTGAGGATTAGTATGCTATACACCTAGTAAAATAGAAGTCAGCAGATCCCTAAGCAGGTCATTTTTCATGCTGAATTAGACATTGCTTTTTTAGTAGCTCAGTCTTCTCAGCATTTTTGAGTCCTTCATCAAGCACTGTATTGCTTACGTTAGAAACTCAGTGCTAGAACTAGTGGCTTCTTACTGATTTTATTTTAAAATCATTCTGTTTCGAGGTCATTGTTTTAGAAGTTTCTCGTGGTGGGTTGCCTATAATGTATAAAACAATGCATTCTTCAAAGCACATAAGAGTTCCTGTTTCCCTGGCTGGCATCCTATTTCATTAAATTATCTTCTGTTATATTTGTTATTAGCCAGAAGTTTCAAACCCAAGATGACTACCTTAACTTCTTGTGTATTTTTAGCCAAATCTCTTATACGTGGAAAAGGACATGCAGGTGAAGTGTTATACAAATAATTCCTTATACTGTATTGCATATGTCGTCTTGAAAAAAACGTTTTCACTTTCAGACATCTAGATGCATTTCCAAAATACTGAAGAAAACTGTCAAGACTAACTGTAGCAGAATTTGTGCCATGAGTATAATTATTCTTCTATGGTCTATATTAATGTAATTTAAGGATATTACTTTAAAAGATTTAATTAGAAGTAAGTATATTTTCCAGAACTAAAGACACAGTATATGCTATAAAGAAATCGTATGTCTAAGGGTTTTACAGTCTTTAGTATTAAAAAATGTTCTCAAAGACTAAATATTATATCGTATTATTTTTCTTGTGTATCTTGCCTTACTGAAAATTAAGCAGTCTTCTAAAGCATTGAGGAAAAATTGCCAGAATAAAAGAAAGATTTTATAAAGGTGGTTAATCATACCCACAGTGTAATTAATCATAGAAGATAGAGCATACTTTTTTCTAGAAGCTGCTCACTTAGGTTGTGGGTAAGTTGCACTAGATTCCACAAACAGTTTGAATTAGCATAAACAGGTGCCACTGCTGAATACTTACTTTCTGCACTTGGCCACTACACAGTAAGGCATTAAAGAGCAGGCTACTTTGTCTGAGCACTGGAGTTTGAAATTAACCACTTTTATAGTCGTTATAGATGGCAATATTGCTATTTTGAATATACTGGTTATGTTCTTTAGAAATGATAACTGACCAAGCTACATTAAAAGGGAATTTATGACCATAAATTCCAGTATTTGATGTTTTTAAAATGATTTTAAAATTAAAATAGCTAGTTGCCAGAAATGGAGAAAGCATGCCAGAGAAATTACTACATTGTTCTTGTATTATTTTCTGGGAATATGCTAGTATGTCAAGCTAGGGGGATCCTTGTCTGTCACAATATTACTATGTTCTTAAAAAAACCCAAAAAACTTAATATTGTTTATCTGCAGTGTACGTTGGTGCCGTTTTCCTGTGTGCTATGTTAAAACCTTAAATGTAACAATAATTTTACATGCTATCCCTTTTGTAGCCATTAAATGAATGAACATTCAATATTTCATTTTATTTAGGTTTGTTATCCAAATTTTGTATTAAAAGAAACATTAGTAGATACCTAATTAGTTTCAGTATTGTTTTCACCAGAATATCTGACTGGTTTGTTAACAGCAATGAAGTCATCTTCAGAACACTCCTCTTGAGTGGTCAAACCAATTTTGCAAGTGAGGAAATGAGGCGGAGAAATTTCATTCCCAAAAGTCAAAACTATACAGGAAATGTGAATGTCCAGATTAAGCCAGTGCTCTTTTCAAGTGCTTTGATTTTTTTATAATGTTGTGTATTTGTTACATATTGCTGATGCATTTCTATTTGGAAGCTTTCAGCATTCTGCACTGCTGCAAGACTAGACTCCAATTGCTTCATGTTGCCATGCAGTAGAAAATTTTTTTACATTCTTTCATAGCATCACGTTAACTGTCAGATCCTTTATTTATTTACTTATGGTTCTACATTCTGATTTCCATTACAGTATCTGTAGCTTTCTGTTCCTGGTTCTCCCAGTCTGCATGGGCTTGCTCTCAGCTATTTTGTCTTCAGGCCTCAGTATTCATATTGTTGATTCTTCCGAAATCCCATGTGAGCATTAACATCTGAACAGTTGTTCTGTTTTCATGACTGGGTGCCTGGTAGCATGGGTTTGCCAACAAGCTGTAATGGCACTTTCTGCAGAGCGTTAGTAGCCTTAGGTTAGGATAAACTTGGTTGTTCTGTGCAGTTGGGAGAGTTTCCAGTTAAGCTGGCGCATATGAGTTATAGAGCTTTAAAAAAGAAGAAATATTATTAGGAGAGTAATTTTGTCAGCTTCTTACAAGCACGTACAAACTGAAATTTTCAAAACTCATAATTTCTTTCATTTTTATGTAGTTTATAGCTAAGGAGGGAAACTTTTGAGAGGACAGAAGGCAAGCTTTGATACGGGAATAACCATCCTGCTCAATTTTCATGATGTTTCTAAAAGCAGAAGTTTTACAGATCAATGAGGATTTTTGAAAGATCACTTACAGAATATTACATGCATCCACAGCCTTATTTTCGAAAAGTTTTTTGTTAGTTTTGTTGAACCTTTACAGAAAAATTCAACCTGAAGAAGACAACCTAATAACTGAGAAATTTCTTTTCAGTGTTTTATCCACTGCAGTTATAAGAAGCAGGAAACAGTATTGTAAGGGGAAGATTAACTCTGAGCGCTGCTGTTGACTCCAACTGCTATTTATAGTAATTGCTGTTTGGATTTTTGCCTCTGCAAAGAAAGACTATTTTGTTCATTAACAAAACATGGGAGAAGTCCAGATGAGAAAGCACAGTTACTGGATCACACAGGGTGGAGTCAGGAAAAAAAGGGGTCAGGTAAAACACTATAAAGAAGAAAATATTTTCCATGAGGTAATTACAATTCTTCCTTATTCTGCACGGTAAATTTGCAAAACAGGTACTTAGGATGGCTGGGGAATTCTGTGGGCTGATTGAGTTAAGCTTAATAATACTAGTAGAAATATGGAAGAAGTAAGAGATTCCAATACTGGATGTGTTACTAAGGAAAATACCATTTCTGTTAATGATTGAAACGGAAATTGGCAGTGGTGGCTCAGAACATAATGACTATTTATCCTTATGGAAAACATGACACCTCAATTCAGTGTCGGATAACAATGTGCCAAATATAAAAAGGGATTTTCATTTGGCATTTTAAGTACTCACTTCTGCTTCTAACTAAGGTATGAGGAGAGCAGTTCCTATTTTGGCTGGATGAGAAAATGTCTATAAATGAAGTTTAGGAGAAAATGCATATATTTTTTCTCAGACTAATAAAGTTTACAGTCTAAAGTGCTTTTTAATTGCCTTTTCTAGTTAGTGTTTTGACTTTTATGTGGATTAAAATTTTTTTCAAAGAAAAAGACTGAATGTCTGTTTCTCTCAAGATAAGCACAATTCAGTTCCTGTCTGCTAAAAATCTTTATTTCAAAGCACATTTCCTTTTATCATTGTCTTTTCTTCATTTATATAGGTTTATTTTAATGTAGTTTCCAGAAAACATTATAGTTTCTTACTGTAATAAGGTACTCCTGGAGCCAGATGACACGAGGTCCTTTATTTTGACACTTTCCTTTCAGAAATATGATTTTGTGTCATATCCTTAATGTCTGCTATGCTGTTCATTCAAGTCAGGGGGATCTGTAGATGCAGTGACATTTGGATCATACCCTCTGTTCCTGATGGACAGTTGCCAGCATTGTAAAATGTTTTTTCAACAAGAGAATCCAGGGTAGAGTAGAAAGGGTGTTTCAGTTTAAGTTTACTATGGGTAGACTATTTTAAACTATAATTAAAGACACTATTTCTTTTATTTAAAAGGAAATATAAAAGTTTAGAACAGGACCCTCTCCTATGCTGACATGATTCTTTTATTTTAGGGTTATAGCTTAATTAGGAATCTAGTTCCGTCCTGCAGCTCCTCAGTTCGTATCATGTTGTGACACCATTATTTACTCAGCAATTAGTCACACTAATGGAACAATTTGTGCATAACTGCTGATGATCTGAGTAATAACTTTATGGTCTATAAGCAAATTAATTCTTAAAAGATCTGAGGAATTTTGATTCCCCTCTCTAAAACTGGCAAAGAAATAAAGCCTATCATGTCATAGGTTTAAAATAATATGATGCAGCACAATGAAGTGTGTACCATAAGCATTAGAAATTTTCAGTGTTGTATGTTTACCATTGCATTTATTTAATTTCCGTTACATTTAAATTAATTTAATTTTATATATTCCGAGATCTTATTTATAAAAATATCTAGGAGTTTGAGTTTTATAGTCTGCTCTGAATACTGTTTTTTGTATAATGCTATGAGCCATCTGTACTTTTCCTTCAGCCTGAACAAAATAATAAGAAACTGTCAAAGTTGATATATATTAAATCTCTGTTTCTTTATTAATGTGTATTTCAAGTATTTACTGATGTGGTTCTAGTTTTGTAAGAAAAAAATGGTAGTCTAACATAAAATGAAATAGTAGTCTAACATAAAATGAAGTAACAGAAAAGCAATTGTACTTAAGAAGCAGGAGAACGTACTTTAGCAAAAACTGATTACCTGAGTTACCTGTTCTAGTACATGAAATTGTAGTTCTTAATAATAATACTTTTGACAGTGTATTTTTAAACATGTATTAATAGGGTGAATAAATTAATTAGAAATGCAGAATTTGGAATGAAACAGACCTTTTAAGTGGAACAAGTACAATCCAGGGTCTTGGAACCTTTGTCTGTTATATTCCGTCCCACTTGAATATCACCAGGCTAGCAGGAGCGGTAGTGAACTCAACACTATGTACAGTATAAATAATCGTCATATTTTGAGCAGCAAGCATCATGACCAGCTGATATTTTCTTTCCTCAGGACCAGTTGTTCCCAAGAGTACGTGGCTGGAGCCATATGATCTTATCAACACATTTGAGAGCCCTACCCAAACACTGAGAGAGGTTTTGCTGCAGCAATGACTGTCATAGAAGAAAGTCGCCCTTTTGCCCAGCAGCTATCCAATGTCTACTTTACTATACTTTCCCTTTTTTGTTTTAAACTTTTTGTGAAGATCAGCCTTGCTATACTTAGTCATTTCTACATTGTGAAAGGAAACCGTAAGGAAGCAGCAAGGATAGCTGCTGAATTTTATGGAGTTCCTCAAGGACAAGGTATATTTGTACTTACTATTTTATCACTACTGTTTCGGATTTTTGTTGTTACTGGTTTTTCCCCAGGTAATTATTTATCTGCTAGCCTCATTTACATTCAGGTTGTCAAATAATATGTGTGAGTGGTTTTTTTCTGTAGTTTCTGCTGTGTTTTTTTAACAAAAATAATCTGAAGGAGTGTTGTTAGATTATTTAAGCTTTTTTTTTTTTTTAAGGATATTATTTTCAGAATAAAACACAAGTATTACAGCCAATGTCCTGGTAGGAGAGAGGCCTATACTTAAGATGGCTATATTTAAGATTGCCAAATACTTCCCAAACTAAGATGATTTTCCAAATTGCTCCTAAGATTCCCCAGCTTACCCATTTGTGGTTGAAATTTTCCACGCTTGGCATGTGATTATTTTGTAACACTTCAGTGAAACTAGTCCAGATATTTCTGAGAATTATTTCTTGATTACATTAAAATGTTCTTATAATAAATTATTTGAGAAATATAGTCCTGTACTTTGAATTAGCTAGTGTCTTGGCACATATCAGGAAGCTTTTGTCAGGGTGAGATTTTGGGCATGTGTGGAAACCTGTCAAAATTTTACTGGGTTGAAAGCTCTTGTGAAAATTCCTTTTTCTGTTTGCTCAAGCAGAACTTTGGCAGAGCTGGGCACTACTGTTATCTCAAGCTCATCTGTGGTGAACCAGTACCACTTTCATTCAGGTCTTTTTCTGGGTCCCAGAATGCAGAAAACTCTCTTCTTCTCGATTGTGGTATCCTATTACATGACTGAGCCATGTTTTTGCTTAACTTGGGATCCCTGCTGCCTCGCTTGCCTTTGATTGTTGTTCCTTGTATTCTGGGATGACATGAAGTTTGAGTTCGGTGATGGAACAGGAAGTCTTGTCTTGCCTCTTATTGCCTTCACCACTCATCCCTAGGTACTGTGAACAAGAAGAAATAACCCAAGTTAAATGCAAGGGGGAAAACTGTAGAAACAAGCCAGAAACAGTTTCAAGTGTAAAGATCTTTTCAGTCTTCAATGTTGGGACAAAAGTTAGACATTTTGTGTGTATGTTTTTAAATTTGCAAACCAGAGAGAGAGGCTTACATCCTAAAGCAGGAATTAGCTTGCTTTGCAGAAGATTTACTTGAGGTGGATTTATATTATGTGTTCTCTGCACAATTTAGAGAGGAAGTTCTGAAACCCAGGGTTTTTACCTCTGAGTACATTAATCGCATCGTTTGAACTATTATGCATGTGTGTTTGTGTGTGAGTATGTGTACATATATATATGTATGCGGGGGTGTATGTATGTGTATTCACTACAGTAGGATGGAAAGGACTGACTGTCTTTCCCACTGGCAGAAATAGTCACAGTGAATGTGGTAGCCCTCACTTGAAATCAAGTTTGGTTTTTTTTTTTTTTTGGTCAAAAACTGATGGCTAGCTCTAAGGCAGCTCATTCTGGGAAGACTGACACAGAATCCGAGCAAGGAAGCAAAAAGACTGGGAAAAACTAGAGGGAAGGGAATAACATTCATCAGGTTGGAAAGTAAAATAGTCTCTGATGTTACCTGTTGCTGAATCCAGGAGACTTTAGTTTGGTCGTTAGTCAAATGTCTGAATTATTGTATCTAAATAGATGTATATTCGGCATTCTAGTAGATGGCCCATGCAAAAGATGAAAATCTATCACTCTTGCAGGTTACTGTTTTGCTCGGGTAGCAGAGGTTTATATTGATTTAAAGACTCAAATGTACGGTAGAATTTCTGGTTTATTAAAAGGAAATAGTTAATGCAACTATTTTGTGTTTAAACTGTACTTTTTACAACTTGAGAACAGTGTGTCTTAATTTTTCACTGCCCAACTCGCAGTGTTTGGGTCTGAATTTGGAACAGTCCTAAGCACATGTTCAGCTAGTGATATATAATCTGCAAATTCAGCCATTTGTTGTGATTAACGGGACCAATCCTTGCTCTTTGGGATGCAAATAAGGGTCCTCAAAATTACTATTTTATCTCATCTTTTCAATACCTTTGTTCTGCGTTTGTAGAAGGGGGCATGATACTGTCTCGACTCACACCATGTTGTGGAATTTGGTTTGTTTATGTTTGTGAAATACAGTACAGAGATACCTCATTAGAGTTTACACAATACCATGTAACAAAATATCCTGTTCAAAGTAATATCTAGATGATGTACAAAAAGTAATGTGAAGTTACAGCTTGTAACATTAAATGATAAAATTAAATTGTGAGTATCCTCCTAATTAGTGATCCTGTTCTGTTTATTAAGCAATAGAGAAGCCTCAGCAGAAAAGAAAAAACTCAAACCAGAAAAATAGCCTATCATTGCCTAATTGAAGTTTATAGTGTTTCAAGAAGTAATTCTAATTAGAGGAAATGTTAGTTTTCATTTTCTAGTTTTAACCTGATTACATACTCTTAAAATTCTGTTAGTGTTGATATTTTCAGTTTACTTGTAATACTACAAAATTACTTTTTGCTATTATAAAAGGCTTGACTAGGATAGAGTGATATAATTTTGAAGAAGAAAAGAGCCTTTGGAAATAATGTGCTACTAGGCACAAGCATTATTTCATGTTTACTGAATTGAGCTCTTGAGTTAAAATGAGACTTTCTTTTACAAAGTCTGTATAATTGAGGACATTTTAGGTACTGAGCAGTAGTACTTGGTGGAACTCCTTTTATCAAACTGAAGGTATATAGGTCAGTACAGGATTTCAGGCCCAGGGATCACACATTTCATGGATGACTTACTTTGTTTTGTGGCTTGTTCTTTGTTGAATACAAGGAGACAGCTTTACCTGTGTCATCTGCCTACTGTGGTCTTGTTGCTAGATATTAGTGAAACAGGTCATATTTTGTTTCTTAATATTTCAGGAATATTTTCTCCCCAGTATGGATAGTCACCAATCTACTGTGTTAAATCTATCCTTTGGATCTCATATGTACATGAACAGCTGGATAGGGATAGCATCCCAATAATTCATTAGAAATTATTGTACTGTGTATGTGGCATTGAAATATAAGAACTAGATCAGTGTTCAGTATCAGCTAAGACCAGAAAAGTGCGTATAAAATCTCTACTAATTGTAAGTCACATTAATTTGTTTATGGAGATGAAGTCTGAGTAAAACTTTCCTTGTGTACAGCTGAAAGGCACCTTGAGAGGTAATTTGGATGCTCTAGGATCAAATATACATGGGTTGTCCAGCAAATGTTTGTCTGACCCGTTTTTAAAATGCTCAGTAATAGTGATTTCTGCAGTGTCCTTATGCAACCAATTACCACTTTTGCTATTCTCATCACTAGAATGCTTCCCACTCCCCCCAAGACCTACCTAAATCTTTATTTCTGCATAAAATTTGATTAAGGTATTTATCAGTTTTTCTCCTGTATGAAAAGTAATCAATTTAAAGACTGTTATCATGCATCTTCCTACCTGTACTGTTTTTGTCTTTTCTAGAATAAAGAAAAAAAGGATTTAACTTAGTCTGTCCTCCTAAGTCTTGTTTTCTAGACCTGGAATTACTGTAGTTGCTCTCCTTTGGACTTGTGCGAGTTCATACACAGTTCATAGACATCTTTATAGATGTCTAATTCCCCACATTAAACAGAGTGCTCCAGCTGAGAATTTATTAGTGCAACCAGTGGAACTATTAGTTGTATAAAAGTGGAACAGTTATGTCATGTGCCATGTATATGATACCCTATGTAATACCTCCTGGAATGATGGGGGTTTTTGCCTCTTCTTTTTTTTTTTCTTCCCAACAATAAAGTATTAAGGATACAGTCTGTAGCCTGCTATAAACCCCATGTTAAAAGAGAGTAACTGTACTATGCATTTGCTTTTTCGTCTCTTAAGTGTAATTACTTTGTATTGGCCTTCAGCTAACTTTGTGCTCTTGATATCAGACAATTTCTCCATTTTGCTCAAGTCTGTTTTCAATTGTTTCCCTCTGAGCAGTTGCAGCACCTGCAGTTTAGTGTCATCTATTGGTTTTATAAAAATAAATATAATAATCTATCATGCACAATATCAAAAAACTGAACAGCACCAAATGCAGGACAGAACTCTGCAGTCTTTTACATTTGTTTAAAGTGGAGTAAAGACCCATGTCTTAATAAATTGTCAGAATTGAATTCTTTTTTCAGTGAAGACCGTGGTATTACTACCATAAAATAATTAAATGAAAACAGGATTCATTCTACTATAAAGGTCCCATTTACTGGATTATTTTTAACTTCGACACTGATTTTGTAAACAGTCATATACACATTCTTGCCCCATTGAATTGAAAGGGACTGATTAGTTGTTTAGAGCTAAGTGCTTTGCAATCAGGGGCTATAGCTGTGTTGTAAATAGGTTATGGTGCCTAGCTTTTCTTTTTTTATTGTGTTGAAGTGAACATGTATTTATTCATTACACTAGAAAATTCGCAAAAGTCAACATTTTATTAATTTCTTTCTTTATGGAAAAAGTCATAGCACATATATGTTTATTCCATTTTAATATTCTGTGCCCTACAAACTGACCTACAAAAATGAACTTAATTGCAAATTAACTTTGGGTATAATTAGCTCCTTAGCAGGCTATCTGCAGTGACAGTGATCTGCACAGTAAGATTTCTTCTCTCACTGTATTTCCAGACCTGTGAAGAGTTAATAACTCAGCCTTTTGTACAGCTGTTGCTGGATACAAACCAAAGGATCAAAAGCAGCCTCTAGACTCTTCCTACTATACCAACTAGCTGGTCATATCGTGAAAGTGCTCTGCATATACAAGCGCTGAGTTGGAGCGTCAGCTGAGTTTTATAGTTCAGTTGCTCTAGGATGAGGTGGTAGTGCTGTGGTATGAAGTGATTTCAAAGTGTAAATGTCTATCAGATCTTAAGAGTTAATTCATTGTCAGGTGTTTTGGGTCTGTAAGATACAAACTCTACTGTCAAATACTGGTAAAAGCTAGTTTGTATGGAAGAGTAAATACTTTGATAATGCACATAACTTTATACAAGGAGGTATAGTTCCCATTCATAAACCTTTTTATAAGGCAAAAAGAGTATATTTTATCAAAATTAAACCTGATACTTGGCAACTGTCAAAATGCTTTTAGCTGCAAGCAGATAGTGGTATAGAGGAACTTTCTTATGAAAGAATAATTTTGCAGAAGTTAATACAGCATAAACGACAAACAACTAGTCATGCACTTAAAGATACCTGGGGTCTGATGCACAAGCTAAGTAGTTCTGACAACATAAAATGCTTTTTCTTTAATATCCTATTTTTTAATTATGTCAACTCTCTTTGCAAAAATTTTCATAGAATATCACGTTATGCATAACTATTTTAAAGTAATATTTGGAAGTTATTTGAAAGCAGAATTTGTATTTGTAGTATTTGAGTATAGCTTCTCAAAATACATTATACTGGTTTTGCAGAACTGGAGAGGTGAATATACTCTGATTTCTTCTAAGTTCAAAAAGAAAAGTCAATTCTTGTATGAACATAGCAAGTTCTAAGCTACCCATCTTTGCTATATCTGCCTTGGCCAGGCATGGTAGGAATGCTCAGTATATTAGTTATTCCTAGTTGCCCTAAATTAAACCATCCATGGCATTGTGGTAGTTCAAGACCGGAGTCCTCATCTCCTTTCAGGATTATGAGACTTGCAAATAGTATAAAGCCTTCTGTTTCCTTCTTTTTCTTGTACACTGCTTGGGTGGACCCAAGAAACAGGTTCAATAAATACAACTCATAAATAGGAAATAATGCTATGTTTCACTGTTAGAGATCTGCTGTTTGGAAAGTTTGATTACATTTTGAACTGTAGTGAATGATTAGAGCAAAGTTTTCCTATTATTTTATTCTAACGAGTTGCAATTGATAATGTCACTCAGCAACAGTTGTTAGGTAGGGAAGATAGGCATGAGGCATTTTCTCAACTTGCATTCCACAGAGATCACAGTTCTATTAATAAAAGCCATATAAGACCTCTACTGGCTTCCTGGATACAATAGAGATTCATTTAGTAATGATAGGAATATTGTATGGCATACCTATTCACCCTACCACTTGGTGTAAGTCACCATATGTAGCTTTTGTTTTTCATATGCAGCACGTAAGCTAATGGTGTAAAAATGCTTAAGATAGTGTGAATGTTCTTTTTTGAAAGTTCAGAAGGGAGGGTTTTTTTGACGGAGCTCACCACCTTCTCTTATATGCTAAAAAACTCTGCCTAGTATGACAGATAACTGCCAAAGAAGAGTCATACTTCAAAATAAATCTCAAGAAGACACTTGCATAGAATGAAGCAAATGACACCATATATCAGGAAGATACCAGAACTGTTCTCCTCTGAAGAAAATAATCTACCTTAAAGGGATTTTGGTGAGAGTTATATGGTGCAACTAGACTGACATGGCCAGAGCCCTGACCTGTTTGCAGCAACAAAAAACAAGCACATCTGTTGGGAAGCATTGACTTTTCCCTCACCTTAAAGAAAATCTTTGAGGCTACAGAAATTTCTAGTGAATATATCGGCTGGAGCCTGTTTGCATACTTGCTTCCCTGAAAGGAACTGAGATATCCTATCATGTGGATTCCTTTGTGTTTGGTTTTTTTTCCCCCACTCCTGTCTGTATTCGTATGTCGGGATCTCGTTGAGAAGAGCATCACTACAAGCTGTATTTCATGATCAGTATTGTTTATGTGTGCCTCCTTGAAATGTGTCTTTTCTGAAGATAGACCTTAATTTGTCACCAACCTAGGTCCTATTGGCTTGCTTGATGTGCACAGTCTTAAGTTAACTCACATGGAAATCCCCTTAAATTGATTTCCTTATTTTTCTGGATTAAATGAATAATAAGCTTTTGAACTACAAACAAGTACAAAATGAAACATTGTGAACTCTGATGTAGCTTAAAACCTGGATTTTTAAAGGTGCATAGCAATAAGACTGAAAGATAATCCTGGAGCAATCTGCCTGCAAGGCCTTAAAGACAACTGTTGTTAAAGAAAAGCCGTTAGGAAACTCCAGTACTGGATTGGGGCAAGCTCAGAAATGCCATCTGCACTGGTCATTTTTGCAGCAGTGGGGTGTAAAGCAACAGGGGAGGACCAAAATAGCATAGCTCCCTGAAGGTGATGTTCCTCCCCTCAGCCAGGGTTCTGCTATTCACACTCCTCTCTTGTAGGGGATGTTCTCAAATATTTGCAATGCAGGCAAGCAGCGAGTGAACTTCTGCCAGGACTGGATGATGATGGCTTTGGGGGAATGCAGTACATGCCTAAGTGCTGAGCTCTGTTCATGATTGCAGCAATGCTGGCTGGTTGGTCATAAATCCATTATGGCATGCTGCATCTGTTGCACTAGTGGATGTTACTCTCTGCCATGTCTAGAGTCTTTCTGGCAATAGATACGTCTCTCTTTATGGCTGTTCTTTCATGGTAATTGGCTGAAGATTCACTCTGTAGCGCTCTACACCACTCCCATGCTGACTACTGGTTTCATGCCTTGTGTCTTTCTTTTGTGTCAATATCTGAAGCCCAGGCCTGCTTGGATTTGGCTAGATTCATCAGCATGACTGCTGTGATTTGTTTTCCTTTAGCCCACATATTAGCAACTGTTCTGTGTTACCACTGCCTGTCTGCATGAAGAGGTCTGGCGGGTACACATTGCAAATCCACAAGCCAAGAAATGTAGTAAATGTATCATTGTTCCGTATTTTACTTTAGTGGTGGCTGAGACAGAGCCTTTATCATATCAGAATTTTAAATCTTTTCTAAACTTTCCATTCTGATTCCCAGCATCCAAGGATGCAAGGCCTAACAACTGTAAAAATCTCAGGGGAAGAGGTAGGAAAACTACTAGCCATCTATGCTGTTGCTACCTTAATAATAATAGTAATATGAATTTCCAGCTAAGAGACAGTGCTGATACTGTATAAAGTGCAGGAGCGTGTAATAAGCTTTTTTAGTGCTTATAGTGGCATAGAGAAATGTCAGTTTATGCTTAAATAACTAATGACGTTTTAAGTATTATCTACATATCTGCTGGCATTTGTCAAGATGTGGAGGACAGAGGACTGGTTGGTGACATCTGGGTAATGCCTAAGCTTCCGGTTGACTGTTAATGACTTAAAATATCATTGATCCGCCATGAAGTATGGCTTGATGCAAGAATCTGTTTAAAAAAAAAAAAAAAAGAAGTTGTTCAAGTACTTTCCCTGTCCTGCTGTTAGAGCTTTATCACTGTAGTTTCATGGCACATTTAACTTCCTTGGTGTTGAGCCGGCACTGCAGGATGTAACTGTGGCCTTTTAGGATACCATGTTTTTGTTGGTTACCACGTTTCTGTAATTATTTCTAGAACTTGCTTTGTCTTGGCTTCTCCTACAGGGAGGAGTGTTCAAGATCTCTGCTGGTTAGTTGCTGGCAATGTCAAATGACAGGCAACTCTTGAGGTGCTGGCACTGACATCTAGGGAGCCTATCTATTGTTTCAACTTCATGGCTGTAGTCTATGGATCACATCAGCAGGAGAAGGCGATTTCTAGTCCTGTTCCAGAATTCAGTGTGGCAAGTTTCGTGCAATCACTGTGACCCCATAATAGTCCTGGTCATAAAGTAGAGTGAATCTGAGAGTACAGAACAGTTTGGGAAGCGAGGTGGCTAACCTGAGGAGGGTTGCACACAAAATGCTGATCTGTGACGTTTGAAAATAGTGCAATTTTGTCCAATTTTTCCTAAGATAAATTGTTGCTATTGGAGTTTGGACTGTATTGCATTGGGCTGCATCATGTGTTGAAAGGTGCAGGGGGTTTTTTATCATTGTTTTTCTTAACACATTTTTTGTGTCTTACCACAATTACATCTTTGTTGCCTTAAGAACAATGTTCAAAATAGAATGCAACAAAAATTTCTTTCCATTTTCATTCCGACCTGTTAAGAACTGCTGCCCCTGTAAGCTCAGACCTATTTGCTGACATAGAAGTGTTGAAACTGTACTGACATTTCTTTTTATAAAAATTTGGATAAAAAAGATTGTGAAGAAAATTACTTGAAAGTTTCCTTTAACAGTTTTTCCCCTGGGTTATAGAAGTTGAATAGAATTAAATATTAGTGGAAAGCAATGCAGTGGTTTATTTAAAGCTTGTCTGCTAAATTAAGTCAGAATTCCAAACTCATCAGCAAAATCCTCCAGTTTTCTTACTGTGAGACTAGTGTTTGCCCCTTCCTCTGGCTGCTTTTTTGCAGGTAACTGCATTGCTTCTGTGAATAGCTAGAATATGAATACTGTCCTAATTGCTTGTGTACCAAGGCAGGTAGAGTAATGGTGTACTGTATTTTCTACATACTTGGATATCTACTTAGATTTCTGTTTTCTGGTGGATTTTGGAAGTGTTTGAGTGTCTTCTATAGAGAAAAATCTGAGGAACAGAATCTGAGTACCAAGCTTAAGTAGTTTCAAATATTAACAGTTTTATTACCTACTGAAGTCAAGAGATACTGATTTTTATTTTGTAGCTAATGTAACCCAGTGCATGGATGGCTGACATGAGGAAGATCACATAGCAATTCCATGTCAGAGTTGGAAGTGAAATAGTGAGTTCTTCAGTCTTACTCCACGGTTTTAACTGTATGTTCATCCTCTCTTTAGATCAACAACTCAATTATATTTTTAATACATTTCCAGTTGATTTCTGATGTTGGTCTAGCTTTCACTTTTTTATGTACTGTTTCAATAGGACTTTTGAATGGCTTTTGCCTGGAGGATGAATAGTTCTGCCTAGCAGAATTTAGTGCAAAGTTGCTTCTAGAGCCCTGAATGGGACAAGCTTTACCTTCTTTAAAGCATGAAAAAAGATAGTGCATGTTTTTATGCATCACATTCTGATGTCCTCCAAAGTATTGAAAGTAACTTAATGAGTGGCAGGTGTCTATGGAATACAGATACTTTTCCTAGTACCCTTGCCTTGAAGTGTAGTCTAGATTTTGGGGGTAGTCTGACTCCATTTGGTAGCTCATTGCTTCCTTTGGAGTTCTCTGGATGAGAGTGAGCACGTGTTGTTGACTCCCCTTAGAGTTTTCCTCTTTGAAGCCATGGCAGCTGTCTGTGTATCTGCTGGTTTCCACACTCCTGCATGTCACGCCTCTGAGACTAGTAAAAGAGAATAATAAACAGGGGCGCTGGAATATTTGTGGCAAGCAAGCTGTATGAACTACTTCCAGGTTTGTACCACTCCTCTAGAAGGACCCAGCTTCATTCTCAGCTGACAGCCTCACCCACAAAACTCCTACAAAAACATGTACGTCTTGTCTTCCCAGCCCGCTGTCAATCCCTGCCCTGCAGTGCAAAATGCTTTGCTAGATCCTGATCCTCACCACCTTCTCCTGAAAGTCCTGGGATTCCATTCCAAATGGGAAGGAAGTATAAAACTGAGATGAGGCTCAGTGCCATGGCAAGTACAGAAATTGTCATCAGTTATTTCTCACCTGGAGAATAATGGTGATGTCTTCCTGATACAGACACATGTTTACACGTCCTTAGTAAGCTTTCCTGTTAATTCATCTTGCAATATTTCTTTATTTGATGAAAACACTACAATTTAACAAGTAAGTCTAGTATTAAAGTGATGTATTTATAATGTGCCCTTTTATAATCAGCCCTTTAGCGAAAGCTCTGTTCAAGACTTACTTGCAGAGTCTGATTGCTAGATGTGTAGAAATGTTTGATTTCAGTCTGTGAGATATTCTGGTTCATTCAGCTAGATAAAACCTGAAGAAAACAAATTTCTGAAAGCAGCATAACAGCTGGAAGAGTGAAGTTTTGTTTTCTCTTGCGAGGATAGCAGTAGCCCACCTGCTTCTGTTCTGTAAAGAGTGTAGTGCCATTCCAGTAAGGCAGTTCTCATGTGCTGTAATTTCAAGGTGAAATTTGCAGCTGCTCCTTCTTCATCCCCTTACCCTACCTAACTATAATCTTGCCTCTGATTTTCTCATAAAGAAAAACAAGAGGGATATAGAAAATTTCATTAAATACCTGTGTATTATTTCAACATCTTAGAGATTAATTTTTGTCAGGTACCTGAAAGGAGTAGTATTAATGAAACCCAGTAATGTTAATTTCCTTTTAGCAAGTTTACAAATGGCTAGTTTTTATATCAGTAGAAGAGGATAGTGAAGAAATACTAGAAGGAAGTGGCAGGGAGGTAAAGACAGCATCTGAACATGGTATTTGTACAGAGAAATCACTGTCCTCTTTATCCATGCTGGAATTTTATCGTGGATTGCTTCTCCCTGCAGATTTCTGTGGTATTGTATCGGTGTGATACATAGTAACAAATAAAAAAATTCTACCACTAGTTGGTTGCTCTTGTTTTTGTTACTATTTAAAAAATATATTGACTTGTGCTGCTTCTGGCAAGACTACAGTCTTACTTTCATAATGGGATCAGACTTTCAAAATAACCAGTGAAATTTTTTTTTTTGGTAGTCAAACCATGCTTTTATTTATTCAGCATGTAGTTTCTAGTTGGCATCTGTAGTGTACCTTGTCCCCTATTTAAAGAAACACCTAAACCACAAAAAAAACGCAAGTGCTTCGTAATTTCATGGTTCTGAATTCCAAAATCTCTCTTAACTGCAATTTACATATGAGTGAAGCCTGACGCAGTAATAATTATTCTTTCTATTATTAAAAGAATTGCCATTCTGACAAAAGAGTTTTGGTTTTTCTGGTTTAGGTTGCTTGTTGTTCAAGCAACAAAGCATTGAATACTTATGCTTTAAGAATCTGTTTCTTTTTTGGTTAAATGATTAAAAAATTAACACCTTCTTTCCATTTAAATCATGTAAATAGTTAAGACTCATGCTGTAGCTAAGCTGATTCTTTCTCTGTTTTAAAAATAGAAAATGCTAGAGCAGTCCTTCCCTTCCCCCACTACGTACTCACTAGTCCAAGCTAGTAAATGTTGCTGAATGGATTTCAGTGTTGTAGCCATTCTACAGTAAGTACAGCAAGATCCTTTGTGAAAAAGCGTAGGGAGGAAAACAGGTAGTAGAAATCCATTTGTGGATGTTCGTCAGACCAGAGTACCTGCACCAATGACAGACAGGCTGTCCTCAAGAAACAGATAATGGCAACAAACACTGCTGTTCAGAGGAGCCAGAATCTCCCCAAAAGACGGCTAGAAAGTATAGGGGAGTGTCCTGCGAAACGAAAAGCTAGCTGGGGTATTCTCACCAGCCAAGGTTAGTATAGCAGCCATTTCAGAAACCGTGTACTGAAGTATGCTAAGCTGACCCAATTTATGATGTTCTAGCGCTAAACTGTTTTGGGTTTTTTTCCTAGCTGTAATATAAATGCATGCTTATGTTAGTGGCACTTTATTGTCTTGCATGGGTTAACACAAGGGTGTTGAAGCTATTTTTGTTCTTTCTGCACTCTAATCAGCTGATCTAAAATACCTTTTCTTGTTTATCTGCCCTATTTGTTTTATGCGAGTGTTTAAGGCTTGACGTACTCTGACTTTTGCTGTCCTGTCACAAGGTAACTGGATACTGAGGGCTAATTGTTTACGACAGGGAACAGGGGACTGAAAGGAGGGGGAGGAGTAAACTTTACATCTAACTTTGTAAAGAGAAGTTTATAGGTAGCTGAAATAGGAGGCAATGGAGGAACTACAGGTGACAGAATTATTGTCCTGTACTAAGATACTGAAGACAAAGATATAATTGTAAGGGTTTGCATAGAGAAGTACTTAGGAGGTATTTAAGTTGCCGGGCACTGACATTTTCAGCAATGAGGAACCAACTCTGTTATCAAAGAAGTGTTTAGGACTGCTATTGTCTGTGCCATATTTTCCTAATTTTTTCATAATACAAGTGTGTATAAGGGAACTTTAAGTAATTGTGAGGGTCTAATAGGAATTTTTAAAAAGAGTGATCATAATTCCAATTGATATTGACCATATCATAAGGCTTAGAGTGAAATAAAAAAGAAAATAAGGAAATCGAACTTGAATTTCTTGATAATATGGTATCAGATTAAAAATTGGCAGTGTTAAAATAGTCAAGGAAAGGAAGAGACAGGAAAGAGAAATTTGATATATTGTGCATAAAAATAATTATGAATTCACAGTGTAAAACATAGCTATATGTTCTAGGAATCCGAGTTATTCTTAAAATACCTTTGCTAATTTCCACTACTGCCAGTTTTAGAATTAAGCAATATTCAAGAATTTAAGCAACAGTTTACCATAGCTTCCCAAATAACTGCTTGAATGCAATGGTACTGTAAGCTTATTTATTCATCAGTTTTAATACACAGTGTATCTTTTACCCTCATATTGTTCACTGTTTGGGCTAAGATTTCTGGATCTATAGTAACTTTTATTTATGCACATTTCAGCTAGTTAGGTCAGTAGTTCCTAAAAAACTAGGACGTTCTCCCTCAGACTGATAAACTTTTGTAAAACTTCTTTTCAATGTAAGCACTAACTGCTCCTTGATATGGTTCAGGGTTAGGCTCTTTTGCTATTCTTATAAAGAAATAGCCACAGTTAGTCAAGTTTTGAAAATTTCAAAATCACAGTAAAATATGGAATATAAAATTTTCTGAAGAATCCATCTTAACACGGTCCCGCTACTTACAGCCTCTTTGTTGTTGCCAAACTGGGTGTATATATTTATTGATGGACATCTTGAAGTACTGAGACTTCTGTTGCAGTTGAGGCTTCTGGTTGTTGCAGTTCACTCGAATAACAGGTATATAAAATCTGAAGGGGGCTGTCTTCTTCCCTCTCTATTCCTGTCCATGGAGGTATCCAAACCAGGCTTTGTTCTTCAGGCACCCTTGCAGAGCAAAGGAGGAGAAAGTCACACTGCCATGCAGTATGTAATTAAATATGCAGATCGGAAAATGGACTAAAAGTGATGCAGGGGATGGAATATGTCATGATAAGGTTTGGTAGAAGGGTGAAAGGATAGTCAGGCTAGGAAAAGGTCTTCAGCCTACTGGCTTGAGGGACCACAACCAGGCTATTTTAGCAAAATCTCCTGGATGTGGCAAATATCAGCACACTAGGCCCAGCTTTGCTGCCCAGCTGGGGACTGCTTTGAAGGCTAGGGATTAGGCCATGTGCTGCATTCACTCTCTGTCAGGCTGGGAAAGTACTGAGAATACTGAGCACAGCTTCCAGTCTGGATTAAGGCTGAGACTTCATCTGAGGAGCAAAAGTATTCCAGAGGGAAGTCCTCCAGAGTCTGAACTCGGCTCAGAATGTCCATATGCCTTTTCTGTCACCTACTAGTTGAGAGGGCCACTGAAAAAACCTTGCTTTGTTTTAGCGACTTGTCCAAGGAAATAATAACAGCCTAAGAGTACTACCAGCCGCTCCATGTACTCAAATCAGATCTGATGTGGGTCTAACAGATCACTGGATTTAGAGCTTGATGTGATTTTACACCTTGGAGCTCCAGCTAGGGCACACAGAGTTTGCAAGCTACTTTCAGCTAGAAAAATATCCAGCCAGTTGTTGATCCTTCAAGAAGATGGAAGAAACAAACTGTGCATGAGCAATGGACAGGGGCGTTGTTGCTGTGCTTTCATGTGACGGGAGAAGGGGCCTGACACACTTCTTGCTGTGTGTGCAAGGCCCAGCACGGAGCCAGCAGCGACAACTGCTGCTGCCGCTGCCATCGTCATTACCATTGCCTTCACGTAGCATAATGTTGCTTCTGTTGGGAACCAAGCGAGCTGTGTTTGGATATTGCTGTTGTGGTTTTTTAGGATTTTTAATACAGTTTAGTGGCTCATGTTTCTGCGTGAAAAGTATGTTAAATTGCAAAGCCAAAGCACTCAAAATTGAGGGATTGTTAAAAGTAATGTTGCCTGTGCCACACTGATTTGACCCTGTAATGCATTATAACCCAATATTTGACAACACAGCCAAATGCTGTACTTTTCCACAAAGCCCCTGCTTCCTGTGATGTGCAAGATTGATCATGTTCTGAGAATGAATTAGGTTTATACTCAGAAAAAATACACCCTATGCTTTCCTGTATGTTGCAAAGGTGTGTAGTGAATGGTAGGAAATTAACATTTTAATGTCCCTAAAAGCAAATTCTGTTCTTGTCTTTGCTGTGGCACCTGTGTGTTTTAAGACCAGTCATCTAACCTAAAAGTTTCTCAACTGATCATGGTTATTACTATCTAAAGCTGAAATTTCAGAAGCTCAAAGCTATCATACCCGCAATTAAACTATGCTTTCAGTGTATACTCTAATGCTTAAGTACTTGGAAAAAATAAGCTGTTAGATTTTTTTTTTACAATTTAAGCATTAAAACACTTTGTCTTTTGGTTCCCTAGTTATAAAATAGTATGAATGGATGATGTTATGAAGATAAATTCAGCAAGGGTTTTGAAGCATTCTTTTCTTATTGGGAGAATACCATGAAAAAGGCAGTACAAAATTAACAATGTTATAGTCAGTTTACAGTCTGGATAGCATGTTTTAAAGAGCGAGAGATCCTATTATATATGGAGATACAAAATAATCTGAATGCTGACGCATTCATTGAATACAGCACCTGGAATGGCAAAACTAATGTGTGGTCATGTAATGTGGGTGCATTATAAACAGAACTGTGTGGGAAAATAAATTTGGTTTGTATGGTTTTCAAGCATAGGAAATCATTGGCATTTGCATTTGGAGTGAAATACCCAAATTTTGAAAGTCTACATTATGATAAACACTGGAAAGAATATTGGTTTGAATCAAGGTTTCATTTTTTTGTATGCAAATGTTTATGTATTTATGTGTATATATTTATATGTTGTTATAATTTTCAGTCAAATGAAAACAGATTATTTGAAATACTGAAATGAAATATTTAAATGCCACTTGAACTACATCTTCTCTCTCAGACATATTTTAATCATCTCTAGCCTAAATTCTGATTCTTTTGGAGTTCTTCAGTGTTGATCATTAGAATTTTCATTTGGTAAAAATAAGTGGCTTCTGTTTTGCTGGTCATATCTAATCATAGTAGTTAAGCACCACAGATGCATTTCTTAACTTTTAAATCATTGATTTAAGATTCTTTTCAGTAGTTTTTAACATCAAATATCAATTAAGTAGTTGACACACTTCTTTATCGTGCAAGGGCTTTAGACAAATGGGTATTTTTTTATAGTGCCAGAGTAAAAATCTGTTAGAACTTAATTACATATCCAAAATATCAGGCAGTTTTAACAACTAGAGTGAAGTGAGTCCATTGATCTTGGGGCTATAATGTTACAGAGTTTTTCTGTTATAGTTACTGATCCTGTCTGTTGCTTCAGTTGCCACAAACTGAAACACTCAGAATACATCTGAAGGGATAAAAGGTAACAGTATGACCTTAATACATAGCATTTGATAGCTTTGCAGAGATAAATATTAGCTACAACACTTTCTAAATAGTCTGTGTTTCTCATCTCCCAATAATGAACTGTGGCAGGCTTCTGTTTTCAGTTCTTCTCTGATGATACTGTTTCTTCTGAGGACTGGGACACCATCTATTTACTCTTAGAGCAGTATTTTTCTAAAGTGCTGAGCCCTGGCATAAATCTCCCAGTGAAGTAAGTGAGAGGACTTTCATTCATCTCCAGTCCTCCTTGTTTTCAAAATCCAACTTTTTAATGTACCTTTTATACTGTTGTTTTTTGGTTTTGGTTTTTTTTTAAGACTACACAAATTTTTAGAAATAAAAACAAAAGGATGGGATGACTGGAGTTAATGACTTTTACAAAAATATCTTTACTTAGTATTTTACTATTATGATCATAGCTGCAGGAATGACTTACAGGTAATTGCAGGTAGATGTAAAGGAGTGAAGTCTGTAGGAAAACATGAAGAAAATAATGGCTTAGAAGTGGATCAAAGTCAGAATTGCAAATCCCCATTTTTGGGGATTTTCACTGCTGAGAATAATTATCAAAACCCCAATTTAACAACCAAAGAATTGTTTAGAAGATAATTGAGGCAATAGTGAGCTGCTAAAAGAAAAACACAGTTCAGCGTACGGATCAAAGAACATTTGAAACATGTTCAGAATATCTTTGCTTATTTCTTTTCTAAGTATATTATAAGTAAGTAGTAAAATAACATATGAACATTTGGCAGTGCTTCCCTTACAAATCTATGTACTAATACTGATTTTTGAGGATACAGGACTATGTGTCTCATTGCATGAGGTTAAAAAAGGAGGAGTTTGTCCTGCAATTCTTATTCAGCTCAAGGTTCTCTTGATTTCACTGTGAGTTTCTCTTGTGGTGAAAGTCCAGTTAATCTGTCTTGGAAGGCAAATGCACAGATACTAGCACTTTGAAAAGTTGTTACGTTAAAAAAAGAAATGTGAAAAATGAACAAAAATGGCCACAGTTCTTTAGTATAAGAAAAGAAACTGGCAAGTTGTATATGCTCGTATCTTCAAAGCTGTGTTTACTGAAGGGTGAAAGTTCATATTGCAGTGAGCTGCTGATCTCCTTCCAAACATAGCTGGAGTGTATTGAGAACAGGCCCAACTAGCAAGAACAGATTTTTTTGGTTTTTTATTTTCCAGATTGAAAGAAATGAGTAGGATTTATAATTGCAATTGGCTGGAAGTGCCATGGGGAGATGGAGATTTAGGTATTGTATGATATTTCACAATTTTTTTTAAATTTCGCCTGTTAATACAGTGGATATATAATACAGTGAATATACTTATATAATATAAATATAGAATAAATAATATATGTATAATACAGTGAATATATTTATTCACTTTCTTGGTGTTTACAAAGCAATGTAGGCTGCCCTTCCTGGTAAACTGTACACCAGAGAACTTGGAACCAATGTAGCTTCTAAATATAGTTAGAGATAGTTTGTATTCAGCATTTGTCAGAGACGGCATCAGTAGGGAATTAATGCATTAACAGTTTTGGAATAGACTATGTTCGCTAATACTGCTGTTACAGACAACAATGAATGAAAAAATGTCCCCGTTTATATTCTTGTTAATGCTTTCTAAGTGAGAGACATAGTGAGTTTGTGGATTAGCAGAAGGCAGCAATCTAGACAAAAAATTGATTTTAAGACACCCTTGATGTTTATTTATGATACATATTTATTTTGAACATATTCTTGTCCCGGTGGTATTTAATGATGAATTACTATGTTTCTTGATAAATCAGTTGGAATGTGAAAGTTTTTTTCCAAACTTGGTTTGCACAAAATATTTCTGCAGCATTTTGCTTATAGATTTTCATTTCTAGTAGAGATGATACAAGCATTTTGTATTTAATGGATTTAGAAGAAACAGCTAGCTGCTGGATGTCCCTACATGAAAACAGGGATATAAGGTGGGTCTAGGCGCAAAACAGAGCTCACAATGGGATCTGACAGACATTCTTCTAAGCAATCCAAGAGGGAAGGAGGTGAAGGAAAGAAATGTGGAAAAAATGTTGCTTTCATATCCTACCTGCATTTTTGTTCTGTTTAGAGTTATATACGGCTACAGAAATGTCCAAAGTGTGAGTGTATGTAATGGGCATAAAAACTTCATGACACTTATAATTTTATTAGATTATTTTCTATTTAATAGTTAAGTGTCTTTTTTTTCCTGTTAATTTAGGAATAGGATAAACTGTCAAGAGAGAGAAGTCCTTATCTGTAGAGACAGGGGGGACAAAATTTCAAAAGCAGCCTCTAAATACAGCTTTTAATTATTTTTGAGGAATACTTTGCAGCTGCCAGCAGAAGAACTTAATGGATCTAATTCATTTGAATTAGAACGACTTGAGTGCTGGTTCAGATACTACTACGGAAGAAGAAAAACAATGGTCGAAATTATCATAGTGATTGCACACATCCAACCTACAACAGGCTAAATATATCTGAGCTTATTGGGATGACAGAGAAAATATTGATGTTTTGTCAAAATCAGTTCACTTTAAGATTTCTGAGCTCAGTTTTTGTAGTATAATACCCGTTAAAATCCCAGTCACTTTGTTCACTTTTTTAGAAGTTATTCTGACTAGCAATAAGAATTGCAAAATACTACGTTTAATAAGCCAAAGTAAAAAGTATAGGGAACGATCTGTGTGCATGTACATACATATGCACACACAGATGATCAGAGCTTAGTGCAAATAATTCTGAAAGAGTATTGGAAGCTGGATCTTGACTATGGTCCATCTACTCCCAGAGACGAAAGAGTGCAAGGAGCTTCACAGATACTGGATACTCTGACATAATAGAAAACTCCATGCATTTTTCAAGATCAGGTTTACAAAGCTTTAATCTCCTATATTTTAACTTCTGCGATCAGCTTTATATAGTCTTATGATAATTTAAATACTCAGCTGTGCTTTTGTTTTGCTAAGTTTTTGATCTCAATAGCATCCAGTAGTGCTGAGTTCCACAGTGTAGTTATACGTTCTGTGAGAAGATAGTGTCTTACATCTGAGTAAGTTTTAGTTTTATTCACTAACACCTCTAGGAAAACGGAGGGTTTGTCTCAATTTCTATATTGTGCACTATTTTGTATGTGTTTAACTATGCCCTCATTTCTTTTCAGGTTGAGCAGTCTTAATCTTTTTGGTCATTTTTCATGTGATTTGAGGGGACTGTTTATTGTAACCAAAAGTGTACTTTCTGAAACAGGCTAGTGGACAGTAGGGGTCCAATAGGAAACAGAAACAAGGTCTGTTTCTAGTGAGTAGTTACCTTAGAGCTTAGACTGATGATTGCCAGTGGTTGAGCAGCAACTGGCTTTGCTGCTCAAAAAAAAAGTCCTGTCCATTGGAAGGGACAAAGTCAAACACATTTATGCATTGGAGATTCATCTGCCGTTGTTACCAATTCATCATACTTAGCTAATTCTCTCTACGTTTCTTCAGGGATTTTGGGGGGCTTGATATAACTCACACATGTGATTGTATTAGCATTTTTACAGTACTGGGGATTTTGTTCTTATAGGAATAAATATCAGTAATTGATAATATATTTTGAAGATGGTTCTTCCTTGCCCAGTCTCTGAAAACCTGATTTGCAAAATTTATACAATAAATTGGTATCAGCTATGCCTGCAATGCTGTCTGGCTAGAAGGGACCTGTCAGTGGCCAGTCTTCCAGAGGGAAGAGCAGGTTCTTCATCACGAGCCACAGGATGACTCTGGGACCTGGATTGGGAGTTAAGGGGTGGGTATGTGTGTGAAGGCAGGGTTGTTGTTGGGTTTCTTTTTTTTTCCCCCTTTTTTTGGGGTGATAAATAAATGAAAATAAATGCCAAACCTTTACATTAAGCATATCTAACTGTTTTTAGCCCTAAAAGCCTAATAGAATGATGACTTAGACTTAATATTGTATTTCTACTATAGCAATTCTTTTAGTGTGATTCTCGCTGTATTTCTCTCCTTGCACTTGTGTAGTAGCTGCAGATTAATCTCATCATACATAAGGATTTCCATATTGATTTTCATATACATCAGCTTTTTCAGGACTTTTTCAGGCAGGTTTATGTCTGGTTTAAGTTCAAGTATCAATTTGTTGAAGTCTACAAATTTCTATATGCCAGCTGCAAAAATAAGTTATATTATTTTTTTTAAAAAATGAGCAATGCAAAAATAGAAGTTGGAAATATGGCAATTGATGAATTTATTAAATCAGATTACTGAAATCACTATATCAATGTTTTGTTCTCTGTATCACATAATAATTTATTAGAGAGGTTTATGGTTAATAATAGAGCAGTTTTTATTGTCTAGAAACTGATAATTTGAAATACAGTCTCTAAAGAGAAAAAAATAATTTCATAGGACAGTTGACTTCATTCTGTGCATTATATTTTCTGCTTTGCTTTATGCATTCCAAAATCCTTCTAATTCATATGGTTTACTCAATAAATGTTGTTATTACATAGGTTCTTGGGCAGATCGCTCACCTCTGCATGAGGCAGCCAGTCAAGGACGTCTTCTTTCTCTAAAGACTTTATTGTCACAGGTGAAGGCTGTGTTCTTAAAATTGCTTTCATTTTTAATGTTACTTAATTTCTCAGCATAGCTTATTAATGCAGATTTAGTATGCTTTGCTTTGCTTTTTTCACATGAAGTTTTCAGAGCAATACACATTTAGGAATTTTTTATATGATAAGAGATAAGTTAATATTTTAAATATTTTCTCTGTATGGTTTAAAACTTCCCACAAAAAAAATTTTTACCAAAGCTGTATCTAAATGTATATCAGTCTTCCCCTCTTGCATGGTATAAGTCAATGTAGTTCTGCTGCTTTAAGCTCCCAGGTAAATAGAGCTAGTCGGGAAGATACTTGTTGAGGGGAAGAATCACTGAAAGATTCTGGGTTTTGCATAGTTGTGATTTAAAAAAAAAAAAAATAAATTTGTTAACAGCAAAGGGAGAGACTATAAACTGCTAAATTTTAATTTTACAGTATTGTCATATTAGCTACTACAATACTGAAAAATTATACTGTAGAATACATCTGCTCAAAGCCAATAGATGCAATTATTAGTTCTTAAGAATCAAACAACATCTACTGCAGAAAACTTCAAGGGCTTGATGATTTTATCAATCCAAGAAGTGTTTTCCTTGCTAAAATTCATGGCTTTAGATATTTCAGACCTTAAGTCAAAGAATCATAGACTCACAGGACAGTTTAGACTCAGGGCCTTGTTGAATTTTAAAGATCGTCAAGAGTGGAGATGTACCAACCTCTCTGGACCCCTGTTCCAGGGTTTCAGTGTTCCCACAGTGAAATTTTTTTTCCATATATCTAATTGGAATTCACCATGATCCAACTTGTGTCTGTTGCCTTTTGTTCTACCACTGTACATCTCAACAGTCTGTTTCCATCTTTATACCCTCTATATCCTATTCCTATTCCTGATTTAAAAAAAGAGCTGACAACTTACTTTTATTCTGTTATATACATTGATTGATGAAAGATTCCTTTTATGCTCACTGAAGATTAATTTATTGCAAGTAGAATTTTAAGCCTATTTAGAGTATTGTAAACTATTTGAACAGTAGTGTAAGGAAACAACTCTTAACAGCTTTTGTATGATCTTTATATGTCATTCATGTCTTGTTTAGGGGTACAATGTAGACACTCTAACAATTGACCAAGTAACTCCACTTCATGAAGCCTGCCTGGGAGATCATGTAGGATGTGCAAGAATCCTTCTTGAAGCAGGAGCAAATGTAAGGGTTGTGGGGGTTTTTTTTGTATATGAAGTCCCATGCTAACCTTGGTTTAACGGAGAAGGATATATTCCTTGATTTTTATTTTTTTTTTTTTTTTGGTATTTCTCTCTACTTACCCTATTGATTGTGTTGATCTCATTTAATTACAATAAGCTGCCATTTGAAACCTAGAAAAGGAAAGTGATGAGTCAAAGAAACAGCATTAGAGAGATGTAAGATTAAAAGAAAAAACCCAACCAAACAAACCACGGAATTACATCTGTAAAAGTAGATATTAAACAGAAAAACAGTAACAGGGAAAATGGGAGATGGGCAGACACTGAGACAGAGTAATGAATTGGAGAGAATCTGCTAGCAGTATGTCACCAGCCTTATTTCTTCTCTGAATTTCATTACGTTATTTCTCTTCTAAAATATGGGATGCATCCCTCTCCTTTACTGGTTTCCTCTTGCTTTGAGTGGCTTACAGGAGACTGTTCTTTTAATCTCCAGAATGTCTTTTTTCACACTGCACCTGTATGGTCTTAAGATTCTTTGGTTCGAGTAAAAAAAAGCACTGGCTCTTCCTGGCACAAGCTGTCTATCTGTTATCCCAAAACAAAAAATGGGACTTTACAGGCTGCTTTCACTACAATCTCTGCTGGCATCAGAGTTCAAATGCATAGTTTCCCAAATCTCTCATCTTTGTGATGTAAATATTTATAGTCCTTAAAATTCAGTTTTGAGAACCATGTAGCATATGTCTGTGTTATTACAGAAAAAGATACATAGATGTTTCCAAACCCAATTCCTCTCCACTTCAGCTAGCCCAAGGGTTCTACAGATACAAAACTATAAATACTGTAGACAAAACTGTAAGAACAAATATCATTTTACTATGTGCATTTTTTTAGTACTCTTAATTGTTTTGGTGGGTTTGGGGCGTGCATGGAAGAGGATAGGCCAGAGTCCTGGAAGGAGCCCTCTCCTAATACCTGTGCTCCTTCCTTTAATATTACTAGCCCCCACAAATTTGGCTAGTTTCTCTTCTCATTCTCTTCTCACTGGGACTATTCAGTTAACCAGTGAGGTGGCAAGGTTGGTATTAAAACAGTGAGCCTGTACTGTCTCCATCCTGTGAAATACCACTCCAACCTCGAGATTAAAACCACGGAAGACAATAGCAAATAATTCTCACATGTGATATGGAGTTTGCTTTCTTGACAGAGCTGTGGAGAGAAGGTCCCTGTTATTCCATTACTACACAAAGTGTAGATTTTCTGTATCAATGAAACATGCTAAGTGCAATGACTTTTGAAAATTATTTACTGCCCAGATGTTAATGTGTGCTCTTTAGTATTCCAGGTGTATTTTGGTTTATTCAACATAGTTTAACAAGAATAATAGTAAACTAATATCAACTGAGGGGTGTGGTAAGAGGAAGACAGTAGCACAGGGACTGGTCAGTTAAGCTACGTTATTCTAACCAGTAAAGTTTTTGGTATTTTAATGCGATTTCTAACTATATCCTGTTTAAAAAGTTACCTTTCTTTCAATTCTGTTCTTAAATGGACTTTATATATCCTAGGTAAATGCTACAACAATTGATGGAGTGACACCTTTATTTAATGCATGTTCGAGAGGCAGCGCGGCATGTGCTGAACTCCTGTTAGAATATGGTGCCAAAGCTCAGTGGGAGTCCTGTCTTCCGTCACCAACTCATGAAGCAGCCAGCAGAGGTAAGAAATTACCTGCTGAACAGACATGGAGCAGTTGATTAATGTCTCAATAATAGTGTTAAGAAATGTGTCTGGTTTTGTCTATGAGACAACTTACTGAAGTCGAGCAAACTCTGTCATGCTTTGTACTGACAGGTCACAGCGAATGTCTGGAGGTACTGATATCCTGGGGTATAGATGTCGACCAAGATCTTCCCCATTTAGGAACACCTCTGTACGTAGCATGTGTTTCACAGCAGATCCATTGTATTCGAAAGCTTCTTTATGCAGGTATGTCATGATTTAAATGAAAATATTACTAGTTTGTAAAATAAGCATACTGTACTCACCTTTGATATGAGCTGTGCTCAATCAATGAAACTAGAGCTTGCAGGGCTCTACTTCTAAGTTTATTCTGTGATGCATGTTTTCTTACAGCTTACTATGTCTTTCATTTTTTGTGGCGTAGCAAACATATGAGGGAAAAAGGAAGCAAGACCAGTAAGAATGGATGTTTACAATTTTTAGCACCTACTACAGCTTTGTAGATGTTCATTTTCTGTAGGAAAAACAAAGGTAAAAAAATCAGCTTTGAGAAAGGAATTTTATGTAGTAATCATTGAGTTTTCAACAGAACTTCTTTAGCAATGTAGTCCCACCCTTTTTCATTCTTCAGCGTCTTCTGATTGGTCTTTTTACAAGGCAGAGAGGCTGAATTGCAGAGAGAAGAGGTAAGGTAAAAGGCATTTGATCCTAAATTTCACGTTATTTATTTAATCAACGGGAAAGAGATGTTGGAGGCTCACTCTGTTTCAGCACAAGTCCAGGGATGCAATCAGCATAGCTAAAGGATTATTTGCTGTGTTTCAGGTAATGACATACACGGCTTTTGTGTCTCGCAGTACAATGAATGAAAATGTATATATGAATAATTACAGACTTGCCATCATTGCACCAGAATTGTTTTTCTAGTTAATTGCAGGTTATTTAGAACTTAAGCAAGCAGTTAAACTGTTTCTTGTTAAGTCAGTCTCCTTGTATGATCCTATGTTGTGATTTTTGTTTAAGAACTGCAGAAGTATAATTAGCATAATTAGGGATTCAAATACTACCATACATTAAAAACAGTAAGAGAAGGGCATATTCTACATTCGTTGGTGCCCTGAAGTAGAATAGGGTATGTAAATTGAAAATACAAGTAATACTTATGTCAGTTTGAATTTTTTCATATTTTATCAGTTTATGAGAATGTATTAGAAGTTGAAAAGCAAATAGACAATGAAATAGGCAAGAGGATGATACTGTGGAAGTATTCTCAAATTGTTAATACTGAGAACAGTGAGTTATTCAGACTTCAAATCTAATTGCTAGGCCTGCGATATTGTTATTTTACTCAAATGGGAATTAAAAAGGCAAAAATGGTTGATTCAGGGAGACAAGTTCATACAGAAGCCAATTTTTGGTCTCACAAGATCAGTAAAGCTCTCTTAAGAAGTCTGGGTTTTTCTTCTGCTAGAATAGTCTAGAAAACTGTTGGGGCAAACCCAGTTTTAGGGGGACTAACAGCTTGCCTATAAGGGAAATTCTTCCATACTAGCTGGTTTTGTTTAACTCTTGTACGGATAATTTTTTCTTGAATATGAATGCATTATTGCAAATTAATTTAGTCCATTTTAATTTAAAATAAATTAGAAATTCCTTATTAATACAAAAGTGTAATAATTAGAATTCTGTGGATTGGGAGAATTAATGGTTTGGGGGTTTTTTCCCTATTAGCTTTCTTGACTGTGTACCCCACCTTAATTTTAATTAAGTCCTTTATAGAGAAATCCCTGATAACAGTTGGATGGGATGGGAATCTATTTCAAACCCTTTGCCAGCTTCAACACATGAAAAACTATAAAGTGTCCAAGTTAGATTCCTTCTTGAGTTGGTGTACTTAAAATAATATAAATACTAAACTTCAGTTTAGTGATTCTTTTTAAAGACTTAAATAAGAAAAGTATATTTTTGTAGTGCAAATTTTCTTAAACATGTAGAAAATGTACCTTTTTATAATTAGGGCAACAATGATGCTTACATGACCTAATTTGATTTTTCTTTTCCTTCTTTTTATAAAGTATTTTCCTTTAAAATCTAGTTGTGCTTAGGTAATAAAACCTAGGGTAAGTGTATGGGTTCAAAAAACCCCACTGATATGACTAGCTATAGTGCTATGCAATAAAATTAATACAGTGGCTAAATTCACTGTGGCATTCTAGGACAGTGGGGTCTCTTGTTTGTTTTGTAACATCATCTTTATTCAATGACAGTCTTAATTAATCTCTTCTTACATCTCTTTATGTGTACCTACCCACCAGGTGCCAATGTGCAGAAAGGAAAGCATCTGGAAACTCCACTCCATGCTGCTGCCCAGCATTCTAGTACAGAGATTGTAAACTTACTCCTTGAATTTGGGGCAGACATAAATGCCAAAAATACAGACTTTGAGAGGCCTGTTGATTTAGCTGCTCCAAGCAGCTTAGTGGAGAGACTGCTGCTTCTTCATGAAGGTAAGTTTTACATGTGTGTTTTTGCAACCATAACTTGTATTCTTAAAAAAAAAAAAAATCCCCCCAAAAGACCCCAACAGCCCAAACAACCCATGTTACAGAAGCTAACATTGTGCTTTATGAAATGAATATATTAACATTCCGGTAAATTCCTTTCTAGCTATAAAAATACCCAGTAATATTTAATCTCAGGCCAGAGCCTGTTGACCAAGCAGCATCAGAATTTATACAAACTGAAAAAGTATCATCTTATGTTTATTGGGTGTTTACACGATTAGACATTAAAGCTACTTTTTTATTGGTTGTTACAAACCTTGTTAAAAAGAAACAGAATATTTCAATTTCAGATTAAAAATATATTTAGTTTTGGCCAGCTGTCCCAATGTTTTTAAAAATATATTAAGTGCATATAAAGCACTTTGTTGTGATTGTAGGCAAAAAGTATAATAAGTTTCAGTTTCTACATTTTCTTTACTGAATTACAAGTACCTGAGAAATGGGAGTCAACACTTAAGAGTCCCTTAAAACTCTTAAAGGTCTGTTGCCTTAGAAAGAGAGTATCTCAAAGGGAACTGGATTTGTTCAGACTGACCTATGTACGGCGTAAAAATAAGCCACAAGACAAAGGTGGGAAATAAGCAGAGAAACTATAGCCTTAACTGTGGGCATCTCTTTAGAGGTGAAATGTTTTCCTCCAGACAACATCTCTGTAGTCTGAATGCTATTTAAAAACCTCTCTAAAAACAGTTGGTTATCACAAAATTACCAAGGCTAGTAGGTTTTTTAAAAGTCACAGCAAATATGTCAAAAAAAATGAATTGGCATGGTTTTATTGCTGAGAGAAACACAACAATGTGTTGATTTTGAGGGAGTGGGGGGCACAGAGGGACAAAGGCATTATCATGAGCTAGTAAGACCACTAAATATGGCTCAGGATCTCGGGGTATTTTGCCCGCTTATTCTTGCCACAGTGATGGGTTGGTAGTGCAGGTTGTAGTGCTGCAGCATGTATTTCACCTGTTCTATGAATAAAAAAACCCCCAAAACTGCAGTTTTTAAAGTTGTTGACATCAGATATTTTCTAGGAGCAGGTTTTTAATTTAAAAACACAAATTATTTGCTGACCTGACCTCGCTTTTTTGAGTATTTCCCTGATTATTAATGAGGTTTCAGCAGCCCCAGTCTTTATCTTTGAGGGCAAAAAGGCAATGAAAGAAAAGGAAGGAAGGAAAAGGCCAAATTTGCAAAATGTGAACAATTTTTTTTTTTTAGAAATTCCATTATTGTGCAAGACTTGTAAAACACAGTACTAGCTTTTATAGTTGTATAATTAAACTCCTTTCTTTTTTGTTTGCAGCCACACCATCTTCTCTTTGTCAGCTCTGCCGACTATGTATTCGAAATTACATAGGAAGAGCTAGACTGCATCTTGTCCCACAACTCCAGTTGCCAACAATACTGAAGAATTTCTTACAGTATAGATAACATAGTAATTAACCTTTAGAAACTTGAATAACACGTACTTTTTCTTCTTTCTGTTTATTGTACATTTTATCTAAAGAACTGCTGAGCGGAAAAAAAGCCTTTTGCATATTACTTAAAAAAAAATGTATCTTTCACACGTGGTGTTGGTATATAATAATAATTGGGAGCCATTCAGCAACTGGTACCAAGGTGCTAATAAGGCTGAATTGAATAAGTGTGCTGATACTCTGAGAAATGATTGTGTAGCTTTAGCTTAACACTTACTAAATAGCTTTAGTGCTGTTAATTGTATTTATAATTTTAAAATCTGTTTGACACACATGAATCACAAAGAGTTTCTTCATTATTATTTGTTAAGTTTGTCCATTTGCAGTAATTATTTTATGTGTTTTTAAATTTCTATTGTTTCTGTACCTAAAAATACTTGGTGATAGGTGCACTATATACATGGATAAAAATAAAACAAATAGATGTCAATTTTTTGTCTTTTTCTTTATATAGACAATTCATTAATGACAATGACAAACATCCTTTATTCTTCCTCACTGCCTGTGCTGTGAATTGCAATTATGCTGCTGTAAACATAATCACAAATTCAGGAGGTGGATGCAAGGCTCCAGAAATATATCAGTATCAGGACAGGTATCACTCTGAAAAGGACATTATTTCTCTTGCTGTCTAGTTTATAAACAATTACCCAGCTCCAAAAATCACGTTGCAGAATCCCAGAATGCTCTAGCAGGCATTTCTGTGATCAGGTTAATTTTATTGTTCAACTCTCTAGCCAGAGAAGGAATGCTGACACCCGCAAGAGACGTTAGAAAACCCAAAGGTTTCTGCCTCGCTCATGCCTCTGCACGGTGACAATTGCCAGTCATGTCAAAAAAGGTGATTTGACTACTTCATCGAAATACAGCACTACTCCTTTTCTCAGTATTTTCATTTGGTCTTCCTTTGAGAACAGATTACTTCCTCGGTGACTGATAACTCAATTCCTGCAAACCAAAGCATGAGACACTTGAAAATTTACCACGTGCCCTTGGTGATTCACCCTCTTCCATTCCTTTTCAGTGAGTTCTTTCAGTATTTATGTTCCTGCTGGAAAGATGCTAAGTGAGGAACTAACTATAGAGGAAGTTTTCACAAAGAAGAATGCTTACTTAGTTGCTAAATTAGATCCACCTAATAAAATGCAGCTCTCTGACACCTGCCCTTGTTAAAAGTAATCTTAATTTGCTTCTGTTCCCTGCAGAAATTCTAGTGAGGTCCTCTTCTGGAGTCCCTATAAAGGAAAGTCAGATGCAAGTAAGAGGAACTGCTCAGGAGTCCATAATGTACATACTCTGTAATGGAGCAAGTTGGGTGGTTTTGGCTTTCATCAAGAAACTAGTAATTTGGGGCTTTATGTACAATACCACTACTGTGTATTACTTCAAGAAACAAGGAAGTGCCAAGCCAACCATGGCTGTTGAACTTTTCTAAGTAGAATGAGATCATTTAGACCCTCACCTTCAGGTATGCACAGCGCTTTTCAAGTTTGACTCGGGAAAAGTGTAATAAAAAAAAGCTCTCTGATGTTCTTTATAGTAAGATTAGTTTTCAGCAAACATGGCTATTCTGCAAAACACCTGTTCAAAACAAAACTGTTAGATGATGTTAGAAGTTTTGCTGAAAGTCACATCAGAGTCCAAAGCATCTCATCGTAAATAGGTGTGTTCATGCTCTCGTGGCATTTGCAATGTCTATTCCTACTGTTCCCACTGATCCTTGCCGTCATCCGAAGAGCAAATGGCCATCTTAAGAGTTTACAGGTATTCGGTACTACTTTCTCTTTAATGCTGTAGAATGGTAGACTAGCCAGAAAAGTAATCTAGAACTAGCTTACAGTTAATATTACGACTTCAACCTCAGGCAATATGCAGCTCTCAGGCAATATGCAGCTCTCACCATAAGCTTTAATCTTTTGCTACCAGATAATTATATGAAAATAGAGACACTTCAGCAAGCTGAGCCAAGTTGGATGGGCATCACTTGTGTTACTATGTAACAGGAACAAACAACATAGGGAATGGATGTTGTTGCCCTGACAGGACTATGTACTGGCAGATCAGACCGCGCTAATGCCACATACCAAAAATACATAGTAATGAAATACCTGACATTAGTGTTTGGTAAAATTCTTTCCAAAAAATGATCCCTTGTTTACCCAGAAATGAAACAGGCTTGTTACTGTTCTCATTATGTGGGGCCTCTGTTACAAAGGGGCTCCGATGAATTGAATTCTTAGTATGACATAAATGTTAAGTAATGTATTAAAATATTAGGAACCAGGATCTGAAACAAACACTGAACCATGTCAGAGCACTGTTAAAGACTATTACATCACACCCAAGTTTAGAAGGAGCCTTCTTTACTGGCTGAAGTATCTCCTATTATATGAATCGTTATACCAAAAAAAAAAAAGTATCATAAGACGTTTTCAGGAAAAAAAAAAAAAAAGTAGTGTAATATCTCAATTCTGCAAATAAATCCAACTATGAAATCCTGCAGGCTTGCTGAAAAAGCACTTAAGGGAGACACAAACGGTACCGCACTGGCGTCTGAGACGACATACGGAAGACAAGATTTTCCGTGCGTTTACCGACGGGCGCACCCGGCCCGCAGGGCTGCTCCCGCCGCGCCGCGGGGAGGGCGGGCAGCTCCGCCCGCCCCGAGGGGCCGCTCGGCAGCGCCCGCAGCCCTGCCCGCAGCTCTGCCCGCGGAGCGGAGCCATCGCCAGCCCCGCCTCGCGACGGCCGTTGCCGGGAGGTGGCGGGGGGGCTGTCGGCGGCGAGCGTGGCCCTGCGCTGCCACGGCTTCCCCGCAGCCGGGGCTGCCCCGCACCGAGCTCCGCTGGCTGCAGAGCCTCGGCCTCTCCCTCTGCCCCCGGCGCTACCGCAGCTGCGCCGCGCCGGGCCGCGGGGCGGGAGCGGGAGGCGGTGCCAGCGCCAGCCCCGCCTTGTGCTGTGTCGGCGGGGACTTCTCCAGCGAGTAGCTGGTGGCGGAGATCCTGTCGCGCTACTACCCCGCGGACATCCAGAGCCGCGCCTGCGGGAAGGGGAGCTCGCTGCCCGCCGAGCTCGGCAACTGGTCCCGGCTGCGGCTGGCGAGGGCCCAGCGGCGGCAGCGGCGGCGGGGCTGCCCGGGCGGGCTGCGCGCGGGGCGGCCGTTAGGGCGGCCGTTAGGGCGGCCGTTGGGCGGGGGGCGGTGCTGGCCGGACTGCTGTCACGCTGGGTTCCCACTCCACAGGAGTGAGGTGTATAAAACGTAAGCAGCCAGGCTAAGCAGCTGCTTTCGGCAATATTTTTGTATTTGTACAAATGAGGTCTTCTTTGTACTGCGAGCCTCTCCGGGTGAATTAAGGGAGTTTTTGCGGCAACAAGAAATCTCAGTTTGGATAACAAAACTGTACAGGCATCTTCTTCACACCGGCTCATGCCCGGCAATTTTTTCCTGTTGCATAAAGTTTTTTGTGAAACAGAAGCTGAACCTTGCCCCGGGGCTGGTGGAGGGAGCAATTCACTGTAAGCTGGGAGCAGCAGAGGCACCGGTGCAGGACATCTATGTGATGCTGATTAGTAGAGGGTGCGCTGGTGATGCCTACAGGTGGTTTCAGCGCTGTTCATCACTAGCACTGACCTATTACTCAATATCTTTCATATCCCGATTTGGCAAGAAATAGCACAGTCATAAATGGAAAATGTGTTTTAAAGTGAAATTTGACTCCGGAAGATGAGTTTGAGAAGCTTTAACTTCACTCGCCTGGATATCGACTGCTGCTGGATTCCTTTCAGCTTGACCAAATAGCTTTGGTCAAGCTATTTAATATGATTGTATATTGGCTTCCCTGTTTGAAAAATGAAAATTATTATATATTATAGAACTGTAAAAACTAAATAATGACTACTGAATGATTTTTTTTAATGTAATCAATTCCTGAATGCTTCTTTTTTTTCTTCAGAATTAAAAAAACTTCAAGACAGGGAGGCTGATTTTACTGACTACTATTATCAGGCATAGTTACCCGTGGTCACCAGGTGACTGACATCTTCAAAGGCTGTCAAGAGTAACATCAGGCTAACAGAAACGGTGATGGAGCCCAGTATTGACATAAATAGACAGAAGGTTAATGCCATCGTTAATATGCACATGAGAGTGAGAATGCAAGAGAGGGAAGAGGATGCACGTGAGTGTTTTTGTTGTTGGTTCTTATTTTCTTAAAAAGCAGAAGAGCAGGACCAGAGCCTGGGACAGTCACAATTTACCACAGCTACAGCGCTAAGTGTCAGAATGACAACTGAAGGCAGCGAGCAGCAGGCCTCCTTCCATTGGCTTGGGCTGGCTTGCCTAAATGTGGTTGGGGAGCACCATTAGAACCATACAGTGATGGCATGAATTGGGTCATGTGTACAGTCTTCTGAATTTTTCCCAGTGTTTCATGATCTTTGATAACTGCTGTGTGGCTATATTCAACATTCCTTGGGTAGTGTATCAGTGTTATGCTAGTGGAGTAAAATTTAATAACTAGCACTTCCACCATTAACATGTTATTGGTAAATACTCCACTCTGCTACTCCTTTTTACTGAAAGAAGCTGCTGAGTTCCTTTAGCTCTTCTTGGCTGAATCATTATACCTATAGTAGAGATATTATAACTTGTCACTGTTATTCTTTGAAGAAATAAATGGCTCTGGGTACAAGGCTGAGACGATTGGGTTTGTTCAGCCTTGCAAAGAGCAGGTGAAGTGATAAAGCAGTAGCTAATTATTTCCTTCTTCTGCTAATTATTAGGTTAATTTACCATATGTGGATAATGAGCGTTAGGAATTGGATCAGTGATAGTATCAAATGGTCTTCAAGAGTAAAAGGGTATTTTTAAATCAATCCATTGGAGTTATGTTCATTTTAATGTTGTTTATTATTCCTCTCTTCTGTAAGACACACTATATGACCTTTTAAAAAAAAAATACTCCTGTATCAATCCAATCTTGCAGATGTTTGTATATGTATTGGTCTTACTGTAATCAGTTCAGATACTTGGAGGTCTAAAGAGATCGTTAGCCTGTCTAGTTTGACCTCCTCTGTCTTCCAGGCCACTGCATTTCACTTGAATTTTCTTACATTCAACTTCCTAACCAGTGTGTTAACTAAAGCGAGTCTTTTTATTTTTGGAAGACAGCCTGTCTCAATTAAAAGACATGACGGCCGTATCAATGATGTTTCCCAAATGAGATTGAGTTCTCTGGTTTGCTTCATTTTGGAGCCCTGTTCTGCACTCCTGAGAGTTCTCAGTGTCCTTCTCCAAATACTGGAACCTAACATTCCCATATAAGTCTCTTCTATGCACCAGGCCAAGGTAAAAAAATCTCCTCTTCTATTTTTTAATGGTGTAACATGTGTTGCATGTACTGGGACTGTACAAGTTCTTCCAGCTTCTTGGTATCAGTGGTAGTTGCAGGAACAAATGAAGCATAAGCAAACAGAATTTAGACATTAAACTTCAGGTCAGTCATTTAGCTGCGTCTTTAAAATTTCTGAAGAGAATGAAGTATACTGATTGCCAGACATCAAATGAAAAATTTGTTCTGGATCATCAGAAGTATGTATATGATCACAGTTTGTCCGTGTGTGTTTTTTTTTCTTTCTTTCAATATTGGACCTACTTTGCCAATTAAGATGTTTAACTAGACTGATTTAATGATTTTACTCTTCAAATAATTAAAGTTGTTTAAATTCAGCATGTGTGGTTTCAAGACATACTGGGTAATCTCTCAACATTCTATTTCATGCTTATTTATAATGATACAATGATTTCATGCATGTTATGCCTCCAAAAGCCATCTCATTTTAGTTTTTTTCAACATGTGCAAAACATTTGGTTTAAAAAGAAGATACAGTGCACTTTTACCATACAACCTGTTTAATGTTTCCCCTTCTCTTTAGAGGATTTGTTTCCTTTTCTTTTTGGTGTAGTGTTCATTTTATACAGCTGCCAAGATCACCTGGATGTGTAAATCAAGTGTGGGGGGGAGGGTAGTAACTGCAAATAAACTAGAAAACTGAATAACTAACTGATCAGCTGGTTAACATACTGCTGAAATGAACAGCTTGTGATTTTTGCTTTAAAGGGTGGTTAACATTAAACCAAGTTTGGGACAACGTGCAGTTCACCATCTTTGTTGCTCCACATCCTCTGAGAACGTAGCTCATAGCCCAAAGGTAAAACTGTTTGCCACATCACGTAGGTTTGTTTCTCACATCTTCATTTTAATCTTTTCAGATTGTAATGTGTGGTTTTGGTTTGCTTTTGCTGTAAAGGCAACAAAGAGATTTTGTGTTTAAAATTTGAAGACAACAGATACAATTTCTTAGAAAATAGGAAGTTTGGAAGAGGTTGCCAGTATTTTTTATTTTTAACATAAAATTGCTTTGAGCTTTTCCCTGGCATAGCAACTGTAGAAATTATTCTAATATTCAGAAGTGCTTCTATTACATTCCTCAGATATTTGATTTATTATGGATACTTTCACCATACTGAAATCAGTTTTCCTCCCTCCAATTATGTAATGAAGATCTTCATTTTGTTGATGAATGTGTGATTGGGCAGGTGCTCCAGTCCTTACTTAAGCAGTAACTCCCACAGCATTGACAGACAACTTGGCTGCATAGAGAACTGTAGGATATGGTGCAGGAAAAGTGGGACATGAATAGTCACCTCTGTAGCCAGACTGAGTCCTGTTCCTAGGCATGCTGCTGAACCACACGATGGCCTTACCCACATAGATGCCAATGTGTTTGGCTGGTATGGACACTGGTGGCAATAGTCCCAGACTGATCAGTCAGATCAATTTTCAGGTTCTTTGTATATATTTTTCCCTTTTCCCACCAACAATAGCCTACATTGGGAGCGTTGATCTGCTCGAGGGTAGGAAGGCTCTCCAGAGGGATCTGGACAGGCTGCATCGATGGGCCGAGGCCAGCTGAATGAGGTTCAACAAGGCCAAGTGCACGGTCCTGCACGTGGGTCACAACAACCCCATGCAATGCTACAGGCTGGGGGAAAAGTGACTGGAAAGCTGCCCCACAGAAAAGGACCTGGGGGTGTTGATTGGCAGCTGGCTGAAGATGAGCCAGCAGTGTGCCCAGGTGGCCAAGAAGGCCAACAGCATCCTGGCCTGTATCAGAAACAGTGTGGCCAGCAGGAGCAGGGAGGTGATCGTGCCCCTGTACTCGGCACTGGTGAGGCCGCACCTCGAATCCTGTGTTCAGTTTTGGGCCCCTCACTACAAGAAGGACATTGAGGTGCTGGAGCGTGTCCAGAGAAGGGCAACGAAGCTGGTGAGGGGTCTGGAGCACAAGCCTTACGAGGAGTGGCTGAGGGAACTGGGATTGTTCAGTTTGTAGAAGAGGAGGCTGAGGGGAGACCTCATCGCTCTCTACAATTACCTGAAAGGGGGTTGTGGTGAGGTGGGTGTTGGTCTCTTCTCCCAGGTGACGAGTGACAGGACAAGAGGAAATGGCCTCAAGTTGCGCCAGGGGAGGTTCAGGCTGGATATTAGGAAAAAATTCTTTACTGAGTGAGTGGTGAAACACTGGAACAGGCTGCCCAGGGAAGTGGTGGAGTCACCATCCCTGGAGGTGTTCAAGGAACGTGTGGACAAGGCATTGTGGGACATGTTTTAATGGGCATGGTGGTGTTAGTTGACGGTTGGACTTGATGATCTTGCAGGTCTTTTCCAACCTTAGTGATTCTGTGAAATAACCATACCCTCAGAAGATGGTAGTGTTTTGGCTTGATGCATCTATAAGGCTAAAATGTTGCCCACATGGGGGAAGATGAGGCCTTCTTTCACTGTTTAACTATAAAATTGTACACTAAATTTAAAGTAAAAAGTGACAATGCTGTTTTAATCACCCTTAAATTATGGAGTTTTAATACTCTGAATCTTCACAGCCACTCTTTCTTTTAATATAGCTTTCCAAATTATTTTTCCCCTCACTTGCATCTAGATTCCTCAGAAACAAGAGGCAAAACAGGTGTTCATTTTAAAGAAAACCAGGTGAAGCAAGCTGACCCCTCCTGTTACAATGGATGCTTCGTACCTCCCAGCAGACCACTGAAAGGATTACCTAGAGAGTGGAACTTTGAAACAGAAACCCCATTCTGATTACAGTAGGGTTGACTGCATAATCAACAAAAAGAAATTTAAGTTCCCTGTGTGTTAGGGAACAATTCTCTGTTAAGCAAATAAATTAAAAACCGATTTGAAATAATCATATTCTAAAAATACAGCTTTTATTATTATTTCTTAATTTCTTCAATACTGTAATTTCCTTGGGTTTATAACATTGCCTAGCTACCTTTTCAGCATCATTTTTTCCTAGAGTTTGTTTACTATTTTATAAGTGAATTCTTCTGACACAGATGTTAGTGATACAACATTAGAAGCCACAAAGTGTAATTGTTGCATGTGAAATTTTCACTAAAACTGAAAGTGTACTTCATGTCTTCACACCTTGACCTATTGTGCAAATGCATACTGGTCTTCACAACTGCTTTTCTAAACATATTTCCCACCCCATGTTTTTAGTAATTCTTGTCTAGAGCAAAGATGACCCTGGATTTCATTTCCTTCCTACATAAACATATAAGCTTCAAGTTTAAAAACCAAAAAACAACAAACCAATGTCTGTTCTGAAAAAGGTATCTAGACTGGTATTTTAGTTTTGTTTTCTGTGTAAAGAATGAAGGGAGTTTCTTGCGTTAGTGTCATCTTAAATTGTAATTCTGGATTTAAATGATTTTACCCAATGAAAAAAATGAACAACATGGATTTAAAAGTGTCATATCTCATTTTACAGGCAGTCTTTGCAATAGGAAGAGTTTATAGCATGATAGATTTTTTTGGATTGTTTTGGAACCCACCTAGGAAAGTCTCACATGACTGCAGCCTGTGAAGCTTACAAACATGTCAGTAATGTTGGTCAGATTCTTTCAATAGAACAATGAATTTGGTTTTGTAGGGATAAAGTGATGTTAAACTTAACTGAGATTTAATAGTAATTGGAAAGCACTAGCTGTACAGCTTGATAAATTTCTTTATTCAAATAAGAGATACGACTTTTACAGAAGAGTCAAACAATCATTTGAAGACAAAGGATTCTTTAATATTAAGGGGAAATATCTGTATTTGAGTAGCTGTGCCAGACAATGAAGTCACACATTGGCAAACAATCTGAAATTACTTTTGAAAATGATGAACCTACAGTGTGACAGTTGCAACCACAGTTGTAGCAGTAGACACAATTACCTTCTCTGCTGTTCCCCTCACTCACCACATGGGGTACAACCACCTTAAAGAAAAATGCAACCTCATTTTATTCACAATGGCTGTTACCTGATGGATTCCCAATATAAAAAGCACCCTTTGACTTAATTTTTGTATTTCAGCAATGAAAGCGTTCTTAACCCTCACTCTCCAATTTAAAGAGACAGTAGATTTGTCTAGGATTCCATGTTAAGGCACAATTTATGCACAACAAATTGATGCAGTTATATTACATATTGTAAGAAATTTAAACTGTGAAACATCGGTAAAAATCCTTAGAACACAGCAAAAGATTTTAAATATAGTATAGTGGCAGCTGAGTCAATCATTGGTCATGGGGCTGCAGTTCAGTTCTTACCTTTGCTCTCCAATTCTGTATTAACAACTTTTACATACAAGGTTGTACAATTTATGTGCTAAAACATAGCTAGTCTTTCATTTGACAGAAGCAATCCATCAGATACTGACTGCTGGAAAATTCTTTCAAAAACTATGAATTTTTATTTCCGAAATCCAATTCTCATTCCAAGCTCCACAGGGTTAAACAAAGGAAAACATTTTCCAAACAACACATGCAAAAAGGAAAACATTCTGTTCCAGCATCCAAGAATGTACAAAAATGTTTTTGTATGGGTTACAAAACAGCTAAGCTTTTTTCCCCCCCAATATATTCTTATACCAGAAACCCTTGTAATAACACTCTAGAATATTGAAAAGTTAAAATTTCATTCTGTCAAAGAGAAAAAAACCCCACAAAACCAAAACAAAAACCAAGAATTTTTTATTTCTGATCTCCATCCCACCTTTCCAGCATGGTGGCATTGTTATTTCTAGTTAAATGAGGGCATTGCTTACCTATATATTGAGGATTTTGTTAGATAGGGTCTGCTAAAAGAGACCTTGTGTTATTTCCAGTTCTACTACAGTTTCTCTTGAAATAGTTCTGCCAATTTTTAATTGCAGCTTCTTTACATTTTACGCAACTATCAGAATTTTAAAATTTATTCTAAAGCAGCAGCAAAAAACATAACAGATAAAGTAGATTTTTGCTTGTGTGCCATCAATTAAGCTAATAAAGAATATTGTAACCAAGGCATCTTTTTCTACAGGTAATTCTGATTATAAGAATTATTAATAAGAATAATTATTAATATGGATAGGTATAAGTTTGCTTTATGATTAAATTTCATACTAGACACAGCTTTAAAATTTAAATATTTTCAGTATTCTTTTGCCATCATTTTCTTTCCATTTGAGCACAGCTTTAGTAAATAAAAATATATGCACAAGTATTTACTTCTGGTCTGTCATACTAATATGTATATTTATAACTAATACAAAATGTAAAAAGAAAACAAGTATTTTAAATGTACATAACATATTTAAATAATTTCAATACATTTGCTATTTGTTCCTTACAAACCCTTTGTTTAAAAAAAAAAATTTTATAAATATATTTTAGCTTCCAGTGAAAGTATAAGGGGGACAGTTGCCAAAGATGAACTTATTAGAAAATAGAATTTTATAATCTAGATATTCAAACCTCTCTAAACAAAACATTAGTAAACATCTTTGTACTGCTATTAAAGCGCAATAACTAATGGATGAAAAAAATTATCTAAGCACTTTTTAAATTTTTCTTTTGGTATAGTCCTGTGTGTAAAAATTAGTTAAAATTGAAAAGGGGGACACAATGTGTGAAACAGCCGAAGGATTTCAGTCATTCTAAAAACACATGGCAGTGGCTATCAATAAAGTAGTTCTATTATTATGTATTTGAAAGTATGTTTATGGATTTCACAGTTTGTTATCAATATTTTGATAATGTGCAGATAGTTCCTTACTTCCTTTACAAGGCATCTGTTTACAGAGTTGACTGAAATATGTGTGTATTGTCTGACAACACTATTCCTATTTATAAAAAGACATGGCTGTCTATGAAGTTAGGACTTTTCTTTTTTTCTTTGGATTCTCAAATAACTTTTTCTTTGGATTATCAACAAACGTTTGTATAGAAAACATTTTCTTGTTCTCATTTTACAATTTTCTAAGTCCACGTAATTGCCCTTCAGGAGGAGTCAACTGCCATCTTTCTATCCTTTGACAATCAAGGTTAAATCAGTATTAACCCCAAGGGTGTTGTTTTAAGCACTACAAAGTATAGAGGAGAAGACCTCATCAAAATGGGTTAAGTCGTATTCCTGTTCCTAGTGGTGAAAAAGGATTCACTTTGGCCCACATCAAAGCATCATTCAGTGAAATAGCAGATTTTCCATCCTCAAGGAAGAACACTGGACCCTGTACAGTAAAAATGTTTGGGGAGGGAAAGAAAAAGAAAGTACACATGTATTGTGTAAAGGCTACCACAACAGAAAGCACATTTTGTTTTATCTACGAAGGACATAAAAACATGATTTACAACTACCATCTACCTTTGTGCAAAAATTGTACCCCACCAACTTAAAGCTTTGGTAATTAGACATTATAAATTGAGTGAACTTGTTACGTTCCAAAATCTGGAGATCCAACATTTCATAATCCTTAAATTTTTAGTTTGATTTTTAATAATCGTGGTATTTTATATATGTTTGTCAATTATTCCAGAGTTAAATTTAGCCTGAATTACAGTCTGAGGTAATAAGGTTTTTTACTTCAGAATACTGTACATATTTCATTGTGTCTGTCATTATCGGTGCTGATCTGTGTGTTTTGCCATCTATGAAAAGAATAATATAATGCCTCCATGAATTGTTTGAAAACATGGAGTCTACATGCAGTCTACAGAATAATTTTGAATGTTCACTATGAAAAGCATGGACAAAATACTAATTTATCTGATGGAACAAGAGGTATTTGCTAATTTCTTCATTTGACAAAATATGATCTCAAAGCTGCAATTCATTTTACGTGCCTCCTTAAAGAGTCATGCTCTCTGAACTTGCTACTTACAACTTGTAAACCCAAGCAATTAGGCTACGATACCTTAGTATTAACTAAGTGATTTGTGAGCTGTTCTGCATGCCTAAAGCAACGACTCCTAATATTCACTAATAAGGAAATAAGGATATTGTAGATGACAAGCTGGTGACACCATATTTGCTATTCTTGTTGAATGGATTATAACAACGGCAGCTTTACGTGGCTGTTAGCAAATATTGAGAGTAGAGCCATGCTCAGAGACCATGGGTCTAATGTGGAAGTGTTGGCAGCAAGTTTTTTTTAGACTTGATAGTATGCAGTTGTGAAATTTTGTTTACCTCAAAAACTCTGCTACCATTTTGTAATCTCCAATTTCTGATGCAAAACTTAATCCCTGAACAACCCTGTTACTCTTTGGGCTGGCATCTTGCACTGGACAGAGGAAACAGACTCAGCCTTGTATAAGAGGGTAAATTCACACTGAGGCACTGGCTGGAGACAGGAGCCTGAGAGTAGTATTTTCAGGCTCTGTCAGTTTTCCCTTTATGGAAATAAGAACATATACCAAAAAGGTGTTGTAAGGACTAGAATGTTTTGATCATAAAGCTCTATGTGAGTGATAAAGACATATATTTGAATACTTAGTCTTCTAATATCTGGCTTTAATTAATCATGAATTACAAGTTTTATAGCATGCATTTCCATAACGGTAAGTACTAACAATAGAATAATGTTAGTATGTGGTTGAAGATAAATAATTTCCTGGTTTTTATTCAAGCTGTGGTGAGGTAGTAGGCATGCACTTTAGACAGAACATTTGTCAAAGGAAATCCGTCTTTCCCATGGAAATTAAAACGTTTCGGATTGGGGAAAATGGGCAATTATTTGATTGGACAATTCTTCTTTATATAGCCTTTCCTATACAGAAGATGTCAGCACTTGTCCTCTAACTTCTGCTACTGTGACAACAGGGAAAGCATTTTTTCCTCCCAAATGATGGGAGGGATCACAACTAGTCAATGCTATCACGGAGAAAGAACACCTCAGCTCTCTGAAACCGTACCTGTATTCTTAGCCCTGTCAAACAAGAGATGTGAACATCTGAATGACTAGGAAGATTTGATCCAGTGACATAATCTGGCCCAACCATTCCTTTCAGAGGCTCCTCTTGTATTCGTGATACAAGTATTGAATACACTGTTCTCTGCGATTCAGATGGCGGGGTGCCTGGCAATTCATCGGCAGACCTATGAACAAAAGACACTTGTTTTTCAACTATACATCTTAATTTGTGTTAGAAATTAAAAGCCACAAAATACTCATTTTTTACATTCATATTCAGATTTTGCAAAGGAAATAAATACTGTATTTACAACTAAACATTTAAATACTAATAGTCTCATTCATGGTAATTTTCTATTTTTCCACGTACTTGTTTAATTGAGTACAAGCTCTCCATGCATCTAGCTCCTCAGAAAGCTGTTCAATTTTCAAAGGTACAGATACTTCCCGTCTTTTTAAAAGCTGACTGAAAAGGAATGCAAATAATTAAAGTCCAAATTAATTCTAACAATAAATATTTTCTTAAAAGAAAAAAAAGATAGACAGTAGTAATATAAAACTATTTTTGATTGGATATGGAAATAGCTTTATATGGAAATAAATTGATCCTTCATGATAATCATGATACTAAACCTCAGAAATATTAAATTACTAGATGTAAAAGTATACCTTTTCATTTAAGTTTGATTTTAATTATCCCTATTCACACCTTCTTATTTAAGCTTGTCTTTAATTAGTACTTTTTTTTTTCTTTTTATTTTAAGGCTATATGTGTTATTTCTTAATAATGAGAACTTTACTAAAATTAAGGGCCCATTTTGTCTATATATAGTAGATATCATAAAAATACAGTTAGAGTAACATGGTACAATACATGCTCTGAGACAGCCTTGTTTTACCTGATTACTTCTGGAAAACAGTTTCAAAACCCTTGCATTTATTATTTATCAAAATATAATACAAGGGACAGTTATTACCTGACCTAATTCAGCAAACTTCCCTTTGTGTTGGGATGCCTTAAAAATGTCCAGCTTAAGCATTTAACTGTCCAGTTTAAGATGGGCTGGAATCTAAAAAATAAAATCTATGAATCCTGAAAATATTGGGCAATCTGAGAAAAAAATTTAGAACAGTATTGTTCTGTGGTTCTTTAAATCCCAGGAAAACTCAAAGCTTGACAGCCAAAGTATCACAAACTGAGTTGGCTTGTTACTAGTCTATTAATTTCCGTATCAGAATATCCTTTCTGTAAAAGCTTATATTTCATCTTGTTGTTTTCCATACACAAGCCTGGTGGCTCCGAAAAAACCCCACCAAACCAAAAACAAAACCCAAACCCAGTCCTTTTCCCTTTTCCCTATCCTCTCACCTAGTTTCAGATATGAGGATGGGTAAGAGGGAAGGAATGCTGCTGAGACATCTAATGGAGAGGAGTCAAGGAAAAGGGGCAAACACACAGATCTAAGACAAGTTGAATTTATGTTCTTTGATTATCCTTGGTAGACAATTCTGACAAAATATCAGGTGGTGTAGAAAAGTTCACAATTCTAGTAAGGTGTGGAAGGAGTGGACAACATATATGCAATATTTATTCTTGATAAAGAGATAAATGAGCTGAAATTGATAGCAAAGCTACAGTGGTCAGTTAGAGCAGCTAGTACAATGCCAATGCAGCTTGCACTATGAAATCAGTGACATCTTGGAGCTGGCCTTGCTACCCAGCAAGTCAGGTAACAAAACCAAAAGCATTTGACAGTCCCAAATGGTGAAGCAGAAACGGAAATTAGTCAGCTGATAGTACTACTGTTACCAAACCAGACAGGAAGACTAAACAATCACGGTTATACTCTGAGGAAAGACTACTAGAGTACTGTATGTAAGCCTATTTTATTTACCAGGTAAGATCTTATTGATCTTAAAGATCTTACTGATCTTAATCTTTCTCCTTTCAAGTCCAAGCTGGTCAGTTCAAGTCCAAGTGGGACAAATGGGATCAGATCAAGTCAAGTATACCAAGTGAAATCAAGCAGGTCAGCTCGAGTAGGATCAAGTAGGTTGGGCCAAGCTGGACTGGGCTGGGTCAAGCCCAGTCTGGTCAAGTCAAGTGGGCTGGGTCAAGTCAACCCCAGTCAAGCCAAGTCCAGTCACGTCACGTAGGCCAAGTTGGGTCACATGAAGTGAGTGAGGTCAATTCAATTGGGTCAGGCTGAGCTGATTCAAGTCAGTCAAGTGGGCCTAGTCAGGTCAGGTCAAGTCAGGTGACTGGTTAGGGTTGAGCTGGGCCAGGACCAGGCCAGGTCAGATCAAGTGGGCCAGGTCAAGTGTATTAATGCCCGGGAATATTAGCTCACTGAGTAACAGAAGGTCAAGCCAGGTTTCTTGGTGGGAATCAAGCTAGTGCCTAGTTATGAACTGTAAATTCAAAGCTTGTCCTTCTTGCTACTGAGCAAGTCTTGGCAAATGGTCTACGCAGATACAAAATTAGAACTGTTACTGTCAACATATAATCATGCATGGAGGTAACGCTGAATACTCATCTACTTCTAAAAATTGTTTTTCTTACAGAACTGAGTTTGACTGAAATCCTGAATTCACAACTTGTTGCATTACCTCAGAAACTTCTACATGTGTAATGCATAAAGAAAGTAAAGAAGGTTCTATATGCAGGCATGGGTATACCCTCATAACTTCATAACAGAACTGGGAACTCAGATTGATTTTTTTTTTTTGGTGGGGGGAGGGGGAAGTGGGGACAATGTATGGCATACATCATAATAGGGACTGAAATTTCTCAGTGTTACTGAAAACATAGTATTACCTTGTATACTCATAAAGTGCAGGTACAATGCTGTTGTACTGTCTTCTGATAGCAAGTAAAGCACCAATGTAACCACACAAAATCAGCAACTCATTCCGAAATCTGTAAAGGGACAAGTACTAATTATTAACAATAACAAGCATTTGCAAAAACATTAAACAAATTTATATTCAAATTATAATTTTAAAACCTAATTTATCTATCCATCTTTTGTGGAGAATATATGTTTTCTGATTATGCTTACTTTCTGTGTGATGTAATTGTTGAAACAGACTCCATCTGCTTTATATTAAATTTTAAATAGCATGTACAACACAGTTATTAAGCACAACCATGTAAAGTTACAAAACCAATTTCACTCAGACCTTTTAATGTGATAAAACTCTAAATGTAAATAAAATTGCCCCACATATTAGTGTGGACTTTGGTTTCACCAAGTTTCCCCACAGGCCACAGATAAGAATGAACCTCTTTGCTCCTTTTAGTTCTTCACATGTACACCCGTGCAGGCACCCAGGCCTAGTTTCAACCACCTGTCATAAAGGTGAACCACAGCTATCCAACTATTTTAGAGTTAATTCTGAGAGTGACAACTCAAATTTCCTTAACACTTTGACATAAAAACCCATATTATATGCAGTACTACTGCTCTTTTTCTTCAGGAAACTGAAACCAAAGCTGATCAAAGTGAGAGTCTTCAAATAAGACCAACATTGATTTACCCATTGTAAATGCCCCAAAGAGAAAGAAGCAGTAAAATATCTTTTTTCTGCTTGCTAAACCTTGAAAATTTAGGAAAATTCCACATTCTAGTCTCCATATTGGGAACTAGCCTGCTTGTTGCAGTTTTTTTGTACCCCTTTTCTGGTAAACATAAAATGATACTACCAGTGTGCACCTGTATTTTTTAAATTCCTAAAGTTTCCTTTAATGAAGCTTCCACTTTTATAAGTAAGGAAAATATACTCACTCACTACATTTATGCAACACTAGTCGTTCAGTGCGTATGTAACTTAGAAGATCAAGATACGGACAGACTGAATCTAAAGTCCAATCTGAGCCACAAAGTTGTTCTGTTGAGAAATGGAAATAAAAATATCTCAAGAGGCAAGATATACAAATGACTTACAGTTTAAAAAGTTTCTTCGTTCAGGTACCTACCTTTCACATACTGAATGCCAATAGGGAGAGCCTTTTCAGGTTCTGTGCTTAACAGGTAGTACTTTATAGTTTCTAATATATCCCCATCTGCCTGAATTGTCTCTGCCAATTGCATACATTCTTCTACGTCAGGAAGATTACACTGGAAAACAAAAGATTTTGCGAAAGAATTCTTGTACTATTCAAACAATTCTCTAAGATGCAGAGAAATACTGAAGTTTGCACGTAACAGTAAGATCAAACTCTCTCTGAAAGAAGAGTCATTGTTTGAAGGACATACCTCCATATAATGCACATTAAGAAAGCCATCTAGGCCAGAGAACAACACAGGAGGAGAAGGTTCTGTAACTTTAATTTAAGCAGTATCAGCTTCCATTGCTAATGTTTTTGTGAACTTTTAGTACTGCTTAATAGATGTGCAGTCTGAGTTGAACATTAAGGAAGTTAGTGGAGCAGACCCTTCTGCAGCTGAAGAGGAAAGGGGGGATTTCAGGAGATTACAGACATAAGATGCAAAACAATTCAGGATAGTACAGAAAACTGATCTGCCAAGGCATGATAAGGCTGCACTTCAGCGATGAGGAGGTTATAAATCATACTGACAGGTAATTCTGAAGATCATAAGCTACTTCAGGAAGTAACCTGAAGGACTACACACAGAGTAGAATTAAAGAACTCAAGTCCTTCTTGTGCAGTACTGAAAATAAAGTCAAATGAAAACTAAAAGAGCAAAAAAAGATAAGTAATACATAAGACTGTTAGTGACAAATTCATCCTACATATTTATTTGGCCTTAAATTTTCTGAAATTAGTAAACAAATCAATACATAACCTCTTGTTAGCACTCAGGTAAATTCTTTTTCATTGTACCTTTTCATGCAGGTCATTTATTTCTGCTATGCATCCAGGATAAAAAGCACATAGTTTTACTAACTGCAGTTTATTATCAGGAATCATCATAAGAAGATCAGCTGCTAAATCCCTGCACAAACAAAAGATGACATGTAGTTACTCTTGATGGTTTGTAATAGGAGGAAACTCTGTTTTCTCTTTTACATTCCTTTTATAAAGAAGGGTTTACTGGAAAAACAATATTATTTCCAGAGAAGACCAGAAGCAACCTCAGTCTATAATTGGTGCAATAAATGAGGCTTAATCTATTCATCTTTTTTCAGAGATCATGTGTTAATTTTCTGTTGCTTTAGTTGGTTGAATTAAACAGCTGTGCAATCCTCAAGCATTAGAACCACCTCAAAGTACACTGGAAAAATATGTGAGCAGGGATGGGAAGGGAGAGTAGGACCTATCCAATTTGAAAGAAGGAAAGATGTTAATGTGGCTCTGTCATGAAACCATCCGCAAGCTTCCAGGTTTCTAGAGCTCCATGACATCAGCATAAAGCATCTCTCAGTCATCCAGAATGGCTAGTGCTTCTCTGACATTACAAAAGAGACATTATACAAGAAAAGAATGTGATACCTATTTTCATCCTTCTGAAAGGAAAATTGTGTTTTAGCAAACTGACGTTTCTGAAATATTCTTAACTTTTTACCATCTGTTACCCCTTCATTAACACAACAAGCAGCTGGAGGGAATAAGTGTAAATATTAATAAATTATTTTGAAACAATTATCCTACTGAGCTTTTAATAACTGATTATTCTGGTTGTTCTGTGACTATTCATGCAGACATCATTCCTCCTGTGACCCACAAGACTGAGTTGCCCCTATGTAAGGCAAAACCTCCTACTGAGTTCCCCTGGATTTTCAGAATGCGGTCCTTGGCTTAAAAATGTTCGAGTAAGCTACTGTCCAATATTTGCAACTGCTTTCTATCCCACTTTCAAGTATTGATCACAACTAAAAAATTAGAACACTTAGTTTAAGCTTATTTTTAGCGTTAGTAAGGTCACACACTTTTCAAATTTCTCTTTTAATAAACAAGCAAAATACCTGTATCCAAGTGATGGAAAGCTAAAAGGAAGATATTGAAACAGTAATGAACAAAACTTTGTTTTGTATTCTTATTTTACAGAGGAAAAATCTAATAGAAAATAATTAAACTACAACAGCAGATCTATGGGTCAGGTTAAATTAGTTTGTTTAATAACAAAAAAAATCTTTCCAATGCCTTTTGACAACCTAAAGAAGCTAATGCCAAAAGGCCTTTAGAAAATCTGTATACTATTACCATGTAATAGCCACTTTTCCAAGATACAGAAAGGTTCTTTCAGAATATAGTATATTTCATAAGTTCTTAAAGTATTTTCAAGATCAGTTACTCACATTTACTCATCTTCATAGGCAATTTAAAGATTTTTTTTTTAAAAGTGATTAGAAATTGCTCAGCCACAAAACTGAAATCAAATGTTTATTTAAAAAAAAAATCTGAAGAAGCCCTCATATAACAGCCTACAAATCATGTTACCTGGAATGTTTTTTAAGAATCAAGCTGAAAACACTGTCAGTATAAAGAACAAAATCAGGTGGCTGAGTCTGCACATGCAGAATTCAGCATCTCAATTAAAATACCACTAGCCTTCTGAATAGCAGAAGGTTGCTTTTAATGGTATTTAGGTGCTAAACAAAAACAAAATGCTGTTCACACATTTTCCCAAGGCTGTAGATTTGGAAAGATGAGGAAGGGCATGAAAGTTCAGTTTTGACTTTTTCTGTTTGGATTTGATATTTTAGAGCACTTCTAAAAAACCAAACAACCAAAAAAACCAAAACCTGAAAACCCAAAAACAACCAAAACCCCAAAACATTCTACCAATAACTGATTTCATTACCAACCCATCAAGGTCCTTTCAGTATTTCTTCAGGTGTCTACAATTAAGTGTGTCTCTACAATTAAATGTTTCCAATTGATGGATATCCCTAAGCATAACAACCAGTAAAAACAAAAAGGGAGCCCTTCAAGTATCAGAGGCCTCTGAACTCCAGCTTCCCCATGCATGATCTTATACAGGCAGTGGACCAAGGGGTACTATGCTGTGTCAATATCTCTTTATTACAAAATGTGAAGAGATTCAGGAATCTTTGATCTTTTCCTAGAGAATAGAAAAATATGCTCCAATGGCTACAAATCAAAATCCAGGATTGCAGGGTACAGTTGTAATAGGTGTTCCGTATAGCATATGAAACCCACTGACAAATCCAGACATATACTTGGGCAATATGCAGTACACCGATTTAAAATTTTATCACATATACCCATATAGACCTCAGGGTACACATGCCATAAGTTTTCAGAAATTTTATGTACATACACGTAAATGCCATACTATTATAAGTACTTGTTACAGCACTGAGATCAGAACAAGCTTTTGTTATGGAATTGGAAAAAAATATACACAGTTTTTCTTAACTCCACATTCAGTGCTTCCTATCAGAGGCTACATAAAATTCACTCTTCACAATGAAGGCAGGGAGATCAGAGAAAGAGCTTCAGACACTTTAAAAGCTGCAGATGGAGCTGCCAAAACAACCCTGTTAGAACTGGTGCAATGCAGACATGCTAAATCATTGCAAAACCAAAGTAGCAAGTCATCCATTTCTTATTTTATCTTTTTCTACAATACTTCATTGTCTAAGGCAGGCTAAATGTTCTGTAGAGAGGAATTCCACTATATGTCTCTCAGGCTACCTCTAGATGCTTAAGCAAATACCAATGCTTAATTGCAATATCTGTTTAAGCACACATTTTCTATGAAATGTTAATTCCAAAACACATGTACAGCTGCCAAATATACCTTAGGAAGATTTTCTGCTTTTCTTTGGTAGACAAAAACACAGACCAAAACTGTATCCTTCAAAGTAAAACCACTACAAGGAGGAAAAGAAAATTTAGCAGAGAAAGTTTCCCCTATATGCAACACAAATGACCTACTCCTGCAGAATTAAATAGTAATTCTGTTTCATCCTTAAATCTTGTCAGCTGTCTTGCATTCCCAATACCAATATAAAATAATTCCTCAGCCTCTTAGGTTTTTATATTTTTCAAGCAAGTACTTAAAAATCACTTCACAGACCCTACTTAAGCTTCTGTTCCTTTTGATTTTATAATTCAATTCTAGCCTTACTTTGTCTGAAGCAGTCATTTTTACTCAGTACAGACTAGGACTTACTATGCTACCTATTGCCCAAGTATCTAGGGTTTTTTTCAGCGGGTTTCATACTCTGTTTGACAATGACTCTTCTCTCATTTACAATGCATACATAAACTATTTTGAGATTAAAGAAGAACATTTGCATGCCCTGTGCTTCAAAGGTCTAATACATCAATTCTTATTCAAGCAGCAATTCTTATTCTACCTACCCATTGGTGTTTTGGTGTCTATAATGAAAAAACTTTATCGTTTTGTCGGGGGAGAAGGGGGGGAGAATAATAAATCTTCTTTGGATTAAGAAATTCTTACCATGTTGTCACTGTCATACATTTTCTTGCTAGTAATTCTAGGGCATAATGTGTTGCTTGTGCTGCACTTTCTCCTAAGACAGTACCCACACTGATTGCCAACTCCAGTTCATTTCCACGAATCAGGTTTGCCATCGCAAGCTTGCTCAATGAAAAAATTATATCATTAAGGGACACAAGCATTTTTGGGGATTCACCATGTTGAGCATTTGACATTCATTTATGAGACTGCTTTTTACGGAAGGACAAAATATGCATTAATTAAAGCAACTTTATATATAATTTGGGTCTCTTGAATGAGTAAATAATTGTGCACCACGAGTTAATCAGTTTTTAAATAACCAAATAGATTTCCTTTAGCAGAATCTTCCTTTATTCAACCAAAGAGATTACACATCATGCATAAAAAGCATGATAGCAATTCCTTCTAGTCTTAAGTAAGGACACTAGCTTTCAGAGTACTTATTTCCCCTCTCTTGATCAAAGGAGACTCAAAAAAAAAAAAAACCAAACCAAACCAGGAAGGACTCTCCTGTTCTTACCCTCTCTGGGCAACTAGAGATGCTGACAGGCATAGCAGAATATTAAACAGTAAGAGACTACACAACAACTTGAAACATGTCTATTCTGAAATATAGGCATTAACCAATTATTGCTTTCTCTCTGAACAGCTCAGTAAGATGGAATTTTACTCATTTTGGGAGACAGAGGAGGAAGAACATGTTGAGTCAGCAACAACAAAATCCAGAGAAAATGAGGAAAAGAAACAAAATTTTGTTTCTAGAACTACAAACAAAATGAAAATCTAATAAAATCTTTCCCACATGTCAGCCCCATTTTTGTACTGAGGGGTAGAGGTTTTTTTTCCTATTTACTTCACCATTTAGACTGCAAATTTTTCAAGGTAGAGATTGCATCTTTTGTAGCACAGTGAAGTTCCAGTTCTGAATGGGTCTTTTGAGTCACCATGAACAGTAACCAGTAATACCTATGTGTATATGTATACATGTAAGGTACTTAGGTACCTTGTATTTTCTAATATAACAAGATATTGTATATATGAAAATACAATTAAATAATAACATACTACTTTCTGTGCATGAGAGAAATCTTGAGTTTAATAGTATCAGGTGAGTTTTGCTACTAACTTCAATATTGTAAGGATCAAACTTTCTACGTAAATATATACTTGGTATTTTCTTTGTGTAAGTAATACATTTTAGAATGTGGTACATACATTTTAAAACACAGTTGATATGTAAAAAGGAAGCCAGTGTTGGCCTTTCCATAGTTAAAGAAAAAAAAAGTTACCTCTGTATTTTCAACAGCCAGATGGCAACATGCTGCAAGCACTGCATGGCCATCCTGGAAATACCATTCTGCCAGTTCTTTACTGACCTTGTGCAGGAGCCTGCAAGAACAAAACATGAATTCTGCAAGGTCACTTACAGGTTGGAGTTCTTTGGCTCTTAATTTATGCACAAGTCACCACTTTTGCTTCCGTATCCTAAAATTTCTGTATTTGACTTACAGAAAATGACACCACTAGCTTTCAAAAAGCAATCAGTTTGAGCTTTATCCACTACTTATATTGGTGCATATTCAGGTGGGTCAGTTTCCTAAAATCTACATCAGTATAGAAATGCCTCTTCAGATTGACAGAAGAAAAACCAAATATTTGGACATTCATTCTGTACCTGTGAACTCTGCATAAATATCTCTAATTGCTCAAAAACTGCACATGTAAACAAGTAACTACACAGCCTCCAAGCTGCTTTTGTTACTACACATATAACTCGATAATGTAATTTAGGTTTTTGAGCACTGTTCTAAACAAGGAGAGATGCATGGTTTCTTTTATGGGCACACACACTGAAAATATGGCCATCAGTGTCTATTGCCAGAAACTTCACTGATGATAAACAGTGAAGCTACAGGAGGAGAAGATGCATAAAACATAGGGTCTCACAGATACTTGTTAATGCTAAATCTTACTCTACTTACCAAAAGTTCTAAATTAATATGCTACATATTTAAACATATTTAAGTGCATAGGAATGCACCTTAAATATCAAGCAAATGAAAAGGGTATTTATAATACATACATATGAAAAATCCATTTGGTTCCAGAAGGAGGCACAATGGGGAAATTATTCAGTATAGCATCAGTTAGCTAGGAACTATATCAACTAAGTACTAGAAGATGTAATATTTTGTTGTCAAATTCTACATTGCTGATGCCAAATTAAACATTAAACCACTAAGGTTTAGCTCCGTTGATGACTTTACATTCTGCACTAAAATGAGGCTTTAGATATAAACCAGATCAACTTACTCATTGTAATCATCTGTATTGTTTCCACCAGAATTTGAAGATCCACTTGTTGTGGAGAGTGATGACATCTGTATATTTCCCTCACAAGCTGCCTAGAAATGAATAAAAAAGTGGATTAATTAATGCACGAATCAAACTGCATATGAAATGTGATTTTTCAACAACAACAACAGAAAAATCTATGATCCATCAAAATCCTTCTAAAGCCCAGTTATAACAAAGGAAATGTTTAAACCAGTGAACTTATTCATAGCTAAATCTTAGCCTAGTTTTAGCCAGTCATACAAGAAATTCTACAGAAGCAAGAGACCTCTTCCTTCCTATGCATTTGTACAGGATTCTTCCAGCATTTGAATACACTTAAAATGGACAGTGAGGGCTACAACCTTGGTTTTTTCACCCCAAGGAGCAAGTAGCTGTGAGTGAAGGATGAACTCCATAGATACTTCTCAGTAGGTATACCAGCAAATCTGGAAAGGTTTAACGTAGTGGCATAAGCTGAACCTTTTTCGTGTCTGGCAATAAATTATTTCTAACATTAAATGAGAAGAGATCAGTGTGGGTTAAAAGGAAATTCTTTCATGTGCTTTAAGGTGTAGCTAGGATAACAACATTAATACTCTGGGCTCAGTTAAAAGGGAAAGTCAGTCCTGGCATTTTATTGCTTAATATAAAAGAGACAAAGACTAGTCTATGAATTATAATAAAAGCAACACCTGCAATGTCTCTCTTATAAGAAAAATGAGGATCTTTCTAAAGCTTTAAGATTCAAACATTATAAACTTGTTAAATTTAAGCATACCTCGAAGTTCCATTCTGTGCACTATTCAGCTACTATTAGAACACCATACAGATAAACAATTTCTAAAGGACAAATTCACATGCATTATTTAAGTTCTTATCTCTGAGGCAGTTGAGCGTTCAAGGACAGGCAGGCATGAGAGAAGGTACCAGGAACAAATCTTTAACAGTTTATTTAACAAATTATATTAAGTATGCAGAAATTACTCAAAAAGAATAAAAGAATGGTGAGAAAGAGTAAAACAAAGTATCAATCTCGCATGTTTTGTGTGCCCTTTAACTTGTGTTTACATTAGGAAGCAGAAGGGACACACATGCTTTTGGTAGTCTCTTGTACTGGTTTTTGCATTAATTAGAGAGTTTGATTTCCTATATTGATTACTACTGCAAATGAGCAGTTTCACCCAAAGATTCTATAGGAAGTAGTATAACCAAGACCTCAGTAGAAATGCAAGAGAAATTCTACATGTCTTAGATGTTAAGGGCAATACTGACAGCTGAAAATCAGGTTAATTTTCTACTTCAACGAAAAATGAATACATCAGTTTTCATGATGAGCATTTGATTGCAATTTAGAAGAATCAGGCTTAAAATCTGTAAGCATGAGATACCTTTTTATGATTTCTGCATAAAAACGGTCAATACAATACAAAAGTAAAGAGTAGGGTATCATTATTTAGCCATTTTGCAAAAGTGAACAGAGCTAGCCTTTTAAATATGCTTGTCATCTTCAGAGTTAGAAACGAATCGCTAAATACATCTCCCACACTGTTGTACGCAATAATACCTGTGCAACAAGCAGAGCCTCTTTAAGCTGGCCTCTTGAAGTAAAGAAAGAAACTAGTTTCTTCACATCTCCGATAGCTATACAATACGGGATGACATCATCATTTTCTTCCTGAATTAACTGATCAGCTCTCCTAATTAAACAAATTAATAAATAAAAAAGAAAGATTTTATATATATATATATATATAAAATTGATCACTAAACTTATCTCTATGGTATAGGTGTTAGATGCAGCCATATAAAGTTCACTGAAACCCATCTGTCTTTCCAGACCTCAGAAGACTTGCAAACTGGATACTGCACTAAAGAGTTTCCAGTTAAACTTGCAATTTATGCTCAACCCTTTAATTTGATTCCTGTACACAAAACCGTTGTTGAAATCCTCCACAGTTCCATCCCAAAGCTTACTGAACAGAAGTAACATCACTAGAATGCTGCAACAAAAGCCAAATACAACTGATACTAGTATTCATCCTTCCTACTTGTCCATGTCCTTTTATGGACAGAAGCTACAATTCAGCAACATATTTTTATTACCTTACCTTTGCATTAACTTCTTCCAATATTTCATCGATACACCAGGTGCAACTGAGAGAGCTTTGTCCCACTAGAAGAAAGCAGCAATACATTTAACCTGATCATTTTATTTTGAGAAATAGCTGTATTTTTAACTAGTTTCATGTTTCTTCCATTAAAAATCAATTTATCAAGAGGTTAAATAAGGAATGAGCTATGCATTAGACTGCATATGTTAAAAATAATATAATTGGAGCAAGATTACTCTTTTCTGGACTTATGATCCATTTTGTTGCTACCCCATCTTTGCTAGGGTAGCTGGTTTTCAGAAACCTTCATATTTCATTGTTCTTCAATAACGTACTGATATTTTACCTCTCCAAGTTCTACCATTAGTTCACAATATCGCTGAATTTGTCCTAATCTTAAATGTATTTCTGCAGCTTCTTTAAGCCTCTCCTCTTTGCTTGGTGCACCAATACCACCTCCAAACTTGGACATTTTTACTGTTGTCAGTTCTTGTGCCTTGGACTGAGGGGGGAAAAAAAAGTTAAAAAAGTTAAAAAAAAAAAAAAGAGTACAGTTTTCTGTGACGAAAACAAGTTTTCTTAAGAATGATCTAGTGTCAAATATTACAATGGAATATAAAGGCTATCATTTCAGAAAAAACCCACTTGAGAAAAGGCTGATTGGAAGAGATTACAATGAGATTACAGTGCACTAATAAGAGTTTACAATGAGATTACAGTGAACTATTTATATTGTTAAAGTAACTGTGTTAGTGTTTTGTTGCACACATATGTTTTCCTCAACTATCTTCCTTTAAGCTCTTTTTTTTTTTTTATTCTCAACCTTTTTCTCACATGTAATTCACCCAGATGTCCATCATAAACATCTTGGTATTTTTGAAATTGCAAAAAATATTTGTGAACATAAACCATACAGAGCCGGAAATTGTATTTATTACCATCATAATGATGCCCAAATAAAGAAAGAATGAAGACAGTAGACTCAGCCTGTCATACCCCATTAACCTTATGATTTTAACCACTGCAATTTTTATATTAGTTGAAGAGATAGGACTAAATTTCTCCATCTGGCAGAGTTTGAGAAACAAGCTGCAACAGCATCACGTTTAACAAAAAACCCACAAAACCAAAGCAAAAGGAGTTTCACATTTCAAGAATTCTCAGTTTAACTCTATCATCAAGGTATGTGAGACGGCATTTGGCTATCCATGGCTTTATAATACCATATATGGAGGATGGAGAACAAACTTTAAACATCCTTCACCAAAGTAAACTGCAATGTAGACCAATGGCAGCTGCTGAGTCAAGAATTAATTTCTTCTTCTCAGGCTAACTGGCTGAGAAAACTGGTTTTTGGACACATGGACACACACACACTCCCAGCTTCATAGCATTAGCAGAGCAGCTGCTATTATTACAGTTAACATCACCAATAAAAACTTCCATCACCGAAGAGTCATAAGGCATATAGGACACTTTTAAAGAGTCTGATTTTGCAAAAGAGACAGCCTGCAACAGAAAACAACACATGACACCCAGCAGATATTTAGCCCTGGGGGTGGCAAGTGGGGAGTTACGCATTTCCTGATCCATACCAAGAGATATCTTTCCTCTATTTCCAATCCAGTCATTAGAGTATGGGATTCTTTAGTAACCCTAAGTAGTCCCTGACAGAACCACGTATCCCCACATTCTGCACAAATTGTACGTCTGGTTGCATATTCATATATGCAGCTACTAATAAATTTGTGGTCTAGTACTTGAATTTCGCATTCACATCTGAGTCACTCTTCAGCTGCATATCTGTATTAATGACAGGTTCTTGTTTTTCCACTCCTTCCAGACAGCTACAGAGCATATTTCTGCTGACTCTCCTCCATTTTCAGACATGAATTCCCTTGTCTCTGCATCAGAACATAACTACAAGCTTCATGTTTATACAACCAAATAATTTGACTTTTCTGAGTATAAAAGTACCGTGTATGTAATAGGGAAGACAAAACTTGCTTCATAGCTCAAGCTGTAGTAATGCTTGCTTTGCAATTTCTTTTCATTATTTTGAAAACTGCTTTTCTAGTTAATAACTGTAACCTAGCATTTGAACACTGAATATGCATGAAATCACACAGACTTAGCTAGACGCTATTGTTCTAACAGACTAGTATTGCACAGAGAACTGATATTGCACAAATATCTTTGGACATGAAATAAATTGTGACCCTTTTGTAAAGCATTAAATGTTATTTTTAAAGAGTGAAATACTATAATGGATTAACAACCATTTTCACACACCGTTTATGCTTCACTTACCATTCTAAATCTAATGAGATGTTTCATATGCATAATTCCTTTGCAGTAGTTTTGTGGAAGCAAACTGTCATCCTGTCCTTTTATTACAGCAACTAAATCCCATAAATTTTTGCTGCCTCCTGGAGGCTAAAATTGTTAGGGAAGAAAAGATTTGTATTACAGTAATGTTCAAGAGAGAAATTAAACTTATAAAGGCATTGAATAAACATTTGTCAGTCAATTCCAAGAAGTAAAATTTCAGACCATTTCAATACTAGAAACTTTACTATGATTACATGAATTATTAGTTCATGATACTACAACGCCCCTTCAGTCTTCTTGAAGGCTGTGAAGATACAGCAAGATCCATGAATGTAAGTATTTGGTTATGTGTGGACACAGTTGAGGGTTTGTCATTAGAGTTTTCCCTTTTGCTCCCAAAGGAATACAAGCTATCTGGTGGCTACTGCTGGCATAAAATAACATTCAGCTGCTGGGGTGCAGGAGCTGCCCTAGTACTTGTTTACCATTTTCTGTAAAGCAAAGGCTTGGGCCAGGTAGAAAACAACTTCAAGGCTCAGCTGCCACAATTTGGTTTACTATCTTAATATTAAATCTTAAAAAAGACACACATGGTATAACTGTATGTGCACAAAATCTTGCAGGCCATCAAGGTGATTTTTTTTTTTTAAATTAATAAATTTTAAGCATTTTTACTGGTCTAACATTTGAATCAATCCTTCTGTAGAACTAGGACAATGGTTTAACATTCAATGAGGTCTAGAAGAGAGTGAGTAGTTAAAAGCTTAAAAAGGGAATCATTAAACCTTTGACATGAAGGAGATTTTCTAAGAATAACAGGATTACAGGTTTAGGAGCCCAATTATTTCTGAGCTGGTAAAAAGCGGAAGATCCTATTAGGGAAAAAAAAAAAAAAAAAGACTATTCCTCTTTTTTCCAGTCCCTTAAAGCTCTTAGTTGACTTGCCATAGTTTAAGCACAACACTTTATTTTCTGGACTCAAAAAGCACTGAACACAGCTGATCAAAATAGTTGGGTTTTTTCCTGGAAAATTCTAATATTCTTATAACAGTTTTACTCTTAAATCAACATGGGGCATCAAAATGTATAATTTCTGTAAAACAAGGAATTCCATAAAAATGTATTTTTAATAAAAGAAGAAATTTCAAGTTTTGTAATTGAGGAAGATTGTTTCAGCATTTCTAAATCATACACTTAAATCAAGCTAGAAATCAAAACAATTATTTTGGATGAACTAGGTCTTTGTAGATCAGTGTATTGACTTAAATTACGACAGTGCTTGACACAAGCTGTAGTTCTAGGTCATTTTTGTCCTTGTTCTACCTCAAGTTCAGCTCCTATGCAGGTATGCACTCAATTGCACAGAGACACTGCAGTGATTTATAGCAAATATTACTGTGCAATGGAGCAAAGGCAGGAGATGGATACTGGGGCATGGGTCATCCAGATGTACAGCTCCTAGAAGGTAATACAGCAGTTTTGGCACAGAGGCTTGGGCAGTTCAAACTTTATCTGTAATGAGGGTGTCCCTCTGATGGATTAAAACTAAAAACTCCAATGTAGTTTGATAAAACACATCTTTTCATTTTCTTCAATAGAAAATTCTTGTCAAACTTTTCCTATGGAAAATTAAATTATCCCACCTATTTCACTTTGTGAAAAATTGGCATTCACAAATGACAAACAATTCAGTCATGGACATTTTTACATGCAGAACTGTTAAGAGACAGAATTAATTTCTGCATATTTTCTGAGCTCCCTTTAAGAAGGAGAGAAAAAAATTGTAAAGAAGAAAGAAATTCCAGTTTTGGAGACTGACTTCAGAAGAGAAAGTCAGGCACACTGACAATATCCTTAAGTTTGCAGAATACTTACTGAAAAACATTCTGAAAACCACCTTAGTTTTTTTCCTCGAGGATTCCCTGTCAATTTTTCCACTTCTTGTTTAATATCCCTGGAAACTTTACCACACAGCAAAGGAGGAGCACCAGATTCCACAGCACGATCTAACACACAAAGATTTACATATGAAAATTAAAAAAAAGGCAAGAAAAAAGAAAAAAGTATAGTAACATACAGAAAATTAAAACAACGGTATATACAATACTTACCTGTATTACCAATAATCTCATCCCAACATCTGTCTGCTAAGATACTTATTTGTAGAGGGTTTATAAGAGGTGTCAATGACCAGAGTCTCACAGTGGAGTCACGAGAGCAAGATGCCATAGTAAACGGACGACTAGGATGACACGTTAATCCTAGTAGAGATGACATTTTAAAATGTAGTCAAATAATTAAGTTTATCTAATAACCAGTTTGATTAAATTATAAAATAATTTTAAAAATATTTAAAAATGCATTTCAATACAGAAATAAAACAAAATTTTAAAATATTACCGTATACATCTGCACCATGATCATAAACTGTGTCCAAACATGTTCCATCTCTTGTGTCCCAGACTCGAATTGTATAGTCCCAACTGCCGGATATTAGAAGGTAAGGAATTTCAGGATTCCACATCAGTCCCCGTACTGGAGCTGTATGTCCACTAAGAACATTTATACAAGTATCCTGTGTATAATCCCATATTCGAACAGTACTGAAACAGGATAAAAAATACCCATGTCCATCAAATCACCTACTGAAATATGATTCTCTCTCTACTTCAGCGACATTCTAAGCTTCAAATTTATCAGAATATTTATCTGCAATATGTTTGTAGAAGTTGCAATAGGAGAGGTTGGAGACAATGTCCTTCATGTTTAGGATGGGGTACAAAATACACCAAAGACAGTTCATCAGGGTAAGAAACTATTCCATCCACCGCACAGTCTTTCAAAATCTCACATGCACCATTATCTTACGTGTCAGTAAGAGAAAAGTAGTTTGCCCATATTCCTGCATATGTAATAAATTTGTCTGTTAGGACTTTCAAGGGGAAAAATAAAAGAAAAAAAAAACAAAGCAAAACTGTAAGATCTATCTTTCGTATAGCTTTAACAGGCCTCTAACAGACCCTGTTAGTAGTCTAACAGACTACAGATTTGTTAGTTTAACCTCAGTTCTTGGAAAAATTATGGAGAAGACCATACTGGGTACTATTGAAAGGCATTTAAAGAGTAATGCAGTCATCAGGCACAGTCAACATGGGTTCACAAAGGGAAAGTCCTGTTTAACTAATCTGATATCCTTCTATGATAAGGTCACCCACCTAGTAGATGAAGGAAAGGTGGTAGATTTAGTTTTTCTGGATTTTGGTAAGGCTTTTGATACTGTTCCTCACAGCATCCTTCTGGACAAGTTCTCCACCTGTGAGATGAGGAGGTTCACGGCGCGCTGGGTGAAGAACTGGCTGAACAGCAGGGCTCAAAGCATTGTAGTGAATGGGGCTACATCTGCCTGGCAACCAGTCACCAGCGGTGTTTCTCAGGGTTCAATTCTAGGGCCAGTTCTGTTCAATATACTTATCAATGATCTATATGCAGGAGTTGAATGTGTTACTAGCAATTTGGTGATGATACCAAATTGGGAGATGCTGTTGACTCTCTTGAGGGACAAGAGACCTTGCAGAGAGATCTAGATAGATTGGAGCATGGGATGAAATTTAACAAGTCCAAATGCCCAATTTTGCACCTGGGATGGAGTAAAGCCAGGCACAAGTATAAATCAGGAGAGGAGTGGCTGGAGAGCAGCCTTGCAGAAGAAAGGATCTGGGGGTGCTGGTCAACAGCAGGCTCAATGTGAGTCAGCAGTGGCAGCCAAGAGGGCAAACCGCATCCTGGGGTGCCTCAAACACAGCATAACCAGCTGGTCAAAAGAGGTGATTATCCCACTCTATTTAGCATTGGTGCGGCCTCACCTTGAATACTGTGTGCAGTTCCGGGCACTGCAATTCAAGAAGGATGTGAAGGTCCTTGAACATGTCCAGAGGAGGGCAACAAAGCTGGTGAAAGGGCTGGAAGGCATGTCCTGTGAGGAGCGGCTGAGGACTTTGGGCTTGTCTGGTTTGGAGAAAGGGAGGCTGAGGGGTGACCTCATTGCTCTCTACAGCTTCCTGAGGGAGGAGGGGAAGTGGAGAGGGAGGCACTGATCTCTTCTCCCTGGTATCCAGTGATAGAACATGTGGGAAAGGTTCAAAGATGCACCAAGGGAGGTTTAGATTGAACATTAGGAGGCATTTCTTTACCGAGAGGATGGTCAAACACTGAACAGGCTTCCTAGAGAGGTGGCCGATGCCCCAAGCCTGCCAGTGTTTAAGAGGCATTTGGACAATGCCTTTAATAATTTGCTTTAACTTTTGGTCAGCCCTGAAGTGGTCAGACAGTTGGACTAGATGAGTGTTGTAGGCCCCTTCAACTGAAATATTCTATTCTATTGTAGTATCTTCTCTCCTTTGAACATGGCATTTGTCACATGGCAGAAGTGGACACCACACTATCTTAAATTGTGAAGTTCCCACCACAATTACACAAGTAATGAGGAAGAATTCATACCAGCTTTCTCATTATTTTTTCTTCCCTTTTAACCAAGTAAGTTTCCCACATTTCCTTTTATTTTCAGTAGTTATTATTGCTGGGTACAGCTAATTGAGCAGACTACAGAATTAGGAAATTAAAAGTTCAGTTTCTTGATAAGATCATTGTAATTCTGGCTAAATTTTATTAAATTATCAAATATGTTACCAAAGCTCTCTCATGGCAGAAAAGGCACCTATTACAGTTTCTCCAATGCTGCAAAGGGGCCATTTGATGGGCCTTGCATCACAAAGTAGATTCCCCAAGTTAGAAGGCTTTTTTATATATTTATATATTTATTGTCCTACAGCAATATGTCCTCATGTGTGACCCTTGCATACTGTTCCGATGTACTGTATAAGTCTAGGTACTAAACAGGTAATCTGCAATAGTTCTGAGTTTGACTATGAACAGGAGTGTTACCAAGTACAATAAATTCAAAAGACTGCTTACTTTCTGTGTTAGCTGGGACTAAGTTATTCAACCATCCCCTTCTCTCAAAGTGAAAGTATGACTGTATTCTGGAAATCCCGCTGTAATCAAGACTTATTATATAACCATGATTGGTAATAAAATGTGACTATCTCATAATGACACTATGACAGAATTTTGGATTCACTGCTTCTTGGTCATGTGAAACAGAGAGGATTTACATGTAAAAAGTTTGTTGTCAAGTTGGTTTCTTTCATGAATCATTACACTATGAACGAAAAGATTTTGCTGCAAGCATAGACGTCTAATGAATGTTACTGGGGAAAAAGAAATAGAAGCCAATACTCCAAACTTGTGATCCTTTACAGCAATGTTTTGTATACTCTGCAGGGAAGTGGCTTAGAACCATAGAAAAAACATTCCTCCTGCTTACCATAGACTGATGTGCTCTCCCTCAAAAAATGTCATCAAAACCAACAAAGCAGAAGTACCTAGCACCCATTAAGAGTCTCCACAGATTCTACTTAATTATACTTTTGAAAGACATCAAATAAGAGCAGGTCTTGCACCCATATATTTAGACATAGTATAAGCATGTGGTATCCTCCTTGTATCATTCCTGGGAGTAACAGGTATCAGGTCACTGAATCTACTCTTGGGAAAGCATTTGGAAAGTTGCTACAGCAGTTGTGACAATTTTAGATAATTACCCTTCTGTCCAAATACTGTATTAAGCTAACAGCAAAGCTACAGCCTGAATCTGAACAAGGCAGAGATTTAGATTATTATATTATTCACAAAGTTTTTGAAGGTGCCGGCACCAGTACAACTAAAAGATCTTAAGTTTCCCTAATAGTCCTGCTTGAGGTTTAAGTTTTCTAGTAGTTCAGAAATACACACCCATCATCAGAGCCACTGCAGAGGATTCCTTCTCTCAGAGGAGACCACCGCACATGAAATACCTTTGCAGTATGCCCTGTAAAAACTTTCAGTGGCTGATCAGAGCTGGTAGCCAAGTAGTATACACGAACATTTTTATCCTCACAACCAGTAGCTATCATATCTCTGCAAAATAAAAATCGTAAAATCCTTGGTCACTGGGATCATCAAAAGTACTTTTTTAGTTTAAAAATAAATATGATGTGTATTTTACAATTTGCTTTAAAAATAGCTTATTTGTGCTTCTCCTTTGTCTTTTTATGATGTAATTATTGATAACCCAATTAAATATACTAAATCAGAAAAAACCTGATAAAGATCCATTAGTTGCAACAGGGAATAGCATTTGCACTACAGTCTGACGAAGCACCCAACACACAACTATTAATAGACTGAATTACTGTATAATTGGTTTTTTGACAAAAAGTTCTCACGTTATTAGGAATTATCTGCAAAAATCACATATATCACAGTGTATTTAGTTGCCTGCTACATCTTCAGCTTAGCAGTCATTAAAAGGAAGCCAATCTAAACCACCTTGTTCTGGTATTGAATGTCTGCCTTTTTTTTTCCCCCCATTATATATTTAGCCAGAGATATTTTTTTTCTCCCATCAATATTAAAAGATCCTCATCTGAAAGTTAAGCAGTCCTTGTCCTATTCAACACGTTAACATGCTGAGCAATGAAATACACTCCTGGGAATATAGAGCTGCTACAGACATATCCTACTGTGGAACAGAAACCATTTCAGTGCTCTAATGTCACTGTAAATATCACATTCTAAATAACTTTGTGTTATTTTATTGGTAATCAATTTAAATAGTAAATATTATCAATTCCTTGGGATAATTTTTACTTACTTGTTGTTTTGACTCCAGTCACAGCCAAACACTGCAGCTGGATGTTTGTACTTGTGAAGAACCTTGCCATCGATGGTTCGAATAATACTGAAAGCCAATTACAATGTAACATTATGAGGAAAAAAGCATTCTGAATAGGCTATCCAAAAGTCAAGTTTGATTCTGTGCAAATAAGCCAGACAGCAAAAAAACGTATACAGAAAGAATATGAGAAGTCTTTATTCATACAGTCCCTCAACTACAAGGCCAATCATACATTTCCCAACAAAACATTTAACTGGACTTCAGAGTCCATGTTCCTTCAGAGGGGCTGTAAAGATGTCCACTGTGGTACCTCCCTGCCTGAAAGGATCCTCACAGCCCAAAATCTAAATTGTAGCTATAGCTTTAAGATACAAATAGATCTTTAGGGATTTAAAGAAAAAAAAAATAAAGTTGATTGATTATTTTCTAAAATTCATGCTCTTGTTATGTTTGAGCTGAAATAACATGGGTAGCAAAGGAAAAGAATGAGCAAGGATTTAAAAATGTACTGAAAGACAATACATGCAAAATTGTTCTCAATGGGCATTTGCAAGTTTTTACAAATAAACTATTATACTCCTGTAATAGTACAACTGCAATTACTTTGTTCTAAAATAATGATTCCTAGTCCATGAAATAACAAGCTTAAAAAAAATTTTAAAAATTAAGACAAGTAAAGTGGGATAGCTTTTGAAAAGTGCCCTTCATATCTATAGATAAAAAACCTAGAGTATTCTTGGCTACAGAAAAATCAATATTCAGTTTCACTATCAAAGTGTCTCAGACACTATTCCTTTTGCAAAATTTCCTTTATTTTTTTCATAAAATCATGAAAAATATATCCTAACAAGTACAGGAGATTAATATAATCCAAGTTTTGGCCAGTAAGAACAGTTTTAAAATTAATCACTGATAATACTATCAAAGTTTCCTGACTTGAGAAATGCATTTAGGAATTTTTTTTTTTTTCTTCCAAAAACACTCACCAAAATCCATCACCGCTGCAGGTTGCTATTCTTTTGGAATCTTTATGACTCCAGGCAATGCAGAAGATTCCATTCTTTCCATGCTTCAAAAAATGCAAAATACCTATCAATAAGAAATAATTCACCCCTTTTTCTCTCATCTATTGACTCATCTTTTTTATTTTATTCTCCTATGTGCTTCTGCCCTTTCCTCCCAGTAAAGTATACTGTACAAAAACACATTATAATGATTTCTCAATATAGCTGTGATATTTGACAATCCAAGTCCAAAAAATTGGGACTGAGGAGAGAGACAGTAAAACTGCCATACTCTCCAGGATCGAAGAGACAAAACTGGGTCAAGTTGAAGAATGAGCAACCTATAACTATATGGACCTGAAGCTTGAATAACGGTTAGCTACTTGTTGGAATAATGAAGTTAGGGGGCATGAATAATTGTGGTATGCGAAAACTTAAGTGGGACACGTATCAGGATGAGTGAGAAAATATGTTTAGTTAGCACAAGTGCAAATCTTCTGAGTGTTAGAACTCAGGAACTCCTGAATGTAATGTATGTGTATTTATTTTCTTGCCGCTTCCCCTTCCATTTCTGTCTTCTTAAAGAGCATCCTTTGTCTTCTGATACAGATGCCACAGTTAATTATGTCTGTATAATCTGAAGATTACAGCTATATACTAAGAATACACAACATAGTATAGAATACTACAACACAGTACTAAATAGCTCCTGCCAATAACAGTTATGCTACTGTTTCAGGACTTGCAAATGTCTGCATAGATTTCAGGTAATACAAGGCAAGATTCTAAATAAGGCAAACTGTTTAGCGTGTTTTAAAAACATATGAACTTTGACCCATCTTTATTTATTGACACTAGAGGGAATGACTAGTTTACATTTCATATAGACAAAAAGAGATGTAATCTCAATTTACCTCACTGAATCTGGTTATCATTTTGCCTTTCAGGACATCCCAGATGAAGCCACCATTTCTGGATGTTGCACCTGCTATGCAGTTCAGATCTCCTTCAGGGAAAGATATTTGTAAGATCTCACAATAAACGTAAGATCAGAATATTGTTTGACTAATATGTTTCTACTTTAAATTCAAGAAATGTAATATAAACAGAACACACATAAACAAGAGTTTTTCATAGCTTAAGGGCAGCATTTGATACTAAGTCACAAATATCAATTTTAACAAAAGCCTGACCTGCTTTTTCTGACCATTCCTATTTTGAGGAAAGGGCAAAATAAAAATTGTATTGTTGCAAAAAGTATTCTCAATGCCTGCTGAAAGTCTTGCAATTAAGGTGACAAGAAAATAATGTCCACGACGCATATGACTCAAACTGAAAGAGATACAATCTCAGTGTTTCAAGCTTAAAGTTGTAGCAACTAGGGCATTTTTCTTTAAAGTTCCCTAAGTACTAAGACAAACCAGGAAGAATGTCACACAACATACAACAGTACATTGTTTTCTTAATCTTGTGCCCTGCAGCGCCTAAGCCCATCAAGAATGTACCTGAGTCTGTAACCACACTCTTCAGGGCAGAAAATCTGAATATATGACTCCATTGTGAGAACCTGAGAACTGAATTCACGCCTAATCTAAAAGCCACCAAGTTCTCCTCACCACAATGACCCTCTATCCCAATATAGCTATACTTTTCCTAAATAGCTATATGGCACATTATATATAATATTTGATAATTATTTTATACCACACTTCAGAGGCAGAAAAGGCAATCTATGCAGGAGGAGTCTAGAAAGGAGAATATATATACACACACACACACACACATATATGATGCAATCTATATCTATATATAGATTCAGGTAGGAGAATGATAGGAAAAGAAAAAAAAATAAAGAGTAACCACTATGCTCAAAGGTCTTTTGAGACCAAATACAAATAGTGGCATGAATTGGATTATATATTAGGAATGAAGATAAATGATAGTACAAGGTGGAGAGGAACTCTCTCGGAGTAAGAAATGTGAAAGAAGCAGAAAAAGTTCTGTCTGGAATGGACAGAAGCTTTTTGACAGGATGATAAGGAACTGAAGTTGAAGCACATGCTTCCAATTACCTTAAATTTACTTTTTTAAAAAAATAATCAGAATACAAGAGTTGAAAAGCACCCACCCCGTGAACAAACTGTTCTCTCAGTGTGATACTACTACAAACCAAATTTAAATTTCGAAAAAAGTAACAAAAAACACCGTATTTCATATTGCTATAATTTCCATACAGCAAGACAAATTATCTGTGAAGAGGAACAAGGTGCAAGAGACTCTCTGAAATGAAAAAAGTGCAAATTCATTTCACATATGCAAACTACATTAAGCTTCCCATCACACAGGTTTTTTTTTCCTGTCAGTTGTTATTTGTTAGGGTTTAAAAGCATAGGAGAGAAAGGCAGCGAGCTGAATTATTTAGACTTTTTAAAAATGCATCTGCTGTCCAAAGAATTAAAACTTAACAAGAAAGCAACTATTGACATTAGTAACTGTCAGAAATGTACTCCCAGGTTCATCTAAGTGGGTTGCAGAACAGTTTTAAGAAGAAAATTTCCCACAGATTTCAGTGACTTCTCTAAGAAAAAGTAGATGCTTTGCAGAAAAGGTACTCCCTATTCTAATAAAGTAAAAGCAGAGCTCTTCAGTGATTAGAAACCTACACAAAAAAGGAAGAGAAAGAACTAAACACATATGTTCCACTTTCTCAGCGCAAAATAGAATGTGAATTCCTTTAATCAGCTGCTTCCCGTGCAAAGAAAGCCTTTTTACCTTTTCATCGTCTTCATAATATAATGCTAGAAAGGCTCTAGAGATTTTCCTCCCTCCATTCTGCCTCAGTGTGAAATACTAAGATCATTTCTCATAAGGGTAAGCCTCAACAGGTTTGAAGCATTGAATTCTACATGTTTCACAGATAACAGTTCAGTTATGTTTAAACCTTTAAGATACCCTTCTATCTAAACCTAATACTTTTATAACACAAATTGCTACTAGTCAATGCTAATTCAAAGAACATTTAGACCTAAAGCAAAATATTCTTACCTGGAGCCCAAGAAAGGGAATAAATAACACCCTCATTACCAGGAGATGTGTAAACCGCTGTTAAAGTATTTATGTCCCAAACTTTTATTGTGCCATCAAATGAAGCTGTAGCAAGAAGATCAGGGTTATCAGGTTTGAATTTGCAATCAAAGATGGTCTCAACATGTCCCTTAAATGAAACAAATATTTAATCCATTTTTATTACATTTATTTTTTTTCAGAAGTCCAACTCTAGATCAAACTCTAAAATACATTCTTTTATAACCTGTCAGATCAATTATTAGTTCCAAAAAACCTGGCTCATCAGTCAAAATTAAAAGGCATAGAATAGCTTGGACTATAACACTCCTCCCTTTCATAGATCATTATTAAAGACAGAAAAATCCTGCCCTGAAACAACAGGGTGATGCAATGCCAGAGACTTTTTAGCATTTTCCATTGAAACTGAGTTGCTAAAAAACAAAATTAAAGAAGTTTAGCAAAAAAACCCCAAGACAAATTAATTTTTTAAAACAGAAATAATTTTGCCCTTTACGTAAAAAGTTTCTGACCGAAAATATAAAGCTTTGTATCTTGATCATGTTCTACAAGTTTTCTAGTATTCCACTGAGTTTTCTATGTTCTAAATACAGTCTATGCTCTATTACAGTTTCAACTTCAATCCATTAGAAATTTCACATGCATTTGTAGAATTTAACTTGACACATACACGAGAAACAGATAATACGTAAGAATTTTTTTAAGCCTCAGTTGCTTTACAGGACCAAAACCTTTAAAAATGGAAAAAGACCACCAACCAGCAGCCTCTATTCAAACATGTGTGGCAGTACAGCTGAAAATTATTCAAGTTTTTCCAGTGAAAAGGGAACGGGGAAAGACAAAAAGAGAAAAATCCTCAAGAATAACCAAAAGCCCAGTGAAGAAGAGGCTCACCTATTATATCATAAACCCAGTATTGAATTTCTGCTTCAAAGAAGATTTAATAATTCAGTCTTTGTCTCTTTAAACTGAATGACTTCACCATCTGAGTTGTATATATTTTCCTTCTGATTTGACTCGAAATTTTATTCTGGGTTATAGAAAACCCTCCAGATAATATTTCTGAGAAGGCCATAAAATTAAAATTTCAGTTAAAAAACCCCAAGCCCTTAAATCTCTATTTCTGGATGAAAACTGCCAGAATACTTCCAACAGGATTCAGTCTTTTGCAATAAAGAATTACTTTCAACTTCAGAACTGTAATTTCATTTCCTAGAAATTTAGACTCTCTTTAATGATAGAAACTGTTTTACAGTGCTGCGAAGACTTCATTCTCCATTTCTTGCTGTTGGAAGAAAGTGTATAAGCTAAATAAACTCTCATTCCAAAGACAGAGATGAAACATACCAAATCTCTAAGGAAATCCCACTTTTTGGCTCCCATGTCATAAAGCCCCACTCCACCATCCATGAAGCAACAGACAGCATGACCAGGAGGAAGAGAAAATGCTTGGTTTTGGCTTAAAGTTGGAGGAGGAACAGCCTCACTTGTTGAGGATGTATGGTGATTTTTAGTAGGATACTGCGATGAACATGCTTAACAAAATAAAGCAGAACATATAAACAGGTAAGATTTTTTTTTTTCATATAATAATTAACAATTATAAAGAGTAAAATACTTTGTATTCCAATGAGATTAAAAACAAAAGAAATTAAGAATTCCAGTATGAAGCCTGGCCTACTAAAGAAGGATCTTATAAAGTGCTTGATCCTTTACACATTTATCTAGTCCACTAGCATGAGAGGGTGCTTTGATTAAGAACTACAGAGCCAACACAAACTTAGAGATTGACTCAGATATAACAAGTTTCACAAACCAGATTTTCTTAACTTGCAGCCACTGCAATGAACAACAATAAAAATTACACTTACACTTTTTCTTTGGAGGAGAACTCAGCACATGCAAACCATGGAAGCCAGTTTTCTTCAATTTAAAATTATCTATAGGTGTTGTACGTGAAACGTTCCAAATACGTAACACACCAACCTGAGAATCTGATGTTTAAAAAAACATAGAAGAACATTTACTTATTTGATTTACTACTGTCTTTTAAGTGTACACGGAGGTATGTGGTTTAAGGACTAATTTAAACAAAAATACAACAATGAATTAAACTTAGAATCCTAAGAAGAATTTTGTAAGCAGGCACTGTCATCTCCATGGTAATATCACTGCTAACAACAATAATTATTAGCATTATTTATTTAAACTTCAATAAATAAACTCTATGGAACTTCTCTCATCATAAAACACTCTCACAGTCTCACTTTCCTTATTCATTAGTTCTTCAACCTGAGCACTAACATCTATGGTGTAGAAGAGAGGCAGGAAATAGATTCTTTTTTTTTTTTTTAAATCCTTCTAAAAATAGAGAAAGAAAAGCAGGGGAGCAGGAAATGACATCGACTAGTCCTATTCCCAAAGTAACGCTCATATTTTTATTCCTATTCCCAAAGTAACTTTCATATTTGTTGCTAAAGTATGCCTGAGGAAAATACTATTTAGTATAAAAAGTTTAAAGTCACTTGTTTATGTACCCAACAAATACAAAGAAAGTAAAAACTGCTCAGTGTAGTTTTCTGTTCTTTTCTACAGTTTTATGATTTTTTTTTTTGTACAATGCCTGTATGCTTTTATTTGTAGAAATGTTAAGAAACAGAAAGATCAAACTTGAGGTACCAGTTTTGAAGACTCAGATCTATATTTACTACCTTCGTATAAGTCAGAAAATAAAAGGCTTACCTCCAGTTATAAACATTCCAGGTGCACTAGAAACCCAGGCTAAACACTGAACAGATGCTGCTGCACTGGGAAAATGAAAAGTTGTGATACAAGACAGAGATTCAGAATCAACTAGTCGAATACCATTATGTAAATTAGCAACAAGAAGGTAGTCAGTTGACAAAGGGTCCCACTCCAGTGCTGTAACTGGATCCTCTTCATCTGTTCCTTCAAGAGACTCTGGTCTTAAGACATGTTTCTGATTTTTAGAACCTTTAAGAGCACAAGAAAACAGATTATCTCAAAATGAAATCAAGTATATCCTGTCAATAGTCACAAGGTTTGCAAACACAGTTTTGTCTCTCCCTGAAATTTTTAGTAGCCAGCTCTACTGTCTGCACCAGTGAAATTAAGGCCTGCAGCACAGCCTAAAATACAAGTTATTTCAGTATAAATATATCTGCATACCACAGCAAATACAGGCAAAATAAAAGCAGCATGAACTACAGAAACAATTGTAGCAGTGAAAAAAGTGTTTATGAACAATTGCCTTTATATTTTTTTCTTCCTCAAAAATATGTGTACAATTTTGAAGCGTTCATAGATTTTTGAAGCCAGAACAGGCCATTAAATATCTAATTTGACACCTGCGTAACAGAAGACATATTTCACTTGATGATCCGTATTATCGAGAAACAATTTTTTACATAATGTTTATTTCCCACTTTTTGTTTTTATGGAGAGCTGGCTCTTAGTTTTATAAGATAATGTACAGTCCAAATGAATAATTAACAACACAGATCTGTATTTCTGAAGTTGTGATCTTCTATTGAAAAAAACAAACTAATTTTATACCCCTTTTCTAGAAATAATAAATTGACATCTTCCATTATTCAGCTTTTAATCTAATTTTCAATTTTGATAATGAAGAATACAAATAATTTGTCATATTATGATAAATGCCAAGACCTGCCTATAATCCTTAATGATTGATACAGGAAAAAGCCTATTCCGATACATACTAAAAAAATGCTGAAAAGTTTTTGTTCACTGAGGAACATTCTGACTATTAAAATAACTCTCATTATGATTTTCTAGGGAAAATGCTATTAGTGCATATTATATCTAGGGTAACTTTATAAATCGATTACCAAGAAGGGGGAAAATAATTTAAGACTGCACAACAATTAATAGCATAAACTGATTTCTCCATTCCATTTATGTTTTTATATAAGACAACTGCAAAGGTGCAGTTGCTTCTTTCGAAGCATCAGGAATAACAACAGGAATAACATCAGAATATCATCAGATAACTGCTTTAAGTTTTCCAAAAACTTTGGGATTCCACCTTCTTTAACAATATCCCCTGCTTACATTTCAGTTCAGATTTTTTGTTGAATGAAAATCAACATTAAAACGAAAACCAAGAACTGACAACAAAGCAGAACTGGCATTTTCCAGTTAGCTTTACAAGAACTAAAGGCAAAAAGTCCTCGAGTGATTAAAGCCAGTCACGTTCAAACATATCAGTCCCAAGAAAGCACAATAAAATGGTGGGGGAGTGTGGATATCTAGGAGCTATTCAGTTTTACCTGTGCTTCACAAAACAGTCCAGAAGCAAAGCTCATGGAAACTCTAACAAATTTTATTTTCTGTTAAAAGAAGACACCAGCACTGTGAATCATGCAGCTGAGTCACAGGTCATTTAAGTAAGCTGTGCTTAATTTGAGAATAAGTGAAAGCTAAAGTAGCACAGAACGTTTGGGTCTACGACTGCACTATTTCTTTAAAAATACAGTACTAATCTTAAATCCTTGCATATTTTTTCTTCACACTAATTGTTCTGCTACATTAATGGATATACTGGAGTTAATTAAAAGAAAGTACAGGCAGGAGAGAAAAACCTAAGTAGATAACAATAATGAAAAAACAGTTGTGTAGTCTGCAAATTATGCATCAGTGACTCACACTTAAATAGAAAGACTAGGGCCTTCAAGTCAATCACACTGAACTTTCAAGCAGTTAACAGGAACTTGTGGATGTTCAGGTTCTCTCAAGATAGTGTTTTGCAGGATATCCTACAAAAGGACTAAAACCTTTAAAAGTAAGAATAGGAATTTTTTTTTTAACATTTATTTCACTTGGTGACAAGCTAAGTTCTGGTTCATTAACAAGCCTTTTTACACACTGGGACATGAGGTAGATGAGAGATGAACTTTGACCGCAAAGCAAAAAATTAGCTTTCTATTCCTTATTGAAAAGTACCAATTCTTCGTGTCCTCCCCCCTGCCCCCCTTTTTTTTTTTTTAAATAGTAGGCGTATATTCATCCTACTGATACCACTTTCTTCAATGTACTATTATTTTTTAAAAGCTACCTATTATGAAAGTCGGATGAATTTTTACTATAAATTGCAAAATAGAAACCTGCAATTGATAAAATAGATAACTTGGATAAACCTACATTTTCAGTTGTATCTGACACATAATAGTCATTTATGAAAGTGTAACCACAGCAATGGTACTTTTTTTACAGTGATACAATCTGTTTTTCAATATTAATTAAAATATGTTTGAAAATTAGGTAATTTATCTGTTCACCAAAATTTTTGTGATCTACTCTTAAACACATCTATGTTTTTATCTAAACACATTCTTTGTCTTTTTCTAATAGTGTAAAGAAAGTAAGTTAAAAGAAAACTAATATTGGTCTGCATTCTTTCAAAGTCATTAAGATTGCTCCAATGTCATTGGCTTAATTACAGGAATACAATCCTTTGAATTAAAATATTCAAATTTCCTATTTTATGCAAGTTTGGGCTTTGAATGGCAGCTCTATGGTGTTTCAATTAGTGGTTGTTCTTCTTGAATGCATCTGAATTTGTTGTCCTAATTTATTTCACATAGTAAAATTTGCTGCTCAGTTCTGACAATTGATTTGTAAGTAGACCTCTGCAGATCAATGATATTTGTTTTATATAAAATCAAATAAAAATCTACTTGACTAAAAAGTTTTTTATATCCATTTCATTAAAAGTAGTATGTTCAGGTTTAAAAAGCACTTAATATGATCCAACAGAAACTGTACTACTTTTCTTGAATACTTTTGAGAAAGTGAAATTCTAAACAGTTTAGAAGCAAAAATTGGAAAGGTTCATTTTTAAAAGCCAAAGTGCAACATTTTCTTTTCAATTCTAAATAATTTATTAAGAAGTAAACTGCACTGCTTAAATCCAGGATTTTCAGTGAAAGAGTTCAGACAAAAATTTTCACCCATGTATAAACTTTCAGCTTCTTATTTCTCTGTTGGAAATCAAGAATCTTATATATATTAAGAACAAATTTTATGGTTAATTTATTTTTATTTTAAAATTATCTTAATGAATATCTATAATATGTATAATACTACAATAATAATGACAACTGTCCTAAATACAGAGACAGGCAAAATTTCTATGATAATCTAACCTCAATTTCAAGCTGATGCAAGTAGGTTTTTCCCCAAAAGTAATGAATAATTTTCAATAAACAAATTTTTATAGCAACTTGAATTGTGGTACATACAAAACTGCCACTGCTTTTTTAGCCAATATTATATTTGCATTTGCAGAACATAATTTTGACATTTTAAATCCTTTTCCTATTATTTCTATTATCATATTCAAATCATTCTAGACAAACTTCATGAAAAGTCTCAGTTCGATACATATTTAGGGGTTATCATATTAAAATATTTTCTTTTCCCAATGCCAATACTAATTCAGTCAGCACTACCGAAGCAAGGGAATCTATCCTCTGTGACATCCTGAGTGACAACTTAATAGCGTGAACTGACAGAGAATAAATTTTGCATGGCTGTTGGAGCACAATACTACGTAAAATTAACACATTATTTAAAGAACAATTTTTCTCACAAAATTGAAAATCAGTTTTTACTGGAGGAAAAAGAAGTAGCCAGAAAAAAAATTGAAATAGCCCACCTAATACAGATATCTGTCTTTGTAGAAAACTATTTATGAAAGAGAGAAATTTTGGCTTCAAAGGAGCTTATCAATAAGACACCTTAATCAGCAGAATACTGGACTATATATAAAGTACGCACAAATGTGCTTGGTGTTTTTCAGACATAAAGAGATAAATATTTCCCCATATAGTCTTTGATGTAACAGAATCACAAAGATAATATGAAGCGTGACATGAGAGTCTACCTACAAAAATGCAGAGGACTCTAGAACAAATGCAAGCAAAGACTAACCAAAAGATTCAAGTCAGTCCATTCAGAAGAACAAACTTGCTGGGAAAGTTCAGTTGAAGATCATGGCTGTTATCATTCCCTAAAAACCCAGTTTATTGTACGTCGAAAATTGCAATGTTATCTTGGTCACAAAAGGGAGAAGATACAAAGAAAATACTCTAAACTTTTTATCTAAGAAAACATATTTTTGTGATATGGAAGGAGTAGGAATATTATGAACTAAGAACAAGTACATACATTATAAAACCTAAATGAAAAAAGTGCAGAATTACAGACATACACAGAGATAAAAGTAAGAGATACATATTTATAAAATATTTTACCATATCAGTTTTTACCTGGTTGAAAAATAGATAGGCTTCCATCAGTATGTCCAAATACTACTTTTCCTTTTTTCTTTGGATGCCATCTAAACAGACTGATATCTGACAAGAAACTATGTGCTTCTCTGTGTACTGTTACCCCGCTGTCAGGTCCTGAGATAGTCCAAATGTACAATGGACCTCTGTGGGACACAAATGCAACTGCATCACCTGCATTCCAGCACCAGCTAAGTGACGCAGGAATTCCTGAAACATACAGGTAAACCTTAGTAAGAAACAGGATATGAAATTCAGTGTATTACTGCTTGACCCAGTATCAGCAATTGTCTTGAAAAGCTGTAGAAATAAGTATTCTACTTAAAAATTATGAGACCAAAATTTAGACAACTGTGTGAACATCTCATCGTGTAAAAGTAAACTACACGTATCCATAGGCAGGAAGTAGAATTATTTCCTATTTCATTCATTCACAATTCCATTCACCATTATGTTTTACTGTAAGCTATTTGCTACTAAGCTAGTAAAATATTGAAAACTTTAAAATGTCTGTTTTTGCATTCCAGTTTACAGATTTTGACCTTAACATCTCCAACCCTCATTATCCTCATAATTTAATAATGTGTGTCTGAAGGAATAAATGACAGTAAGACAAACTCCTCAAGTTGAAAATTCGAAACTGCTTGTATTTAGACACTTTAATATGGCAGTAGACACTTTAATATGGCAGTGTCAAAGAGAGTAAAAGCAGCATTAATAGGAGGTTTAAACACATTATCCTAAAAGTAAATTATCTTTTAAAAAGTTTAAAATAACAATAACACTTCTTTCACATGTAGTCATTGGCTGAAGTAGTTTTTTAAACAAGCGATGTATTGAAAAATAAGTATCAGGTTTTATAATAATGCATAATCTGATACAATAGTCCTTTTCGAATCGATCAAATCAGCGTGGGTTTTTTTCTGCTTATTCCTTTTGCAGGATATCCAAGACACACAAGATTTTCAGAGGTATCTAAGTGCTCTGGAAAGAACAGAGTAGGGGGTCCTGAAATGTCTTAGAAGATCCTGAGATACTGACTGTTCTTGGGTTGCACCTGTTTTCCAAGAATGCACATGTAGGAGTCAAGGACACCTGACAGAGATTGACTGTAAGAACAGAAATACAGGTACTGGGATGAATCAGAACTGGGCAGGGAAAGGTGACAGACACAGACTTTTAACCCCCTAGACTTCTATTACAGTCTCCAAATCAGCAGTTTCAAGTCCTGAAAGAAGATGCAGATAGACAAGCATTAGGGTATTTAAACAAAACCTGTTTTTCAAATTCACTGACAATTTATACTTGAATTTGTTGAGGGCTACATTTTATTTGCTTTCACTTCCATGAAGTTATCATGAAAACACACAAGGTTTAAAACTTTAATTATTTATCCTTTTATACAATGATGGAAAAAACTGTTTTCTTCCCTGCTCAATAAGAAATCAATGACAAAGTAAATTCCTGAATTGGTCAAGTACTTTAGAAAAAAGAATAACATCTTTCTTTACCAATTACTAGATGGTTCAGAGCAATTTACTCGAACACACTATCATTATTTTCTAAAATGAACTGCAACAAATCTGACAAGAATATTGTGTTATGCAACTGTTAAACCTCTGGCCTACCAACTGCTTAGAATTTACTCTATATCAAGTATTTCTGATACCTGCGGATGAAAAAGCTGTATGGATCAAATAGATCTCCATGTCTGAAATACCTTTTGTATTGTCCAGCTTGGCCACAACTTTCTGTTCAGTCACATTCCAAATGATCACTAAACTATCTGCACTGGCACTTGCAAACATGTCAGGATTGTGGGGACACCAAGATATGGCTGTAATTGTCTTCTTATGCTCAGACATAATTGCCCGGAGCTTGAATTCATTGTATCGGTGATCCAGCTAAACAAAAAGTAAAATTCATTTTAGAAATACATATTTTGTAAACTCACTTTAAGTACTGTTGGGTTGGATAATAGCTCTTATAACAGTATTAGACTTCTAGATGAATTTATAGTGGATTTAGCAATCGACAGTACCTGACATCTCAATAAATTAAATTTTCATACATTTGACTTGTACAGAAAAGTCGTCAAATATTCAACCAATATTAACATAGTTTATAAATGAAAAGAGGATAGACTATTATATTGCATTAATAACTGCACTCAAACACAATCCTAAAATGCTTTATTGTTACCATACCTATAAATAATTTAGTAATCTGCAAGGTGTTAAATGAGATAGAACATGAAAATGAGTTTGAAATCATTCTCAATTCTTAAATCACTTAGGATAATTAAAAAAAAATCAAAACACCCAAACCTGACTCAGTAAATTTTGTTTATTTTAATCCCACTAGCGGTATAACTCATGAAGTTAAAATAAGCATATCCTTTATTTCCGGACATATTTCTCAGTCTGAAAATTCCACATGTCACAGCATTTCTATTTTTTTGTTACGTGTTGATGTCTAGCAACTGTGAACTTAAGACCATGGTGCTGAGCAGTTCAGAAATGAAGAAAGCAGTAACTTGTTCCAAACCAAAGAAAGGTGGACCACTGAATCCACAACTTTGCAAAGTTCAAAAAACTACTGTTACACTACAGCTTCAAATGAAACCATGGAATTGCTTCATTTCTCTCTCAGAATCTGCTCTTCCATCATTGCACTTCATTCATCTCAAGCGTTTGCTGGATTGAGAGCCTGTCTTTTAAGAATAATTCTTGACACATACAACTTCAAATATAAAGTTTATATCAATCTTTTGCACTAGCTGTAACAAGAAGAAAAAATATTTTGGAAGGGGTATCTTGAATGGAAGACTGAGCTTTACATAGACATCTTTTCAGCAGCAATCATACTTCCAAAAGCCTTGTAGAAACATTTATTGAAAGGGTTTAAAGTGAGATAGACAACAATGTAAAGATATAACTAGTTTGTTAAATAAAAATAATCTTACCTGATAAATATAAATAGCAAGGGTAGCACAGTAGGCAAATCTGTCCCCACTAGCAGCACATACGTCCTTGTTCCATGGCTGACATCCAGCAGCTAAAAGGGCCACTTGTTTAACCTGTGACATTTTTGCCTTTAAGACAGAAATTCATTAGACTACAACAAGATGACAGAATGTTAAAAAACAGAGTAATACATTTTTGTTCCCATAAATAATGTACATGTACCTTAAAAATATAGCTACTCTTTATGTTTTAACAGCAACATCTTGTGTTTATGACGTACAAATGAATGTATCCAAAATAAAGCCAAGCAGATATTCACAGGCTTCAGTGCTACACAAGAAAGGGATTTTAATACCATTCACAGGAATCCATTTGGGAGAAAAAAAGGGGGGGGGAATAGCACATGAAAACTTGAATAGTTCTTGATTTGTACTAGCTGAAGCTGTTCTTCATCACTTTCATTTTCTTCTGCAGTTTGGTTCAACACTTTATATATTACAGTGTAATGCCCTCTCTGCTCTTTTCTTCCCTTCATTCCCCATAAAGACAGCTGGACAAAACAAACCATATGCTAATACTTTTGTTTTACGAACGTTAAGCAACGTGTCTAAAAAGGTCTTCAAACCACTTGCACAGAACAACTATGCATTACTTATTATCATCATCCTTTTTGGAGAAGCTTTCTAAATTTTCTTGATAATTACTGTTTAACAAAAAAGTTCAAGTAAACTGTGGAAAATAAAAAGCAAAGCTTAGTGTAACATTACTGCATTACTGTATAGCAAACTATGCCTTCACTGTACAAAGCAAGTCTCACACTACCAGCTCTGCTCAGAATGAGGCAACAACCAACTTTAACATAAAGACACAAGAAATGCTTTGCTGGGCCAGACCAATTATCCACCTAGCCCATATCTGATTCACGATAATGTCAAAATGTTACTTAGAGCACATGAACCTGGCCTTTTTTCTATGACCCATTTACACACTCGACAGCGACCAAGAATGCACACATTTGCAAGGATATTGTTAAAACTTAACTCCCGAGTGGGTTGTACAAGGTGACCTCCAGAGGTACCCTCCAACCTCAACCATTCTGTGATTTAAGAAAACATTCAAAATGAGCCTAGTTGCATTTATTTACAGCAGACAAGTAGGGAAGGCCATCAGTTTTTACAGAATCTCTGAATTCACTTAGAAACCAGTCTTCACATGATACAAATGTCCCAGGTTCAAGCCAATTGTCAACTGATTAAATGCCTGCTCCATGAACCTGCAGAAATAATTGTGGCTTTACCACCACTATAGAAGGCTCCAGTGGCCAAACAACTGCAACGGAAGTTGACAAGGATGACTAGGTGGACCACAGCCTGCAACAGTGTGGTGATCCCAATGGCAGAACAAGGTCCGAATAGCTGCAAAAAGGATGCACCAATTATGCATAGAAGTTAAATCAATCCGGACAAGGCTGAGCACAACAGAAAGTACTACCCATACACAGGCTATTTAGATAACCCATAGCTGAAACATCTTCACACGTATGACTTCAGCCGGGCTAGCAGCAGAATCCCAATACAGGAAAACAATTGTGCTTGTGTCAGTGAGGGCTCCTGCAGAAAAGAATCTTCTTGTGCAGATTGGTGAAGGACAATTCCACTGAGTTTCACCATACCACTGAGTGCTTCAGCATGGGCTAAAGTAAGGTCCAGACATAAAAATTTACTCCTCCAACTACATTATAGAATGACAAATTTAAAGACACGTTTATACTTTGGATCGATTAATGGATTGAGGGACATTATGTGGAAAAACATTACATGGAGTATGGAATATTTAGGTCAAAGAGCTGAGACTATAACCTTTAAAGACAAGGAGAGTTATGTTCAAGTGTTAGGCACATTTTCAAGGCCCACAAAGGAAAGGGAATTAAAAAGAAAAAAGGAGACTTCAAATGCAATCAAGTATTTTGAGGGAGCAACTGTTGATTAAATGCAAGGGTTGGTTATACAATGCATTGCTGTGTAACAGTTTTAGGGGATATATGTTGTCTGCAGACCACTTTCCACCTACTTGATATCAACTGTATGGAGGGGGAAATATTTTTCTGAATGACATTAGTATTAAGGCGCATTTAGAAAAAACTTTGTACAAGTATGGTAATAGCGACCTATAGTGCCGAAGGGAATCTATCGGTCAATATTGACAAAAAGCTTATTATATAAATATTAACAAAACTTAATTTTACTACATACATAGAAGGGATGAAAATGAAGTTGAATGATCAATTTTATCTTCCATTTTTTCTGTCTGCTTGGGGTATCTACTTGGCAGATAAATATTAATAAATAAATATAAGCAGCAACCTCCATGAGATTGTAAGTCTCTCTCTTTCACTTTGGAAAGTGTGAAAGAAAAAATTTAAGACAGACTTATTTTTGGTGTTTCTTTAGCAGAAGATCAGAAACAGATTGAATGTTTGGGACTGACTATCTCAAAGATATCACTAACTGTAGTTATAGTGCTTAAAGGTTCTCACTGAGTTCTAAACACCTAAAGAAAATTGAACACGTATGTTTAACCTCTGAAAATTTTGGGAAAGGAGACTGTACAACAACAGGACAGAAAAATCCAAAAAAATGTTACAAGATACAGCTCTGCTGAAGACTACTGCTTTAGCTATTAGACTTTCTTTCTGCCTCTGCCAACAATTCTTCTGACTTCTGCAGCAAATAAATTACAGATTCTAGAGAGAACAGTTCTATAAATTGTATCACCTTGCAGTTCATTTGCAATCCATCTGATGCTATAAGTGACATGAGTCCCACAGAAAGAAATTTATCTTACTATCTAAAGAATCATCATCACCACCACCACAAAGTGACAAAAAATAGACTCAAAAGTTCTGATTTTGTCGTTTAGTGTTCTTTTACTGTTTAGTAAAATTACTAATTCCAGAGGTCCCTTCTGTGCAATTAAAGTATCAATCACATGTATTGAGAAATATTTGGATTTGGGGCATTCAGAACTGCAACACAGACTTTCTCCAGTCACAATGAAAAAATAACTGGCACCATTAACAACCACTTTTTCCGAAATGGAAGTCATCCAGTTGACTACATAGCAATTTACTAAAATGCAGAATAACACCTGGAAACGGAACTCTTGGTTTCTGCTTTTGATTATAGGCAAAAGGATGGTTAAAACACTAGATATGTCAACAAACACACTCTTCTTGATGCACCCCAGGATGCCACTGGCCTTCTCGGCCACAAGGGCACATTGCTGGCTCATGGTCATCCTGTTGTCCACCAGGACTCCCAGGTCCGTTTCCACAGAGTGGCTCTACAGCAGGTCAGCCCCTAACCTCTACTGATGCATGGGGTTATTCTGCTCCAGGTGCAGTACCCTACACTTGCCTTTGTTGAATTTCGTAAGGTTCCTCTCTGCCCAGCTCTCCAGCCTGTCCAGGTCATGCTGAATGGCAGCACAGCCTGCCAATGTGTCCGCCACTCCTCCCAGTTTAGTGTCACGAGCAAACTTGCTGAGGGCACACTCTATCCCTTCATCCATTTGGTAGGTTTACTGCATGTAAGATTGATTAAAAGTTAACAACACTTTAGACACTAAGAGTGCACAAGTATTTATTTCATAGTAAAACAGATTTGTTTCATTTTGTACAGATCCTCTTTTTTACATTCTCATATGGGAGCTAAGAGGTTCTTGATTTGATGAAGTTTAATCTGTAAGAAAATATTATCTTAAATCTTGTTTAATTTGCGGTTTGATTACAGGTAAAATTGATTGTAAAGTTAAGATCTCTTACAGATGGTAAAACAGAATTCTACAAATGTTTCTTTCAGAGTAACAACAGATTTGTCTTGTAGGATTCTGCAGTAATCTGTATTAAAAAAAAATCCTGTTAATATATTCAGTAGATCTTCCTTTTTGCCTTAATATGAGAGAGGGAAGTTATTCCTGACTACATGAAATCTAGTCTGTAGGAAAATACTATTTTAAGTGGCTGAGAATAAGGAGGACTCCAAGGCTAAGTGCTGAAATCCAGAACAAAAAGAAAAAGGTCCTCTACACTGGATTTACAATTACCATGATCACACAAAACAGACTAGCACTTTGGATTTGGAGATAGTTCCACTACTAGTGCTACTATTTCCATGGTTTCCATGCAACTGATTTAACAATGAAGAGGCTTTTATGTATTTTTTTCATGTCATCAGGACACCTGAATACTTTAGTGTATTTTAATGGTTTCCAAATGCATACGTCACTTGATTAGAATTCAGGCTAGATTAATCATGACCAAAAATCATTGTCATCAAATGGTTATAAAATTATTTCAGCCTAGCTCTAAATGTATGTCTGTAAGCATTACTGCATATGTCATTAAGTACTGTATTGGAAATAGAACACATCTGTCTTCTCTTTCTTCTACATTTACATTAAAGACAAAAAGGTAACTTTAATATGTTTTTTGAAGAAATTCACCAATAGAAGCCTCATTCACAAGTTTAAATTAAACAACCATTTTTTAAATAATGTGCTATTTTTCTTGAAGTCTGATATTCTATTGAAAAATGTCTCCTAAATAAGATCAACATTTTGATGAAAAAAGCTACTTTATGATATGTCATTATTCCACTGAGTTAATAATTCAAGCTTAAGAAGGATTATTAAACTTTGATTCTTCATATAGATTTTTCCCATTTAAGTATATGTAAAAAAATTACATATGTAAAATATGCTGAGGTGTATTATAGAAAGGAATTTGCACCTTATTTACTAATATTTGCTGTTTTAAACTTATTAATATTTCCTGCTCCTTGTAATGAGTTATATACTGTTTTACAAAAAATATTGTAATTAAGAAGCATTTGCCTTGAAATTCAGTACAACAGTATCTAGAATAAGAAATTACAATTGTGTGGCATACTGACTGTTATTCTCTTGTAAGTATCATGCATCAAAGCAGTTTCCTGCAGATCTTTTCAGACATTATAGATCTCTGTTGAACATACTTACACTACAAGGGAGAAAGCAGCATTCATTAGAACTGCCTGAGTAAAATGACAGAAAACTAGAACTGCAGTATAACGGAATAAAGATATATAAGTATGATTTCACACGTGTTGCATTTTTATACAATGGAGATTTTTCATACTTTGTTAAAAAAGCATTTTATTTCAAAATAAGGGATGCACAAGTAATTATATTGGACTCTTAAGTATCCACTGAAAAAAATTGTGCATGTAAAAAACATATACCATACTGGGAAAGCTATCAAAGGATGCCCACAGTTTCCAAGGAGATGAAGGGAAGAGGGAGGACAACAAAAACCTTTCTTCTCAATTGGAATGAACAGCAACATTCTAATTAATTTCTTGTTGCTAAATATAGAAAAAAAAAATAAACTGAAATTCTGTATACCATAGAGTTAATATTATTTTTAAATAACAACTGAATGGACTAGATACATAGACATGGCTATATATCAATAACTCAAAGATAATCCCTACCTGAGCAAAGGTATCATTTTTTGTAAACCACTTAAGAATTTCCACGTTCATTCCAATACCTTGCTGCTCCCAAAAATGCAAAATCTTGCTCTGGTTGTAGAATGAAATCACTTTACTTGACAGATGAAGGAACTAAACCTTGATGTTCATAGAATAATGCAGTTACTAAAGGATGTGGGAGAAAAGACTGAGCATTGTGTCACACCACACACACAAAGCGGCAGTGTCAGTAGCCTGGCAACTGCAGCTCTTTAACAGGCACCATTTTAATTTTAACCTAACTCCTTTTTCTCTACTTCAGCTGCTCAGTGTATTTCATCGCTCGTTGTATTTCCTGATTGTACTACAACAATATTGATAGAATACTAATAGCTCTTTAAATCCATCACTTAGCACCCTTTAATTATCAAGGGATGTGCTTGCGTGTTTATAACCATCAAGCAAAACCAATAACATATGATTATATTGTTAGCGATTGTGGTCTATATGATATATGACCTGTCCAAATGAGTGCATATGCAATATGGCATGCACACAGAAGTGAATATACAGTATCCTTATATTAATCAATAACGCTTTTGTATATATAAACCACTAGTTTCTGAACAGCTACGTGTAGTAAAGTGTTAGTGTCCTCTGCTTCTGTTCATTCTATTGTCACTGTCTTCCAATTAAGTTTGTATGTTTTCTTATGTGGAAAGCTTGCTGTCACTCCTCTCCTGTATGTTTGACATATAAAACTGTTAAATCTCATATTGTCCCCAGGTACCAGTATTTTTGTCAACATGATAATATAATAATTAAAGATCTTCTTTAGTGATATAAAAGTGATGTCTCCTTAAAGACATTGGACATATTCACCCATCTTTGTGGGAAAATCCTTTGGAAATGAAAATGTGACCCGTGAACCACAGAGTTTCAAATTCATTACCCTATCCAATGGGACCAGTCTGAAACATCAAATAATGGATGAAGAATTTATCTTGTTAAAATCATGAAGGTCTTCAAACCTACCAAGAAATCTCTGCATGTCTGCAAGACACAGCAGAAACCAACTTCTTCCCCGAGTGTGCCTGCCTCAATAGCACAGAGTCTCATGTAAGAACATAACCTTAATTAGTATTAGCCCTCTTCCAAAGGGGCTGGAAAACACGAAGCACATTATAGCCATGTTAAGAAATTAAATTCTGATTATTATGTCCAGATCCATGAAATAAAGTATAATTGGAAATATTCTGGTACCTATGCAACTTAAAAGCCAATAGACAAATTAAATTTACTAAGACTAAACACAGCAATGAAATTTCCAAAAACAATAATGTTTCTGGAAGGAGCATTTAAGAAGTTAATACATTTTCTAAATTCTATTCTATGCTATCTATCCATTAATTAAAATGCATTTATATCTATTACTTTATGAATCTGGGGAATCTCAAAAGTAAAAGTAAGCACATCAGAAGATGAGAAGAAATCTTATACTGTGAAAACTTGGACAGTATGTATATTGTCAAAGATCAGCTGTCATGGATTTTAATAGATTCACAGGAAAAAAAGGTTAGAAACAAAGAAATAGATGACAGTGTCATATTTCAGTTATAATTTCTTAAGAATCAGATATCTCAGCATCATTTGAGCCACTCCCTTTAAACAAAAATTCTTCCTACTTTGCATGAAGAACCACAAAATGCTGAAGAAGTTTTTGATGTGGACAATCAAACTGCAATTACTAATGTAGGTATCTAAATAGTCTTACTGAGACTATACACGCACTACTTTAAGCAACTGCTTCTGGGTTAAAGATGAGCGAAGACTGACTACATCAATCATGACAGTCACAATGTAGAATAATGTAGAATAATTCCGTAGGTTTATGCATGTACTGCTCTAAACAAAAGCTAAGCCCTTCATACTTCCCAGCAGGAATTAGCTTAGGTAGTCTACTGCTTGTTAGTGTCAGGTTGGTTGCTAGTTTACCACTGAGCAGTATAGGCAGAGAGTTTGCATGCTTCTCCGCAAAAATTTTCTAATTTTCAATTTTTTTCTAATTTTGTATACAATTCATGGCACACAGACTGTCTGCAGCTCCTGTAGAAACAGAAGATTAACCAGAGGCAAGAAGAGTGCACCTTGGACAAGGCTTTGAATTTCAGCAAGATTCTTCAAAAACACCAGAAGCCTTGGCTAGACTCTTGCAACCAGCATTTGAAGATGACATTTCCTAAATTATGATAACCTAGCAATTGTTCAAAATGAGTATATTTAGTTATCCAGATGCCAACTAGGAAAAGAACACTATTATTTTAAAGACCATTTTAAATGAACAAGTGTTCTACTAGTGGGCACAGACATTTTAAACCTCCACAATAAACCCAGAGCCAAATCACTACTAGAACTGATTTAACCACAGTACCTCTGGCTTCACAAGGAAGAAGTCCTAAAAATGTTGTGGACCTCTGGCTGAAGTTTGGAGAAAGTTTGGATTTGAAATCACAGCCTGATTCAATAGCTGAGAATATACTACCAAAACGAGAAATAGAAATTATAGAAATACATGGTTACATAAAGGAGCTTGATACAGTGAAAGAAATGTGACTTATATTCACTTTCCACCATAAATCCATGAAAGCAGCAGTAGATCAAGCTTGCTCAAGGCATGCAGTTAATAAACATTAAAAAAAATTCCAAGATATCCTGCAAATGTTGCTATAGCAACGACTCCTCCTCCTTGGAAAAATGTTAATAAAAATACACAGGTATCCAAGGTACAAACTGGAAATGACCCTAGGTGAATTTAATATCATCCAAATATTTTTATTTTACTCAATTTCTGCTTATAGTTATTTTATTTTACTCCATGCACAGTATATTAATTCCTCGTAATAAAAATCAAGCATTTAATTTTATTGTATCTCATTACATGTTAAATAATTGCTATACATTCAATTATGCAACCCAAAAAAATGCAAGTAGGTGGCCACCAAACTTCCAATACCTTTTATCCAGCCAGCAACATTAATTTGCAAAAAACTCATTTTAGATGTGCTTATCTATGATTCAAGATCTCATTAAAACTACTAAAAATCCCTTCTTAGTACCACTATGGGAATATTACTTTTGGTAATAGTAATATAATAAACAGCAGCTTAAAGAAGAAAAATATAAAGGAAGTAAAATAGAAAATATTAATTTAAACAATTCTTACTCGTTGTTGTCCTTCATACCAATCATCTTCATCAAACCAGTGGGAAATATAAGTCATCCAAGCCATGACAGAAGGCACAGTTGAAATGAAAAATACAGAACCTGAACACATGTAAGTACAATGAGTCCTGTGCTAAAATTTACTCAAAACTACAACAAGCTACCCAAAGATCAGATCTGAACTCTGTGATATGATTCTACACTAATAAGCTTCACATTCATAAATATATAATCTGAAATACTTTTAGCAGCAATTTAAATGCTATATGTATTGGATGCTGAACTGAAAAACAGAAATCAACACTAAAACAATTACTAGATTACATAATCCAGCATTTTAATTTAAAGCAGGTTAGTGCTTCAAGCTTGATTTTACAGTGCTTCTGAGCTCTGAAAATGAGGTGCTCTTTGAGTAATTCTCATTTGTCTCCTAAAAAATTATTTTCCCTCTTTTCAAATGTACTGTCTGTAAGAAATGTGGTTCAGTGCACAAAAGCTTGAATTGAAATGTAAAATACCTTTGGAATCATGGGAAGTGATAGTTTTTGGTTATGTAGGGAGTGGTTTCAACTGGCACAGTAGGAGGGGCCACGATTACCGCAAGTGCCAAACATCTTATGTTTAACATTTTTTTTAAAAAAGGAAAAAAGAAAGAAAAAAAGATCTGCATCTCCATTGTTCACAGCCAGCAGAGCCTGAAGGGCTCAGCTACAGCCACCAGCACTGGCTGAAAATTTAAAAAGCCTTATTTTCACTAATTCATCAGAACGCATCTGCTTCTTTTCTCTCCCTTGGGAGAGTTTCGCATATCTGACTATATTTATTCCTTCTGCAGCTAATTATCCTTTTTTGGTATGCTCCCAAGTTTCACATCAGATTTCACAGTGCATTATACCAATGAAAACAAGAGGTGAAAAGAGGTATAAAAGCTGTATTGCTCACACCACAATTCAGTACTGCAGCAGCACACTTCATCAGCTGTGCTGTTTAGCAGACATTATCATACAAATCTTCCTGACTGCATGCTTGCAGTAACTATCAAATCCTCAACAGAGATTATGGAGACCTAAAAAACCCCCAGCTTCTTAAGAAATCTAGAACCCAGTCAACATCTGCCTTTCTGTAGTGGATTAATGAGCTATTTCCCAAAATTTGTAATATAATAAAGGCAAAAGCTAGACTGTGAAGTCAATTTTCAATCCAGAAATAAACAAAGCAAAGTAGGAAAAGAACAGCTGGAAGTACCAATATTAACCTGGAGTTAGCGGTCAACATGACTAACCATTTCCAAAGAGCAATTCAGTGTCATTACCAGTCCTACTCTAGCACACGTCGTTTCCTTTAAGGCTATTGTATAAGAAAGCTACATTCTCAGATACACTGCAGAGAAGTAAAGGGGCAATACTTTTGCTTTCCAACCTCTTACTCAGAAATTATGACACCCAAGGAAAAAAAAAAACGAACACACAAACCACACACACAAAATAATAAAAATTTCAATCAAGACACACACTATATTTATGGGAAGTAGTATTTCCAGATTAGCAGATTATTTTTTTTTGTTATACAGTCCTCCAGATAAATGTATACATACACAAAAACATACAGAGGAACTTTCCACCATACTGCTGAAATTTTTCAGATTACTTGCCATTTGAGACTTCAGCTCAAACATAAACAATGCAAAGCGCACACAGTTGCATGGTCTCATAAACTACATGGGAAACATAGGATTAATTCAGACACCGCTACTCATATGGCTGAAGAAATGCCTGACCATATCCATGGTCTATGACTAAACAATAAAAATGTTACTGATGTACCACTCCTATGAACAAAAATCTTACAATTTGCTAAACAAATCATATCCTCGTTATTACTGCTTGTTACACCCCAAAATCATGGTTTCAAATAAATTAATACTAGTACATTTAGGAAAGCCTTTGCTTTCACGCTGCTCTGTCTCTTTATAAGGGCACACAGCATCATTCAGAATCTTGAGCAAAGTATTATGTGTAGTTCAACAGTAACAGTATAACTGTTCCACAAAGTATGTGAACTGAATTTTCTGGTCTTAATACTGACCTGTTAAAAAGATGAGTCTCTCTTGAGAGAATAACATTGTGGTTCACATTTAGTTTCAGGATCATCAGGGAAGCATGGGCTAAATGAATATGGATACTGTATTATCCTTTCAATAAACTGGTGATATCTTCAGCTCAAAGGTACAGACACAATTAAAATCTTCACAGGATAGCGGATGGGAACTTAAACTGCTAAGAACAATCCGTTACCCGTAAATAAAGTAAAAAGCTTTGTGCTAAATTATACTTGAAAAATAAAGACAAGAAAGACTAATAGCTGTAAATGCATCATGGGTCCATTCTATGCCTATTCCATCATTCATCTCCAACTGCTGGAAAAACTATTATACTGTAGGTATAATAATGCTCCAGTGGAGGATGAATGAAACTCCATGTACTAAATATTACCATAAAAATGTGAAAAATCTCAAAATATTCCATCCTTTAATTTTTTGCAATGAAGGTTTTATAAATAACTTAGCATGCACTTAACCTAAAGTCCAGTTGGTACATCCAGTTAAATGTTCTTTGTTCTTACTTTTAAGGACAACAAAATATACTATGATGTCAAAGTGAAAAAAAATGAATTTTTGTTCAAGCATTGAATGTTAATAGGGAATTTTAATAGATCAGACCAAAAGAGATGTCTTTAAGGTGTATACAGCCTTACAATAGATTGCCCAATAAACATATTTCCTATATTCCAGAGGGAATAGAAAGATAAAACAGATCCTATTCATTTCATGCAGAAACAATTATTTAATTCTTGAGCGGATTTAAGGAAATGGAATGAAGCTGTGTCAGGGGAAGTTCAGGCTGGACATTAGGAAAAGGTTCTTCACTGAGAGGGTGGTGGGTCACTGGAACAGGCTCCCCCGGGAAGTTGTCAGGGCACCAAGGCTGTCAGAGTTCAAGGAGCATCTGGACAATGCTCTTAGTCATATGGTTTACTTTCAGGTAGTCCTGCGAGGAGCAGGGAGTTGAACTCAATGATCCTTATGGCTCCCTTCCAACTTGAGATATTCTACGATCAAGCCTATGCTGCAGATATTTCACAATCCTCCCTTTGGAGCTAGGTACTCTCATTTCAGCAAGTGAATCATTTTACACTTTTCAGGGTCAGGACTTAAATCCTAAAGGGAACAATTCTAGTGAAGTAACTGCATTTTAGAAACTAAAGTTGTTATGCATATGTAATAACTAATATGTAAATATATGCTACAACAAGAATAGTATTACCAATGTATGTTACAAGTCAAAAAGGTCTGTTACTACTTAGCACTCACAAACATTAACTTCTCATCATTTGAGGTGGAAATTGCAACAGCTATCAATGCTGTAGTGTAAGACTTCTAGAGAAATACATATAATTATAAGAACATAATTTAGAGAAACCCAAGATATCTTGCCAGGGTCAGCACTTCAGCTTTTTTACATTGCCATGTGCATTTTAAAAGGCAAGTGAGATACACAAAATAAGCCAAGTAAAAGCACACAGAAATAGCATTCTAGATTTAATGCTGGTTTTGGCCATAGCACCTCCTGCATCCACAGTCATATTAGCACATATTCAAGTGCATTGTCCAGACTGTCCACAGCCCTTACCAAGTCCCACTGTCACACTGAGGTTGTGTCTCAGGGCTATGAATTAGCCAGCGTGTTCAGGAGAAGTTCAACTTCTATAACTCCATAGAGGCAGCTTGACAATACAGGACCACAGACTCTGTTCTCTCCTCTTCACATAATTGTGCGGTCTTTGATCCTTATATCTCAGTCCGGACTCTGAGGGATACTTTCTACTAGGAGTAGGGCTCTTATCTGCCTGAGGTAAGACCAACAAGGAGCAGCGCAAGTAGGCTACTTTGCAAAGTATGGAAGCCAGGAGCCAAAGGTGCCCGCAAGGCAGGAGAGCGGGTGACCTTGCTGATGAGTAGCACAGTCCCTCAGTACTCAAGAGCAGCAAAACTTGTCCATTGATGGTAACCAGGTTCAGCTGATAGTCCAGTAATCACTAGACAAGTTCACAGTGCCAAAGCAAATCCGAGATCAAGACAGAAATTCAGCAAGGCAAGGTCAGGAGCAGCAAGGCTTTAAGGCCAGGCACAGTGTGGCTATGGCATAAGTTCAGGCAAAGACCAAGGCAAGGGCCTGAGCTCCAACGCAGCTCTAGAGCCAGAGGGCAGAAGGTGCGTGGATGGAGGCCCCAGACAAGGTTTCTCATAGCTCTTTCTCCTGACTTCACTGTTTTCACACAGTCTGACCCAAGGTTACACAGCTACACAGTGGCAGAGCTTGCCTTGAACACAGACAGTTAAACTCCTGGCATGGGCAGGAAAGAGGGTAAAGATGGAGATTGCAGAGCAAGACTTATGGGCTGGTCAGGCCAAGTAGAGCCTGTGCACTGATGGAATGGAAGATGCAGAGGAGCAGCACTCTTGATGCCATACCATCATCAGGTCAGACAGTCTTGTAAGCTCGCCAGAGGTCACTATGCTGGCATTGTGATCTAGAAAGAGCTCCAGTTTGAATGCCTGTGGCCAATTTTATATTCTCACAGTATAACACTTAGCAGTGGGACGCAGCTGCCACTGGCAGTACTACTGAGAATCTAAAAACATTCAACTAGCCATGGGTTCTGAAAAGTTCCTCTGCTCACTGAGTCTCTGGTGTCCTCCCTCCCATCAGTATAATGAAAACCTGTCAGCAGAAGACAGAAAAAATTCTTCTAGAAGACCATTTCCTCAACTTCACAACAAGTGGGGAGGACAGAAGTGGAAGAAAAGATGGTTCATAAGGTGAAAGCTACATCGTGGAGATGGGGAGTGACTGGGACTCGAGGGTATACCAACAGCTGCCCGGATGCTCAGTGAGCCAAGCCACCAGCAGTGGACTGTGTAAGCGGCAGAGACACTGGATCCCACCATGGGGAGCTCTGGAACCATGAGTTACAGGGTGCAAAGCAGCTTGCTGAGTCGGGAGGAAGAGTACAAACTAGGCATTGAAGGAGATGGATGGAGTACAGGAGGTAAGGTCCATAAAAGGCATTTCCACTTATACATACAAGCAACTCCTATGAGGGTTGTAATGCATGTAGCCAGCACAATTCTAGCATCTGTTACCACAAGCAGCTATGTGCCACTGTAGAATATAGTGACTGAACAAATAGCTGTTGGAATCCTTCACACAAGGTGTTGATACTGGGAAAAAGGTCTATACTCTATGCCAAACATTTAAAAAAATTTTTTTTTCCAGCTTCACCGGTTGGTAACATGCATCGTCTCAGAAATATTGAGATTGCAGAGGAAACTTCTCAAGTTTATGAGCATCATCTGTCAAGGATAACAGAAATTGTACATATTCACAGAACTACTGTCTGAGAACACCGTCTGAAGTGACAATGGGTCAATCCAGCCACCAATACAAAGTTCTTTAATCCTTTTCTTGATTCCTAAATCAAATTATTCCCAAAAAAGTTGAATATTGAACAGTTCAACGTGATTTCAGAATCAGAAACGTCTTCTAGTTTCAAGTAGGAGAGGATTTAATTCCAAGTGAAGACTTATTTTATTCACAATGACAACGTTCGATTGCCTTAAGTGTGGACACTAGGCAGGACAGACAGCCCATACAGTATGAAATTTCCTCTAAGATACAATCCAGCAGGAATAAGATAGTAATTGGGTTTTGCCAACTGCTTTTAATGACTCTGCCTTATACGATAATAAGGAAGGATATGCAATTAGAGAATAGTGACAGTTAGTGGAGGTTACTGCCTCCAGTTCCGCAGATAAAACAGCTGAACGCTTGGCCCCAAATTTTGACTGGCTAGGCATAAATACAAAAAACCTAAAACAGTCAGAAGGATACAATGGAAGTGATGTTGTCAATTGTGATGCTTTAGCATAAGAACATTACAATACGCAGTTAAAGGTCAAGCGCTACAAAGGTCAAGAATTACAAAACAAACAAACAAAATCAATGTTTATCTTCTATTTGTATTTGATATGAAAGTTGATCTTAGTTCTGGACACTTCAGTGCAGATATCTTTTTATTAGGAGAGTAAGCTACTACCTTGCTCTCTGCAAAGACATGACCTTAAAAGAGTCTGAAAGGAGATGCTGAAGAGTATAGTGGCCTCAATCTCTAGACACTAAAACATATTCCTAAATATAACATACATATATAGTTTACCTAGAAAACAAAGGATAAAAGATTACATCTGAAAATAATGATCTAAATGCCATTGGAATGAACAAACTGATACTATTCTCCCATGTCATCTGGCAATATCTGAAGTCAGCAATACATTTCAGTTATGAAGAAATCTCTTCAAGAACAGAAGATAGGTAAGAAACCTCTCTATCTTGACCTTCCACTTTTGTCACCAAATTAGCTATTATTTAATAATCTGTAGTTGATATACTGTGCCAAATCACCCATGCACTTATTTTTTTTCCAAATACATTTCTAACCACTGTTTGTTTCTGCTTAAATATTATATAGAGAAATATTTAGACATTTGCCTGTATAAGTTCTTTAAAAAGTCAGATTTGATGTATTCTTGCCATAAATCAGTAACATTAAGTATGTTTCAAAATTAAGAATGATTTTTCAATTAATTTACTATATTTACACCTCATAGAAATTGGTATTTTAGTAAGCTTGTCTCCAGATTCACTGTACCCAATTCTATGACAAAATTCTCTGTCAATCCATGTAGACATTATTTCATAATATGTCCCATCATAGCACTAAAAATTATCTACCAAATGACTATATACTAAAGATTAACATGCTACAATTTTGTGTTTTTTCTTTTGACACATTTTGAAGTCACAAAATTCATTACAGGAATTAATATTTGTCTTTATAACAAAAAACACACAACAAAAACCCCAAGTACAAAATACTTTAAAATTCTTTTAATTACAAGAGTATAAAAATTCATTATTTTCATAATTTGTATAGCATTATGTAAATTTGTTACATCAATATCTATAGTAAAGAAACCAGTTAAAAAGCCTCAGGTTTTATTTATTATTTAGTGCTTTAAGAACCTTTACACTGAGAATATGAAGCATGTAATGATCCTAAATATTTTAAAATAAATCCAAGAATACAATGTTTATAGTAAGGCTGTACAATAATCAATCATACAATAATGACACAGCAAACATATCTCAGTGATCCTATGTCACATGAGGTCAGTTAGGAATTAGATTTCCCCTACTCCCCCCAAGCTACTAGTGGTACAAACATAAGCAGGGGTCTAAATGGTTGTCCTTTTTATTTTTCCCCTCATTTGCTCTTTCCCAACAAGCTGTATGGATTTATCAGGACAAGATGACATACAGGACAGCCAGGCCACCTCACAGTGATTAAAGTAAGCTGTTAGTAACAGATGTGCAACACCATCATCATCACCGGGATGAGACTTTAGAACAACCTTCCCACAAGAGTACAAGGACAAAAACATAGCTACTTTTAAGGCTGAGCTTTATCAGTTTATGGAGGAGATTAGGCTCTAGCTGCCAACAATAGCAGTGGATTGGACTTGATCACATATCTTCCTAAGGATGTTCCATAATTGGATCTTGAAAATAAGAACAATGAAACTTTTATAGCTTTTTTTTTTCCTTTTTAAGAAAATAACTTTAACATTTCTTAAGAAAAAAAACCAAATTAGTACGTTTATGTATACAGTACCACTGTTACTATGGCTTAACAGATGTTTCCATTCAAATTCTCTGATGAATACACATAACAGTTAAGAAAAGGGAAAGTTAAATATCTCTTTGATTTTCAAATTCCTTGGTCAAAAAATAGACAAAAAGGGCACACTACATATGTATGAAGAAAAATTATAACCTTATTTATAAAGCTATGTCTATACTGAAATGCTTGTCTCAGTTTCATAATCACTACATGTATAAAATTTGGATGTAGTCAAAGCTGAAGTGCCCCAGTTTCTGTTAAAGAAAAGAAAAAAGATTGTTCAGTCTGTCAGCAAACACTTAATATAGCTAGAAAGATGTTGCATGTATTTTTTGTATCATGCTCATAGGATTTATCTATGTCTAGCTAGATTGTAAGTCATTCCATTCTAACATGTTCTTCAGGAACATGTTAGATTGTGTTCATTATCATTCCAGACAAGGGTTTGCACTATTATAATTAAATTTGTAATACAGTAAGCTTTTTAATAATAATCATTTTTTAAACTATATTTTACTGATTTGGATGTTAAGATAATAGTACTTGTTATTTAATTGATATTTAAGTACATTTCTATGGCAGATATAAGAAATAAATATACTGAGGAAGTGTTTTTGTTAACTCAGCATACCAGGAACTTTCCTTAGCAGAAAAAAAATTCAGTATCCAAAGCACAAACAAGCCCACAGAGAACATAACTTGAAAGTAGGCAAAAAAAAAACCAAACCCAAACAAAAACAAAAAACCCCACACCAATAAAAAAAGAAGAAATAATTCTCTCTAGCTGTGAAGCTCAGGGCAAGATTTAAAATTCCTTGGATCTTGGTCATGTCCCTGTGCTATTCATCATCTGTAAGTATTTGTTAATGGATTTGGTGAGCTAAGAGAGGTTGTATAGCCAAAGTGTGGATGACATCCAGCTGTATATCATTTTGCACAAACTCTATCCTCTCACACATCTGCTAATACTAATTTTCTGAATTTGGAAAACTAGCTAAAGCTGGACACAGGCAAGATTGACTTCATTTTATTGGCAAAACAGATCAACTCTTGAAAAGTTTGTCTTTAAGATAATGTTCTAAACCATGGACATTTTCTGCCCTAAGAATTTTTACAGAGTGGTCAATTTAACAGTTCTGTTCAGACACTTCAGGGGCCACTTGTGCCTTAATAACTACAAAAGCAAGGAGAACCCTGAAAAAACATACACCATAACTACCTCCAAAAAAAGAAGCCTCTTTAACTGCAACAAGATTGCACTCCATTCTCTGGAAATCTGAATGGGATACAACTACATGCATGTTCACAGCCAGCAGGTTAAGTATAAAAAACATGCTGTAGGTTAGTAACAAATGATTACACAGCTCTTCTCAACACTAACCTCACAGTTGAAAATGGAAGTCCTAATTTTTCTTTCCTGGCATTTAAACTTATGTATGAAATTGATCTCCGAGATATGACATACCCTCTTTCATTCCATCATTATCAGTCTCCCACTACAGGTATTTTCAGACAATAGGTAACAACTTGAAAAGGAAGTTAAGACAGTGAAAACAGTAGCATTAATTAGTGCTCTTAGACCTTGATTTGCCAATGTGGGGGGAAGAAAAACCCAAAATCAAGTCTAGCATAAAAACTTCAAATGATTCTTTAACCAGATTGAAAAAGACAATACAGAAGGTCAAAGCCAAAGAGATTAGGGTTCAGACTATCAATAAACTAGGCAATTTCTGTCTCGCTAAGAAAGAGGCTACTGAGTAAGAGGCAAAAGCAGGTTGTCTAATGAGCAAGTAAATGCAAACAATTATATCTAAGACAGAACAAAATATTTAAGTTGAAGGGATGGGATAAACCCTATCCCTCAAAAAGAACTGCAAGTAGAGATGATTGGTTTCAAGAGACCATGAAATTGGTTAAAAACTACACAACTATAGTACAACAAAAGGAGAAAGAGGAAAAATCCCTTACAAAATCAGTCAAACATTGGATGTGCTAAACTATAGGAAAAGTATGAGCCATCAACAGGATGTGGCCATGAGAAGGAGAGAGGTACAATATGTTAATAAAGCTATTTTCAACACAGAAGGAAGCTTAACACCATTATACCAGGCATTCATGCACTCCGTTTGGTTAGCATATTCAAGACAGATGGATTTAAACATTCTAGATACAGTGTTTTAAAAAAAATAATGGAAGGAGGTGGTAATTACCAGAGATATAGAAGTGTTATTTAAATCAAGATACCATACAGGCTAGGCAGCTGGGTTCAAACTGGCCACACAGGCCGGAAAGTAGATGAAGGTTCCTGTACCTAAACCAAATTTCTAGTCAGTAGAAGCATTAAGGAAAAAAAAAAAAAATCATTAAGTAGGGAAAAGGCAGTATTAACTTCACCAATGTAAGACCTATAATACACAGCCAAAGAAAAAAGATTACGTTAATACTTTTCCACTCCAACAACTGCTTCCAAGAGCTGGGGATCCCCCATCATTAAATACAAAATTACACACTGGACACTGAATAGAAAGATTTCTCTCTGGTGAAGATTTTAGAAATTACTAATTATCAACTTGTCTGCTTACACACAGCTTCCCACATAAAACTGAACAAAGTAGCTCAAATGAAAAATTTAAGGACGAGCCTTAAGCAGAGACAACGATGCAGTCAGGGTCATCCCACAAGTGAAAACATCACCAAATGACAGAAAGAACTGGAAGTGGTGAGTTCCACACTTTATGACAAGACTGCCTTGAGAGCTAGTATATGATATTGTTAACAACATAAAAAACAAGTCAGCAAAACTGTACAAGCCTTTACTGCTAATCTAGTGAATCCCACACATCATAGCAAAACCAAATTCTCCAGCCTGTGCTAGAAGAGGATAAGGAATAAATGGCCCTAATGGATTCAGCCAAGGGGGAGTTATTATAGGACTTAAATGGGGAAAAGAATACCATACAAAGCTTCCATCCTTCTCCAGTGCCCAGAGTACAGCTCAGCCACAACCATAAATAATTGCTAGCCTGAATGACACTATGTCACTGAATTGCCTATACCCTATGGGTGAATTCTCAGTTCTCATAGCCAGTTGCTATAAATCAAGTGTCATTAATATTTACTTCTCTTCCTGTGCTGTGTATCTTTTGCCTTATATAATGCAATATGAGAGTTACACGATATCTTCACCAGGATTTGCAGATGTAACTCTTATTGTCCACATCAACTCTGACTCACAGACTGCAGGAAGAGAAAGGAAATACTGCTTTCCCTAAGTTATCATCTCCTATTACCACTGTTAGAAATAAAATACGGTCCCACTGAGTTAAGTGGACCATTAGTCAAACTCAGTGAGGACTTTCTTATGTTGTTCTTGCTATGTGGAAATTCTCCTCATAGCAGATGACCAAATTACAAGTTTATCATTGTATTATTTGTCCTTTAACTAGCCAGAGCTACTCCGAGTCGAAGATTTGGTGTAATAGAATGCACAGAAAGACACTTCTGTTGAAACAGAGAGATGGAAGAAGACTGTAAATATCTTCTCAGGGAGAATAAGTAATAAGATACCAAAAAAAAAAAATCACTAAGTAAGACAATACTCCCAAGATATTTTAAAATTTTTGCATTATCTGTATTACTCCATACACACTCCATATTACCTTTCCAAGTTCTTTAGATCACAATTAGCCAAAGGTGACTACAGTCTTAACTGAAGCTTTTGAACAGTTCCGATATGCAAAACATAAATAACGATAGTTATAGTTAGCTTGCCTGATTCGTGCAAGGCACTTGTTCTCTAACAGAAACCTTAAAATATATCAGTAACCTATACAGTTGTGCCTTTAATCAGGAAATAAATTATTTGCAAATGGCACAACCTAAGTGAATTTCCCTTATTTTAGGGCTACAAAAAATTAGGAAGTGCAAAGGTTAGCAACTTGAGCTTAATTTAAAACAATGGGAAATATGCCTTACTGTGAATAACTTAAGCAAAATAATATTTTGCTAAAGTTTGAAGAACATCTGATTGTTTACTATATGTGTTCATTATCTGATTTCTTCCCCCTAAATGCTCTTATGAATAGCAGGAAAACACATAACGTCATGACAAAATTTTTAAGTGAGGCAGAAAACCAGAAAGCTCTAGACTCCTAACATAGAAGACACTTAAACTCTAGAATTAGTTAGAAAGAGACACAATAGACTCCCTAGCCCATGACATTTTTGAAAGACTGAGTGCACAGCCATCAGAAAGATATTCTTGAAACAACCAGTTTTGGGGCTTGAAATGGAAATTTCCAAGTATTTATGTTCCATATCATGCAGTGGTTAAGCCAATTATTAAGAACACTATGGTCTTCATCTATTTTAAAATCCAGGATTATGGTATTTACCAGAGCATTCCAAATAATTAAAGATCTCACTCAGACTTGGATTTCATGCCTGCCATTTTCAAGCCTTCCAAAATAGTTTCTCAAAATGCTGTGTGTCCATTTCTATGTAAAGCAACATCTCTTAAGATATCAGAGGAATTTAACACAAAAAGCTTTAAATACTTATTTCTTCATTTGCAGAGCCTGCTGTCTTAAATTTGTTTTCATAAGCTTTGTTTGCTTAGCCTGTAGTTTGCTTTTGCACTTGAATTTTTTAAAATTCTCTAAACTTGCTTTTGCTCCCCCCTCCCGCACTTGCCCCAGCTGGGAAAAGTATTTTAAGTATAAGCAAGCCCAAAGCTCTCTCTCCCAACGGAGGGCAAGCATTTTCCACGCAGTTTGCTGCTTCTAAAGATTGCTGCCTCTGCCTTTACTCGATTTGAAGTCCATGCTTCCATACAAGCACGTTTGTACAGATATGCATACAACAGAAAAGTCCCAAAACCAATGCAAAAACACAACAATACCATCAGCCCGCTCCTGGATGCTTCAGACAACCGCCCAAAGCCCCGAAAGCTCCCCAGGGCCGCTTGGTCCCCATGCCGCAGGTAGGCGAAGGTCGGCGCGGCGCGGCCCAGCCGAGCCCCACAGAACCGCCGCCCGCGGGACAACACGGCCCGCAACGGGCTCAACCGCCCGAGCCGGGCCGCACACCCGCCAGACGACGGGAGGAGAAACGCCGTACCGCACACCTCCTGCCCTGCCCAGCTACAAAACTCGAAGCCCGCTCCCCAGTGGCGGCCGCCAGCCCTCACCTGCCAGCCCTCACCTGCCCTGCCGCAGCACCGACACCGCATCCGCCGCCGCCGCGCAGGGAGAAACCAACCCCGTCTCCCGGGCAACCTGTCGGGCCCGCCCCCGCCGCGCGCTCATTGGAGGGAGAGGCCGGCCGCCGGCGGGCGGAAGTGGGGACCGCGTTACTTAGCAACGGGGCGGGAGGTGCCCGCTCTACCTAGGCGCCTCCGGGCGGGCGGGGCTTGTTCGGCGGCCCCCTGAGGAGCTGCCGCCCGGGGAGACCCCAGCGGCGGCTCGTGCCTCAGCCGTTAACCGCCGCGTCAGCGTGACCCGGGAGACACTGAGGGACGAACCCCGACCCCAGCTCCGCTCTTTCCTGCGGGTTTCGACTGGGTCGGTGGTTGGGAGAGGGGAGGTTTTCCAGAGCTGGCAAGCCGCCTTCCCCGTTCCCGTGAGGGGGTCGGAAACCAGTGTCAGGAGGGACGGGCGCATTTTACGAGCGCCGAGGATTGCCGGGGAGTGCTGGCCTCATACCCCCGGACGACGCTGTTGTTAAGCTAAGCGTTTCAAGATGACACGAATTTTGAGCTGTGCCTCGTTTGTAGAGACCGTTGCTCCATGGTGAGGGACTGAAGAGAACTGCAGATTGTCATGTTACACACTGGCTAATCCCGTCAAATACGAGTCACAAAACACATTCCACTGGATCCAACTCTACCAGCCTGGAGTCATCAGGTACATCATGTGGGCTTTTAATCCACAGACATTTAATGGACCACATCGACTTGGTTTTCTCTTCTACTTTTTCCCTCCTCTGATTGTTTGTGCAGCTGGAACTTACTTTTTTACCTTATTTTTCCTTGAATTATTTTTCAGACAGAACAATTTCCTGATTCAGCTCACAACATCACCATTACTATGTTTTTGTCAATGCAATGCAAACGGTGGGGAGGTAGCCTATGAATTGTGGAACTACAACTCCAGAGATAGTTCTTGGCTTCTTTCATTAAAGCTACCTCTACCTTCTGTAGCTGCTATCTATGCATGCTGAAATAAGAAAAATTGTCTTCTTACTCTGTTCTCTGGACAAAAAGAATCTATTGCTTGAGGAGATCTGTCCTACAATGTAATTCCTGACCTTGCCAATAGATTCTTCTTTAACAGAAGGAACTGAGAAGAGGTCGATAGGGCATCGCTTTGTATATGATTTACTGGGCAGAAAGTATACAGCTCCAACACACACCACCTGCTGGTGAAATTTTTTGCTGAATTTGCTTCCTTCCTTAGAAGCCTATGCTAATTTTTAACCTATATGATCTTCTTGAAGACCGTAACAATCATACGTGTTCATACCAGAAGTCCCAAGCACTATATTCCATATTCAACAATAATCAGTACAAGAAGTAGGTGCAGAGACAGTAGGGAGCAAAGCCATACAGCCTTTCTCTCTTCGCATTATGCCTTTTGACAATTATGAACTAGGGACTTGATCATACAAAAGGTTCCACAAGCACTATATTTCATCTCCAACAAAAGCTTCTAGTGGAGGTAGGTGCAATGAATATAAGGAAAAACATGTATTATTTCCCTCTTGGTATTGTATCTTTTGGCAATTATAAACTATGAGATTCTTGTACTAAATGTTACGTTCAAATCATGTATATTTGCCCCCAGCTTTTATCTATCCCCCTAAACTTCTGATCTCCAAAACATCCCACCACACTGAATTCTATTTTTAAAGTCCTGCAGAAAAGCATCTGCATTTGTTACGTTTAAAACATCCATCTGGTAATCCATGTGCTCCCTTTTTAATGACAGGTAGCAAAAAATAATTTGCTTTTCAATTTCTGTGTGTCATTCATGCTTTCATAGCTCTCTTCAGCCATCCCTTTCACAGGTTGAAGAGATCTAACCTATTTTGTCTCTTAGGTAAGGCCTAACCTATAAATTCAAATGGCCATCCTTGTTGCCTTTCTCTTTATCTTTTCCAGTCCTACTTCATTCTTTTGAGATAGGCTGACTGGAACTGCCTAAAGATTTTTCCTGGAAAAGAGATGGTCTGTGGGTCATAGGACAGGTTCATAGGATCAGAATATAGTACAAGAGGATGATTCAGATTAGAAGGGGCCTTCTGAGACAATCTAGTCAAACCTCCTGTTCAGAGCAGGGTGAGCCATGAGGTCAGACCAGGTTGCTCATGGCTTTAATTTGGTGGTCATCTGCTGAACTTACTCCATTTTGTTGATGCCTTGCTTGTGTTGGGGGCCCAAAAATGGATGCAGTATTACAGATGTGGTCTAAGAAGTGCTGAGTAGAGAAAGAAAGAAGTTAAATATGTATAACAGAAAAATGTTTTAATACTTACTCCTTCACATGCTAAGGATTTTATTTAAATAGGACTACTCACATCTGAGTGCATAAAGTTGTAATTTTCTCTGGATTCTGAGATTATATTCAGCACTGCAATCTCTGTTATGTTGTGTTTTATTTTAGTTATTCAGAAAAGTAATACAATTTTTACTAACTACTAGGAGTCTTGATTAATCTAGGCATACATAGTAACTCCTTTATGAAAGGTATCTAGCTCTACCACACTACTAAGAACAAATCCTACTTCTTCTAACTTCTCTGTGACTTTCAGCTCAAGAAATGCGAGTATCACGGTGAAATGTGCTAGCCTATTGCCATCCACATCCATCATATACAGTCTTATCTAGAGCATTAGTTATAGTTACCAGTGCCTTAGGTTTTTACAGAATTGTTTCTTGTTCTTTCTCAGTTGCTGAAAGCTAAACTGAAGTTTATTCAGCTAGCTGTTTCTTTTTCTTACCAGAGCTCTGTATTTTCTCTTGTACTCATGTTATTAAAGCAGGATACATTTATCCCATCTATGAATAATACAATAAAACAAGTAGAACTTTAAATTGGGTCAAAAATGGAGTTTCAATTTCCGTCATATGTAGAATCAATGAGTACTTAGAATTTTGGTAACTTTCATTTTATTCCTATGATGTGACTGACCTCTGGTAGGAGTCAGCAAATATTATTTTATTTCAATTTCTCACTAAGAATGTTTTTTTTTTTTATTCCACTAGTGATCCTATAATGCTATTAGCCTGCTGCCTGGCAGGGATCATATGCTTTTCTACCTTGTGTTGTCAAATTACATCTAGCAAAGGATTTTATGTAGGATTTAGGCTGATGATTATTTTTCTCCATTTTTGCTGAGAAGCGCTTACTGAAAGGTGTCAAAAGAAGAAAATACTTGAAAGAAGTTTCATTCATTACACTTAGTTCATGCAGTAGTTTTATTAGATGCAAACAGCCTCTGCTGTGGCTAAAATCAATAGCTTTTAATAAGCTATTTTAAGTGGAGAAACTGCCACCTTGGCAGTGCTGTTGATGTTGTCCGTTTAGTTACAGCATTAGGATTGCCTAGAATTCATTTCAGGAAATGGAATAACTGTCACAGAGTCCATCATTTGCAAATGAGATCAGACCAAATCAGAAAGTCCCACTTGCATTTAGTGACTTGTACAGGGTGGATTTTGAACACAGAGGTTCTGCGGGACCTGAGGAAAGGCAAAGTGACAGACTCTTCCTGGCTGATGATTACCAGTAGTTTTCAAAAAGCAGCTTTTTTAGCAACATGGGAGGCTCACTACTCTGAACTGGCCAGCAGACAGGCTCTAGTTACAAAATCTAGCATCAGGGCAAGATTCATTTTGAGACTGGGGCACTTACATTGAAGCACTGGACCTGTACGTGTATAAACTGCCATTACCATTAATGTCTCACAGGAGTCCCACAAGATCTTTCACAGTCTCTCACAGAGCAGCTTGGTTTACGAGAGACTAGCTGTTTAGGGTAAAATGAATTGTTTTCTGGGATCTGTTGTCTATATTGATTAGATCATTGTTGACTGTAACAGGAATTTTAGACACTTAAATTCAAGCCATCTGAATCCCTCCACAGATATTTAGCCTAGGTAATGCCACCCTCCTGCAGTGATCCTGACCATAAGACCATTCACAAAGCTACCGGCCCACATAACGTTGAACCTGAGAAGGTGCAGGCCTGTGCTCTGCTGTGCTGCACATCCCGCTTAGCTGTCAGGGATGTGCAGCACAGCACAGGCCTGTGCTGTGTCATGCTGTACATGTCCCGTGGCCAAGGGACAAACACAGCCAGCTCATTGAAACAGAGGAGCTTGTGGGCTGCTCTCACTTGGTACTGGCAATTGCCCCACCTGCCTGGCCTTGCCTTTTTCCTAAAAGTGCAGCAGGAAGTTCTCCTGTGAATATCCTTCCTGTATAACAGTAGAAATGATGCAGAGAGTTGTATTCTTGTAAGAAAATCCTATAGTAGCTCAAATGACCAACATGGGGTAACCCTTTCTCCAGGCAGGGTCTGCACAGCACACTGCATGCTGATCAGATGACCATTCGATGCTGCACAGCTTAGGTCTCCCAGCATCTAAAGGGAGGTAAGATTATCTGTACTATTCTTTCTTTTTTATAGTGTTAGCTCTAATAAATAGCATTTTAAATGATACTTTACAGCATCTGTGTGCCTTTCTAAGTGGGATCGTAATGGACCAGCATCTCCTGGTGCAGAACACCTCCTTTTCTGATTTTTTTCTTTTTTCAGAAATAGTTGTGGGATTTCTAGCCTACTGTGAAAAAGTAACTTTAGAGGCATATCGATGCTAGTTAAAACAAATATTTTAGAATCAAAAAAGTGTTGAGGCTGATTTTGTTCCCTTTTCCAGGTATTGTACAACTCCAGCTGGCTTGGTAGATTTCCTTCAAGACAGAAAAAGCAAGGAGCTGGCAAATGTAATTGAGTGTTACTCTTTTTATTATAGACCAGAATAGATAAATTTTATAGACCAGAATAGAGGTTTGCTGAGAGCATTATGATCTAACACATCTGTATAAGAACAAGCTCTTACAAACAGTACATGTAAGTCATTTTGTTAAAGGCAGTGCATACTAATGTCATGTTATGTGCTGAGGTCATATAGCAGTAACTCATGCCCATGTATGGGTATCTACAACCAAGGCCTATGATTAAACTGTCAAGATTCTGCTTGAAATCACTATCTCCTTGTTACAATGTCTTCTGCAGTGGCCTGCTACAACATCTTGCATAATCAAATATCAAATGCAAAAACCTAAGATGATAAATGCAAGAATTAACATTTCCAAGTCTCCTGGATGTTACAAAGCATGTACTCAATGGACCAAACTACATTGTATTCTCCCTCTTGCTTGCTTCCTTCCTCTCCTCCATAGCCTTCTTCAGAGAGATAAGGAGAAAGATAAAAAGAGATAGTTATTAACTGTCCTATCATTCAATCCCACTAACAACACCTCTTATTTCACAAGTAGCAATCATATTTTGTCTCAAATGGTTTATTTCATACACTTCTAATTAAACTTGAAGCAATTATTCTCACCTTACATTTAGCATTAAATTAAATCCTGTGAAACAGGTTTCTTTGTTTTTTTCTGAATATCTTGACACTATTTTGAACTAAAAGATATCAGAAAAACATTTGTGTTGAGTCAGAAGCTATGTTTTATAATGATTAGGCACTAATTTTTTTTTTTTGGTTTTAGATAATTGCAGAAACCAGGAGTAATTTCAGGTCTTTAATGACAGACAACTTTTCAACTCACTTCAGTAACACTTTGCTAGTAGAAAGGAAAAAGATTGTATTGCCAGCTCTACTGCAACTATTTTGTGTTGGTTTAAATTTATCCTTACTCATGCTGCAAGCTCTTAACACTTAAAATGAATTTTGGTAACACCAACCTGGGAACGCAAGAAAACAAGGCTTGAGGTGCGATGGGAGAGGATGAGATGCCACAGGCCAGGATGAAGTGTGGTGATGCTCAGTGAGGTGAAGCGAGTCCCAGTGGTGGGGTAAATGCCTGGAGGGGAGAAAGAAATCATGGTGGGTGAACCGCTAGGGGACAAACTCACAGAATCACAGAATCACTAAGGTTGGAAAAGACTGTAAGATCAAGTCCAACCATCAACGTAACACCACCATGCCCATTAAACCGTGTCCCACAATGCCTCGTCCACACGTTCCTTGAACACCTCCAGGGATGGTGACTCCACCGCTTCCCTGGGCAGCTTATTCCAGTGTCTCACCACTCTCTCAGTAAAGAAATTTTTCCTAATATCCAGCCTGAACCTCCCCTGGCGCAACTTGAGGCCATTTGCTTTTGTCCTGTCGCTAGTCACTTGGGAGAAGAGACCGGCACCCACCTCTCTGCAACCTACTTTTAGGTAGTGGTACCTACAAGTGTGCCTCCAAGGGCAAAGCCTCTTCTGTGGCAGGTGGGAGCAGGGCCGACTGTGCCCGTACAGACCATCGCTATGGCTGCCCTCAGGGTGCTGTGTGAGGCCATGGCTGGCAAAGTAGTGGGATGGTGTTTGCTCCAGACTAGTGTCAGGCTCCAGAGAAAAGGTCTGGCCATTACCAAAAATACTGCAAAGGCACCTATGTGTGTTTGAAATCATACTTTTAACGTGCACTCACTTATGCAGGGTTGTTGCCAAGTGCTTCTTTATGTGTGTTTGTAAAGGCTGAACCTGCACATGTTTTAATATCAGGAAGTGAGAAACACACTTGCACAAGGTCCCTATTGGTTCCTGTCTCCAGCGGCCAGATGTTGCAGCACAGCTAAGGCCCACGTCTGCCAGCTTCGAGACACAGACCGAAATCACCCCTTTGGCTAGGATAGTCTTTGTGTCATGTTCAAACAGCTGTGTCTGGGTCCAGATGCTGTGGGATTTGGTGAGTTCAGATGCAGTGCCATGTCCAGTGCAAATGGGTGTGCAGGCTGTGGAACTCCCTGGGGTGTGCAGTGGGACAGGCATGTGCGGTGGGGCTGTGTGCTGTGTGGCAGACCTTGCCACTTTGGGAGAAGGAGACTGGAAATTGCCTGGAGTCAGGGTTTTCCATTCGTGCTGGAACTTCATTTTTGAGGTAGCCTTGTTCACTCTTGGTACATTAGATCGTAGAGCTACAGTCTGATCCCTTGTGGATCTGTGAAATCATCTCTTTACTGCTCTTACCGTGTCCTCCATGAACTTCTGTCCTCCCCTCCTGTTCTGCCTGCTTCTTACTTCTTTCAGTCACTCATCTGCATCTTTTATCCTTGAGGAGCTTTCAGGGACCAGGTGCATAGCAAATTATTTGCTTGTAGCCCTCTTTGTTTAATATGCTTTTCTGAGTGTTTAAATCTACATTATTGTAGCCTCTCCTTGGCAGGAGTTCTCTCACTTGCTTTTCTTTCACTTTTCTTCTCCTATCGTTCTCTCTTGACTACCAGTTAAAAGCTGACAGCTTTTAAGTAAGGGATGGTAACTTAGTCAATACTTAGTAACATGATGTCAGGCTGTGACAGTTCTGTTGAAGAATTAAATGAAGTTGGAGTTCACACACTCTTCTTGTCTCTACTAAGATGTTATGAGTATTAATCCTTTATATGCAAAGAATGGAAGGTTAAAGAAAAAAATCCACTTAATTCACATTTTTTCCCTTCTTCTTCCCTGCCCCCGGCCCCCCCTCGGTGCCATGCAAACCTTTCAGTTTTCATTGAGTAAAATAGGATATCATATTTCTTGTCAGGTGCTTTCATGCAGGTATAATTTCTTCATGCTTGCTTACTCATCTCTGGAGGCTAAATCAGTGGTTTTCAGGAAGGCAACATAGTGGATGTAATGGAACAGGACCAAGTTCCAGAACTGAGATCTTGTTTTCAAATTTGGAAAACTATGGCATCTACATAAAATAAAGAGTACTGTAACTATTTTTATAGAAGCAATGCATTTTTAAAATCTGCATTGTAGATAACTGTATAAGTAGTAAGATCCAAGGGTAATGAATCCTGCCTTTCATTATATCAAGCAAAAGTTTTGTCATGGATTTCAGTGGGGGCAAGATTTTGCTTGGACATACTTGAAACAGAGAGAAAAGGTCAGTTTTGAAGACACTGCCACTATTCAGAATTTACTGAAACATCAAACATACTGTTAGGAAAGTACAGCAGAACTACTGTGATCTAGAAATGCATTGTACCATTTTGGCTTAAAAAATGTTGGAAACAACTGTCCATTTGTGAGCTCTAATTAATTAACTCTGCTTTTGAGAACTGCTGCAGTTGCTCAGATATATAATAATCTAGACAAATATGTTTGGTGGTATCACTGTTTTGATCTGTCATGTAATTTTTTTATCTTAACCAATGCAGAGGAAGGAAAAGGCAAAATTTGTTCAGAACTTGGTGCAAGCTAGTTACTGTATATGTGTGTTTAATTTCTTATCTTATTAGTTTCAGTTGTGTATAAGCATATCCTAGGTTTGTGTATGGCAAACCTAGAGGAATTGCTAATAGGTTGATTTTGAGCGTTATATAGCTATATTAATTTCCTTTATATAGTCATCATAAGTTCTTGGGTTTTTTAGGTGTAGTGCTAAACTACTGAAGAGTGTGATTCTAAATTACTTAAGTAAAAAGCAAGATAGAAATACATTATGACAGTTCAGACTGACACATTAATCGTCAATGTTAAAGCTCATCTTTTAACTTCCAGCTAGCTCTTATAAAAAATCTGAAACCTTCAAAAGCATAGGAAGCCTAGCTTCCTTCTTTTATGTAAAACTTTTGCAAGAGAAGAAAGAACATGCCTACTTCTAGACCTCTGTGCTTTTGCAGTGAAATGTTGCTTTCCTCTGAAATATTTTATTTAAATGTGGAAACAAAAATCAGTTGAACATAGAACTTACGTATCCTGTCTCTCCCTAATCATATCTACAACCTCAGTCTTATTCATTTATTGGTGCAAGTGAAAATGACAGTTCATGTATTGCTGGTGATAGACTGAGAGTTTTAAAAAGTTTTAAAGAATTAAAATTAGTCAGCATTAGATCTTAATTAGTTCATGGATTTAATATTATGCCAAGAATGTGAATTTCTTTCAGCCTGCATGTGATTCTTCATTCATGAAGCATGAGTTTTCATTTTACTCCTTTTGAGCTGCTTATTTCTATTGCACTTTGTAACTTCAGCATCTATGTGTATTTCAGTTTTGAGTAATCATTTCTAATACCTTTAACTTCAACTAAAATTACTTCGCCAGGAAGAATGACCAAATTAGAAAACAAAACATAGACTGAATTTATCTTAATGACCTGGAAAGCCAAACCTCAGATGGATGTGAATGTTTCAAAATATACAGCTAGATTCAACGCAAAATAGGGGGGTGGGAGGGAAAGAATTCCACTGGTTTGCTATTAACTTGCTCTCTTAATAGTAACAGGGAGAAGTAGTCTTTGACCCTTTTGCTCTGGGAAAGCTGCAGATGTGCTTGTCCTAACTATAGGCCTGTAGATATTCATTCTGGTCTAACCCCTTTTGGAAATTAATGGAAGCAAAGCAGTTGAATACTTTGAGAATATATGCACAATTATTAAGTGTCACTTAGTCACTTAACAGTGAGTTTTAGAGTTAATACACATTTATTATCTTTGAAAAGTACATTTTTTCATAATTTATTAAAATTATCAATATGCTAATTTATAATAATAACCACACTAGAAATTCTACTGGCATCAGATGCTGCTATGTATCAATGTTTCAGAGCCAGCTGTTGATAATGTATAACTACAGTAGTTAAAAACTCTTTGGTAGCATTAAGAATTTGTCTGGGGGCCAGAAAGCTGTCCAATTTCTTTTGTTCTTGGGCTTTCATGTTGTCTTCTGTCAATGGAATTAATGGAAGAAGTGATCTTGGGTAGTGTGAATTCTCATCAGATGCCTTCCAACTAGATGCCCCTCTGTATAAAACATAAGTTTTTAATCATTTTCTGCACTGACAAAAGCAAGCATCTGTTTTTGCTGAAATGCATGAAATTGAACATCTCTGACAGGAAAATAGCCCCTTAAAATAAACCAATTTCCTATGGAAACACTGTCTTGTTTTTCCACTAGTGGAATTTGTATTGTAAAGTCTTGGTAGCTTACCTGGAATATTTAAAGAGTAACACCTACCTATTGCTGCCATCTAGTAAAAAAAATAAAAAATATTAATTTTGCGCTGGCTAGTGCCATACATTTTTGGGGGAATTGATCAGTTTTTGGACTAGTGATTCTAGTTAATTTAATCTGCTGGTGAATGCTAATTCTTCACATTATTTACCATCTAAAATATGTTAGTGCAACAATGGAAATTTGCTTTTATAAGCAATTAAAAAATTTATGTGTTTCGGATGAAGGATGACAGTAGCTTTCTGTAGACAATAGTATATAGATTTGAATTTGCCTGGTATGCTGTAAACAGATTGCTAATCCTTACAGTTGGCAATCTAATAGCTCTGAAGAGGTGTTTTATATTCTGTGGCTGGATCTTGCTCAGATTATTGAAGTGTTTAAAAAATCACGGTGATCTGCCTACATTCTGGAATTTATAAGCAAAAAAATGTATTTGTGTAAGTACAAGAAAGGAGTCCGAAAGGCAACAATAGGATTTCTTTTTTAATCAATTGCTGATGATTTATATAATGCAACACTGAAAAAGGGTCAAAACCATTTTTTTGGTCCGCTACACTTGTTAAATAATGACATATATGCGCTTGACTTGCCTAAATGAGTAATGTACTCTTCAGCAAAATAACTAATTTTACCTTTCATAACATTGAACATTTCATAATCCAGTGTCAGTGGATACTTCATTTCTTTCAACAGAAGCCAAATCTAGTACTTATTCTGCACGAGATGATTTATCAACTCGGAGATCATTATAATGTCCCCTTTGCTGCATAACTGAGACTTAAGAGACAACTCAGGGCAATATTCTAATTTTTCTATTTCTCTTGAAGTAGTTAAGGATATTTTTCAATTCCTTGCTTTTTTTTTTTTGTATCTCTTTCTCTCTTTTACTGTTTTTTTCCCCCTTTTACTTTCCTTTTTTATTCTGTGCTATTTTTACCTGTAGCTCTGGAAAAAGATAAGCCAAGTCAGTTTTCCTCTCTGACTGCAAACCTCGCAGCTTTCAGAACACTCATCTCCAGTAATAGGCTCAAAGCTTTTGCCTTGTTGCTGAGAAACCCCATGTCCTGACCTTACAAGCTCTGCTTGTTGAGGCTGATGGTTTCATTCAACACTACTGAGAAATTTAGCGAATAACAGGATTGGTTTTGTGGATGGCGATGTGCTTTTTCAGGAGTATTTGACTGGGGGATCTTGAAGATTAGTGTAAAAGACACTGACTTTGACTTGGTGTTTGCAGAGGAATCAGCGCACCAATGAGAATTGTGGGCTGGTTTTGGAGTTTGTGGGTTTTTGTTTGTTTTCTGCTTTTTTTTTTTGGTTCGTTGGTTGGTTGGTTGGTTGAGTTTTGGTTTGGTTTTTTTTTTTAATTTATTTTTATTTTTCTATAAGCTGCTCATGTTACCTTTATGGCAGGATGCTGTGGTTTTCTGACCAATGATACTTGGTCTGGTAAAACACAGGAGACTGACAGTGTTGCTGACTGCATGCTCAACTCCATACCTCATTCAGGCGTGTTTATTTATTACACAACATAGAGGTAATTTACATTTGGATTGCAGTGTATACTAGTGACATCTCCCATTTGGCACTGCTGAGTAAGGTGAGCTGATGGTTGTCCAATGAGGAGTGTTTCTTTAAGGCTTTCTTTACAATCTTGTAATGTTCTGTAGCATAAAAATGAATAATAACAAAATTTATCGGAGCAGCTATTTCAAAGCCGTACAAAAAAAGAGCGGGGTGAAAACCTATTGAAACGTTTTTTCTTTATGGAACTTAGTAGGTAGGAGCTTCTTCTATACCGTGACCGCTGTGCAAAGCTGAGGTCAAAAGCTGTCCCTGCAAACACTGGAATGTGGCAAATGCTTGTATCTGCAGTCTGTCCCCCTAAGGTTTTGAGACTCCTCCATTTCTTAAGTGAACTCAGAGTGCTGCCTGGGGAGCCCTGCTCTGAGCACCGCTTGTTTTGGTACCCTGCTAAGCAGCAAGGAAGCAGTAAGGAAGCCCCTTTTACAACAAGAGCTGGGCAAAAATGAACGGCTCTTTGGAGCCACTCATTGCTAATACAAAAGCCCTGTATTTTCTCTGCAGCAGCTGACTTCACATTTAAAGCGCTGATAAATAAACACCCACGTGCTGCGGGCTCTGGTGGTCATGCCGCCCGTTTCCCGGAGAGGCGTGCCGGCCCCCCGGCGGCGGGGCGGGCGCGGCCCCAGCAGAGGGCGGTGCGCTGCCGCAGGCCGCCGGCAGCGGCCGGAAGGATGCTCTCAGTTTAGATTTGTAAGCGCTTTTACAAGCTGTTTCCCGTCGCTTTCCATCTCCTTTTGCAGAGCGCAGTTTTTAACTAGAGAGCGTTTAAAACCAGTGGAACAGAATGATAGTGACAAGGTTATCTGGAATAATTTTGTCTGTTAGCATCCTGCTTTTTCTTTACTGTATTTAATTCTGTCTTTCCAGTAGCCTGGGGTAGTTACCTGTTCTATAAAAAAAAGCAATGACTACGTCATCTGTTTTTAAAGTGAGTGGAAACCCCTTTTCTTTGAGGAGGAGAGTGAAGCCAGCTTGAATATGTTTTTCTCCCAGCAGGATGCGCTGAATGTGGGTGCATCTGCCTGCGTGCAGATGAAGAATTGGAGGATAAGATAAGGTCTGATAGAGAGCATGTCATGGGGGAGGACACAGAAGAGAACGCAGTTCCTAATCTTAGACAGGAAGTTCTTGAAATGAAAATTGTTGATCTTGATTCAAGTGACTGTCCTGTCGTAAAACTAGCCACTTTTTTCTGCTTTGATAAATGAGTAAGGATTGCTTATAATGAATGTCACAACCTCATTTTCCAATCAAGGTATTGCTGATTTCAGTTTGTTTTAGAAATGCTGTGTTGTAAGCTGGAGTTTGTAAACTGTAGTCTGGGATCTTATTGAGGAATAGCTCACATACCTGCACAAGGAAACAGAGTGAAAAATTTCTGTCCCTGTCAGTCAGAGCCCTCAAACTCCACTTTTCTAAAGAAAATAATGTATAACAGTACATAGTATAATTCTTCCTGTTCTGAAATCCTTTCCTTGTAATGAAGGAAATTACTTGTAGTGAAACCAGTCAGGGTACTGTCAGATAGGCTTTGATACTGTATGAGAAAGCTAGTGCAATCATTGAAGTTATTAGAGTGGGGAAAGAGAGGATGATAATAGCATAAGTGAATGAAGGGACTGATACTGGTGTAGGAAAAAAAGTGAATATTTTGCTATTGACTTGTGTGTTTAGGACTTCTCACTTTTATTAACAGAACAGGTAAAATTTCACAGGTATCCTAGCTAGACATGATTTCTTTATCCTAGATCCTAATTCATTTTACTGAAGCTTTTTTGTTTCTTTTTCTCCCCAAAACCACTGAAATTCATTGGCAACATCCCTGTACTCTGAGAGGTAACATTTTTCAACTGACTTCTAAAATTATAATCATTTCAATAGCATAGTAAAGATACTAAGCAGAGATTTTTCCTCATCTTCCAGTGCAAAAGATGTATAGGTTGTGAGAAACCAACATGGCTCATCAGCATGTTTTTATAGATATGGACTTTTACATTCTTTTCTCTTTCAGTTGTAAAAATACAGTTGCAAAGCCAAACCCAGTTTTATGTTTGTAACCTTTTTTTCCGGAAGTTGAAAAGAAATTATTACCTACCTCTACTCATGAATGTGTGACTTCAAACACAGAAAAAAATGTTGAATGTAGTCACTGTGCAGGCCACAGATTTTTAATTTAAAGATGAATATGACAGTTTTCCTTACTCAAATGATGCTAGCATGATGAATGTTGATGAGGTCCTGTTGAAATTGCTGATTCTACTAGATTTCCTTCCTTTAGCACAGAGATACAGAGCTGTTAGCTCCCATGAAGTAGGGGACATATAATAGTAGGAAACAGTTTTTGAAGCAATAAACACAGGCAGAAGTAGCAGGAAAAAAAAAAGATGTCTGTGTCCTTCAAAGTGCATATTTTCTTCTATGAATATTTGCACTGGTGATGGAAGGCAGCAGGAGTAGCCCAGGAAAGCTCTTAACTGAGAAAGATGGAACGGAACTTTTTGGACTGAGTGCTTTCTTGAAAAGAGACTTGGAAGTGTAAGAATTTATCTGCTTTTTTATTGATTATTTTGGCAGTCAAGAAAGATTTGAGTTTGTTCTGTACGATTTTTTAATTTCAAAACATGATCCCAATCAACAACAAAATCTTTTCTGACCATGTCAATGTCAGGTCTTTCATACCGGAAAACTGTTTAAGTCTCTCTAAAGGTACTGATATTAAACATCATATCTGAAATGTTTATTCATCATTTGCCACAGCCCAGAGAATGGCATATATTTGGACCAGGTCCCCTGCCACTGTCTTCTTCTGAGAAAAGTGTGTTTTCTGTACAGTTCTCTTACATTAATGCCCAATAATGCACCAAATATTGACACAGAGTGGCATAAATTATCCCTTTGTGAAGGCAGATAGAGTATGTGAATCTGTAATATAGCCAATATACCTAATGTTTTTCCATTTAAAGATTTGAAAATCTTAAAGTCTTTGAGCCTCTGGTCATTAGCCTCCCAGACCTCCGTGCCTACTGCGAGAGTTTGGGGGAGAGAAATGCTGCCTATGTTAGAGGAAGATTGAGTTAGAGTCCATGTAAGCAAACTGAGACTGCTGGATTTGCAGCCAATGTTGCTGTTATTGTGAAGGGGCTATTCCCCATTTTTTTTGAAAGCGTGTGGTGATTATGAGAGGTCTCCAGTGACTGGAGAAAGGTAAATAACGTGCCCATTTTCAAGAGGGAAAAGAAGGATATCCAGGGAACTGTACACAGGACAGTGTCCTCTCAATTCCTGGGAAGATTATGGAATAAATCTTCCTGGAAGCCATAGCCAGGCACAGGAAGGTAAATAAGGTGGTTGAGAACAGCCAGCATAGCTTTACCAGGTACAAATCATGTCTGACTAATCTGATTACGTTCTGTAGTGAAACAGCTGGCTCTGCAGACAACAGGAGAACAGGTAAACAATGGTGTTTACCTTGACTTAATCAAGTATTTTGACATGGTTTCTTACAGCATTACAGACTGGTGGCTACAACGTGGGTAGGAAAGCAGCTGCCCTGTATGTCTCAAAGACCAGAGGTGAACAGCTTGAAGTCTAACTGGTGGCTGCTTACAAGTGATGCTCTTTAGAAGCTGATACTGGTGTAAATATTGCTTAACATTTTCATCATTGACCTGGATGATGGGATAGAAGGTGCCCTCATGTTTGTGAATGACAGTGAAATGGGTGGGGGAGGGAGGCAGTCTATACGTGGGGCTATATGCTGAACTATACACAGGGCTAGCATTCAAAGGGACCTCAGCTTGCTGTAGGAGTGGACCAAAAGGTACCTGGTGAAATTCATTAAGAACAGACGTAAAGTCCTGCAGCTGAGCTGGCATAACCCCATGCAACAGTGTAAGCTGGTGAGTGAGTGGCCACGAAACAGCTCTTTAGTAAAGGACCTGAGGGTGAATGAGAATTTAAATATGAGTCACCACTGTGTGATGAAAGCTATCTGCATGCTTGGTGGCCACAGTACCTGTAGCAAGCATAGCAAGGCAAGTGATTCTTCCCCCTCATTCAGCACTTGAGATTGCATCAGGTGAGTACTGCGTGGAGATATGTCTATCCTTCCCCCCCCACCCATAAGGAGATTGCTAAACTGGAATATGTTCAGCAGATGGCTATCAGAATGGTTAAGGGGATGGAGCACAGTGGAGATTTTACTCTCTTGAAACCACAGAGTTCTCATTTTATAAAGGGATAGATATATACAATTATTTAATACAAAATGGGTCATTAAAAATGGTTGCTTTTAACACCTAACATTGTGTAGGCTGAGAAGTTCTGATGTGAAAACAAAATCTGATACCTTTGCTAGGAAGCAGTTTGGAAAGAATACTGTTCTTTCCAAACGTACAAAGGTTAAGAAAAATAAAGTAATGTCTACCCTTAGCATTCCAATTTGCATTATGAAAAAGATTAAAAAGAAACAGATTAAAGGAATGTTATGATTGGTTTATTCAGTATTCTGCTTTTACACTTATTCTAGTCTGCTTTGGTTTCCATAGCTACTAGTTTAATCATGATGCACAGAGCTGTTTCTAATTACAGTATATGCCAGCATAAAATTAATTCTTTGAGTACCTTAAGTAACAAACAGCTTGCAGCTTGTTCTTTGGCATTTTATTACCACAAATCCTGAAGTAGTACATTAGCACATCATATTTAATCTGTTTGATTTTATTAAAAAGAAAATAAGTCTTTAAATATATACCTGCTTAAATCTGTGTCAAGGGAGATACATTAAAGAAGGAATGTATTCTACCCAAGGTTGATGCATTCATTTCAAATTATATATCACTTGTAAATGATCAGTGGCTATTATAGAAAAGATTTGTCGTACTGAACATCCAATACAATCCAGTTTTGGTCTCTAGTTTTTATCAATGTGAAGTCTCTGTGACATCTTTAAATTCTCCTTAGGCAAGTACATGTTTTTCCTTACAACATAGAGGGAAAGAATTAGATACATCTTCTGTCCTGAAGAACTTGCAATATGCAGGACTGAGGTTCTACAACTGAGTGCAGGTGAAGCAGACATACAGTTCAGTGAGAAGTTATTCAAATGCAGTGATTGCAGAATAGATCAGAAATAAAAAAAGACTGGATTTTCCAAGAAATGCTAAACATTAACAGTAGAGAAGTCAGTGGCAGCTGATGATCAGTGCTGTCAAAAACCATGCCAAGACTTGTTGATATTTGTTTTCTAAATGAAACAGACATTATTTTACCTTATTAGTGTACAATCTTTTTTTAATGTCAAATAATATTTATATTTTATTTCCTTATTCAACTGTCTTCCACCTCCAAAGCCCTGGCTATACTAACACATTGTCTTCCCAAATATGTTCCTGCAATGTAAAGTAGAATGAGTAGAATCAGAACTTTTTGCATTGTGACTGCTGTCTGACAATAATACCATGCTTAATTAAAATATCTTCTCCATCTTTTTGACTGTTAATAATCTATGTTGTCAGGAATCCAAAATAGGTAGATTTGTAGAGATTTGAACTGGAGTTAAAATTTAAGTTATTTTGAAATACAGAATTTTGAAATATATATAAGCAAAATTATTTTATGACTGTTGCTATCCAGGTCATCCACTTATCAAAACTGGAGTTAAGTGTGACACAGAGACTTCTTGTTTGCTATGTGGTGATTGTTCTGGCGGTTTAATACTTTTTTTCACTGACTCACCTAAACAGTGAAGTAGTACGCATTAAGAAATATGGTGCCTACAAAGAGCTAATTTAAATCTCTCTAAAATTATTGAGATAATTATCATTCAAACTGGTGTAAGGGTGGCTTTTTGAAGGCACATAATCGATGCACTTTTTTTACTCTTTTTTCTGACTTGAGACTAATGTAGATCTGAGTTTCTTCTAATTAGCAGAAAAGAATAGATCTCTGTTAGGGTTGAATTTCTGCTTCCTACATGAAAAACTTACATCAGTAGAACTGCTTTAAAACCTGAACTGCTACACAACAAATGCTTTTGATATTAATCTTCCCTTTGACTTCAGTAAAACTCTTTCTGTGAGCAAAGGACATGAATAGGGATCTGAATACATTTGTAAATAATATCTAAATTTTTAAGATTTTAAAAGCTATACACTGATTTTACTTGATTTACAGGTATTAACTATGTTTAATGATATGGAAAGCTTATGATCATTTGAGTAGCTTTTAAAACATATTTCCCTTCAACAGTACTTGGACCATGGAATAGACAGAAGATCCAGCGTCTCTCCCATTTGCTTCTTTCATAAACATCCTTGCTATATTGTATAGTGAACTCTGTCTTTTTATATAATGTATATTATATGATTGCAGTTCTTAAAAAACTTTGCCAACCTCTATAGAACTTTGCTAGAACCTGTAGTAGCGGAAGCTTATAATTCAATCACTTCTGGATTAGTTTTCACATGTACATTAAAAAATGCTATGCTCATTGTAAGATAATCATTATTTGTCACTTGGAAAATTATTTAAGACTGGGATTTTTCAGGAGTTTTTTTATGTGAAATCTGTCTTGCTTTATCTTTAGTCGTCTTCTCAAAACTTTCGAAGATTTCTTATGTAGAAATCTACCTGCATGAGATGACTGGTCTTACTAGACTTTAAAGGTATTTTTTTACATTTTGACGTACATGCTTTTTTCAGGGACCTTATTTCTGGTCACATGATTAATTTCTCCTACATTACAACAAATTCGAGTATGCTTTTAACTGAAAAATGTAAAAATATTTCACTTTGTCATCTGTAAAGTACTCTTTAAGAAGCTGAAATATTAATGTGGTTAAAAACATAGTTCTGTGAGCACTGTCTAAAAAATTCTGTTTCACCAGTACTGGTAGAGCTACTAATCTAAATTTACCCGGTGATAAAAGAACCAAAGTTAAAAGAAACAAAAACAAAAATAAAAAATTAAACACCCCCCACCCCAAACAAAAAAAAAAGTAAGTTTGCCGTTTGATGCAGAATGCTTGGAATGTTTCTATCTATGGTCTCTCAGCTGTAGGGCACGCCCATCATGTTACTATCAAAAAGTGCTGTTGTAATTAGAGAGAGTAATCAATAGAAGCTGACATATAGCACAGCACACTCAAACAAAATCCAATCTAAAAACTCCCCCAATTCTTGGTATTCTCATATATTCCCATGAACGCTGTTCTAAAAGTTCAAATAAATAGGCAAATATTGGTTTCAAAAGCTATGTGGCTGTACTAATAATACATAAGTACTTGCTTCTCTCATTAGAATTAGACTGTGAAATTCCTTGTGGAATTTCCAAATGGCTTGTGAATTCTTGCTTCAAAATGTATTGACATTTTCAAGTAGATTGGCATCTTCTTTGAATGGAATGGTTGGTCATCATTTATTATTGGCAGATTGAAGTGATATCTCTGTGTTATCATTTATAGTCAACTCAAACCTTGTTCTGTCCTGATTCTTCAAGCCTAATGGATATAGCATAGAGGACTGCTTACATCCATTTGTTTTAAATATATTGACATTTTACTCTTTTATTTCACTGTCTAAATGATGTTGTAGCTATCCTCGTAGGTTTGAATGACCAAATAATTGCTAGACACTTCTCTGGTGAATGGAGGAGGGAGAAAAAAAATACTGTAGAAGAGACAAGAACTGGTGGATCATATGAGAATGTATTTTGATTTTTCCTCATATTTATGATACAGGAAGTGTGGATTGAGCCTACAGACTTAAAGAAGTTAACATTAGCAAGTTCAGAGTTAAAATAACATGACTTGGTTTAAAGGTAGCTGAATGCAATGAACTATGCTAGATGAGAGGTGGCAACTTCTCTCTGTTTCCAGACAGTCTGTAGCCAGGGTACTTCCCAGTGACCACACACATCTATACACACAAACATATACATTACAGGCACAGCCAGCCTTTGCGGGCACCTACATAAACACACACAGAGCTCATAAACATAAGCAACATGAGCCAGACAAGCACACTGACCAGTAGCTTGCATATGTGCATCAGGTCTCTTTTATTCCCCAACTCCTCTCCATTTTGCTGGTCTTGTTCCTTGTTGATCCGTCTTGATCCCTCCTTATCTCCACCCTTGTCTTCCCAAAATTAACAACTTGCATGTAACTACTTCTACCCCATGGTTCCCAGTTGTAGCGAGGTACCACTGGCTTTGCAAGAGTCTGCTCCCCAAAAGGTCCCTGTTGCCCCCGTTTAATTATCGATGAGGTTTGGCCATTTCTGTCCTGACTCTCCCTTAACCACCTGTGAAATCTGGCCATTCCTCTCAGTGAGATTTGCAACTTTTGTCAGCTTCTCACTCTGTTATTCAATACGTCCAGCAATTTCTCATATCACGTTCAATAGTTATGTTGTGTTCAGACAGCTAAACCCAGTGCCAGAGCCTGGTCATCTGCTTGCATACCTTAACAACACAAACGAACACAGAACAAACAAACATCTGTTGATGAAATATTGCAGCATATTTTTCACAGGCAATTCAATGTGGTGTCCTATTTAGTGAATGCAACTTTCAGGCTTTTTTCTCCTGAGGCAGTGGGTTGGTTTGTCTAGTTTTTGGTTTGGTTTTTTTTTTCTTTTAAACTTTCCAACACTTATGTACACATGTGATAGAATCCAGATTCTTCAAAATAATTTTCATGTTCACCTGTGCTATTTCTTTGCACAGGTGTTTTGTACATACAAAAAACCTGCATGTACCTGCAAGGAACAGGTATGTGAAAATTGTGCCTGCATCAAGCGAGATTCTGTTTACTAAAGCTGTACCTAGGAGGCTCTGTGCTTGTTAGATTTGTAGGAAATTTTAGGTGCTGAGCAGCTAAAGTTTATTATCTAGCCTTTATGCAGGCTGTTCAAGACCACTTTTGAAAGAAAAAAATAGATTATTAAGAAGAGTGTGGCCTGGTGAAGTGCCATAAATGTTACATCCTTGCTCCTCTCTGTCTCTGAAAACATGAGTCTACTGGGGCAAAATAAGATCTTCTTTCCTTGGTATGTTACCCACCATTAAACTGGTATAATTTTCAAATAAACTCTAAATGCTTTGAGTTTTAAAGTTTTTTCTTATTATTATTTAGAATGCTCATGCTCAAGTTCTTGTGGTTTAGATTAGAATTATTATCAACAACAGCAATGGAAAGCAAACTCTGAGCTATAATGCTGGAATAATTTAGGAAACGCTGCTTGTATTTCAAGGTATATAAAAATGGTTATTAAAACCATATCAAAACTCTTATAAAGACTTCCTGACTATCTATAGTTATCTATAGTTCTTTTCTAGGAGGCATTTTGAGGCTTGTAGACATGTTTATATTTCTGGAAAAGAGGTAAAGTACTGTTTATTATAATTAAGGTAATTTCTTCTGTCACAGAATACCTGCTGTCTTACTTTCAGTGAAGTCAAAGATAAATTATAAAATTTATGAGACTTTGTAGTGCATTATAAGGAGGTTTGTATTTCTGCAGGATGTAGGTGATTTCAGTGTTAGGACATGCCAGGCTAGTTATATGCATAGAGTCACTGTTGAAAATATATAAACATGGATTTGATTTAGAAACACCCTTTATCTGAAAATGTCTGTACAAGTAGCATAGTTTCCATCTATGCTATGAGTTGTATTATAATAACATTTTACTCTCTCTCTTTGGTAAAATAAGGCCATTTGGTTCATCTAACCCAGCCAACTATTCATATTGTTTTGTGTGTGTGGGGTTGTTATTGTTGCTAGTTGGAGGAAATAGGCATTTGCCTCAACAATGGAAACAGATTTTGATAACAACAGGATTGTTCATAATATTTTAGTTCATATTGTATCAGAGCTTTAATGTGAAACATTGGTTAAGATCTTACTTCATTCTAAAAGGCTTAAAAATATTCTGTGTGACTCATTTAGGGTTTGTGGTTTTGTTCTCAAGGTAAACTACAGTAGTGTGATTTTTGTAATATCTATTGGCTTTGAAATACAGTGTATAATTTATAAGCAAATAAATTTGTACTGTTTAAAAAGCATGAAATGCAGATGTTTAGCATTATGTGAAGTGCTTATTTTGACTGGATGAATGTTCTGACGGGTGATGATGCAGACATTTAGATTTCATAAATGGTTGCTTTTCAGTGTTGCTGATAATGGAACTGAAAAAATAGCTGTATCTCTTGATTTTAGCCTTGAGCACTACACAAGACCCAGTTTGAGATGCAGTTATGAAAAAAGTAGGTCTATGAGGAGTTTTATATATATGGTAATGGTAATACAGTTAAATTCAAAATCTTCGTAGGAATAATTCACCCATTCAGTTTAGTAGTGGCTATGTACAGATTAAAATTTTTAAAAGGGCATTAGAAGGGGCAAATAAATAGTTAAAATGCTTACAGATAGTGGGGAACTTTTTAGAGCACGAGGAAAAAAAAAGTGCAGCAATCCCTAAGCAAGTTCCTGTTGGAAGTAAAAAGACAGTATTTTTGAAAGTGAAAATTGTATCTAACCACAGAAAAGAACAAAAACTCGGGCATAGTATTGTGGTACTGTGTTTAAGTCAAATGAAAAGAGGTTTGAGCAGCAACTTACTATGGGCACAATCCTCCCACCCCCCAAAACTTGTTTAAGTCATAGAGGTGCCACCAGGGGGGAACTGATAGACCCCTGAAGTATAAAATTTGAACTCAAGAAAGATACAGCCATAACACACAAAGCTAAATCATTCTGATCATTACTCAGTGCATTGTTACTTAATATGCAAGACCAAGATTCCACCTAATGAGCAGCAAACCTAAAGCATAGCCTCAAATGATGTGCAATAGAAGAGGTATTTAATGAGAAAGATAGTAATCTATTGCCAGAATCAAACAGAACTCATCTGAGACTACTGAAGGAAACTTGAAATTGCTTAATTGGTAACTGTGTTGTTTAATCTACAACTTAAACCAGCTTTTCTGTTCATGGGTAGAAAGACATTTTAAAGATTGAAAGAGCCTATCAAAAGTTAGGCTAGCAAAGGATGTGTCTAGTTTTCCATAAAATGTACCCACTAACTGCTAGTGAATTCGTATTGTGTCATTGTTCCCAGCATGTGTATCTTTATAGTACTTTAGGAGGTCTCTTATGGTCTGTCTGTATAACAAGTTTAGTAGCAGTTGTGAAAGAATATTACAATCTGTGAGGAAGAAAACTAATTGCTAGTTTTAGTTCTTAAATATTTGAGTAGCAAAAAGAGATTGATGTTCAAAACTGTAATTTTACAATCCATTGGATGGATGTAAGAGAAAAGGAACAGAAAATAACCCTGAATTGACTTGGCCAAGGAGAGCACGAGAGGGAATCATTGAGTACAGGGTGTCAAAAGCATAGCAATTGGGTCATTGATCTGCTTGAGGAAAAGTCAGAGGGCAGAGACCAGAATTAGCCTTGAGTATTTGGCAGGTTTTGTGGGGGTGGGGTAGGGTGTTTTGTTATTTTCTTAACATTTGGTATGAGGAATGTCCTATCCAGAGAACGCTACAATTTGATGATGAGGATGTGTCATTAAAGCTGTATTTGAATCCCCTCATGCAGAAAAGGCAACTGAATTTGCATCTTCTATTTCACAAGTGAGTGTTTTTGGATTGTACTTTGGTGTAAAATATGTTTTCTTTCTTCTCCATCTGTATTTTACAATAGAATCATTATCTCCTAATTACTGAAAAAAAAAGCAGTTGGCACCTACCCTCATTCTGACACCTACTTTACTGAAGGTATGCCAGGAAAGGGATGGATTTTTATATATTTTGCTTTTCTTCGTCTTCCTGTTGGTTATGCCTAGGTCACTTCCTGATTAGTATGCCAGATATTTTTTATACCCTTTAAAATATCTAGTTTTGTCCCTGGAGTCCTGTCATAGGATCCTAACTTTCAGACTTGGAATAAAGCAGCTAAAAATTAAAATGAAAGGTAACTTGTAGGTGCTCAAGTCTTTTATTACATCTAATTCTTATCAAAGTATTGAAAAGATCTGAAAACATATATGAAAATTTAACTGCACACTGATCTCAAATTAGCGAGAAGTAGGAGACATGGGAGTTACTTGTGTAAATAGTGTTTTCTTATTCTAGTGCTGTTCTCTGGGAATCTATTCAGGCCTCAAAGAAAGAACTATTTAATAAGAATCCTTTGGTTGTAACTGCCAGTGAGCACTTGCACTTCCATGAATTGCCTTGCTAAGTAGGCCAATTTTTTCATTCCCCCTTTTTTTTTTAACATTAATGTTTTCATCAGATATATTTAGATATTATGATATGATGTAGAATAAATCCTAGAAAATCAGTCCTCATCTATTACATCTATTAGATCTAGATGCATGAGATCTATTTGATCCTCAACCAATTGTTAGAGATTTTAATTGCTGTTGTATCCCTTGCTTGGACTGAGAAATGTGGAACTTGCTTCTGAGTCATTCCTGCACAGAGCATACAGAGACTATCATACTGAACACACATCAGCCGTGTGACTAAGAAGTCTGATATATGATTTATCTTGAATCATACCTTGCTTTTTTTCTGGAACAAACAAGATATATTTGTAAAAGCTAGGAGTATAGCAAACTTCATTGGTTTTCTAAATATTTTTGAGACAGACATTGCAGTAAGCTTTTTAAAAGAGTAGAAAAGTTAAAGCTTATCCTAGCTTGTGCCAGGAGATTTAGACTGTATTCCCAGTCCTATTTTCTGTCTTTTTACTTTATATGCAGGGGCAACCTAGCCTCCTTGCTTGTTTCACACACATTTTCTTTGCTGGATGTGTCTGGGCTTTTGACTGCATAATCCAGATATTGCTTATGTGTTAGGGGATCTGTGAGTCTGAGCCACAAAATGTGCAAAATCATTACAGTCTTATGGTACAAAGCCTGCCTTCAGTTACAGAGGCAGACTTTTTTTTTTTTCCTAACCTCTGGGGAAAAGTAGATCCTGATCTTCACTGTCTTTGGAGGCAAGTTCTGAGGTGTTCCCTGTGTTAACAGGGATACTGTCCAGAGTGTCTAGTTCTGCTATGCCTTAGGAAAGGAGCTTAGGTATTCTAAAGGGGACAATAGTTTGTAGCTATTACTATAAATATATCAGTTAAAGTCTGTAACAACAGCTTTCAGATGACTAAATTTCTCTTTGTAGAGGTGCTCTCTGTTTTTGCTTTTTATTTAAAGACTAACAATGTTTTCAGAATCCTAAGTGCTTCATTCTTTAAATAGAGGTTTTTGAAAATTAATATTTCTGTCACTAGAACAGTTTTATAAACAGAAAGTAGTCATACTGCCAAGTGACAGTGAAAGCAAGAGTTGCTTTTGGAAGTGAATGGAGTTCTTTTGGTGTAGTTTATACCATGAAATGTTTTTAAATGTTATGTACTTTTCCACACTATATAAATGGAAATAAGAGCATGTCAAAATATACAGCTTTAAAATAAGTAGTATGTTTACTTGCAGATTTTACTTTTTGTCTCCAGAGTGCAAAGATTTTTTTTTTTGCCCTAGTGAAATTCAGTAAGTATTGAATTTGAATTGTATTTATAGTAGAAAATCTACTTCAGAAACTACTTACCTCGAAAGAATAAGCATGTTAATTTTAACTAATCACAGTCAACTAAGTTTATTCCAAAAGTAAATTTTTGTTTATTAATGTACTATCTGCTGCCTTCCAGGCAAACTAAAATAATTTTCTTCCTTCCTAGTACATCTTTTTTGGAAATGCCACTACCATTGCCTTCTGAATCCTAAGAAAGTCTACAAAGAGATTTACTCTAAGACCAATTCATCCACTATTTGAAAATGCTGATATATATTTATGCTATTTTAAGGAAGGATAATGAAATGGTTTTAGCATGCAGTGGTTCATACTATGGTATCTGTATGTATGTACGTTATAGCTTCATCTGTATTTAATTAAAAGATTAATAGATGTATTTGATTGGAAATATGCAACAGTTATGATTTGCTTTTTAAATATATAGCTGGACAAATTATTTGGAACAAGTAGGCTCCAAAGATGTGGATACTAGCAAATGTTTATTCTCTTTTTTTGTGTGTGTGTGAATAGCGAGATTGTTATGTTTGGTATTTATATCTGATCCACACTGGCAAAGCTATTTTGTTTAAATGTTAAATTTGTTAAAGTATTTATTTCCATCTCTGCATTGCCTATAGAACTGTTAGCAGCAGAATACAGTATATTCTGATATTTTTAATTCACTCTTTAATGGATATCTGAAAGAAGAAGGTATTCCAACATCAGTTATATCACAGGTGCTGATGTGGTAACCCTAATTAACATAAACATGTAAGTGATTACTCTTAAGGTTTTACTACTCTGAATTTTAACAAAAACATGCTTCTTCACTCTTCCTTGAATAGCACATATCTTTCTTAGAAACATCTTAAATTGCATGTTGCAGTGCTTCTCCCAGGTTTTTTTTTTTTTCTTTTAAACGTTAAATCTAGACACGCTGTTTCCATGTGAATTGTAATTTCTTATATATCTAAAAGAGATCAGAATTATTTTGTCAGTTATGTGGACATCTGGACTTTTCTGTGGTCTTCCTACTGAATGATAAACCACGAAGGTCTGTTCTATATCTTTATAAAGCTGTAGTCTAAGTTTCAGTTTTTTCTTGGTTCTGGTAAGTTGTTTTTGCCCTTGATGGAGAACTTTTTTTGGGTATAGCACCTATTTAGAACTATAAATTCAATTCTTATTTATTTGATCTTATTACTATAGCTATGCTTTGAATTTTCACATGTATGGTCTGAGAACTGGAAATCTTCATTAGGAGTCCAGCTGGACATGTCCTGAGTGTCAAATGCCCAGATTTCAAACTTTGGTGGAATATGCAGGCCTGACACTGTTGTCAGAAGGTGCAACTTTCAGGCTATGCTCTGTTCACTGTCATTACTGGCTGTACATGATAAGGACAGCTTAAAATAGGCACTAGATTAATCGAATCATGTGAAACTTTGTTACAAGAGTGGTATGGTGGAAATACTGGATGCTGATGGGCATTCAGTAGTGGTGGTGGTGATAAACAAAGGGGAGCAGGTAAAAACCCATGGTCAGCTGGGGCTTCTCAATACAGACGTTCTCATGAGTTTTGGCAATACTGTTAAACAAAACCTGCCCTTGCTTCAAGCTGGGTGTCTAATGATGATTTTGGCAAAGGCTGGCAGCCATGTCACTGAGTTTGGTTTCTTTGTCCCGATTCTTTTTTTTTCTTTTCCCCTTGCATTAATAGTTTGCTTTTTTTTTTTTTTTCCCCATTAGGCAGCGTACCACACTCTCTCCTATGAAATCTCTTGATTCCTAGCTGTATGCTATAGTGTCATAACATCCCTAAGGTTATTGCATATCAGTCTCACTAACTTTCTCATAAATCTGAGGTACAAATAGCTACCAGAACAAGAAAGCAAATTATATTCTACTTTAGATATCTTCTACATATAAATATTGATTAAAAATTGTAAGCAAAACCCTGACCATCTCCAAACCCCTTCTGATAAGAAAAGCTCCTTTCTAACATATGGCACGCTAACTTTTTGTCTTCATTGCTTGACTAGAGTTCTAGAATCTGTACCATTGGCCTGAAGGCCTTATCCTTTCCAGGAATAGTCTTCAGACTATAGCTATTTTAAGCAGCTGGATTAGGATGAAACAGATTTCTGGTTGCAAAAGAGAATATAAAAATGCATAGAAGTATTCTAAATGCTCTATTGCTTCTCGTCTTGTTTAACACAAGGTCATTTTGTGATTTTCTTATCCAAATCCTTGCTGAAGATAAAAATGTGCTGTGGGTTGTAAAACTCTTAATTCACCACCCTTAATGGCCTGGTGAAAGGTTGAATAATCCTCATGCAAGTTAGAACATTAACATGAAGTCCACAGAGGCAGGAGACCAGGAAAGCCTAAAAAAGAAAGATCAATAACTTCTGATTAAACAACATGTTATTTTAGTTCTGTCTTGACTTAGTGGATGAGTTCAAATTGGTGGATTTCAAGTAAAATCTCTGCTACACAGTTCATGTAGCATGTGTGTGATGCAAGTTGATATGCAGCATAGAGGTTCATTGTCCCAGGAAGCTGTTTACTAGTTTGGGGTCACCCAGCTTTGTTGATCCTTAAGGGATAGAATTCTTACTTTTAATGAACTTGAAGATCTTTATGCTTAATTGATTAGGTAGATTTTTAAAGCAGTAGCTTAGCTTGAAAAGTTATTTCTGCCTGTGGTCCAGGGGGTTTTCTAGTATAACCATGAAGGATGCAGAACTTCATAGTCTGATAGTGTTTTCTTTTTTCACTTTTCCTCTGATTATCATATCCTGTTTTATCCAAGGGCCTTGTGATCTGTTTTTATTTTAAAATATTAGTCTGATAAATTATTTGCATGTTAGATTATAAGTTCAACAGGTGAGTCACTGGAAGACTGATGAACCCAGTGCTGCATTGAATATAGTAAAAAACATTTTCTACATGCTAATACTTATTGCTGATGATCAGGTAGTATGCTTAGCATGTCACCTTCTAAGATCTGTGCATCTCCTGACATATTTAGCTGAGAATACTTTGCAGTCTGCAGCGTTCTACGATATTGGTATTTTGTTTTGAAGACTGTGGTACTTGCACCAGCAGTTTGTATTAGGCAGACTTCTACTATTCCATGGGAAATGGAAGATGAGGCAAAATGAGGAACTTTCATTGTGGCTGATTTCACTTGGTTTTGAGAGTCAGCTGGCTCTCAAATTTGAATTCTGTATTTGAAGCTGAACATAGTGAATATTGATATTTTGCCCTGTGGTCCAGGGAATAACGTGAAATAGTTGGGTCTTATCTGACTTGCTCCAGGTCAATCATGACTAGCCCTACTGAAATCAATGAGGTTAGACTAGTATAAAATCAGTGCTGAGTGTGTGTCAGAGTAAAGTTCAACACTTTTTAGAACTGAACATTATCAGTGTTATTTCTATAGCCTACTATTTTATCTTTTACTGTCACCTGGAGCATCACTGCAGTCTCCATGAAGCCCTCTGTAGGAGCTGTATGCCTGGCTAAATACTAACGAAATAACTTTGAGAAGTAGTTGACAAAAGGCCTTGTTCATAACCCCTATCCCAGTGTGCTATAACCAAAGCTATAAATAACCTGCCTCCTCTCTGCCTGTCTGCTGGAATGTTTGCAGAAGCAGACTTTCTTTTTCTTAACTAGCGTAATTTCTTGTATGTAGTGTGGATAATGAAGGCATGGCTATTAAGTTTTATTCAAAGTAATTGTTGTTAGTTAACATTTTAACTGTTTCAGATTTCCATTATGGTGTAAATTTGATACAATTTCTCTTAAACAGCAGATAAGTGGTGGTGCTGCTTCAAAATAATTTGTTTTGCTTCAAAATAAATATTTCTAAGTCAAGAACTGTCTTCTAACAGCTATGTTGCCAGCAAGATCACCTCAAAAGGCACTAAAATGTTCTTGAGGCTTGTTCAAGAGCATGTTTTAATACTTTATTTATTTATTTTCGTGTGATCCTAGAAATTACAAAGCAGAGTTATCAGAGAGCTCTTTGATGGCCTGGATTGGTAGAGTAACTGCCAACCTAGGCAATGCTTTCCAAGGAGTCTCAAGGAATGGATCAAAGAATGTCTTTTGCACTTGTGAGGCTGCTACTTGAGTTTATAGCTTCATTGATCTAATACTGCTCTAGAATTTAACTATCCTGTTTAGCAGAGAAAAAACAGAGCCTCTGGCCAATTTCCTGGTTGCAAAATATTTATTCCACTTAAAGATCTGCTAGATGCTCTGGAAAAGGTAGTTCGAAGAATGTTAAAAGAACTGATTCTTTCTTGAGATAGGATTTTTGAAAATCTGTCAAGATAATCTGTGGCCTTTGGAGAAAACTCTAAAGGTCAACACATCCTGACTCAATTTATGTAAAATAGCTGATATTGTGGGTTAGCATCTGTAACTATTCTGAAAGAACTCAAGACTAACTCAAGCAACGTGTGATTGCTCCAGAGTCTCTTGTAACCTCTAGGCTTGGTATGTGTGCCATTGCTTTTCACTTCCATAAATCCTTAGTTTCTTTATATATTGTATCCAAATCCTTCCTAATGCTGATGTCCTAACGCTTTGAGGAAGTATAATGAAGGAAGGGAGACTAGTTACTTCAGTTTGTTGAGAAGATTATTCTTAAAGACAAGAAAAACATTAAATTTCTGACTTGTCGAACGTCACATTTTTCATCACAATGTTTTCATGATGAAAATATCTTTCAGATGTTCCATGAAAAGAAAATGGTTCCATGTACCTTGGGAAATGTAATCCAGTCTTTTATTTTTAGTATTGTGATCAAGTAGCTGCTGTTGTTTCCAAATGAATTTGATGAGATTGGGTTTTAAATAATGAAGGTGCCCCTAGTGAGGCAGAGATAGAGTTGCTTGTGCATATCAGTAAAGCTCCTGGGATGTTAGGATAAGACAGGGACTGTAATTCCCCTGATTGAAAGGACAAGGGGATTTTCTGGCAATCCCGAAATGGAAGCTTCTGCCCAAAGATGTGTTAAATTGCAATGTATGCTTTGGAAACTCTTTCAAGCATATCTGTATATTCACAGAGTTGCTATAGGAACGTGATTTTAGATAGAGTTAAGTAGAGAATAAATTGAGAACTTAATGTACAGTACTTTTGGATGAACGAGATGTCCTTTAATGCCTCACATCTTGATGCCATCTGGACTATAGTTCATTATTATTCCACTATGTCATATAGGTTTCTTCTAAAATATACTTTTAATTATGCTTCAGCAATAAATGCTGAATGCAATAAACTATTTGAGTGCTGAAGGAAGTGCTACTTTGCAGGGGATGGGTCATTCACAACAGTAAGTAGAAGGCTTAATAATGGATCTCTCAATTTTCTTTTACATATGTTAAAAATATGCCTGTAAAAATCCCTAAGCATACATACAATTTACATAAAACTTCAAATAACAATTCTGGGAATTGCCTGTACCAAATTATATTTTAAGCATAATAGTCTTTCTAACTTAGACTTCTGGTACAAGATGGTGCCTGACCACAGTGTGTTTTCAAAGTTAATGAACCATTCCTTTGGTTATATTGACTGAGAAATAAATGGCAGCACTGACTATAGTTCCTGGTGTTCAAATGGTGTTCCTGGTGTTCAAGTACAAGGGCTGATACCAAGAAATGCTGAACTAGTTAGTCATGAAGAGGATGATTTAGGATGACATATTTAGATGTTTAAAATAGAGGAAAAAATAGACAAGATAGAAGTCTATATCAGTGAAAGATGTATGGTGAGGATCATGATAGATTTAATGAACTGAGAATTTAACAAGCTTTAGAAAAGCACAGTGAAAACTTAGAAGTGAAATGCACCAAAATATTTCTTTTGTTACAAAGAAGCATTCTCTAGGTGATACAGACTGCTGCCAAAGCTTCATATTAGTTTCCTTTAAACTCCATTTTCTCTGTTCTCAGTCTTATCAACAGTCCTGGTTAACAGGGGAGGTCCCGGACGACTGGAGGCTTGCCAACGTGACGCCCATCTACAAGAAGGGCCGGAAGGAGGATCTGGGGAACTACAGGCCTGTCAGCCTGACCTTGGTGCCAGGGAAGACTATGGAGAGGTTCATCCTGAGGGCACTCACAGGGCACGTGCAGGACAACCAAGGGATCAGGCCCAGCCAGCACGGGTTCATGAAGGGCAGGTCCTGCTTGACCAACCTGATCTCCTTCTATGACCAGGTGACCCGCCTAATGGATGAGGGAAAGGCTGTGGGTGTTGTCTACCTGGACTTTAGTAAAGCCTTTGACACTGTCTCCCACAGTATTCTCCTGGAGAAGCTGGCGGCTCATGGCTTAGACAGGTGTACTCTTCGCTGGGTAAAAAAGCTGGCTGGACAGCCGAGCCCAGAGAGTTGTGGTGAATGGAGTCAAATCCAGTTGGTGGCCGGTCACAAGCGGAATCCCCCAGGGTTCAGTTTTGGTGCCGGTCTTGTTTAATATCTTTATCAATGATCTGGATGAGGGGATCGAGTGCTCCCTCAGCAAGTTTGCAGATGACACCAAGTTGGGCGGGAGTGTTGATCTGCTTGAGGGTAGGAAGGCTCTGCAGAGGGATCTGGACAGGCTGGATCGATGGGCCCAGGCCAATTGTATGAGGTTCAACAAGGCCAAGTGCCGGGTCCTGCACTTTGGTCACAACCCCATGCAATGCTACAGGCTTGGGGACGAGTGGCTGGAAAGCTGCCCCACAGAAAAGGACCTGGGGATGTTGGTCGACAGCCGGCTGAATAGGAGCTAGCAGTGTGCCCAGGTGGCCAAGAAGGCCAACAGCATCCTGGCCTGTATCAGAAATAGTGTGGCCAGCAGGAGCAGGGAGTAGGATTGTGCCCCTGTACTCGGCACTGGTGAGGCCGCACCTCGAATCCTGTGTTCAGTGTTGGGCCCCTCACTACAAGAAGGACATTGAGGTGCTGGAGCGTGTCCAGAGAAGGGCGACAAAGCTGGTGAGGGGTCTGGAGCACAAGTCTTCTGAGGAGCGGCTGAGGGAACTGGGGTTGTTCAATCTGGAGAAGGGGAGGCTGAGGGGGAGACCTCATTGCTCTCTGCAATTACCTGAAAGGGGGTTGCAGAGAGGTGGGTGTTGGCCTCTTCTCCCAAGTGACAAGTGACAGGACAAGAGGAAATTGCTTCAAGTTGCGCCAGGGGAGATTCAGACTGGATATTAGGAAAAATTTCTTTACTGAGAGAGTGGTGAGACACTGGAATAAACTGCCTAGCGAGGTGGTGGAGTCACCATCCCTGGAGGTGTTCAAGGAACGTGTGGACAAGGCATTGTGGGACATGGTTTAATGGGCATCGTGGTGTTTGTTGGTTGATGGTTGGACTTGATGATCTTACAGGTCTTTTCTAACCGTAGTGATTCTGTGATTCTGTGATTATGGATGTCTAACTGTGACCTGAAACTCGGTAGCTTCAAGAGAATTTCTGTGCTCCCTACCGGTTACCCACTGCCTCATTGCAATCTCTCTTTTTTTTTTTTTTTTTTTTCCTAATCAATCTGAGACAAGCAATGTTACATTTCAGACAAACTGTAATCTGTGTCTTCTCTTTGGACTGACATCTAGGCCTTTATATTTTGAGTATGTGTTTGTTGCAGATTGATTCTGCATAAAATCTCCAATCTTTCCTCTTCTTCCACACAACTCAAACTTCCACCCGGAAGTCTCATTATTTTGAGGTATAATAGAGATGTAAGGCTTTTCAGTTAAAGGAAGTTTATTTAAACTCTCTATAATTTCTCATTTTATGATATTGTATGTTTTTTTATTTTAGCTTTGTTTCTTTGATTTTTAAAAAGTCTCTTGTAGCATCAGATCCCCTTCTTATTGTAAATAATGACATGGTGAAGTGGAACCAAGGAATTAAACTGAATTAGTTTTCATTATCTAGCAGCAAGGATTTTTGATGTATGTGAGGGTGTACATATTACAGACATGACAGATGGGAAAAATCTTTCTGCATAAATCTGTGGAAGTTCTGACTGAACAAGGATGTTTATTGTTATTAGGTTGTGTACTTGACTTGCTGAGTGTGTGAACCCGTGTAGCCCTATTGAAGGCACTTCAGAGTGCCAACTTGTGTGAAAGGGATGTATTAGTGGAAACTGTTTAGTTGCATTAGGGAGAAGTTTGGATATAAAAGATAAGGAAACACAAGGAAGTTGTCATTGGGAGGTTTCTAGATAGTCTGGAAAGAATTTAGTGCTACAAGGGAAGAAAGGAGAACTAGTTCACAGGAAGGATGGTTTCTGGCACAGCAGAGAGCATGCTACCTCCTTCTCTGAGCCATGTTATATCTGCCAAGCATGGCAAGCATACAGCATATTACAAAAATCTGTGAGAAGATGGGATTTTGGAGAAGAAAGGTCCACATGTAATAAAAATTGGCAAGCATCTTCACCGCCAATAAAAGAATTGATTTTGAGAGTCTTTGACTTGCCATCCTGGGAGATGGACTGCTTGACTGGAGTCAAAATCTCAGACCTAATGGCAAAGTGATTCTCAAATGCTATGGAGGTGGTAAGAGGAAAATAAATATCTTTTGGTGAAATTTTACTCAAATAATGGGAGGATCCAGAGGATTGACTTGAGGATTATAGGGGATGTACCTAGCATATCTGTAGGAAATCTGTTGTTCCTAAGTGAAAAATTAGTAATGGGCATAGCTTAAATTTGACTCTGACTGGTAGAAAGGAGGACTTTCTTGAATTGAAAAACTGAGTGAGAATTTAGATTAAAATGAAATTTTAATTAATTTAAGTCAAAGTCATGATCCTTAAAAAAGGAGATGAATGCATGTCAAAAAGTAGAGTTAAGCTAACTTGAGGAACTTGCGGGAAGGCCATCTGTGGGAAAAGAATAATGCAGAAATTCTTGCTGCTAATAAAAAATTGTGAACTGCAACCATCCTAACATGGAGAAATGACAGGAAAATAATGATAGATCAGTAAGTCTGCACCAGAAACCCCAAAAGATCTCGTGGAACAAAGACAGAAAGTATTCAAAGAGTATGAAGCTACAGGAAAAACAGGAAAAGGATAGGGCTGAAAAGGTCAAGGTACCAAATGAATTACAAGAATTGAAGAACAGAAAAAGTTTATTAAAAATAAATAAAAATAATTCTTATAACAGTAAAGAGGAATATCTGACTGATGTGGAGAAAGCATTTAAAGCATCAGCCTTCTCTAATAAGCTTATTTCTTGGTTGCTTATTTTTGAAAAGCAACTGGCAAAGAGGACTAGTACAGGGAGCTAGAGGTGGAAGACATTCAAGCGTACAGGGCAGTAGAATAATTACTGTCCAAACAGACGCGCTTTCCGAAATGGACAGTTTGAGAAGGATAGTTGAAGTCCCACAAGAGGAAAAACACAGTATGCATTTTTTGAAATGTCAGGTCTGCCAGTCTAATTCTTTCTGTGTGGAACAGATTTTATTTTATTTGTCAGGGTAACTTGGCTAGGGCACACAGAGGAAGCAGTGCATCTAAAATTTTTATTAACACTTTCGTACTGTCTCATATCAGCAAAGTAGAGAGCAAAAAAAAAGTAGTTTCATCTAGCCGTAAGATCAGCGCACAAATATTTGAATTTTTTTTTTTTTAAATAGGTAGAATTAGTATACAAAATTATCTGGTAAATTGGAGAAGATATCTGAAATCAACAAGATGAAATACAGTATCAATGTGTATGAGGTATTGCACTAAAGAGGAGAAGTCAAATGCAAATAAGAATAGCAGAATAGATGGACCTACCACAGAAAAGGCAAATCTAACACTGGGAGATACTGAAGAAAGCATTGGATGAAGATCCTGAATATGCTTATTTCTCTTTAATTTTCCAGATATTGTATTAGATGGCATCTGTCAAGTTTTGGCCATTACTGTGATGGAGGCATTTACACAGAATGTTGAGGCTTAAGAGGAAGGGAGAAGTAATAATAAGAGGTTTGGATAGAAAGACTTGAAAAACTTGTTCCTTCAGTCCTTTCATAAGGGAGAAAAAGGAGAGTAATGGAGACAAAATATAGTTTATTAGAATAATGATCATAATAAAGTTTTCTCCAAATCCACCCCCGCCCCCCATGTGATAAGCCATTAAGTCCCAGGAGGCAAGAACAATATGCAGAAAATTTCATGAATTATAGAATTAGAAAAACATCTACATTAAACAGTCAAATCTGTTCAAAGTAAAGTTGTATGTGTTTTACCTCAACTGTACTGTTAATTTGTATCAGAAAGGCTTGCCACATTTTTGTTCAAATTTCTATAACCACTTGTCCTCTGAAAAATTATCATTTAATCTGATTATTTAAAACATTTTTTCCATTATAAAATGGATTTAACTTGAAACTATATTTGTATATTGCATAAGGATGCATGATGAAATTAGGTGGAAAGATGCATGATTTCATAATATAGGACAAGTATCTTACAAAGAATTATATATATCCATTCACCACTTTAATTGAAGATGTCTGTTCTGCACGAAGTATAATTCAGGTTAAAATAAGAATGTTTTCACTGTGAAGAATTTTTCTTTTCAGGAAAGCAGACATGACATTACATTAGGCTTCTAATAACAAAAGTGAAACTAGTGAAATATAGGAGTTTATTCTGTTATTAATGAAATAGTATTAAATCAAACATTTTACACCTACATTATAATAAAAATCTATATTCTTATTCATGATTTGAAAATATTTTTAAGACACTTTATTGTGGACAGAAAGGATGCAACTTTTTATACTGTTTGCAGTTATTTGAATAAATTTCTTTTGTATTCTGTGGGAAGAAAACTTGCATAAGAAGTGCAGCATGAAGAGTAAGAATACAGAATTTTATTACCTGACTTGTTTTCAATATGAATTACTAACAGAGAGTCAGACTTCATTCTGTGTCGCAGTGTCTATTCAGGAATGTTTGAATATCTGCTATTGATGGAGCACTCATAAGTTTGCAAATGGCCACCGGTTGCTTGTTTAAGAATTTATTTCAGATCTTACCTATAATACTTGTTTAATACTATGTAGATGTGGTGCCCTGATACCTTATATTGGATATGCTACTGTGACAGGAACCTGAGTTTTCCAGAATGATCAAGTGCATTTATCTAAATATTCTTCTATAGTGGGTCTCCAGACAAGTAAAGTTGGTTTTTTTTTTCCTAACCGACAAAAGCCATTATTTATAAGAATAAAACTAGAATAATTACCTTCTTAAATGTAGAAAACTCAAAGTGATTATGTCAGGCAGAGCAGAAATAAAAAAGAGGGGTTGTAAACATCTGCCCACAGTGCCCTGGCATGTGGGGTCTTACTTAAGCTAGTTTGGTGACTTTCTGACCTACAGGAAAGTCTGTGGACTCCCCTCTGGTATATGGGATGTTTTTTCTCTGAGACCTGGTTGTCTGCTTCACGTGCTGCTGAGCAGCAATCTTATTCTCTTTGCTTAAAATGCCTCTTGAAGCTCTTTGGTGCCACATTCTTATTTCCTCCTTTGCCTGCTACCCCCTTCAAAGTATCTTCACCGTAAGCATGCTCAGCTGCTCCTTGGGGAAAGAACAGTCTTCCCCTGCCATCCATTCCCATTTTTTTCCAAGGGGTCTTACCTGAGCTAGATAGTCTGTTAAAGGCACATAGCATAAATGAAGAACAAACCAATAAACTCCTGTCTGCTACATATAGGCATATTCTTTAAATTTCAGTATTTTTTTAAGACCATTATATGAATTGTGTCAGTAAACAGAGTAACAACCTTCTGCTTCAGTTCCTTAGGGACTTTACCATAGCATAATAAAAAAGTGACATGAAAACCCTTTTAGCTATAATGAAACCCAAATAATAGTTTAAACTTTTATGAAGTAAGCTGATCTCAAACTGAAATAATCTGAATGGGTATTCTAGCTACATCTATCTGGTTATGTAATAAAAGCATCAGACCAGACATATTTCCCCCTGGTATTGGAAGGTAATATAAGTGCGAAATTTTTGTTTATAAAAGCTGTCTTTCATAAGTTTCCTTTCAAGTCTGTTGTTCTGCTATTTCTCCTCTCATTTGCTTCTCCGATTCATTATTTTTTTTCACCTTTTTCTTTGAGTTCTTTTACAGAAGAGGGCATTACAGAAGAGATTGTCTGAAACTGTTTCAGAGGAGGATGTTTGACTTATTTTGGGGTGTTTTTCATTCCTCATTTTATTCACTTTCTCAGCTACTCTGGGTTTTGCAGCCACTGTTTCTTTCTTTCCCACTGGCTTTTTATCACAAACCTGCCCACTTAGTCTGCAGTCAGTTCTGTTCACTTCGTCTAGAGAGGCAGTTAAAGCAGCTGTTACTTAGCCAAACTGTGAAATAAGGATTAGACCTTAATCCTTGCATGACAGTCAGGGCTAAAGCCAGTCCAGTCTTCTGATGAGAGAGACTGAGATTTGCATTTTAAAAATTTAATTAAACTAGGAGTTTCAAAGGCACTCTGCACTGACGTGGTTAATATTTAATGCTTTTTTTTCCTTTTTTTTTCCCTATGGACTTTATTAAATTTCCTTAGTGTAAGTGTTGGTGATAATTTTCTAGGTATGTGGGATGATCCCCAAGAGACAGTGCTTTTCAGGGCCTTTTTCTCATGGTAATAAAGAAGACAATAAATAGTCCTCTTCTGTGTTCCAGTACTCTTCTGTGGATCTTGTCTAAATCCGACTTCTGCAAATGTGAAATTCTCCTGTAGAGCTGCTTTCTTTTGCTACATATCTAGTTTGGGCAGAAGAGTGGTGGTGGAGGAGAGTAGTGGCAGTCTGGATCACTATAGGTAAGTACTATAACTGGAGGAAACATGAGTTGCTGCTCCCTGATAGGTCTGTGTTGCTGAGGAGGTAAGGTGCTGTGATAAACATCTAGATATGTTCACCCAGCCATATTGCACAAGGGCAAACTAAGTGATCTCTAAAGGCCTAAGCGTAGCTTCGCTTTTATTACAAGTTCAAATCTGGCAAGCTAAGAATATGTACCTACATTCTGACCTAAAACCTAGATATGGCCTCAGGGAACGTCACAGAAGTTGAATCTAGAGCAAAAGAGACTGATTGCACAGTATGTGCCAGATATAAAAGCAAATGTTGTACATCTGAAGAAATAAAATACCGCTGTCTTTCTAATACTATCCCTAGCCAAAGTGATGTGCAATACCTAAAAACTTCTGTCACTGGATTTGTGGTCTGGTAGTTTTATGTTACTGTGGCTTAGTTCACTAACACAAACGAAAGTTACAGATCTCTTACACAAATATAATCCCTTGTGTTATTGTATGGAGCATCCTGAAATGCACTATAATTCATTTTGCTTTCAGAAAATGGATAGACACTATCTGCGTTATCAATACTTAAGGCACACCCTATTGGTTAAGATAGGATACTTTGCCATAGATTCATGCATCTGAGTAATTATTGCATGGAGTTTTGGCTTGTAATTTTTTTTTTTTTACACTTAGTCAGGTGACAGGTTGAATGAAGATTAGTTGAATAACATCAGTTAGATGAATAACATTCATCTAGTTATTAATAGACCTTGAAAATATTTCTGGCTTCTGGAACCATTCAGCTATTTTCTTTGGCAGAGGATGTCTCAATGAAAATTAAAATTATAAAGGGTATGCGTCTGTTCTTACTCAGTTCCTTTAGTGGTTTCTGAAAGCTGTGTTTGTGGTTTCAAGAACTGCTTTACTGTTTGCTCTTTGTTATATTACTGAACTTACTTATAAGTGATATTGCCATTAAAAGAAGTGACATTAGCTGTGTGGATGATATAAGTACATGTCTGTATGTATGTGTATAATATATATAAAACCAATTACATGCATTTGAATAAAATAATGACCTATTTTTAAAGATTTTATTTTAAAACATGTTATTTTGCTTGTTACATCTAATCTTTACAATTCTGCTTCCCATTTTTAATGTGTTACCACTATTCCTCTCTTCTTTTCCAGTCACTGTGTCTTACCTTCTGTAGCTACAGTAACGTAATTGATTGTTTTGGGCCCTAGAGCTTGATGCCCTTGATGTACTGATGTCTGCTGATAACCTTAGTATAATAGCATGGATAAAGACATAACCATTATAGCTTTTCACTATTAACCTTGATCCAATAGTACAGTAGATGGCTAGGTTAGATTTTGTTTTGTTTTTAGCAAAGCTAATAAATAAGACCTCGCTACCAGTGAATCAGGGATTTTGGTAACTGCTGATCACTTTCAGGAGAAATTTAGAAACTGGAATGACTACCCAGTTGGAAACTGAAGACTTAAAGATGCATCAAGATGCATATATAAATGGTGTCATAATTCCAGGTAGCAGTTCAGGCTGACATCATAATTTAAGCTCTCTGTCCCATATAACTTACACATGGTAAGATCACTGAATATTACAAAAGTAAGTATGCCTTAAGATCCCAGAAGATGCCATAATTTTGCCAGAAAGTTGCACCTGGTAACTTCTGGATTAGCAAATGGCAGTCATTAATGATGTAGTCTTAAAACACAGCAAGACTGTTACTGTGGATTAAAGACAACTCCTTCCTTTGGCTTCCAGAATATGGGGATATAATGGATATAACTGAGATTGGTATGTGAGCTGATTTGCTTTTCCCAGTACTGATAAATGGCAATGGAAGTGGATCAGTAGATAAGCATTTGAGTTAAAGCATCTAAATTAAATTGCTATTTTCAGATATTCATCAAAACAAGCTTTACTAGACTAATAGTCTAATAAACTGTCCAAATAATAGGTGAATTAAAATAACAATTAACATAAACACAACTAATGTTGCAAACAGATGAAAAAAGTTCATATTATCTTTTGCTGCACCAACTAAAATATACTCATTCAATGAGAGCTCATCATCTTTGAGGGAGCTAACACAATAGCCCACACTGAATTAGTAGGGATAATTGTTTGCTGCAATAATAACTAAACGAAGATGTGGCTACTTAGGGTTTAGATTGGTTGTTGGAACCATAAAACCATTTTTTTTTTGTATTACAGCTTTCTTTGACTCTTGCGAAAGGTTTTTTTTTTTGTACTTAAGCTTACCAAAGGTACAAAGTGAAAAAAGAATTAGCAAGCTGCAAAAAGCTACAGTTCACACTGCAGACATAATTTGCCTTGATTCATTGCTTTATGGTCTCTTTAGGTCAGAATTTGCAGGAGCCTATAGAAAGAATAAGTCAGACAGAAATCCTCATTAGAAAGATGATGTGGATTAATCTGCCTCCTACACTGTGGCTCACTGACTTCTACTTTGAACATGGGGATTTATCTTCAGTCTGAAGTTTGGTTTCACTAATTAAATCTCTAGATCTTGATTTGTTTGATTCTTTGGCTTTTGTAATGTCGTAGACCAAGTAGATGGTCTTTTCAGGTTTGAGAAATATGGGAAAACTTGCAGTTGCTGAATGAGAGTGTTCAACACATGAGAATTCTTGTTCCATAATGGTTGTGATTTTTAGAAATGGTGATATTGAAACCTAATCATATAAATTTTGTAGGAAATTGCATATTTTTGCAAACTTGGCTTATAGTAAAGCTTACAGAAATTTTCAGGGTAGAAGAGTGAGAGAAATGTCCAAATGTTTGAATCTCTGTAATAGCACTAAGGGCTTGTGTTCATCACATCAACACAGAAAATTTTTATAACTAATATTTCTCCTTGCTGCAGATGTGATCCAACCATCTCCATCACTGGAGTGTGATTTTTTTTTTTTTTTTTTTTTTTTATTCCAGTTGAAATTTTTTGGCTGCAACTTGCTAGTGCAAATTATCAATGTAACCATTCAGTATTATGGACATATCACTTATGAGAGGCAATAGAATAACAAATATCTATTTAGGTGACATATAATTATTGCCATAATTTATGAGGAGGAAATTCCTCAGATTGTTCTACTTAGTATAGAGATATATGGAGATATGGACTGAGAACCTGTAATTTCAATGTTATTTTTTCACTAGCTAGCCTAGCTAGTCACCAAGTCAGAAATTAGCGTAGCTTGAGGTGTAACAACTCCAATTAACACCACAGCAGGTGTTTAAGTCCAGATAATTTACTTCATGCTTACAGAAGGTGTGGAAGATGAGAAGTGAGGATTTGGACGGGTGGTAATTTTTAAGTGGTTAGGTGCAGTAATTTATCTTTAAAACAAATATGCCAATAAAGTAACAAAAATGACTGAGGTTTGGTCTTCCACTGAGTTTTGTGTTATAGTGCCAATGTATTCTGAAGCCTAAGAGCTCACCAAGGGGCTAAGCATCATATTAAAATTATGGATGTCAAACCTCTGCTCCTGATCCTCAGACATTTTTCTAATCCTTCTTACCCCTCTCTTGCACTGAAGCCCCACCCCCACCCCCTGCTTAGCCTTTTATTTTTAGGACTATTTCAGGGGATATATAAATGGCTTGCTGGTTTGCTCCTTTTTGTGATAGAGGATTTGGTTTAATAGTTGAAATAAAAGTTCTTTGGGGCATGGCCCATGTCTCTGATTTTCTCTTTTCACAGTGCATGGTGCTGCAGGTCTGTGTTACTTCACTGAGTTTCTAGGCAGTACCACAGTATTACTAAAAAAATGTTGTGTTTCACTTCCATTCTCCGTGTAATCAACATTCCTGGTTGAATAGGAGTTTAACTATATTGTATACTTCTTCAAATGCTGTATAAGGACTTTCAGGAAGAAGATCAAATAAATAGTATGGTATATCTATCAATATTTATTATAGAAGGTTGTACATATGCTCAAGTACATATGTTACATATGTTACTATACTGAAAGTGGGATCATCAAGTTCTGCTAATTAGTAGACAAGATGATGCTCACATTACAGTTTCATGAAAATGAAAATTTTGAGTCTCTTTTTTTCACAGGTTATGCCATCTGGCTTCACTTTTATTCAGTACACAATTAGCATTAACTTTTAATTCTTTTCATGTACAAACTGCCTAAATTAACTCCTTTATTTCCTGTGTCTTCTAAATTGTTAGCTTAATTAAGAGCTCAGTTAGCAGAACGCTGCATATTAATCACATGGCCTCTTTTAATAACATGCTAATTTATTAGGATAAAATAACACTGTAACACTTCAAGAAATGGAACTTCCATAGTGTTTCTATTTATAATAGATGAATTTTCAGAATTATCAGCAGATATCATCACCCAGCATTCTTACTGAGTTAAATATGCAACATCAGTGCTCAGTGATGGAAATTTCATTTTCTTCATAGTAATATTACTTTCGATATCTCTTCTTTGAGGCAGCGTCAGCTGCATAATATTAAGTCGGACCTCCTTCAGAAAGAGGACTTTCTGTTACTCTGTGGTTTAGTCTGTCGTTTTACTTGTGGTAATATGAGATAGTGTATATGTGCTTTTGAAATTTAATTCCAAAACCCAAAAGTCTCTCAGTTTTATAAGAGCAATCATCTATGAAATGAATTTATTTCTAATGTCTGTATTGTTTAGTTAGAGTTTATTACTGCAGCTAATACTGGAAGTATGTGATTTTTTTAAAAAAAAATTTTTAGCATTATCAAGAACAACATTTATTGCATTATTAATTCAGTAGAATAGTCACAGAAAGTCTGTTTTTCTCTCCATTGTGTCTCCAACTCAGTAAGATAATGTGGTTGTGCGAACTGAGCGGTTCCACCAGAAACAATTGGCCTGACCATGCGCTTGAACATACAGGTATGCTTTAAATACCTTGATATTTCAAGACTAATTTGTACATATTGAACTTAAGTTGTCAGGAAAGCTGAGTAATTGCACTGAGTGAACTGGTCATGAAACATTGCAACTTCTGAATGATGGAATAGATCCTAAGAATTTGTAAATTTTGCTTGGCAGCAGGGTTGGTGTCACAGATTATGCTATACTTTATGTAGTCAGATATCTCTGAAAGCCCAACGTTTTGCCTTCAAACTATTTCATATATTAGCAAAAATGTATCTTTTAGTTGATGATTGAGTAGTCTCAGCAAAAGATGGGCTTTTTTCAAGCCCTATTAATAAATTTCAGCTTTTATGGATTCATTCTGTGATTCTAGTCTTATTCTCCATGCTTGGAAGAGGCAATGCTTAGAGGCCCTCCTAACTGTCAAAACATGCATCCTATTTATGTGCCTTTTATCATTTCTCTTTTAGCCTGAAGAAATAAGAGCAGCCCACAAAAGCCCTTTAGTTTTAAGAACCAGCCTTGTTAGGTTTCCTCAAAAAACACTTGTAAAACAGAAGTAGTTGTTCCTGAAAACTGGCATAACAGTTCCAATATTGGAAAAGGATGGGGTGAAAGAAATAGATATTTCTATTCTTATCAGTATGATGCTGATCCCAGGCGAGGGATAAAATGTTTCTTATGAGACTTAGATTCTTTCAGTTTCTGATTAACTAATATAATTAATGCAGTCAGATGGGGTTAATGGAAAGTAGCTCTTGCTTGACAAAATTAATGTAGTGATGGGGGATGCTGGAAATCAATGTCTTTTTTTTTTTTTTTAGTGCTTGACATTTTGATTAAAAATAGATGTGATACAAGTTTAAAATGGTACACTTTAGAGTAGAAGTTGGCTGATGGTGCCCAAATTAATTCTAAAGGGGGAATAGGCACCTATGTGCTGTATTTTAAGTGGGACTCTGAAAACTGTTTATTTAACTTTTTTTCCAGGGATCTGGAGCAAAATAGAAAATCAATGGTTATCATGAAACACTCAGAGACTGCAGTGCATCATTTAGCTAAAAAGAAGAGGTTCTGAGTTGGTCACATTCTGAAGTATGATATGATAAACAAAAATTTGGCACTAGAAAGCTGTTTCATCTAGTCAATAAAACATAGCAAACCCAAGCGCTGAAAGTTGAAAATGTTTTTCAGACCAATATTTGACTAAGTAGAACTCTTAACGGTACAGATAGTCTTGTGTTGGAATAACTTCCTAGTGGCTAATGTGCCGGTTCTCTGACCTTGCAGTGATGCAACCTGCATAGATAGGTATGCATAAACAGGAAAATCTGATGCTTTTCAAATCTTAAAAAAGTTGAGGCTTGTCAACATTTTATTAGAGTGCTATGCATATATGCTGTAGAGCTGATATGAGTTAAAAATGTTGACATGACTAGTATATTAGAATCCTATCTTTCAGGATTTTGTCGGAGCCATGACTTTACTTGCTGTTACCATGTCTATTCTGGCATAAAATACTTGCAAAGAAAAGAACTACTTCTCTTATACTCTTTTGCCCTCTCCCCCCCTTATAACGCTCTTTTGTTTTCTAAATGTAACACTCTTTTACACCTATATCCTAAAACTGAAAAGTCTGAGGAATTAAAAGGGAAGTTCTAGGAGTCTTTTGCATTTGAAGTAGTGGTCCCATTTTATTCACTTTTCAAGCTATTCATTGCAGCTAATAACTTGCTAAGACTGAAGAATTAAAGTGGCTATGAATTTGAATTTTCAAGTAACTTGTAGCAGCAGTTAAAATGCTTGCTGAATTCTGAATACGTTGTGCCCAAACAGTTTAACAACTCTGATATACCAAGGACCATGTGGTTAATCTAGTCTATTTTATAGGCTATCTAGGTTAAGTTCCTGGCACGATTTATGTTAGGTAGTTTGGTTAGTCCTCTTGTTTCGTTTTTTTTTTTTTTTTTTTCCTTTCTTTCTGTACTGCACTGAGCAGGAATTCCAGAGTTTATGGTAACTGCTGAGGGAAAAATGCATGTGTTTTCAGTGGTTTTTCCAGTGTTTTGTTTGAGATTGTGTGCTTATGAAAAGAATTCCTTGTTTGAGATTTTGGGCTTATGAAAAGAATTCCTTTCAGAGAAAGAACTGAATATTTACCACAATAAGGATTAGCATTTTCAGACTATGGAAAAAATTTTCAGTTTACTTTGCTAATTTCTCATGCAACGTCATCTTGATACATCAGAACTAATGGATGTCTAATGCCCAACTGACATTATTAAGGCCCTCTACTGCTTATGGGGAAGAGAGAAAAGAGGAAATTGTTATTCTACAGTACCTATGCTTTATGGTTTCAGTTATATGAAATGAATGACAGAAACATCTCATTGCAAGGAATCAAAAACTTTCTTTTATGATAAACCATTATGATGAACAGATGGGTTATAAGAGTGAGGTGACCAAGGATGTTTTAGACTCACTTCAAAGCGTACTGATTGGTTATGATTTAAGACACCAATTTTGCTCCTAGACAATCCCCTTGTCTTCACTTAATGCTAATGTGCAGCAGCATTTTTGAGTCTGGACCCCTAACAGTTCTCATAGCAATTCAGTCCATTAAATTCTAAGTTACTTCTGATTTAGAAATAGATAGAAGTAGGGAAGAAAGAGACTAAGCCTTCTGGTTCTCTAGTCACGTATCTAACAGGTGCATGAATGCACTTACCTGAATAGTTTTGTCTTTTTGAGCGCCATTGTGGTGGGTTGACCTTGGCTAGATGCTAGGTGCCCACTAAAGCCACTCTATCATTCCCCTTCCTCAGCTGGACAGGGGAGAGAAAATATAATGAAGAAGGGCTCATGGGTCGAGATAAGGACAGGGAGATCACTCAGCAATTACCATCACGGGCAAAACAGAGTCAACTTGGGGAAATTAGTTTAATTGTTACCAATCAAAATCAGGGTAGGATAATGAGAAATAAAACCAAATCTTAAAAACACCTTCCCCCCACCCCTTCCTTCTTCCCGGGCTCAACTTCACTCCCGATTTTCTCTACCTCCTGCCCTCCAGTGACACAGGGGGATGAAGAATGGGGGTTGCAGTCAGTTCATCACACATTGTTTCTGCTGCTCCTTCCTCCTCACAATCTTCCCCTGCTCCTGCGTGGGGTCCCTCCCATGGGAGACAGTCCTCTATGAACTTCTCCAACATGAGTCCTTCCCATGGGCTGCAGTTCTTCAGACTGCTCCAGTATGGGCCCTTTCCACAGGGTGCAGTCCTTCAGGAACAGACTGCTCCAGTGTGGGTCCCCCACAATGTCCCAAATCCTGCCAGCAAACCGGTCCAGACTGGGCTCCTCTCTCCACGGGTCCACAGGTCCTGCCAGGAGCTTGTGCCAGTGCAGGCTTCCCACAGGGTCACAGCCTTCTTCAGGCATCCACCTGCTCCGATGTGGGGTCCTCCATGGGCTGCAGGTGGATATCTGCTCCACCGTGGACCTCCATGGGCTGCAGGGGTAGAGCCTGCCTCACCATGGTCTTCACCAGGGGCTGCAGGGGAATCTCCGCTCCAGCGCCTGGAGCACCTCCTCCCCCTCCTTCTTCACTGACCTTGGTGTCTGCAGAGTTGTTTCTCTCACATATTCTCACTCCTCTCTTCTCCAGCTGCCAGTTATTTTTTCCCCTCCTTCTTCACTGACCTTGGTGTCTGCAGAGTTGTTTCTCTCACATATTCTCACTCCTCTCTTCTCCAGCTGCCAGTTATTTTTTCCCCTTTCTTAAATATATTATTCCAGAGGCACTACCACCATCTCTGATTGGCTCGGCCTTGGCCGGTGGTGGGTCCATCTTGGAGCTGGCTGGCATTGGCTCTATCAGTAATAGTGGAAGCTTCTTACAGAAGCCACCCCTGTAGACCCTGCTACCAAAACCTTGCCATGTAAACCCAATACAGCCATGTAATGAAAAAGCTACATTCTCATTCTGTAAAATGCTGTTAAACAGATTACAGCTATATCATGTAGCTGGTCAGATTGTCTACACTTGACAGAACTCAGACTTCGGAAAATCAAAATCCTGCAAGATGGGGTTATTATTCCATCATTATCATCGTATCACTGTAGAAGCAGCAATCAGCATTTAATTAGTGATAGTAAGGGTATTATGAGTCCTGCTACTCAAGGAAGTGATTTTTATTCTTTTCAGTCTTTGGATAGGAACAATCTGTTGTCTACACTTGCTTTAAATCAGTTTCAGTCTCCACTAGAGAGACTAGGAATCAATAGGAGAAAGAATTGACAGGAAAGGTATATGGCAGATAAACCTGCAGCTGAGACAAATGTATAAGAGAAACTGTAGAGAATATATGGGGTGTCTTCAGCCCAACCTATTCAAGGTTGTTTGTTGTTGGTTTTGGTGGTTTTTTTTCCTTCACAGTTTGCCTAATATTAGTTACCTGGAAAGCAAACACTGAGTGACATACAGTTGAAGAATATGTACTGTGTTGGGCATTATGCAGCTTATTTTGAAGAAATTTGAATCTGAGATCTGATCTCTGAGAGTTTTCGGGGTGTCACCATGGCTAGGAAGATATCTAGACTAGGAATACAAACTCTAAGTTATGTAGTTGAGTTGCATGAGATGAAGGAGAGTGCTCTGCATATATGGCTGAAAATCTGAAAACTCAACGGGGAAAACCTGTGGGACTTTAAGGTATAATCTGTCCAATGTGCGAGCCTCTGCAGCACTGTTGTCTCTGGGCAATCCCAGCCGCCTGTGTTTTGTTTTTTAATAGCTTTGTCTGCAACAGCATAGTGTTAGCAAGAACAGTACTGTCTTTGGATACATTGTTCTGCAAATGTTCAGTAGCCATTGAAAAGAAACTCCATGGGAATTCAAAATGTTTCAAAGACATTCCTCTGATGTGAATTGTCCCTTGTTTCATCTGTTACCCCTTATCTCTCTCCCCATTGCACAAGAATTATACCACCATAGAATACCACCAAAAGAAAGTTTGGAGGTCCCTAGAAATGTTGCTCTTGTAATGATGCCTCTGTTGTTCCTCCAGAAGGACCATTTTTGTCACCAATTTCCCCAGCTGTAGTGAGGAAGTGTCTTGAGACCTATCTTGTTCTGAGACCCAAGAGCACACAATGTTTCTCTTTGTAAGGGCTCTGCAGCATTGTGTGAGAGTTACCTAGATGGTCTTTTAAAAATGTTATCTCTTACTGTCTGGATTGGTGGCAATGTTCTTCTCCAAGAGCTAATACAGAAAAATTAAAGCAGATAAAAAATGAGGTGTAAATTTCTGTTGGAGGAATTAACCTTGAGATCTGACATGTATGCTAAACTGGGGAAAGGTATAAGTAAATAGAATTAATATCTACAACTGAAAAGGCAGTGAAAAAATCAGATTTAGAAACTGATAAACACACATCTAATTGATACTGTGGAAGCAAATTGGTGATTATATCAACTACAGTTAAGTTAAATATCGAAGCCAATGAAACATCTATAGAAAGCAATTTTTCCACTTGGTGGAAGGAGACCTTCCTTTTCTTCGTGATCCACATATTACAATGTCTCAACAATCTGAATTTATACGTTAAAGTTAATATTCATAATTTCCTTGAGGTCATACAGATAATAGATGTGCTAATTCTCTTAGAACTGCATAAACAATGCGATGTACTTTGGGCACTTTTTGCTATATTATTTTAGCATTTTGTTTTGGACTACTACATGCCCAAGTAAATAGTTGATTCATGTGTAGTTTGGTTCAGGAAGATGGAATGAGGCCTAGTAATTCTGTCTTTAAAAGAGTTAGAGGGTTAGTCTGACTTTGAAGCAAGAATTATGTGTCCATTATACATAACACTGGTGAAGAATAGGATAGCTGTCAGTCCGGATTAGAATCCAGAGATGTTTCTACAGAGCACTTCACATTAGTGTCCACCTCTGTCAACTTCCCTTTCTCATTTCTGCTTGATGTCAGTGGGAAGGAGTGAAAGGATGTTTATTCATTTCTCACAGCACTGCTCCCAAACACAGGTCTTCAGGGTCGCAATTCTTTTTAAACTAACAATTGACAAAACTTCAGCAGTTATCTCTCAGTGTATTTTCAAGCTGTTACACTTCATTTAATGACATTTTTTCCTTCATGGTGGAAGTATAACACAAAATGTGACTATCATACTGTAAGATATTACTGAAAGGAAATAGTTAGCAGGACAATGACAGGACTGTGGGAGATGGTCATCCACCCTGGAAATCCTTTTAGAAGATGACCAAATAGGGGTAAAAGTGTTGATGGAATCAAAACTTCATTTGTAATTTTTTTTTTGTCACAGGTTAAGCCTGTGGGTTTTCATGTATGATCTGCTATTCCTTTTAATATGAACTTTAAGAAAAACAATTGTGGGAGGACAACAAGTTTCCATCCTGTCTTAGTTAGCCAAATGTCTTGGTTTTGACTCTGTTGCAATTCATAGAACTGCTGGATTTGCTCTTGCTTTTTTCTGTAACAGGTAGAAAAAACGATGTAGTATTAAGCTATTAGTAGTAAAATTGCTCCCAAATATAGTAAATCAGTATAATTTAAGAATTGAAATAATTCTTATACAAAGTATTTGAAATGTTTATTTTTTTTGTTTGATACTTAGTAAGAAAACCAAAGAGAAATATTTGTCTTGAAAACATTTCTTCTACAGTTGTGTTTGTATTTTTGTTTGTGGGGTTTTTTTTTATGTTTTCCCCAACTGCCCCACTTCTTGCAGGTGGACATGTGTGTGAATTCAGGCATTACTTGAATGTGGGAGATTGGGAGATCTTTGGATTGCTTGTTCCAGTTTTGTTTGTTTGACAGGACTCTGTCAGAATATCACTTCCTTAAAGTGTATACACCAAATAGCTTTATAAATTTAAAGATATAATTTATTGGGACAAAAGCTAAAATATGGTTGCTTTTGAAATATAAATTCAGATTTCTTGGACGTTAAAGGTTAAAGTGATGGAACCTTTTCTCCTCCTCACTTTCTAGTCCAACATCTTTCACTGGCATTCTTACTTGCAGTAAGCAATGTAGTCCTTGCTGGGTTCCCTGGGCAATGTTTGTGTGGTTTTGGTGTGTGGTCTGTTCCTTTTTATTTTTTTCTCTCTTCCCCCCCCCCCCCCCCCCCCCCCTTTTTTCTCCCTAGTCACCACTAAGGTCCGTCTGGGAGTATGCTCCTTTCTCCTTTTCATGGTCTCCCATTCTACACCCCTGCAGGTTCCCTCCCTGCCTTGTGTAAGCTTTTGCCAAATGAAGGTGTGCAATTGCTCTCCAAAATGATCTTTTTGCCCTCCAAAAGCCTGCATTTGTCCCCAATAGCAGCAACAGCAAACACAAGGCAACTAGACAGCCCTTCCTCTGCAGCTCAGCCATACTTGCAAAATACAGCTTACAGACAGTGAGTGGTGAACAAATAAATGAAGCAGGTGCTATCCATCACAGTTCATGATGGTGTCTCAAACAGGACAGAAGCCTCAGGAATAGGATGTCATTTGGCCCAATAGGAGATTATTGGGAATGAGCAGGTGCTTAGAAACAGCAGAACTCCGGATGCTGAGTGTGTAGCGAGAGGCCTGCTTTGCTGGATACCAATGCTCAAGAGCCAGGCTGGACAACTAGCCAAGAAGTTTGCCACTAAAATTATACTGCTATGAACATTTCACAAAATACTGCTTTAGAAACAGGTTTTTCAGTCACCAGATTATAGCTTGTTTTGACAATTGTTCAGTAAAGATAGATGCAAGCACTGTGCTAGTCAGTCAAGGAAATTGGGACTGTGTTTTGGGGAAAAATAAAAAGGGGGGGGAGTCAGATATTGGGCTGTTCATACAAATGTGAAGCAAAAAAAAATGCCCTGAAGATACTCTCATAACTCACTCACACAAACACTTTAAAAGAGAGAGAATAAAGGAGTTTTGTAGTTTCTTTAGGCTTGGTTTATAACTATTCTGGTCGCGTACTTTTTTTTTTAAAAACAAACAAACAAACCAAAACCATGTAAACATAAAATAAAAGAATGTGGCAAAAAGCGGAATTAGTGAAAAAACTAATTAAAAAAAAAAAATCTAAATAGAGCTTTGCAAAGTTTATCAAAACATTTAAACGCTTATGAAAGCCTTGCATATATCTGTATGTTGGATTAGTTCCAGAAGTAATTTTCTTATAGTAAATTGTAGCTGATGTCTTATGAGATGCTCAATTTTTCTGGTTGAGGATCCAATTCCTCAGCAACCCTACATCCTCAGGTTATCTTTTTGAAATGGTATGTAGATTTGAACATGCGGTCCTTGTATTATATCCCCAAACCATTTTAGATTAGTATTCGGTTTCAAACATTCTCTTCTTTCCATTCCCCTCCCTTCTCTTCAACTTCCTGTGTCTGAAGCTCTTAAGTTATAATTTAGTTAGGAAGCGATTTCAGTTCTTCCTTTATTGTAACATTGCTTACCCTCCCCTGCTCAGGGTCCATTTGGAAAGATGAGGTATGACTTTTGTCTAATTAGATAGAAAAAAGTAGTCAGCTAAAAAGTATTGAGCTAATGACTCTGATTCTTTGATAGGGCCTGAGCAGAGTTTGTCCTTTTTCAGAGAAAAATGACCTTCTCCCCATCTAACACAGTGTTCAAACCTCTGAATGAAATAATTTTCTACATTATCTATTCAATTTTTAATGCAGACCTATAACTTGTTAATGATAAATAACAAAATATGCAAATTTAACACCCTACAGTGTGTAGCTTAGTATGTTACTTTTGTTTTTAAATCTTGTATAGTTTTTTTTGCTTCTTAATTACCTATGTATAAGAATAATAGTTTTGTATGGTATTCAGAGATAAGATTTAAGTTCATTAACATGTAAACAAGGGTGTTACAGAAGAAACTGAACAGTGGTAGGGTCCCAATACTTTCTTTATAAATTTATACCAAGTATAAGTGCAGTCCTTTCAGGTCTCTTTGGGTAAGGCTGTTCTCTTAAGACTTCAGGGTCTAAGATGATTTCACATATATCTTTGAGGTAAAGTTTAGTACATTTACTCTTTCAAAAAGAAGAGTGTTCTGAAGTTATGTAGCAGAGGTCAGAATTACAGGTCACTCAAGACATATTGTGTACTCCAGAACTCTATGTCTGTTGTTACTGGCCTGCATCCATGTTATTGAGTAGACTTAATAACATAATAGAAAAGATAGAAGTGGGATTTGTATTTCCTGTCTTGTCTGTCCTATGTTTTTACACATTCTAAGGATGTATGACAAAATTCAAGACATATACAAGATGTTCCATGAGAACAAAGGATGTCTAAGGATGTATTTTGTGGAGGTTATTGCCCTGTAAGAAGGGTGCCTCAATTTACCATTCAAGTGCATCCATTCATTTAAAAAAAAAAAATCTATTATTTTAAGTTATTCTTTTACAAATATCAAACTGAAGTTTTACGTGAAAGAAGATGACGAAGAGGTAAAACTTTGAACATTACACTTTAGTGTTTGTTAATACAATGAAGTACATTACTTTTATGCTCAACTCTACTAGAGACAGAAAGCTTGGATCCTACACTATTGCACATTAGGTTCCTGTCATTGCTGGTCCTGTTTAGCGGTTCATTCTCCTTTTCCAATCTGAAGAAAAATCTTATTCTTTCTGTGCAACTTAAGTATTTTTGTATTACTAGTATACATGATATAATACAAAATGACAGCAAGGAGTACCTTGGACTTTGACTACATTTGCTGAGTGCTTCACTCACATGTTCTTACCCTAATCTCCAAAGTAGAGATTATTCCGTATACTATAGGACTGCAAAGTGAATGGTAGTACAGTGAGTTTCAATTTCATCTTTAGCATTTAAGCTAGTAGGTTGGTACCTTACTTAAAGTTGGATTTCATGGAATTATTATTTTAATAACTGTACTAATCCTAAATATTCATAACATTCCCATGAAGAGTATAATCAAAACATATCAGAAGTTCTCTTTGACTTAATTGGAGGTAGCTCATTAGATTCCAGTCAAGGGTGTGATGTTTTATACAATCTGGCAAGGAATTTTGAAGGAAGTCCATCCATGTCAGGCAGTACTTAGGTGAATTTGAGTCACCAATTTCCTATACGTAATAGTTAAAACTAGCACACTTTTTAAACAAATTCATATAATCTACTTTGTGCAGTCTCACAAGGATGTGTACAACCTCAATAGGTTGAAAATCCCACCATTGAATGGACAGAATGTACCAACTGCTAGTCATCCAAAGTTACATGCCTCTAATTATTTAATTTAAATAAGGTTTGAATAACTTTTCAGTCCTGGTGTTTTTCAAGCTGTGTTGACCTCAGCATTTCTTCTTATTGCTGAAACAGTTTCTGTGGTCCAGAGATGTATTTCATGCCCTTCCCATATCCCAGAAAAGCTTAAACAGACTTCTTAGTAGATGGTAATTATTCTCTATCATTATAGTTAACACAATCCATGAAATATATATATCATCATCTATTACAAGGATACAATTCAAGGTTTGGAAACTTTGGCTGTTTTACAGTGGGTAGTTTCTTTTTAAGTTATGTGTATGTGTGTTGGTCAGTTTATTTGTTTAATCATTGACATTTGCCATTGCACTGAACGTAGCAGGGGGACTATTACTACTTCACAAAGTTTGTAGTGTAAGTAGTGATGAACAGTAGTGTTAGGCAATCTAGCTGCTGATGGTCACAAATATCTCAGAATGCAGCATTTTTAATAGACTAACATGACTATGTACTATAAGGATGTAGCAATAAGATGATTTGTTTCTGAAAGTTGTCATATATCAAGGAGTTGTTGATCATCTATTCAAGTGGAGCATGATAACAACTCTGACCTGGAGTACATAGTTTTCAAGTTTAGCAGCGCACTTTCCCAGCATTTTTTTTAAATGCTTGCATTTTATGATCATCTATCAGTATTTTAGCGTAGTTGAAGTAGTAAATTTTATTTTTGAAAATAGGACAAAGTCAAAGAAAGGGGGGAAGATTTAAAGCAGTTACTTCACACAGCAGAGAGAGAAATGAATTCCAGAAATATTAGTTGATATACTAGGAAGTGGAAGAGCAAGAAATTAAAAAGCTCTGAAATGAGATGAGATTTTTTGGGGGATGACTGCTAAGATGAAAAGAGGTACTGGTAATGGTGAAGTTCGATTGGGTCTTGAAACTGGTACTAGCAAGATACAGCAGAAAGCTTGGGTCCAGTAAATAATGTTGCCCAGCTAGTGAACCTGATATATAGCTGAAATTCTGGAATTTTGTTGGTCTGGAAGAAACTGGGGAGAATAACAAGATTGAAATAACATTAGGAAGAAGGTGATTTTATTTTCTAGTTTAAACAGTGCAAAGAAAAGGATTATGTGTTTTAATAGCTAAAGCTAATATGATAATTTTTGTTCAGAACAGACATCTCCATAAAGGGAGGGTATAGATACAGTTATAATGATATAAGGCTGGTATAATTCCTTCGTTAGGAAGGACTGATTCTGTTTCTCTGTCCTTACAGCTTAAATGTGTACTTAAATAGATGTGTAAAACATTGGGGCTGCCGTGAAAAGATGGTGGCTGCTTATGAATAATGAACAAAGAGGAAGGAAATTTATATTTCTATAAATAACAATGTTATTACAGTCTCTTAATAGCAAAACTGTATGGACTTGTTTTTTAAATAAACTTCATAAAACCACCTAGAATGTGTGTGTGAGAATTTTGTAGCATTTCTATAGTTTTATAACTAATCCATGGGCTTACTTCTGAGAGATAAATGCGTTCAGCATTGCTCACAATAACTATGTTTCTTGCCTTTAAGTACCATGCAGTGAAGTTTTCTTGCTTACATATCAAAAGAAACCATTTGTCTTGTGTTCCCTTATCAGTTTTTTTTTATGGGAAGACTCCAGAGGAAAAGCTTTTTCAGTTTTAAAAAAATAATATAACAAAAATGCAGTTAGTGTACTGTCTCTTAGAGAAAACAAGTTCTTCTGAAGTATACTGGCCCTTAATTATGTGTTTCTGTTGTCATGGAAATGGGGTTTTTTATCAAGTAGGTTTATTTGTTCAACTTTTGCTTTTTATAGTCCTCCCTTCATAAGTTTAGTTTTGTATTGGGAGTGTTGTGCTTCATGAAAGAACATCCATACTTCTTTTATCATCCTTTTACTTCTCTTTTATGTTTGTTAGAATATGATGGCTAAAAGGCTGAGGAAGAAACAAATATTGGCAGATATGAAGATACCAGGCATGTACTTCACCGTATAGAAACAGTTAGCCTCAGTCTGGCAGGAAAAAGAAGATATCGTTGTAATGAAGCATGTATTAAAAAAGTAAAAAAATTTAAATGGACCAAATAATAGATATTATTAGCACTTCCCTTTTTATACACATGTAAATTGCAGAGTTAAGTTATTGATGAAAACCATGAGAACAGCCCAATTCTTATTGTGTCTGTTCGCTGTCGTTGACTGAACAGGAGATTTGCTGCTAAAAAAGGTTTTGTGCTTAAAGACAGTTTCAAGTCATTTACAGTTCTTTCATACTTGGGTTTTCTGGATCTTGGTAAGAAAAATGACTTAAACATATATATGTCATTAAATGCTATTTACTGAATAAGTAGAAAGTGAGAGTAATGAGTTAGTCGTATGTCACTTCTGATGCCAGGAATCCCTGAGGTGTGTCAGCATCAGACAGACCTCTTCAAGGTGTTCATGACAAGCTGCACAGAATTCCCATCCATGGTGAGGTTCAACACACCTCACGACCTGCCATGCTTTTATAGTCTTCTTCCTCACCATTAAATTTATCACAAAATTTATCCTCACAATAAAGCCATTGATTTGTCATCTAAAGAGTGTGAAATGTCCATGAAGGACAGGTCATACATGTTAGAACATCAGACAGGACCATCTGTATATCCTCCTGTAACATCTGTACATCCTCCTGTCGCACCTGCAAGCTAGCATGACAGGACATAGTGTGGGGTGACTCAGTGGCCACTTAGGCTAATGTATGGGTACTGGCTAGGGAGGCTTAGTTGGGTCAGCATATACCTCAGGATCACTAATGCCTCATTATGTCTTCAGACATGATTCCCACTGTAACAGTTTTTCTGTAAGTATATGTTAAAATGAGCTGAAGCATTGTTAGCATGTGACATCTGTAAAAATAAGGAAATAAACATTTTAGTGCTGATTCAGGGAGAGAGAAAGTATGATTCAGACTGTGCATAATTTAAGCCTCTGCTCTGAATGTATGTGTTACTTTGCTTCTGAGAGAAAGAGGGAAAGGTTAAAAGAGGTCATACTTTAGAAGCAAACTATAGAATATCTCTTCTTTCATGGAGACTCTTCTTATTGCACCTACCATTGTTTTTGCTCTGATATGATATTTCATCCTTCCTTCCAAAGTTCATATTATAATGAAATATGTATGCAGTGACTGACAACTGCGGCTGAGTCTCTAAGAGGTAGATCTTGCAAACTTGAAATCATAAGTTATTATAGCCTGTTTAGAAGATGGAAAAACATGGGGGAAAAATCTGCTAGTTATAGAAAATCCCTGGCATGTTTATCCATGCCAGATTCTACCCTTTACCAAACCTTTATATTAGGTGCATGCTGTTCTTCCAGTATAGTGAATTTCAGGAGTCTTTAAGACTTCTGTGAGGATTTAATTTTTTTAGCTGTCCTGTTTGTTTCTTTTTAACAAGTTTCCTTATGTTTACAGTTTCACATTTGAACTTTAGTAAAACAATGGTTTATATTTGTTCTTTTTCTCTGTCTTGTCATAGCTTTTTCTGTGTATTGCTGTATATTTTGAAATCTAGCATTACAATGTCTCGCTGATTGTTTTCCTTCCATACTGATGTGCTTAGTTTATCAGTGTCTTCATTCAGGGCAAAACTATATTTACATTTGGATATGTGTAAATCGCTCTTTCATTTTAAAAATAAACAAAACACTCAAAGGTACGATATTTTGATCCATATTATTATTACAGGTATCATAAATAATTGTTTAAGAAATGAATAAAATATCTTGTTAGTGCCAGGTAATTAAAAAAGGCACACTAATAAGTTAGTATTTTATTAAACTTGCCCTTTAAAAAATTTGTGCAGGTGATTATTTCACACCTGAACATCTCAGATTACTTCTTTTAGGTACTGTATGATAAGTGTACAAAATATTTTTGAAAAGGTTAGAAAATAGGTTTTGAAATAAGAGATGTATTCTTGTGATCTACAATGTTAGCAGATAGATTCAGAAAGACATAAAGAATCTTCATGTTTATAATGCATTACACAATTAAGGAAAGATTGTTCAAGTTACAGTGACCCACATCTGAATTCCTAATGGAAAAACAAAAAATCCAATTTTTTTTTATGTGCTAGCAGGGTAAGTGTCAGGACCATAATAACATAAACACTAGATTTTAATAGGTGCAAAGAAGGTTTGGAGGTGTCTGATATCTAAAACACAAATCAGTTTACTTATGGTAGAGAAAAGGTGATAATTCAGGAAATGTGGTTTGGTTGGCTATATTTTAATCAACAGCTTTTGCTCTCTTTGTGGGAACCTTTTTTTTTTTTTTTGTACCTCTGAAAACTGATCTGCAATCCATTTATGTGATTTAGTTTTCCAGATTAGGAAGATCCTCTAATCATGTTGTATTAAGAGACTGCAATTAGAGTTTGTAAAGGAATCTTATCTTGAATACCACCCAAAATATGCCACTTAAAAAAAAAAAAAAAAAAAAAAAGTTTTGTTAATCTTTAATTCCCCCAACCTGTCCTGTTATAATGTTGCTGTGTAATAAGGATATTGTGTGCTACTTTGATCCTTTCAAAGGTACTAAGTATATAACAGAGATTAAAAAAGGGATTACAGGATCCAGGGAGTTTGCTGAAGCAGCATCACTAAACCAGTGCTCATGGAAGATATTTATAAACTGCTCTTTTGTAGCCTGTAATTGAACAGTCAATTTCAGTTATGTTTTTAAAATCTTTTTCTCTGATTTTCTGCAAATGATAAAGGGATGGGGTGAGGGATGCAGTGCAGCACTTAGTGCATGTTCTCTTAGGACGTGATCTACATGCCTTTTGTTGCTGGACATGCATATTGCAGAAAGGGCTCATTTGTTGAATATTTTGCAATTGAATAAAACTGCATGGGAGTGTATATGTGTGTGTGTTTTATATGTGAATATCTACATATGAATATACATACACATATAGACTTATATATGTGCATGTGTGCTTTATATATATATATAGGTGCTCCTCATCTCTAGCAACTTCTCTCTGTCTCTCCTAACAGAGTTAAAAGTATGCAACCTATTTTTTCTTAGTGGGTTGTTTTTTTTTTTTTTCTCAAAGATGTTAAGTTTTGGTTTTGTTTTTTGCCATTACAGTTTCTCTAAGAGAATGACAATGAAGCCTCGTTTAGATTCTTTACATTTGTCACATGTAGGCCATCAGAGACAGTGATACATTGCTCATTAGGGGATATACTAAGGAGTAAAAAGCTTGCTGGTAGATGCTATAAGCACAGTTTAACTTTCATTATTTTACAAATTGAATATTTATGATCTCCCCAGTTTTAAGAAATAAACACAGGCAACTAAACTTGACCTTTAACATAAGCATTAAACATCTATGATTTTGTCAGCTTCACAATTCTCCGTAAGCCTTGAGCTTTCTGTGCCTGTGGGAGGACCCACCCAGCAGCCTTTTGTTTATTTCTCTTTTTTACTTTACTGCTAATTTCCCTTTTTTGGCTTGTTTTTCCTTCTTTATTCCCTTCAGAGTTTGGATGAAATGGATGCAGTTGGAGAAAATGCCAGTGGTAGCAAAAATGTAGTTGGCATCTACACAAAGAATCTACTGTAGTTGCTCCCTAACCAGATCTTGAAGAAAAGAGTCTGCAGTGGGGCATTTGAACTAGTTAGCAACCAAGTATTTACTGCCATTGCAAGGACATCTTGTTTGTTCTATTCTTTTTTTTTCTTTCTCTAACTTCTCATATTCCATAATGCTCAGCTGAATCTTCCATAATATTCTACCTTAACTGACATGAAACTTCTCTGAACTAAAATGACCTCCTCAGCACCCTGCCTGTGCCTCCTATGCACTTTATGATGTCTAGATGGTCTTAGATGCATAATTTTCATTAATGTTTCCACGCAGTTAATGAGAAGCCATAATGTGCTGCTCTTCTCATGAGAAAATAATTACTATAAATTAGACAGTCTCAAAATTGATTGTATTCTTTCTTTTGAAATGTGTATAGTAATATATTAATTTTAGAGTTCTAAAAAGCAACAGTTTAAAAAGTCAGAACAATTTTCATGTCTCTGTTTTCTGAATGTCTATTGAGAGTCAGTCTACTTTCAGCTCTATGTAAGATCATTAGAATTTTTCCCATGGACTTTTGTTTTAAAATCTGGCATGTATCATTCATAGAGTTATATTTTGCATTCATTTTATTTCACATGGCTTTTCACTCCGTAGTATGGAAAGCCAAGAATTAGTAATTCCTGATTATTTTTCTTATGTCTTGTGATGTCCGAAAGTCTTAACTGCAAAGACTATTCTGTGTCAAATAATGTGTGAACAAAGACAATGTCTAAACCACAACTTGTAGAATAATGGAGAAAGAATTTAAGATTAACCAACTTGGGTATTTCAGGTAGTCTATTAGGTAGCTTACTGTTCTGTGGTTTGTGTGCTGTACCTGTGCAGTAATTTGGCTTTCTTCAGTGTTCTAATTCATGTGGAGAAACTGTAGAACTTGAAGTGGAAAGCAGAAGAAATGGATGAGTTTATAGCAGATGCCCTACTTATCAGTAAGTGTAAATCAACTTCTCTAGCTGAATCTTGTAGGCAGGGTGTCGGTAACAAATAGTGAACCTTGAGTTAAGATTCAAAGGATAATTGTATTTTAATGCTGCCTTGAATTTTGTTGCTTACACTTGCACACACTGAATTGTGATGGAAGTGAGGGAGCATGAGTTCAGTTGTAAAAATGTGGTGCTTTCTTTCCCTGTGAAGCAGCATCTCCTATGGGAAGCTGCTGTTTCCCAATGGGAATGGTCAAACTCTTCTTTCCTTCTGATAAGTAGAAGCAAGATATGACTGATAGTGAGGACCATTTTGAAAAAAGGTGCATTCTTGTCTGTGCATTTTTCTCCCCTGCCCCCCTTCGTTCTGTACTGTTATGTTTACTTGTTCTTGTTACTTTAATTGCATGTTGTGTGTGTGTTGCATATTCTTCTGTGTCTGGCTGCCTTCTCAGCTCCTAACTTAGAGGTGAATGTAGTCCTTGTCAAGACGAAGGGTTAGACAAAGTACAAGCTTTTGAAAGCATCAAAAGGTGTTTTCAGAAGTTTCTCAAACTTTGAACATAAGAGAGAGATTTTACAGAGCCAAAGAGAAACTTGAGTGCTTTAATAGACTGATACCACTAATGGAAAAGGGGCACACAGGGGGATACACATAGTGTTGTTGCATGTGGGGCAAATAAAGTCTTTCATCACAGTGTGTCAGCAACTTACTCCAAAAGACTGGTGGGAAGGGAAGAAAAAGCAAAGGTGTTTGCTGAAACTAATTCTTACATATATCAGACCTCTAAATTTTGAAGCTATTTGAATGAACACTTCGGTGTACAAAGACCACAGAAGTCAAGGGAATGTCAGAGCACATTAAGATATGAAATGTCTCAGCAAACATAATTACAACTTTAATTAATTAAGTGATTAAAAAACCAGAAGGGACTAGTGTGGTCATCTAGTCCAAACTCCTGCATAATGCAGGCATTAATGAGAGAATTCCTATGACCTAATTAAACTAAAGTATAACTAGGAAAATATCAGATCTTGATTTTTTTTGTGTGTGTGTGTGTTCAAGAGTCCAATCTTGCCGAATTTCTCTATTGTTTTGAAGAAAAATTTGAATATAATTTCTGTTCTGGATTTGTCTAGTTCCAAACTCCAGAAATACTAACTTGAACAGCTTTCAGTTAGATCTGTTTTCTTGTAGATACTTTGATGTAATGTAGATGCTCCTTAACTTTTTGGTTGAATTTACCAGACTAATCACTTTGAGTTTTCAAATTGAAAGGATGTTTTCCTTAACCATGTCTGTGGCCATTTTTTTAAGTACTTCCAGTTTTCAGCAGCATCTTTGCATTGATGGCACCAAAAACTATATGGAATATTTCAATAATAGTTACACCAGTAGGAAATATTAGAATACAATCACAGTGTGGTTGGGGTTGGAGAAGACTCCTGGAAGTAGTGTAGTCCAAGTCCCCTGATAAAAGCAGGGTCAACTAGAACTCTGTGTGTGTGTATATGCTACCCTGTGAAATGTTCTTCTACATCAGTATACCCAATCCACATCAGTATGGGGATTTATTTACATCCACTACCCACAATACTATCTGGGGGGAAGAGAGCTCTGTTGGATGATGACAATGCTATGCTTATGGCATGGCCTCCAATTTTGAAAGGGTATGTGAACAGCCAGCTGCCATTGGGCTTTAAATACACTTATAGCCTTAGAGTGGGACTTATTGTCCATGTGGAGAATCTAGCCATACAATTTAGAATCTCTTATGTATAAGTGTGGTATTGGGGATCTCTCTGAATTTACTGTCTGGCATTCATGTTCAGCTGACTATCCTCCATTATTCCCTCCACTCTCAGCACCTTTTCAGAGTTAAAGCTTAATGGATAAGTAACAGTGTCCTTTGGGAATGTGGTCAACTACTTTTGTTCCCAAAGGTATTAATTCACACTTGGCCTGTTAAGAGGCATAATTTTCTTATTTTTAGTTATCAAAATCATTCAAGTTCTTCAGAATTTTAGGGGAATAGTATTGGCAGTGTAAACTCTTTTTAATTTGGAAAATGTTTCTTATTTTCAAACGTAAAACTTTACTGATAATAATAATGAAACATATCCAGTCAGCCTGAAGATTTTAACTCATAGATAATACTTACAATAGCTATAGATAACAGCCTGGAAGTATATTAAGATTGGTATTCTGAATCAGAGGTCCTATTAATCAGTTTTTTGTTATCTTTCACCTCTTGATTAATACAGCCTATATGAAATATATATTTGAGTATTGAGAGAAACAAATTCTTATCTATTGTGTTTTAAGGGTGGATATCATACACAGTGGTGAAAGATTTTCTCAGTGAAGAATTTTTTTAACCAGATGAGAATTTCTCAAAGGGGTTAATTTTCTGAACACAATAATGATGTTAGTGGCTATTAATATAGAATATAATGAGACTATATGCAAGGAGTTCCTCTTCACTCTCTCCTCTTCAATAAAATCCCTGTTGCTACAGTGTTAGATTTTAGAAGGATATAGAAAGAAATGAGAATAAATTAAGGTTGCTAAAGAAAGAATTCCCTTTACGCTTCTGTCAAATGTAACATCCAGACTTGAGCAAAATAGGATTGTAATAAACTCTGAAACCTCTTTTTTAGTATTCTATGTTTGTATATAACTTCTTCTTTTCTCTATTTAGCAAACAACAATTGATATTATTAGTCAGAATGCAAATATTTCTTTTAAGTAGTAATAGACTCACTTGTATCAGGTAAAGGCCTGTTATGAAACGTCTTTAGGTTATATGGCCATCCTGCTATTTCTTTGACAACTGCCTGGTTTAAGCTGGTACTTTGTTCCTCTGGAAGAATGTAATTTCCTCAGAAAAATAATTTTTGGGAATTAGTAGAACTATACACAATCTCATCATTGGGATGATCAACAGTATTCTACCAACATTACATTTTACCTTCTGCTTCCTTCCTTCCTCTCTTAACATTCCATTTCCCCACTAATTCTGACAATTTTTCATGTCATTAAGCATTTCTCCTTTCCCTGGACACTTGTGTGAATGTCTGGCATGAGTTAAATTCTGGGATGGATCGTATGCTGTTTGTTTACTTTGGTAAGTATCTTGTGAGGCTGTAAATAAGAAATACACATCTAAGAACAGGCAGGTAGACACATTTTGGAAGTCTTAAAGCTTCTCAATGCTTTCTCTAACCTTACTCTGTTGGTATATTCTAAAGATGAAATATTTTATGCCATCAATTTATAGTTATATTTCTATTTTGAATATAAAATATAAATAATAAATGTGGAGCACTCTAAATATAAAATTTGATAATCCAATTTTAATTTTTTTGTAAGCCTTCCACAGATTTCCATAATCTGCTGCCTAATTTTCATAAAGTAATTACTACGTGTACATATACGTTAGTGTTTTGGTGAGTTCAGGAGTGAGCTTTTAAAGTGAACGTCCTAATTTTCCCCACCTGCTGTACTTTGGTTTGCATCACAGAATATTCTCTGAACACATAAATTGTTTTTCATACAATGAAACTACAACATGCATTCCAGGAGTGCACCTTATGCCATCCCAGCCCCTAAAGGGCAGTCAGTCCGTGGGACCTGACTGGCATTAGTCCAAAGTGAATTCCCCTGAAACACAAAGGACCAGTATTGCTTCACTCCCCAGATCCATCACAACTTGTTCATGCAGTCATAGGCAAAGTGTTACAACATAGCTGAGGTAATGCAAGCTGGCTTTTGATTTTTCTTGCTCAGTAATTGAGAGAATAGTATTAGCAACATAAATAACATTGTGCTTTTAAGTTATGTTTTCATGTGTTGATCAAGACATCATTACACCACAACATTATCATTATTATGTAGTTGAAAATCAATAGGATTGAAGGATGGAGTGGTAAACTGATTTGAAGGCCATACAAAACTGGGAGTAAAAGTCCGGTGTCTTGTCGTGCTGTTTAAAGCTGTAAGTGCTCAACTCCATTTCATAATATCATAATGGATACCAGGGGATCTGTTAATGTCATCAGCTTCCAATTATTCTCTTGATTAACTGTTTATTTAGTATCATTATACAGTTGGATGTTCTGTCTTCCCTTGCCATCTACAATTGGTGTGGCTGTTCAATGATCACTTTCACCAATAATCTCATTTCACATTAAGAAGGAATTTTAGACAGTCGTATGTAGTTCCTACTAAAATAGTTTCCTTCTGTGCCAGAAGCATGCCCAGAAAGAGAAGGTTAGCAGCTTGGGTAGTTTCTGGGTATGGCTTTAAAGTAGCTTGTATATCACTGGTGGTAAACATGTTTCACAGTATGCTGCAGGAAAAAGCCTCTATGGTTGCTGCTTAGAAAATCACATTTTCTGTTTTTGTTTGTTGCTTTTCTTAACATTTGCAAAACTTTTCTGTTGTTTGATTTTAGGATTAACACCTATTCCTAATTTCATTTTGAAAGGTCCTTGGAATAGTTTTTAAAGAAATATCTAGGAGGCAGATTTGTGTTTCAACATTAATATGTTAATAAAATACAGCTACATATGAAGGAAGCTGACATAAAATCTCTTTCACATTCTCTCTCTCCCGCACACACTCACACACAAGCTGTGAACGGATGGCCAGTTAATAGCATCTGAAACTAATCAGAGTCCTCTTAAGAAGGAGCTTTGACACTTGTATAGCTTGGAGGAGTTGATGTTTAACAGGAGGAGCTGTTAGTACCTTTATGACAATAATATCTACATGGAAAAATAGATTATTGCAAGGGGGGGGGAAAGCTCAAATCCATTGTCTGGCAATGCTATACTTTTCTTCACCAGTTACTGTGATTTCATTTTAACCTCTGACATATGAGTGTAGGCTTTTTAGAAAGTTAAAAATCCTATCATTAAAATTAAGGTGTATGTGAACCCTATGTGAAAATGACCATAGTGGGGACTAGATCAAGGATTCAGCCCAACATCTCATATATTTATGTCCAAAAGCAGATTGTCTTGGAAGTAGTATAAGAAAAAGATAAAACTTTTCCACAAAATATTCCTCTACTCTGCAATAATTTGCAGCTCAGGCATCTCCTGATCCAGAGGTGTACCTTCATATCCATGAATTATTGTGATTTGGATTCTCCTTGCTCTTTTAGGTTTTTTTGCCTCTACAAGACCCTGCTGCAACAAGTTCCACAGCTTAACTACATGTTGTGTATTATGCCTTTGTTTTCTTCTGACACTACTTTCTTTGCAGCCCTCTCCCTTTATTGAACAAGTTGTTTCTTATCCACCTTTTCTATGTCACTCATGATTGTACAATTTTTATTGTATCCTCTCCCAGTTATCTCTTTCCAGCCTTTTTTTTTCCTGCTTTTTATATTTAAACAAAGTTTGTATGATTGTTTCAAGGAACAAGGTCATTTGGTTTCATAAGCAACCTATAGATTCCTTTGTTGTAAACATCAGTGTTACAGAGGTTGGTTTTCTCAGGTATTTGGTGCTATCAAGAAACAAAGCTTAGAAGCAATTGCCACCCTAAGTAAAATATTCACCAGACACTTTTCTAAATATGAAGATTTATTAACGCTTATGTAAGAAAATACTTTGAAAAGAAGTATAGCAGGGGAGACTTACACAGGAGATCTTCTGTTTTAAAGGAAATATTCTATTTTTTAATAATCTGACTGAAGGAATTATTCCTTCCAAGAAAGATGGAAGACACTTGGATGCTATGATGGCGCAGCACTTCCATGTGTGTAGGCAGTCTCAATGTGTTGATTTTGAAATGATCAATTATATCTGAGAACTAAAACAACTGATCATTGTTCTTCAATTATTCCAGAAAATAGAGCCCTAGAGGGGTGAATTAAAAAAGAAAAAAGGGGTAGGAAATGCATTGGGTAACTAAATAAATATGCAGTCAGTTATTTAATTATATATGTAAATTTAACTACATATATAAGTATTATTCTGGATGAACCAGATTTGAACAGATTTATATAGAAACCATATTTAAAAAAAAAAAAGCCAAAAACCAGCCAACCAAAAAAACAACTAACTTTGGGTTTGGTTTTTTTTTTTTTTGGTGACTTAGAAGGCAGCACTAGGTCAATCTATTTAGATAGCATAAAGGAAATGGATGAGCTATTTATCATTTATATGTAAATATGAAATTTCAGCCATAGTAGTTTTTATTTTTGGGTAAGTTTTAGTCACTTTTTTCCAGACGGATGAGAAGTGAAAACTGTAAAGAAAAATTGGACTGGTGTTCTAATTGCACTTTTGGTGAAATAATGAAAGTCTTAAAATGATGTTACATTACTCTGTAGACTAAGGTACGAAAATGCTAATCTATTGCTAGACTGCAGCGTCCAATTTGCATTCCAAATCAGACTGCAGAGCTCCCCAAATGAGTAGGTGCCCTCACAGTGTATTTAACCTATGCTTTTCCTGAGTAAATTCATAACAGTATGTGTGTTTGTACATGCTTCCTCACATAAAAACCCACATGTGGTGCTTCACCATTTTAAGAAGGTCCAGTTTTTTTAATAGGGATTTGAAGTGTACAGCTGATTTTGGATATTAGCAATCAGAAAAAGAATTGATGCAAGTGCTGTTTTAAGTCTCTGAACTGCCCCTAAATTCCTGTTTACTTTGACACTGACAGATAATGTGTAGGGTGCATATAATTTGCAGCAATTAATGTCATGTATTAAATTGTGCTTGTGTGTATAAACACACAGTTGCACACAAAATGGTACTGTTATAAAGATGTTTTCTAGAATATTATGAAGGTAATGATGTATATTTGTTGTTAGTTACAGATGATACAGATATATGAGAAGGAGGGAAATGAAGAGTCGTGTTATTCTTAAATGTGCTGATACAGGAGGAGGGGGAGGCGGTGGGGGAGAGAGAGAGAGAAAGAGAAGTAATACGGCATAAAGAACCCACAGGCATCTGGGCTTTCCCACTTCAGTAGCAAATAGGGGGAATTATGGGTTGGTGGTCTGCTTCCTGTTAGGAGGACACCCCTCCATCTGTTTTCAGTACAGCCTGTTTCCAATTTAAAGCACAGATTTCAATACAAACCTCAATTTCTTTTTTCCATTTTATATGCAAAGTGAGGGTTATGAATCGGTGTCATTGCCATAAAGGCTCAGACCAAATTTTCCCCCCAAAATTCACAGGCTGTTCATTTGAATACCTGCTTACAGTGGTACACAATGGGCAGCTTTGAGAAGAAAAATTGATAATCTTCACGGAAGAGTAATTTGAATGAAATTACACTTGACAGCCTGTCTCCAAGCAAACAAGGAGAGTGAGGAAGCCTTAGCTAAGCTTTGAGGACTTGCCTAAGCCTCTGCTGTTGGAGCTTCCCAGGGAAAAAAAATCCACACTTTCCTACATCTGACTGAAGCTTTTGATTAATTCTCTGTAGCTGTTTCTAGTGAAGAAAGGTAGCCATGGAAGAGAATATGGAAGAGGGACAAACACAGAAAGGTATTGTGACAAGATTGCTTTCTCTTTGCAAGGAGATAATTATTTTGCAGTTCCTTATTTGCTTTAGCAGCATGCTGTAAGGTTAGTGAATATCCTTATGTGGCAGATGGGGAAAGATTTTTTTTCTTTTCATACCATTTACTTCATTTGTCTCTCTGCAATAGCACCTAGCGTTAATATAGTGACTGTCATCTGATAGCCAGTATTAAAAGATTCTAAAGAGTGAATTTTACATCTATACTAATAATATTGCAAGCATTTAATGCAGCCTGCTTCCCAGACCAGTCTTTGTTAACCTTCATTTATTTCATGTTTTCACGCTTGTCTAGCTGGGTCAAGGGAGTCTAGTGTGAGCTATGAGAGAGCCACTCACACAATATTTGGAGCCAGTTGCATTTGGATATCTAACAATGTAACCAGTACTTACACCTTGTATGAGAGTCCAGACTGAACAAAGAAATGGGGTATATTTTTACATTTAAGCAGTATTGAAATTTCTCTCTGCCTTTTTTCCACTTTAGTTTTGCGATGTGTTGAAGCAGCCTTCCTATAGTTCTAATATTTGCATTGTACAGATTTGCATTTTGCTGAAATTCATTTTGCACGTTGCAGCTGAAGTTGCTTTAGCAAGATGTACACAGCATTTTCAGAGCATTTCTGTTCCCCTTTTTCTGGTCAAGCTGAATATAAGTGAACATGATGTGATGTGTTAGCACTTAAAGGTGCAACTTAAAATTATTGCAGACTGTTATTAATTTGTGAGTCTCGGAGAAATATAGTGGTTTTAGTTTTTTCACTTAAACGTTATTCTATACAAGTAACATCACAGTAGTGAAAGAAATCAAGGGTTTTTCATTTTAGCCTACTGCAAGCACAAAGGGTAATCCTAGTGAATATTTGCCATGTTAAATTATGTATACTTTTCATTTTGCATCTATTTTGCATTCACTTCCATTTTTTTAGGAGGATTTAGGAACTCGCCAAATCATTTAATATAAATTGCCTGTAAAGGCATATTTTTTCTGTGCTGATGTCATATTCTGTTTTTCCGCTCCCTGATCAATCTGCTTTCTACATGTAAACGTCATGCTTTCTCACTATAAGTGACCCATTTAGACAGAATGCAGCTTTGAATTGTTTATGGTCTTGATCTAGATGCACAGTAGATAGTCATGAGAAGACTAAAGGAGGATATATGTGCCCCCTCTGTGTGCATACATACTTATGTTTATAGATAAATAGATTAGTACCTGGTTGGTGATTTCAGCAGTTTTTTCAATTGAATTTTATTATTTGCAAATGGCAGAAATTATGGGAAAGTACAAGACAGTTCAGTTTGGGGTATTTTTTTTTTTTTCTGAAAGTAAAATAAATACTTTTATTGTATGGTTCAAATTATTTAGTGTGCTTTACATTTTAGAAATTGAAGATATGCTTTTTTAAAGTCTGAAATGCATTTTTTTCCTTCCTAAACCAAGAGGATTGTACTGTCTGACCACTGAATCAAAATACTTCGTTGTTACTGAATGATACTGCCTGAAGAAACAGTGTGAAATTCAAAATCCCTAAATTCTTCTTAAAAAGAAAAAATATTGGAGAAAAAATAGAATAATTTTGTATATTAAAAGAACATGTTATTATTGAAAAACTGTGTCCTCATTGTTCATATGATAAGCAGCTGAATGACCAATAGCCACTCAAAATGTTGTGATTAATAGTGTGATTACAACAGCTAACACTACTTAGCCCCCACCCCCATTTACAATGCCATGTGTTCAGCCTTTTTTCCCTTTAGTGGTACCCAGCTGTCATCACAGACAGTGACAGGAGAATGTTAAGAGCTCACAATTTATACGTATTTTTCCCCATTGGTGTGGAAGGGGATGCTGCTTAGTTGCTGTGACCATACCTGTGGACCTGTCATGTCAACCTGTCGTGTTACCACTTTGGATTATGATAATTTTTAAAATGTATTTAACGTTTCAAGAAAATTCACAATTCAGGAGGAAAATGAAAAAATATTTTAATTTTTGAATTTTTGGAGGTGCTTGAATGCAGATGTTGAAATTATAGTGAAGTATAGGGATGATGATGAAATCATGGATCTCTTTAAGGTTTGCGCTTTGCACTTGAAAAATGTTGACTGTTATTAGTATGACTTGATACTTCTCTTTGATAGTTCCTGTCTTTTTTGCTTTCATTTAGCATGATCTATCTATTATGTGTTTAACTGATATTGATAGCATAGGTCCAGGTCATCTGGACTAGTTTTTCTAACTGTAGTGTCCCAGAAACTTTAACCGTAATTCATGTATTCTAATTTTCTTCTTCTTGCCGTCTTGAGTGGAACTGATTCTTTCTTTCTTTCTCCTCTGCTTTCTACAAAATCAATGGGAGTATAAATTGTCACTGCTTATCAACTCCTGTGCTCTTCACAGCAGATTCATTGAACCTCCCACTGAACAACATTACATCTTGCTAGCAGCCATGATGGAAATGAATAGTTTCATATTGATACATTTCATAAATACAATAAAGATAGCTCTAATAAGAGGCTTGCAGATTTGGAAGACTTGTTGGTTTAGAGAATTTTATGCAATAAGGTATTGATAAGTGCAAACGTAATTCTTACCATAGTGGTTCCAAATAATGACTTTCTGCCTTACACAATCTCTGTACATTCTAGTGTTTAACACTTACGATTTGTTTATGGCTGTATCTTGGAAAACTGTCAGCAGGGGAAATATATTACGTCTGTTTTCTGAAAATGATGAATTCCTAGAAACTGTATAGTTCAAAGTAATGATTGGAAAACAGAAATGGACATCTTCCCCCTCCCTCCCCTTTCCCCCCCAGTATTTTCTATTAGCCTTGGAAAGTCTGGTTTCTTCTTAGCTGAGATAATGCTGTTGTCCAGCAGTTTTCATATGTAAAGCTGTAAAAATTGAAACCAAGAATAATTTGTATTAATTCATTTTCTGTTTTAAAGAATTAGAAGACTTGGGTTCTCCCCCCCTTTTTTTTTCTTAATACCGCATTTCCTTCGCTGGCAAGCCAATACAGGTTGGAGAGGACCTTTCAAAGGTATTTGCTACACAGCTGTCTATGCATGCCTAGAAGTGTAACACACTAAGAGTTCTGATTGCAAATTTGCTGTCTGGAAAACCCAGGATAACTAAAGCCTGTAATTTATTTGGCTGGTTTATTTTTCAAAAATGATCAGCTCCACTTAGAAGCAGAAGTTTCACTGATGTCTTTAGGGATGTACGCTAATTTTGAAAACATCATGCATAATTTTGCATGTGTCAGTGGTAAGTCTCAACTGCCAGTGTTTGAAAGACAATGACATCAAACTGCTAGCTTTGCTGTGTGGAACAAGATATTGGTCCAGTTCCTGCAGAATAGGTCTTCCCTCCATGAAAGCACTAAGATTGCAATGAAGTCCCCAACCCCGGTCATTCATCCCAATAGAAAACTTTTCAGAGGGCAGGCACTGTAATTTTTTACATTGTGTGGGACTTGGCACAGTGGAGTTTAGTATTATTCTCACCACATATCTAGTTCAGAAAAACAATACCTTCTGTAGCACAGCAAGACATATACCACTTGCACTAAATTGGAGATAAATGTTCCTTTTTTATGGTTCATCCATAACTACATTTTGTAGTTTGAATTCCTTTATAAAATAAACTCTTGGGAATGGATGGAGCATCTGTGTTTGTACAGCAGCAAACGTGAGGAAGAGCTAATTTTACATAAGCTCTCTTGGCTGTAGTATACCTAACAAACACAGATAAGGTTCCACTGGTAGGATAGTAAAAAAATATGTAATATTATTATGACAAGAAATGGTTGAATACTAGAAAATAAATAATGAGTTAGTATTTGTTCTCCATTAGTGATTTAAGTGTATCTGCAGCCTATTATCAAAAGCTTTTTCATTTGTTCCACAGTATGCCAGAAAAGGAGAGCTTTAGGCAGAGTTTTAGAAGAAAGTCATACAGAGTCTAGGATGTTATCAGTAATATGTACACAGCCTCTGCTTCTTCAGCCATGCGAGGTTGAATTGCTTCCTCTTCCTTCAGTACTTTTTGGAAAATGGCAGACTCTGAGTTAGTAGGATACTATAGACTAGATTAAAATGATGATTTTTATTTCATATTAAGACATAAACCAACAGCCAAATAGTCAAAACATTGCTGGCATCCTTTGCACGTTAGTCTTCTAAAGCTTTTTATTTACCTCTAAAAGAGAACAGTTGTCCGGTTTCTCATTTGACTACTGTTAGAAAGTTGCTTAAAAAAAAAAGAGCAAATCTCAATATTTTGCACTTTGATTTTGTTGTGTGACTATACCTGTAAATAAAGCAGAAGGAGTTATTTTCTGTTCTTTAATGAAAATGCCACACTAAGTGGGAGCCATGCTTGTATCTTCAGTTAGATCCTTTTTATGTTGTTAGTACTCTGTCCAGTCTTATAGGACCCCTGAAGTACAATCAGTTTTGTGAGTAATTTGGAAACACTTTTTAAATTTGGCCTTATAAGCAGGAAGTAGCAGACATTTGCTAGCTCATATTCTTCATACAAAACCTGGATTTACAATGCTTGATTCTTAAAGAAAACATGATGGGCAGAGGTCAATCTCTATTTCTTTTGGGAATATATTTTCAATTCTATTCTTACTTGTGTTCAGATTCAATTTTTTTAAATTCCTTCAGAGTAGAATGGTTGTAACTTTCATCATGTTTATTGTTGCCTGTTCTTAAAAGTGTGTGTGTGTGTATAGTAAGAGTGTCAGATAAAATACTCACTCATTTGACAATCACAAAGTCACTAGCAGAGTAAATAATTTTCCTTCTTAATCAATGTTAAATATGGAAGTAAATCTTAGCATCTGGGAGAGTATCTCACTATATTTCCTGCTTAATAGTCCATAGTACTTAATCAATGAGGTTTATTAAAGAAAAATGCAATAATATTCAATATGAATTTGAAGTTAATTGTTCTAATATTGTAAGAGTTATTCTCCTTTATGTAGTAACTACAGACTACCTTACTTAATATTTGTACGTTAGGAGTAGTGACCATCAGAGCTGTAATTTGAATATATGTTATTATTCAATACATGAGGTTTTTATTCACAGATAATGATGTAAATAAATTTAGTCTTGCTTGCTTATTTAATATTTAACATTGAAATGTCTCTGTTAATAGTAGAAAACTTTGTATTTCTTACAGGCTTAACATCATACTAGTCATAGGCACGAAAATCCAGCATTAATAGGACCTCATTATACTTTTATTTATATTCTTACAGGGCAAAAAGTATTCCAACTGCCCTAAGGCAGTCGAAATCCTCAATTCAATGTGTGAGAATTTAAGTCTTCATGGTAATTTCGACACTTGTATGTCAACTTCATAAATAAGCTATTTTAGAAATAAGATATTTCATGAGTAAGAGATGTAAATGCTTAGAAAAAAACATTGACTGTATTTAGAATGATTAATTTATACAAATTCTTGAAAAAATGCTGTATCAAAACAGCAATATAAATTTATAAAAAGCCTTTTCTGCAGTTTGTGAAAGTAAAGGCGCACTTTGGTGGACAAGGGATATTTTGGGTTTCTAATTACTCTGAAAAAATAAGTATTTAGTAATGACAAAACAATACTCTAGATATAGCAAAAATAAACTTGATTATTATTATTTTATAAAAAGCATAAAGCACATAAGCACCTGATGACCATTGAAAAGTGGAATGTAAAAAAGGCAAAGGTAATATTGATCTTATATCAAATACTTTGTCAGTTAATATTCCATTTGACAATTCTATTTCAGAAGAATTTTCAGCCAATTCATGTAATTAAAATGCATAATTCCTGCTGATACCTTATGTGACTGATTTCTGAGACAGGCCAGCAAGTCCCATATTGATGTGTTGTCACAAATCTTTTGCTTGGAGGGCAGGCAATTACAGAGACTTCAGCTCCAGTGTGTAAGGAATGAGAAATAAGCCTTGTCATTTTCTCAGCTGCAGAGAGATCAAACTCAGAGCATCAAAATTGTGAGGGTCAAAGATAAACACCAAATAGGGATTAACTATCAGAACTGTGAATTCTTGTATACATATGCTCTAGGGCCTTATGAAGAACGGCTACGGACATAAAAAATGGCTTAAGAATTCTGTTATCTTGTCCATACCAACTCTCATACTACAATACACTAGTCTCAAGAAGGATAAATTTTCGCAGGGGTTAGATGAGGAAACCTATCCAAGCCAGATACTCATCCCTGTGCTTGGATGGCACAGAGCTCTAATCCTCACCTCTCCAGAAGAAAGCCGATACATACATCCTGTTGTATCCTACTTCCATCTGCCAAATTGTTTGCTCCCCATTTCTTTTATCCTTCTATTACACATCTCACTTCAAAAAACCCTCCACCTTCAAAAGATCTTCTGCTCTGATATAGTGCAAGTTACTAACAGTACTTTGAATGCTTTGGAACTTCTTAATACTTACAGGCTTGAATCTGCATGCAGAAGTTGATGGTATGGTAAGTTTTTCTAGTATGGCAAGGAGAATCTGGACTGTGGTGGGCAAGACATTGTGCAGGCTGCTGAGGGTGAATCCTCCAAGTCTGCACGAGAGGTGGAAGGCCATGGAAAAGTTAGCACTGTTGCTAGTTCTATGGTTCCTATTCTATCAGCAAATAAGTCCTAAGACTGTTCTTTAACATTTCACATTAGTAAACATTTGCAGTTTTGGGTGTTTTTCTTTCTGAGATCTTTTGGAAAAAAAAAAAATAAAATGCCCAGACTTTAGACATTATGGTGCCATATTAAGCCCCAAAGAAACTTGCAGACAGTCTCTTTGTTAGCTTATAGAAGTATACTGCAGAGATTAGTAAGCCTCCCATATTTTAGGTTTTATCTGGTCATCTCCTTGGTCTTTTGGAAAAATTCAAGTCATACATTTTGACTTATAAAGCCCAAATGGCCTGAGAATATGATGTGCGAATTTATGGAACACCTTGAATTTCGTGGCATTCTAGGCATGCTGCCAAAGACATCTGTACATAGCCTACTGGTAGACCCCTCTCTGAATAGTTTTTATGATGATATGGTTTGTGATAAGCCTTTGGTAATACTACCAGGAACTGCAAATTCTGAGGTGTTCCTATTGCATAAGGAGAATTAAAGACACAGTTCAAGTAATATAAAACAGAGCATCTACCCTTCCTTACAAAGTACAGGAGAATTAACATTTACTAATTAGAGAGGTAGAAGAACATTTGTTCCAGAGGGAGGCATACTCTTGATCTTACTTGAGGGAGCATTTGTGGGTTACCTAACTAACTGTGAAGTCACTCAATGGAGGATTGCATTCCCTGTTAGTGAATGGCAATAGACAAGCTAAAGTTACCTTAACCTTTCCAGCAAATTAATCCTTGCCTTTTACCAGTTAAATACCATATTGCATCCTCACGACATATGTACAAAGTGATTTATATTCATGAACGTTTTGCTCTTTACTGGCCTGCTTGTTCTGTGACCTATATGGTGAAGATTATATTTCCAACTACTTTTTGCTGCATAATTTATTTGCCATGTTTATGGTGCAACTTGGAGGCTGGATCTGGGCTCTGGGATGCTTATATTTGATATGCTCCCTTTTCAATGGCGGGGACAATGGAGCAGAAGGTGCTTCTGTGCTCTGCCTGAGTACAATGTTAAACAGGTCAGGTAGATGCAGTAGAAGAAAGGGGATGCAGTAACTGCTACTGGCCGCAGTGAGCCCATATTGATTCTCTCTGGCTGTTGGATTAGTTCATTGTGAAAAACCTTAATTGAGCAGATGTCTGTGAACAGATTTTTATTTTTACTGATAATGATAATGGTAAAATCAATAACATTTTGAATTATGCATATGGCACAAAAAAACTTATTAATTTTTAAAGCATAATGTTTTTCTTAAAGGTTATATACCAATAAAGAGCATGAACTTGAACTTACGGGGGTTGTAGGCTGCTAAGTCATTGTAAATAGTAACTAAATATGCATAATTGAGGGTGAAAGTAAATGTCTGAAATTGCCTTGAGAAAGGGACCATTGGCTACTGGCCACTGTGTTGTTCACAAACGTATTCAATTATATTATTGAATGTTGTATTATTGATTTTTAAACTGAGTAGCTTTAGCGTGAAATGCTTTCCACTTAACATGGTTTGCCTTTGTTCATGATTTGTTGATAAACCACTCCTATATAGAAAAAGAACTTACATTTCTGGCTGAATGATACAAATACAGTGATTTACTTTCTCATGAAATAGTCTGAGTATGTTAGATATATAAAATGCTTTTCCTATTTGCTGTGATGCTTCCATATATCAGTATAATTGTCTTCAGAGACTTTCTCAGCCTTCTGATTTCTTGCTGAGATGTTGACCGCTACTTCTGATCAACTTACGCTTTTAACATGATAAATAAGCATAACCATGCTTTCCCCCCCGCCTTTCGTCTTAGTAGTATGTTGCAGTTCTTTATAAACACCTGCAAAGACTCTTTGTGGTTCTCACGCTATTCAAAAGCATCTTATTGCCATCTTGCTTAACTAGATGGCTGCACTAGATTGAAACTTAATGAGTTACTTAATGCCTTCTTTGCCTCAGTCTTTAATAGCCAGACCAGGTACCCTCAGCGTATCCAGCTCCCTGAGGTGGAAGACAAGGATGGAGAGCAAAATAATCTCCCCGTGATCCAGGAGGAAGCGCTTAGCAACCTGCTATGCCACCTGGACACCCACAAGTCTATGGGGCCTGATGGCATCCACCCAAGGGTACTGAGGGAGCTGGCGGAGGAGCTTGCCAAGCCACTCTCCATCATTTATCAGTGGTCCTGGTTAACAGGACAGGTCCCGGATGACTGGAGGCTTGCCAACCTGACGCCCATCTACAAGAAGGGCCGGAAGGAGGATCCAGGGAACTACAGGCCTGTCAGCATGACCTCGGTGCCGGGGAGGATTATGGAGAGGTTCATCTTGAGGGCGCTCACAGGGCACGTGCAGGACAACCAAGGGATCAGGCCCAGCCAGCACGGGTTCATGAAAGGCAGGTCCTGCTTGACCAACCTGTTCTCCTTCTATGACCAGGTGACCCGCCCAGTGGATGAGGGAAAGGCTGTGGGTGTTGTCTACCTGGACTTTAGTAAAGCCTTTGACACTGTCTCCCACGGTATTCTCCTGGAGAAGCTGGTGAATCGTGGCTTAGACAGGTGTACTCTTCACTGGATAAAAAAGTGGCTGGATGGCTGAGCCCAGAGAGTTGTGGTGAATGGAGTCAATTCAGTTGGAGTCCCCCAGGGCTCAGTTTTGGGGCTGGTCTTGTTTAATATCTTTATCAACGATCTGGGGGAGGGGATTGAGTACTCCCTCAGCAAGTTTGCAGATGACACCAAGTTGGGCGGGAGTGTTGATCTACTCGAGGGTAGTGAGGCTCTGCAAAGGGCTCTGGAAGGTTGGATCGATGGGTCGAGGCCAATTGTATGAGGTTTAATAAGGCCAAGTGCCGAGACCTACACTTGGGTCACAACAACCCCGTGCAACGCTACAGGCTTGGGGATGAGTGGCTGGAAAGCTGCCTGGCGGAAAAGGACCTGGGGGTGTTGGTTGACAGCCGGCTGAATATGAGCCAGCAGTGTGCCCAGGTGGCCAAGAAGGCCAACAGCATCCTGGCCTGTATCAGAAACAGTGTGGCCAGCAGGAGCAGGGAGTAGGATTGTGCCCCTGTACTCGGCCCTGGTGAGGTTGCACCTCGAATCCTGTGTTCAGTTTTGGGCCCCTCACTACAAGACGGACATTGAGGTGCTGGAGCGTGTCCAGAGAAGGGCAAAGAAGCTGGTGAGGGGTCTGGAGCACAAGTCTGATGAGGAGCGGCTGAGGGAACTGGGGTTGTTCGGTCTGGAGAAGAGGAGGCTGAGGGGAGACCTTATCGCTCTCTGCAATTACCTGAAAGGGGGTTGCAGAGAGGTGGGTGTTGGCCTCTTCTCCCAAGTGACGAGTGACAGGACTAGAGGAAATGGCTTCAGGTTGCACCAGGGTAGGTTGAGATTGGATATTAGGAAAAATTTTGTTACTGAGAGAGTGGTGAAGCATTGGAACAGGCTGCCCAGGGAGGTGGTGGAGTCACCCTCACTGGAGGTGTTCAAGGAACGTGTGGACATGGCATTGAGGATATGGTTTAGTGGGCATGGTGGTGTTGGGTTGATGGTTGGACTTGATGATCTTACAGGTCTTTTCCAACCTTAATGATTCTGTGAAACGGAACAGTATCTTGTTTTCCAAGTGTTCATAATTAGCTTGAGATCTACTTCTCTGAACCATAAAACTTTTCTTCTATTTAGTCTTGACTATATTTGCTTCAGAATACTTCCCTTTTGCTGGAAAATTCATAGTCCTGGAAGAGTATTAAAGACACTACCCACCAATGCTTTAGAAATGAGTAGGATTTGCTTGTAAATGCATATATTGCCTTTGATTTTAGGGTAATATAATGCTTCTAAAATTATAGTCATAAGTAGCTTCAAAATCTGCAAAATCAATGACCAAGTCTCTGATCCTGCAATGGCTTATATATACATATTTGATGTCATGCACTGTGAGTAACCCCATTGGTTTTATACCAATCATTCACATAAGCAAAGAGGAAGCACATGCAGGGTCTTTAAGGTTAAGACCTAACAATGCCATGAAGTAATTTACATGAAGCCACCAGGTTTTTGGCAGGAAAGCTGTGAGAGGATATGATGGTGCGATTTAATAGGGTCTGAGAAGAGACTGGAAGGAATGTTGAATGGAGTTTGTTTATCAGCTGGGGTTTTTTTGTTTGTTTTGCGTGGCATTACAGTAGATTAGTATGCTTTGAGGTCTCCTGTGGCTATCTGCAGGTTCCAAGAAATTATTACTCTTTTCTTCTTAGCTGTTTTATTTTTCAGAGTGTTTGTTAGTATTTTTCCTTTGAATTACTAGAATTTGGATTCACTCTTGGGCAGGGTATACTGGACCTTCTAGTGGTACTGTAATACTTTGCTAGTGTGTCTTGTTCACATGCTTAAGCCAAGCTGGTCATCAAATTTGCTGTGCAGATGGAATTTTCCCCAAGGCAGGCTACTAGTGACCTTCTTTTTACCTTTTCTCTGCAATATGGTCATGGTCTGCTTTCTAAGATTATCTGTGAGTTTAATGTCATTAAATTCCTGCTGCTAGTGCAAGGATTAACACTGATGTTATCCTTCTCACTGTCCTCTTGTAACGAACTATAGGTGAGACTTGTGGTCTTTTAATGCAGGTCTGAAGCAGTCTGTTGGTTAGTTGCCTGTGTTTTGTGGGATAGAATGGAGAAGATATTTGATAAAACCTTCTGAGCTGAGGGTCTACTACAAGGCTTTATGTTATTACAAGGTTCTGGACTCTGACAATGTCTACTGTGAACACAGAAAATGGGCATTTGTTACTGAGATTTTTGCCATATAAACTGTGCTGTTTAAAATCTTAAGGGAAAAAAAGATACTATTGTCAACTATGTGTAGAGTTTGCAGGAGTATCTTCTATCATACATTGTAACCATTCTATCATACAGACAAAATTAATCAGAAAAGGTTCTTATCACTGTGACTATCGTAAGAGTTTAGTAAAACATGTATACTGCAATCACAACCATGGCATGTGGCACAAAGGCCAGAAAATAAAAAGTAAATTTATTTCAGCTGTTCAACAGCCTATGGAGGCCACCATTTCTCAAAGATGTCATCTTTCAAAATTATTCTACATTTATGAACATTGTTCACTAGTGAAAACACTGGAGTAATTATAACCTAGTGGTGAGTAGATCTTTTAGGTCAGCTGTGTTTATGCTAATGGTTCAGACAAGGTATTTTTCTCCCCCCTCCTCATCTGGTACAGTCATTAAATATTTAAGACACAGAGAAACTTGTTATGGACATTTGGGGTCTTTTATTGGTTTTATGAATGTGTTTGCATATGGGGGACTTTTGCTGTTAATATTTTCTTCATTTTGATCTGTTACACATACCCATACCATCTGTATTGCCCATGCTTCCAGCAGATATCCTTCCATTATTACCTGTCATAACACCTTCTAGAAGACAAAAACATATTATTTATTACATATTTATTAACAACCTTAACTTCTAAAATCCAGTTCAGGCACCTCTGCCTTTCTTGAATGTGATTGGAATATGCGGATTTCAAGACTTTAAAGTACCTGTAGCTAGCTGTGAGTTTGTTCTGTGAATATTATACACAACCAAAGAGCTGAAATGTACTGTTCTTTCCTGATAGAGGAAGAGTACAGAGAAGAGTACAGTTATGTTCATGCCTGGGGAGTTACTTTCTAACGCTCAGTTATTCCTACTTGTCTGTCTTGATTTATTTCTCATATTGTTTTATTTTTATTATTATCTTTTAATGTAGACTCAACTAGATTTGATGTAGCTGCTGCAGTTGCTAAATCTTGTGATATCCTCTGGGATCTCATTTTTCTCTTTTGGTTGTTCTTGCCCTCATAATTCCTGATCTTTTTTTGAGTGCATACAAATTCTGTACCTCAAGCTGGAAAGATGGACTGTCTACTACTAGAGGTCTGAAAGTACTGCCATCAGGAATTGCTGATCTGTAATCATTACTCTAATCTAATATCCTGCTAAGGTGATAGACTTCAGCATTGCTACAGAATGTGGTTGTTTTATTTCTAAAGGGATAATTTTACTAGGCTTTTTGTAGTCCTTCAGGGACAATGAATTACACAATGGCCCATATGTAACAAGCAATATAAGAGTAGCAGTCATTATGCTAAATTATTGCAGTCATCCTTACTGTCCTTAATCTGTTACTTTTTTTTCCATAACAACCTCAGTGTGATAAACTGTATAATTTAAAAGCTTCCCTACAGAAATGCGACAAGGAATAATTTGACTGGGGGTAGTAGTGGGTAATAATGCTGCAGAGTTTTTTCAGGTAGGCATGGTCATAAATTCTGTAATAAATTAAGCTAGTAAGTACTAAAAGATAGAATACTTGCATGGAATGAATGTAATGAAACAAATTTCCTCTTCGTAAGTGGGAAAGCATGTTAGAAACCTCCACAGCAATTTGCTCACTATTGTCAGAATATGAAAAAACTTTCTATATTTTTCATTTTAATGACATTATGTAAAAAGAGGGCAATTATTTGCATTTGCTTTATGCAATTGCTTTGACTGTTTTTTTTTTTATTCTTTGTCCATTATGACTCATTTTATGAAATTGTTTGTTTTTCTGTTGTTAAGAAAAATTAAGGAAACACTAGCCTCTTTTCTAAGTGTCTTTATGGTTGTTGGGATAGACTAGCAGTTGCTCTGTCAGTGCCACAGTGTTTATTTTAATCTCTGAATTAATTTTCTTGGTTGCTAGGCAATTCTACTTCATAGTTTTAATGGAAATGACTAATTCAGGGTGCTCTCATTGCAGAATATGCAATCACTTGCTTTAAAACTTAAACTAGATTTCTCTATGACATAATGCTTGACAAATACTTGTGTCGGTGTACAATTTTATGACTATAGTTAATAAAATATCCACATTTCTGATATCCAGTCCTATATTTCTTCTACATTCCAACAAAGCTGTTGTAAATCTAAGGTATTCAACAGAGGCAGAATTGGGCTTTTATCTATATGTAGAGGATAAATATCTGCTCTAATGTCTGACACTTTAGAAATTTTTAAAGGCAGTTTATGGAGCTGGTTATGTAGTATGTATTTGGAGCTGGTATCAGTTAAGTCTTTTTGCATCCACGATGGCAATGGTGTAATAAGTGCTACATATCTCAGTTACTCAGCCTGCAGATGTATTCAGCAGGTCTTTCTTATTAGCAATGCAGGGAAGTTCAAAAATAGGTATGGATATTCAAAGTAGTAATAACCATGTTATTAAAGAAAACCTCTTAACAGTCTGTAGTTCCAGAGCTGTTTTTCATACTGAAAAAATATAATGCCTCAGGACAGTTTCTTTAAACTATAAAATATTGTTTTCTGCTATTTCAATACTATTCTTATTTAGGGACAAATATAAAGGAAAAAGAACTCAGTATCAGGGTAGTGCAGAAGTGTAGGCCTTGTTTACTTTGTTGCTATCAGCTATGCTCTCATTTCTTCTGAGCTATCAGCAGTGAAATACTGTCTTTTGGCTTGGTATCTCCATTCCACTCTTATGCTTCTATGCTGGTGAACTGGACGGCTTGGAAATGAATGAAATCCACGCTGATTCTCTGTAGAAGGAGAAAAGCATCCCATGGGCCAGAATGCCAATGACGTACCCTAGTAGGCTCTGTGCTCCTGACATTGGTTCAAGGTTTATCAGCTCAGTTTCTCTAGCCCACAGCATCATTCTGCATGCTTAATTGCTCTTTATTTTTCTTCTCCCTAGTTTATAGTAAACTTGTCTTCCTGATAGGGGCCACTTTTTTCGTATGGTTAGTGCACTGAGGACCACAGCTGATTTGGTTTATCTGAATAATTTGTTGCCATCAAAAAGCTAAATGATGAGTCTAATTTGGTCCAGTTCAAAGACATAGTATGTTATCAAGACAGAGAAGACTGGGAATGCTACATATTTTAATGATTTCTTGTTAAGTATACAACCTTTGCAGAATCTATTAATACATCTAGCCCCTGGCAATATCTTCCAATTGCTGTCTTCAACATCAGTTGTAATTGAAGATGTGTGTTAGGTAAGCAACAATACTGTGCTATTTTGGAGCTTTCTAATTGGATTTGAGAGAAAACAAACTTCAAAGATCACACAAATATAAGTATTTTCAAGACTTTTTCGAAAGGATATAGGGAAAAAAAAGATAGATCATTCAGCTGTATTCCTCAAAGAACAGTGTGGTTTTATTCAGTTGTTTGTTATATATGAGGTAAGCAGATAGCTAGAATGTTTGCAACTGTAATGATAATGTACAATGAAAGTAAGAAGTTGGATCATTTGTATTCAATATATACTTGGGAGAACTTCTCACTTTTTGTAAATGAGGGATGGAATATGCAGCCAAAATTCATAAGATTATATTCATGTTAGTTAGCTGTCCCAGCTCATCTTAATCTGTTTTACCACTTAAAGAAAACAGTACTGAGATGGTAGTTTTCAGTTTATGAAACTGGGTTATGAAACTCCTGCAACAGAAGCATAAAAATGTTAGCATAGGTGAAAGTGAACCTCTAGAGGACATGAAATAAATTCCTTAATGAACATATGCCATACTCCTGGTTCTGTGAGGCAGAACACTGGTTGTGAAAACAACTGCTTTATTGTAATAACATTACCAATTACCAACAATTGCCTTTCAATAAATAGGGTAAAAATCACAAAACAAAAATCCCATCAAAGACCTTCCCAAGGTAGTTCCAGTAGCGCGCAGCTTCAGTAAGTACAAATGTTGGACCTTTGTCCATTGTATGAATTCTCAGTAAGAGTACACAGTTAAAAAAAAAGGAAATATGTCACAGCAATAATTTCCATCATGCTTGGTAATTCTGAGGAATGAAATTGTTACGAAATAGTGAGGGTATCTCAAGTTATATTATTGGATTAAAAAGTAAGCTCTTCTTTCAGCCAGTAATTTATAAGTTACTGTTTTAGAGATAATGTTTCATGAAAATTATTAAGATATCATTTAAGATCCTGGACTGAGATACAAAAGATCTGAAACTGATTATCTGTATCATTTGTATTTTTCAATTTGACCTACAAAAAATTACTACAAAATTGTTTGTGCCCTTGAAATATCTCACTGTAACTCACTGTGTCTTAGTTTCCCATCTGTGAAAAGCCATATAAGACATACATAGGCTTTCATTTCTTTCACCCATTCTATGACTTGTTTATTGCTTTAGCAGGTCATAGTCTTTAAATTTTTACGATGGGAATCTCATCTTAGCTTAGGCCTCTAGATACTAAAGAAAGATGAAGTATGCCAGGGACTACTTACTGACTTGTAAAAAAAAAAAAAAAAAAAAAAAATTGCAGCCATTAAATGTTTGCTATTAAAGGTGGAATACAGGGTAATTGAAGTATCTTGTCTGTCCCACTTCAGTTTCTAACCAAGTATTTTATTTAAATGACAAAACTAAAGGAGTTGCAATCATTATGCATATAGCATATGTGGTGTTAAAATGAAGAGTGACAGACCTTTGATTTTTAGCAGTGACATAATCTAAGGCAGAATCCTGTGATATACATATGGTGGATGTCTGTGCAGCATGCCAAAGGAAGGAACAGTTCAGAAAGTTGTTAACTTCAGCCTCTTCAAAAGAACTGGATTTCTTAGTGATAATAGATGTGTGATATGAAAAGTTCAGGACAGATATGATTCTACTAGGGATCAGTGTCTCTTTTTACTCATTTTACAGAAGTGATATCCAACAGTGACAAATTGGCCTGTGTTCGCTTGCTTGCTTGTTTAAAAAAAAAAAAAGGCATTTTCTTAACATGAATGGCTATTTTTCCTTAGGAAGGTGACTGCAATGTTTTCAGCTAATGAAATGATGAAAAGTTTGTTCTGTCATCTCCACATGATGGAGTATAACTCCAAATACAAAGAAAATTTCAGGCTGAAGTAGGGAAGGACATTACCAGACCTAACTCTTAAAAGAAATCTAATCAAAAGACTGTTTCTTAAATGTATCTACTTTCTTTGAATACATTTGTTATACTGCCCACATAAAGAGAGACTCTGAGTCCCCAGTGGTGCATGGGACGTGGTCCTATCATGTCACAGTGCATCCAATCTCTACCTGGAACTATAAGCACCACCGCCATTTAATTTATCTTAGTGGAAACAGTACATTGTGTTGAGCTCTGCACTATTATAGCAAGATTTACTTTTGCTACTTAAACAACATTTAAACAAGATATCTTGTAGATCTTTATTTAACACTGCTGTCTGCTAACGAGATGTACGTTAGATTAATTGTTGAAATAGGCAGCCTTCTGCATGCCCCTCACTTTGTTGTAAGTTTGAATCCTCTTAAATAGCAGCTACTGAAATCATGTGATAAATCTCACCAGTTGCATTACAAATGCAAATTTCTGGCCTTCATGACTGCAAAGAAAAAGTTATTCTTAAAATTACATATATAACTTATTCTATGAATACAATACTGTATAGGGTTTGTGTGGCAATTGGTAGCGGGTGCTACATGGGTGGCTTCTGTGAGAAGCTGCTAGAAGTTTCCCCCATATCCAATAGAGCCAATGCCAGCCGGCTCCCAGATGGATGCACCATTGGCCAAGGCCGAGCCAATAAGCGGTGGTGGTAGTGCCTCTGGAATAACATATTTAAGAAAGGGGAAAAAATAACTGTGCGAGAGAGGAGTGAGAACACGTGAGAGAAACAACTTTGCAGACACCAAGGTCAGTGAAGAAGGAAGGGCAGGAGGTGCTCCAGGCGCTGGAGCGGAGATTCCCCTGCAGCCCCTGGTGAAGACCATGGTGAGGCAGGCTCTACCCCTGCAGCCCATGGAGGTCCACGGTGGAGCAGATATCCACCTGCAGCCCATGGAGGACCCCACATCGGAGCAGGTGGATGCCTGAAGAAGGCTGTGACCCTGTGGGAAGCCTGCACTGGCACAAGCTCCTGGCAGGACCTGTGGACCCGTGGAGAGAGGAGCCCAGTCTGGACCGGTTTGCTGGCAGGATTTGGGACATTGTGGGGGACCCACACTGGAGCAGTCTGTTCCTGAAGGACTGCACCCTGTGGAAAGGACCCATACTGGAGCAGTCTGAAGAACTGCAGCCCATGGGAAGGACTCATGTTGGAGAAGTTCATAGAGGACTGTCTCCCATGGGAGGGACCCCACGCAGGAGCAGGGGAAGATTGTGAGGAGGAAGGAGCAGCAGAAACAATGTGTGATGAACTGACTGCAACCCCCATTCTTCATCCCCCTGTGTCACTGGAGGGCAGGAGGTAGAGAAAATCGGGAGTGAAGTTGAGCCCGGGAAGAAGGAAGGGGTGGGGGGAAGGTGTTTTTAAGATTTGGTTTTATTTCTCATTATCCTACCCTGATTTTGATTGGTAACAATTAAACTAATTTCCCCAAGTTGACTCTGTTTTGCCCGTGATGGTAATTGCTGAGTGATCTCCCTGTCCTTATCTCAACCCATGAGCCCTCCATTATATTTTCTCTCCCCTGTCCAGCTGAGGAAGGGGAATGACAGAGTGGCTTTAGTGGGCACCTGGCATTCAGCCAGGGTCAAGCCACCACAGATATGGGTTATATGGAGACTTTGAAAGTGCTGATGACACTTTCAGCATGCTTATGCCCTATCATTATTTTCATTTGCACACTTCCAAATAACTTGAAATGTTGTTATTTTTCTGTGGTAAATAAGAGAAACCCTCAGGCTTTCGTATTTTAGTTTTACGGTCAAAGCACATGATGGACCTAAGTCTTTGCCTCTAATGTGCTGAATAATGATGATGAGCAGTTCTACCCTCCTTGGGGTCTGACTGCAGGCAACAAATGTCAAGATTAGAATGACTGAAAGCAATGTCAAACTATTATAAACTTCCTTAGACATAAAAATAAGAAGGAAGTCATGTCTGACCAATCTGATAGCCTTCTATGATGGCATGACTGGATGGATAGACGAGGCGAGAGCAATGGATGTTGTCTACCTTGACCTCAGCAAGGCTTTCAACACCGTCTCCCACATCATCCTCATAGGCAAGCTTAGGAAGTGTGGGTTAGACGAACTGACAGTGGGGTGGACTGAAAAGTGGCTGATAGATAGAGCTCAGAGGGTTGTGATTAGTGGCACAGAGTCTGGTTGGAGGTCTATAACAAGTGGTGTTCCCCAGGGGTCAGTACTGGGTCCAGTCCTGTTCAATGTATTCATCAATGACCCGGATGAAGAGGTAGAGTGTGCCCTCAGCAAGTTTGCTGGTGACACTGAACTGGGAGGAGTGGCAGACACACCAGAAGGCTGTGCTGCCATTCAGCGTGACCTGGACAGGCTGGAGAGCTGGGCAGAGAGGAACCTTATGAAATTCAACAAAGGCAAGTGTAGGGTACTGCACCTGGGGTGGAATAGCCCCATGCATCAGTACAGGTTAGGGGCTGACCTGCTGGAGAGCAGCTCTGTGGAAAGGGACCTGGGAGTCCTGGTGGACAACAGGATGACCATGAGCCAGCAATGTGCCCTTGTGGCCAAGAAGGCCAATGGCATCCTGGGGTGCATCAAGAAGAGTGTGGCTTATCGTCCCCCTCTACTCTGCCCTGGTGAGGCTGCATCTGGAGTATGGTGTCCAGTTCTGGGCTCCCCGGTTCAAGAAGGACAAGGAGCTGCTGGGAATTGCACAGCAAAGGCCTACAAAGATGATTAGGGGGCTGGAACATCTTTCTTATGAGGAAAGGCTGAGGGACTTGGGTCTTTTTAGTCTGGAGAAGAGAAGACTGAGGGGGGATCTTATGAATGCTTATAAATCCTTAAGGGGTGGGTGCCAGGAGGATGGGGCCAGTCTTTTTTCAGTGGTGCCCAGTGACAGGACAAGAGGTAACAGGCACAAACTTGGTCATAGGAAGTTCCATCTAAAGATGAGGAGGAACTTCTTTACTTTGAGAGTGGCAGAGCACTGGAACAAGCTGCCCAGAGAGGTTGTGGAGTCTCCTTCTCTGGAGATATTCAAAACTCGCCTGGATGCTTTCCTGTGCAATCTGCTCTAGGTGAACCTGCTCTGGTGGTGGGGGCTTGGACTAGATGATCTCCAGAGGTCCCTTCCAACCCCTATCATTCTGTGATTACAAATGAAGCAGCTGAAGTGTAAGACATAAAGGTCTCTGAATTTAGGCTGTCTACTACGCGGGTTGAGGAAAAGGGGATGGAACTTTATCTTCAACATCCAGTCAAAAATTGTAATAGCAGGGTAAGTTCGCTGGAGAAGATTAATGATAATGCTAAGAAGTCTGTCCACTGAAGCACCGACCCATGCACCGCGTCCCTGAGGAAATATGAGTTTCACATCGCATACGTCACAACTCCTATTATTTCCTTATGCTTTGGAGAACAAAAAAATGCTTTTTAAAGGTGCATCTTTGGTGTTGTGGCAAGGGGGGAAGCTGTATGGCTTTGTTTCTGAGTCATTTGTCTAAAAGAGTGTCCGTGGGACGTGTCTTCCCTAGCCCTTCAGAGAAGGAATTGGAACTTCCCACTGCTGTGTTATGAGGACTGCAAATTTTCTTTGTTTAGTAATTTTTTTATTTAGACCATAAACATTTGTTTCCTTGCATGATGGGTAGAAGAAAACCATAAAGCTCACTCCAAAACCCCTGAATGGTTCAGATTTTGTCATAATCTAATATCTGAATGTAGATTAGTCATAATATATCAGTGCGTTTGTCACTGCTTGTAATGATTATCTGAAATTTGATCCAATCACTTTCAGATGAGCTCTTTGAATTAGTACCTTGGAGACTGTAGAATGATCAGGCCTGCTTAAATCCTGTACATAGACAAAAAGTGCTAAGAAGTTGCTGTGATACAGAGGTAGATTATGAAAAGCAATCAAAAATATGCTATTGCTGTGAACTTGAAACGGTTCATTGCTCACAAACAGCGGAACCACATGTAAGTTATCAGGTCATGCTAGATGACTTTCAGTAATGAAGTGATATTCATCAACCAGTTATATATGTCACATACACTGTACAAGACGAATACTTTACTGACATTTTTGGGGATTTTTTTTCTCTTTATTGGGACTGTTTTCCTGCAAAACAAGTTTTAGGTCTACAAAGTCAGCTTTTTTTTTTTTTATCAATACATTTTTTTTGGCCATATATTCAACATCTTAGAGTATAGAGATAATGTAATATATAGAGATAATGTAATTTCTTTAAAGTGGCTAAAAGAGTTTTTATACCCATAGATTACAATGGCTTTTAAACGTCAGTATCCTGAAATGTTGTACAACTGAGCACTTGCTTCTGCTAGAAAAGTGGCGGGAGGAGGTCAAGAGAGTAGGAAAGGAAGAAGGAGAGGGGAAATCACATATTTCCAATTATTTCCAATTTTTTTTCAAGTGAGTAGTATTCAAAGGAAAGCTTTGCATTAATTTTGTTTAAGTTTGGTACAAACCTATGAAATTGCATTTATTAATTAAAAAATTTTGGAAAAAGATTTTTCTTTTCAAAATCCTCTCTAATCTTATTGGAATTTCTTGGGAAGACTGAACGTTTTATTCTTTTTTGCTTGATTTTTTTCCATACATAAGTGTAGTGCTTTCTTTATATTGTGACATGCATAGAAAACTATTTGCCTGTAAGTAAACGCTGCTGTTCCTGGGAGACAGATATATTGCTGGAAGAGGCAGTAAATATACAGCAGATTGGTTTAGTCATGAAAAGTGCTTTTCTGCATCCTAAGTAGTGGCAGGTGAAGTAGTAGTAAAAGGTGCTCAGAAGATGAATGTAATGTGCAAGCTTGCAATCTTGGGCTATAGTACATGGTAGGTTGTACTAGCTGTGTAACCACTATTGTACTTTCTGAATATAACTATACTGTAGTTGCCAGAAAAGCAGTGTGTATATCGTTTTGCAGAACAGTTTGGTTTTCTCAGTTCTGTGGAAAAAACTAAGTCCTATAAATGATGATGAACAAGAAAATATTCTGAGGAAAAAATGCATTTTGTAGAGTATCTGCCTTTGTTATGAAGCAAGCATTAGGCCATCTTATTTGAGAGTCATGATGTAAAACAGACCAATAAGGCTTCTTGTGCTAGCAGCATGGGTAGAGCACAGTTACGTGTTAGTATTCCTTGCCAAGTGAAATTAGGAGAGAGGAAAATGGAAAGTGATTGCAGCTTTCTCATGCTCCACTGTTCAGCAAAGCCAGGTAGATCTGGAGGTGAACTAGTCTGGTAGAAATAAATTATTATCGTTATTCATTACCACTGTAGAACAAAAGAACAACAAAAGACTGAAGAGGGCTTTCATCATGAGGGAATTTTGAGCAGCTATGCAGTGCATTAGGTGGCTGCTGCCTGGAGTTGTATGGCATGTCTGTTTATGTTTTCAGAATTTCTAAGGACTAAGTAATAGGGATTAAATGAAAATATTAGTCTTAATGTCATAAATGTATGAAACGTCTTGAAAATGTGAAGTGGATGCATTCTGAAGGCTCAAGAACCAGTAAACTAGTGAAAGAATACAAGCACCTTTAAAAAAAAAAAACAAACCAAAACCCAAAAAACAAATCCAAACCCCCCCAAACTTGTTTTAAGTGGTATATGGGGGCCTGATTTTCCTGTCTTTACAGTTTATGGCAATTAATATACTCTTACACAGTAATTATTTTGCGATAGCAAGGCTTGTGATCCCACTGCGGCTGCTGCTTGGGTGAGAGCTGTCCTTTAGCTGTTCCTTTCACTTGAGTCATGGACTTTCTGGCTTCTAAAGCAGGTAATAACAAGGCTATTCAGAATGTGTAGTCAGAGCCTCTGTGTCTAGGGATGTTGTAAAATGCAGTGGATGGATAGAGACTGAGTGTATAATGTTACGTCACTATATCAGTTCAATGAAGACCTGCGCTTGCAGGAGCTAGATAGTGAAGTGCGTCTGATGGGTCAGAGACTGACAGGGCCGTATGGTGTTACATGGAGTGGGAGGGTGGGTAGCTGCTGGAGTTGTCAGTGGCTGGCAAATGACATAAGTAGATGGATTGGAAGTGTTTAGTGTAGGAAGGGAGTTGTTAGGACAGGAGGTGCTCCAAATTTTATTCTGTGTCTAGGGGATGTGATATGATAACTACATGATATTTTACTCCTGCTAAATACTTATTGAAGCAAGAAGCTGAGAGAAGAAAACCAGGATCACTTGTCAGCTAGAAGGTGTTTCTGTAGCAGTTACGCTGGATCTGTGCAAAGCTGTGTCCAGGACAGCATTGGCACTGAGACTTTAGCCAGAGAGGAAGCCTTGAGGACTTCAGCATTTCCCCCAGGCAACAGCAGAAGAGAGACAGAAAATGCTATATCTGCTTCTAGCTAGATAGTTCCCATGAACTCTTAGCCCTGTATCACTAGCTACCTTGCAGTGCTGCATGGGATGTGCACATTAATTTTTATAATTTTTATAAAAACATTGATTTGCTTTGAGCAGTAACTCTTAAGTATAGTCCAAAGCTAAAGCTGTTCTTTGGTGATACTTGCCAAAAGCTAAGTGCAGCATGTGCACTTAATCATAAAATGTTTCTCTAGTACAAAAGAGTGAACTATCTCATTTTTACTGCCCTCAGACTTTGGCTTTGGGAAATGCAGCACAGTGTCAGGAAGCATTTTTTACTGTTGAAAGTATTTTGCCACTGTTTCTCATGGAGATAGGAGGCATTGGACTGCTATCTACTGGGAGTTTTCTCTAAGCTACTAACTAGGAAGAGAGGCCAGACTTGTGTAGGGGAGGGGAGTGCTACCTAACAGTGAAAACAGACAGTAGAGTGTGCTTTTTTACCTTCCAGATGTGGTTTGAGAAGCGGAGAGAAAGCTGAAGTAGTACTTTCTTCCCTTCTTAAGTGCTCCTGTGGACATTGATGCCAAATGATATTTGGAAAGCTCCATTTACATGGAGGCAAAAATTTTGACATCATTGTCTCACAATGATTCTCATTTAAGGATGTGTTGAGGAGAAACCTAGGCATCTTTTAGTCACTGGCAGATGCAAAGCAGATGATCTTAAGGGGAAAACCTGGAAGCTTAATATGTCCTGCAGTCATGAACAACAGACCAGGCTGTGCAAATTATTACAGAATTTCCAAGAGCTGGAAATCATGGTGAGCATTTTGTAAACCAGCGGATACTCCCTCTTCACCAGGGCACCATAGGCTTTGCACATGATGCAGTCAGTTTAGGATAATTCTTCCGATGTCCTATCTCGCAGAGATGTGGAAGAATCTGTGCTGTGTCCCAGCTGACTGGACTCCTGACAGCATTTGTTCCACAGACACCAAGTCTCAGCTGAGTATGTGTGTGTGTGTTTGTACCACAAATTTCATGGACCAAGTCTGAGAGAATTTTTAGGTATGCTTCAAAAAGCGCATCTCTGAGATTACACCTGTCCCATTACCATTTTCAAGTCCCTCCTGTAAAGCCTAAAAGAGATCCTAAAGTTGTTCAAAGAAGAGCTTGCTAGATTTCCCACCCCTGAGGGCAAATTAATGTATTTTCCTTTAACTTCCCTGTTTGGAATAATGGGAGGATTTTCAACTGTAACTTTAAAGATTGCATCCTAGAGGGACACTGTGCATAGCCAATTTCACCCTTAATAATTGATTTTAAAAGACTAGTAAACAAAAACAGGGGCTTACATTGGAAAATATTGGCATAATGATTGAAGTGCCTATGTCTGAGAGAAGTTGAGCGTAAGGAAGAGGGGAAAAGAGTGGAAGCAGCGAATCAATACAGGTTTGTATCTGTATTACTGGTGTGGAATATCTGTGAAGAATGAGAGATTATGAGTTTGATAAAATATGTATCATGTAAAGTATTAATAACGTATGTGGGTTTATACTATTCCGATATTTTGAAGAGCAAATACAGAGATGAATTTGCTGCGCAGGGAACAAGGCAAGACTATAAACAAAGGTAATCCTCCTGGGAGATAGAAAGGAGAGCCCCTATGTTACTTTTGCATGGCATAGTAGCATGGGCCTAGGGAGCACTTTGAAGATATGACAGATTTGGGATTTAATTTTGGGAAAAAAACCCCAAAAACTAGAAGAGCCCAGAGGAAGGACCGACTGCTTAGTAGTGTGGGATATAAAGAATGTGCATGGGAAAGGTGGCTGGTAGTGAAAGGGTTGTGTGTGGTTCACCATCTTTATAAGCTAGCTGAACTATTAGACAGTACTGCAGGGATATTATGTATAATCTAGAACTGCAATTTTTATCAGTTACTGATGCTGAATTTTCTAGAATAAAGTTTTTGGCTTTAAGTTTGTGAGGTATCAGTGATCTCAGGCAAGCATAGGGAACATTTGTATTCCCCCCACCCCCCTGACAATAAGTTTCAAAAAAAGTCTATGTTGTATGGACACTATGGGTGTCTGCAAACCAGATTAGGTTTGGGAAACATCAGTTTCAAGATGTGAAGTGATAACCACTCTTAGGTGTTAATCAGAAAGGTATTTATGCTGGAGGCAGGTAGTGGAGAACCAGTCCCGGAATTTTGGTAATATCAAATTGCTGCAGTATGGATTCTTATAGCCAGGCAACTAATACACATCTACAAAATATTAGGAGTAAACATATAAATAAACTCTTAGTGGTTTAAAAAATAGCCTGTTCTACAGATACTGCAGAAGGCTGAAGCTATTTTTTGCTCTCTGCATGGTTCTTTAGATAATTCCATTTGGTAACTGGTGACACATGCCTTTCATTGACTTTCATTTAAAGTGACAGGGTAATATTGCTAAGAAACTAAAGAATGTGGGTAAATATATCTTAAACATATATTTTTGAAGTTGGTAATATGCCATTATGTATATTTAGTTCTCTTGATAGTTGCCAGTCTCTTCAAGGAAATAATTTAAATTGGAATAATCTATTTGCAGAGAATTAATAGAATGGAAGGAAACTGGGAAAAGAAGTGAGGGAATCTTTTTGAGCATGCCTGTGATAATATATTTGTGAAGGTGCAGAACAGCATGGGAAACCTGTAACTAACGTGCACATAGTTGATTTTTAACTGTAAAATCATTGATATAACTGTCTTACAGAAATCACTGTTTTTTTTTTAATGATTTGCTCCTACAATGTCCATCTGTACAAATATATTCTAAATTAACCATTACATTCTTATAGCTTGGAAGAACATTTTTATGTTTTAATTCTGCCCAATTCTAGCCAAGAATGCAATGTACAATAACTATTTAATTCCCTTTACTATCACAGCAATATTGACTTAGATTTGTGAATGTAGTTAAAAAAATAAATACTCAAATAATAAATGCAGATTATTTTGGTAGAAATTTTTCCTTTAAAACAACAAATACATTGGAGGATTAAAAGGTATTACAGCTAACTCTGTTTATAGTGTTCTGGCCTTTCAAACTGCCTAAGATTTTGTTCCAGACATCTTTGTAGTTCAGTCTCTGGGATTTAATCTCTGTAATGTGTTACACTCGCTATTGTCCCAGTGAATTTGTTGACAGACAGTAATTGGGTCACTGCATTGAAATGCCCGATGGAAGCCCCGAGTTCTCCCTGCTCGTTGGCAAGGCAACCGCAGTGGTCCAGGAACCATGCGCAGAGCGGGCTCCCAGCCTGCCCCTGCCGCTCTCAAATCGTGTCACTGGAGGGCAGGGAGGAAAAATAGCTTGGATGCTGAAACAGGCAGCAGATTCTTCCCTATTTTTTTAATGTATGTATTGTCTTTCAGTGATGTGGGGAAGATAGAAATGCAAACTTACAAATAAAATGAAGCAATGCGTAACAATTGACGCTATATATTATGGCTTTGTTCTTAAGTCTTTGGATATTATTTTAGTTCGAGGAGATTGAATACATTATATATCAGTTGGATCTAGTTGTTCTAATGTATGACGGAAGAAAGATAAATATTTCATAACTGCTTTAGATCTTGCTGTGATTTACCATTCTCTTCCCCCCACCTCCACACCTTGCTATAGAGAAGCAACTGATAAAGTGCTGTATTCCATGAATCTAAAAGTAAGCAGAAAGCCACATGTGTTGGAATTCTTACGTATGGTACTAGCTGATACTCTTCATTGACTGATTTTTTTGTTTGTGGTGGGTATTTTTTGGAGGCTTAGTGTTAGGCAGGTGTTAGTGAAGGAGAGAGAACTGCCCTTGCTTAAAGGCACAAAAAGGGGGATAAAATTCATAGCCTGACAGTTTCATTGTCCATCATGTATTCTTAAACAACCCAAGGAAACAGAAAAATTAAAACAAGTGGTTTGGAGATAGTTTCATCTAGAAATATATCAAATGCTGATGAGGAAAAAAGATAACTTTGTTTTTTTTCCAAGCTAAACAAACTCTACATTTGTTCAGTCTGGACTAGAATGCGACAAATTACTCGATGATGGAAGAATAAAATTTATGTAACTTCTTGTGCAATCACCGAATTTCTCAAGATTCTTTTATTTCATTTCAAGATGTCTTATTTTAATAGATATTCTTTTTCATAGGTGAAATCACCTCCTCATTGGCTTAAAAATCTGCAAACCTAGAGTTTCTAAGTGATGAGAAAATAAGTAACTGAAACTAATTTAGTCTCAATAGTTTAAACTTTTTTAGTGTGAATAAAGGTGTTAGAATAGCATAGGATACTATTCTGTACTACAGTATGGTAATAGTAATTAGTGCTAGCAATAGTGTAGTAACAGCAATATTAGTAATATCACTAATAGTAATAAGTAGTAATTATAGTATGATATAGTAATACTATAGTATGTTCCCAAGAAGGCATTATGTAGATGCATCCTCTGTAGATATCTTGAAAATTTAATTTACTTCAATATATGCAGATGTTGACATGATCTTTCAAAATAAAGCTGAAGTGAGTCATACAGTTGGGATTAAAGTCTTCAGGGTTTATAGTGGTATATTCTTACTATCCTTACAGACAACAACTAAAACTCCTGGGCAAAACCAGCCTTATTTACAGTCCCCACAAAATGGACTCTACATGCCTGCATAGTTAATAACAATGAAACTTAACAGCAAGTGGAGCTATGTATGACTTTTACTCAAATGAAATAAATTTGGAGTCTGTGCCTGCACAAAAATTTCAAATAAGGAAAGAGAAAATCCTTTGTGTCTTATTGAAAAAGAATTCTGCTCTGTCCCATCAACATATTTAAGAGCTTGGGGAAAAACGTAATGTGAAATTAGTTGGAGGCTTCAAACATGTAATTGATAAAATGCTTCTGTTTCCATTCTTTAAAATTACAGGTTTGTCCTTATTGTCAGAATCTCTTGAACCAATTTTTTTCTGAGTTAAACATGTAGAAATTTAAGGGAAATGCATTTGTACTGCATAGTGCAGATGCTTATATATCCGTAAGTTAGGAAACTTCACTTGCAAGTAAAGAAGATGGGAATCAGCAGAGCTGTTCATGGTTGTTTTAGTAGCTTTTCTCAAATGCGTAGAAGTTTCCAAACTTCCACAAAGGTAATATAGATTGCTAGCACTTTGTATTTATTTGCTTGAGTTCAAAAGTTATTAGCATTTATATTGTTACTATAAAATAAATATTTTGATTTAGCCAGAAAAATCTGGAGTAGAAAGAACTGCCATTTTATCTTGATCCTTACTATAGGTTACTTTAAACCAGTCATCCAACATTCAAAAGACATCAGTGATACTTAAATTCATACCAGTTTCTGAAAAGTAGTCATGAACAGAGGAAGCTTGACTTTGAACATCCACAAGTTCATAGTAATAACTGTCAATCTAATTAACTGATTTCTACAGTTGATGCTGAAGCCTGAATGTTACCACTAAAATACTTTGCAAGAGATGGGCTCTGAAGGGAAAAGGAAGGAAATTTATAATTGCATAGAGATTAAAATCTTTCCCCTGACCAAGTCAAGGCATCAACGAAAGTCTTGCATCTGGAGGAGACTAAGCTTTGGTAGTGACACTGCTCCATGGACTACATGTTCGTTTGCTTCAGTTGAGTAGCTGATGACTAGAAGAGAAATTATTAGACTGTTTTATTGATGGGCATTGGTGAAAACATCTATTTTGTAAAATAAAAGCATTATACAGAGCCGAGGGGCATATCATGTTCTGTAGCTATGAAGTTTTTTAAAAAGAAATGAATTCAGGTAGGTATTCCCACAATTAGTTTTCTCATGGCAGTACCCATAGAGCTGGTCATAGTAGCAGCAGCCAGCCCTGTTTTGCCATTCATGTTAACAGGCTTCCCTGTATCTTTCACAGAAGTCTCAGCTATTCCAAAAAACTAGGAATGGCAATGTCATAATGCTGCACATCTGGACCTGATATAGCATGTAACTCTTGTCACCTTCACAACTCATATGCTTCCCATCCCCATCAGCTGATCAACAGCAATTACTTCTGCTGAAGAGTTAACTCATATTGCATGGTAAACACTTCACACTTCATGTTTTGGGCCTGCAGATGTTTGGAAACCCTGTTATATATAACCAAAAATTCCAAGTATTTGGGTATCTCAGAAGGGTTTTAAAAATAATCCTAAATATATGCACCTATAAACAATGGCACACTGGACAAATAAGAAATAGGTAAGCTCCAAATCAAAATAGCTGAAAATGGAAGGTGGGCAAGTTAATTATAAAAATGATTAAATTTTAAAACTGAGACTAGATGAACACTGAGTCATGATCTGGTGCAATGCCACATTATGCTCTGTATATGTTTTAGGCAAAAGGGGAAAAAATGTGGAGCTAACAAGTTTTGGTCCTCCCAATATTCTTTGTAGGTTATCTTTCTCTTCTTCCCTTTTCTCACAAACCATCCTTGTCCGACTTGATTCTTGCCCTGCATAGTTTAAATAAACCAACCTTTGAATAGAAGAATTAAAAAATTAGTTGAGTATTATACTACTGCTAATAAAAAAGACTTAGGGAGAAGGACAGGAGGTTTTGACTTTTTTAAAAAAACGTCATTACAGTAGTTAAATTCGTTGTTTTAACCTGTCACCTTTATTGCCTAGCTATTACCTAGGCAATTAAATGTATCTTTTTAATAAGAAAGGAATGTAAACCCAACCATACATAAGCATTTTTAAAGGCCAGCATACATATATTAGCCAGTCTATTTGTTGTTTTTGGTCAAAAGAGGAGAGAAAATTTTTTCTCTTCATTCATTTTGGGTTTGAGTTTGGAGAAACTCCACGGCTTTTGAAAGCATTACTTTTTCCTTGGTCAAATGGGAAGTAATCTTGTGTAAAAACTTTTTCAACTTTTCACTACTATTTTTATAAAAGAATTGTCACTTTCTTTCTATAAGGAAGCTTTCTTTTCAGTTTCTTGTAGTTTTTTCTTTAATACTTTCTCACTGTTTGTTTCTCTTCTGAGCAAAATAGCTAGACATACTGCTATTGAGTTTGACTCAAGTAGTCCTGTGATTCTAACTCTTTTGTCCTTGTGGCTAAGGGCTCAGTGCTGCTTTTACAGAAGTTAATGATAAAACTACACAGGCTTCACTGTTATATAGTCAGATCTTAAATTATCTGTCTCTGCAGTGCTTTAAATTTATTCAGGTCCAGGAATAAATACATCATATTTCATTGGAACATGTTAAAGAATACGAGGGACAGAGCTGCAAAAAAGCCAGGGACAGTAAATAAAATCTGCCACAACTCCAGTCATTCACAGGAGGGACTTAGATTTCTAGAGGCTATACATAAGGAGTTTATTTTCAAGTGGATGCACAAGACAGTGGAGGACATACGGCACAGTCTTAAATCTCACAGTTTCCCCTGCTTTTATGTCTTGTTTGTAGCACTATAACTTTCAATATGTGTTGCATATTTTCCAAAATGAACTTTTGATTATCAGAAGACTTGGGAATTCGATTTTGTTCACCTACAGTGTTGTCCTTTCCTCCCTTAGACAGCATATTTGGAGATAACTAGTACCTGTAGCAAGGCATATCTTAAACACTCACTGGATATCTGTTTTAACAGATGGACTGCAGTGAGCATACATGAAGCTGTTGCCAACTCCCAATCAGCAAAGTATGTCAGGGATAAGGATATCTTTAAGACGTTAAGGAAAAATAAATTTCTCCCATACCAAAAATGCCGAGGACCCCCAAACCAAATAAGCCTAAAATTCCTACCACTTTGATTTTTGACAAGTGATTTACTACATAATTAAATAAAATTACATAATAGTTTTTCAGAAAGAGCAGAAATGCATTTTAATATTGAAATTAATTTGATTAAATATTTCACCTATAAGTCAATATGAAATGTGTGCTTTTTTCTTGGCTTGGCTGTCATGTCTTTTGAATAGCCTACTAGAAGTGAAAGGTAAAGCAGATATTTAAAGTACTGTAAAGAGAGTTGGGGAAGGATCTTTCTTTTGCCTGAGATCTGGCAAGGTGGGACTTCTTACAGAATCCTTTCCCAATATATTTTGTTTGATTGGTGGTTTTGAAAGTGCGAGATATGACTTCCACCACATTCTTGGGAAAATAGCACATAGCCTAGAGGATTTAAACATCACAGAGACTGCTTACATTTTTCTGTATTTTAAGTTCTTGCAGAGTTAATGGAATGACACTAGAGCATCTCTCTCCACATTTCCTATTTGTGTAGTAGACAAAGTGTTATTATAAAATATTCTGCTGTTATCTTTTATTTTAAAGTTTCTTTGAAAACTCAAATATATCTCCCCCCCCACATTTATCTTCTGTAGTGGGACAGAATAAAAGCTGAAGCCAAAAAATATGAAGGGAATGGGAGGAAAAGCAGTTGTTCTTATTGTGATATCTTTCTGCAATAGAAATGTTGCAACCTGACCATAATTTTGTCAGAAATGCAGAAGAAAGTATGAATGCATTTATTCTATTTCAACATGTATGCAACCTTAAGCCACAGATATGTTAGCTGTACATCTTGATATTTTCTGCCACAAGATATTCAACAATCCTCCTCAGGGGTTTGCATCAAGTGTTTACATCATGAACTCCCAAAAAGTCTTGTTTTAAAGCATATCTATGTTTTAATATAAATAAAAGCTAGCTCTACTCCTTGCAAAAGCAAGTGTGGGAATACAAACGATCTAATACCAACAAGATGATCTAAAAGCTTCTCACCTTGCTATTTGGTTTTGTGGGTTTTTTTGTGGTGTGGGGTTTTTTTTGTTTGTTTTTTTTTTCCCTTCCCACCTCCCCCAATGGTTCCTAGGCATTTGTGCCCAGAGAGCCTCCCACAACTCAACTTTGGATTTGAGCTGGCAGGGAGGCTTCCTGAAGTCTGTAGCAGTAGTTCCATGTAGGCTGCGATGGACAGTAGCACTGTATTTTCAGGATCCCAGCCTGAATCTCTTGTAGTTGTCCGTATAAAAGGAGTGGAAGACTTAGGACCCATCCAAAAGAGAGTTAGAGTTTAGGTATGTGCATTTTAATCTGTTCCTCACTGAATGTCATGACGTTTTGCCTAATCCTGGTGGTTTCTAAAATCTGTATGTACTAAAATATCTAAGTTGCATTAGAGACATCCTGGAAGCGGAGCTGCCAGTAGCTGGCTTAGTGGGTTTCACAGCTTTGTGCAGTTCATCTACATGCAGAGTGTTGCTTTCCCTGTGTTCATGTACAGGTTTCATCTTGCAAAGTGTGATCTGAAAATGCATCAGAGATAGAGAGTGCTAAGTTAATGGCGACAGCATGTGCTTGGGATCAATTCCTTTCTCACCCACGTTTCCTGTGTCCCTGAGTATGTTCTAACAATCAAGCTGTAGCTCAGGTTGAAATGGCTACCATTCCATCTCTGCTGAAACTGTTGGATTTTACTGAAAAGGATTATGGAATTAGTATAATAGAGACAGGAAGGAAAAAAAAAAGGAACAGTAAAAAAAGCATGATGATGAAGCCTAGTGCTTGAATGCATGTTTTAAATAAGCTGTCACTAAATTATTAAAATAAGAATTTGAAAGTTTGCTATTCGTGCTGGGTTATCACAGTTTCCTTTCTGACACATGTAACTCTTGACCTTGCCCTGAGTAGGGAAACTGTGCATTTTACAAAAGACTTTTGTATGTTGCAGAAGAGATATGATACCAAGGTCATTTTGGACTTGTACATTAGTGTGTGTAAGTCTAGATACCAAAATGAAAAAAACCTTCAATCTTAACACAGGAATAGTAACCACTATGTATCATAATATAGGTGTCCTGATTTTTTTTTTTTTTTTTAAAAATGCAATATAATGAATGCAAAGTCCTCTAAAGGTACAACTGATACTCTCAGATGCCCAGCTTCTGTGGTTGTTGGTTCTTTAAGATCTTTAGAGTGTTTCAATTGAGCACACACACTTGTTTCCAGTCTTTTCTATAGCACTGGGATACATGGGACACTGAACTCGAGGTCTTAATGGGTACATTTTGCATATAAATTATGTATATTATTAAAGCATTTAAAATCTATTAGGTTCTAGCCAAACATATTAAAAAAAAAAAAATGGAACCTCTTGCCTAAACAGCTTAAATCTTAAATGTTGTTGTAAATGAAATATGAAAGATGAAGATAAAGTAAGTAGCTGACACTTTCCCATGCACATATTAGGCATTTTAAAATTTTATAGATTTTTTTCCTTTGAGATATTGGAAAGAAAAAGAAAGTAGTAGTTCATAGTAGTTAATGGAAGATCATTCAGGATGAATGTGCTGGGGGGAAAACAAAGCTTATGTAATGAGTGAGACATAGCAAATGAAATAGTGAAAAGCTTTGTTCTGGTATCTTCCAAGTCTCTTTGTTTTATTTATATCTCAATAATAGATGGAGTATTCATAAAAAAGGGCTTGAATAATTCTATGAAATGTGATAAAGTAACAAAGTTCTGTAAAGTATAAATTGTTCTTGTCTGTTCTGTCACTGTCGAGCGAGTTTTTTATGTAAGTGCATTCCAAATCACTTTTTGATACTTTTCCAGTGACTGGTATTAAATAGGATGGGGATACTAGAAAAAAATGGCTTAGTTAACAGAGTTAACTAAGTTAATAGAAATTTTGTAGTAATAAAAAGAAGACTTTAACTCACCTTTTACCACTTCAAAAAACCCATATGAGTATACATATATATATCTCCTTGGTTTGCTTTGCTTCTGGTTTGTATGTATGATGCTGTTATTAGAAGGTTCTCTATGTAAATAAAATATGGCTCAATAAAGTCTGCTGAAAAGTTGGCCTTTTAAGGAAACAAAGAATTACTAGCAACCATCAAAACTGGCTGAAGTGATATTATAATATATATTATATTTATATCTTATCTTATTACACCAAGATTTACAAGAATGAGATAAATACTGATTAGATCATTCAAAATGGTGTTTGACTAGTTAGGTGTACTTAGGTTTCAATTGCTTGAGCAGAAGTTATACTAATATATGACTACTTTTCAGAAACTTCTAAGCAATTTGTAATTTTAACCCCGTTACTGGTAGATTTGTTCATCCAGCTTTAGTATTGCAGTGGTGTTTTGCTTAGTGTCCTATTTTCTTTATTGAGCAGAACTGCAAAAGCAAGGAAGTTCCTCAGGAACTTCTTCAGCTCTTATGAGAGTGGCTAGGGTTTTTTTGTTCATTTGAAATGAATTTCTGGGTTTTGCTTTCTTGCCCTCAGCTATTGAAGGATAGCACTGTTTTGGTACTCAGTTCAGATTGCATACTTACCTGTGTTAACTGATCAGAGAAGCAAATGCAGAAAAACATATTGCCCTTCCTGTAGAGTCCACCCTTGCACTCTTTTAACTGAATTAATCTCTGCTGCATCAGAGCATTGAAGTCTCAAACCTGTTCCTTAACCCAGTCTATTAGTTTGGTGAGAAGCATGCCATGAGGGAACCTTGATTTCTGTCTGTCTTTACTAACTTAAAAAAGCCACCAGGCAAATAACCTTAATCTTTGCCACATTATGAAGCTGTGGACATAGACTTAAATCACTCTGAAGTAGGCTAATAAAGATATTGGTAACTGATTTGTTTGAAGAGTTTAGACAGAAATCTGTGGCTTAATGAAGTCTCTTGCTTTTTATTTTTTCAAAATTCTGCAACAAAAATGTGGTAAAAGAGCATTTTGTTTCCATTTGTTTCTGGCTATGCAATACCTATGCAAGGACAAAGCCAAGTCCATTAACTTTAATTTGGCCTGTACAGCTAGAAATAGTAAAACCTGGTTTTCTACTCAGAAATATTTCAGCTTAAACTGGTTGTCCTTCTGAAACCTGGACATGGAGTCCTTTCTCAGACTGATTTATTCTTTATCTTGTATTGATTTTTCTTTGTTTTATTTTTTTTTAGTATTTGGTATTCAGTTCTTCTCATTATTGTATATGATCCAAATTAATTTTCTATAAATGTGCTTGCAGTACAGAACTGTGATAGACATATTGACATCTAAATTGACATGGTTGCATGGTGATTGATAGAGAGATGTCATACTGACTTCCAGGTTTGCATTTTTTTCTAAGAAATTTGGATTGTCTTTTTGACAACTGGTACCTTTCTTGTCCTTACCAGTACAAAAATGCTGCATGTGATGGTGACAATGCTGATTTGTACTTACAGAGGTAGAATCAAATACAGTTCTTTAAGTTGCTTTTTCTGTTGATACAGTCCTCTCCATTAAGAATATTCTATAACATCCATTTGCATCGTGCCTGTACAATTATTTAAATTGTTAATGATTCCTTCTAGGTTCGAACCTGCTCTAGTTTTGGGATCATGGCCATCAATTCAGTTCCAGTAAAAAACTGACTAGTTACATTTTACTGAAGTTTCTTAAGCCACATTTAGTATGAGCACGCTCCTTTATTCTGTAATATAAAGACATAGTTGTGGAGGGTTTAGTCTCACTTTCATTGTGTTATTTTTGTACCTGAGATAATTCTGTATTGAAATATCTCAAGATTTGTTATATCTGACTTATTCAGGACACTTAAAAATATTAATAACATAAGAAAATCATGGAACTATATGAATAATCATGGCATAGAATATGGAACACACTGCACTTCAACACAGTTCAGGTTTTGGGCAATTTCTACAGTTTCACTTGTGTGTTTAATTCTATGAATATAACAGTCAAATTTGTTTATCTTGGTAAACAAGATATCTTGGTATCTTGGTTTATCTCAGCCTTATTTTTGTTTAATAATTTGCGTATACTGAAGAAGAATATAGATCTCTGAACCTTGAGGTGTCAGCAAGCTGTCTAACCAGACACAGAGTTGTATGTCTGACCGTGGTAGCCATGTCTGTACCATGCTCTGCTGCATGTAGCCGGTCATCTGTTTCCTGAAACATGTGGCACTCCTCTGCTTAGTAGGACCATCAACCGTTATGATCACAGAAAAAGATAAAAGTTTGTCCTACAAATCAGTTGGAGGAAATAACTTAATGGTGAAGGCAAAAAATACACACATGCTGGATATGAGGCAGAAGAGATTCAGAGGTGCAAAATAATGTTTTTGAAAAAGTTAGTGTTACAGGTACCTAAAACTTTTACAATTAACTTCTGTTTATCCACTGTCTTCCTCCTAGAAATCTTCTAGGTACCACAGTGTTGTAAAACATTTGGTGATGAGCCTATCAGCATGACCTTTTAATCACAGTTAAACAGACATTCAATGTATGCATACTATTGTTAGATAAGAATTTCAGCTTCTGATTGGGAGACAGCCAGTCATTTAATGTATTGATCAAGTACTGGTATTTTGTGGACATTGGTTGATCTCATATTAAAATCTTGGTTTTACATGAGTTGTGGTTTAGTAGATATGTAGTAGTTATTTACGGTAGACAGTGATGTACTTATCACTTTCAAAATGCTTCGTATTGAATTTGTAGGTATGTGGCTTTGCCCTTATTGAAAACTTCAGAAGTAACACAAAGCTGCTCAGTGCATGCATGCTAAATTTGTTGATATTTTAAATGCCTGGCATGATAAATTTTTGAATATATTTATCTGGATTGACTGTTCAGGACTTACTAGTAAAATGGAATACTTTTTACTTGATAGTGGCTTCACACTAGGAAGGTTTTGAATGCATTCTGTATGCACGAAGTACTTGTGATATAATCCACTTAATTCCTGTCTATTTAACTTGAACTGTAAAGTCAAGTACTAGTCTGGCCTTCTCTGCATTAGCATGTCTGTTATTCTATCTGCATCAGCACATGGTAAAGCTAATAGTTTGCATATATTTGGGCTTTGTATGGGCGGCAGTTCATTCGACAGAAAACCAATTTGCATTTATGGTTTATTCTTTAAGAGCTACCTCTTCATGTTCTCTTCACATCAATAATCCTTACAGTGATACTTCTGAGACCCATAAAGATTACTTGTCTCTGCAAATACTACCATGTGGTGCTATACAAACTCCAGCCTTGCTTATTTAAGTTTGTTGTGTGCTTGGACAGCTCTTTTAGACACATTAATTAAAAAAAAAATGTTTTAAGTAACATTTTTGGTCAACTGGGAGCTACTTCTTAAAAAAACAGTACTCACTGGCAGTTATTTGCTAGAATCAGCTTTTATATGATTTTATAAATATTATGTTAGCAAAGCACAGTTGTATCCTGGTTGGATGGTGTGGCAATGGTAACTGAGTGATCAGAATAAAGTGTATGATAAAGTCCCCACCCCCAGCATTAATTATCTGTATGTGGAAAATATAGCTCTAAATATATTGTGAGGGGCATAAAAGTCTACATTTAACTTCCCATATGAGAGCTGTACATTTTGGTAGCTAACTCAGCTGTGATTTCCATGCCATACTAGGGCTCTAGATGTTACAGCGTATATAGTTCTTATCTAAATGTGAAAACACCAAATTGCAACTGAATAGTACTACTACTCTGATGTTCATTTCAGAGGTTTCCAGGGTGAAAAGCAATAGGAAGGATAGTTAACTTATTCATGCTTCACCCTTGAAGGAAAGTCTGTCTGTAGTGTAAGTGCGGGTAATTTATTCAAGGAAAGGTTGGGGTTTTTTTGTTTTGTTTTGTTTTGTTTTTTAAAGCTTATCCTTGTAATGTTTCTAGCATCAGAATGTGAATAAGTTATACACAAACTAAATTAAAGCATTGCAGAAATATTTTACACATCTGACTTGTTTTGGAACAAATCCAAATTTTAGTTTTCTGAACTGTGCTAATTAGTCCAAATCATGCTATCTATTTTTTTTTCAGCCCCATCTGGATTTATCTCCTTTGTGTTTCTAACTAGCTGAGTCACTGTTTGTATGCCAAGTGTCATGGTAAATACCTAGTTTGTATGAGTTACGTGAAAAAGACGTGACATGATTTTCTCACTTCTTTTGCATATTAACTTGCACAGTATGGTGTAGCTAATTTAAAAAAAAGTAATTTTCTTGCATTATATTACTTAAGACAACTAAATATTTGGCCACAGAAAGTAAAAAACCTTTAGAGAATAAAAGGGGTATGTTCATACTTTAGATAAAGACACACGAACGCACCAAGGTACACTCAAGGATACCCAGATTTACATTTCTGTTCCAACACTGACATATAACCTTAAAATTTTTTGAATCTTTAGTCTTTTAAAACAAAGATGTAAATACACTTCTTGTTGCTTTCAAGGATAGCTTCATATAATTTTAAGTTTGAATTTTGTAAGTGAATCTATTCAGTGCTTTACTGAAGTTTAAGTAGCCTCTCTTGAATTAGAAACTTTATTTGTTTTTATGTCTTATAAGTATGTATGTAAGTTGTTCCTAAAATACACAATAGTAAGTGATATGGAATTTTACTCGCTTGGCGAGGTACCAGGAGGCAACACCGTCTGTGCCTCTCTCTAGATTCTGTTTAGGGAGTACAAATTGCAAAACCTGCTCATATTTTGCCCATCTTCAGAGAGGCCAGAGACAACCAGCTTCATGATATCAACAAGTCAAAATTTGTTTTGACTGAAAACTATGATTTCTTCTATAAGTGTTTCTGCTTAATTGAATTCGAAATGAAATGGATATACAAATCTAAGCTATGTGTATCTAAGCAATCATGTACAAAGATACAATGCTCTGTGCTTGTCTGACTATTTCATGTGGGCAACCCCAGTTCATTACCATAAATGCAAATTTCTGATGAAAATTTTCTTTAGAAAATGCTTCAGAATGCTGATAGTTATTAATGTATACTTTAATTGTGATTTATTTTTGGACTGACTCTAGTCTGTTTTGGTTCATCTTTATTCATGGTTTATGTGTGGGTTTTGTGTGGTGGCTTTTATTTTTTTTAGCTGAGCATCCTCATTTATTTGCCTTTGAATTTTGAATGTGGTATGGTGTTGTCCATACTTACTTTTTCCTTTGGTCAGATGTTTTCTACCTTGTGGTTATTGTGTACAAATGATTGTTAACAGGTTTGCCAATGCCAGTTACTCAGTATGTTTTTTTTAACTTTGAAGTTTTCTTTTTAATTTGTTGAAGATTATTTTAAATGGAGTATTTTCTTTGGTTTTCCCTCCCTCCCACAAGTAATTACTGGCCAATGGGTATAACTTTGGAAAAGCCTTCTAAGATTTTAAAGCAACCAAGTTAAAATATCTTTAAAGTGTCAGGCAAATGTTCTTGATAAACTGACTTCCTCTGCACAGTATCCTGTAATAACAGTTATTTTGACAACAGTTATTATGATATCACCACGTGATATACATGTTCTCTGATAAAGACATTACTGTGTAGAGAAATCTCCACCTCTTCCCTCACTGTCTTACCCTTTCAGTCTAAGACTTGTAATTCTCCCTGTTTTTTTTCTCTCCTTGTGACTTGAGTAACAATATAATTTAATTTCACCTTGCCTATTTTATGGTTTTGTTACTGCTGCAGTTTCTTATTTTAGATGGATGTCTATATCTATTGGAAAACTATCATCTTCTAAGTTAAAAAAAAGATCATATGCAGAAGTCTAAAGCTTTGAGAATTGTCTAATGAAGGTCACATTTTCAAATCATGTGGAACAGTTTCTTTCTGAACTAAAATGTGATAGCTATTGAAAAAGGAACTTTTGCCAGCACTTAGGAGATGAATAGTATCTAAGATGTGGCAGTTTTATACCTTATTTTGAAGGCGGATTTCAGACTGATTTCTTTTTTCTTATGAGTTAAAGAGCCTCCCTGTACTGGAGGTTTCAACATTCTATGTAGTTCACTGAAATCTTCTAAAGACACTGATGTCAACATAAAATTCCAGTATAACCAGGAATAAAAGTGCTAGTGCATGTTTGTGAGTCTTATTGTCCAATGCTTCCAGAAGTGCAATTTCCAAAAATTTTGAACCATCAAAAAAGTCATAAATTGGTACAAAGAGTTTTTACTCAACCACTGTTGAAAATTGTCTCCAAAATATTGAATTAGATATGAATGTTATTAGATATCAATTTGATAAAATTTAATTGTACAAGAGATGCATCTATAAATTGCTATGCAATGTAATATTTTAGTAAGTATCTATATTTATTGTTCCTAAAATTTATTTTTTGGCATTAAATTGTAAATAAACTATAATCACTAACCTGTAATTCTAAAACTTCCCTGAGGCACATAATTTTTTACTACTTTTTCAATGGTATTATTATTTCTTGTAAAATAAGGCACTACTTTGTACTTTACTCGGGGTATAGTTGATACTGACTGGCTGACTGCAGCAAAAAAACCCCATGGTTGATCTTCATTTGAAGAATGCCATACAATACTATACTTATTTAAATATATTTGCTGTTACCAGGCTTATTTTGGTGTCTATTGAAGATATTTAGTGTCAGTGAGGTTAACTGAAACTCTCTCCTTCCTATTTCCCAGAAACTACAGCAGAAATAAAGGGTCTGCCTTTCCAGAGAGAAATGGCCTTAACAGGGCATTGGGTTGTAAATAAAAGGAATAGATGATAATGCAAAGGACAAATAAGTGTATAACCAACACATCTGTAAATGTCCATTTCAATAACCTGCAATCCCTGTGTTAAAGTAATAAACTATTTTAAAAACAAATTTGAAGTCTTTACACAGGTGCTCTTAAGGTTTGACTTATTTTGTACTTACCTTTCTCTAGCTACTTCTAAACACAATATATGTCCCTATCAGGTTAGTTTCTGGAGGAAAAAAAAAATATGAAAATATAATTCTATGCTTGCATCTTTGGTTGCCAGGATAACGTTCACTCTTCCTAATTGAGGTACTTTCCTGAATTGATCAGGAATTCTTTAAAGGTTTTGAAGAAAAGAACGTTATATAGTTATTTAAAAAATCCACCAACAGAGTCTTGGGAAGCATCTCAGTATGTATTTAAAACCCATAGTTTTAGTGAGATAAATCTGTTTGCTACAAGATGTAAAGGCTGACTTTATCTTGCCTTAAAACAAAACGATGGTCCAAGTGACCTCCTGAAATCTTATCTAGTCCTACTCTCTGTGATCTTATGGCTACAGCCAGAATACCTAAAAGCACCAAATTTTTAAAAATGTCTTTTCTGAAATGAAAAGCTGCATGTTTCTGTGTATTTGTTAGAATATTCTATTCCTTTAAATAACAAATATTAATACAGTGTCTTGGAGATATGTATTCACTAGTTACAGCTCTTGAAACTCTGTGCTTGTGATATTGATTGTTTAAATAGTCTCTTTGTTCAGGACTTGACAAAGCAGAACCATCGAACTAAAACTGCTAAAAGTCTGCTAAAAAGATAGATCTCGGATAACGTTGGTCAGATAAGTGTGTTTGCTGTATCAGTCTACCAAAGAAAATACTATTGGATGATCAGGTGTCAAATACTGAAATGAAATGGTCCAGTGAGAAATGGGGTTGTTTTTGTTATTCTTGGGTTTTTCTTTCTTTTTGGATATTGTTCAAAGAATGAATAGTATGGTACTGCTGCTAAATTTAGTACCAAAAAAATAATCATATCCTTCCTTGGAAGCATTTTAAAAAGTCCATGGCCATTAATTTGGTCATGATTTGCAGTTTAGAAGAACAGGCTTTAGAGACTTTGGCCAATGCCAAAATACAGCCAACTCTCATAGTTTTCAAATACTTTGATTTCTGCTGTGATAAGTGTAAATTACAGTCATTGGCTCAAAAGATAAGACTTCAAACCCACTATTTATAATATTAATCGTTTAGAAACAATACAATTTCAAAATCCTTTTTGTTACTGTTTTTTATTGTGTACTTTAGCACACAACACTGCTCTGCTTTGTCAGCAAATGGAGCAATGGTATTTACAAGATATACTCCATCCATAGTTGTGTTGCTGTAGTAACTGTTGCCTTTTTCTCCTATATCTAACAGTATCCTAAATTATGTAGGCAGGATTACCCAATCAAATCAATTTAAGACTTTTTTTTTAATGAATGCCATTAATTTTCTACTCATTCTTCAAACATTTTATAGTTCATTAAAGACAAATTCTTCTGAACTGCTTTTACAAAGGCACTTTGGGTAGGGAAAGTAGAAGGAGAGGATAGAGGAGGGAAAGAGCATGGTGGCTCTAGAGATATTTTTTTCATTATCTTTGCATAAAGCATGCAAAATGAGGGAAAGTTTCCTTTCCTTGTTTCTAAGATGTAGGCACATTTTGAAGTGCCAAGAGTAAGTTTTATAGCCCATGCCATAGGGTCTCTGGCCTGAATTAAACAAGGGAATTCATAAAAATAATCTTGAATAAATAGAATGTTTGCTTGCTTTGATTTTTGTGCAAATAATACCAGAATTTTGTATTTTAAAATATGTGGATTTGCAGTCAAATGGCTTCTGGGTGAGAGGATTTATTTCAGTTTCTGTTTTCATAATTTTTAAATAATCTGTAACTAGGATATAATTCATGTTTATAAAAAAAGTTGTATAAAAGGCACAAAATGCTTTAGAAATTAACTGCATAGCAACAAAAATATACTGCTAAATGATTTAACAAAAGGCTGTTGCCCTTTGAAGAATAATCTTGGCATTTGTGTTTAAGGAATTTATGTTTATCTCCTTTGACTATTTTTAAATGTACATGATTCCTACTCAGAAAATATAATTTGAGCTGTAGTTAAATACAGTATACCTTAGTATTTGTGTATGTAAGAGAGTTAAGATTCAATGAAAAATGTCTATTCTGATATATCCACTAAAGGTGTCATATACCTAGTGTCAAACGAGCTCAATTTTATGTAAATGTTGTTGGTTTTTTTTTATTTGCTGATAATTCTTTTTCCTTGTAAATATTAAAATGAGGTTATGGAAAGGGACAATTTGTTGAACTGTTTTTTCAGGTTATTTCATCCTTCCTATATAAACAGTGTCCTTAATAGCAGGCACTTATCCCATATTGGGCAACAGGAGACTAGGATGTTGAGATTTGTAGTAAAACCTTTAATGCAGCACAGCTCCTTACTATATGGTTCTCTACTGCCTTGTAGCCATTAGAGAAGTATTTCCCAAACTTTGTCTTTTGGGACACATTTTTCTCTCAGTCACAAGTTGTGGCCCATGATGGATCTTCCTGAGCTGTCCTGACCCTCTTGGGAACCAAGACAATAGCTGGGCCTGTTTTAGATGACATAATTTTTAAAGCTGCCTGGAATTTTTTAAATGTGTAACTTTTAGATCTGTTCTGGAGTAAATGGCTCATGTCTTCCATTGGATCTTCCCCATAACCTCACATTTCTAGTACAATTGCCAGTTATGGGCACTATCTCTTTTCAAAAACTGATTTGTTTCATGTTTCCTCATTGAGACATGCTGACCAGGCTTATTTCATAATGAATTTTAATAATAGACCAAAGGTGCTGAAGCTACTAAACCTCAACTACTTTGATCAGAGTGCTATGTATTGTATCTCAACATAAAATTCATTTCTGAAAAAATGGTTAATCTGAATTTGGGGAATAATTTGTTAAATAATTCCATTTACTATTGCAACAATAATCTTTTCTTCATGATCGGTGAAAAATAGTCTAAGACATCACCTAAAACTTGAATAATTAATTTGCAATATGTAGAGTAAGGATCCTCCCCCATGAGACTTCTTTCCTTACATTAAATTGAGCCGGAAGGAGTATCCAGGGAGCTACAGGCCTGACCTCGGTACCAGGGAAGATTGCGGAGAGGTTCATCCTGAGGGCTTTCACAGGGCACGTGCAGGACAACCAAGGGATCAGGCCCAGCCAGCATGGGTTCATCAGAGGCAGGTCCTGCTTGACCAACGTGATCTCTTTCTATGACCAGGTGACCCGCCCAGTGGATGAGGGGAAGGCTGTGGGTGTTGTCTAACTGGACTTTAGTAAAGCCTTTGACACTGTCTCCCATAGTATTCTCATGGAGAAGCTGGTGAATCGTGGCTTAGACAGGTGCACTCTTCGCTGGGTTAAAAACTGGCTGGATGGCCAAGCCCAGAGAGTTGTGGTGAATGGAATTAAATCCAGTTGGCAGCCGGTCACAAGCGGAGTCACCCAGGGCTCAGTTTTGGGGCCGGTCTTGTTTAATATCTTTATCGATGATCTGGATGAGGGGATAGAGTCCACCCTCAGCAAGTTTGCAGATGACACCAAGTTGGGCAGGAGTGTTGATCTACTCGAGGGTAGTGAGGCTCTACAGAGGGATCTGGACAGGCTGCATCGATGGGTCGAGGCCAATTGTATGAGGTTCAACAAGGCCAAGTGCCAGGTCCTGCACTTGGGTCACAACAACTCCATGCAATGCTACAGGCTTGGGGACGAGTGGCTGGAAAGCTGCCCCACAGAAAAGGACCTGGGGATGTTGGTCGACAGCCATCTGAAGATGAGCCAGCAGTGTGCCCAGGTGGCCAAGAAGGCCAATGGCATCCTGGCCTGTATCAGAAACAGTGTGGCCAGCAGGAGCAGGGAGTAGGATTGTGCCCCTGTACTTGGCCCTGGTGAGGTTGCACCTCGAATCCTGTGTTCAGTTTTGGGCCCCTCACTACAAGAAGGACATTGAGGTGCTGGAGCGTGTCCAGAGAAGGGCGATGAAGCTGGTGAGGGGTCTGGAGCACAAGTCTGATGAGGAGCGGCTGAGGGAACTGGGGTTGTTCAGTCTGCAGAAGAGGAGGCTGAGGGGGAGACCTCATCGCTCTCTACAATTACCTGAAAGGGGGTTGCAGAGAGGTGGGTGTTGGTCTCTTCTCCCAAGTGACTAGCGACAGGACAAGAGGAAATGGCCTCAGGTTCCACCAGGGTAAGTTTAGGCTGGGTATTAGGTAAAATTTTGTTACTGAGAGAGTGGTGAAGCATTGGAACAGGCTGCCCAGGGAGGTGGTGGAGTCACCCTCACTGGAGGTGTTCAAGGAACGTGTGGACGTGGCATTGTGGGACATGGTTTAATGGATAGGGTGGTGTTATGTTGATGGTTGGATTTGATGATCTTACAGGTCTTTTCCAACCTTAGTGATTCTGTGATTCTGTGAACTTCACAGAAACTTGGGGGCAGTTTTTCTGACAGGTACCCGTTTTTCCATTTTCTGTGCTTTTCACATTCATAGGAGATACAGTATGTGCATGAATCATGTCTGTTTATCAATAATAATTTATATTATTTGTAGTCTAGAAGATTTGAATACATTCTTTTAGGCAAACGATTGGTGATGAAAGCCACTTTTGCTGCTTGCTTTCCATTCCATAAAATAGTGATATGCAAAGAATACATTGAGGCTGTTTGCCTCAGTGAGTTTCTGTATTTCTTTGGAAATTAGTTCATGGGGCCTTGGTTGCTGTAGAAGAGCTCTCCAACTTTTGTATGTTTTGGTTCTGTGTTGTGAGTATAATTCATCTTGATAAGAAAGAATGGTATGGTATAAGCTTCCCTAAATGGCCTGAGGGAGGTGTCTGTGTTTAGTCTCTCTGTGGGATATAAGCCATTTCTTCAAGGCCATTTGTATGGTGGGGTTTTCTCTGTTAAATGTCAATGATTTTACTGTTTCAAAAGCTATTTGCCGATCTTGTGTGTAGCTTTGCAGAACAGGGAAGGACTTGATGACTGTACTGAAAGAGCTTACAGAACAGTAGTGAGAGTTAGGTGGCCATCTGGGGACTAATAATATCTCCTTGTGAGCACTGAGATCCCTATTTGCCATAGGGATACTACTTCTCCCCCATCCTGTAAGAGCATTCATTGGCTTCTAAGGACACCCATGTTTATTAAAGTTCTCCAAAACAGTCTTAAGTGCCATGCCACTGCATCCTGGTATAGAGGTTTGACCTATTGGGTAAAGAGGGAACTTTATGTATATCATCAACAAGTGGCACAACAGAATGAGTTCGAAACCTGCTTTTGTTTTAGTGGGAGCTCTGTGTTTCTTTGCAGTAGAAAAGTCCCATGGGAAATGATGAATTCATTATCTCTCTGTGAATTTTTTATATATTTAGGCCACAGATCTGTAAATCTTTTTAAAGCATTACAGATATCTAAATCAGTAAACCTTATAAGTGGAGAGGTTACTGTACTGCCACTGTTTAACTAGAATTAACTTTTTATCCTAGTTAATTATTTAATTTGGTCTGTTTATTTTACTTTTACTTTAGAATTGTACCTTCACTTAGGCTGAAAATATCAGCTGGATTGTTGCATGTGATGCTGCCATGCTTAGAGGTTTTTTCCCCAATTAAAAAATACACTTCCAACAGCATGTTTTAACAGAGTTATATAAATACAGGTTAAAAAGGACCACATTTTTTTGCCAATGGTGTATACACTTAACAGCATGTTTAATTCATCCCCTGAAGAACATGACAGTTCACTTTTAGGATTTCTTTCAGCTTTTGCACTGAAAAGCAGGGGTTTGAAATTTTGATAAGTATCTTTGCACAATACACGCATATTCTTTTCAGCCTTATGACAGTTGGTGAATGTGCATTAAGAGATCATCTTCCTGTCCCCCACAGGAGATCACCTCCACACAACATATGCAGCAGTTATCTGCCAAAATTCAGAAGTCTTTTGAATCAAGCTTTTAAAAAAATTCTTCCATCTGGAGCTTAGTGTTTTCCAGAGATTCCAGAAATTATACTGAAAGAAATTTCAGAATGTTTTGGAAGCAATGCCTAAGCTTAAATATTTTTTAAAGGAAAAGTTCCTTTGAGCATTGTGAAATAAGCAGCATATAATTTTAAAGATCTATGTGTGTATTTCTGTGGTTTAATATACAAAATGGTCTTTACATACATGTAAAAGTCATATATTATATATAGAAACAAACAGAAATAAACTGTAGCTGTAGCTTTTTTTTTTTCTTTTTTTCCCCCCAGTTGTAAAGAGGTCAGTACACAGGACTAGTGTCACAAAAATGGTATACGCTTCCTGGGAGATAGATTGTGATGTTCTCAGCACATCATTCATTTGATAGTAATACTGATTGCAAGTTCATAGTTTTGGGAAGTAAAAACTTTATGCTGATTTTGGATGTGAGAAGTTGAAAAAGAGAAGCAAAGATGGGGCGACAAAAATAAATTGAAATTGCAAACCCTTTATTCTTCTCACACTATTCTCTTTGGTTTATATACACAGGATCTAACTCCCTAGTTGCCTAGACAGGGCAAGGAAGAAGAAGAAGTGATATTATGAATACTAAACAATCTCTTCAGTTCAGCTTTCTGGCTGGGAAAATTTTAACCTTTTTTCTGCTAGCTCTGCAAAAGTACGCTTTCAGTTGTGGTTAGCACAATGAAAATGAGTACTGAAGAACAGGGAAGGGGAAAGGGATAGTGGAATTGTTGTGGTCTATAAGTTCCCTAGACTTTGGACTATTTATTTTCAGTGCTAATAATTTGGAGAATGGCAATTGTGGACTGTGATAATGGTCAACATTTACAGACCAAATGGGTGCAACTTGCTTTAATTGAAATTATGAGGTAATTTTAGAGTTACATCATATCAGCTGACTTCATTTAGCCAAAGGCTCACTTTATAGAATACTTGTTTCATAACAGGCTTTGATAATCTGATTTTATGAAATGGTTGTCTTGGTAACCCATTCATTTTTCTTACATCTATGAAAAAGCAAATGAGAAAACAGTAATCTGGCTAGAATTGTTTCTTAAATCTTCCACCATTTACTTGTTTTTATTTTCATGTCAGATAACATACAAACTGGAACCCAAAGTAATATAAATACGTAATATGTAACACTGAATAATGTCTGTATAGCTCACAGGCAGATAGATGTACTATCCTCACTTACTCAGTACATAATTCACAGTGGTTTTCATTATAAGCTCTTTCAAGGCAGTGACCTCATTTTCAAAGACATCTGTAAAGTGCCAAGCATAATAATGGTGCTATCTGAATAATAACAGAAAAACTCTGCAAAAAATATTTTGTGAAATAGAATTTTAATTTCTTCTTCGTTTATTAAAAATTATATATGGATATATGTTACGCTTTCCTTTATTTGCATACTTTCTTAATTGTTATTTTTGTCAAAAGGCATTTCCATTGAATTAGTAGTTTATATCATGTTTTCAACATATGTAGTGTGATTGAGTATCTGTAGTATGACTGAGCATTTGTTTTTCCTAAGGTACAATACTTTGTGGGTTTAAATGGCACAGGAAAATTTGATTATAAAAAAATGTAAATAACAGAAAGGTTATTGAAAATTATCAGAAAATGAATTGTTATGAGTTACCTGAAACTGTATGAAATTAGGACATCTAATACATGTGTTAGCAGTCTTCTTGGATTCAACCTAGAAGAATTAGAATAGCTCTAATAGCATATAGCCACACAGGACTTTTAGAATCTGGGAAAGCAAATTTGAAAGACATTGAGGAATTTAGTTAGTGAAGTGAAAAATGAGAAAGAAAATTCTGCCAAAATGGAACACAGTTGAGCAGTCTTAAAAAGCACACTGGTTAAGGCTTGACTGATCACATCTCCAAGTGAACAGAATGAAAGAAACGGGAAAAAAGCCAAGTGCCTTCATAATACAGTTAAAGATGTAAGGCTAAGAAAAAAATAGCTCCCAAAAGAAAAGAGAAGCAACCACGTAACAGTGAAAATAATGTCAGCATTAGTTAAACTGGAAAGGAAAAAAATAAGGAGACCATAAAAGGAAAATTAATTCATATTAATAAGAAGGTAAGGGGACATATGAAAAGCTCTTGGAAAAGTATGGAGGGATAAAGAGAAAGTAGAACCAATATTAAGAAAGGTAGGTAAAATTGATGATTTTTTTTTAAAGAAAAAAGGCTGAGTGCCAAATCCTAAGGTTTTAATCACTTGATTTTTTTGTCTTTTCCTTTTTGAAAATGGAAACAAAAGTGATTCTTGAAATTTCATTTTCCCCTTTCTTTTCTCTTCTCCACTAACTCCCACAGGGATGGTAGCTCATAAAAGTTTACAAAAAGATGTGAGGGAAAAGATTTGCTTTCTTGCTTTTATTGTGGAAGAGATGGGGTTTCATTTTCCACAGCTTGTTTCCTGAGATGTTGTTTGGGCAAGTGGCTCTAAAAGTTTGTTGCCATGCATGAGTTCAGGATGAGCTTTTTTTAACAGTTATGTGTGATACCTTACCTCAGCTTTATATGGTGAATTTTTTTTTTTAAAGGATGAATGTGAGAAATTACCATGATTTCTCCTTTGTTATGCTAGTATTCACCTTACAGTTCCAAACCACTGGAAAACAGTAGAAACAGAAAAGGGGAAGGTGTTGCAGAAACACAGCTTGCACAAAGTTAGTCTATTTGTTGGTGGTTTTATAATTAATTTATAATATACTTTCTCTTATTCAGAATAGGGCATGCAGACTTCCAGAAAACAAAGCATACATTCTCTAATTCATTGGTGAAGAACCTGCCGTAGTCACCTTGTGTGGTTCAACTTGCTGCCATGGTTTGTGGACTCCTTAGTGTTCTATTACCCGCCTTCTGTCCCTATGGCACTTGGAGTGAAGGATGTATCCCAGTATTTTACTGAATGCCACAGTGTCTCAAGCTTTACTCAAGTTGCTTTTGCTTCTCCTGACCCCTTCTGTATCAGATTTTACCTGACCTGTGCAGCTCCAGTGGGGACCTCCTTTTTTACCTGCTCAGTACAGTGGAGGATGTGCTGGGGATATTGTTCGTGTTTCCCAAAGCCTTAAAAATTACAAATTCTCCATGCTTTTTTGTGAGGAATTCCTTGCTATTATCTATTCCCTGAAATCATGTTTAACTTGAACCAAATTAATGAAAAATGCAAGTAAAAGCATTTATTTATAGCACTTAAATCAGGCAGTATGGTTACAAATTATTATAAGATGCTTAGGTAAAGAATCATAACAGAAACTGCTCTTAGTATATTAATGTAGCTGTCATATGATAAGGCTCTTCCTCTTCTTTCTTCATCTATTTTGCTTCCTTCTTGACCAAATGGTAGAAATAATTTCAGCATTTTTTCATGCCTTTTTATTTTGTGTTTAGATTTTATTGTCAGCCTGCTCTTTCAAGTCTTCTCAGAGATCTTGAGCAATTTAATCTTTTTTCCTGAAATTCCTTCGTTTCCTTCAGTAGGAGGCAGTTTTCATTTGGCATGACAACAAGTTTGAATGGCTTTCCCCAAATTCTTCCTTTGGTGAAAAACCACCCACCTTTAGTGAAAACCTTACTGCCAGTAGCATTGTTGTTGTAGGGAATTTTCAAAGTCCCTCATACTCATTTCTCTGTGCTGTGTACCCTCCCTGTTTTGGTATGTCCCCACAAAGCACCAGCAGTCTTTAGTGTGTGTGAATGCTGGGCATAGCTAGCTGCATGCCCAAAGTCATTGGTCTGTGGATTTGCTGAATAGGAGAAATTCCTGGTGCTTGGCCACATGGCTGTACATTGTATTATGTGGTAGGTAAGAGCTTGATTTAACATACAGATGGATAATATAAGCACATAAATTTTATATTTTAATATTAATAAAATAATAATTTTAAAGCATGGGACATAAAATGCAAGATGACATGCAGTAGGTTAAACATAAATATTCATTTGGAAAGATCATTATTACTCAGTAAGACATCTTGCTGTCAGTCTTTACACCACTACCTCATGCATAAATTATCTCTTTCCTTCCCTTAATGGAAGGACACAGAACAACCTTGTCCTCCTGGTTGACTAGTAATATAAAATAGACCTGTAGTTTTGGTAACTTCCTCTCTGGTATGTATTTCACGTTCTAGAAGTATTTTTGGCATGGGTCTTTGTAAGTATGCACATCTGTAGGTACTGCTGCTCAGTTAAAAAAAAAAAAAAATTACATCGCTTTCACAAGACTAATTATTGTCCCCCAGATATATAAAAAAGTATTCATTTTGTGTGCATGATAGATTGCTAAGTGTCAGCAGAAGAACTTTAGGTAATAGATATAAAAATATCACAAACCCGGCTGTTAATTTCTGGGTTGCTCAGTAGTCAGAGAAATTTGTCCTAAAAAAATATTTATAATTGATGCTCAGCAATGGATTTATTTTTTGTTTGTTTTAGAAGTATTAAAAAACATCTCAAGAAAGGATCTTTTTCTTTACCTTACTTTCTTGCTTGTCTTGTAACTCTACAAAGATCATGAGATTATGAATATTTGTCCTCTTATTTTCCTCTGTTGTAAATTCACTTGGCAGTTTACAGAAAACAATTTATCTCTGAGAGAGATTAGTCACTGAGTGGGGGAGTCAAAGATGCCTATATATTCCTGACACTCCACTAATGTTTTGTGTGTTACATACTGCAGACCTTAAAGATGAGCTGAATTTCCATCTGATTCCAGTGACGTGTGATGAAGTAACTTGATAGCAACAAATGCAGGTTTAAGTTAGTTGTATATGGATAATGCAGGATACCTTAGGTGGATTTTGTCACGTGTATGCCTAATAGTTTAAAATTTCGATATGCTGAAATGCTACTGCAGACTGCTAATGGTTTTGGGTGGTCTTCTAGAAAAAAAATCTTGTGACTTACATTTATATAAGATTTATGTAAGGCAGAATGAATTTCCAGTTTATTCCAACCACATGATGCATCACTGTTGGTTCTCTTAATTACATGGCTGTCATCTGTCAAGAACATGGAGTTGCAGCACAGTGTGATATCTTCTGGATGCATCAACACTCTCCCTTAGCTGGTATACACCTCTCGTGCAGGGAGGCCATGAGGGAAGCCTCAAGGACAAAATGGTTGCCTTTCTGTAATATCTGCCCTTGAAAATACATGCAGAATTAGCTGGTAACTTGATTGAAATTTCTCTCTAAAAAGTTCTGGATTTATTGGATTGGGTTAATTCTGCACCATGCAGCTACGTCTCAGAAATCTATGCCTCCAGCCTCACAGGGTTGACACTGACAAGAGGTGCCCTGAATCCTTCCCAAAAGGTTTGGGATATCAAGCAGCAGACTTGTAGGCAGTCTGAGCTTACTCAGAATGAGATGGAAGCCAAATACCAGCCCCAGGGGTAGATACAGAACATAACTGGTTTCTTGAAAATGTCTGGCAGATATGATTCCTTGTATCACCTTATTGATTGGACTGAACCTCAGCATGAGTCCCAGAAATGAAACCTTTGCCTCTGAAAATTTGCTTCTCTATTCCCTGAGGCAAATACATTCCCAATGAGCAAGGAAACTAATTTGTGCATTTTGGTAGAGATTGACAGCATGGAAGAGTTTACCCAAGGCTTTGGGTTTTGTGTATGCAGGCAAACCTAAGCAAAGTTAATGTTGGTCCGGGATTTAAGGTCCGTTTATAACCTGGATTTTTACCAAACCCCTATCTGTTTAGATGATGTTCATAGTCTTTCATAATCTTAAATGGGATGTTTGCCCCATCTAAATTTAAAAGATAATTAATCTAATCTCCAAAACTATGAGAAAGTTCTTTTATTTGCAGTGTGAGTGTCATTCAAATTATATTACAAATCCAGTATATCCTGGATGTCACAAATTGTGATATGTATTGAAAGTGAAAATCTTTTTTAGGACTGAAATGAGATTCTTGTGACTGCAAGTTTATATAGCATTATCCATGATGCAACTTCGGAACTTTATTTAACTCTTGTGTCTTTGCTTTTTAAGTTCTGTATTTGAGAAATACCTGTCTCTCTCTGTTGTTTTTGATGTGATTATTTGTTATGGTTTTCAAGGAACTCTTTAAAGGTTCAGTTATGCAAGCATCTACAGGTGGGCAGATAGTGTTTTGCACGTGGGTCTGAGCAAAACCCATCATGTCAGACACGTGTAATTTGTGGTCACATCTCCCTATTAAATTTGCTGCTGTTTGAGCTGAGTGAGGGGGTGGTGACTGATCAGAACAAAAGGTGAAATGAACAAACTGGTATCTACCATGTCTCTTAGCTGGGATACATTTTGTCCCCAGGCTCATCCAGTAAAAATATTCCCAAAAGGAGATAAATTAGTATGAGTTTCTCTGGTACTTCTGTTTGGAGAGGTTTTGGAGTGCCTGTAGGGATGCAGTAGCAAGAGAAAGTGGCCATCTAATGGAGATGTAGATGTCACTGCCTGAAGATTATGCAGAAGCAGAAGTCATTTAAGCAGAGATTTTCTGAATGCCCATAATCAACAGCCTTGGAAGTGATGATGATTGTTATAGCAGAAAGTGGACAGTCCTATCCTCCCTGTAGCCAGAATCACTGGAAATAAAAATGTCTTTCCTAACCATGATCTCAGGAAGCCTGTGCCAGTTCTTCCCAGAAGGCTGTCAGTATATTCTGGCAGTACATTGCGGATTCCTATGCTTTTCTAAGCTCTTACAGCTGTGAAAATCTGCAAATCAGGAGCAGGAGGGCAGAGCAACAATTGTTGTACTTGAGCAGAATCCTGATAAGATTCAGATTTGAATTTTTCCCCAAAGTTCTGTTGTTGCTGTCTTGTTTCATGTTGCAATGTGTACAGAAAGGGAAAACTGGTAAGGAGAAAATGATTACTGCAGTATGGGACTAAAGTACAGCTCAATATTTACTTTAGTAGAATTCTCTGGTTTGTAAGGCAGAGGCATTTTTTCCATCATTTAAAAATTCTGGTTATGACCATTTGTAATTCACATCAGAATACATGCTTTTTGTGGTTGAAATTACTTGCATTTAAAAAAAAACACATTCATTTTACTTGAAAGTGATATACGGATGTACTACTGATACTATAATTGTAAAATATATATGATGCCGAAGTTTTCAGGTGCTCTCACAATAAGACATTGTAAACAATCCGTAGTTGATTTGTGTAGCAGGATTTATTCAAGAACCAACTAGACTAGAGCTGTTCCCCTACTTGATCATCTCACATTCTCACTCACATTGTCCCATTTGTCTCTGTCTCCCCAACACAATGTTCAGTAGATCACAATTTCCCTGCACAGAGATTGCTGCTGGCCCAGGATGGTTGGACAGAAAGTTGTACTGGGTGCTGTACTGCTTGTACTTACCCATCTTGGGCGTTGTTAGCCAAGGACCCTAGGTGACCATAATATTCATCTCCATCCAGCTGGCTGATTTCCTGGATTTTCTCCCATTTCCAGGATCTTTCCTCCAGCCAGGATCTTCACCACCTTCTCTCCAGGCTCCCTTCTTTTTGTCCTCCTTTTCTTTCCACAAACCCAAGACCCCGGAATTCCCAATCTAAGCAGCCAATGTGCAGAAGCAGAATGTGTGATCAGCATCCTAATTTGTGGTTCTGTCTTATGTCTCTAAAAATTGGAAGATTTGGGACATGCCACTTTTATACCAGCTGTTATAAAAATTTACAATCAGACTGTACTTGTTGCAGCTGGCAAATAGCAAACTTCTGCTTGACAGTTCAAAAATTCAATTTCTGACATTCAACCCTCCTACACACATACACCCAATTATCTGCCGCCTGTTAGTGTTCTCAGTTTAAGCTGGAAGGGGTTTTTTTGCCTATGACAGGTACTGATACTCCTAAGATATTTGCAGTCGTACCTCCTGCAGACTGACCCAGTCCCACGCTGTTTGCTGCATCTCTGCCCTTCCCTAGAACCGCATGGTATGTGGAGTCAGTAGAGGGGGAGAGACCTCCTAAAGTTCCTCTGAGCTTTGGCCTGAAGGTGTAATGGTGTTTTAAAAGTAGGTGATGATATCAGACTTTGGATAATTGCATATGAAAGATTAAGAAAATTTTTGCCCTCATTAATGGACTATGCAGAGATTCATTCCCATCAGTAATCTCATTGATAACATGTTGTGTCATTTATAACATGTTGCGTAACTGTCTTACCTTGGAGCTCTAAAGCACAGTGAAGAAATACAAACATTCACACAGCTCTGGCCTGGAAAGTACAACTAAGATAGTTCACAGTATTATAAATTATAATTTCAAATTTTTTTTTCTCCTTTTACCATGTTAAACAGTAGTTGATGAAGCAAGGAAACTTTTACATATTTTGTAAGAATAATCAAACCAACCAAAACTCATTTTTTTCCTAGTTTCTTATAGATACAAAAATGTGCTTGTAAGTAAAATGTTTGGGTTTCTCTCTTCATATTATGTGAGAAATACTAATATTTAATAAAACACTGGTTGTATGTTAATATTTTTCATTGACTTAGAGTAAGCAATCTTCATTTATCTCAGATGCAGTCTTTATATAGTACAGACATCCTTTGTGACTTTTATAACTGCACATGCTTGTGTGTTTCACAATGTGCACTTATAGATGCTTTGGTGCATTAGAAAGATAGCTGGTGTCCAAAGAATTATACAGAAGAGCCCACTGACATCAAGTGAGTGTATAAGATCTTTGCCAGTATTTTGGGCAGTCAGTACTTCATTAGGAATCTCCTATTTATTCATAAGCTTTTTTTTTTTTTTAACCACTGTACTATCACACACTCCTGAATTCTAAATTTCAAGAAAAGATACTCTTACAGGAAGAGCTCATACAAGTAGGTTGTGTTAAAGAGAATTAGTATTCTGGACATATCCCCAGTGACAGCTGGAGTGAACCCAATCAAATGATTTCAGGCATAAAGCGGTGCTATTGCAGCTTGTCTATGGATTTAGTTATTAAGAAATTGTATATAAAGGGTAGTAACTACTGCTTCTGAATCTTTATATATAAAGAATTGGAGGATGATGTATTTGAATAAATGAGCATGAAAAATGAGTAAAAATGTATTTATTTTAACAATGATCCAGAATTTGTCCAAATTATGCTTAGGTTGGTATTCACTGACTGAAAGACTGATGCTTAACTTGTATTGTATTTTACCTTTATTGATGTGAGTAAAAGAACTTAAATGTTTTTCCATGGAATTTCTATTTCATAAATCAATTACTAAATCAGTATAGTACAGAAATATATTTCTGATGTTTCTTTCTCTTCATTAATGTTAGATATAAAACAGATTCTGTACTTTCAGAGTTTCTATCATAGCTTGCCATTTGCAAAGGCAGTTGAAATTAAATGAATATGATCATGAGTAATTTGTATAAGCATCATGACTGTTTACATCTGTTTATGTAGGACAGTAAAACCACTACCATTACTAGGCAAATTCCTGAATACAAAATAAAACCCGAAAAAAAACCCCAAGTTTGCTGATTACAGTTTTGTTTTTCCTCATTGCCACCATTTGTGGTGGTCCCTAGTGAACACAAATATTTATAAACTCTTTGGAAGGTTAATTTTGGTGTGAGGGATTTTGTTTTGTTTTGCTTTCTTACAGGTTTATTGCATGGTATACCACATGTCACACAGGAACAACCAGGGAACAAGCATATTCAGGGAAACTTGTGTTGGCAGTATCTGGGATTATTACCTGATATTCTCTGAAGCTTCTTTAAAGCTCTATTTCCATAAAAAAAAAAAACTTGTTGTGGAAGTATAATGATGCCAAATATATGAAGAGTTGATGCTGTGAATGAAGCTGAAGCACCTGGCATCAGGGAGCAAAATATTCTGTTTGCATTGGACTCTATTCTCTGTTTCACAGTATTTAGAGAGATCTTAATCCCATTGCTGCCCTGAGGTTTCTTTTCAACCTGAAAAATTTCTAGAAGAAAATGGCCTTGAGTCATGAGTGTGTAATATGGGGTTCTTTCCCATAGTTACAATTTTCAATTAATGGAAGGGGCATTTTGGCATTCACCAGGCATTCTATCAGTATAGAAAGATTCAAGCAAAATCAGCTGTTGTAACTGATCTGTATCATGTGAGTTTAGGTAGAAATGAAAGGGGCAGTAAATGAAGGAGTTTGACACTAACTGGATGGCTTTTGGAGCAAAAAAATCTTTCAAAATCCTCAGACTAAAATAGTCCAAAATATTACAGTGTTCCTACAGTTGAGGAAATACATAGAGATTTTTCTTACTGTTCGAGAGCTGTTTTCTTAAGTCCTGCTGTGTATTTGTTATAGAGAAGGTAGTATTGTGATTTATTATAACTTACAGGGTGAAGATTAAAGTCTTCAGCCTCAAGAAATGTACATATAACTTTCTTCTAGCATGTATTCCTCCTGCTAAAGAACTTTTTTTAATACCCTGAAGTACAAATCAGCCTGTACAAATACATACTATTTATGTGCTATTGTGATTTTGACAGTTCTAAACCTCCTAGAAAGATCAGTAGATTCCTGAGTTGTGTGTATTAACAACTTGCAAAAAGCCAGCCCATGCTCTTCCTTACTCTTAAAGGATTCTGTTTCTTCTTCTTCTATTAAAACAATATTAAAACAGTCAGCATTTTTCAACGCTTTTTTGCCTAATTCTGCCAGCAGATTTACTAGTAAAAATGAGAGTACAGCTGGAAAAGAATTCTTTGTATTGAAGCCTTTTTCTATGTTGCAGCTGTAGAGAGAGCTTGATAAAGCAGCTCTTCCATTGGACCATTTCCTTGGACTGTGCAAGTGAAATTTTCTGTACTCTGTGACCTTCTGAAAATTCCACTGGAAATAATTGTAGGTTCCAGATCTCGCCTTGCATTTAATGTGTATTTTTTGCAAACAAAGCTGTTGCTAAAGTTTCAGTTGTCCCATCCTGGGTCTTTCAGGAGACATTAGAGGCTATACCACCTTTGATATCCTCTAATAGAATATGCCTACCTTGGCATAATAAAATAATGATTTTTTTGATTTTTTTTTTTTTTTACACCAGCTTTGCATGCTTAGAAGGCCATTATGAGGACCCCTCTCAGTTCTGATAGGCAAAATATTGACAAGATTTGGAGATTAGGATGAACTAAATTTACCAATAAGATCAGAAAACAACCTGGCTTTTATCTGTGTTACCTCACTGAATACAATAGATTAATACTGGTATTAATGACTACAGAAATTAGCAGCATATCATTTGGAAGTGAAGATGGATGCTTTCTTGTCTCATTCAGTTTATACTGCTAATATTGTTTTATGAGGCAGCTGATGCAGAAAGAGAGCTTTGACACATCAAGAATCAGGTGTCAGGAAGCTGTTTCTTTATGCCACTTCAGCTATGGAAAACACAAGAGCTTTCACACAGAATCACAGAATCACTACAGTTGGAAAAGACCTGTAAGATCACCAAGTCCAACCATCAACCAACGCCACCATGCCGATTAAACCATGTCCCACAATGCCACGTCCACACGTTCCTTGAACACCTCCAGTGATGGTGACTCCACCACCTCCCTGGGCAGCCTGTTCCAGTGTTTCACCACTCTCTCAGTAACAAATTTTTTCCTAATATCCAGCCTGAACCTCCCCTGGTGGAACCTGAGGCCATTTCCTCTTGTCCTTTCCACTCTCTGGTCCTCTTCAAAGTACTTTAAAGGCTTTCAGATACTTTGCACCAACCATGTAAAGGAATATTTTGGCACCTCAAATACCATTCTGCAATAATTGTAGGGAAAACTTTGAGGAAAAGATTTTTTTTGTTTTGTTTTATTGTAGCAATGACTTATAAGTAAAGAATAACAGAAAAGCAATGACCTTTCAAACATTAGCTTAATTCTTGCTTAACTGAGAAGAAATTATATTCTTACATAACATTCTTTAGCTTTTTAAAATCAGGGATGGTATATTGCTGTTATGTTCAACTTTGCTGTTGAATCAGTTATTTAACTGCTCTGGCTGTGTGTCTATAAGCATTTATGAAAATATAAAATTATTAATAAAAAGTATTTTCCTGAATTTCAAGGAGTATGTTTTTGATTAGGGTAGTTAACACAAATATTGTGTTTTATTGTTGATTTGTAAGATCTTGGACACCCAATTTTCCACACCACTAATGTCCTCAATTAGTGGTTGTAGAAATGCTGGCAACTGAAAATATTTGCATACTTACAGAAATATCTTAGACCTGAAAACTTGTTTAGTGACTCATTTACTCTTAGTAAATGGCTAGTGATGAAATGATGTCATATGAAGTGGGAGAACAAGCTATGTGTTGTCTCCCTAGCTTTGCTTTTATCTTCCTGGTGTGTTTTTCATGCTACACAAGCGTTTCATATTTCAATTTGTTGCTACATAATGTCAGATATCTCTTAAATTTCGTATACCTCATGAAATTATATCACTTAGTTTTTTCAGCAGTAAGAGGTAGGACAGAGATTGTAACCAGGACTTTTTAAGTAATTTTCATATTTAACGAGAAATGAAGAATTATAATAAATAATATAATACATTATCATAGTATGGTGATAGACCTATATCCAGATCCAGGCTCTCAACCAAATATGTACTTTATTGTATGTGGAGACAAACGTAATCCTTGGGTCTTTGTTTCTCTTGACTTTTTTTTTTTCCTTGAAGGTTTGTTTTCCACAAGTATTCCTGGTTTATTCCTAGAAGCTTCTTCACCACTGGAGACTTTTCCTCTCTTCTTTTATCCTCCTGAATTGGAAGTAAGAATAGAGGGTATACCTTTGTTGGCTGTTAGATGATTAGATGAGAATGATGGCTGTTAGATGAGAATGTACGAAAAGGTAATCCAAATCAATTTCTTTTAAAGGGAGGTAACGGAATGTCCATTGGCAAGGGGTTTCATGATCAACCTACCAGAAAGTTGATATAAGTGCGTTGGGTATGACTGGTTTCTCTGTGATGGTAGGAAATGGCCTAGATGGCTCTTGGAGGCCTTTTCTTTCTCTTTTTATATCATATGATAGAAATTAAAATCTCCACATCTCAAATATGCTATACTCAGTATAGATGTTCCAGACCACTCTGCTGTTCCCTTCTTGGTTAAAACAAAAAAAACCCAACAATAAAGGCAAGGGGGTGGAATTCAGCATGCATTATTCCTTCTATACCTGCCTCATGACATCTAGTAGAACATTACAACTCAGTGGCATCAGTAAGCTAGCACTGGAAATAACCCATATCCCATGCTAGCTTAGTAGGTCACTGTGTTTCTTTTAATTCCATGAAAAGAAGGTAAAATGTTAGCACAAAATCTGCTCTTCACAGTTTGTGAAGTGTCAGGAACCTCTTTGCTATTATAGCTGATATGGTTGGCGGAAAAAAAAAAAAAGACACCTACAGCTGTGTAGGTCATGTTATGACCAACAGAATGGTTTTGAGAAGTAAAGTGTTAAGTCCTTTTGAAAAACAGAAAACTAAAGAAAAAAAATCTTCAAATCTACAGTTTAATAAAATGGTGCTGTGAAGACTAAAATGAAATCAGCTTTATGAGGCAGGGGCAAGGTTGCTACAACTAGAAATCGATACAAGTTTAAATTTGAGCTAATTGCTCAATTGTAAACCCTGAAATATCTTTAGGCCATTATCTTTAAAATCAACATCTGCCCTAATGATGGCTCATGGTTACTGAGAAATTTAGTGTTCTACTTCTTTAGTGGAGGACATGTGTAATTAATTGCCCAAAAGCAAATATTATGTTAACCAGACTTAAGACCTTTATTTAAAAACAATAAACCCTCTGTCATTTCCTGGCCAAAGTTATCAAGAATATCATTAAATCTCTCTCAACCCCTATGCTGTTATTTAAGAGCACCATATCTCTTGAGGTCAGAGCAGGATATTCTGTAAAGCATCCCAGTTGTTCCTGAGAACTTTCTCCTTGGCTGGGGAGTCAGTCGCACAGTCCCACTTTCAGCTTCACCTCAGGGCTTTGACATTTGACATGCAAATAACATAAGTCAATAATCAATAAGGCAAATTACTCTTATGAAGAACAACATTTCTAATAAACCGCTTTATTTGTAGGAGAAAAAAACCCTCTAAAATTATGGAGATAGTAAGAAAGGAATCTGAATGAGAGACTAACTTGTTCAAGACTTTGTGCTCTCTTTAAAATCTTGTACAGGCTATTCCAGATTTACATGCCAATAATGCATCTTACACTCAGCTGAACTCTACAATGATCTGGTTTTGCAGTCATCAAGCACACAGATATTTTGTGGAAGAAATCAGTAGAAATCTTATAAGGAGCTGTCTCAGACTCAAACCAACACATAAAGATAATACTAAGAAAAAAGGGAAAATTTGGTGGAATTTTGCTAAAGCTTTGGTATCAGACCATTGGCTGAAGACTAAAAATAATGCCTAGCTAAGGAAGCTCATCATTTTGTCTTGAATATGCCAAATGCTGTCGTCAAGAAAAAAACCAACACTTAAGTCTTCCATACTCAGCTAAGGAAGAGCAAAAATTGTTACGATCTTCAGAAGAAAGCTACTCTTTTATTTGATACTGTCCTTTATAAACAGAAAATATTAATGCCTATCCTTTTGATGTCTTCAAAACAAAATTTAAGACTCTATCATATTTACGGATGTCAAATACGTCCCAGAAGATTACATTTTCCGCAAACTTCCAAGACAGTTGCATTTCTGAAAGATGCTGACAGAGAATACTCTCTTTAAACAAGTACAAAGCCAGAAGAAATTTCGTAAGTGGTCTGAGGACATAATTTCCCCAGAAGAAGAGGATCCTGTTAGCATAGCTTTGTTATACTTGCCTTATGAATTCGTCTTTTCAATCCTTAAAAGTTGCTCAGTAAATTGTTCCTTAGAGGTACCTATTTTTGCTATAGTCATTCTTAGATTTTCTTTTAAGATCGTTACCATTATTTTTTTTCAGTAAGGTGCAGAAAAGCTATTTTAGTCATTGTTTTGTCTTGAGATACACATTTATTTTCTGAATAAAGGGAATGATGTTCTTATATATAATTTTTCGTTTCTTGGACTAATAGAATCCACTTGAATGAAGTATCAAAACCTTTAAAGGCTCCCAAACACACACTGCATATGGTTTTGAAGTCAGTGTATGCTTATAAACATAGCTTTTGAGAACTATGAATTAGTTACCTTGTTGACTCAAAATATATTTCCCCATTAAAAGCTTAAGTTGTTGCTGACAGCCAAAACTGTAATTTAGAAATATCATTCTCATGAAAGTTGTTAGGCCACTGTTTTTCTTTGCAGAAATAGTATTTGACTTTTGGCACATATAATTATCAAGAGTTCTGAAGATGTTTATCAATGCTTTATCAGGAAATTACCATACATAAGAACTCACTTTGTCGTAATGCTTTGTTTAAAGCTGACAATTTAGGTTTAGCCAGTTGTGTGCTGACAGTCAAATTAAACAAAAATGTTTAACTTTCCTTATTTTATTTGTAACTTACAGCTCCTTAAGAGGATGAAATTCAGCTACATGTTTTTGTGATGGGCTATATGTCTGTTACATTTTGTCATAAGTAAATAACTTCTAAACAAGTTTTTGGGTTTTTTTAAACATTTGGAGAATGGAAATATAATTGTTCATTACTGTTTCTGAATTTCATTCCTCTTTTTCTTTCTGATACTGAATTTCACTTTTTTTTCCTTCTTCCTCTCTAGGCTTTTTTGTCCTGTTAGGTCAGATAATGAACTCTTTGTCAAAAGGGGGAATAACAAACTTATGTAGGGACATAAGTAAATGAGAGTATATATGAGAATGACTAGTAAATTCTCCTAAGTTCTCTGGACATTTTTATTCAGTTTTCAAATACTTGTTATTTATGGGTCATCTAGAACTTTTGAAAGGTTAACACACATCAAAACAGGTATTATCACTTTTCTGCTGATGATTCTCCTAATACTTTCATGCCTAAAGACTGATTTTGGAATTTTTGAGAATGTTACAACAATATATGATTATTCAGTGAACTTTTCTGAATTAAGATTTTTCAAAGCTTCCTTACAACTTATCTCATACTAACTTCCAGTAATGTGCTACTCACATGGGGTAAATCTATCAGAATACACAAGGAAGCCTGTATGTCACATTATCAGAACACAACAAATAATTAAAATAGTTAACACTTCTTTGCATACATATTTTTACATTTTTAACTTCACTAAAAAATACAAGTTTTTAAGGAAGGCTTTGTACTAGATTTTTGCCATCAGTCAGTTTGTTACAAAGTAGGTTGACCAATTTTTCCTACCCAAAGAGAATAATGAACTCATGACTAAGTTCTGACTGAATCATCACTCAATCTATCAATGAAAATGAGCTATTTCTAGCTGTTTAGAAGTAGCAGGAAAGAAGAACCTCAAATCTTTTTCTTTGCAAAATTTTTCCAAACATATGACTTATGAATGTTGGGGGGTTTTTTCCACTTTGGCTGGGTTCTACTTGATTCTTTGTCTTCTAAAGACAAATTATTGACAGCTGTTTTAACCTGTGCTTCACTGGGAACAAATGCCTTGGCAACTGGCCATTGTAACAGATTTTCTGGGTGACATGCGTATTCTACAGTGATCTTGCCAAAGCCTGGCGTTTCAGATAGCTTCCTTTTCAAGAGCAGGTGTTCATTTATTCCACACCATTCTGCAACCTTGGCAGATGAGATAAAATTCAGAACTAGTGAAAAAAAGTGCTCATTGATCCAGCTCCATAGAAAAATATCCTAATGCTTGGAGCTTAAAGTAGAAAATGCAGAAAGAGGAAGAATGGTGTGAAATCATGATGTAGCTGGGTGGGAATAGGGAAGGATGGTGAGTTATACCTGAACTTACTACCTCATTAACTTGTCTGGATCCTGCACTTTTCAAAGGAATATGATGATACTTTGCCTACACAATTATTTATTAAGTAATTTATGTACTTATTAGGTTTGTCTGGACAGGAATCTTAAAATATTAACAAAAGTCATTTTGCAGCCATTCTTCCATCCTCAGCAACACTGAATAAATAGTTGCCATTTGATTGCAATAGTTTTATTCTTTGTAAAATTAAATCTTACTATATTTCTTCTTCTCTTTTACTTTGAATATCTTGACTTTATTAATGTTGTTTTAATTACATGTAATGTAAACCATCAAAATTTGTCATTAATGCAAAACATAAATTACATGCATGAGATCTGACAGCAAAACTGTGCTTCAGAACTGAATACTAAAAAACCCCATACCAATAGGGAAAATATTCTCAGCCTGTGCAGTTCCATGGATATTGTACACTTGAGGGAGGTAAATATTTGATGAGTTTCATACTGTAGTAAACTTTATTTTCCATTTACTTTACCACCATCTCTGTTCCCTTGCTTATCAAATAGTAGATGTATTTTATCTTTAAAGTATTCCTTCACCTTTGCATAGACCACCTCAAATTAAACCAACTGCAGCAAACATTTTTGTCTTATGCATATCTTTATTTATCCCTTGGCCAGTGTAAATGTTTAAAAACTGTTTATCAGGCTTACAATAATAAACAGGCTTACAAAAATAAACAATTGTAGCTTATTAAGCCTGCTGAGAGAGGAAAATAAGTTTACCATTAAAGCTACAGTGTATGTGTATAAAATCAAACTCAATTCAAGCCACCTAGCTGACACTCCTGCTCTGTGGAGTGAAGACTTTCTGTGATGATTCAAATCTTCTTGTCACAATGATGCAAGAACTAGCTACATGTGGTCAGAGGACCTATTGTAATTTAAAGAGAGGAAAAAATAAGAAGGTAAAATATGACTGCAGCTCTTGGAGACATTTCTGATCTTGCTTCATACATTAAAAAATCCTTAGGTATTCTCATCAGTGTATACTGAAAATAACGTATGCCAACAACCAAGTGGGTTCTTCAGGTGGATTATAGAGCTTGTGTTGCTATGTGATGACACAACTGCTTTTTTGTCCATACCTGAACTTACTACAATGTATATTAGAATAATAGAATATTAGAATTCCAGGAATTACTGTGTTACAGTAATTTCCAACTGTGAACTCAAGCTGCAAATGCTGTATTGATCTTACTATTTGGGACATGTTGAATGCTAACTTTTTTGGAAGATTTGAGCAGGGAACAGGCTTTCTACTCTCCAGGATCTGGGACTTCAGAAATTTTCTTATCAAAGTAAAAGTCAAGTTCACAAAACCTTGAATGTAACCACAAGGCAGTTGTCTGCATTTCTGTTGTACTTTTGAGCAGACATTCCAGTCTAGAGATGACAGAAGAAAATTTTGTGAAGAAAATTTTGTAAAGAAAATTTAATCAAAACAGATATGTTCCTGCAAAATGTTTTATTCCTATTGAACTAGCCTCTTTGGAATGAATTTTTAAGCAAAAAAATACTGATTCCCCTAACTCTTATTGAAGAAAAAATCAGTTATTTTTAGATTATCAGCAAGCCTGTAAGCTTTTCTTTAAAGGTTCAAGACAAAAATCTGTAGTTATAGTTATCAGCATCACGCTAACACTGACATCGCACTGACATACTTTTTCTTCTACGTTCGGGAATATTTTTTTCTTGACCTGCAAAGCAGTAGAAAGAGGTGCTAAGTTATTACATATTTTGGACTGACAATTTGTCTTAGCATGCTGTAGGTTAATGTTGCAATTAAAACAAAAATGCTAAAGCACTTTGGTATCACAGTGTAAAGGCAAGCACGTGGACAATGCAGGGGATGGAATATTGTGGAAAAATAATTAATATTAAGTACTCAAAATATGAAAATGATATTTTGAAATAAAAGAGCACTAAAGGATCTCTATTGGGTCTTTAACCTGATTGAATTTAGTTAGTGGCCTTGGCACAAAATATTTTCATGGGAGAACATGGAGATCTTAAGCACAGGTTTTAATTTAAAAAAAAAAAAGTGGCCTAGGGAGCTTCATCAAAATTAACTTGCATTGTCTTGTTTTTGTCCCTGTTTCCCGCCATGTATCCCTCTCATGTAAGTACAGTTGTTTTTCGCTGCATCCCTGTCTGCCTCTTACTTTCTTCATAGCCCTTTTACTTTCTTTCCATAGTACATTGGTTTAGGATATGCATAATCCATGAGAAACACTTGTGTAGCTAGGGAAGATAACCAGGGATAGTAGAGAAGCTGGGCACTGCAAATCTAGTTATGAGGGCTCTAGAGAGGAAAGAGGGGATCCTAGTTGAAAAACATGCGGGGTTAGGAGCAGGTAAAGAGCAGAGTACCTATGTTCTGACTGCTGGCTGTGATCAGAGCAGTATTACTATCTTTATTCTACTGCAGGTAGGAGAAGCATTGACAATCCTGCTTTTTGTGATAACATTTTTTTCATAGCTAAATCATGAAGACACATGTGTGTGTTTGCATTTTAATAGAGAAAATCATGGTGACCTATCTAGCCTGTGTTTCTCTTTTAGGATCTTTTGTAAGGTAATCTCATCTGCAAGTGTGTTCCTACTGTTGTATAAAATACTAGAGTTTCAGAATAAAACTGAGTATTACTGGAGACTTAAAAACTAATCTTCTGGATTAGGCAGCTCCTAGAGATTTTGAGTACTGTACATCTCTTTCTTACCTACAGCTGTCACACAAATGTCTATGGCTAAAACACAGCACAGTAAAAGAGTATAGATTTGGAAATGCAAACTGCAGAATGGAAATAGGTTCTAACATTTTAACTGATTTTGACAAGTGGTTAAGTTCATATTTTGTGGCCAAAGTTGCTGTAAGCTTGTTTTTCACTTACTGAGACAATGATGTTGCATGGGTTTTGCTAGAAGCTTCTTAAAACTAATAATATCTACTAGCCTTTTTTTGTGTGACCAGGAGAATAAAACTTAGGTATATGTTTCTAATGAGGAATTATAATCCTTCTCCTCTCCTTTGCAAAAAAGTATGTGAGTAAAATTTTGTCTCAGAAAAAGTAAACTGGAACATGTTCAGTGGTTTTTGAGGCCCATCTGGCATTGGACACCAGTGTAATGGCCATGAGAAGCCTCTCAGGCTGTATGTGTGACAGCATACCTTAACACTGTGCCACAAATCAATATTATACCAGACTCCCAGGCAATGCACTGGCTGTTTACTCTGACAAAAATTACATATGGAGCAGAACCTGAACAAACATTTTGGTGATACTTAACTATCTAACTTTAGGTGTGTGAGAGTGGGCATCATCTAGAAAATGAGCTGTCTTCTTTTTTTAGTGTAATTTTAAAGCCCATTGAGCCAGCACAGTTCTTCAGAAATCTGCAGGTAGGAGTCTTTGAAGCTATAGAAAGGTTAAAATACACAAAAACAAAATAACAAAAAACCCCATAAAAAACCTTCCATCAGCAGAGCTGCAAATTGGTCCATGCTGAAACACCATCTGCTCTCCAAAAGAATGGATTTTTACTATAATGCAGTACGTTTGGCTGAAGATGTACCCTGCCATGTATTTTGCAGTTTTCCTTTGTTGTACTTGCCCTACCACATTAGATACTTTCTGAAGTCTTTAACTTATTTATTAAATGTTAGTCAAGTGGATCTGAAATAATTCCTAGCTTCCTTATCATCATCATCTAAAGTATTATATTGACGTTTTCATGTCTTTTTGGAGTGATTTTCCTCAGAAGATATTATTTGAGAAAAACAGAAGAAAGTCTTTTAAGGTCATTCAGATGAGCTCATATAAACATTATTGCCCTTTGGGCTTTGTGGAAGTGAGAAGTTTTCTCTCATTACAGGAGGTATACTTGCAGATTCACTAGGATTTTTTTTACCTAGCTTACTGGAACTTGGCAAAATGTGTTGCCAACCTCCATGTTTTTGTGCTTTCCTAACCTGCAGAAAAGTTTATTTGGTTTGAGGGTCTGTTGAAAATCATGCTGGTTTGGCTCTGTTTTGCTGGCCTTCCCTTGTCAGCATTTTAGGCATATGTCTTTTAATTTAGAATTAAATGTTTAGAAAAAAATTGAAGTCTTCTATACTGACAGCAAATAAAAGTTTCTGTATGTTATATTTGGCAATTTATAGAAACTGGAAATTTTTTTCTTTGCTTATCTCTCCAAGAAGAACTTCCCTTTAATGGGAAATTCATTTCATAAAGCTATACAATTACTCATGTCATGCAAATTGCTTTTTGCTATATACGTGTCATTCTTCCATGGCTCAGAGTCCAAACACAGGCCAGCTTTCAAGAAATCCAATTGTGAGTCTATGGATTCTAATAACAGGTTTCTGGAGGCCACTTTGTGTGATTGTAGGTAGTGTTTACTTAAGTTTATTCAGAAGGCCATTGGGCTACTTTCCTTCAGTATCTCATTGAACTGCAGGAACGTAATTCTCTGATTTCACGTATGGGGTTCTTTCTCCGTTTGAACAGATCATGCTTCTGCTGAGTCTCTTTTTACAAACCCTAATCAACACAGTTATTTTTATATTCTCAATTCACAGCCTTTAAAGTGTTTATAAAGTTAGTCTACTGTGTTGCAGGAGAAACATTTGTACTCTCAAAAAATATTAGCAGATGATGCCTTAAAAAAGGAGGAAAAAGTAGTGTCCATTTCATCTGCATTGCCTTGGGTCTTGTATTACCTGGTTTCTTGGTTTACTTAAGGACTCCTCCAGTTTCTGCTTTGGGTACTGAAATCCTATTCAAAGGTCTATGTAACTAGTGTGAAATTTTGACTTCACTCATACTCTGCAATAGTCTGCAAAGCTAAGTCCACTGGTAGTTACCTGAATTTTCAGATTTCCAAGTCTGATGAATAAGTTTTGATAGTGTTTCCCATGCAGAAAAGCAAATAAAAATAATTTTATTCTATATATTTTTGTATATTCTGTATTTTTTTGTATATTTTACAGAATATTCTTTTATTCTGTGTATTTTTGGGTCTGTAAACCTTCTCTTGGTGTGTAATACTGAAATAAGGATAAGCAAAAGCATATAAGACACTATGTAACCATAAATGAGAGTTGTTGCTTCTAGCTTCTTTATGTGTCTGTGTGCTCACTATGGAAGCTAGTCAGTAATGTCTGTTTGAAGTCTTTTTTTTGGGTGTTATATTTAAGGTAATCTTGTAGTATTGCTGGTACTCTATATATTTACCCTTTAATGTACTCAGTAAGTGCACAGCTGCCTCCCTGACCATGCATCCTGAAGCCACACTGAGATTTGCCCACCAGGAACTGTCTAGCTATTCAAAAAACAACTCTACTTGCAGTGTTCAGTGAGTTTTGTGAGCTGCACAAGGGAATAATTTACTGCAAATTGATTTTTTTTCCATCATCTCTTTGGATGAATTCTGCTAGGCCAGGAAGCAGATGAAATCCCTGCAGGCAGCTGAATTCTTGTTCCCTGTGCTAGTGGCTGTAACCTAGCCTGATTACAATTAATCCATGATTGAAAAGCAATTGGCAAGAACCTTTCTGAGATTGTACGTAACGTGCTGATATGCTCCCTGAATTAAAATGGAACTAAATATCAGATTCCATTTTTTATAAGAACGCAGTGGAGTGACTAACAGTGATCTCAGCATAATTTCGGAAATTTCCCATGGTATTTTTTCTGCAGCATGTGGAATTAGAGTCAATTATAGTTGTTACAATAGCAGTTAGAGTGCTTTTCATAGTGCTCCCTGATGATGTTCGCCTGTAGCATATAGAGCTCTGAAATCTTCACACAGGGAAGAGATCATTGGCTTTGGAGAGAACTTTGATGCATTCTGCCGCACTTAGGCACTGTTTGTAATTTGACTGTGTGTAATGAAAAAGACTAAAGGATTTGTCTTTAGTAAACTAGGGAAACAGCATTATAAATCCATACCAAGTGTGTAGCAATGTTATCAAGCAAAGTATGTATAATTCAAATATTTTTATCAAAACATTTAATGCATGAGTTGTTTGCAGTTTACTCATGTTTCATAGACTTGCATTTTTCTTTTACGCATAGTTAATCAGTTAATCTTCAGCTTGTTGGTATGCTTTCAGTGTTGTTGACATCTAATCAGAACAGCTAGTGTTCACTTAAAATTTGATATTTTAGCCTATTTCATTTCACATGCATTGAGGATTTGGTCTGCAAAACAGCTCTCTTCCAAACCCTTGAGTACCTCCCTATACAATGTTTAGGGCTCTCAGGTTGTTTTCTATATTGCACATTCAGAGAAGAGATAGTCCACGTACTTGGCCAGTGAATCGGAATAAGCTTGTCTGGGATCCAGCTGATATATGTAATTACAAATGAAAAGTTCAGTACTCTTCAAGCATCTGCAAGCAGAACAGGTAATGCAAGAGGCAAAGTAGCAAGGTTATCTTAATCTTGATACTTTGTTTAGCAGAAGTCATCAGAGAAAACCAGCAACAGATAATTACATAATGAACCAAAGTCTGTTCCTGTCTTATTTTCTCAATGTCTTAAAATACAAGGAACATGAGTTGGACACTCTGTATACAACTTTTCTATCCTGAAACAGCTGAAGTTTTGAAATCTCAGTCTCTTTTATAAATTGTTAATTCAAAGAATTCACTTGGCTTCATCAAAAACTTCTGTGTGTGTATTTTATTTTAATTTTAACTTTATATAAATCTCCTTTAACAGAAAAATAATTTTAAAGAAATGAGCTTAAATTCAGACATCCATTTGAAAATGCTAAAACATTTTTAAAGAAAAACAAAAAAAAATCTTTGAAAAATCCGTGAAAATCATAATTTCCCTTCCAACAGATTGGTTTTAATGAACAACATTTTCTGGAACGGTTTGGGCAGGGGAGGTGAAAGCATTGCTCAAAATACCTCTTAAGGTAGTCAAAATTCCTTCTTGCCAGACTGTATAGCTCTGTGCAGCTCCTCCACTACCTCAAAAAGAAGTCTAGTGGTAGTCAAAATAAATGGATTCTCTGCTTGCAGTTTGTGTGGATGATATTAGGTCACGAGAGTGTCTGATTCTTCCATTTTCAAAATTTTATGTATATTGCAGTTGTGGATATCCTGACTGTGGCCTCACACTGCAGGCAGCTGTTGAGTGCGACACAGCTTTGTTCTTATACGTAAGTGAGGTGTTTCCCATGTAAGTATGGGTGAAGGTGTGTGCCTGGAGTAACGATGTTGGCAAAGGCATACATGAGATCCCAGACAGAAGGGTTCATCTTTGTATTCCCAAATCTAGACATAATTGCCATAGGCATAAAAATTGATACAGTGATAAGGTATAAAAGACAAATTCTCCAGTTGCCTTTTTTTTAAAAAAAATAGTTTAACCTAAATTAAGTTTTATAAATACTTATGGATAAGTATGGTATGGATACTTATAAATACGTATCTTTTATGTTAACAGATTTTTTTTTTTTTTCTTCAAATGTGCTTGTCTTTGTTTTGATTTTTTTGTCTCAAACCTTTCTGTCTGTTGGCCTTTTCACTTTTTTATTTTTTTTATTTCCGAGAAGTAAAATATATTGTTCTTAGCACAGTGTTACAATGAAGACACTGTACAGGAGCTCAATAAGACTTCCTGAGACTGTGACCTTTTTTAAATACTAAAAGGCTTACTTCTGGAGATAACTGTGCTAACCTAATTAAATTAGTGCACAAAGGCTGCAATGTATTAATTCTGACAGCTTCAAGTTTTAAAAAAATAGTGCTTTATAACTATTGTGACTTTAATTTTAGTGTAAAAATTTCCATGTTTTCCTTTCCTCTAAAAAAAAAAAAAGAAAGAAAAAAGAGGGTTTTTTAATAAAGTTAGACATAATCATAAACTGCTCACATAGGAGTTAATGTGATTCTGTTCATGTTTACTGAATCAGTAAGGAGACTTATAAATTGAAGATAATAAAATGAAAACAAATTTAATATTCACCGAGCAGTATTTGACCATAGTCACCACGGGACTTATAACAGCAATGTTAGGTAAAAATCACTGCTGTAAAAAAGACAAATGTCTGTTATTTGCATGGTAATAACAACTATGTGTTCCTAAAGCAGCTATTGTTCACTTTCTGTAGTGACCTTGCTTTAAATCACCAGTATATTTATTAAGATAATTTATTACATTAGAAAGCTTTTAAGCTTGAACTTTTTGAGATTATGAGAAAAATCATCTATATCTCAAAGACAGACTGGCACACTACTGGGAAATTTTCTTTGGTTAACCATGATAAAATAACTAAAAATCTTTTAAATAAGGAAAATCCAATATAAGTCTTTCATTTTATAAATAGAATTTAAAAGACTTTGTTGTCACTGCCAAAGTCCTAATACTTTTGTGAAATTTTCTTTTGAACTTGTTTTATTATATCTATTGTTTCTTTCTAAATATGACATATTGGCTTTGTGATTTTTGCTTTGTTTTGTTTGATTTCTTTTTCTGGAACTGCTTCAGTGAAATAATTTACAGGAAGGTGGATATTTCTGGCTGTGAAATGTGAGATTAGAGAGCATCCCATTACAGTGGAGTAACTGTGAAGAACTACAGAGCTCTCCTGCTGTAGAGCAAACCTGCAGAACAGGAGATGTGATAAATGAGAGCTAGTCATCATGGATTATGGCTCCTGTGCAATGCTTTCTTATTTAGGATTGGCCTGACTTTTTCTATTATTTTGTGTATAATGTTTCCTTTCCTTGGTAATTGGAATTTGAGAAAAAGAATAAAAGTTGTAATAATAAAACTTTCTATAACCAACATAAACCATACTCAACTACTGCAGGCATTTCCCACTTTGGAGTTGGACAAGGGCATTGGAAGATTCAACTGGTGGAGTATGAAACTAGATCTATTCAGGCTATCAGTATACTGCTGAATTTAATGCAGTCTTGTAATTTCATATTTCAAGCCAATCACCTGTAGATATGTTTCATTCTGAATAATTTGAAATTCATAAATTAATACTTGATTTCTTTCTAAAAAGCTATTCAACTGTAAGTTACAGTCAATGTAATTTTAGGCAAAGGTTAGATTATATAGGAGATATATTGGCTTCTTGTAGTTGATCTTGCTTATCCTCATAATAGATGATTAAAAAAAAATATTTGTAGGTGTCTGTCACTATTAGGATAAAAATGTTAAATAGAAGCTTTACTTTTATTTTTTAGCATGTTTCCCACTTTTTATTGCTTTTGATCTTTCACAGATCTTTACTTGCTTTTTCATGTGCCTGTCTTAAAAGTAGTTCCCTAACCTTAGATTTCTGGGAGAAAAAAAAAGCCTGTGGTGAATAATAATTTTACTTCATGTTCTGTGCTCTTGAAGAACTCTTTGCAGTGTTACCTATTAACTTATCATTCTTCAATTTATCTTAGCTAAGAAAATAAACCTTGCTTCTAGTTCAAAAGGTTCAACAAAGCAGAGAATCAGTAGAACATTCTAATTTTGTGCAGCAATCATCCTTCCAAAAAATTAAATTTTTTTTAATTGAAGACTTAGTGGCAAAAAAACCTACAAAAGGGGGAGGGGGCACTATATCTAAATAGAAAAGCTATTAAGATTTATTACTGTCTTTCAGCATCCTATCTAGATAGAGTTTTGACTAAACTATAAACTTTAATGGAAATACTTGTATCTAAGTATCTTACATATGAACCTTTGTGAAACTAGAAAGAAAACAGTCTTTCATGGCAAAGCAGCAGTTGACTAAGAGTAATATGAAACATGATTTCAGAGTCTGTGTTCCTGAAATGAAATTTTCTTGTCTGCCTCTCATATATTAGTTGTAAATCACAGAATCACAGAATGATAGGGGTTGGAAAGGACCTCTGGAGATCACCTAGTCCAGGCGAGTTTTGAATATCTCCAGAGAAGGAGACTCCACAACCTCTCTGGGCAGCTTGTTCCAGTGCTCTGCCACCCTCAAAGTAAAGAAGTTCCTCCTCATGTTTAAATGGAACTTCCTATGACCAAGTTTGTGCCTGTTACCTCTTGTCCTGTCACTGGGTACCACTGAAAAAAGACTGGCCCCATCCTCCTGGCACCCACCCCTTAAGGATTTATAAGCATTCATAAGATCCCCCCTCAGTCTTCTCTTCTCCAGACTAAAAAGACCCAAGTCCCTCAGCCTTTCCTCATAAGAAAGATGTTCCAGCCCCCTAATCATCTTTGTAGGCCTTTGCTGTGCAATTCCCAGCAGCTCCTTGTCCTTTTTGAACCGGGGAGCCCAGAACTGGACACCGTACTCCAGATGCAGCCTCACCAGGGCAGAGTAGAGGGGGACGATAAGCCACACTCTTCTTGATGCACCCCAGGATGCCATTGGCCTTCTTGGCCACAAGGGCACATTGCTGGCTCATGGTCATCCTGTTGTCCACCAGGACTCCCAGGTCCCTTTCCACAGAGCTGCTCTCCAGCAGGTCAGCCCCTAACCTGTACTGATGCATGGGGCTATTCCACCCCAGCCAGGTGCAGTACCCTACACTTGCCTTTGTTGAATTTCATAAGGTTCCTCTCTGCCCAGCTCTCCAGCCTGTCCAGGTCACGCTGAATGGCAGCACAGCCTTCTGGTGTGTCTGCCACTCCTCCCAGTTCAGTGTCACCAGCAAACTTGCTGAGGGCACACTCTACCCCTTCATCCGGGTCATTGATGAATATATTGAACAGGACTGGACCCAGTACTGACCCCTGGGGAACACCACTTGTTATAGACCTCCAGCTAGACTCTGTGCCACTAATCACAACCCTCTGAGCTCTATCTATCAGCCACTTTTCAGTCCACCCCACTGTCAGTTCATCTAACCCACACTTCCTAAGCTTGCCTATGAGGATGATGTGGGAGACGGTGTTGAAAGCCTTGCTGAGGTCAAGGTAGACAACATCCATTGCTCTCCCCTCGTCTATCCATCCAGTCATGCCATCGTAGAAGGCTATCAGATTGGTTAGACATGACTTCCCCTTGGTGAATCCATGTTGACTACTTCTGATAACCTTCTTTTCCTCCAGATGCTTTGAGATGACACCCAGAATGAGCTGTTTCATCATCTTTCCAGGGATGGAGGTGAGGCTGACTGGCCTGTAGTTTCCTGGGTCTTCCTTCTTGCCCTTTTTGAAGAGTGGAGTGACATTGGCTTTCCTCCAGTCCTCAGGCACCTCACTTGTTCTCCCAGACCTTTCAAAGATGATGGAGAGTGATACAGCAATGATTTCTGCCAGCTCCCTCAGCACTCGCGGGTGCATCCCATCAGGACCCATGGACTTGTGGGTGTCCAGTTTACTTAATTGGTCTCTAACTTGATCCTCCTCAACCAAGGGAAAGTCTTCCTTCCTCCAGACTTTCTCTGTTACCTCCAAAGTCTGGGGCTCCTGAAGGCTGGCCAGAGCAGTAAAGACTGAAGCAAAGAAGGCATTCAGTAACTCTGCCTTCTCTGCATCGCCTGTCACCATGGCACCTGTCTCATTCAACAGCAGGCCCACATTTTTCTCTAGTTTTCCTTTTGCCTCTGATGTACTTGAAGAAACCCTTCCTGTTGACCTTGACATCCCTTGGCAGGTTTAATTCCAAGGAGGCCTGGACTTTCCTCGTTTCATCCCTGCATACTCTAACAGCATTCTTGTAATATTCCCAAGTGGTCAGTCCCTTCTTCCACGAACTGTAAACGTCCTTCTTCCACTTGAGCTTTTTCAGAAGCTCCTTGCTCAGCCATGCAGGTCTCCTGCTTCCCTTGCCTGATTTCTTGCTCCTAGGGATGCACTGATCTTGAGCTTGGAGGAAGTGGGACTTGAATATCACCCAGCTCTCTTGAGTCCCCCTACCCTCTAGAGCCCTAACCCATGGGATTTCTCCAAGCAGTTTCTTGAGGAGATCAAAGTTAGCCCTCCTGAAGTCCAAGGCTGCAATCCTACTTGGTTTTTTGTATACTGCACATGATCCTAAACTCTATCTTTTCATGATCGCTACAGCCAAGGCTGCCCCCAACCTTGATGTCCTCCACCAGGCCCTCTTTGTTGGTCAGTACTAGGTCCAGTAGTACAACTCTCCTTGTTGGCTCCTCCACCACCTGAGTCAAAAAGTTATCATCAATACACTGGAGGAACCTCCTGGACTGTACATGCCTGGCTGTGTAGCCTTCCCAGCAGATATCAGGGTGATTGAAGTCCCCCGTGAGAACCAAGACCTGTGATTGTGAAGTGACCCTAAGCTGTCTGTAGAAGGCCTCATCAGCTTCCCTATCCTGATCAGGTGGCCTGTTAATAAACATCCACAACAGTGTCTCTCATATTAGCCTGCCCCTTAATCCTTACCCACAAGCTCTCAACTTGCTCTTCATCCGGCCCCAGGGAGAGCTCGATACATTCCAGTTGCTCTCTCACATAAAGAGCAACTCCACCACCTCGCCTTGCTGGCCTATGTTTCCTAAAAAGAACATAGCCATCCATGACAGCGTTCCAGTCCTGTGAGCTATCCCACCATGTCTTAGTGATTGCAATGAGATCATGGCCCTGTGACCGCACACAGATCTCTAATTCTTCCTGTTTATTCCCCATGCTGCTTGCAAATGTCTTTTAGTATTTTAATACACAAGAATAAATGCTTTTGCCACTTCATGTAGAGTGAAAATGAAATGCATGCTTAATGCAGATTGATCTTTCACTAAATTCTAATCTGTCTGGTTGAGAGTAATTTTCCTTGATACAGTTATTCATTCCTTTACTCTAAAAATTGTTACTTCACTGAATACTTGCTGAGATATCTGTTCCTGCTGGAGTCAGTAATAAATGCTGTTTAATGCTAGTGGGCGATGGCTTAAGTTTTAAATATATGGTCTTTTTGAAGCCAATAGAAGTTGGCTACTACAGATGTTTCTGTTCAAAAGAAATACACAGCTTAACTTGAGATCTTGGTAGAATGAAGGGTAGTGACTCAGTTCCAGTAAAAAATTTTCAGTTTTATGTCATTAAGACTATTAGTTGTAGGCTTGAGAAAGTATGTAACATAGTGGTCCACAGAGATTTTGCTTATGACCTGTATGTTTAAAGTTGTTGTCAATGAAAAAAGTGAATGTATAAAGTTGCACTGACTGAGTAAATGATACCTTTAAATTGTCTATTCTAAGTTCATTAACAAACACTTCTGGTTTTGTTTTATTTATGTCTGCAAAACTGCTTATTGATAGATTCATAGGTTTGTGTTTTTAAATGGGATTAAGGGGTTAATTACTATATAGAGAAGTCTAAATAGTACATTTTAAAGTTTTATACATATTTACATACAAATTTGGAAAAATATACAAGGTGGCATTTATTAGTTTCATTGAACAGTCTTCCTCATAACTCGTCAAGTCATGACTGGATTATTCAGATCATCCTGAATGATGACAATTGTCTGCCTCATCATCATCTATTTCTTCATCTATTTTTCTTTCTGAGGTGTTGAAATGACAGTCTTATATAAAGTAATCTAATGCTTCCATTAACAAATTATGGTTTTATTTCCAGAAGGAAATATTCAGAATATGTAAAATTTCAGACTGAAGCTTTCTATAATTCTTTTTTCTCCTACTTTAGTTGAAATTACTCTACCCTTTTGGGTAATAAATGCATATGACAACATGTGCGCATGTGTTTCATTGGGGAGTACCTCAGTGCCTTGGAGACGGGTGGTTGAATTAGGCAGCTAGAACAAGAGTGGGGGAGAAAAGGGAGGCAATACTGTGTTACCACTGCTTACCCCCAGAGCAGATGAGCTTGCTCTCTCCCAGCTCTGAAGAGAGTGAGCAAGTGTATCTGCTTTGGTTGTTTCTTAGGCAAATAGATTCTCAGTTCAAGGGAATAAGAGTAGCCAGAATGAAGACATGACTGAAAAGTCACTTGGCAAATAACCTGTTTGTTCCTCTGTTCCACCACCTGAAAAAAGGAGAATGCTACCTTATCTAAAATGAGGATGTTTAAAACTGTAAATACCTTTTAAATATGTAAGAGGTTTCTAGAGCATTCCAGTTAAACAGATGAGTGCACAGAAGATTAATGGAGAAATTGTCTCTGAGTTTGCAAGATTTGGATAATGCACTAAAAAAAGAAAAAAGATGTGGCTTAAAGCCCAGGGTAGCTCAGCCTATTTGTGAATGAGAAAAAATTACTGCAGAATTACGTTTCAGTACATGCTTCATAGTAGTTTTCCATTTGGGAGAAATAGCTCTGTTCAAGGCTGAGGAGAAGGATTGAGGGATTGATTCTATGAACTCTAGGTGAGAGTTTTCTATTTTCTATTTTCTAGTTTTATGATCCACAACATTGTAATTTGCTTTATAATGAGACTACTAAATGTTGCATAGAATTAGTGTTCTTACAAACTGTTATTTTTTCCAGCAGATCAAAACCACAATTTGAAATAACTATAATAGTTTCAATCATCATCTATACATTATTGATACATATAACATGTTTATAACCTATTTATTAATAATAATGAATTGTTAATTTATTTAATGTACAAATCTTAGCTACATGATATATAAAGTACAGGTAATGGGCAAACCATTTGAATTGACCAAATTCTTCTTTATTTGTATCATGTTTGTGTAGCTAGTTTGTTTTATTCCTGTTATTTAGCTTCTAGAGTGATTTTGAAGATGACAGATATTGCCAGTGTTAAATCAGCCAGCAGGTTTTTTTAAGATTACAAGGATTGACTGTGTTATGCCTGACTGATTTGTATTTCAGGCAGCGACTGCTCTGTGTCAGTAACTTTACTACTTATTAACTGCTAGATTAACATTTGTCTCATTAAACAGCAATAAACCTAATGTACAGAAGAGTATATAACAGCTAATCAACACAGTTTTCTGTACATTGTCATAATCATCAATGTCCCACAAATATGACTATTTGTTTGTGTTTGTAGTTTCTTTCAAAGGTGTGAATGTGTAAGTTTTTGCATGTATATACGTAAAATATTTTAATTAATACTTTGCTGGAAAAGTTGCATTAGTTTACATTGCAAACTATAACAGTACTTGTAAAAAGAGAGAAACTTCTCAAGCATGTACAGATCCCCCTTCCAATGTTTTCAATTAATAATCAGTTCCTCTCTCACCAGAAGCATTACCCACTTGGACACAGATAAACAAAACCAGCATGGGCATTCATATATATCACATATGTAAAGTTTTTTATACAAATGTGAAACAATGAAGGTGCGTTTGTCTAAAATTTGGTAAGAAAAGTCCAAGACAGATTGTGTCCACTTTTATAATTGTTCCTTATATAGTACAGACAGCTAGGGTCTGATTCTTATTATGTTTTACAGCTACTTCTACAATTGTCAAACAATATAACCAGGCTTAAGGAACAACAGCAAAGATGGTGCCTGTCAGGGATAAAAGGGCAAGGAGATGGGAAGTGTTTCATAAGGGTCTTGACACACCAAGTAGTAAAAACAATTAAAAAAGAAAAGATAATGGCCTAAAAACATCCCTAAACTACTACTGTTTCCTCTCAGTTATATTAGTGGAAGTTAAATATTTAAATGTTTCCATAGGTGCTTACCCAAGAAAACAATGAATTCTGGTATAGGGTGAGGCTGTACTACTTGGAAATAATTGTGATGTGATGTCACCTAGTTCTGGCTATCTGCCTCATATTCTGTGTATTTTATTGAAGTTACAGTCTTAATTTGATTTTAAGTTCATGAGACAAGTCACGTGTTTGTAGTCAAGCATATGCTCAATAACTGCTTTAAATGGAGCCTTGTGTAGGCACCTGAATAGTAACTGAGCCAATTTCTTTGACAAGCTGTGAGATGTGCAGCCAGGAGCTTTTGCATAAATTAGTTCTTTGTTAGAATTACAATTGACAGGGTTGGGAAAGGTGACACTGATACCTTAAAGGAAGCATACAGCATGCAGGATGATTATTTACCTGTCCATCAAAGACAAAGAAGAAAAAATATAAAGTGATTAAAAGAAAGGCTAGTTTCCTGTCTGACTGGCAAAGAGAATGAGGCATTTTGCTTTAAAAAAGTAGTTCCAGTCAATCCAAGATAGCTCCCCTGTGTTGTCAAGAGTTATGGAGTAGAAAAGAGATTCAGAGTAGCTCTTTGGGATGTTGTGCAGCCTCTGCTAAAGCCTGGACCGTACCTTCACTACGTGAAGTCTAGGCCTTTGATCACGACTCATGATGAGACTACTGTAAAGCCACTGATTCTCTGCTGTCGCAATAGGTTAGATCAGCGTTCTGCCAAAAGGTCCTAATCAGGTGGATTGCTTCACAGTACTGTTTTGTTAATGTATGGTATTTAGCAATTCTCATAGTTCATTAGAAAGTTATCCAAGTTCAGCAAATAATTTGGCAGAATACTTTGGTGCAACAGAGGAAGTCAACAAGCTATTTGATCATTGATAAAAGAGTACAGACCAGTATGACAGAATATGAATTTTTGTACTCCCACCATTGATTATTGCTGAAATATGATTTGCTAAATACGGTTGTTTGAATAGCTCAGTGTTATTTGATTGCAGGCTTCTTGAAATAATATTTCTTCTCTTTGACTAAGTAGCATATTTCATATTACTACCACACTGCATTAAAACTTTGAATTATTTGGAACCCATTTAAGCAATCCATTTGAGATTTAGTTACCTTGAATATAACTGAACAAATGTGTTTAAGGCATATGATGAAAATGCAAATCTAAATTATATTTATGATATAGAAGGTACCATGATGGATTATTAGTGATCTTGCTGAATTAAGTTTTTTCTCTAGTGAATGCAGTTTTTTAAACATTACAATTTGAACTGGAGTTTTGAGTGCTTAATAAAAACCGTTCTGGATGAAATTATAGCTAATTTTAAACAGTGTGCAAAAATTACAAGTTCTGTTGCCCTTGTTCAGGTTTAATTGTTATTGTTATCCGTTACTCAGAACAAGAGAGTATCAATATGAGTAAGGGAGGAAGGGATTTTATGTCTTAATATTTTATTAAAATGCGCTGTAATCTACAGATCCCCATACTTCGAATGAAAATAATAACAAACAGAAAGAACTTTACAATTTGTATATGCACTCAGAATAAAAAAGGTATTCGTAAATGGATTTGTAAAGCAGGTCTTTGAAGGTCATCGTAGTTTCCCATTGAAAAAAATGCTTTACTGTGCAATTTCCTATTTTAACAAATATTGGTGCTGCTACAAGGAGGTTTTGCAAACTTAAAAGAAAAAAAACTTGCATTCCATGAGACATTTGAATTCACATTAGATTACTGACCTTAGCTGGTCTTATATTTTTAAAATGTCTAACTAACATTTCTCAAAGAATTGACTTAAGTTAATTTGGAAGGCTTTTTACAACAATGTATCTGTAAGTCTGTAACTTCCTAGTACAAGTGCAGAGCAATCTTATATTGATCTTGGATAGAGTAAATAAGCAGTTGACTATTTCAATTTTATTTCTGTGAGCCTGTTAAGAAAAAAATGCTAGATAGAACTGAGCTGAACTAAGCTAGGTTGCTTACCTTTCAACCACTCTATTCCTTTTGCTTTAATGACTGCAGACAAGTTTCCAAATATTTTCTGGAATTCCAATTATGCTGAAGGACCAAATATTTCACCATTGCTGCTTCAATTTCAACTATTTCAACATTTAGCCATGTAAGAAAACTTCAGCTCTTAAAGATGGCAATAAAATTGTGCATCTTCTGTCACTAGAGGATTCCTCACATATACATTCAGTTTGTGCAGTCTCCTAAGGCTCCCTTTTCAGACCACTTCATTATACTTACATCATTTTTTATTTCATTTTTATTTTGAAACACATTTTCAGGGTTTTATAATTTTTTTTATTTGCTGAAAGTTCTGTGTATAACCTGAAGACAAAATGCAGTAGTAAATAGAATGGAAAATTGTGGATTCTTATGTTGCAGTACTATCATCATTATTGTTGACTTGTGGGTGGGGCTATCTATGTGGGGACTTTTCATGTCCATGGTGAGATAATCCCAATATCACTCAAATAACTTAAGTCATATTCTTTTGATGACTGAAGCTTTCTATAAGTAGAGAATCAGGGCACAGTCAGTTGGGATGGGTGTTGCAAAGGTAAATCTTTTGCTTCTTTTTTCTTATTGGATGAGTTGTGTGAAGTTATACTTCTACAAAGGGAGCATTTTGGAGGCCTGAGACCTTACAGAGCAGCTTCTGGTTGCAAGTTGCTAAGATGTTGATCCTTCATGTAATTCCCCTGGGTAACAAACTTATCCTAACCAGTGCACAAGGTGGTTTCTGGGAATTTTTTTATGCAAGATAATATAAAGGCAGCCATATGATGAAGCGATGGATTTGTGGGAGCTGCCTTCAAGATCCACAATAACTAGACTGTATTCCCACTGCTTAAAGTTGTCATATGTGCCAGTAGGATTCTTACTAGCAAACATGCATTACAGTAGTTGTGAAAAAGCACAGTCTTAGGTATTTTAGTTTACTTTGAGAAATTCTGCATCTAAAATATGCAAAAGTCTTTTTGCATTTCCTCTTAGCCTTGATCCCAGTCTGAGTGCAGCAACTGATGCAATTATTAAGTGCAGAATGACTGTAAAGGCCTACAGTATAAAATTTTGATTTTGGTATTAGCTGATTTCTGATTAGCTAACATCCAGTCACACTAAGAAACTAACAAGTCAAAGTAGATCCAGTAATGATACAGAATTTAATGTGTAAGATGATACCTGCATATTTGTTTTGTGTTTCCTTGCAGTTAGTTGGCCTTTTTCCTGAAAACCCTTTTGAGATTTTCTGCGGGCATTATTCTTGCTCTTCTACATATCATGTTGCTTATAACAGTTTAATCAAAATACTGTGTTATTTATTTATTTTTTCACTGTAGTCTTAGCAGCCAGGATCTGAGAATCAATTTTGTGGTAAAAGCCATTTTTGTTGCTTGATAAGTAATTCTGTAATAGTAAACGGTCTCATAGAAGGCTAATTTAAAGGAGAATTCATCTCCTGAACAAGACTAAGAAAGGTACTTTAGATGTTAGTGTTTGATATAGCAAGGTGATAAAGTTTTCTTCTAAATTCCAGTAAATCTTGTATAACGGTAGAGGGTGGGAACAGAGTGGGGATGTATCCCATGAATGACCCTGGGAGGCAGTTAGAGGGCTATCATGTGGGATGTGTATGCAGCACTTCTTGAACAGGTTTTCCAGATCACAGTGCAAGGATGATCTTTGCTGATTAATTACCAAATGTTCCACTTATTTGCAGCTTTGTTAAACTACATCTCAAATGTCTTGTCTGTCTTCTGTACTTGGGACAATATCAAGGGAGCTGGATTGCTTCTGCCTGTTGCTCTGCTGTGATGCCTTGGAGAACAGTTTCAGATCAGGAAGTCATGCCACATGTTGAATAATTTGGAGTTTTTTTCGTACTAGATCTGAGTAAAATATATTGCTTTTTGTTCAGTACTATGAGTTTTGATGGACGTAGGTCCTGAATCTCTTTTTTTTTTTTTTTTTTTAATTTGCACAGGCCAGAAACGCATTGCGTGTTTTATTTGTCAGTTATATGTCCTGAACTGCACTGAGGAAAAAGAGTTCACATATCACTAACACACACAAATAAAGGAATGATTGTGGCAGTGCAATATGTGTGAATAATTAGCATGTAAATCACAAGGACAATTTCTGCTTCTGCTCAAGATCTAAATCTTTTACCCTCTTAATGTAAAGAAGAGATTATATAAAGAAGAGATCATATAAACAGACAAGGTCAGCTTATGTTTGGCTGGTGCACATGGAGATATGTTAGGAAACTTGCACCCAAAAAGCAGCATAAACTAGAAGAGGTGTGCACTGATTTGCCTGTATAAGGAACACTTTACAAAGCTTTTAAAGCAGAAGTTTATATACTTATATCAAGAGTCTTTCTGATATAGACAGTAGTAATTGTACTAACAGGAGCAGAGGTAGTTGTCTACAAGATCTTTGCTGAATGGAAAGTGGATGTATATAATGTAATGTTGATGTGCACTATTTCAATAGCTGAATGTAGCCAGTATTTGGAGTTTTATTTTATCCATGTAAAGTAAAATTCCTTGTCTTGTCACCTTCTGTGTATTTCATTATTACATTTTCTCTGTGGAATTATTTATAATAAAATTAAAAAAAAGAACAGTACAGTTCTTCATGTTGAAAGCTCCAAAGAAGAATAGTGTTTTGGATTACTTCCTATGGTGTATGTAAAAATATGTGGTCCCAGTAGATCTAGATTTTTACCTGAGGAAAATATTGACAAATATAAGCAAAATAAGAACAGTAAATGCTGAATTGTATTGCACAAGGTTATTGTGTGGGCTTATTGTGCAGAATGAACTATTTGAAAAGTGCTGAAACCTGTATTTGCAGATGAAAACAAACATCAAAGGAGCATACGATCTTTTTTATTTTTCCTAGTAATTATTTCTGTGACTGTATGTTTTAGCTACCTTGTGAAGATGGTGTTCAGAGTTGTGAATGACTACCTGCCTCATAGATGTGTATACACATTGTACAGCTGAGTCACATTCTGTACCGGTGGTTCAATGTCATTGTGCAAGTTAAAATAGCATTTCTATTGTTCTGTTATTAAACAGCTATTTTCACATTCTGAACAGTTGAAAGAAAAGAATTGGAGCAAATGTTACCTACAGCACATTACCTTCTGTGGTGTATGAATGATGTGTGATATCCATTTTAAAATCTTAGTCCTGATTCACTGATTTTCTTTAGTTTTGAGTTGATTTGATGACACTGAAAACCCTAGTTACTCATGAAGTAAGTAGTTGGAAAGGTAGTAGGCCTATGGAAGAGCTGAATAAATGAGCAAGACCTTGAGAATACCTGATTATTTAAAATTTCGTGCGGTTGGAGGAATTTTTTTCCAATAATTTTTCTATGAGTTACAAAGACTTGAATTGGTCTATTACTACTATTAAAAGCTTCCCTCAAAGGCTTATAAGCATGAACAGTTTTAATGTGAGACAGGAACAGGGGCGCTTTTTCCTCACAAACTATAAATCTGTTTCAGTTATTTTTCAAATTCTGAAAACAATGGAAAAAAAAGGGATTTGTTTCTGATGAAATTTTTCACTGGATTGCACTTTATTTATTTTCACTGGATTGCACTTTATTACATCTGTTATCACTTTATTGTATTATACTGGTTTTACACTGTTATGCTATTTTACTCTATTACACTGTGTAGTGGGTTGACCCTGGCTGGATGCCAGGTGCACACCAAAGTTGCTCTATCACTCCCCTTTCTCAACTGGACAGGGGAGAGAAAATATAATGAAAGGCTCGTGGGTTGAGATAAGGACAGGGAAAGATCACTCAGCAATTACCGTCATGGGCAAAATAGACTTGACTTGGGGAAATCAGTTTAATTTATTATCATAGAATCATAGAATCATAGAATCATTTAGGTTGGAAAAGACCTTTAAGATCATCAAGTCCAACTATAAACCTAACCCTGCTAAGTCCACCACTAAACCATGGCCCTAAGCACCTCATCCACACATCCTTTAAAAAACTCCAGGGATGGTGACTCAACCACTTCGCTGGGCAGCCTGGTCCAATGTCTGACAACCCTTTCTGTGAAGAAATTTTTCCTAATATCCAGTCTAAACCTCCCCTGGTGCAACTTGTGGCCATTTTCTCTTGTCCTATCACTTGTCACCTGGGAGAAGAGACCAACACCCACCTCTCTGCAACCTCCTTTCAGGTGGTTGTAGAGAGTCATAAGGTCTCCCCTCAGCCTCCTTTTCTCCAGACTTAACAACCCCATCTCTCTCAACCGCTCCTCATAAGGCTTGTGCTCAATCAAATCAGAGTAGGATCATGAGAAATAAAACCAAATCTTAAAACCACCTTCCCCCCACCCCTCCCTTCTTCCTGGGCTTAACTTCGCTCCAATTTTCTCTACCTCCTCCCCTCCAGTGACACAGGGGGATGAGGAATATGAGTTGCGGTCAGTTCATCACACGTTGTTTCTGCTGCTCCTTCCTCCTCAGGGGGAGGACTCCTCAGACTCTGCCCCTGCTCCAGCATGGGGTCCCTCCCACGGGAGATAGTCCTCCATGAACTTCTCCAATGTGAGTCCTTCCCATGGCCTACAGTTCTTCACAAACTGTTCCATTGTGGGTCCTTTCCCCAGGATGTAGTCCTTTAGGAACTGACTGCTCCCACAGGGTCACATGTCCTGCCTGCAAACCTGCTCCAGCATGGGCTCCTCTCTCCACAGGTCCTGCCAGCAGCCTACTCCAGCGTGGGTTCCCCAGGGGATCACAGCCTCCTTCAGGCACCCACCTGCTCCAGTGTGGGGTCCTCCATGGGCTGCAGGTGGATATCTGCTCCACCGCTAACCTCCATGGGCTGCAGGGGTAGAGCCTGCCTCACCATGGTCTTCACCAGGGGCTGCAGGGGAATCTCTGCTCCAGCGCCTGGAGAACCTCCTCCCCCTCCTTCTTCACTGACCTTGGTGTCTGCAGTGTTGTTTCTCTCACACATTCTCACTCCTCTCTTCTCCAGCTGCCAGTTGTTTTTTCCTCCTTCTTAAATATGTTCTCCCAGAGGCACTACCACCATCACTGACTGGCTCAGCCTTGGCCAGTGGTGGGTCTGCCTTGGAGCCGGCTGGCATTGGCTCTATCAGACATAGTGGAAGCTTCTAGCAGCTTCTCACAGAAGCCACCCCTGTAGCCTCCTGCTACCAAAACTTTGCCACGCAAACTTGATACACACAGTTTCACTATAAGAAAGCTAAAATAATATTACTGACCCTGGATTTTGCTGTAGTTTGTGACATCTCAGTGTGTGCTCAACTCTCACTGGACCTAGTGGGTGAGGTGCAGCAGCTTCAGGAGGTAATGCACAGCCATGGTTCCTGATAACAATACTTACACTATGAAATACAGCAGTTGTATGTGAGTGTGACCTTAATGAAATTTATTCTAGTTCAAACTATTAGCTATTTTTGTTCCTATGTTGTCATTTCTTTAACTTTCTCTCTTCTACTTTGCCTTTCTAGGAAGTTGAAAAAGAAAATTTTTACAAAATTTCTCTTTCACCTCTCTGCCCCAAACTGTTGCAATATTAAGAAACACTGTCCCTACAGTCCATGTGTCCTTGTAAATATTTAGAACTACCTTACATTTACAGCACCTCATACATCACTCCCATTATCACTCTACTGTCATCTGTCTCCCTCCTTTTACTTTTTCTTATAATGATGACAGGTGTACAGTGTTACTAGTTTGCTCAGGCTTTTTCTGCTGTTATTCTGTGCTGAAAATGGCAATGGTCATTTTGTGATAAACTGGTATCAGGCAACTATGTATTTCCCTGGAGTCCTTGTTCAATATATATATTTTCAATACATATTTCTTATTTTTGTGCCTTTTAGACAGTAGATTATTCAGTGAAGGATCCTTTTCTAGTATTTGTGTAGGCTTTTAAACACTGAAGAATTAATTACAGTTATTGTTAAGGGTAATCTTAGAAAACAGGACTGAAGGAATTTTAAGAGATTTCCTATATTTATCTGCATGCAGAATTAGTTACTCCAAAAGCATTTATATGTTTCCCAGTCTGTTCCTAAGACCTTCCACTGGTGGAAAGCCCACAGACTTCCTGGGTATAAACCCCCATAGTCTAACAATCACTGAAGAAAGACACAAAGTGATCACTGGACATTCAAAGCCCTGTACTGCTGAACAGGAAAGCTACCTACTGTCAGCACAGTAGGATGACATGAATTGCAAGAAGGATATGTCCTTCAACCAGGGTTGTATGGGCTCAGAGAGGAAAAAAAAATGGAATGCTGTTACCAAAGTGTTGGAAGGATAGAAGGTGTTACACCCATGCTGATGTGTGATGGCTGCTGGAGGTGGGTGACTTGTACAACAGGTTACTTAGTAAGGCTTTGGCAGCAGTTTAAGTATATGAATTTGTACATTTTACATTTGGTATTTAACAGTTGGCTGTGATACCATAATTTGCCCTTAAATGAAAGTAGTGTCAAGCTATATCTTTCTTTCTATTTTCATACAACCAGCATACATAGTTGGGAATTACCCCAATTTTTGAAGTCTGTTTTTCTTTTACATGTTTAGTATATTCTTTTATAGTTTTCTTACAGGAATTAATCAGCAGTTTAAATACTGCCTTTCATAGTACCTATATTTACAAAATACTGATAGAGGTTTCTATTTAACTGAAATGTGTACATTTGAAAATGGCTTAAACTGTTCTCTTCAACAATCTTGTGTATAATTAGCTGCTAAACATATATATGTGACAGATTGATATTTGTTCATTAAATAAAGAAAATTAATGTTTGAACAGATAGAGGAAATTACTACTTTGGTTGTCCAGGCTAAAGGAAATAAGAACTTAGGAACTTACACGACAAAATACGAAATTACGTGTAGAGGCTACAAGCACTTTGTGTAAAGTAGACATGCTTTCTTTAAAGAATGGCTTTTTTGTGCCTTTTTTTTTTTTTCTTTTAATGTATCTCTGGTATTCCCATGGTTTATCATAGCCTAAAGCTTTTGGAGCATGTTAAAATATATTGACTCACACCTTTGAACATCTTATAAGTAATTTTTAATTGGCTATTGTCTGTATAAGCATTAAATTTTATAGGCCTCACCTTGTTTTCTATCCAAATCCTTTGTGGTATAAACTGGTAATGCTTAGGAGAAAATAAAACTCTTGGCTACTGAGTCAATGCATGGTTGACTTCCCACAACCAGTCCTCCTGCCTTTTCTGTCCTTCCAGAAGGCAATAAGCAGGGCTTTACAGGATATAAGTCATTGTGGGAGTGGTGAGGTGTGGGAGAGTCCGAGATGCTGCATTCACAAAACTGCTGGACAAACTAGGCAAGGTAGTTCCAGAAACTTGAGTACCTTTCCTGGGGAAAGGATTTGTTGTGGAACCAGGCGTGAGTTTAGACACTCTGATGGCTGGACAAAAGGTTGGCCTTGTATAACTCAGGAGCAATTACCCTCACTTAGGAAACATTGCACAGGGTAAAATATATTGAGAGAAAATTCAGCTTCTGTAATTGTTTCTAATTCTGTGCCTTTTTAGTGGATATCTTCATTTATCCTTGTGAGGTATTTGAGTGATGCACAAAGAATTGGTGTTGTGGGCGGGAGCAATTCTCTTGTCAGCACTGTACAGATAAAAAATGGAATAAACCTATGGTGATAGAAAGAATTGAACTGGATATCCTCTTTCTGTGATTTTCCTAGTATTGAGAATTCTCCTCAGTAATCCGATAGGTGAGCAACAGGAATTGTGAATATAGATATAACCTAGGACTGACATTGTAACCTGCTCTCAATAAAAACATGAAACTGTACAAGGAACTAACTGTTTAACATTTCATGTTAATCAGCTGGCATGTCTCCATTTAATAGGTCAAGTAGCAACTGAGAAAACTCAGGAGTTGAATTAACCTGTATCCTTTCACAGATTTTCTGATATTATGGGTTGTTATACTTTACCTAATTTCTCTTTGGCATGCAGTCTTCAATTTTCAAAAGTGTTTCTCAAGAGTAAAAGCTTTCTTTTTGCTTTCTTGATGTAATATATTAACACATTAATTTCTTTTCTCGTAGGGTGCTTTGAGTGTTGCATCAAATGCCTGGGAGGTATTCCCTATGCATCTTTGATTGCTACCATCCTGCTGTATGCTGGAGTCGCGCTGTTCTGTGGTTGTGGACATGAAGCACTTTCAGGAACCGTCAACATTCTGCAAACCTACTTTGAGATGACAAGAGCTGCAGGAGATGTTATTGATGTCTTTACCATGTAAGTTACTAGATTATTTTAATTGTTTCTGTTTAAAACTGCTGAAAAATTCCACAGGGCATATAAATTTGACTCAAGAAAATATGTTGTAATGAAAATCATAAAAAGAATGATTTGGATAATTTCAGCAGGTGACGTTTTGACAGAGCTGATATTTTTACTATTTACAAGCAATTTGTAATACTATTTAATATCCCATATTTATAATTTAATTTATTACTAAACATTACTTCATATAACATTGATGAATCTGTTCCATACTTGCTTGCTTTTATCCTTTTCATCCTGTGATAATTTCTTTGCTGAAATGTGTAAAAAGAACCCCAAAAAACCAAAACGCCAAACCTGAAGAGTTGTGCAGAACCCTGAGACTTGAAATGTCAAAACTCTATTGCCTCTGGTTTTCCTAGAATTCATCTGTTTTGAAGGTTTCATGCTTTGCTACTCCTGAAAATCTATTTCTGGAAGGCTTTTGTTTTGTTGAGTGTCTCCTTCCCTTTGGTAAATTAATTACATTTAACAAAGTAGTTTACTGTAACCTGAAATTAAATGACGTATTTTCTAATCTTGTTGTCTCTTTAAAACATGATTTTCTTACATATTTGAAATCCAAATTCTTATCTGTCTGCTAATGGTCATAAATAAAGCTGAAGAATTCTGTCCTCAAATTTGTAAGCCTTCTCTTTCATGAATGTTTTTGTGAGAAGTGTTTTGATCATCCAACAAAACATTGACCTCTTATGATGGATAGTTCCATGATAATGGCAGCCCAGTGCTTATCAGTGGTCAAAAAGCATACCAAGTACCAGGAACTACTGGGAAAATCATAGACAAACAGAGAATATACTTATGCCATTGTATAAATCCATCTTTCATTCATATCATTAATACTGTGTACAACATTGGTGCCCCAAAGAAGGCAAAAAAGAATGATTAGAGTTACAGAACAGAGGCTATATGGTTAAAAATTGTGTATTTCTCTCTTCAATTCAGTATTCTCTCTACTCCAATTTCTCTCTACTACATTGAGTATTTCTCCCTCTTCAATCTAGAAAGAGAGTTATTAAATACTGTTGGGCTAGAGGTCTGTAAATTTACAATGTTATGAATAAGGTGCTTAAGGTTAGTCTGTCTTTCTCTTCCAGTACAAGAAGTTTGAGGTATCACAGGAAACTAGTAGGCACCAGGTTCAGAAGGAAAAAATGTTGGTTCATCAATTGTTATATAGCAGACCTGTGAAGCTAGCTGTGTATCATGGATGCCAAAACCTTATATGGGTTCAAGGGCAGACTAGATAATCTTGGAAAACAAATCCCTTGATGGTTTCTAATGGCATACAGACTTACCCAGCTCAGGAAGTCCCAGAGGCTAGAATGACGTTGGGGGTTATCCTATTGACTTGCCTGCTCTTACTTTTTTATAGTCATTGTTTGAGATGGGAAAACGAACAAGATATGTATTTGATCTGACCTGGTACCACTGTTTTCATGATAGCTAGAAACAGAATCTTAAATCTCTTAACTTGTGTAGTGCTATATTATCAACATCCTTTCCAAAGCTTCTGTGTGAATGTTTGCTCTACTGTTTGTGGAATCAGTAGCGAGAAGGGAGAATGTACCAAGTAAGTATGTCACTGCTATACCATATCCAAATTTCTTCTTAGGACTGAGGAATTTAGATGTTCTTGTATAATAACATATTGGGTTGATGGGAAGTATGTGACCTCTGCTTTGCCTTTTTCGGCTTGTCATTTAGAATAATGGGTCTGACTTGACTTGGTGGCTAAGGTTCATTGTTATCCTGAATGAAAGATCAGTCATTTTATTAGGCTCTAACTTATTTTATTAGTCCCCAGGAAGCCGTTAGTGCAGAACAGCCACAAATTGATGCTTTCTTTTCATACCAAGTTTTCCAGCTTCCCTCTGTCAAATACTTAAGTGAAAATATCAGTCAGGAGCCATAGTTCAAATGCATATCATTCACTGGAAATGATTAAGGAACTGTAAAGGTGATTTTTTTTTTTCTTGGCATTTAATTGTTTGGCCTAGCTAGGAGCTTTTTGATTTGTTTGGGTTTTTGTTTTCTTAAAGATATACTAAACCCAATTCTTTCCTTGGCAGACCTACTGGAATCGAAATTTCAGTTTATTCAGTTGTGAAAGATGTCTCTAAAGTTATGTCTTAAAGGCAGGAGGAGCAAATATTTTCACTAAAAGCCGATGAGCCGTTGCTTTTAACTGGATAAACTGTGTGATTCTCAAAGAAATTTGCACACATTCATTTTCTACCCGCTTAAGTCGATATTACTCTGTTTTTTGAAATAATTTTGCAGGCAGAAGAAATGTCACAACTATTGATTAACAGTTGGCTGTAAAAAAAGCCCTATGGTAATTATATTGCTTTGAAAGGCCAAAAAGCAGAAAGAAAAAAATATGTAAGTAGAAACAAACAGTGCAGTGCCTACATTCTTAAAACTATACATATTGAAATGGAAATAAAACCTAGTTGTTTATTGTTCTGATTAGCAATAATAAGAACTAAAAAAAAAAATCTAGCAGTGTGCCCTACTAAATTATAGTACTACTAATAACCTTTTTTAAGGTTATTTAAGACATTTTGGCTCTTAATGCTTCTAGTGCTGTGAAGTGTCTGGGGCTGACCTGGAGTCCATCCTTCTGTGATAAATGTGCTAGGCAAATGTTGCAATGGAGTGAAGTGTGTTAGATTCTGTTCAACCATTCTTGTGGTTTCTGTCTGTATTTTTATTAGCACAGTAGATTTCAAATGTCATTCAGAATAAAAATCGATCCCTATCTGAGAGCTATTTATGTGGTTGGTAAGAGATAAGGGCTTTTTTAACTGTGCCCACAACTGTGTTTGTTCTGAACTCAAATAACTCAACTTACAAGCCACCCTGTATCTTTCATCTTTGTCAATATAGCTACTCAGTGCAATTTAAAAGAAGCAGCAGACCCCTGTAGAGAAATCAGGGCATAACGAGGGCATAAACAAGATCTGAAACATGCTTTAAGTGCCTAAAATAAAAGCCAAAGTACCTAAATCCAACAAAGCCATTCAGAAATGTCCATGTCAATGTCCCTGAAGGCTCCAACAGCCCTGACTGTCCCTGTCTGGCCTCCCCTGGGGCATCCCCTCAGCCTGTCCATGGTCCAGGACCCCATTTCAGCCCAGCCGGGGTCTCTCAGTCCCTCACCACGGAGTCACCTGGCCATGGGGCTGGGGCTACCCTGGCTGCCCTGGTTGCCCCCTGGCTGCCCTGCTCCCTGGTTGGGGTGCTGGGATGGACCCTGGCTGCCCCATGGGGAGCCCTCATCCCACGTGGTTCCCTGATGCTTGGGGAGAGGTGAATTAATTAAGAACTTGCAACAGGCCTCAGAGTCCCCTGGGAGGGCTCTGCCCTTGGGGGTTCAGACAAGAGCAGCAGCCCCATGGGACAGAAGAGGCAGTCTGAGTGCTGGCCCTGCAGAGTGAACGTGGTCCCTGATTCCAGCTCCCCAGACTCTTCTCTGAGTTAAAATAATATACACCAGCTGCAGTTCATATCTGCCTTGGAAATACTAATAATACTAATATATAATACTAATAATTTTATTTTTTTTTAAAATGAAGAGCAAGTTTTGCAGCTGGTTTTAAAATTCCTTAAATGCCAGGCATTTAAATAAATTTTCTCAAATTTATGATTTTCTTTCCAAGTTAAAATATGGAATGATCATGCTCAATAATTTTGAGGTATTGGAGACATCTTGGAGAGATGCTGGGTGGGATAGAGATAGTGCTTTTATAACAAAGGTTTACAGTAAAGAATGCTCTTTTGCTTGCTTGTTTTGAGGGGGGAAAAAAACCCAAAACCAAATTTGGCCTGTAATAGGGTGCTAAAAGCAATAGTTTCTAAAAAATAACTTTTTTTTTTTTTAAAAGCATTTTGCCTCAAAGTACTGGATTACAGCCTGACTTGAATTTCTTCAGGGTGATGCAGGTAAAACAGATAGTCTAAACTCTTGAAAACTAAAATAAATCAAATGTATTCAAATTCATGAGAACACACATCGTACAGACAGGTACTCCTTATGGAAAGGGCATATCTTCAAAAATCACGAAACTGGATGAGGTAGACTCTTCTCCCTTTACACAGTCATTTCTAAATCCATGAACCTTTAATTTGGAGTTATCAATGAGTGAACTTTTCATTGGGACTAACTGCTAATTATATTGCCTTCTGAATCGCTTTTGTGAAACTCCATTCCCCATAGTCCCGGACTTCTTCACTATCAACATTATCACTGCTCTAACAGTAGCTACTTCCCCCACCCCCCCCCACACCCCCAAGTGAAGAAATGCCTGTTTGGGGATTTAACGTACAGAAGTCATAAGCTGTTGTTTGCGATGTGGATGCCTTCAGTGGATGTAGAGTAGTTATTTTAGTTCCTTGTGATTCAAAGGGATCGTAAGAAAATAAATATGGTGGTTTAAATTATCCTGAAAACTGCCTTTATGATATTTTAGCTATTAGAGGTGAATGGTTTATGTTGCCCGCTTTGTCAGTTTAACAGCTCTGTAGACTTCACTGAAACTGAGTAATCTGCTTGAGGTAGATGTGGTATTCCTCTAATAATCATTACTCTAATAACTTAATAAACTCCAGTGAACACTATATCTGCAAATTACTGGGTATAACTAGGTTCGCTTACTTAATCACTGATTTTGACAAGATTCCGGTGTCAGCAGAAATAGAGGTAGGATTATCAAACAAGCATTATATGAGCTGGATTTTTATATTTTTCTGGTGTTTGGCACAAATTCCAGAAGATGTTTTTTAGGAAATCATCAGCACAAGATACGTTTGGTATATCTCACAACAGCATCTTTTCACAGTTCTTTCTCTTTAGTATGCAAGGCCAGTTAGTGCCATCTGTCACATGGTTGTGATATATAGGCCATGAAACAAGGGAATCATGCTCTTAAGTGGAAAACGAAGAAAACGTCCTGATAGAAACATTGACAACATTTTTCTACTACAGTCAGAGTTAATTCAGGTCGTTGTAAATTCACTTCCTTTCAAAGGTGTGAAACCAAATAGTAAACTAAATGAAGTTACAATCTGTAAAACTGTTGTCACTATCTCCTCTGTTGGAAGTGTCACAGACACTCTACTGGAGCCACCTTCTGACAGCTAAAAATTTCCTTCCTTTCAAAATGTGAAAGCCTGTGTTTCAGATGCTGTCGTGTCCAAGTTTGATGCTTAGTGATAATCTGTTAGTTAGTGTATAGTCATTGTTTATTAAAAGGATATTATTTAGTAATGTACATATGTATGTGCAACTGTTTTCTTTTGAGGAAAAACAAAAGAGCATGTGTAGAAGTTTTTATATGCCCCCTTTTAGTGTTTGAAACCAGTGTTTTGAGAGGTATATAAATGGATGTTATTCTGATCTGCTGTTCTTTGTTTTTGTTGGGTTTGCAGCTATCACAAGTTAAATATTGGTACTACTAAAAATATTATTGTTATCATTAATATTATTACACTAAAATTAATGGAATAATGTGAAAGGTATTACAATGAGACCTGTAGTAAAGGCTAGCTGATATGAAATATGATATTTATAAATATTTGCATTAGACAATGTGATGGTTCTGTTTAAGTCATCTACTTAGTACACAATAGTACTAATTTGGTTTTCCCTATACATTTGTTCTGTTATGAAAGCTTGGCATTCTTTAAATTTGAACTTAAACTATGTTTTAAACACTATTTGTATTATGGGAAGCAAAACATGTAAGGCTCTGCAAGCAATTGCTAACTTATGCAGGGCTGTGTCATAGTATGTCTGGAAACAGCAACCATCCTAAAGAGCCCTGGCAGATGACCCCAGTGGTTCTGCAAGGAGAATATTCATCTGCACACTAATTCAGCTATCTGAGCCTATGAACAGGAAGAAAAGACAGGAAAGAAGTGGAGATGTACACGGTTTCCATATACCAAACTAGTAGGATGACTGCCTGTGACTGAAGTCCATCCAGGCTTGTACAGTCATTTATTTAAGATGTATACCGCCTTTTTGGAGCGGTATACTGCCTTTTGGTAAGGATTGTTTTCACACTCCTGATTATGTGATAGTATCCAAATAGTTATTTAAAAAATAGTTTACTTTTCCTTTATATATCAAATTAATATATTATCTAGGGAGTATGATCTAAAGTTTTTAGCTTCATATCTGTAAAATTAGCATTGAAAGGCTGTTATAAAATGATAGTTTTATATAAAAAAAAATTATTTTTCAAGTATGCCTTCCTATAAGTATGTTTGGTTTTAGATAAAAGATTTTATTGTTGCATGAGGTCAATTCGATACCGCTAAAAGTGTCTGAAAAACAGTTGTTATGTATCTGAAAAAAGATATAAATATCAGCAAAAATATTTTATTACAAAATATTTTGCAAGTGCATTGCTTGGAAACTATCCTTAAAATCCCTAAATATTACTACATTGATACATGTGAAGTGTAGTGTCTTCTGTGACAGCAAATAATTTTCAATTAATCTTATTTCACCTAAGTATTGTAGAAATCCTAGCTTGCTATGTAATACTGTGTGTCTACTGTGTATGCTGCATAAGCTGATAATCATCTTGCACTATGAAAAATGGACAACAGTGGGCTGAGAACCGCCTTATTCAAACCCTCTTTTGAAATCTACAGATAATTTGCTCTCTTGGTAATTTTGACGTGTAAGCTCTGAGGATGTAGTCCAGAGTTAAGCAAAGGAGTCATATGGCTACATATACATTAGAAAGCAGTGTTAGTGCAATAGAAACTTATCGATAGACCTAAATACTTGGTGCTAATAACTTGCTGTTCATACAGTGTTTATTTCGGGGATTTATTTTGGACTCAGTCTTGTCTGATACAATGGACTGAACATCCACTAGTGGCTGGAGTGCAGTAGGAGCACTCCTGGAGCATACTTCCCATTTAGGTTAGTTGGAAAGGAATCCATGTTGCGCACTCTGAAAAACATGATGCAAACCATATCTCAATAAGTGGGGACAACTGCAGGACTTGCTTAAAAAAAAATAATAATCCATCCCTGAGCCAAAACACTAATGAGAATGTACCCATAATCCCTACTGCTGTAAAGTTAAAGGTTTAGTCACTGAGCTCAGTGTTAAGAAGACTTCTAACTAGGCTAATGAGAGTTCCCACTAATAGCACTCTCAGTCCTTGTACCTGGATTCTGGCTGTGTGTAGAAGAATGATGTTATCTCTGCAAGGAAGCCCTAACTTTGGCCTATGTGTCTTGTTCCTGTATTATAATTTGATCGGAACCACCAGAGAGAGCACAATGTCATTGAAGGATGCATTTTTCATTTTAAAAAAAATGCTGTTTGCTTAAGGAGAACAGTTTCTATTTCACTGGAATGGTTCAGTCACACGTAAAAAGTAACACTGGACAAATATAGCATGTTAAAGATTAGATGCAGAACATAGCATTTTAGATCTCGTATCATTTGGTAGATGCACCAAATCTGACAAAACATGCTAGCACCTGAGAATATGACCTTTGCAGGATTATACAGTGCTGAAAAGTCATATTTACATCCTACTCAGCTATATTTTGTAGCCTAGTGTTCTGTATTCTGTTAAAAGCAAAACCAGAAAGAATCTATGTAAGTAAAATTTAGGATTTGGGAGGTACCTGCAAAAACGTGGTCCTCGTTTTATGAAGTAATTGAGCAAGGACATTCATAGCAGTGCATGTGAATAACAGCAGAATGACCTTACATAAAGAATTTTTTGGTCCTCACCTGTGCAAACACAGTCCACTACTTTTAGGCAGACAGCTGTATTATTTAATACTGTGTTAAGCAGCTCTCTTTCCTGGTTGTCTGAAATTTTAGGTCAGCTATGATCACTGCATGCCTGTGACTTGAAGTATTTGCATTTGGCCTTTCTCAGCACATGGTTTATCTTCATAGGAAATATCTTTTTCACTTTTAAGTGCCTTTGTTTCCTTTTAGTCTTAGTTTACTTTATAAACATGTAAAAAGGAAAGCATATATTCCTATGTAATATACATATTGCTAAATCTTGTTTCATGTTCCATGGAAAAATAAGATTAACTGGCCTTTCCACAGGAGAACTGAAAAGGGTAAAATTAACTATTACCATCCTAATCTGGAGTTTTAGTATCAAGTTGTCAGTCTTAAACTATCAGTAGTTACTGTGTGTGACTCCCAACTTTACATTTATAATAATGAGATACTCAAAAATCCTGTGATATGCTTTTGCCACATCTTTTTACAGTTTATTGCTATGGAAAGTTGCCTGAATTCAGTATCCATAATGCACAACACCATCATGTAATTCTGCCAGAAGTCTGCACATTACTGTGCACTAATTCCATTCTTTTTTTTTGGCTACCTTCAAGCAAAGAGGGTTCCAGATTTCTTCTGTAATTGGCATCTTTAAAAATGTTTCTAGAAAGTAGTTTTGCTAGAGGTGAGCAGACAGAACAAGCCTAGATTGTCAGAAACAACTTTGAGAAGCAGCCTCATCCATATGTCATAGTCAGAATTTTGTGTTTTGGACTCAAACATTTCATGATTATTTAAAATCTTGTTGGATCCTTTCCTGTTCCAAGAAAGTTACTGATTCATAGGGCAGAAATGTGGTTTGCACTGCGATTGCTCCTCTTGCATTAGCTTGTGAATTCTCTACTGCTTTTTGAGGTGCTCCACAAAATCTCGGCTCAACTGTCCCATTCCTAGGAAGAAAGCAACCATCAAACTTTTAGAGGATGATGATTTAGGGTTGTATTCTTCATACCTGTAGAGAGCTGTACGCCACAAATTAATCTGTTAAAATCAATTGGATCTTATGTCACATGTTCAGAGTAGTTCACTGTTCAGAGTAGAATAACAAAATCTGGCCCTTGCAGAATGTGAGTGTAACTTGTATATTATAGTTTATATAATCCGAACAATCTGGCTTCAGTTTTGAGCAAATGATTTGTATGATTACATACAAAATTTCTTCCAGAAATACAGAATCAGAAGTTTCTGTTTTCTTTTTATTATGTTTCATTTCCACTTTAATAAAAAATACTTTAAGGTCTTTGTTGCTCTTACCCTTTATCTACTGTTAATCCTTTCTCCTTTTATAATTTCCTGACAAGCTTTAATTGAGCATTCTGTACTCCAGTTTTGTTTTCTTTCCGTCTGAAATTTAGAAGTTTAGACTCTGTATTAACCTAATCTCAGAAAAATCCCTCATGGACCTATGCTGACATTTTCTTCCTAGTTCTATGTTTCTCTTCTCCACAGCGAGGATATTTCAGTTTCTTTTACCTCATTTATATTGTTACTTGCAGTTTTTTGGTCTTACTTTGCAGGTAGTACATGATTATTAACAAATCCTTCTTTCTTCCTGCTGGCTGTATGTTTTCCTTCTGAAATTTGCCTTTGCTTGTCTCCACCCTTTGCTAACAATTCTTCTATGCTTCATGGTACCTACTATCTACTTTGCTCAAACTGTTTAAGTGAATAATGTAATGAACTTACACCAAGAAATTGTTCCCAGCTGCTTTGCAGCTGAGCATCTCTTTTAAAAACTTCCATGGGCCATGGCTTCTACAAAACCTAAACAGACCTTCTTGCTTGCAAATATCATCTTATATCTTGTCGCTCTTCAAAAAACACGTTTGCAAAACTCTTTCTACAAGCTTGAGATAGCTTGAGGGGGCAGGCTGCTATCTCAGTCTCTTAACAGCCTCTTAGGATCAGTCCTTCAGAGGGCAAGAGGATCAGCATGAAAGCCAGCATTGCTGTTTTACAGAGTAACAGAGATTATTGTGCATTCTAGGTGTGAACATCAACTATTCAAAGTTCCTTGCAATTGAAAAAAAATAAATAAATGAAAAAACCCCAAACCCTAACAACCAGCAAAACTGACCTACCCCAATAGGATTACACGCATTTCTCATCTTTCTAAATTGTCTATGCCAGCTATAAAAAAGGGCAATTTTTAATTAGGAATTGTACTATGATAATTTAACTAACTTTTCAGTACTTTGATAGCTTTGGTATTTTATTTTCCTTATTGTGTTTTCTTAGCTTGGAAATAGGTATAATTGTCTACTTGCATTCAGAGAGTATAGGTACAGTTTGCTGGCAATTATGTGCTATTCAGCACCTGTACTATCTGAATGTCATTATCTGTATTGGGAGAAGTTATGTTATAAATTCAGGAAGAGAAATGTGAGGCAGAATTACAAATTCTGGAAAATTAGTTCCACAGCAATACCTAGTACTCTGGTGGGCTAGGCCAGCCAAAACCTCTGTAATATTAGGCTTTTATCTCTTGTTCAGGCTGAAGTGTACACATACTTTATTTGAATAAAAAGGTTTTCTGGGCATCATGAGAATCATGTGTCACAGAGAAAACTAATGTAGTTTTTTTGTTGCTGTTAATTGCAAACAAATGTCTGCAATGCATTCCTATATTAACCAAATTAAAGAAAAAATATCCCTAGCTAGTATGTAGATTGTTCCAAAGAAATACTAAGTAATTTTGATAGAAAAATATATATCGGTATGCGTTATCTGTGTACCAACCTTCAACACTGAGGGTAGAAAGTGTACCATGATTAGACTGAATAGTGTATATTCTTCAGCGTTCCTACAATTTGCAATTCCTTTTAGGACACAGTAAAATATAAAGGGTCAATGTTAACAATTTGTCTTGGTTTATCTGTTGGGGTAGTAAACCCGTTTATTATTTACTCCAGTGAAGCAACTAGTTCCTCAAGCCCAAAACATTATTACTTCTAGACACAGTTAACAGAAGCTAATTATGAATATTTAAATACTTTTGAAACAGGATGTAATAATTATGACTCAGTTGATTGAAGGAGTCTCAACAACAAAATAATAACTAATTTGTTATAATACACTTTTCACAAAAGCCTGCTACATATAGACATGATCATTCAACAATTAATCTTATCGCTTGCTGATTTATTTTATTTTTTAATCCTTGAATTTGCCAAAGCACCATGAAAATACACAGTAGGAAATCTGCAACATTGATCTGACTCACTGAGAATGTTTTCACTCACCTCTGACTTGTCTCTGCTGGGATAGTCTACTCTGCACTCAGCTACAACCTGTTCATTAAGATGTTAGCATTGATGGCTTCCATCAATAACTTCTGTCAGAGGAAGAAAGTGTTTTCTCTGGAGCTATTTTAATATTCATCTTGTTGGATAGAATCCAGATTCAGATTAATGAATTAGGAATTCTGCTTAAATTGGAATAATTAATGACCAAGCAGCAGAAAAAGAACTAAAAATTGAAAGATCATCTTGATTTAAATCACAAATTAAAACCAGTGATGTTTGTGTTTTTAACACTGCTGAACATAGTGATGCGAGGAAAATCAGATCATAGAGCCTCTACAGGATTAAGACAGTATGCAAAATATGTTTTAGATTATTCTATTAAAAAAAGGCTTCTAATTTCAAGATGTTTTTCGTGATTAATTTACATTTAGATAATCATTAAGCTTATTCTACCCAGCAACCTAGGTTAATATGTGAAGATTGCATGATCAATGTGAATTTGTTAAAATCAGGTTTATCTTCACAATCTTCATTGATTGCCTTTTAATAGAAATGTTTCATGACTTTAATTGTATCACTATATAATATTCATAGGACTCCTGCATTTAGTGAATAAATATTCAAGATTTCTTTTTGCTCTTCTCATGTAGTGTAGCTTTAGTCTTCATCTAGTGTATATCTTTCCAATCCTGTCAGGACTACAAGATTTATCTTCATAATTTTGTCTCTTCTTCCTTTACTCCTTACCCACCTCTTTCCTTCCATTCAACCTACACAAGTGTAATCCCTGCTTGTCCTTCTTCTTTGTCCTTACCCACTTTGCACATTGGCTCATGTTCATCACCCCTTCTGCCATTGCCCTCTACCTCGCTGGTTGCTCTCGTGCTCTGCCTGCAGCATTTGAGACTCTGCTGAAACACAGATGGCAATTAATCTCCCTGAGTTCATCCATAAAGAATCAAATTTTATTTTGAAGAAAGGCAATCTCCATTTTACAAGGCCTGTATTTTATTATCTATTAAAATTCCATTGGAAAATCAAAGTTTATGTAAAATTTATTAGGTGCTGCAGAATAATTTAATACCAACACTATCTTCAAAAGTATATATATATAAAAATGTTACTATTGTAATACGTTTTCTTTAAATACAGCACACACTAAATGTAGTTATATTGCAAGACAATTCTATCTGACTTTTAAAGAGATAGTTGAATGATTGTTTCACAATTTTTGTTTATATTTTTACTCTTTGCATTGTACAAGATCCGTTCTCCTTGGAGTAAGTCTGGCTATTTCAACGCATGTAGCCTGATGAGTAGAGATTTTACTACTTCTCTCTGTAGAGAGTGTATGAGGAAGAAACTGATTTCTATATTTGGCTAATGTATAGCTATATATATTTTCTCCTTGTAGAAGGCTTAAGTTAAAGTTATTCCTTTAGTTATACATAAGGCTGAGGAAAAAGCAGAGATCTTTTAGTATGCTTTTTGACACAAGCAGCTCAGTGGGAGGCTCAGCACAGATGGTTTAATGGGCTGTTGCAAGGACTGAAATAGTCTTTGGACTTCCCAAAAGCCTTAATCTCTTTAGGGCAATGATAGTTTGTAATTTCTACAGCACTGAGCACACTGAGGTCTGTGAGGAGCTGCTGATGGCAGAACTCCCACACTTCAGTCACTGGTGGAGGTCACAATTTTATAAGGTGTATAATGTAGGAATTGGAAGAGATCTTATGGAATAGTCACAAAGTTGCTGTTTGTCTCTTGTAAGTTTATTTTCATCAATAATGACAAGATAGGCTCAAAGCACCATTTTCCTGTTAAAACAGTGTTACACTGGCTGAATTACCATAAAATTAGGGAAATGGGATTTTTACAGTGCAATCAGCAATTGTATGTATAAAATAAATTTCATCTTTGCATCATCTAATACTGTCTATAGTGTTAAATTTGTTTCACCATTTTGAATGGTTCGTGTATCTGTTCCATACAGATATCCGCTTACCCTAGTTTTCACTTGAGTATGAAAGAAAAAGTGATGTAGAAAAAAGCTGAGAGGGCTTTGTTATTAGAATGCTAGGGAAAAACATATCATGTCTCATTCCCAGAAGCCTTCAGTTATCGCCTTCTGAAAAATGCTACAATAGGTGCCAAAAGTATTAATTTATAATATTTCTCCCATCCCCAATCAGGTCATAAGTTTAATTGCTTTTTTATGAGACTAATGCAAGCTTAAGATACATTCAGTGAAGTTGTAGACATAGCCATACATATGAAATATCAGCTGTGAACTGACTGTGAACTGTGAATCTGACTTTGAATCTCTTGAAAACCATCCGAACTCAAAGATATGTTAATGGGGTTTTGAGTTTTGTTATTGTATTGTACAGGTAAAACATTTATTGAGAGTTGTCTTTTGGGTGATGATGAAAAGTGTGATCCTAAAGAAATGTTATCATTAAATATTTATTTTCATAACAATAAAAACATTAATCTTTATGTCTTGAGAAACATCTAGTTTGGGTAGTTGTCAAAATTCATCTTGCAGATCCTAATGGGTCTCTGGCTTATTTTTTGTCCTACTTTGTTATGGGCTGTTGCTATCTTGACCTGAACAATATGACTGGAACTTACTAACATCTTAAACCTGCATATTACAATTTTCTAAAGAGTTGCATAACTCCTGCTGTATCATATTGATGAACTGGAAGCTTACCGTGGCTAGTTTTTTAGAGAAGTCCAGGTAGGAAACACTGAAACCTGCTGATCCAAGGCAATGGTTGTTAGGAATGTTTCCAAGTTTAGACAAAACACTTAGAGCAGAGAGGTGTTTTCAAACATCTTTTCACAAACCCTGGTCATGAGAGCATTTAAGAGGCAGAGTCTCTGTTAGCCACTGTTGGTCTTCTAGACAGTGCTGGGCAGGACAACCACACAACAACCCAAGTGATCTTCTTTGGAATAAACTGAGCCTTCTAGGGCTCTGCATGTTGCACTATAAGCCATTCTTCCATTTCTTGATCTTTGGGTCTGTGAAATTATGTTTTTAAAGCCCCATTACAGAAGAACACCAGATGATCTGACCTTATTACTTTTGTAATAAGGTGTTTCTGGTTTGAAGTTAGGAATCTCTCTTGATGACTTTATTATTCTGTGTCAGACACTTTGTCCACTGGAGAATAAGTGGAAAAATAATAAGGAGAAGGTAGCACAGATTGGCATTGCAGCTTGAGAACTGCTTGTACATTTAGAAAGATTTATTGAAGATTGTGACAAAATATCTTTTCTATAACCTAAGTGCTGGATACACTGTGTTACTCAGGAGATGTGTCAGATTCTTATTTACTTTTTCTTTTTCCTTTGCCATTTCATTTAGAGGAAAAAATAAAATTAAAATCGACTGACTTTTAAATTATCCTGACAAATTTTGCTGTCTTACCTACACAGATTCATTTTCACATTTTATTAAGTTAAATGGCCTAGCGTTTCTTTTATCAATGCTATTTTATTCCAAAGTTCACTCCTGTCCTCAGCTTCAGCTGTCATTACAGCACATCAGCACTTGAGCTGACTCCAGTGTAGAAACTTTGAGGCTTAGCGTGTCTGATTATCTCACCCTGAAATTTCAGTCAGCTTTAAATATTTATGCTGATAAATAATTTTTTCTGTTCCTATACAGGATTGACATCTTCAAGTATGTGATATATGGTGTAGCAGCTGCATTCTTTGTATATGGCATTTTGCTGATGGTGGAGGGATTCTTTACAACTGGTGCCATCAAGGATCTCTATGGGGATTTCAAAATCACCACTTGTGGCAGATGTGTCAGTGCCTGGGTAAGTTGTTAAGAAAGCTTTTGCACTTAAGACAATTTCAGCATGTTTTGTATATTTTTAGTGTCTTGTGATGTCTATTTTTTGTTTTTGGTTTCTTTACTATTTTCTGATACTTCAGTTTAGTGGTTAAAAACCATAGCAAAGGAGAATGGAGTGTCAGAAATATTCTCTATATTGGTTAGTCACTAAGTAATTCTTGCTACTTAGGAGCAATAAAATCCACCAGTTGAATGGGAAAGCTTTTCTCAGCAACATAAGCTGTTTGGGACAGGACTAAAAGTGTGTAATGCCTTCAGCTGTACTGGGCAAGAAATAATTTTCTTACCAATATTTTCATTGTTATTTTAGAAATCTTGCCTATTCCTCTTTGGGACAAGCTGAGACCTGTCATGACGTTTTGTTTTGTTTTTAAATGCCAAACAGCCCATTATTTATTCCTACATTATCTCTGATTTGGAGAGACCATTCACTTATGACCCTGGAAAACCTAGATTCAAAAAATTCTGATTTGGACTGGGACTTAAATGGAGGTTTCTCATACTAAAATTGCTGACTATTTGAACTGGGATTATTTTAAGATCTCTGTTCAATATCAGGTAAGTAACTTTTTTGGTATTTGACTCTTCTGCATCTAAGTTAAGAGGCCTGGACACTTGGTAGCTGTTGGAGTTGGATATTTCTGTAAACACCATCAGTATCAACAAACGATATTTTCTGATGAAAAATAAATTATTAAATACAGACAGGTAGATCTGGGCATTAAGGTACACTTAATGTTATACTATATTTACAATAACTGATATATATAATAATAGCCAGAGGAGGGTTTCCCATTGCACCCTCCTACGAATATCAACATTTATTAAACTGCAATACAGACTAAGAACAAATATCAGCAATAGACAATATCTTCCAGTCACACTGAAGACTATCAAAACTAGTATTTTGGATATCCTGACATTTAAGGTACATATCTGAACACAGATAATCTACACATTGGAAATTGGGGAATATGGCAATATGGCATGTATGCCATCCCTACATGGATATAACACGCTCCACAGTAATGCTGGGTTTTCATCTTTTTTTCTTTTGTTCCTGTCAAATGTCATTGTATGATTTTGGCACTTGGACTAAGAATATTTTTAAAGCTTGTAAATAAATATATAAATAAAGACTGGGAACATTTTAAATAAAGAACAATCATTGCTTATACCAACACTGCTTTCATCTCCTGGAAAGAAATCTTTAATCTACATTAACCTACATTAACCTACTAAGCTAGTTCAAATTCTGTAGAGAGTAGCAAATTTTTCAGAACACTATTTTTTCTTCACAGCTCCCATAATTGCCTGTCCTCAGTATTGCAGCAGAGCAATACTACATCTTCTCACAGTTTTGATGACCTTGCAGTATAAACTGTAATTCTGTAGCACATGTCTAGAAGAAATTAACAGTTAAGCATCTATTCTACGGTTAATATCACTGTTATTATTAAAGAATCATTAAATTAATTCCTTCAGCACTTTACTTTCCTCATCAGTAATTTGTCATATTTGTGGTTTACTTTAAGAAACCTTGCGTTGATATACATTGTGCAGCTAAGGTTAAGGCTGTATACTGTTTATGATCAGAATTAAAATAAACCGTCAATTATTTTGAGTTAAATACATTGTTGTTATTATTCTTGAAGTTAATGGAAGTTATTTCTTTTTCCTGGAAAAGAAAAAAATCTGCAGTTTGATTGCTTCTCTTAGAAAAAAACCTGCAATTTGATTGCTTCTCTTATTCTGATGATACAACAGTAAGATTGCTATACAAATGTCTGTAGCTATTTTGGGTTATTATTCTGGCTTTTGCTTCTGTGCTCAGGATGTTTGAGAGTAAGACAGCATATACACCATTTTTGTCAATTAAAACTTTATACCCTTTGTGACTAGGTTTTTTTTTATTATCTCATATTTAAAATTCTTAAGGGACGAATAACAGTTTACATTTAAAAAAAATAATTTGGAATTAGAAAATATTTCAGTCCAGCAGTGATATGTTTCTAATTTACTCAGTTCCTTAAATCATGCAATGATATGAAGAAGTAAGTTCTAAGAACAACAAAAAGATAACTGGAGAGGTAAATCAAACCTAATCAGTACCCTTGTGTGTCCAGCCCAGATTGTTCTATTGCTATGCAAATTTGCTGTAATAAATTTTGTCATGTATAGTTGCCAAAATGAGACAATGCTATTGAAGAGGATTGGCAGATACTACATGTTGCGAGAAAGCTTCTTTGTATAAAATTTTGAGATAGTAATTTTGTAAATATTAAATTCTAAGCTGTCAAAGACTAAACCATTTCTTTTAGCAATACCTTAACACTAACAGAAATGTACACAAAAGATATTTGTTGTTTTGAAGAAAAAAAATAACAAAAATGGATCCACATCAAATATATCTTTGTAAAAATCCAATTGTGATTATGATTTCACATTAAATTTGCTAATGTCTTTCTAAATATCTGTTTAGCATGTTGAAGTCTGAAAATGAAGTCGTCCTGCTTTACCATTGTCACCAATTAATTCTCACTAATATTTTGCATGAGCATATTTATTAAGTCTGTGACTAAACCTATTAGGAAAAAGGAGGGGAAAAAATCAACTTTTCATGTGCCCTTCCTGACCTCCCTCCTTCACTGTGACTAGCTCACTTTCTAGCTCTACATGGGCAAAAGGAATGTTTTTCTCCTGAAGTAACGGAAAAAGAAGTAGCTCAATCTAACCTTTCCAGTGATTGTATAGTTGATTAATCAGCCTATATGAGCATTCAGAGGCTTAGCATCCAAGTCATGCCAGTGCTGCTGTAGAGTGTACGCTCTCAGATCTGAGAGAGGGCCTGTGAAAGTGACAATAGAGTCTCACTGGCAATGTTTTCAGAATTAATTTGCTGTGAGAAGTGAAATAAAAGCAGTATAACAATGCCAGTCACATTCGAGGATGGATGGCTGAGTTTTTAGACTTCATTTTTCAATGCCTGAATATGCTTTTAGAGAATTATATAAACAGTTATCTATAATTGTGCTGCAGTATGATTAGTGAACAATGGGAGACAGGCCTGAAGCCAACTGTGACACTGTTTGTATATTTGCTATTTAATACCTTTCCTACTTATATTCAGCTAGCTTGATCACGGAAAGCCTCATTTACACCTTGTTTTAGAATGTCTGCTTCAGAGTACATAAAAAATGAAGAAACACACACAAAAGAGGCTTTTTTCCTTGAAAAGTTTTACTCTGATGAAAATTTTAATATGAAATGGGAAAAAAGTTCTTTTTATTTCATCAGAAAACTTTGGATAAAGATTTCATCCTGGCAGTTGTATTTCTATTTCTTTGTATCTTACCTTTTAAAAGAAATATGTTAAGGCTCTAGAGAAAGATGTTTTATATTCTAAGTTGCACTGACTAATGTATCTTCTCTATCTTTATTATGTAGGAACCTTTTATTTTAATTAGTGAAAGGGATTTTTCTGCCTTCGAAAATTATTTTGGCTACCTGAATACCTATGTGCTATTTGACCCATGCTCCTTGAGTGCTTAAACGAAAACTTGAACTTTCCAAAATATTTCCAGATTTTATTTTGCAAGAAAAACCATGGAAGCCTTGTGAATGTTTTGAAAAAACATCTGTAAGGGATGTGAACTTGTGGCTTCATTTTGCCCTTACCAGACCAACTATTCTAAAGGCAGTGAAACTGCATCATATTGACATTTAATTCTTTGTGTAACAAAATGAACAGAGTTCAGTGCAGGCTCAGATGGCTTTCCCACCCAGAACAAATGCATAATTTCTGAATGCTAGAAATGAAGCTCTCATTTCTGAAAATCAGATACCATATCTGGATATTCTGGTGGCAAAATGCTGAGCTGACAGACAGAGAGGCCTTCCTTCTGATTGAATACTGCTGTGTCTGAGGAATGCAGAATGCTTCATACCACTGCTTCTTTATTTATGAGAAGTAAAGAGCCTTCTCTCCAAGACAGCAGCTGTACTTATGGGTTTAGAATCCCTTAATCCAATCTTAAATAAGGAAAACATCTAACAAAACTCTTGTCCCTATACATGTAAGTAGCAAATGCCGAAAGTAGTTTCAGACACTGACATGGGAATTGGGGAAGGTGAGATTCATGTGGTGGTCTGATCTTTCAGACTGCGTAGTTAAAATCCAGAATCATGAATTATTGCCACATATGACCCAGAAGCTGATGGAGAAGTTAATTTCAGAGGGAATATATTGTGACACAGATGTATCCCACCTAACTAGCAATGTCACTAAGGTTGCTAATGGAAGGGCCTGCGCTCCTTCAGTAGTTAAGGGAGAGAGAGGGTCAGAGAGACTTCCTCAGATGAGCTGAATTTTTCTGCAAGTGACTGTCCTGTTTTCTGCAAAGACAATAACCCTCAAGTCTTTTAAGTTAGGTATTTTATAGTAAACACTTTAGTCAACTATCTAAATTTAGTAGGATGTATCCTGCTTGGCCACCTTTAATTGGAGTTTAGGTGAATAACATTTGCTATGTAAACACTGCTGGAGTTAGTAAATAAAATAAAACATAGTAATGATTTTATAGGTTTCTGGATACTAGACCAGTGTTGGAATTTTTTGAGAGGACTGTGTTCATTGTAATCTTCTGTGCTTGTTCTTGAAATAGGAAGGACAAGCCCTAGCAATACTTCAGAACTCAGTTGAGTGGTCGAGAATCTCTCATCTTTATGCCACTACTCTCCCAACTACATTGTTAATATACGTACGGTTTCTTAAAAAAAAAAAGAATGCAAGTTATTTTTTTTCTACATTTGTTATACTTTTAGAAATCTTTTGTAGTGAGCTCAAAAATTATTTTGTTACTTCTAGATGCTGACTGTATTTTTTGTCTGTCTTATTTCTGTAATTTGGCTAGGTTGTTTTATTTTTCTTTATTTTACACTTCCAGATTTTCTCACTCAGGGATATCACGTTATAAAATTATTGTTTTGCCTGATCATTCCTTTTCCCACATAATTTTCCATGTGTTCTATACACTGCCTTTTTGTTGACTGCAGTGTTCATTGCTTCTTTTAATAGTGGAGTGTGCCAGACACTGTAATATGCCTTGCTAGCAGCTTCTCAGCTTCTCTTGGTCTCGCTGCTCACTGACACAATTTTTATTGTTGTTAATAAACTGGACAAAATTTTTTGCTTCAGATTGTGCTGTAAGTGTTTCTTACACATCAAGGAGAGAATTTTTCCTTGGCATGTAAGCTCAGTCAATAAGTAGGTTTTTTAATGAAACTGTTTTCTGAAAATGTGCTGTCATACATTTCCAAAGTGTGTATGAATGTGGGAGCCATTACACTTTCTCCATGGGCTTTACCTTTCTGTTCTGAACCATGATAAATTGTTCAGGATGATAGCTTTATTTCCCCCAGGTTCAGATAATCCTTCTCAGTTTTAACCTGAATGCTTCATCAGATGATCACAGTTTTCCCTGAATCTTGTTCTCACCTGGCTGCCTTATTCTTTTTCACTGTATCTAGACATCTTACTCTTTTTATAGTTATTTAAACCTGTGAATGTCAGTGGCATTGTCATAAATTCACAATTTTATGGTCAAAGATGTGTCTTTTATCAACTCCCAATGTTTTCTAGCCTGCTTGTTTTTCTGTTCTCCCCAAAATCCACAGAAACCATATACAGCTTTTTGTTCTTCATATCAACTGCATCTTCCTATTGATGTCTTATAAATTCATAGTTACTATTGTAAATGTTTTTTAGTATTGCTTCCCAGGAAGAAGGGATTTATCCCCTCACTGCTTGTATCCTTTTATTCATGCATAATGATTAGCATTCAAGTTAAGCTGGTTAAACTTAGCAAACCAGAGTATTTTTATCAATAATTCTTTCAGCTGAAGAGCTTTAACATTTAAGGTCACATTTTTAGAATCCCCTGATTGATTAAAAGCTGTGTTATTGACTTTCACTGCTTAGCAAGACAGCAAATGAGAAAGGAAGGTCCCTACCCCTTGATTCTCTCTTAGGCTTCTCTTAGCCCCGTTAAGAACAAATCAGGAAAGAACATATGTTCTTATTTTTGACATCCAAGCATTCACTTTGAGTGACACATCTGTTTGGAGAAGTTATGAGAGTATTATTTCTGCTTTCTAGTTTAAGCTTCACTGTCTTGTTCCCAAGTATAGACCATGCAAACTTCCTGAACAAAAATCGCAGTCTTGGCAATACGAAAAATGTAAACAATCTGTATAGTGCAGACTTTTCCCAGCTGGGTGTTATCTTTTTCTGTGTATAGAAAACTTTTCATTAGTGAAAACCCTTGGAGTATGGATCAGGTTTTTTACAAATAGGTTATCAGAAATTTGGAAGCAAAATACCTGCCTACATTGGCAGGGAGTGGGTCATGATGGAATTGATTGTTTTTCATATTTTATGTCTTTGAATTGAATAGTCTGAAGAACCCATGAAGCAGCAGTATTTAATCAAGATACCGACTCCATTTTTTTAAAAAGCAGTTTTAAAACCACATTATTTAACTCTAATCACATTTAAATACAAAACCAATAGCTTAGCTATATTCCCAGAGAGTATATCAAAGTGTTAGAAATACCACAGAAAAGAAAAACAAAAGGAGGAGGAAAACTTTGAGAATGTGAAAGTACAAACATACACATTTTGAGAAAAAGTACTTCCTATCTATAAGAATGTAAAATTAAATAGGAAATTCTGCTGCTGTTAAATAGCAGATAAGATCCAATGCTGTCCATAGGACTTCAGAAGCCTGTTGGGCTACAACAATGATAGTCTTGCCTGAAGGACATACAAAACAACTAATGCTAACAACTTTAAGCACCGCAATGCTACAAACCCATCAACATTCTAAAGAAGATTCAGAAATAAAAAAAATTTAGTATAACTGGTTTATAAAGAAGCACTGAAAAGATAACTTACAAAATCTTCAGGGAAAACCTAGTCTTGCATCAACACAAAACCACCTTCTTCAAATTGAGTATGTTCTGATAGTTAGTGGATTAGTTTACAAAGCAAAGTTTCAAAAAATGAATCAATTTGTTAGAGAATCTTCTTTTTGCATTTCTGATATAGCTGTGAAATCTCCTCCCGCACTGCTACCAGTAAATCAATTCAGAGTAAATCAGAAAGTAAACCAGCTTTTTATAGGCAACTAAATAGGTACAAAGCAATAGACATCAAGCGTAGAATATTTCAACCTTGAAATATATATTTAAAGGAGATTTTGGAAAAATGTATGTGCAGATGAAAAGCAGAAATTACAGTGAGAATTGCTTTTAATTTTGTATAAATCAGTTTTTCATCCATCTGAAATGTCTGTAGAAAAAAAAAGTATAAAAAAACCCAAACAAAACAGTTCCGTAAAATGGATGCTTCAAAATTTAAAATTTCAGGGATTTAATAATTTTCTGGTAATAGATTTTAACAATCTAAGGAATGTCACATTAACTAGTATTTATTATATGGATGAATTGCAACTAGGCAAACCTGAGAAGTCTGTCCTGCTATGAAGAGAAATTTGGACCAATATTGGCTTTTTTTTTTTTTTTTTTTCTTGAAGCTGTTGACTTGAATGCAAACCAAGAAGAATCAACCACATGACAGTAATAGCATAGCATGAAATGTATCCATGTTTCAACAAGACTCTTGGAGCTGTGCCTAGGAATATAGTATGTCAGAGAGAGAGATAGAATGAGCATGTTTTGTAGAGGCAATAATAAATGTCCAACACATGATTGTTAGCAATGAGAGTGATATTTTAGACCAAGCAGAAAAGACTTTGTAAGTGTGCATTTTCTGTGATTCATAGTGCATTTCGTGGTAATATCAGAACATCAGTTTCTTTCTTCCAGCAGCATTATATGTAAAATGAGGTAAGTTAAAATACTTTTGCTTCATCTTTTACTTCTGTTCAGGACTGAGGCATGAATGTAGGACATGCTAGTTAGCACAGAAACAAGAATGTTAGAGGAGGCCATTTGGTTGTAAGCTAGTTAACAGTCCTTCTTAAACATATTTAGATTTCATACTGTGTATAAGAAGAGGGTGTATGAATACCAGGAGAGGTTGGCTAGGGTGGCAAAGGGTGATGTGTAACACATTAAGCATTGATATATCATGAGTTTAAAGACATCTGTATAATTTTTTCAATTTCTCATTTGACAACTTAAGAAAACATTAGGATTTATTTAGATTTAAATAAATAAGAATAGTATTGCTGGTTCTAGACAACCTAACATTTTTAATTAAGCAGCAAAGGCTGTTTTAGCTTCTGCAATGTTAAAATCCTTTCCAGAGGAAACCAGAGAGTTTTCCACTTGCTTTCTCTAGTATTTGCATATGGGGAACTATACATTTAAGATACTGTTGCAAAAAACATTGGGAAGAGGTTGAAGTACTTATGTAGAGATTCTTCTGTAAAAGTGCAAAAATTGCAAAATTCTGTTGGATGAATTCTGAACCTCACAAAAGTAAAAAGGACTAAACACCTATAGTATAAGAATACAGATTGTGAATAGGAACAAAATATCTAATATTTACACTAATCTATGCTAAAAGTTTATTGATCAAAGGAGGTTACTGAGTCTGGACTGTAGATGTAAAGGGGTGGGCAGAACCCTGCATTGTAGAAAATTGAATGCAAATAAACAATATGTCTGAGGTAGGAACACTTTTAAGTCTGACTTCTTGTAAACCGCAGAAAGAATCATGCACTTTGTCAGTACAACTTCATCAAGTTCAGCATTTGAGAAAATATATGGCAATTGCAATGAATAATTTAAAAAGAGTATGTAAATGTGTTTATGCAGAATGTGCACGGGGTAAGGAGAGAGTAGCATTAACTCAGAGGAATTTCTCCTAGGAAAAAAGGACAAGACTGAGGCAGAAGGCTGAAAGCCAAAGGACATTTATTAATTTAAAGCTCGGCAAAGTGCTAAAACTAAATATCTTTTTATTAGTATTGAAATCAAATCTATAGACAATTGAAAGTGAATGTGACATTAGAGAAACAGGGCAATTCAGGAAGAAATTGAAAAGGTCTTCCTGTTCATGCTTCTGAGTTGTCCATCAAATGACACACAGGGCCTTCTTCTGACATGCAATTGGGAAACTGCACCCAGAACCAGGACTATACAATGCAGTGCGGGGGTCAGGTGCCTCCCAGTATTACAGTTAGAGGCAGCCAGGCTAACCCTGGGCTCATCTTCAGGTGACGTTCTGCACTGGCAGGGTTTTATAGTGAAGCATAATAGGCTTTTGGCAGGATGCAGGTATGTGATCTCTGTAGATGCAGTTTTGATCTCTGGCAAAAACTGCCAATGAGAATTACTAAGCCTGTGAAGAGGTTTGGAAAGAACCTCTTAGACTGTCAAGCTGAAAGTAAACAATGAAGTTTTGTATGTGTGTCATAGGATGATAAATCTAAATGAGATATAAACACAGCAAGGTGTACGTCTTCTTACAACTCTCTGGGTTGAGAGCTCATGTCAGGGTGTTCATATAAAATAAGGATATGATGAAATTGAGAGGAAATGTAAATGTAGGTACTGAGTGATTTGGAACAAAGATAAAATTACATGGCAACATGAGGTTTCTGGAGTTAAGTTTTATTCAGGCACTTCTGAATTTGTTGCTATGTTTCTATACTATTTTTTGTAGTAACCAGCAGTGTCCTCATAAAATAAAACAACTGGAGTTTACTTTGTTTCCATTTCAATCCATCTCTCTGTAGTAACAGTACCTTTTAGATATGATTTCACTGTCTCTGTCCCTAGGGTCACTGAAGCAATCATACAAAGTTTCCTCAGGGGTATTAAAATATTTATAACAAATCTAAAACAAGAACAGTGTTTGAAATTCAATGAATGTGCTTTTCATGGGACCAGTACCCATAAATTCTAAAAAGAAAGCAGTAGCTGAAATCTTGATCTTATTAAAATAGATAGGATTTGGGTAATGGTTTCTGTGGAAACAGGATTTCAACCAGCTATGACCACCATGAAAGCTGTTGTGCTGTATACATACCATTTCAGAATGTGCTCTGAAATCTCTGCTTCCTGACATTGATCTGTGCCGCAGATTTCATAAAAATACCTTTCCAGAAGCATTGATGATTTGCTTACTTAGATAATTTATGATTCAGGAAAGCCATTACTGGCAGTGAAAAGCTTATAAAATCTGGCAAGGGGGTTTTACCAGCCATGGTGTTGGCACAAGAAATTAACTGCTACAAAGGTTAAAGATTTGTTTTGTTCAAATAATTATCTACTTTAGCTATTCTTTCTCAAAGTGAACTGAGTATCAGTTAGTGAAGGTTTATCTTCATGATTTGGTAGATGAATTTCACTATCTCTTCCAGTTTGTTTTGGGTTTTTGTGTTTGGCTTCTTGCAGTGAAAACTGAACTGATCAGAGAAAGTATTTTTCGCTACCAACACAATACATTGCACACTAAAGAACAAACTGTGGTACCTCTTTAAGAAGCTGTACTGCTATTTCATAAATCTTTGGCTTGTCACGTAGCAGAATGCTACTTCAAAGAAGAAAGATCCCTTTGAATCTCAGGAGATTGAGTTCTGAATTTAATTCCTGGAGTGAACAGGCTCCTTAAGCATTTCTTGTAAGGTCTCTAGAGCAAAGATGGAAGATTTTAATAGCAGAGAAAATTATCTAAAAAAATACTTTAGTCCTTCACCTGTGGTTTAAAAAAAAATACATTCTCAATTTCATTCTATTATAACAAGAATTTTTAAGCTAACACCTCCTATTGCTAGAAACTAATAACTTGTTGTGCAAGGTTAACCTTTTGCTTTTTACTGCCCTTACAGCGGAAAGTGTGTTATTGCCCAGATCACATTTTTGTGGTTTGCTTCACTGATATCAGCAATAGCAACTTCTAGGGATAACTCATAGCTACCAAGTGATTTAATGTGAAGTTTTGTATTTCAGTTATTCTTACATGAAACAAAGGAAATGTCTCTATTTTTCCCCCGTCTTCTTGATGTTATGACATTAATTTGGGCATATCATTGGCCACTGGCTCTTCAGTTGAAAGTGACTGAAAGAGGAAAAATAAAGTTTTTCCTTTTCTAAAATAAGTTTTTAAAATGAAATCAGTATTTGATTCACTTTTTCTGAGATACTCAACCAAACAGATTCATGTTTTTACAAGAGAATCCCTTCCATAAGCATGCAGGCAATTCTCTCTAAGAAGGCAGCTCTTATGACTTCCAGCAGCCATCATCTGACACATTTCTCCTGCTCTTATTCTATGCCCAAGGCAGATTTTTTTAGAGGCTAATAAGCTGTTTTTTTCCCTCGTTGCTATACCAATGCTTTATATTATCTCAGTAGAGACTTTTAAGTGAGCTTCTTAAGCAAGCAAGGCTACAGAGAGTTTAATCCCTAATACAGATCAGAAAATAAAAAGGTATTAAATAGGAACTGTAATGCTCATAGTAAGGCTGATCTTTTTCCTCCATTTGGTGGTAATCACAGAATAGGAAGATTCCCAAATCTGTGTGGAGCCCACTCTTAAAAACAGTTACTACAGTTCAGTAATATAACTAATATCAAAGATTTAGTTCTCCATTGAATTATTATGCATGTACCACACTGACAGATGTACTAAATTTATGAAATATTATTTAGTTCAGAAATTCTAGAAGGAGGCTGAAAAATAAGGCCTCAGACTTACCTGTTTTTGGTAAATTCACAGAATATAAGCTAGGAGGTTGGTTTTACCTTTAAAATATTTCTAGAATATAGTAAACTGAGCATTTAAAGGCTGTTCTGAGAACCCACAGAGAGCCTTCTTTCTTATTTCTTGCTCCTGCTTTAGAAAAATTGAGTACAACTCTTTAGCTTGATAATAAATTAAGATCAGACATAGCATTTTAGTTGGGAATTCATAGCCCTGAAGTGAATCTGCATTTCCAAGTAATTTTCCAAGTAATTATTTGTAAATGAGTACCTTGGGTTGAACCAGCTGTTGTCTCATTAGCTTTAATGCTGTAATATGGAGAGAAAAAAAAAGGAAAACAATAAAGGAGCAATAATGAAAAATAAATAGGAGTGTGTACAGAACAGTATTTACTTGTATTGACTATTTTCTCTGCAACAGATGGAATAGAATTTCCATTATCTAAAGCAACTGACACTCAGATAAGTCTACTGTAACATTCAAGGGTGTATATTTATTATAGACTTTGCTATTACCTTCTCTATTTTATCAGTTGGTTTTCTAGTAGGTGTATTTTTGGGAAAAGTTGGAAAGGAAGACAGCCATTATCTGCACGAATACATTTTCAAAGTCTTTAAACATAAATTAGACACATCAGTTTCCCTTTTAAACTAGTTTGATATTAAGGGAAAAATTAAAATATTTCATACCTTACAAACTGGCAGGTAAATCTGAAGTGTTGAGTACTAAATGAAGAAAATGATAGAAAGCAGATACCCAAAGTATAAACAGAATACTACTACTCTTTGTTCCACTTCCTCTTTTACTTTCCTGCATCCTTCTGAAAATTATTTTTAGTGCTATAAATTCTCCAGCATTTCAAACTACTGCTGAGAGACTGATCTACCTAGGGACAATCAGGAAAATTAACCTGAACTGAATTTTAAACTGGATTAATTAAAATACATTAAATCCCTATGTAAATACACTACCTGAGAATTAAAATTACTTCTATTTAATGTTCTTTGGAAGTGAGTTAAAGTAAATCAAATTAAGGTCTCTTTAATATTGCTTGATAATGTCCATCCCATAACTTCAAAGTAATAAAACCACCTCACCTAAAATTCAAACCTTCAGTTGTTTTGGATTGCTTTTCCTGTTCAGGTCCACACAGACAAGCCACCCCCTAACAATTTTTGCTGCCATTTACAATCCCTTTGAATCTGACCTTATTTGGTTTCCATAACTGAAATCTGTATTTATATTAAGCTTTTTCTTTTATCACCTGATGTAAGAGGTCTTACACTAAAAAAGAACTAGAAAATGTCTTTCATTTTCCCCTTATTTACTCTTTGTAGTTTAATTTTAAGCAGATTGTGGACCACCTTACTCAGCTTTCAAAAATAGCTCTTATTTCTTATTCTCAGAGTCAATGTTCTTCTGTGGTAAGCAGCTACAAAAATGTCAGTGTGCTGGAATTTTTTTGCTTCAGCAATGTGTTTAGATTCTTCAGCATTTCTGAAGCCATCAAATCTTGGGGATCTTTGGAGTCAACATTTACAGGTTGACGTATCTTCCACATTTAACCATGTAGCATCTTCATGTCCTTTCCACAGCATAAAATTAAAAGGTAATTTGTTATTGATGAGTGTGTCTGCTAGTCGTCTCAGGTTAGCAGCAGAGTAGTAATGTAGCATACTTACAAATTTACAGAAGCTGAATGTGCCAGCATAACTACCATCTCTGGAGGCAAGTAGAGTTCAATGCCTTCTGCAAGCAGATTGCTCTACTATTGAGGCTCATGGCTAAAAAAAGAAAACACGTAGCTTTTGGAGAACACGTTGCAAAGCATGTAATTTAATGCATTTCTTATTAACAGAAGTAAGCACCCTAGTTTGTTTTGAATGATGAATTCCCTTGTATGTAGACCCCAAATATGTCTAAATACAGTAACAAAATGACAAATATATTGTCTCATTTGTTCAATGCAAAATGGATTTGCCAGTAAGATTCTGTGTCAGCGATGGATAATGACTCATTTTTATTAAGACCCAATTTTTAAAAGAAAAAGCAAGCAAAGCCTATAGTATTTAATTCTAATTTTTTGCATCATGATTGATAGTGAAAAAAACAACCATGTGGCCTCTTGTCTTAACTATAGAACAGTGATGGGAGAGAGGGAGAGACATGCTTCACAAAGCATGCAGCTGTCTGTACTTCAGATGTGGTGCTTTGCATCAATCATAGGCCCAAGAGTGATATGAATGCGGAGTAAGCTTGCACTTCTGGAAGCATAACTACTTTTTTTTCAGAAACATCATGTTAGTGCTCTGTCACTCACTTTGACCTGATCATTAACTGATTATCAGATCAAACCCATACTTTAAAGAAGGACAGAAACAGACAAAACCAGTCAGAAATGCATTCATTACTTCTCTGTGGTTCCTTTTTTGCAATGAAGTATCTATCGGTGAAGTTCTTACTTACCCCGCTTTTGTTTTTCCCTCTTTTACTGCAGTTTATTATGCTGACATACATCTTTATGTTGGCCTGGCTTGGCGTTACAGCTTTCACTTCTCTGCCTGTTTACATGTACTTCAATCTGTGGACCATTTGCCGAAATGCCACCATAGTGGATGGAGCTAATCTCTGCTTGGATCTTCGCCAGTATGGTATGTGAATGAAGAGCACTAATACAAAGCAAGATTTCACAAAAGAAAGCATCACATTCCTTTTCTTCCGTGTATCTGAAATGAACGGTTGCAGTGTTTCTGAAACAATTGTTAATCGTCTCTTTCTATCCTTTTACCCACTGGTCAAAGCAGTGTATTAGAGATGCACTGCACTTCCAGGCCTGACAAAATTGAATCAACATTGTCCATCTTCCCAGAGTACTGAAAATTTGGCTTGGGGCTTCTGTTTTGTCTCTTCTTTTAGAATTGCGGGAACTTGTCTAAAATACTTAATTAGTCATTTATCTGGAGAATAACTCTTTAATCTTGTGGTAGGACACTGGTTTGGAGATGGGAGATCCTAGGTTATAGTCTGTCTCTGCAGAGCCTAGAGGTGAATCGGGACAGGACAAGATTCATTGCTTGCAAAATATTGATGAAGAGCAACAATGCAAACAGTAACACTCTAAGAGGCTGGTGCTGCAGAGAAAGCATGGGGCTAAAGCCTGAACTGTGGAGGTTAGAATAAAGTGGGGATATACACATATGTGTGTTTTGGGGGGATGGGAAATTTGGACAAAAGGGGGTTTGGAGTCTTAAAAAATCTGAGAATTCTTATGTTGGTGATGATAATTCAATTCCTTCCTGCCACAAGACTGATTTGAATCTAGATGTTCTAGCCTCGATGGTTTCTCAGCCCCCAGAGCTTTGGGTAATCATACTCTCATCAGGCATTTCCTTGCATCTTTCTTTTGTTGTCTTGGCCTAATATAAAATCACAGTATATTTTTAATTGCTACTTAGAGATATAAAAAATTGCTGTATTGCTTCGGAATGAAACAGTTTGGTTCATATTAAACATTTCACTTAACCTGAAACAAAATATTTCACATTATTGTTTTCACGAGGGGAAAAAAAAAAAAAATTAAATTTATTGATTCCCCCCTGCCCAGCATGACAGGTGAGTTGAAAAAGCAATTATCTGTAAAGATCTCATCAAGAGTATTCATTCTTCTTTCTATGACCTTTTATTTTGCTAATATTCATGCCTATTTTTATTATTAATTTTAGTTAAAATATGCACAGAACACTAACATATAAAATGTGTATTCTGTGAATGTACCTCTCTCCTGTAAATACAATGTAAAAACTACTGATTACTAATAGGAAAGAACAGTACCATTTTTCATGATAACTGAGTTATGGCAGTTTTCTTCAAGCTAGTCTTTGATTTAGTATCGGAACATTAGGTAAAGGAAACAATATAGCAGATTCTATTTATTCTTGCTGATAGAGAAACTATTATTATAATAAAGTATACGTTTGGGTAATGCTTTTTTTAACCTGTGAAAGAAGCTTTGTACCAGATCAACATGTCTGAAAACACTATATAGCACATTTCTCCACATGAGGGTAGAGAATGTGGGTGAACAACGTGGTAAGTGTATATACTGGTTGTAAATAATTTTCTGGTGTTTTGATTGTTGTGCTGATCAAAATCTGGAATTAAGATATTTTCAAAAAATGGCTGAAAAATTATTACTTTATGTTTCCTACCAGGACTTTTACTAAATAGATGATGTGTTAGTTTTGTGATGGCTGAAATTATTATAGAATCATAGAACGGTTTATGTTGGAAGGGACCTTAAAGGTCATCTAGTTCCAACCCCCCTGCCATGGGCAGGGACACCTTCCACTAGACCAGGTTGCTCAAAGCCCCGTTCAACCTGGCCTTGAACACTTCCAGGGTTAGGGCATTCACAACTTCTCTGGGCAACCTGTTCCAGTGCCTCACCACCCTCATGGTAAAGAATTTCTTCCTAGCGTATCTAATCTCAATCTACCCTCTTTCAGCTTAAAGCCATTACCCCTTGTCCTATCACTACGTGCCCTTCTAAAAAGTCCCTCTCCAGCTTTCTTGTAGGGCCCCTTCAGGTACTGGAAGGCTGCTATAAGGTCTCCCTGGAGCCTTCTCTCCTCCAGGCTGAACAACCCCAACTCTCTCAGCCTGCCTTCGTAGGAGAGGTGCTCCAGCCCCTGATCATCAATAAAAACTGATTTAGTTGTTAAAAAAAGTTCTGCAAAGCAGCCAAGAATTTGTATTTCTTAGCTTTTCTGAATCAAGCAAGCTGCTATGTACTAGGAATACTAAATACTGTGAATATTTATTCTGCTCCAGGTATTGTAACAATTGGAGAGGAAAAGAAGGTTTGCACCACATCAGAAAGTTTCATCAAGATGTGTGACTCTAATGAGGTGAATAAATGTGATAATATTTTTGGCAAATCCATAATATATGTTATAGTAGGAAGTAACTGATGTGTGTTTTCTTGTTACTCTTAATGTTCTAATTCTAGCTATGGTGATGAAATAAAATTCCAGTGGAAAATACAGTCAGCAAGTACTTTTCATAGTCTTTTACCATGTACCAAATTTAGTCAGTGCAATTTCTTCAGCCATTTGTTTTCTAAATACACTTGCTTTTTTTTTTAAGAATTCCATTGTCATGTATATTTTTAATGAGATGTTTTTGAAAGCTGATGCACCTACTGCACAATGAATAGGTCTATATAATGAATCACTGTTTGAAGATCTTATTATTACTGTTGTGACAGGAAAGTAAAGATTTCAAATGGATTTGACCAGATCTTGCAGTGTGTTAGGATAGTAACTCCTAGTACATTTTTCTTTGTAGTTTTTCCCTTAGGCAAAGGCTACCTATTCCAGTGCAGCTGAGGTTTTTGGTTTTGTTTTTAAATGATCAGGGATGAAGACAGGACAAACAAAATTACATCTATCTAAAACAAAAAGAGAGGCTAAACTATTGATCCCTCTGAAGTCAGAGGGTGCTTTGCTAAATGTTTCACTGGGTTTTACTGTGTTTGAAGAAATCTTAGAGTGAAGGTACACAATCTACTTTTATACCAAAACCATTTAAGAAAATGCAACCCTTGCTGTGCAGTCAATGCTCAGTGGCTGCTGTGTAAACCAGATCACTGAAATTAAAAACAAATCTAAACATTTGGTTTGGGGTTGGGTAAGGAAAGTGGTTAACTTGGATTATTTAAGTAAGCTGGTTTATATTATATCACTATGAACAAATTTTATTGGCAAATTTGGGAGGGAAGTAATTCAATATATGAGGATGGAAAGCTACAGCTAATGAAGGGAAATGGGCTTTTCTTAGGCTGTCTCTGCCACTAGAGAAACCAACACAAACATTTGTAGATCTAGTAAGGTAGTATTGTAACTGTAAAAAAAAAAAAAAAAAGAAAAAAGTGTTGGACTGTTTATTTTTAAATAATTGGGGGGGGGTAATATTTTATAATTTAAACAAGAATTATGCTTTATCCCTGATATGAGTATTGTAACAAAACAGGCAGAAGTACAATGTCATGTAGTGATCAATCTTTTGGAATCATTACTTTTGTAGAAGGGTGGCACCAGGAAGGTAGTTATTTGCTCTGTTATTCAGACTTTTTGTTTAGTTTCTGTTTAGTGCACCACCATGAAAGTCCCTTTCTTTGTCCTGCTTTGCAGCTAAACATGACATTCCACTTGTTCATTGTGGCACTTGCTGGAGCTGGAGCAGCAGTCATCGCTATGGTAAGCTACCCAACACTCTGTACTTCCATCGCCGTCTGAATTGCTAATACATTCTGGTTGTTACTTAGTATCAGTTATTTAATTTCCATACTATCACTCAATGCTATTATTAAAATATAATTCTCTAATTCAATACTCTCTCTTATCTTTTTAAAAAATATATTGATGGATTCCCTTTGAAGTAGGATGTCATGCTTACTTTTTTTGAATAAAAAACCACCTTTGAGTACAAGCGAAGAATTTTTACTCTTCTCTTACTGTGTTCAGAGAAGTGTCTGAACTCACGTGTCTGTCTCATGACCATAGTAGTATCCTTTTATGAATTTCTGGCTATTCACAGGCTTGCAATGCTGCTTTTTAGGAGCAGACTCTTTTTGTCAGTTCTGTGCATGTATGTGAATGTCTCAGTTTTTCTGTCAGGACTAATTTTTGCTTTTTTTATAATGACGATTACTTTGAGTTCGATGACATTTTGCCAATGAGAATGTTCCACTGAGAAAAATGTGTCTGAGCTAGTGCCCTGTTCTTCTGCCTTTTGTCTGCTGTGTCTGCTTAAACATAGAGGTGTTTTTAGAATGGGGATTCTGTACCACTGTAGGTTTGTATGATACACACTGGAATGGGAAATGAAAAATGACTGTTACTTGGTCCTGGTGCATTCCATAAGAAAAGTGTTAGAGATGGTGATTACTATTGCTACTGCTACTAGTAATTTTTCATTGAATCCTAGGGCCATAAATTTTTTGTTCTCCTTAGAATTACATTTATAAAAAAGGACAATCAGAGAATATTCAATGCAGCTAGTATTTCTGTTGCATTAGTGGGTTTTTTTGTTTTTCTTTGCCATTTTTTTAGTATTACATGACACCCTGCCAACACAGCAGACATAGCTAAATGAAAAAAATACATTTTCAATTTATTTTTTGTTTCAAGATGACAAATAATAAGTATACTAGTAGCATATAATTTATATTAATAATTTCATTGATTTTCCAAACTGAGATTTTTCTGCTTCCAGCTGAAAAAATGGTGACCAAATAGTAATTATTATAATATATCTATTAGTGTTAGGAAAATATATCCAAGAGACCATTAGTTCTCCAGTGCATTATTGTTTTGAATTATATTCAGTAGTAGTTATCAAATGCTAATTTGTTCCAAAAACAATTCTGCATTTCAAAGAACAGTTTTGAATCAGAATAGACACCAAAAGATTTTCAGTGAAAACAAACACATCTTCAGTGGAAGCAAATTAAGTAGGTACAATGAGCCACATCGTTTAAATACATGATACTTTCAATGAAATTAAAAAAAAAATGTTCACAGCTCACAGTACCATAGCAAAGATGCCATAGATGTGTTACACCAAGCACTAATCCACTAGGAATTCACTTTGATGGCTCACATTAATTCACATATTTTTGAAGCTTTACCCATACCCAAGTATGCTTTTTATTGGATTCTGTGACTGCGCAGAGCACACATGATAACACTCTGACTGTTTCAACAGAAAAATAAGTTAAGCATCTAAGTGCTGGTAAATTGTATAGCGTCCAAATGCTGGTAAACGTGTGCTTTATGAAATGTTTGCAACTGTGTTGTCTATATTTCAATTTTGTAATTAAATTGTTTGGTTTTAACCTGCCATTGTGATGTTAGGTTCCTGGTGAAGACTAGCACATTCCACTCTTTGATGGTAATTTTTAAAACCAACATACCAGACCCCATTTATAGATTGAGCAATTACTTCACACTTGACACAGTAGCCCAGAGACCAGGGACACAACATGAGGGAAAGTTCAGAATTTTGTGGTTGGACAAGCAGATATTAACAGGTTCTCTTTCTTTAAGGGAAGTTTGCTTTCCCAAGGAAGAAGTAATTTAGGGGAGGGAAAGTGAATTTTGGTTCCTAAATGTCTCATATAGAAAGAAGAAAGCATCTTTTTTCCCCAGATCCTACACTCAAACTGGTAGAAGGTGGTAAGGTATCAGCAATGGGCTAGGGTGAGGAACAAAGTGTGCAGAAGCTGTTTAAGTGACTGGAGAACCAATGCCCTTCCCTATATGTGCTGTTGCAAGAATAATCACAAATACAATTTAATGAAGTCAGTCCTTGTATATATCCACAACAGCAGATCTCCATGTTTGTGAAATTTAACAAGACTTCTTAACAGAAAAATGAAATTAAAATACCAGTCCTTTACAAAAGAGAAAGCTTATGAACTTATTGCACTTTTAAAACATTTTTTGCAAATAGTTACTTTAAACTAGAATAGTCCATCTGACTAAAGTAGTATTTTGTATTTATTAGCAACCAGTAATAGCAGTGCCTCATCAATGAGACTGCTGAAAAACTGAATTGGTAAAATATGCACTTTTAAATTACATTTTAATTCATGACATTGATATACTCCATTGTATCCTCACTTCTGGATTTTTCGACTTTTGCAAGAGCCAGATTATTTAAGAAGTGCAGATTTCTTTAACTCTTTTAATGTCAATATTTGTCATGAAATTCACCAAAGAAATCAGCTTGTTCATAAATATTAAGACCATCTGTCACCAGGATACTTTTCATTAATCTGTATTTTAAAAATATATTTTAGAAAAATGTAGTCATTTATTGCAAAACCCACAAAAAATATTTGTTAATACTTGCAAAACCATTTGGTCACAAGTCATGATTTTCCCATATCTACTATTTTAATGTCTCTCATGGACTCAGATTTGTATATGAATGTTAGAATTTTTTTGCAATTCACTAGCTGCCTCTTTAGTCTCCAAAGGAGAATGTTGTTTTGGGGTTCAAAAAGAGAATTAGCCTACGAGTTAGGATTGATGTATAGAAAAACTCATGTCTTATTTAGAGTCTATGTCAAGGAAAGCTTTTTTTTTGCAGAGAAGGACAATGTCAAATAGTTTGTTTTGAAAGTTTATCATTCTTAGACTTCAACCCAAGATTAAAAAAACCTGATAGAATTATTTATGTTGTAGATGCTTTTTGTGAGTCTTGAGCACAGAAAAAATAGCCAGGATTTTGAATCATACATAATTTGGACTATGTATGATTCTGAACATTGCTGTTCTTTCTTATGTCTGAATGGATAATAAATGGATACAGAAATGATCATTGAAGTAATACATGATAGTTTTACTGTTTTCAATGTTGTGTCAGAAGATAGAAACAGAAGACATGAAGTTTAAGTGTAAACTCTACCATCCCAAAGGGTTGATTGTAAGGCTAGTAAGCATCCTGCCTGTGATGTTTTCCAAAAAACACTACAGCAAAACTGAATTATGAGATACACAGTTTCCCTTCTCAAAAGTTACCATGGGTGCAGTACTTTCTGCCCGAACTTTCACAGTTGTGTCTTGTAAGATGGAGATGCAATCAATTCTTCTGAAACAAGGACAAGGGAAGTGTATAAGTGGTCTAGTTCCTCTCCCCCAGTATGATTGTGCTCTTCTGCAGGATATTAGATGCATGTAAGGGGAGGAAAAAAGTTATTTAGACTTCTGCCCTACTGAGATAATGACATGTCCCAAAACGAAAGGAAAAACAAAACAGAACCAAAACCCTTCCTAGCCTAGATGCAATTCTACAGTTTTGAAAGGTTGAAGAGTACTTTCACCTTATGAAGAAATCTAAGCAGGAATGTTTCATAGAGTATGGAAAGACCCTGCGCTGTCTTGCATATATCTGTAATTGAAACATCCTGAGGCAGTCTGTGGAAGCTACCCTGCTTCAATTTGAATACGCGTTGACAGGGCCCCACTGGCTTCAGGCTATTCAGGTCATGGAAGTGTGAAATGCAGTTAGATAGCCGCTTAGAGATGACCACCTTAGCGTGACAATGTTATCTAGGAACTTGGTGTTAAACAAAAAGCAAAGGTAGTGGAACTGTTAAATGTATATGCCATTATAAAACAGGGATATGTATTTGTGATTATAGTCATTATATTCATTACATAAGCTAAAGTAGTTGTTTCCAGGTAAGTCATCCTACTTAGAGTGAATGTGAACTCCAAGAGTTTTCAGAGTTATTCCAGAAATTTGGTTCTGTAACTTTTTAAGGAAGGGATGGGTATATAATGGGAGATTAATGAAGGTCAGACTGTGGCCAAGGTACCTTCAGAATAGTTTGTCTATTTTTTTTAGTAGAAGAAAAATGCCAAGTGAAACTGCAAGACATTGGGTTTAAATTTTTCTCTTACATTGGTCATTACCAAGTATTTTGTGAGTATAAGAAATGTACCTACATGGTCCCATTTTCACCATGTAGTCTTCAGTTACAAGGTTTTCTGGCAGATGTGTTTTAAAAGACCAGGAAGATGTAAGTACGCTGCTCAGATACTCCCCCACTTCTAGGATTCTCACGTCTACAATCTGTTTGAGGTTCAGATTGTATTTTTTAATTAAAATCTTACCCTCAAAGGACCAGCACTGGTGTTTTCATTGGATGCAAATTGTAATTGTCCGAGATGACAGAATTATTAGGATTACCAGCCTGTTTCTTTTGATTTTTCTCGGGAGTTTTACTGTGCAGGAAATTTAAGGCATTTCATTCAGCAGAACGGCGATTCAGCATTAGTGTCTCTCATTTGATCTGGAAATGCCTGATCCAGAAACTACGCATGGTGAAAGCTTTTGGAACAGCTGAGTTAGTTACAAGGTGTTTCTATTTCTTGTGTGCTAAATTATTACCAGAAAGTGTCCCAGAGTAATACAGTACATGCTGCCTATCATCACAGGTTGTGCTGCTATGTACTATAGACATAAAGAAACTCGTAAAGATATGTAGAAATACTACTATTTGTAGACTTTTTCCTAGGGGACAGATTCTCTGAACACTTCTTATTTTATGGCTCTTCAGCTCAGACTGTATTCCTCAAATAGGTATTAACTGGATGAAAGCTTGCCATAAACCACCAGGACAAAAGATACACCAAATATATTTGGTCCTTTGAAGGGTTTCAGAATGCTTTCCTTGATCTTAATTATCCAGATTAAGAAATGTACATTAGCCTGCACTAATCAGCAACAACTGCCACCAGACATTTGTGGACAAAACCAACATTGGCATTTCCAAAAAAGAAAGAACATACTACATTGGTTTTGTTCGTTTAGTATGAATCTAAGATGGTCATCCATCTACAACAGTCCAATATGAACAGGAGAGTTTGCATAATTTCAAGGTGTTTTTAAGATTACTCTATTCCATTTTCCACTACTTGAATCCCAGTTTAGTTTCTGGATTTCTCAGCGAGAGGTGGAATCTTTTTGATTTCAGGAAAGTATCTGTGGCTTCTGAGGCAGTTGATTAACATAAATGTAAGAGATATTCTCATCAGAAAGTATCTGAAAGCCTGCTAGGGGAGGAATAAATGTCCAGAGAGTCCTAGAATAAACCAGTTGAATACCGTTACTGAACATTTTTATTTTCTGGCTGAATACAGAGCCAACAGAGTACGTCCTAAGATGAGAGGGGGACAAGTGTTGAGAAGGTCAGAGGCTCCTTGCAAGCAGATCCAGCAGACTGAAGGTAGGACATTTGAGGTCCACCTTTGAAAGGAAAGCTTTCAAAGTCTGCAAGTGTCCTGAAAGGCCCAGACCTGGGAAGCTGAAGTGGACAGGAGAGCAGCTCATTTCTCTAACAGGCAGCCGAAGTAGACTTTACACTGTGGATGGCCACAGGGTCTGAATGCAGATAGCATGTGACTGCCCCTGAAGGAGGAGTTTTGCATAAAGTATTTTTGGCAGCAGTTCCTTGGTGTTGTGTTAAAATTTACCACTTGTTTGATCATTCATTGCCACCATTCAGAAGACTGGTCATCTGCTGTTTGTTAAGCTCAGTCACTGGCAGCCATACCATGTGATTTTTATAAACTACTAAGCTCCATCTCAACTGCAATTAGGGTGTTTTACATCCTCTATTTATAATGGAAAACATTTGCAGAATATAATTTTTCTACTGGTAAGATACCTTTCACTGACATTCAGATTAAATTTATTCAAAGCCATGTGGAAAACGTTTGTTCATGTGACAATTTTGCCAATATTCTTTAACTGGTGTTTAATCCTCAGATGTATTCATAGACATTCGGTCCTCCCCATTTGCTAACATAAATAAACCAAGCTCTTGGTTTATTATTTACTCCGAAGGTCTTGGGAGTATATCATCATAGCTCATCCAGTGATTCGTGTTGGCTGCAAGTGAGTCAGGTCCAATCTCCAATACTCACCAATAAGTTGTATAATGCTCACAGGCTGTGGGGTTTTTTCCCTTCTTTTCAGATATTTTTTTATTTTGTTTTGGGATGCAATACTTGGAAAGCTCTTAATTTTGTTTTCTTAAAAAAATAAATAAATGTATTTTTACATGTTCAAAAATTTACATGGAAAATGAACATTGGTTCTGCTCCATTCAAGATGTATACAGAGGTTGTTTTTTAAAAAACATACAAATATTTTTTTCTATGCATTTTAAAGAATTACTTAAATAAATTGTGGTATAACTAATATAACAGTGAAATAAAATTACTAAATTAAACAGTGACAGGTGTGTGCCCTTTTAAGACCTCAAGTTTATTTGTACCTATAGTTTGTCACATTTTGCCTAGCTGAACATATTTTTCAATTTTTGACAAATTTTTCCCAAATTAGCTGGTTTTGACAAAATAGCTAGAGCTGTAGATGAAAGAAAGAAATCATGGCTAAATGGAAAGCCAATACTGACTTTAACAAGAACAAAAAAGCAAATCTTTTTGTAATTGTATTAGATATGTAATTGCAGGACTGCAGATGTGTCTACGGCATATTTCAATCTTAAGCAACTACTGTAACAAATAGTGATTCAATGGGGAAAGGTCTGCAAGAAATAACCAGAAGGCATTTTTCCACATAGATTTGCAGACTAGCTGAAATAGTAAAGCAGAGATGATGTGTTGATTTCTCAGTTCTTTTAATTTTTTCATAACCATTGCTACCAACTGCTATTCACGGTAACAGTAGCAGCTGTGAGCTGAGTAATCTGAGGATTAATGAAGCTCAAGCTTGAACTTCACATCGTATTGCTGTACTACTTCTTGACTTAACAACGCTTACTTCCTTCTGATGAAAACCCAATCTCTATCCTATAGCTTTCAAGTTTGAACTTGCTCTATTCTGACTAGCTCTGTTGGTTCCTAACTCCATGTTACCTCTCTTCCAGGTCCATTATCTCATGGTCTTGTCTGCCAACTGGGCCTATGTGAAAGATGCTTGCAGAATGCAAAAATATGAGGATATTAAATCAAAGGAGGAACAAGAGCTTCATGATATTCATTCTACTCGCTCTAAAGAGCGGCTCAATGCTTACACATAAAAGAAACCTTGTCTTACTTTCTAACATGTGAATGCTTTGTTGTTTAACTAAAGGCCATCCAACCATTTTAAAAACAATTGAAAGTGCTTCTCACAAAAGATAGTTTGGGTGACTTACATAGCACCCATGTACAATTCTTGGTTGTGTAGCACTTGGTTTCTTAATTAGTTCTTACTTTGTGTGACCATTCTCTACCACAAAGCTCCTAAGTAGCCTTTCCTGAATCCTTTTAAGATAATTAGTTCTTCTAGATCAAGGATACTAAACTATTGTCAAATACAAATATGTGTTTGATTTTTTTAATCACTTTGTATGTGTTATGCATAACACCTTTTGCATCGTTTCTTATATGTTTTTGGAAAAAAAGTAGCTTTTTATACTTTTTAGTTTTGAGTTCAATAACTACTTTAACTACAGGTATACTTCAAAGGGACCATTGTACATGATGTACAATATATAAAGAAAACATTCTGATGACTTTCCTTTATATTTGGAAAACTTGCCAGATGGACCCTGATCAACTTGAATGAAGGTCCTAAGAACGTTTTAAACAATCAAAGGTGCAATTTCTAAATTTGTAATAGTGGGTAAAAAAAAAGAAAAAAAAAAGAGAAAAAAGAAAAAAAGAAAAAAGAAAAAAAAGAAAAAAGTGCTTCTTATCTTTGTTAAAATTGTATTATTATTGATGTTTTTAAAGAATATTCTCTTGTTCCAAGTTCCATTGGTGATAATTCCTGTTTGTATTGTGAGCATGCAGACCGTGGTGCTAACAATGCATGGCCACTTGCCTTTTGAAGGAATTCAATATCACGGCTACCTGTTAAAGAGTTATGGTATATAGACAATTGTTAATTAAGTGATATAGTTATCCATAGTTTTTTACAGAATGATCTCTCTTTAATTCAATGATGGTTATGCTAAATTGGAGCTGTTCATGTGACAATGTAAGAAATTACTGCTTAGCTACATTTATGAAAGTAATATATCAAAAATACAGTGACTAGGAGTCAGATGTCTTTTTACCTGCTTTAAAAATTTAAATGGATTGCACCTGTCTGAACTGTAAAAGATATATTAAAGGAGACTTCCATAAATGTTATAGCTTGGCTTCTAGATTTCCTACACATACTGGTTTACCTGTATTACGTTAAAGTAACGTGAAAAACCATTACAGAGCTTATTATTTGAAAGTGTAGTAATATATTTGAACCTTTATTTTGATAGGAAAATATTATCAGAAAGATAGGTCATCTTAATTTGAAAGAATTACCTGTATCAAAAACAAAACAAAAAACCCTATTTAAGAAAAGTCAGTATTATTGGACCAAATTTGGTGGATTTTTTTTTTTTTTTTTGCCTATTTCTAATGCTACAAGAATGCTGTAAAGTGTCTTTTAAAGTGACGTAGCCTGACAAGACATTTTTGTCAGTGTTAAAAATCTTAGGTAGTTTTGTGCACTTATTGGACCATTGTGAATTCTCTCTCAGTGTAAGTGCATTTCTAATAAAACTTCTTGAGTAAAACTCTTCTTTGTACTATTACTAGTCATGCATCATCAGTAATTTTTAACAATTCTTGTAGTAAGTAGAGGGTAATACTATAGGTACTTGTGGCATGATAATGCATTAGGTAGTATTAGTTGATTGATTTTTTTTTTTTTCTTTTTCTTTTCTTTTGCTGGTTTTGGGGGTTTTTTGGTTGTGTTTTTGATTTGGGGTTTTGGGCTTTTTTTTACACTTAGGCTGTCCTACGGGGTCAACAGTTTTCTGATAATGTGCAGTACCGGTATTGCAGTTCTGCAAAAAGTATTAGGAACCTCTTTTGGATTCTATATTGTAGTGTTTCAGTTTTGTGTCTTAAAACGTTTGTGCTGATTTTTAAAACTATGTCTTTTAAACTCATGTAATGATGTTAATGCTTTTGGCTCTTCTCTGGTATTAGAGTTTGTATTTTCACAAAGAATGCTTTGTAGCAGGCATTACAATTAATCTGTTTTGTACATAAATGTGCCAACAGCTTGATGGTGGCGTTTTTGAAATGTAGAACAAAGTGCTTGCAAAAATGTAATAAACACACTTGTGTACTTTGTGTACTTATTAACTGTTTGTGTTGCGTACGTTTTTTTTTTGCCTATACTGGACAAATCACTGTAATCAGAAATGGAATAAGCTTGTTCCTTCTATTATTCTTGCTATTGGAGGACTGTTCTCAGTATTATGCATTTTTTGTACAACCTACTTTTAGATGTTCAAGGAGATCATTCCTTTAGGAGAAATTATGTGAACAAAGAGTAAAATTTTAAAAATAATAATCTGGAGATGTTACATTAATTAGAGAATATGTCTTTGTCAAATCTGTGACAAAAAATTCTTATTGCAATGAATAATTAAAAAAAAAAAATCCAAACTCTGAAGAGTGATCTTCTTATCCCCTTTCATGACACAATTCCCTCTGGCCTGTACCTTTACAAATCACACATAGGTAAAAGTAGAGTGTGCAGCCTTCCCATGGCTAGAAATTGTGGCTCAGTTATGGGTAGTTTGTTCCACTGAATTAAAACTCCCAGTTATTGCCCATGCGCAGATTACTTCAAATATGTCTCTTAATCAGCATTTAGTATCAGAAATGATATATCCTAAGAATAAGAGAGTAAAATAATTTCTAAGAGCAGATTTTCATAATCTAGGAAAAGCAAGGTAACATGAGCCGTACATATTATATTTTTAACATATCCGTCAAGAGAACAACTGGGCAAGATTCACGTTACTGCAGTGTCATTTGGAACAGCTCAACAGAAGCTGGTCTGACATCAGTTTGAATGTTGCTGAGGATACTGATACCTGGATGTTACAGTAGCTGATACTTTACAAAATTAATACCAGTACTACATTACTTATGTGCATGTAAAGTAATTTAAATGGTTAAGAAAAATCTATAGCTGTGCCAATTAACATGATATCACTAAGCAAAATTAATTAAAATACAGTTCCACAATATGTTTGTTTCTCTGTTAACTAGCTGTTATATAGCTCTTTGTGTGCTCTAGATGAGAACACGTGCCATAATGGCAAACAATTTTTCACCAGTAACACAAGCCAAGGGAGTAGAGGAGCTTCCCACAGCACAGCACATCAGTCATAACTGATTCACTTCAAAATCTGCACATATTTGGTTTATTCCAGACTCTTCTCAGTTTGTTGACAGCCTGAGCTTATTTATCCTGAGGTAGGTTGCATGGATATTAATTTCTATAGACTCTCTGTGCTTAGTCTAAACCTGTGGCTATTGTGCTTTTCAGAAACAAGAAAATCAGTTGTAGATCAGTCCATTTGGTGCAGGTTTTTTTGCTGCACAAAAGAGTGTAGTTAAATGAAATTTCCAATTTAAGAAATTTCCAGCCCTAGATCCTCAGTTTTGCATTTTCTGCACAGTTTACTGTGCCCCATCAACAGTGCTAACAGCATGTTACAAAACAGATCCAAACATTGCTTGAGTTAGAAATCCTTCTCACCTGTTTTCCCCTACCCACATCACCTCTTTTTTTTTTTTTGTACAAGGTTATTTTATCCCTTAGAACGTTCTTACAAGCATTTAAACTTTTCAGCACAACTACACGAACCATTCAATCAGCATGATTTAGGTAATAGTGAAGTCCACTTCAGACGTGGGGATGAGTGTCCACAGTAAGGGTGGAGAGAAAGGGAATTTTTAAGCCAGCCTCATTCCTGAGGCCAATGTATCATACAGTTGGGTGGTATAGTTAAAAGTGGGAGACACTGAAATGATTTGCTAATTTCATGTTTCTAAATAGTTAATGATATTATTATTTTTGTCACAGGAGCTAAAATAAAACAAGAGGATTTCTACTATAATTGGAAATATATCTATAAATTCATTGGTTTTAATAATATATACAATAATTAATCTTGACTTAGTGCAGTTATTTAAATTGTAATATGTATGCATTGATCGTAAGTATTTGTTGAACATGACCATGTTTGCAATTCACTTTCAGTTGGTATAGTAGATTTTAGGACAGAACATTTCTGTACTGTACTTCCTATAATAATCAATGACAAAAGTTTATAGAGTTCTTTCCATCGTTAAGATCCAATGTATTTTTCAACTACTCAGTTCTGGGTTACCGCAAGTATTAATATAGCTGGTTTTCTGAAGAACACAGCTCAATTCAGCTAAGCCATAAAAGAGCAGACTGTAATGCATTTCATCTCAGGAGGGGAAAGGTGGTGTTTATACAAGCTCTCTCTTAAAAAAAGCAACATTTTATTTCCATTGGGTGGCGCAGAAACCCTGCAAATAGATATTGTTAGGCAGCAAACTAATTTATGTCTCCAGGTGATACCACATTTCAGCACTGCCTCCATTTTGGGTAGGTATCAATTGAAGAGAACAAGCTCAAAGCACTTAATAAATTTAACACCTCTTTCTGTCCCATGTGTATTCTTCTGACTTGTATTTTTTACAAGGGAGGAACTCCAGCAGTTCCTGAATTTTGAGATTTTCAACTATAGTTTCTTGTTCTTTCAGATATCTGAAGAGGATCCCAACACTTTAGAGGGTTACCCCTGTACTTAACAGTTATTAGCAATGATGGCAACAGGTAAGTGATTCTGCTGGTACAGGGAGAGAGCTGATTGCTAATAGAGAAGTGGATTACCTCCAGTTTACAGTAGTCCAAGCATCAGCCAGGAGACTTGCAGCTATTCTGCAGGGAGACATTTGTCCTGAGAAAATGGTTGTGCCCACGTTGTACAAGCTGTTGTGGACTCTTTCCGCATGTCAAGTGGAGTCTGGCCAGATAAATGCGACACCCAGGGAAGATAATTTTAGTTGCTCTTTAAATCGGCAGTTCTGATTTGCCTGCTTTCTTTTGTATTGCTGAACTTCCCATGGCTGAACGGGATGATCTGGGGGCAGGTATATCTCCTCTAGAAGTGGTGAGGTAACGTCAAAGAGAAGCTCCTTTCACAGCAGCTGCCACAGCTGTAGCAATAACATGGCAACAACTGAAATTTTGCTGCTAGATCCCAATCGTACTAAAAAAAAGACTTGAAAATATTAACAAGAGCCTTGCATGAATATCCTGTGGTTCTGCATGTTGAGTTACTCAAGCCAGAAATGCTGCATAGGCCAGAAAAATGATGATAAGAGCTAGGTTTTCCAAAGTGTCTAAATGTTTTTTCTTCTCAGCTGTTCAGGAAAAACGATACTTATGCATGAATCAGCTTCCTACAGTTAATGGAGAATATTTTGGTCTCTGAGACTAGAAGTCTAGTATTTTCTTAAAGAGGCTTACTCATCTGTATTTATTCTTAAGGATAAATATTTAAGAACAAATCTCATTGGGGAACAAATTTATCCTGAAAAAGTTAATGTCCAAGTTAAAACATGCAAATCAATTCCTGGAATTTTATAATTCAGCCAGTTTAGTTTGCATGTACAACCACACCCTCACACGTTCTGTCTTTTGCAATAAAAAGCTAAAACACATGGTTAGACACAGAGGCGAATCATCAGGTTCATCAGCTGGCTGGTTTGAGCTGATTAAGCAAACTGAAACCTTTCTCAAGAAGGCAGTGTTGAATGCCTCATATCAATGCCATCTTTTAAAACACGGAATAACATGTTAGGCAGAAATACCTCATTAAGGTATTTAATTAATGTCTGTGTTCCTCTTTCATGATTTGATTTTTCTCCTTGACATGCTGTTCCTTGTGCCGTAATTTTAAGTGGAACTGAAGCAATATAAAACTTGCTGCTACTGAGAAGGAGAAATCTCACCAATGCGACTGATTGGTGTACCACAGGGCTGGAAAGAGGGATGAGAGTAGTGAAAAAGAGCAAGACAGGGACAAGGAAATGTAACATTTTACCTTCCTAGTAAGCCCTAGCTGCAAGTTAATAAGCTGGGCTCAGGACCTGTACCTCAATTAAAGAATTATATACAGGTATGTCCCATAGGACTCATGGGCTCAAGGAGTAGTGAGAGTTTCTGATAAGGTAAAAAAGGCAAATACTGCCTGGAATATACTGATTTGGGGCAGTCTGAAGCCTTATTTCTCCTCAAAGGAGCAGATGGCTGAGAGAAACCTGTAGCTGCAAGTCACCTTTAATTGTCACAGTAGGACCAAGTCACTGGTGGTCTGGCCATGTGTTCTCAGTTTCCCTTGCCAGCATGAATAACATGATGGCAGAGCAGATGTGTCACATATGCAGCTGCATGGAACAATCAGGTAGACTTTGTGTCATTTAAAGCAGCTCAGGGCATGATGCAGAAGAGGACCACCACTGCAGACATAATCCTGGCCCCACTGAAGCAAGGCTGCATTTCACTAACACTAGAGAACAAAGTCAGGATTTGAGGTTGAGCAGTCTGGAAAATCTGGTGTTTGTATCATTTGCTTAAAAGCAAGTCAGACATGTTAGGATTTTTTTGCAATGTAATAAACTTAAGTGATTGCATTTTTCATATCTTTTAAATATACACACACACGCATACAATATATAGTCTGATAGAATAGATTTTTATAAATATACAGTTAATCACTGCTCTGTTGTCTCAAATTGTACTATTCCAGTTATAGAAGAAGAGTCAGCTAAGAGCCTATAGACTTTTAGAGTATTCTGATGTCCTGTGGGCCTGTAAGCCCGTTATCTTTATTCAACAGGGGTTTTTTAGAATCTACAGTAAAAAATACAACTAATGGGTACCTGGGTAAATCAAATACACTTGAGAAGACACAGCATGGCTTTTATAAATGGAAGTTTATTAACAAACCTACTGGAGTCTTCTGAGGGTGACAGCAGCCATGTGGTTATCAGCAGTCTCTTTCTTTTCCAATTTATTTAGAGATATAAAAGGCTTTTGACATAGTTTCTTGTCAAAGTATTTTAAGACTAATCAGCCATAGGCAAGTCCTTGTACAGGTAAATAATTGGTTAACAGATAATAAATAAGACAGTTCCTACACTGAAGGAAGGTAATTTTTGGACTCTGGGTTCTCGACTAGCTCATATTTGAGGATGGTTTGTCCTGATTCTGTACGGACACCTCCGTCCCTCTCAGGCAGAGTATCTGGCCATTTCTGTGTTTTACACGGATGCTTGTTTTAGACTTCTCTGTCTTTTGGGGCACACAGCCCTCTTTTCCTCATTCCTAGTTTGAATTCATCTTATCTTAGTCATTCTTGACCCAGGGTAAAAATGTTTCTGCTGTAGGTGGTGAGCAGCAACCAGTTTCCTCACTGACGAGCTGCCACTTCTACTGTCCCAATACTTCTCTTTATCCAGTTGGCATCCTCTATACTGAACACACCCATATGCATCCATACTGAACACATCCATATGCATCCCCTCCTCCTTAGAAGTATGTAACAGCTGTATAGTCAGAGGATAAACCTCCATGCTACACTAATATTAATGCCACCCTTAAAGGAAAATAGGAAATTCAATGATTAGGTGAACTTTTTTTCTTACAAGAAATGGAGTTTATTTTACTCTACCATATTCATCAGATACTTGTGCAAATGATAAGATAATCTATGAAAATAATAACAGCTTTGACTCTTCTTTATGAGACTATTCAGCTTGTTTTGATTTTTGATAATAACAGGCCTCTGGGCCTCCATGGTGTTATTTTTTCCCCCTTCAGATCTTCCTGATCAACCTGACAGAAATGTTAAGCATCATAGTACTTGGTTTTTTTCCTGGAATTTAATGTGTGTAAGCGTGTGTGTGAGCAGATTTTTCCCCCTGTCTTTCTGTAACGAGCTAAATAATGTTCTTCCCCTCCCTGTACAGTCTCTGGAGTGTAACTGCAGGTGCTGTAGCTTCATGCCTGCTTTCCCCTAACCTTTTTCCTGGTAATTCCCTTCACCAACACATCTCTGCCCCTGGGCAAACCATTGCTGGGCCCAGCTTCCACCTTCATCTCTGCAAGTCAGGTCTGCTCTGGCAGTAGGCGGCTGAGAATGGCATTGGGATTAATCTTACCTGACTCTGAGCAAATGTGAAGCTGTTCCCAGTTAAGTCCCTGCCACAGTTATTCATCATGCTTCTCCTGGCACGTTCTCAGCCTGATTATCTGAACTTGAGGAATAAGCGGTAATGCAGGTACCCTGTGAAGGCTATGGAGAAGGTGTTAACTAAGGAGAAATATCTGAGCTCCTTAAAGAAATTTCTATCATCCTTCAATATTCTTAGTGTAAAAATAAGGGAAAACCAGGAACTGGGGAATCTTTATACATACCCTATCATGTTACTGTAAATCCTATGCAAATTTGTGCTATTGATATTCAATTGATTTTCAATTGATATTCAAGATTTATTGCTGTTCTTCTCTAAAATCAAACAAAAGCATAAATAATATTAGACAAAAGAATATTTTCCTAAATCCGGGGAGGGGTGTTCATTTGGGACAAAGCAGCTGATAATAAAAAAACCCAAATCCACTAAGTTCATGAAAAAACATTGGAAGTAATAATGAGAGTTCATATCATAATTTTTATGATATACTTAATTGAACTATAGGAGGTGATAATTGTTTTTCCCAAGGAAAAAAGTTCATTTAAAAAAGAGAATTAAAAATCTCCTTATTTAAAATACAAGACCAGCTAAGAGTATTCAGGAATAACATCTATTTTATGTTTTGGTAATTTGTGTACAATGTGATATTTTTGCATTTTGACGACAAATACACAGATTCATATATCCATTTGTATTTAATTTCATTAGAATATAATAGAGAGCCATGTGCATTGAAGGAGCTGTCAAACTGTGAAAGTCATCTCCTCTTACCAAAGGTTTCCCTGTGTGCCATGGGGAGCAGTAGGAGTTTGTTATCTGCATTAATCTCTTTAACTGGATTAAATTCTTGAGAACAAAATCCACTCAGTTCCTGGGCTAGTATATGGGCCAGATCTGTGGAACAGGTATGTATGAATAGACATGCAGCCGATTTGACTATGTTCCAGAAGAATACAGTTAAACTCTGTGTCACAGGTTTTCCCAGGAGGCTAACTGAGAAGACTGCATAATTTGCGACTCTTTTTAGGGTCATAGTCCTTCTACTAATTCTGATGTTTTGTTTTCTTTTATCCAATATAGAGAGCCTTCGGAGTGAAAACAAATCTGTGTTTGATCCAACATTGTTTTGGCTACTGCTTGTGAGTTTTTGGTTCAGTGCTAAACAGGGACAACAAATACATAATCTAGTGTTACACTTCAATCTGATAAACATTATGGAGATTGTTCTTTTCTTCTCCATTACGAAGCATAGAACATGGTTAACCAGTATAACAGACTGCATTGCCTTGAAAATCTGGTGTCAAAATTCTCATTTGCTTGCAGAAAGGTACCCTTACTTATTCTTTCTATATTTTCATTTTGGCAGCTGCAGTCCTGACTTCATATACTTACAGCTGATCTAATTTAATTTCTTCTGTATTGTAAGTAGAGAGACTTTGTCAATAGCATTCTGTTTGTTTGATGTTGAAGTTTTTGGTCATTTTAAAAACATTTTTTATTATTTTTGTAATACATTATTTTTGTATAAATTTTTGAAAATGCAATATTCTCAGCTCTATTTCTTTCTAGGAATTTGTTCTGACTGAGAAATCTAACTAAACTAACTAAATGTACTTATCCTTTCTTTTTAAAGCATTATAATTTTCAAAAGGTCTCTGAAGTTCAAGGTGAATCTTTCTTCTACCTAAATGATTTGATTCCGAAAAAACTGGATGTAATCATGTAAAAGTGCTGTGGTGACACTGAAATTGGATATTAGTCACATTTTTCTGTCCTGAGTTACATGTCAGCATGTGCTGCAAATAGTCTGTGGAGTGGTGTGCTGGTTAAACAATCTTCCTATGAAATTCAGGCAGTTTGTTCTTGATGACCAGACCCATCAGACCTGTTTGATGTCAGTTAAATAAACATCAGTGAAAACCCTAACAGAAGTGACACTATTACGGAATTAATTTTTTTTCTTCAGCCCATATGACATGTTCTAATCATAGCAGTATAAGACACTATTGTGGGTAAATTGAAAGCATGTTGATCTTCATGCTTATTCCTCATACCATTTAAGTATCTTTACATAGAAAAAAAAATAAACACAGCGCAAAGAAATTATCCGTGTAAGGTATTGTTTTGCAGCTTTTAACGACAATGAGGAAAATGGTCGAAGAGGAAGACTGTGGTAAATCTCAGACTGAAATATGTAGAATCCTGACATCTGGTGGTAAAGATACTTAAAAGAGAAAGATGCGGCTAATTAGTCACTTTGAGAGAGTATGATTTTAAATAATCGCTTTCAGTAGCTCATTCCAATCTGTTTCTTTTCTAGTTCTGTATATTTAGAAATTATTCTGTAACATAGCTTAAAAACATCCAAACGCTCTGCCTTTATATAAATATATAGGTAGATCCGTCCCTTAAATCTTAGTCATAATTGGTAAATTGACAGGAAGTGAATAATTAAAGGTTTTCAGTGGTGAACCTGACTTCTTAGCATTACTTATTATTCTAAAAGGATTTTTAAAATTTTAGCAGTTTTTACCACCTACTTTAGAAATGGCATTTGTATATAATTATTGTTGCAAGATAATACTCTGAATCAAACACATACCCTCCCCCCCGCCCCCAAATATTTGTACAGTATGGGGCTTTTTTTTTATATTACAGGTACAATTTATAAAAACGTTATTTATGATGCTTACTTATGTTACCTGGTGGGAAAACAGGGCTGCTAGCCTTTTAGAAATACTTTATCGCTTTCTAGAATAAACATACATTTATTTAAACTAATGAGTGGTAGTAGCAGCAGTTTCCAGCTGTATCGAAACCTTACTTGGCATTAAAGCAACAAGCACAGTTCTAGATTCACTTGGAGCAGAGCTGTGTTTGGTTCAAAAGCCATGAGATCATGAGACAACCACAAGACAACTCAACTTGGTAAGGATTGCGGTAAGTGGTGTTACCTCTGTAGGCATGGAAGATGCATGTTAAGCTGCCTTGATGCTAGTTAGCCAAACAGCTGTTCAAAAACAAGTTGTGTTATTGCTAGAGCCTAAAACGTAAAGGGGGATAGACTGGATGACACTTCAGGTCATTTTAGATGCCTTGGAGTATCTCTCCTGATCTTCAGCTACTACTCCAGAAGGGGTGTCAAACATGACATGTCTCACATCTGTTAGCCCTGTGAAGGGTGTCAAACACCCTAAAACATGCAAAATGATACTAAGTTACTAGACTTAGGTAAGTGAGTCTTACATCTCTTGATCTCCAGTGTTTTGGTTGGGGCTTCTCAGTACAGGGAATTCAGTAGAGCCAACCCTGCTGCTGCTGTCTCTGGCTCAGCCCTCCGGTCTGGGATCCTTGGCAAGAGGACAACGGCAGCAAATGCATCTGTGGCTCTTCCGGCTCTCACAGGATCCCAGCAGAGGAACAATGTGTACATGCATTACACATGTAGCCCTGCTCTTGATATAGCATTTCCCCTTAACAGATAATTAAAATATAGATCTGATTTAATAAGGAAAATAACAGGAAGGATTACGCCTTAGGGAAGATGAGACAACCTTAACCCTTCACATTCTGGTGCCTTCATGAAGCAGACTGACTTGGTGACTGAAGTGGAAAATAATAAATATATTTTAATGTTACGAAAAATATTTTTAAAAATGCATTAATTCAATTCAGCTGGTTTCAATTCAGTGGTTTTTTCAAATGAGGGGAACCTTATCAGGAATTAAATCATTATCAAAATAAGATTTTAGCAAGAGAAGCAAAACCTTTGAAAAAAAAATAATTGAGCTAAACACCTTGCCAAACATGTAATTTTCTTAGTTCTTCCTTAGTTCAGTTTAACAACAAATAGGCCCTTCCCAGGAAGAAACTTCCAAGCGAGTACTAAAATAGTATTCTAAATACAATTGTCAAAACGTATTATGATATTTTTAAGTACGGCAAATGTGCCTTTGTCACAGCTTAATTTTAGAAGATACTTAAGTTTACTTGCATATAGATCTTGTCTAGATGACAGTAGCTGGCATAATTAGATGTTGGTTTCTTGTTTGATTGAACTGAATTGGAGATATTCCTCAGAAAAACTTACTTTCTCCCCTAAAACAACAAGCATGAAGAACTTCCTTGTTGGTCCTAAATATGCATTTACCACTTCTAGAGCCCACTGCATTAAGACTTTTTAGATAGCCAGACTAATTTTATTTTAATTTAGGATATTGTACTTTTGTCTTTAATGAAGTATTCTGTAAAAATCTTTAGCTAAGCCCTTGCTTCTCTATGAGTTTTAGGGGAACTGTTGTTTCAAAGAGCAGGGTTTTTTGTTTATTTGTTTGTTTTTTTAAGATTCGTAAAAAGAAGAGATGTATTGCATATGATTTATCAACATCCTGAAAGGTCAGTAACTGTTACTACAATTTTTATTCAGTCTAATGTACACGAGAAAAATGTCAATAATCTCTTGCCAGAGATGCTCTGACTGGTATTGAAAATTACTTCATTTTACTGTAAAATATTCATTTATTTAACATTAAAGAAAATGCAGAATTTGACATTTTTATCACTTTTAATATTATATTTTCCAACAAGATTTAATATGCTAATACAAACTCTTGCTGTACCAAATATAAATTTCTAACATTAACTATTTGATGCCATTACTATATGAAAATATAGATGGTTAATGCAGCAGTATAATAGAGAATAACCTTATTATGACATGTATACTAATGTAAAATTTGATTTGAGTATAAAATATTGATTTCAACTGAAACATTAATTACTTACCTGTTAACAAATGTTTCTTGCCAAAATCCAAAAGGACAACATTCTCTTAAGGATTATTAGGAAGAAGAGGAGATGTCTTCCTTAAAGAGTATTCACATTAAAATGATTATTTTGGGAGTCATGGGGATCATTACTGTTTAGGGATCATATACAAAACAGTAATTGTAAATATTATTGAAAAATCATAAAGGCATATTTGTTAAAGGTTTTTTGAACACAAAAAAAATACTATTTAGAATATTAGTCATTCGGACCACTTGGGAATATGGTTTTATTTCAGAGAAGTGGCCTTGGAAAGTTCCCATCACAGGCTCAAAAACAGTAGAATCATTTTTCAGTAGTAATGATTGAAAAGAAGTTGTAGTTCTCTTTTTTTATGTATTAGCAGGCTGAATGTATGATTTGACTGCTGTGCTCCTGAAAAAGATACAAGATCCTTCTCTGATTCATGTGGGGTCACAGATGAGTGTTGCCACTGAGTGGGACAATAAAGGGGGATTCAGCTCCACAATAAGAGGACTAGAAGCATCCCCATGCATCAGGTGAGTGTGTGAACTAGTCTAGTGTCTAACCTCCTCTTCTAGCACATGGAATCTAGAAAACAATTCAGACCAGCAAAAGATAATGCCCAGGAACTTGCCTGCTGTATCACTGCAAGCTCCATTGACTATCAATATTGCTTGATTCGATTGCCTAACCATAGGTATTTACTGAGATGGTGTAGGCTACTCCACTTGAGCTCCAGTTGGCAGTACAGAAAGGTGTTCCTGTAATTCTTATGCCAGATCCATCAAGACAACTGCCACCTCCATGCACATATCGCAGGTACGCTAGGGCATCATCTCAGAAGGCACTACATGCGTTCAGGTGGCTGAGTTGAACCTAAGATCTAAACTGGCTATAATGAGATCTTACACATTTTGCTTACATATAAACACCTAAACTCAGGTGTTCAAGAATCCTGATACTTCAGAAATTTCCAGAAGTAGGAGTGTTATTTGAGAAATACACACATGATCAAAATGTACAGAAGCCCAGGACTAATAAAGGAGTGGAATAAGTACTTTAGCGGTTTTTTGTGATAAGCCCAATCTAGGCCAAGAAGTACAACCTTATGAACTCAATCTAGTTTAATTAGAATACAAACCTAATAACCAAGAAGGCTTGGAGTACAGGTCTCATCTCTCCTTGTATTTGAGGTTTGATATACAGGAAGACATTATTCCATGTCTGAGCTGTATCTGCTTGGATATCAGAGCTGGGTCTGATATACTGTTTGCTTCCTTCTGCACACAAATCCTAAATACCAGAGGTAATCTCTTACTGAAGTGCCTGGAGCTGTTTTCCATCTTGCAAGTCCTGTTTTGCCTTCCTGCAGACTCAGGCAGACATTCTCTAGCAGATATGACAGGGCTATATTTTTAAGGTTTTCAAATGAAGCCTAAAGGCTACAGGTGAAATTAAAGGTACGCTATGAAATGTACACAACTTAAGACAAATGCTATCACAAGCTTTTCAAGCACAGAGCACAGGGAAGTGTAGTAAATGACAAAGAAACAAGGGCTACAAGTGAAAAGGAAGAGGCAAAAGAGCTGAAGCTCTGTACTCTATTAGAGGAAAGAGGTTGCTGAGGTGTGAGCATATGAAGCAGAGCAGGAGGACTGCAATACAGGACTTGGATCTGTACAGTGCAAGCAGAAAAAATGGCTAGAGAGTGGTAACCAGTGAATCTGGGATGAAAAGGGATCCTCACTGTGTTCCTGAACCCTAGACTTCCTTTCTGAAGTTACATGGACATCGGCTTCTTCACAAACCTTTTCTCTTAAAGGTAATTCAAAACTGGCTGCATGCAAAGTTAGTCCCTAAGTCCAGAATAAGGCACCAAAATAAGTGACTAGACAAATTCAAAGACAGAATATCTGTAGTTAAATTTCTACCTCAAGTGGAAATGTTGGCAGAGTTTAAAAGCACATTAGCTGCCAAAGCCTGACTTCGCTGTCATTCCCTCCTCCCATCCCCCAAATGTGTGAAGTATCTTCCTGCACTCCTCTCGTTACTTCTGCAGCCTCTGCAGTCTGGAAAGAGTCCTGGAACTTGCCTTCTGATGCTAAATGCAGGTAAAGGGACTGTCAGCATGTAGTTTTAAAATCTACTTATCTCATCATTTTATTTGGTGCACTACATTTTCCACATATTAGTACTTATGCTTATGATGACAGCATCTCTCCTTGACCGCCACCTGTGCTACACATAGGCTGTTAAACATTTTGCTAATTTGTGTATGCCTATCTCAGAGCTGGTGTTGAGAGAGGAGAGCAACCCGTTCCAATGAACTGGTGCAGGCAATGAAACGGATGGAGGTGCAAAGCAATCAATGGAAAAATGGGTAAATGGGTATTGCTAATAAGGCAAAGAGGATATGATAAGAAAAAGAAGAGACAAGACAAAATGAGAGATGACAAATATTAGATACATAACAAACAAAATTTATGAAATATTGCCTAGGGCCTTACAAGTGTTTCTGGTCTATTCTGGTAAGGGTCTGTTCAGATTAGCTGGAGGACACTAAAATAGGTAGAGGGAAGTGGTAGCAAGAAATTAGTGAAATTCAGAAATGTTACTGTTTCAGTGTGTGCAAATGGAATTAATAGTTTAAATTTCAAAAATTTTCAAAAAAAAAGAAAAAAACTCTAAAAATGCATTGGCTTCTGCATTCTCTGAACACGTCCTTAGGTATTTTTATTGCATTCTATTTCAGAAATACTGAAATGAAAATATTTTATTTGGTCATTAAATTATTTTGCTTTTTCCTTGCATGAATGATAATTCAAGCCTCCAGTAACTCCTCGCAGGACTGCCATGGTGCAATGCAGAATTGGCCATCAAAGCTGGCTGGCCTATAATGCAGATGTTCACACAGCTTTCAGAGCGTTAGGGAGTTTAGCTGAGGAGACTATGAAGGCTCATGTTTCTTCTTCCCCAAAGTGCTATTCAAAGGAAACAGTATAATGTCTTAGGATTTTTAAAATCAATTTGAAACAAAACATGTCAGGTAGCTTCAGGTTAGGTAGAACTAAACCAAACCAAACCATTTTATTTCAGTTTCAACCAAAAACATTTGGAGAATATCTTACCAAATAACAGTTTCGTTTGGAAGAAACTATTTTAATGAAAGGAGTCACTCCAGTACAAAATAACTGTTTACCTACTGTGTTAATGCTTTGTAACCACTTTTTTTTTTCTGAAGGCTAAAACCAGATCTCTTGCTGCCATCTGGTGCTGTCACACAGAGTGGTTGGAATAGTTACCCGCAGAATTGAATTTGTTTTGTAACGTTGTGCTTTCTAAACAGTCTTTGAACAAGGAGAAAATATTTAGTATATGATACATTTTTTAAGCAAGTACAGATTTTGTTTGTAAGACTGAAAGAGGATTCCAAACCCTAACCTTCTGACTAATTGAATAATGATGTAAAAATGGCAATGTTATGATAATTGTTTTGCCCTTTTACTTGTGCAAATACTCACATGAGAAAAAAATTTATGGGGTTAGGTGCTATGCTAGAATGTCAGCTGGAAGTTTGTTTAGGTCTCTTCTCTACACACGCTTATGTATCTTCCATTCCTAAAATCTCTTGCTCACACACCCGCATAAAAGCATGCACACAGCTGCATCATCAAAAAAAAAAAAAAGGCAGCTGTCACAATGCAGCTTTAACCAGACTGAAGATGGCATACTTCCTCAGCCAAGAAGAGTTGGAAGCAGGGATCTCTCCCTCCCCCTAGCAGGATATCAAAAGGCTGCAAATCTCTCACAGGGTAAATGTAAAATTAGTAACTGAAGAATAAAAACAAGAGGCTTCTGTATAACTCTGTAAGACAGAGAAGAGTTGCAACGGCATTTCCCTGTCTGCCAAGCGGCAATCACTTTGTGACTGGAGTGTGGCTCCCTCTAGATCACTGGTCATGGTGGTTTGAGAAAGGCCTCTCAGAGCTCCTTTCAGATTTTCTGCAAATTTAGGCAGATAAGATATGTTTTTAGAAGTTTATCACAGAAAAACAGGAAAGAAAAACTAGGTGTTCACGGTTACATATAAAAAAACCCAAACAAAACCCAAAAGAAATGAAGATCACTGATATTCTGATGCATCGGAGGATTACTACAAGCCTAAGCCCCAAGCTTCTAATGTCCTCTGCCACCAGCCCCGCACCCAACACTGATGCTTTGTCGAGCTCATAGCTGTGCATCAATGAAGTACTTATCTTCCTTGTCTGAAAATGTAACTACAACATCCCACAGGAAGCCAGTTTATATGTTTTTCCCTTAGGATTACATTCTGATTAAGGTGATAGGTGAACTTAAGCACTGAACATCTGGTTGTTCATTTTGGTTAAGTCCTAACTTGGTTTCTCAGCTGATACATTTTCAGACAATACCAAGGTACAGTTCTTGGGATGGTGTGTGCCAGGCAAAATGGATGAGATTGTGCCAGGTTTGGCCTGTTACCTTACAAAGTCCCTTACCAGTAATCCAGGAAGTTTGATGCCATTAGTTTTCCATGCTTGCATATAAAGTCTATAACGCTCATCCTCAGTTTCCCACATAAAAACATTCTGATGAATTACAATATGTCCTTCATTTTATATCTTTCACTCTGAAAATTAAATAATTAAAGTAAATAACAATTCTGTTATAGAGCTGTAAAGATACCATATACAGTCAGGAGGACAGACACAGTCAAGTGCTATACAGTATGGATGTGGCCAGTATGGACTACTTAGGCTCCCATTGTGGTAATGGCCCTTTGCCTTGTTCTATTTGTATATTTGTTTACATAATCTTCCTTTTGTTAGCATTTATTGTGTCAGTAATTTCTGTTCTCAACAGTGCTTTTGAAAGTTTTGACATTCTTCCATTAAGATACAGCTTGGAGCAAATTTAAAATCTTCTGGAAGGCTTTATACAAGAAATAAAACACTGTCTCTCACTAAAGTAAAAAAAATAAAAATTACCCATTTTTTTGTTATTTGTCCCTAAGTTGAAATGAAAAATAGCATGTAAAGAATAGCAGAAAGGAATCACAGAATCACTAAGGTTGGAAAAGACCTGTAAGATCATCAAGTCCAACCATCAACTAACACCACCATGCCCATTAAACCATGTCCCACAATGCCTCGTCCACACGTTCCTTGAACACCTCCAGGGATGGTGACTCCACCGCTTCCCTGGGCAGCTTATTCCAGTGTCTCACCACTCTCTCAATAAAGACATTCTTTGTAATATCCAGTCTAAACCTCCCCTGGCACAACTTGAGGCCATTTCCTCTTGTCCTGTCACTCATCACTTGGGAGAAGAGACCAACACCCACCTCTCTGCAACCCCCTTTCAGGTAATTGTAGAGAGCGATGAGGTCTCCCCTCAGCCTCCTCTTCTCCAGACTGAACAACCCCAGTTCCCTCAGCTGCTCCTCATAAGACTTGTGCTCCAGACCCCTCACCAGCTTCGTCGCCCTTCTCTGGACACGCTCCAGCACCTCAATGTCCTTGTAGTGAGGGGCCCAAAACTGAACACAGGATTCGAGGTGTGGCCTCACCAGCGCCGAGTACAGGGGCACGATCACCTCCCTGCTCCTGCTGGCCACACCATTTCTGATACAGGCCAGGATGCCATTGTATACCGGTTACAAAAATATTGACTACTATTTCAGTCTTTTTTTTTTTTTTTTAACCTGACTAGCAAAATTGCTTCTTTTTTGTAGACTTGGATACAAGCAATACCATATTTATTACATATATTGGATTTGAAACCACACTAAGCAAAGATTAGGAAAAAAACATTTGAAGTATGGTGTTTTATTAGCTGAAAATGAATGTTCATCCCCCTTCTCTCATTCTACTGCTGGTTGTTTTTCCTCTGTCCCACATCAACAAATAAGTTTTGCCAATAGAGTAAGGGAATACAGAACAATTCAAGAAAAAATTGATCTCTTCTGAACATATCAAACACAGGTAGAGCACACAGAGTTTCTGCAGAACTGTGATACAGTTGTCATGCTAACTGAGAATAAATGCTTTAATATGATATCAGGAGTACCTTGTGTAAGGTCTTAGCTAAAACACTGTGTGTAGTTCAAAGGAGTTGACTGTAGCAAAAATGCATGGAAATGTTTCAAAGATGATCAGGTAAATTGAAAATAAGACATGAAAAGACTGACATTCAGCCAAGCAAAGCAAAAACTGAGGGGATATGGTTCTTGTCTATAACAGAAGATTTGTATGACAGTGAACACTGGGGAAGGAGAAATAGCTATTTAATCTATTAGCTAACACTGGTAAAAGGATAAATAGGTAAAAGTTAACTGTCATGGTTTTAGGCTGGAAATTAAAAAAAAAAGATTCCAAAACTTTAATGTAAGGATTTTCTGTAACAACCTTCTGATGGGAAAAAAGAGGGAAAACCCAGTATCTTTTTAAACAGAACTTAATAGTGATTTTGAAATAATTCTATGTTTTTTTCAATAATATCAAAGAACCAAATGCAATGATCCCAGGGATCACTCAAGGTCTGCATTTCTGCCTTCATTTCCAAACCTTTAGATGCCAGAGGAAAATGTATTTTCAGTGCCAGAAGAGAATTGGGAGAAAAGGGCTTCACAGGAGAGCTGTCAGTTAAATAAGTTTTACACTGCAAGACTCTTACCTCCAGGTCAAGGTAAGAAATTTTTTTTTGAATAATTTCTCCATGTTCCCAGTTGCTTTTTGTATAAAGGAACTATTCAGTGTTTCAGTGAATTGTTTTGAGGATGGATAAGATTAATGCTCAGAAATATAGCAGTATCCTACAATATCCTACAATATCAGTTCAGCTCAGTTCATCTCTTAGTACATATGTTTCAGATTCAAGTGTGAATTCAATAATATTTGGAACAAAACCTGAATCTGAATTTTTACCTTCTCTGATACTGTGATCTCCTCTCCTCTCTTCCCCTCTCATCCCCTCTCCTGGTCATTCTGATAAACAGGTTCAGCTCAGGCTCATCTAAATGAAAACCTAATTTTGGGGCTATAAATTCCACGACAAGATGAATTTAAGAGGATCTCTATGGATACATTACACACTACAGCTACATTACTGCAATGGCTCAGATCATACCAACAAATTTATTTTTGAACTAAGTAATAATGTATGCAGAAAATTTCCACAAGGTGGGGATGAAGCGATGTTTCATATCAAGGAGTTTGCTTTGTACAGGGCTTAGATTATAGTTTGTACTCTTTACAAAGTTTATGGAATAGAAATTCCAACTTACAAACCAGGTTTTCAAATAAAGTGTTAATGAAAACACAATAGCTTTTCACAGAGAGATGTATGATACAATATAGGCTTGTTTTAATAACTTGAAAAGTGTAATCCTAAGAGTTATTAAGCGCTGGTCCTGAGGGAGTTCAATTCAATATTTTTCACTTTGTTTGATTTAAAATTGATCTTGTGCTTTAATGTTTTATTGCCCTGGCTTTAAACTTCAACATTCTAGTTTCATAATCATGGAAAAATACGCTGGTTTATAAAACTAAAAGTTCATCTTGTAATGCTGAATCCAAATAAGAATGGTTGTTACACCATAATATAAGAGAAAATTAAATGCAAAAAATTATAATACACATAAATCAGATCTAAGGAAATTATGAGCTAAATATAATAGGAATAAAAGGTTTTATATCTTCATGGTATTAATGAGTTCTTTTACTAGAATGTTTTGCGTAGTTTGGCTAGTACTCTTATTTCAGAAGAGACATGAAAGATTTCAGAGCTTGCCCACTTGCTTGTGTGAAAGAGATTTTAAAAGCCTTTCATTATTAAGGAGGAAGTTAAGCATTGGGTTGATCAAGAGCTACAGGACACAGAAAACTCATGGTATTAGAAACAGAGTGCTACTCAACCATGTGAATTTAACTGTGTGTTGTGTTACACACGATTTAGAAATCGAAGAAATACTGCATATAACCACTTAAATAAAGAAGAGGCATGTGCCACAATCAAATCAAGAAGATATTTGCTTACATTTGCCTGTTTGCAAACTGAACACACAAATTTCCAGTTTAGATTAATTCTACGAAATTGTGACAGGTTATGTCAGGGTCCAATACTCTCTGAACAGATTCTTTTAGATATTCCACACAGGGTTTAATGTCTTAATACCAAATTTACTTATTCAAAGATGTTTGACTCTACACAGGATTTTGATTCAGCAGCATCATACAGCAATATATTGAACATAAAAACAATATCGGAATTGCAATATACAGTTGGATCACAATACAAATGTGATTCCCATTACCAGTGTTTATGTGCTCACTGTCACAATGTTGGCCCCCCCCAGTTGCTGGAAGAAATACATAAGTTGAAGCTTGCTCAGGTCCTCTACTTTCTTCTAAGGTCATTTCGTTGGTTGCTCAGGTTTTATACTCTATGTTGGGCTGAGCCACCATACACTTCCCCCTGAGGGTCTGGCTAGCTCAGGAAGACATTCACACCTCTTTCGGTGTGATCAGACTGGTTCACCAGCAAAACTCCACTTGATACCAGAGTTACCATCCACTATTTTGCACTAGGATAATGGAGCAGGTAGGAAGTGTACCAACTGTTATGTGTGCCGGTGACCAATTAAGTGACAAGGAGTTACAGCCACGCAGCAGCCCGGATCTGAGCTGTGGTTCCTAAATCAGCGACTTTTCATCTCTTTGTCCTGCATCTATTAATTATGTATTATGTCTTTATCATGCCATTACTATTGGCTTCATTATTTTATCTGGTTGCTAGGGACACCCTCAAGTTCCAGTCACAAGCAGCAGCATATGTTTAATTCAGGCCATATAGATTTACATACTACAATTGTTTTTATATTGTTTTCCCTGTAGCAATGCAAGTGTTGACTGCATACTTTTCTTTGGTTTTTAAGCCCATAAACAACCTTTTCAGTAGTCTGTTCTGAAGCTGCTTATAAATTGCATGTTCAAGATTGAATCCATAACTTGGCTCAAGAAACTAGTATTCAGATTTTTCAGGTCTGTGTATCATTGCTTTATCTTACATGTTTGATTTTAAAAGTATTGCTCTTGATCTTCTGAATCCTGGTCTATGCTGGACAATTCTATTACTAAAAAGATGCATTAGTATACAATTTCTGCAATTCTTTCTTCTTGTGTGGAAGTTCATTGTAGATGGCAGAATACTTTTATTATCAGTAAGACATAAATACATTAATTAAAACTATTTAATTGCATACATTACTTAATAACACTTTTATTAGCTGTTAGCAATTCCATTAACACTATTGGGTCATTAACTTTGATACAACAGACAAGTGCAATTTTGTTGTAATCAAGAAAGTAATAAAAGGATAGTTTGTGTACCACAGGACAATTTACAACAGCAATAAAGTCTAATGAATTCTGTTAGTCACTCTTCCCTTTCAGAGGTTCAGGTTAGATTGCGATGTCAAACATCTAGGGAGCAAAGCAGTTAAGAGAGGGAACATTCTCTCCTCATAAGGCATTTACAGTTTGCTCTCAAGAGATTAGAATGTAGATATAGAAAATAAGCAGGTTCCCATGGGTGATGTAGATGTGATTCTGTGATGAGAATATTTTGAGTCTCAGAGGAAATGTATTCTTCATCGTGACTGTGAGTCAGCAAGATTAACCTCAGCTAGATTTTACTTTGACTATTGTTACAGCACAAGATTTCGCTGCTGGGTTTTTAGGTTTATATGAAGAGGAGTCCAAACAAGAAATTGTGGATTTATCCAAGATGGGCAGACAGCTTTGTTTTCCCTCTGTATGCAGTAGCATTAGGCTTGGCACAGGTTCCCTTGTCACAAGAAAGGTTGGTGAGGGTATGAAATCTCGCTGTTCCTGTCAGGTTTGCACACACCCATGTCTTATCACAGTCCTTTTGAAACTTTGTGTGCTGAATAACATTTCAGCAAAAGGTTGGAATAACACAAAGTGGTGGGACCTCATTAGGACCTGCATTACAATGAATAGATACAGGACTGCTTTCCAAGGACTTGTCAGTTTTAAGGTTGGAAGAGGCTTTGAATTCTAGAATATAGGGAAGGCTCCTGTGGAGGGTGCAGTAATTTTGGAAATCTCTTAGAAATGTGTGTGTTTTGTGAGAAACCTCCTCGAGGGTTGGGGAAGAAACTGAGGTGTCTTGAAGCTGTGCTCTGTTTGTAATCTCGAGATTATACCTTTTTTTATTTAACTAAAATAAAAAACAAAACCAAAAATCCATCCACAACAGACAAATGTCAGAAATGTCAGAAATGGGCTCTACCTTCTCAGGCATGTGCTGTAGAAGTATATAGCATCATGCCTAGGCCTACGATGCTTATATTCTTGGCTACACTCTTGACTAGATTCAACAGGAGGCACCAGAAGAATGTGTTACACTGTAGAAAGCTTTATAAATGACCTGGTGGCTAGGACGATCCCATGCTTCCTGTTTTCCTTTTTTTCCCTTTTCCCCCTTTTTTCTTTTTTTTTTTCTTTTCCTCTTTCTTTTTATTCTTCTTTTTTTTCCTAATTCTTTTCTTTTTCAGTGTGGGAAGTGAACTTGAGCCTTTCACTCACTCATTAGTGAGGAAAAGGTTGGATGAGGTGTACCCAAATGCACTTTACCTTGGGGTTTGTATACATGCTGCTAGTTCCCCTCTTTCACAGTAACAGTAATCCAGTTCCATACTCTTTCCTGCCTCCTCACTCCTGTTATTCGTGACTGCAGTGGGACCCCCCCTTCATCTAAATCTTGCTTCTAACTTTTACCACCTCACCAACACTACTCCCTTGGTCCTAGTCCGGTATCCTGAGGGGGATTGCAAGCCCAGGACTGCCTGTGTTCTTCAACCAGACCTTGTGAGTAGCTTGGATGGGAAAGCTAAGAGCTTCCAATGAGTTGATTGATGTTAGCTGCCAGTCAGCTGACAGTGATAATCTATTGTCCGGCAAACCAAAACAACATATGCACAATTACTGTCAAACAAGACCTCGCTGTGCTTGTGCCTGTTCATGTACATCAAGAGGCTGGCTGCATGCGGGTGGTTTGAAATCCCTGCATAAGGCTGTTCTGCAACAGGTGCCCTTTTTCTGCCTAATCAGGCAATTCCAAATGAATTCCTTTTTGTCTGTTGGTGCATATTGGATCAGTGTCCTTGGGGAATCAAGGTGTAATACTGTTCATTTCCTGAATTTCAAAGTGCCTGAGGCAAGTGGATTTGCACCTCTGCCAGGAGAGTGGCACCTTCTGGCATATACCGTAGTGAAGATTGCCAGCAGATGTCTAAGGCATCTCCAAATGTAGTTAGACAAATTCTGCTCTATACTCATTCTAGTTTGGATGCCAGTTTAAGTAAAAGAACAAACCATACTGTGGTTGTAACTTGGTGAAAATCACATATGACTTTTCATTTATTAACTTGTGAGCTACCAAATTTTAGCAGAAAGAGAGTAAATGGAGAAATTTAAGTTAACTGCAAGGGCAGGGAGATTTTTTCTGCTTTGAGGAAACACTGTCAAACACTGGAACAGATTGCTCAGAGAGGCTGTAGAATCTCAGTCCTTGGAGATATTCTGAGCAACCTGCTTCAACTTGACCTTCTTTGAGCAGGAGCTTGGACCAGAAGACCTCCAGACGACCCTTCCAACACATTTGATTCTGTTTCTATGATTTGGGGCTATTTGCTGGCATTGTTGCATATGCTACTGATCAGCTCAAGTAAGCAGCTAGTAGGAATGAGATTATTCGTAACAAATGCAGGCAGGTATTTTTTGCCAAAGGTTTTCAAGCCTGTACTTTACAGTTTAAGGCATACCAATAGGCAGTGTAACACTGCTGGCAGTAGCAAGTCATTCTTAATATTGGCAATTTCTAGTCCATCAACTGCACACTAGAAATAGTTGAAAAACTGCAACTTCCTACCAAGAATGAGGTTCAATTCCATGTTAGGGCTAGAGCTTGAATGTCACAACAATTTTTGGGGGAAGCTCAGCTATTGAGAGTTCACCATTCTTCCCGCTCATTCCCACTCATTTGTATGTAACAGATATATTTGGCCACCTTCACTGGCAATTGTTGAAGTAATTGTGTTCTCATCATGCCTCCACTTCTTTTTCTGTTCACTGCTGTACTGCAACCTTCCAGCAGCCTCCTTTTGCCAAAACCCTTTTGCTGCCTCAGCTTTCACCTCATGCTGCTGTTGATTTTTGATACAACTGATGGTCATATCTTCAGTCAGATGTTGACTCTTTCTTCAGTGAGACTTTTCAGCCACTGGCAAATCTGAGCTCACCAGCTCATATCCATCCTGCCAGCTCCTTCCCTGAACCGTCCATTGTACTGCTGGAAGGGGTATAATGCCATTTTCTACCCCTCAGCCAACTGATTACTCCCCCAATGTCCCCTCTGACCCAAAATGTTGTGTTTTACATACCCCATACTTCAGCCAAGACCTTGTATAACACTACCTGTGTTCAGTGAAGAGCAATAAATAAGCATTTCATCAGATTTACCACACATAATGTTCAGGAAAATCAAGCATGGCTGTACAAATTTTGGATTTAATAAAGGATGGGCAATGCTCTTGTCTTCAATAAATTCCCTGCCAATCCCCCCAGAACATACACTTCAAATGTATATATGGAGATATATACATATATGTGCATATATGTATAAAAAAGCATATTTATCGTTCACTGTGACCTAGCTCAAAGGAAAGGGGTTTGATTAGCTTTATGAAATTGTCATGGTACTTTCATGCAATAGTCTTCCAAAAGTAAATAAAAAAAAGAAACTTTGAAATCAAATAATACACCAAGTTATGCTGCTGTCAATTTGTCAGTGAACCATGGAGAAAATGATATTATTATTTTTATGAAGGCACATAGCTCCACAATATGTGATATTAGAAAGTTGCTGTTCTAAGCAAAAGCAGACAGCTGCCTTGCAAATGTGTAAATATCTAAGATCTGAGGAAATATTAAAATAAACATTTGCAATGAATTCTCAACTTTTATCAGGTATTTTCAGTTCAGAAGCTATGAACTAGCAAAGGAGGGGAGGGGACAAGGCCGCTGTGCTTTCTCCAAATTATTACAAAGCAAATATCTAAGGAAAAAAAAACGAAAAAAGCCAGTGAAAGAGTTCACCTGAAATTAAAGAAGGCACTGAAGAAATAGTCAAGGAGTCAAAAGTGTATAAGCAGTCAGAGAAGTCTGTAAACAGGTAACATAACAGTCATAGTAACACTAACAGTTGCTACATAGCTTTAGGTATACATACATATCCCAAGAAGTTTATTGCAATTCATATTTGCAGAAAGGGAAGTGAATGAGAATTGATACCTGATCAAAGTATTTGAGGACTGATGGAAATCAAGAAAGTGCAACTAGCCAATCAACATAACAACCCAAACAACTGAGAGAACAAAACAGAGCAAGAACTTTCTGAAGATTGTGCAAAAGGGTTTATTTTGGACCTGACTTTGTAAATCACTTTCTTAGTCTTAGTTTCCATCTTGCTAATGTTGCAGATTCAAACTCATCTATCAGCTTTTGAAAGCTTGAAGTCACTCACTCAGTGTAGTGTGGGCACTTTCACAGAAGATAGCTTATACGAAAAGTTAATTAGTTAATCTTCCGCTGACAGAAAAATGGAGCAACTGGAATGGTTGCTCATGAGTTAGAAAGATCAGGCACCGCTGTCACAGGCAGCCATCTATACTTCTTCACCAAGGTTAACTGTTCTGTTCATGCAGGAAAGATTTCCAGGAAAGTCAGTAGAATTTTTCATCATCTTAATCTCTGAAAGATCAGCCCAGAGAAGCCACAAGATGTCATTGTGGGCCTACTAAGATAGCCACTGTTAGGGTTGTAAAAATATAAATAAATAACATAAATTAGAAACTACAACTAATTTTCTATTTCATAAATTAATCTACAATAAAAATACAAAGAACTATTTTATCATATATTTAATTTTTTTTTTAATATTTCCCATAGTTTTTATCTATTCACTTTGGAATACAGAAAATTTAAATATGCAGGTTCTTTATATGAGCACTTCAACACTGCCAGCCCTCTGGAAGGCATTTGCTGCTGGGTTAAACACTATTTTAGATGAGATGAAACATGTTTATATGAAGTAAAACTAACAAATAAATAAAACACCTGAAAAAAGAATAAGAAAATCAAAGAAATACTATAAATGCTTAGGAGTTTTAAAACATTCTTTTCATGCAGTCTTGAATTTTAATTATTCCTTCTGGAAGGATCCCCACACATAGAAAATTAAGATATGTTTCATATTGTACACAGTTCTTGAAAGCAGAGATTTACATTCCTCATGAGTTTCTCATTAATATGAGAATGTAATAAAGACAAATTTTTATGACTGGTCTATGATTTTCCCCCAAAATATGAACATTAAGAAATATAATGGAGATAACTTTTGGTACAATTAGATAAAATTTTCAGACCTGATTGCTTTTAGTTGAGCTCCCAAGATCAATTTAATTATGAGCCAAAAGTTTTGCAGGGAAGCTTAGACTCTTTGGTGGATATTTAATAGGTCATAACAAAATTTAGGTGTTACGATATCTAAATTTAACATTTAAATGTCTCACCAGTTAGAAAGTTTCCAAGAACTCCGTACAGTGATTGGGAATGTGAGGTATGTAGGGATTCAGGGATTCACACTAAATGATGAAGCACTGAAACACACATAAAATGACAATAAGAAAGTCTGACTTAATCCTGCACCTTGCAGAGAGTAAAGTGCCCAATTCCATGACTCAGAAAAGTACTTTCACTCTTCTGAAACTCACAGTTAGCTATCAGTGTGGGTCAGTATTCTCCAAAGTATTATAATGAAGTTCATTGTTAAGAAATGCAGTGTAATTAATGCTGGAGGAAAAACAAAACAAAACAAAACAAAACCAAAACCATCTTACAGTGTCTACATTTGGTATATTTATATAGAAAAGGAACCTGGACAATATATTGACCTATAGTGACCTGTGCTCAAAATCCACAACAGGGATGCATAGGGGAACAGAAAATTCTTTGGAGAGGTTGCAATATTGCTCTTCTGAAAATTTTGATTCTATGAAAAATTATGACATTTCAGAATTTCCTCCTCAAAAAATGAAAAATACAACCTTTCCTATTCAAAAATGAAGGCAGTGTAAGGTTGTCTTTTTGTTCTGGTATCACAGACATTTCTGATCTAATTACTGTACATGACCTGGATGGATTTGGTGTTTTTCCTAAGTTAGCCCATATTCCATTAATTAATGAGCTGGGCTTCCATTACATCTTAAAGATATTTGCAGTAATTGAATGATCTTCAGATTCTGTGATCTGACTCCCAGTACATTAATAAGGAAAAAATTCAAAGGGGACCTTTATTTTTAAAGATAAGCCTTTTTTTTCTGATTAAATAATTACACATTTGTTCAGGACCTCTTAGGCATTTTACGAACTTCAAACAGAATAAGTTTGGCTATGTGAAAAAGAAATATTATTGTGAAAGGAAAAATGCAAGTAATGTTTTTTTACTTGCAGTAACACAATTCCTTTGGCACTGACTGGATTAAGATATGGTTATTGTTGTTCCTTCCTGAACATAGAAAGGCTATCCAGCGAGCGACAAATGGTTTTAGAATTATAATAACGTATATCTCTGCTTTCACTATAAGGAGTTGTTTTATGCTTTTTGGACAAATCTTTTGGAACAGCTAATGATTCTTATGTATAACTGATCTCACTTTTCTTGTTTAATTTATAGTAATCTGGCAATAAGACAAAAAAAATTGAGAAAGAATGTGGATCAAAGCTATAGCCATAGGGCACTTAACAAAGATTTACAATTAGAATGCAAAATGCATATATATTTTTACAGTGATGTGTGAAAGAGAAAGTAGCCATTGGCTATTTTTATTAAATTTTGCCTAGACATCTTTTAGACTCCAGAGGAAAATCAATTAATACTTCTTTTGGTCCTTTATTTTATTTCTATGCTTATGTCTAGATTTATCAACAGAAAGTTTGTACTTTGGTGGGAGCACAGCTGGGGTCTTACAGCCAAATCTTTGTTAAGTTTTGGGCTAGATGATAAGGATTTGTAAACCTATGCAGGTTCAACATGTAAAAGAAGAATAAGGAATTCATCAGCAGACAGCAGGGATTTTATGGAAAACTATTCAGTAAAAATATCTGAGAAAACTGTAGGGGGAGAAATGTTCAAATAACAGCCTCAAAGGGTCTGTTGTTGCAGTAGGAACTCCTGTTGTTAAGATGATGAGACATAGGATGGTGGGAGACACTGATGTTGTGCCAGCTGAGATGTTTAAAGCAGTGGTGTTGAGAGAATTGTTGTGATGACCAACTGTCTCAACATAATCCTCTCCACTAGAAAAAAATGCAGCGAATGAAAAAGGCAGATAGTGTCTTTGAACTATCTTTCAATGTGAAGACAATATGTATAAAGCTAGTGATTGCTTAGTAATAATTAGTGTGAAGGAATGGGGAAAGGGAATTACCAGAAAAAGGCTTTCTGAGAATCTGCACCACTGGTGAAGTAAGGAAAGCAAGTAATGGGATGGGTTTTATCTGTTGTATGAGCTAATAACTTTATTTGAGAAATACATCTATATTGATGTAGTTCTACGTATATGCATTATGCTTTACATATCCAAATAGTGAAATAATTATTGTCAGTATTTTAACATGTGGCACTGTTTTGCATTCTGCTTCAACTGTTTTCAGCTAGGGGTACAGAGCAGTATAAAGACCCTAGGTTTTTCTCTATATGATTTAGAAAAAATAAATATGAGTCAGATAAAATTTTACTCAAAAAAATTGAGTCAGAGATGAAACAGGATTTTTCACCTCAGAGCCACTTTATAAAGATTGATCAATTTGTGTCCTGGCTCCTTGCCTTGCTTTGTTTCTTTTGGTTTCCCTCCTGTATTAAACTGAGCAGTCTCAGCCTTTCTCAGGTTAATGTGCTTTTGTTATAGGAATGATGATTGACTCAAACCAAAATTTTCAGCCTGGTAGCTTATTTAAAAATGTGCAAGCAATACCAGGTCTTCCCTGTGGAAAGATCTTTCCAAAGGAAACGCCATTGTTTACAAATGAAACCTTGTCACTGTTCTTTGTACTTTATACCAAAGTCACAGCATCTTGCTGAACACTTTTCTGGGAAAGAACATCAGGGATAGTCTTCTTCTGTGATCCATTGTGTAAACTTAATCTGCACTGTTCATATAACATTCATATGTTTATGTAAAGAGCAGGGATACCCTGTGTTAAATCCCTCTATGTAGAGTGGAGACACCATATTTATAACAACCATGGAAAAGACAAATATGGAATGAATAATGTAACATTTAGGAAAGGAATTTTTTCCTAATTGATCAGTTGAAGTAGAAATAGCAAATAGTAATAGTAATAACAGAAAATACTGTATTTATTATTTGGCATTTACATAGCATCAAAAAAGGTATAACTGACATACACAAGAGCTATTTTTACAATCAAGTATCAAGACAACAATTTCAGTTTTCCTTGATTTCATGGTAGAATTTTAGTTTCTTATATTGCGTTTGGTGAAGAATCTGGAGTGAGCAGCATGATGGAGAAAGGGAGAAATTACTGGAATACAGAGGGAAGGGAGGGCAATCAGTTATGTAAGGACAGAGACTTTTTGTTGGAAATACAGTAGTTAAGGTTAAATAATTGCCTGTGGAAGCAGTCACTCTCCTTCCTTAGCCCATTCTAGAAACACTCAAAGCTCTTTTTCACCATTCCAGTGCTTTGCTCTTGACTACACTGTGTTGCTGAGTTAGATAAGCTAGCGTTACTAATAGAAATATTATGCTAATCCCTAGTGACATTCAGTATACATGAGTGTCTGTATATTTAATGTGAAAATTTATCCTCTGCAAAATATGAATACTAATCATTTGTCTCAGTTCAAGACCTTACCTTCCTATCTCATACTCAAAGCTGTAGATAATCCTCCATCTCTCTGAAGAAAATATAGGTAAAATGAAAGTCTTATATTCTGGTTTTACATCCTCATACTAGTTAGAATCTGAATTCTTTAAATTAAAGAAAAGTTTACTGTACAGGCATTTTGAACTTTTCCTACATGATCTTACTTGTATATACATTTAAGACATTTTTAATCATGCTAAATGATGAAATGTCATTGGTTAGTACTACACCAAAATGAATGTGCTTGATAAAAAATATAATGTTGGTATTTTAATACATAATTTAAGAGAATTAAATGAAATTTATAGAATTCATATAAAAGAGCTATCCACTTCATAGTTCTAGCAGATTAATTGGTCAATAAAAATGGAAAACAAAAAGATAGTAATTTGTAAGTAGTATGGTAGTATTCAGTGAAATGTCTTGTTTAATATCTTAATATCTTTATTGATGACCTGGATGAGGGGATAGAGTGCTCCCTCAGCAAGTTTGCAGACGACACCAAGTTGGGCGGGAGTGTTGATCTGCTTGAGGGTAGGAAGGCTCTGCAGAGGGATCTGGACAGGCTGGATCGATGGGCCCAGGCCAATTGTATGAGGTTTAATGAGGCCAAGTGCCGGGTTCTACACTTTGGCCACAACAACCCCATGCAATGCTACAGGCTTGGGGACGAGTGGCTGGAAAGCTGCCTGGCAGAAAAGGACCTGGGGGTGTTGATTGACAGCCAGCTGAATATGAGCCAGCAGTGTGCCCAGGTGGCCAAGAAGGCCAACAGCATCCTGGGCTGTATCAGAAACAGTGTGGCCAGCAGGAGTAGGGAGGTGATCGTGCCCCTTTACTTGGCGCTGGTGAGGCTGCACCTCGAATGCTGTGTTCAGTTTTGGGCCCCTCACTACAAGAAGGACATTGAGGTGCTGGAGCGTGTCCAGAGAAGGGCGACGAAGCTGGTGAGGGGTCTGGAGCACAAGTCTGATGAGGAGCGGCTGAGGGAACTGGGGTTGTTCAGTCTGCAGAAGAGGAGGCTGAGGGGAGACCTCATCGCTCTCTGCAATTACCTGAAAGGAGGTTGCAGAGAGGTGGGTGTTGGCCTCTTCTCCCAAGTGACGAGTGACAGGACAAGAGGAAATGGCCTCAAGTTGCACCAGGGGAGGTTCAGGCTGGATATTAGGAAAAAGTTCTTTACTGAGAGAGTAGTGAAACATTGGAACAGGCTGCCCAGGGAGGTGGTAGAGTCACCCTCCCTGGAGGTATTCAAGGAGCGTGTGGATGTGGCATTGTGGGATGTGGCTTGATGGGCATGGTGCTGTGTGGTGTGGGTGGGTTGTTTTGGTGTGGGTTGTGGTGTATTTTGTGGTTTGTGGGTGGGGTTTTTTTTTGGTGGGGTTTTTTTTTGTTTGTTTTTTTTATTTTTTATAGTTGGACTTGAGGATCTTACAGGTCTTTTCCAACCTTAGTGATTCTGTGATTCTGTGATTCTGTAAACCTTTTAATTCTGTAATATGAATTTAAGGTTGTGATACAATAGATTTTTTTAGGTACATACTGATAGTGATGGGACTGTTTTTACATAAGTATTATAAAAATCTTGGGTATGACCAACTTAGATAAGTAATAAACTATGAAATTATTTTTGTGGCAATAATTTCAGAACTATTACGTGGTCTAAAAGATTTGGAATATTTTTACTCTAGATTCAGAAATTATGCATGGAGCTAAATTAGACCCCAAGTCCCTTCTCTGCTTTTTTGGATTTGCTTCCATGCTAGATACAGTATTTTGTATTTTCATTATTTTATTTTCTTCAGGTATTTTGCTATCACCCCATGCTTGAATTCAAAACTGGGAAAAAAACCCCAAACAATCATCACCACTTGTTCTTTTGAGGGGAGGGATAATCCTATATTATCTTCTAGTTCTCATTGCATAACTGTCTTGCACTTTTTTTTCCTCTCTGATTTTCCTTGTATTTCTATGGTTATGGACTTCTACAATTTGTTTTAATATCCTTTGCAGGATATCACTTACCTTGTCTTTAAACAGTTCAGATGGCCTCTTAGATATAATTTTCTCTTCTTTTGTAAAGCTTTTATTCACTCAGAGATCAAAAAGAAGCAATAAGTAGTACAAATAGAGATACAAATATAAAGGACAGTGTTAAAAGAAGGCATATTGTGAAAATCTACATCTCATAACTTAAGGAAAAACTCGTCTGGACTAAAGAGGAACTTTGTCATTTGGGACATCTATGGTAGCATATTTGGTTTCAAAAGTGGCCGGAAGAATGGACAGTACTCCAGCAGCATGTTGGAGTTAATGTAACAGTTAATGTAGCAAAGGTATAGTCATTAGAAAGGCGGGAAAGGTGCAAATCAGCAGATTTTGGGCTGTAACACCATGAGTTCCTTCCTAATTCTGTCCTAAAGTTCTACACTTAAAAAGAGTTGAACTGAGAATAGTCAGAAAATACACAATGACAGGGAAAGTGAGAGAAGAAACAAAGAACAAAATCAGTAACTGAGCTGATATAAGGTGACTGACATGAGCTAAAAGTCAGCAACTAAAAAAAACCCTTGTCATTTAAAAAAAAAAAAAAATTATAGTTTCTGGAGTTCCCCAGTGTGATGAGGATTTTGCTAGTGTTTGATTATGTACATAGCACATGACAGCCCTGGTGTTCTTAGTTATATGTTAAGCAGAAATGGCGTGCAAAAGCACTGGGTGGAGGGAGAAAAACAGAAAATAGAAGTGATTCATGGAAGCCTAATGGCCCAGTCATGAACAGGATGAAGGTCTGCGCCCCTGTGCCGTGGCCTTTCTGCTGAACTACACAGTTTGCTTAGTCTTATATTACATTGTTTAGAAGAAATATGTAGAGGATAAAGACAGAAAACAGAAGATCCAAGAAAAATAGTTGAATTATTTTATTAGTTCACCACCTACACCATTTTCAATACAGCTTGTCAAGTGGGCATCATCTGATGCATATGAAAGAAGAAGGATTGATTGTTTTTCCCCATAAAATATAATATATCAACTGGTAGGAAACTGTGAGGGAAGCACACAGTAATAGTCTTAATGGGTAGAGAAAGCTATTAAGGTACACGTAAAGCAGACTCCTGGAAAAAATGAACTCTAGGAGGCAACCAGGGGAGAGCATCAATAAAATATTCTATTTAGACTTCCACTGCATATGGATGTATACATGTATACACCACCATCAAAAAAAAAAAAAAAGAGGAAACTATCATACACAGAATGAAATACAAGGATTTGATAAATAAAAGTGAGGGTATTTTATTCAGCACTAATAAAGTAAAGAATACATATTTCCTTCAGCATTGCAATATCTGAATTAGCCAGAGATATTGCATTATACATGGAGATTAGACCAGAACTGAATTCTGCAGAAATGGAGAAAGAAACCATAGAATTTTAAGTAGTTCTGTGATACTGCAGCCTGTGTGGTTGCTGTGAAGATTTGCTGTCCCTAATGAATAATGCATAGAGTATGATTTCTTTCAAGGGAATAATAGGCTATCTTATGAAAACTTTGAAGGGGGTTACAATTTACCTGCCTGAAGTGAACCAAAAAGAAGAAAAATGCTAGACACCTTATCATCAAACAAAATGGTATCAACCCTAGCAAAAGTAAAAAGCGGCTTATTTGTTCTCTTAGTTTCCAGTTATTCTATCACTTCTTTTCTGTCAGAAGATGCTGCACTAAAACTATGACATTTCCCATGTTAAAAAAAAGCAGTTTGCACCTCACTAGTTCAATATATTTTTTTCTTTCTATATCAAAGTAAAAAGATAAATGACAAGATGTCATAATATGCTACTAAAAGCTAATTTCAGTGTGCTACCCACCAGCAATAAAAGGACATGGAATATTTGCTTTGTGCATTTTTTTTCTTTTGTCTTTTTTTCTTCATTAACTTTCAAATCAGGGGATTTGCTTTGAGTGTATCTATTGTTACATATTATATTTGACACTTGTAATTTTGTCTAGAATGCACGGATGGCATGCATTCCTGGCAAAATAACAAAGTGTCAGGAAAGTAAAATTAAGAAGAATCAATATATCTGTTGAGTTTAACGTGAAGACTTTTATTTGTCTGTAAAGAGCTGAAGGCTCTTCAGTGATTTCATTGCATTTATGTGTCATACAGCAGTAGAGAAGGAAATGCAATCTATAATATCAATCATTCTGTAAAGATTCCTGAAAATATTGGCATAATTACTGAATGGTCTAGAAGGCTGAAAGACTATCTGCTTGTGTGGGATTGGCACAAATACTGGTTCTGAGTGAATTAGCAGAACTGAATGTCAGTTCAGGTACTTTAATATAAAAATTATGACTTGTTTTGGTTTTGTAACTAACATGGTAAGAAGCAAGCATGCAATGCCTTGAAATGACATCAGAAATCTACGCTAAATGAGTGATAAAACAGAACTGTTAAATGCTCAAAAGTTGTACTTTATGTCCTCTTTTTCTTGTTGTAAGTGTACCACATTGCATGATCTGATTCTGCTACCAGTTAGATCAGTGCACAGCAGAAATAAATCCACTGAAATTGCTAGGGATGAACTCAGAGTCAGACTTACAATATTTGAATGACGGGACAGGAAAAAATCCAGATTATTTCATTTAGCAGCACCCTTTCAACTCCTAAGGGCTCAAAAGTAAAAACTGCTTTGTAACCCAGGCTCTACACTCTGTCTGCACATTTTAAAAAGTTTACTTTGTACTGCAATTGATTTGAAAATATTTGGTGATTGCTTGGTCTGTCAATGCACACAATATTCTGCCCACAGTAAAGGCTTTGTTAAAGTGCCTAGGAAGGAGTCTAGTTCTTACACAGCTTCAACTGCTTTTGTCAGATCTATATTCATATAATGTCTGGGGTTATGATAAACATTATTGCAGAACCTTGGGTCCAGGAAGTTGCTAAGTTTCTTACTTTACAAGGAAGAGTTTCCTGGATCATCATTTCTATGTGACATGTAGTTAAACTAGCTGTGCAAAAATCAACCTTACCATCCTTCCTTAATTGCATTTACTTAAGTATAGAAAAATAATAGTAAATAGTCAGAATCCATTTTCCAAATGATCATTAAAAAAAAAAAGCACTATTTTTAATGCAACACAGCCATTCATTTCAAGATTAAAAAAACATAAGCTGGATATGGTTAACAGAAAAATACAGTTATTGTAACTGATTGTAAGAAATATTCTGCAGTGATGACATTAAAGCACTGCTCCAGCATTTATCTATGGTCTTCAGTAATAGCTTCAGGAGGAATCAGTTATTCCAATTGTAGAGCTCTTCAAATAAGTTTAATTTATTTTTTTTTTTAAATTACCCTTTTGCTCTTTACTAAAAAAAAATTATTCTGTGACTAATTTTCTTCATGTAGTATATACAGTATATTTTTCTAGTCTGTGGGTAGCACAATGTATTTAGAATACAGAAAATGATGATCAAAAGAAAAGTAAGACTTACTTAGAAATTATAATTGTTCATCTTCAGCTCAACACTTCTATGATGGGGAGAAATATGGCTTCTACAGAGGAAGGCACAGGAGACACACTGAAATGAAGCACTCAAGCATTAGTTCCTACATATGCTGGAAGTGGTCCAGGCTGCTCCAGAACCACTCAGGGCTTTGTAGATGACTTTCAAAAATGGATCGCTTAACTCGGTTTAATCTGTCTTTTATCAAGACAAGGTAAACACATTGGTCCTCAGTAGGAGCTCTTCAGGCTGCAGTTACCATTTAGAAAATACTAAAATATAAGTTGGTATTTACATATGTGCATGTGCAATATGGAGATATCATATTTACTACATCTATGTGTATGTGGGAAAAGAGAGAATTAAAATGAAATGTATTTTTTCTACATTTGCTAAAAAATAGCTAGAGGAAGAAAATTTCAGCTAGCATTGCGAAGACATATATATTCTTTATAGATGAATAACCTATTTGGTACTTAGAATTCTAGAAAGAATTCTTACTAACTGTTTAACTGCTCTATGAGCAGTTAAAATGAAAAGGAATATGTCTAAGGCCAAATCACAGTACTATATAATATGTTGGCCTTATATGCTTTCTCCTTGCATAACGAAAATTTTTAAGCATGCTTTTCATAAATAACATTTAAACTACAGTTCCTGAAAGTATGTCATGAACTACTGTTCCCATGAAAAGCTAAGTGGTTGTTCAAGTAAGTGATTAAGTATCAACAGAAGACATGAGAAAATTTCAGCAGTAGCTTAGAGTTAGTATTGGATGGTTGAGCATATACACTAATGTAAATTTTTATATTATATTACTATAATGCAGTATAATAAATTGTATCTAGCTTAATAATCATACATTAAAACTATTATGAATACGTAAGTTGTTTATTTGGACTATGTACGAAATAATGACATATATGTATACGTATGTAAATATACATGTACACATTTTTGTGCACTAGTATTAACTCTTCCTTAAGTGATTACTTTCAACAGCATAAAGAGAAGCAGCACAATATAACTCAAATCAATTTATTAGGAAAATATTTACAACATATGAGATAAATTCTTGTTCTTCCTTTAAAGTCTTGCTTTCTGAAAGACTGCAAATGGTCACTAAAGGAATACGTTTAAAATCCTTATGTAAAGTGGTGCTAATTTTAAAGCTTTATGTAGTTAAAAAGCGTAATTAAATGTTTGATATAGCAATTCTGAAATTAACTGATAATATAATTAGCTCTGAAGTCTATGATCTTCCTTCTTTTTCCTTGATTTTATGGGATATTGAACAGTGAATTATTCACAAGATTAAAGCTATGCAATAAGAATGATTTAGAAAAATGTAGCTGATAAAGAGTTGCTCATTTTTACTACATGCATGTATTAGTATTTGCCCTCAACTTGTGCTTTTTCTTTTGAGTTTATACGTTTTCTTAAAAGACAGGCTACTGTACAGATGTCAGAATTGTTCACTGTCAAAATTGTTCACTGTCATGGTAACATGCTTTTATGCAGGGGTATTTTAGCAGGCCTGCTGTTAATTAGTGCACATAACCCATTTCACATAAGTATAGTTTAGTCATCTGTAAAATGGGTACATGAATTGAACACCTCAGAGGTGCAGTTTCAAGTTGAATTACTGAATCTGGCAATGCAATATGTAATACAGGCCTACAACCATGAATTTACTGTTATATTCGTTGTCAGACCGTGCTAAACAAAAAGGCAGGAAAGTTGTTGTGGTGGGCTTCCCAGAAGTGCTCAGTCTTGATCTCAATAGCCACTGAAACTGATGGTAGATTTAATGAACTCCAAATTAATTCCTTCTAAAATTAGAGTAAAACCATCAGTGTTATCAGTGCTGTAATGTCAGACAACTTGGTGCTTGCCAGACTCCGGCAGTAACTGCACCTTAGGAAGCATAATCACAGCCTTGGTTCATGACAAAGACTTGACGAGATTTATGTTCTTCGAGATATGTCTCTAACAGACTTCCTTTGATAAAGTGTTAAAGTGTGTACCTCTAACAAGGCACTAGCACAAAATCATGTCAAATGGGACAATATAAAACTGTTATGGTTTCTGTCTTAGCTTTGAAGTAAGGATCAAAAATAATGATATGTAAATTACATTTGTATCCCAGCTTTGACATTCACATTTCATTCTTGTCACAGGGGCTGGGCCACCTTACAGTCAATGAACTTTTCTTTCTTACTTCTTCAGGACTGCGCATCCTGTACCATCCTTCTGACTCTGTTAGTCCATTCTTCTGTAGACCATTCATTTATAAATCACAACTTCTATAGGAACTGCTTTGATAAGTATTTTAACAAATATTTATTATGATGATATATACAGTAATCAGTGTCACAGAAAGTTCCCTTACTTTTTTCACCATTTTAGAGGGGACTGTCCACTCATCACCCTGGAAAGTCATGAGGTACAGAAACAAGATAAATCATTGGGACAGAGGCTGTTTTACAGCTATCTTTAATGTATATAAAGACATTAAAGGCCTATTTGCAGTATTGGTCTGCACATTTGCTCATACGATGTGTAGGCTGTTGTTATGCAATTATTTTGTTCCAAATATCATGTGTGGGAATATTACTGCTGGGACTTACTGCAAGGCAGCCTGTTTATAAATGTTGAATTGTTTTGTATGTTCAGTGATAATAAGCTGTAACTGATGTAAACAAATTATAATATTCTTACTTAAATATATCAGTATATTACTAGATTCCTGTACATATAAAGAATTATGAATTTATAAAGAAAATTAATAAAAAAATTAGAATAAACCCCCACATCTTTAATGCTTATCACCTTTTCCAGCAGTATAAATACTCGTCCAGAGATTTTTTCAGACTGTTTGGTTTTCAAGTCCATTGTAATGTCATTTTATCTTTTCGTGCTAAAGAATAAGGTATGGTAGGAACTAGGTTCCATGCTATGTGCTTTTGTGTCTAAAGCATAATTTCTTAATATTTACTTCTTTCAGGTTGCATCTATTCATATAAATATAAACACAATATATTATATATTACAGAAATTTGTATATTGGAATGAATATATTTTGCCTACATTCTAAACCACTCAAAATGGTAAGTTCAAAATTTGTAGTAGATAATTTGAAATTCTTGCTGTTTTAATGTAATACTTTACATTTATAACAGTTTATGTTGTTTCTTGTTTTAGAACTACTGTGGGTTTTTTCTAGCATTGTGTGTGGCCTTTCCATGACATGTTAACTAATGCACAATAAGAAATCTGAAAATGTGTTAAATTTATGCCTGGTCTTGAACAGAATAGGGCTTCCTCTGCAGCTCTAACCACAGTGTCAGATTGCTGTTCTCACAGAAGTAATTATAGAAGTAGCTACAGATGCAAGTCTTCAGAATCGTAGCAAATATTTTTTCAACTCAAGTATAGCAAAGGTTTGCAGGAGTTTATATGAGTAGAAGCAACTCTTTTCTTCTGATTAGCTGGGCTGCTATCAGCATTCACATCACGTCCCTTTGAGTTTAAAATTCCATTTAGCAAGCATAACTAATGCACGGGACTTCAGAGTCAGCAATATTGTTGATGTATAGTATTCTGAAAAATATTAATGATTGCTGCTCTTCAAAAAGATACTGAAAAACTGCACTACAGTGCTTTAAACAATCAAATTGCACATACAAAATATGCATAACAGCACATCATTGGGCATATAATTCTAGATCACTAGTCTTGCTTTCAGAATGCCATAATATCTTTTACCTGTCTGTGCCTTTATTGCATTCATTTTATTCAGCTAACAGCTCAGACCCAGACTGCGTCTCAAGTCTCTCAACCTATGGGACACAGTTTATTGTCTGTAAAATGAGGATATTGTATGGCTTTCCTTATTTAGCTACTCTGTGTTTCCTATTTACTTTTACTCTTCTTATGTGTGTTGCACCTGAACTTACCAGGCTCCATTTTCTCATAGGTATCTACATACAAGAATATCTAGGTTTTCTTGTGCTACAAGAATAAGCAAGGAAACCAGTCTCAACTTTCTAAGAAGTTACTGTATTTTCTTATTTCATGAAAATGACATCAGGCCATTGTAAAGTTAATTAACTATGAATGATGATGCTCATATCTTTGCTGCAAATACAGAAAAATAAGTCAATTACATAATCAACAGACATAGTCTAAGAATTTGCTACTGTGATGATACCCAACACCACATGAAAAGTTTCTGTTTGAAACATTAGCTAAAAACTGTGTTTCCATGTTGACTAGGAGTATATGCAAATTTGAGTCAAAATTGTTGAAGTTTTTTGGGTGAGGTCTCCCTCCCTTCCTTCCTTAAGGCAACAATTTTATTGAAATAGTATTCTTATTTACACATTTGCAAAATGGAAGAGATCAGTTTTCCATCATGATTTTTTTAAGAGAAGAAAAAAATCTACATTTAATATAAAGACATTGTTATAGTTTAACCTCAGCTGGCAACTAAGCACCACACAGCCACTCGCTCGCTCCCCCCACAGTGGGATGGGGGAAGAGAATCAGAAGAGTAAAAGCAAGAAAACTCATGGGTTGAGATAAAGACAGTTTAATAGGTAAAGCAAAAGCCGCGCACACAAGCAAATCAAAACAAGGAAAAACAAGGAATTCATTCACTGCTTCCCATCGGCAGGCAGGTGTTCAGCCATCTGCAGGAAAGCAGGGCTCCATCACGCGTAATGGTTACTTGGGAAGACAAATACCATAACTACAAATGCTCCCCCCTCCTTCTTCTTCCTCCCCCAGCTTTATATGCTGAGCATGACATCATATGGTATGGAATATCCCTTTGGTCAGTTGGGGTCAGCTGTCCCGGCTGTGTCCCCTCCCAGCTTCTTGTGCACCCCCAGCCTACTCGCTGGTGGGGTGGTGTGAGAAGCAGAAAAGGCCTTGACTCTGTGTGAGTACTGCTCAGCAATAACTAAATCAGCCCTGTGTTACCAACAGTTTTCAGCACATACGTGAAACATGGCCCATACAAGCTACTATAAAGAAAATTATCTCTACCCCAGCCAAAACCAGCACAGACATTTAAAAAAATAATCAAAAAGGAAATGAAACATTGTTTTGGATGGGGGCAACTTCTGGTCCATCCGAAATTGGTTTGATTTTTTGCGTTTGGAGTTTTTTTTGGAGAAGGTCATAGAAGCAATTCTCTTCCTTTTGAGTCAATTTTCTCCTTGATCAGTAAAATGAACAGTCAGCTTTTTGCATAGCACGCTTCTATGCCAGGTGTCAATTTGCCAGTATGGTACTAATACTGTTTAAACAAAGCTGGTTTTGTTTCATTGCTGGCAGCTGAGCCAATGAGTTGTAATGATGGGAACTCAAATCAGCTGTTCCCTGGAAAATGCAACAGAGTGACACTGACCAGGGATTTAGCTAACTACATAAATGTGCCATATTTGCATCACGAATTTTTAATGTGCAGCATTTCAGATAAAAATTTGTTATTTCTATGGCTCATGAATAAAAATTTATGGCCAGTTTAATTGTGGTCAGCAAGAAACTGTTCTTTCCTGTATAACAAATGGTAAGAATTGTGAGTACATAATTAAAGGCAGCTTACAGTACTGTGATTTTCTAGAAAAGCATCCAGACTGGTAGAGCTGCTAGTGGAAAACCCTTTTTATTTCATTTAATAATCTTTTAGTTGTTGGATCAGGCCCAGTCTTACAAGACTTTGGACTTTGCCAGACATGTTTCTTAGTTATAAAATAAAGACACAAACTCTGGGATCTCCCTCCCACTTACAGTTTACTAATTAGATGGTGAGCAACCAAGCAGATGTGATCCACATACTAGTTGCAAAGCATTCTGTGTGCTGAATCAGGGCAATTAAAACTCTATCAAGTTATATACAAAACTATAGCAGTAATTTAGAAAAACATAAGCATGAGAGCAATCCCTCTAGATGAGCTGATGATGGGAATGGCTAAGCAATATACTCACTAAGATTTCTTCCTTTTCAAGCTTCAGATTTGGTATTACATTCAGCTACAGCCAGGTGGTGATTACTTGCTTCTGACAGTGCTTATTTGGGTTAAGTGGCTTCATAACTGACAAGAGCTAATTGAAAACAGCTTGGGATCCCCCAACGCACTCTTAACTACTTTAACTTAGATTGTGAAATTCTATAACACTCTGCCATCTGATATATATAGCAATTGTAGTGCAAGTCAAGGAAGGTTAACAGATGGCTCAGAGATTGGTGTAGGGAAGAAGGGTCTCAGAGGCTTCATATCTTTTAAGGTAAGCAGAGTAATCCTTGTGGTGGATAGATTTCACCTGAATACCCAGAAGAGCCTTCCAGCCTTCAAGCTGGCATGAATGTAAGAGCTGTGAGAGACATGTTTGCAGCTCCCAGTTTTAACATGAGAGATACGCTGGCCTTTCTAACTTGCTATGTAAAACACACAGCCTGTCTTTTCCTTACAGACTTCTTAAAGTGGTGTGTGTTGGAAGATGAATCTTACTTCCTGTATTTATGAAAATTGTTTTATACCTTTGATTATTATTCTTGTCTATTTTTATCCCCATGCAACACTACAGGCTTGGGGAAGAGTGGCTGGAAAGGTGCCTGGCAGAAAAGGACCTGGGGGTGTTGGTCGACAGCCGGCTGAATATGAGCCAGCAGTGTGCCCAGGTGGCCAAGAAGGCCAACAGCATCCTGGCCTGTATCAGAAATAGTGTGGCCAGCAGGAGCAGGGAGGTGATCGTGCCCCTTTACTTGGCGCTGGTGAGGCCGCACCTTGAGTACTGTGTTCAGTTTTGGGCCCCTCACTACAAGAAAGACATTGAGGTGCTGGAGCGTGTCCAGAGAAGCGCAATGAAGCTGGTGAGGGGTCTGGAGCACAAGTCTTATGAGGAGTGGCTGAGGGAGCTGGGGTTGTTTAGCCTGGAGAAGAGGAGGCTGAGGGGAGACCTTACCACTCTCTACAACTACCTGAAAGGAGGTTGTAGCAAGGTGCGTGTTGGTCTCTTTTCCCAAATAACAAGTGGTAGGACAAGAGGAAATGGCCTCAAGTTGCGCCAGGAGAGGTTTAGATTGGAGATTAGGCAAAATGTCTTCACTGCAAGGGTTGTCAGACATTGGAACAGGCTGCCCAGGGACGTGTTTGAGTCACCATCCCTGGAGGTATTTAGAAGACATGTGGATTGGACGCTTAGGGACATGGTTTAGGGGTGGACTTGGCAGTGTTAGGTTTATGGTTGGACTTAAAGATCTTAAAGGTCTTTTCCAACCTAAATGATTCTATGATTCTGTGATTCTACTCCTGTAACATCTTCTTTTGAAATAGGGGTCCAAACCTTCACACTCAACATGCAATTGCACCATAGATTTGTACCTTTGCACACTTTTTTTTCCTGTTCTCTGTTTCTTTCCCTATGATTCCTAACATTTTATTTTCTTGCTGTTTTTGACGCTGAGGAAGTGAAACAAACTTTTGTGTAGCCTTTTAGCTTCTAATATAAAAACATATGTCTAATTTATAACCCATTTGAGTTTTGACTACAATGCCCACACTAAAATGGTTTAGCAGCACCAGATTTTCAAGAGTTATATAAAGAACTGACTATTGTAGTATTTCAGCTCGTACTACAGTAAATTGGTTCTGGATGATGTGGGAATATTTTATTTTTGGAATGACAGTGCTTTGATATCTGTGCTTTATTAAATCGTATGCTGCTGCTGACATTGTTAACAAGTAATATAAATAATGGTAGTAGTATACTATTTGTTAGTTGTATTATTTATAAAATCCAGATAACATTGGAGCTTTTCAATGGATGCACATAAACCAGAAAGCATGCTATTTTGGTATGTTTGTTTATACAAGAAGCAGCTATTATGTCTCATTATTTTATTCCTGTCAGATGTCCTGCTGCTGTAGAATACACATAGTTTGGACTACTGCATTTATTAACAAACCAATATTTTAAATGCAATATATAGTGTTTATGCAGAGTTTGTTGCTATAGGAGATTTTCAAGGGAAATATTGTATCTTTTTTAAGGATTATTGTATCTTTTATTATTGTATCTTTTTTAAGGATTATAAAATACTGTAAAGACTTTTAGGATTTGGACTTTTTACTAAGAGCAGATAGTGATATGGGTAATGTGACACACTTCTGCATTACAAGAAACTTCTACATGTGCAGAGTATCGGAGGAGAATTGAAGCTATGATATAGGGCTAAGAGTCAGATGCTACCAAATACAAGATAACAAATTAGACAGGCTAATAAAAAGCTGTGGTATGCCAGCTTCTGTGGAAAACATAAAATCTATGGTGCTACTGTATATCTCTCTCATCACTAACAGAAGTAGATGCAGCACTCATGCGATATGTTTGCCCGGCCCTGGATTTCAAATGGCTTTTCCATTTAGCCACAACTGCAGCTGAAGTCACTGTTTGTCTCAGAACAGCATATGGTATGATTAGTTTTATAAGAGCTCAGGACTGATGCATCCCCTCAGAAAGTTTCAGATATGTTAAATGTTGAAATGTAATTTAATATTTCCTATTAAAAATCTAGACAAGATCATGCTATTCTGTCAGTGTCTCCTAGCTGTGTAAGTATCTTTTCTTCCTTTTTCCCTCTTTTCTTTTTACTGTATCAGTGGCACTTGTACCTTGTTTCCCAGAATCCAGTCAGTACACAGTGCATTTGTGTAGATCAATACTGATGAGCAAGCTGCTTAATTTCACATCACGTGAAAATCCAATCAAACAGAATTACTCCTTTCATCTAAATCACAATTACACAACTACAGACCCAAAACAGATGATGGCTTTTAGCCTCATCGCACTCATGATATATTAAGTTTTTTCTGAAGCAGATTAGCTCCGAGGAGTACCAGGGCTGCTTTCTTAGGTAGAGCCATTGCTACGCTCTTCAGTATTAAGACACTCTATTGATGAACAAGAAGATAGCCTATATTCTCTGGTGTTCTTTAAGTAAAGATTACATTACTTGGAGCTCATGGCAACAAAAAGTGCTTAAAAACAGGTAAGCACTGTCCTCCTTTATCAAAACTTTTTTTCCCCTTTTATTCCTGATCTTTTTTTTCCTTTAGTTTACTATTGTGCCTTTAACCCAGGAGACCAATACCCAGCATGTTCATTGTATTATCCAGCTGCATCCATCAACTTCTGCAATCTCAGAAGGAATGACCTCCACTAGGTCATTCAGCTTCACATTTAGCCATGGATCTAAGGAGGAGAACTAGAGTGCTCAGGGTCGCAGCTAGCACTATATCTGGATAAAACAGTGATGTTTCCCTTTGGAGAAAGTATTCTATCTTCTCTTTTTTCCTTTCTTCTCTTTGAAAACATAGAATTAAGAAAAATTCAATCACCCTTCTAAGCAGTATTCTTATCCTTTTTTGATAGATCAAAAAGGAGGGGGGCTGGGGCAGATAGAAGGTTATGGTTTCCTTATCTGCCCTATTCCCACTTTATTTGTTATTTAATCCCTGCATATTTTAATTCTCAACTATTTTAAGACTGATTTGCACCAGCAGGAAGAATGCATCTGTTTTTTCTTCTCATCCCCCATATTTGCTTACTTGTAAAATTATTTTATTTTGGTAATGCATTTTCTTACAGATAACTTCTCATCAGTTTGTACTTATTTCTTCATACAGAGCACTAGCATAAAAGGAGTTGCTTCCCATCTATGAAAGTTATGCACTTCTATGCTTTATCTTGATATTAATTGATCAAAACCTGGAGAAACAAAGATGGCCTTAAAATGGCAGATGTATAAATAGTTATTTCTTTGTGCATGTTATGTTTGATTATTCTTCTTGACCCTTTTGCAAGCATTAGAAATCATTCTCAGAGTAATATCAGAATGAAAGAAATTACTTTTCCAAAATAATACAGTTATTCTCAGTCTGTGAGTTAGTTCCAATAAATAAAACAGCAGGTATTTCTATGCTGGAGCAAATTGATGGTCACTATAGTTTGTTAACCTGCTTCTACAATTGACAGGCTTTTCAGTAGGGTGTGCAACCAAGTCCTGCAATGGCCATTTCTGAAATATTCTTTGCAACTTTTGGTAGAAAGTGAGCTAGGACCATATTCCTTTCTATTACTTTGATTAATATAACTGTACATGCTCTCTTCTTCTTATTTGGATACTACTAAGCACTTAATTTAGTGGCATGTCCTGGCAGTTAATTCCTCAAGACAGTACTATTTTCCAAAAATAAGAATAATTTATCCCCCTGACGTATTTACATCTGTTGTACTCAGAAGGCCCTAAAGCATCTCAGACAGGTCAAATATTGGTATTTAATTCACTTTTCTTCTCCTACTTAATATGTAATCATCCGTCAGACAGTCCAAGTCTGACAGGCCCTGGACATACCTCTGGAATGCAGTTTCATGTATTAGAAAAATTAACTGTTCTTCAATTCAAGGTACTGCTCGTTTTGTGTTTTGAAATAGGACTTGGTAGGTTGGCAGGTGGGGTGTAATACACTGTATGATTCAATGAAATAAAGCTGTTTGAACCTGCTGAAGGTATGCTAGGTGTTTGCTTTTCAGTTTTGAAATTCCTTGCCTTTTTTCAGGAGCATGAGTTCTTTTAACACCATGCTTTGCTACATCTACGTTGCTGAAAAGCAATATAAGCTTGTCGTTATTTAAACAAATCACACTAATGTGATGTGAGTAGTTTTATTCCAGTATTAGCAAATGGGAAAAGCCTTGAAAACAGGAAAGAGAGATTCCTCAGAGACCAATACCGCAACTCCTGTTGCTAGGAAACCATTTTTATTTGTTTTCTTTCAAAATGACTAAATCATTTTACGCCTGGCTTCAAAGGCAGCTGGGAAGATGGGAGCAGAAGGAAATGCATTTTAAAAGTCTCACCTCTTCTCCCCCCTTCTTTCCAGTATGAGGAGAGCAACAAGTTAATACGAGTCGGTGGGATTGGGGGAATATATGAATAAATGATGTAAGAGTGGTAGGGCCTGTGTGCGGGTGGGTTGTGTGAAGCAGGGGTGGGTATTTGGATGAGCCCACAGCTGAGTTACAGGATCTCCCTGTCTCCCGCGGAGCTTCCTCTTGCAGCCCCTCTTGTACCACCTCCCTGCCACCTGCTCCTTCCCGTGGGGTACCCCAGGTATTTCTAGAAGCTCCTTTTCATCCACATTTTGGGGCTTTCTGGATCTTTCTTTTCCCTTTCAGTCTGCTCTGTCTCCTCAGCCCGGGTTCCCCTGGAGAGGACAGGAGGATGGCAGCCATGGTGGCTGTGGGCCCTCACCAGAGGAATGGGGTAGGCAGGAGGCAGCGGGGCAGGAGCAGGAGCAGGGATTGCTGAGGGTGAGGTTTGGGCCTGCCTTTCAGGCAAGCCTCAGGTGCCTGGTGACGAGGAGTGTGGGTTACACCAGGTCCTGGTTTAGACCAGAGGGAGAGTGGGGGAAGATGGCTCCCCAGGGGGCAGCCATGGGGGAGCGGGAGGTGGGGAAAGGCCCCATGGCCACTCGCTCACTCCCTTGCTCATCTCTGCCTTCTCCCCAGTAAGCTCCCAGGTCTTCAGTCCTTCTTCATGTCAGGAGTTTCCTTGTCCTGCTTCTAGCTTTCTCCTCTCCCCTATTTCCCTCCCTGTCTTGCCACATCCCATGTCTCTCCTGGTGTGCTCCGGCCTGGGTTGGACCTTGAGCCCCAGGTAGTGAAGGGGCTTCTCTGGGAGTGGGTGGGGAGCTGGGTACCATCTGACACCTGAGCTGGAAAAAGCTGAGAACCCAAGTTGCTTATTAACTCTTAAAGTTATCAAGTACAACTCCAGTAGCTGTTCTTGTCCAAGGAGGAAAAGCACCTGTATGAGCCTGAGGCGGAGTAATGGGTTTGTTGCTCCCCTACCCCACCAGTACCTCACACAGAAATGGCTGCTTTCCATATTGTCTCTTGGCAGGGACTGATGGGCTTTGGGTGGATGGTGAAGCATCTGTAAGCAAAAGCCTTTGACTTTCTTCCTCCCACCCACCCAGAAAAAGGACTGTCTTTGTCTATTTTGGTCTAGACGATTCCCTCAACTTAAAGACCCTCTGGTGATATCTGCTAAGGAGCACACCTGACCTTACTGCTGGCCACAACTGTTGTGAACAGGCCACCAAGGCACTGCGTGGTGAATTTGGGTATCTCAGCATGGAGGAGCTGGACACCGGTGGTGTGAGCCTTGAAGACTGGCACAGGCTGCCTCCCTCACGCCCTGCCTTCCTTGCCTCCTGGGCCACCAGCTTCAGCCAAGAGCCATTTCACAGGTGAGTGGGGCCTTAGTGTGGGTGGTGTCAGGGCTAATGTTTTGTATTTTTCTCTGGGCTTTTATGTTTGGGCTGGGCCAGTGAAGGGGGGGGTCATATTCATGGATTATTGAGTTATCAATTAATTTGTAATATTCAAATGTATATACTAGGTTCTGATGTTTCTCTTGGCAATCCTTTTTCCTCTGCAGTTCCTGTATGCCTGATCATGAAGGATTTTAAGTTTGAGAATAGGATTTCTTTCTTTGTTTTTTAATTCTGACTAAACTGATCTTAACTTGCTAAAACTGAGCAAGCAAAGGACGTTGCCTATATTATTTCAGGAAAGTGTCACTCTTCTTAGCATGGAAGTTGTCTTCCATAGCAGCTGTCAGCCACAAATGCACTAATCCGGTCCATTTTGCTTATTTTTGGTGAATAATATTAGATTCTAATATAGTTGTTGAAAGATCTACTTCTTATCCGAGCTTGCTGTTCTACAGTTAATATGAACCTGGATTGATAAATGTAACCCATTTTGGTCCAACCTAACCAGATATCTGAGAACTGAATAGTATTCTTTTAAGCCTCTTCCAGCTATTTTTTGAAGCAAGAAACAATCCTGTGTGGGTTTTTGTTGTTGTTTTAAACCTCTGAAACAGAAATGTGTACATGCTGTATACAACATGCATATAATCATTTGGATTATGTTGTGCCTGTGTAATTCCTTCATAGCACATTTCTTTGAAGAACAATGGACAAGGATAAGCCTTTCAAAAGCTACAGAAAGGAAAGAGTTGTGTTTCTAAAAGCACAGATTTAAGCAAAGTCAAAAAAGCTACTCCTGTTAAAGTTGCTGTCTGTTGAGAGCAAATTATACCTTGAAAAGAAAAGCTACATTTTTCTGATCTTTCCTTTTATCTGACGTTTATATCTCTGCATCCTGTAGCTCTGTTAATTACCACTGTTTTCAGTAGAACCAGTATCTTGATGCTGTGTGTCTATGTGTAATGCATATATTATAAGCACACACACATCATCTACCTACCTATATATACACATACGTGTGTATACATTTATTGATCAACTCTTTCCTACCAGAAACTCATTCTTCAGAAATCACCTAGACCTTTTTCACAGAATCACAGAAGGGAATGCGCGGGAGCTTGATGGGGGAGTTGACATGCTGGCAGCCGATGGTCAGCTTGTATGCATACTTCACCGCCTGTCCCCAAAAGAGGGAGGGCCATCTATGGGCAGCGTTTCACGGTACGAATAGGACTTTGGCTTCCCGGGATCCAGTCGCAAGTCACAGAAGAGAATCTTTGGTGAAGTGGACAGAATACACTGACCCCACTCTCCTCTGTTGGGGACAAAGACTGTCTCGATCTCTGCCTGCAAGTCATGCTTGCTGCCATCAGAGGGAGGGAGCGCTATCTGGTTCTCACTGGCGGGAACTCTTAGTTCAGCTTATCCAGAAAACATTAGTTATGTCAATTGAAGTATTAAGCTCTCTTAAACTTGGGCAGGATCTATATTTAGACAGGTAGCTTTACAATATCTGTATCAATACATTAACTTCATTTAAAAAAATTATATTCTACAATCTCTACACAGATTGAACCTGTAACTTTTAGCAAGTCTGCAGTCATATTAGAGAGAGATACCTGGAGGGGAGGAAATATGTAATGATGTTTTTGTTCCTGTCCACTGAGCTCAGCTTGTCAAGAATTGCTGGTATTTCAATTGGATTTAAGCAGATTCACAGTTTTGGTGCAAGGTGAAATAGTGATTTATTTACAATAATAAATGTTATTTACAATAACATAAGTGATATCCAATATTTTTCTTCCACAGCTCTGGTTGCTTGGCAATTTAAAATGCTTCTATCAAGCTCCTGAAAATACTCAAGTCTTCAGAGACATGGAGAGGGAGATTATTGCAGAGTGACCTGTGGTCATCTCAGATTATTTTCTCCCTTTTCTTTGGGTAGCATTTGACCCTCAAAGCCATATGGATCCCAAAGGGTCCTATCTCAGTATTAGCAGAGAGACTTGTTTTTAGGACCTAGGTGCAGCTAAAACCAATGTTCCCATGTTGTGGGATGTACAAAAGCAAAGCACCATCCCAGTCCAGCTCATATAAACTGTCAGTCTAAAAGAGCGGGGAAAGGGAGTGTGTTTTGTTTTGGGCAGGACTGAAGACTAGTGGTTAATTCAGAGTCGAGGAGTTCTTGTTGCCTGTTTTCAACAGGCTCTGGGTGTGATCCTGCATAATTCTGTATCAGATGAGAGGAGAGGCTGATTCTTCTGTAACCCAGGTAGATTTTGGAAAAAGCAGTGCTGTAAATCAATAATTCTGGGGGATAAACCAATTAGTAAAAGGCTTTTCTCTTAGCAATGGTATGTGTTTTATTTCCCAAGTTAATGCATTCCAGGAGTTACTGTGTGCCAACAGGGATCTTTTTCTGACTAATCATATATCATTATTGTTAATATCAGCATGGCTTAAGTGGGCACCCCAGGAGAGAAGCTGACTTTAATTCTGTTACTTGCAGTTGCACTGTTTGCTTTTGCAGTTTATGAAACAGGTCCCTCTGCAATCTGTGTTGCTATGGTTTTTTCCTTGTATTTACTGAAAAGAGATAGGTGATTTATTTGTCTGGTGTCTCAGCAGATTCCTTCCTGCTGTGTTTAGGTTTTTTGGGGAGGATTGATTCTGATCTCTTTCAGATTATGAGGAATTGTCGTCTTTGTTTCCAAAGTGTTTAAAAATCTTTGTGCTTGTTTATATATAGGAGTTACCTGAAGTAGGATATCTCTTTGTTGTTTTGAAAAAACTTTGTTGAGACTGACTTAGCAGGTTCTCTTCTGTCGGTGCCAAAATGAAATAGTGTATCGGGAAGTAGCAGAACTAAGGGACATTTCTGTTCTCTTCATACACTAGATAGTAAATTGAATATTTTGCCTATGTTATTTATAACCTGACACAATTCTAAAATCACTGACTAAAAACCTAGAAGCAGCTGATAAGACAAAGTTCTGCAAAATGTGAAAAATGTAATATTTATTGGTGGATGCATTGAGAAATTACTTAACTGTTGTTGCTTATTAGTAAGACATCAGCGTAGCTCCAAAAAGTGGTAGGAGATGGAGGAGGGAGAACCTTCTAAGGAAAACCAACAAACATTAAAAACAAAGTCTAAGCAGACTGTCTCTCATTTGCCTCAAAACCATTTCCCAAATGGTAAATCCTATAGCTGAAAATACGTCAGAACATTTGGAACGAGTTGTTTATGTGGCTACTATTAACATTTTCTGTCGGTGTTCTGCGACATTGAAGAAATAAATCCTAACATGTGCAACATCAGTGTCTGTCCCAGCAAAATACAATTTCTATAATGTAAATCATGGGAAGCTTTAGAGGAAAGATGGGATATAGAAAGAAAATACAGCACATAAGTGGAGATGAACTTTATTGTGAAGTAGTGGTGAAAGGAAAATAGTTTTTACATGGTATGTTTGCATATAGTCTTGGAAATATTCCACATAATTAAGATACATTTTTAACTGCACTGCTTCATTTATACTTCCAGAAAATGAGGTCTTGTTCTGCACAAATTCTTATTCTGGACTGCTGGTTTTTTGTTTGTCTTCTTACAACTGTCATTTCACTTCTCTGCTGTTTGAGACTGGATGGCCAGCTTCATTTTTCCTTTGGATATGCAAAAATTTTCAAAGGATATAGATTAAATGATTAAGGATTTATAGAGCTGTATTCTGTCTAAACAAGCCCTAGGCCTATAAACTAGCAAGTTAATTGTATTGGGTCATGTAGACAGTACGTCTACTGTACTGTCTTCTATCTTCGGTTTCCCTGAAGGAGAAAAAATGGCAGGACACCTGTTTATCACGGCAGTTTGGAGTCTTTTAAAACAAACAGCCTTCCTGAGTACATATACAGTGATGGTGGTGGCAGCTTTTGATTCCAAAATGTCAAGGGACAAGTTTTGGCCAAGCTTTTCAAAATAATTGGGTCAAGCTAGAGGCAGCAGGAGACTATGGACTCTGGCTTCACTTAGGTTGATGTGTTTAAGATTTCACCAAGTCTGGTGCAGAATGACAATAACTACAGAAATGGGCACCAAGTAAGCTTTAAAAAGCTTAATAGTGTTGTGGTGGGTTGACCCTGGCTGGATGCCAGGTGGCTACCAAAGCCGCTCTATCACTCCCTCAGCTGGACGGGGAAGAGAAAATATAACAAAAGGCTTATGGATCAAGATCAGGACAGGGAGATCACTCATCAATTACCATCACGGGCAAAACAGATTCAACTTGGGGAAATTAATTTAATTTATTACCAATCAAAATCAGAGTAGGATCATGAGAAATAAAACCAAATCTTAAAACCACCTTCCCTCCACCCCTCCCTTCTTCCCGGGCTCAACTTCACTCCTGATTTTCTCTATCTCCTCCCCCACAGTGCCACAGGCGGACAGAGAATGGGGGTTGTGGTCAGTTCATCACATGTTGTTTCTGCTGCTCCTTCCTCCTCACACTCTGCCCCTGCTCCAGTGTGGGGTCCCTCCTGTCGTGGTTTAAGCCCAGCCGGACTAATCACCACACAGCTGCTCACTCACTCCCCTTCCTCAACTGGACAGGAGAGAGAAAATATGAAGAAAAGGCTCGTAGGTCGAGATAAGGACATAGGGAGATCACTCACCAACCACCATCATGGGCAAAACAGACTTGACTTGGGGAAATTAGTTTAATTTATTACCAATCAAAATCAGAGTAGGATAATGAGAAGTAAAACCAAATCTTAAAAAAACAACACCTTCCCCCCACCCCTCCCTTCTTCCCGGGCTCTACTTCACTCCCGAACCTCTTCCCCCGCCCCCGAGCGGCGCAGGGGGACGGGGAATGGGGGTTGCGGTCAGTTCATCACACATTGTTTCTGCCGCTCCTTCCTCCTCACACTCTTCCCCTGCTCCAGTGTGGGGTCCCTCCCACAGGAGACAGTTCTCCACGAACTTCTCCAACGTGGGTTCTTCCCACGGGCTGCAGTTCTTCACGAACTGCTCCAGCATGGGTCCGTTCCACGGGGTGCAGTCCTTCAGGAACAGACTGCTCCAGCGTGGGTCCCCCGCGGGATCGCAAGTCCTGCCAGCAAACCTGCTCCAGCGTGGGCTCCTCTCTCCACGGCTCCACAGGTTCTGCCAGGAGCCTGCTCCAGCATGGGCTTCCCACAGGATCACAGCCTCCTTCGGGCATCCACCTGCTCCAGCGTGGGGTCCTCCACGGGCTGCAGGTGGATATCTGCTCCACCGTGGACCTCCATGGGCTGCAGGGGGACAACCTGCTTCACCATGGTCTTCACCATGGGCTGCAGGGGAATCTCTGCTCCGGCGCCTGGAGCACCTCCTCCCCCTCCTTCTGCACTGACCTTGGTGTCTGCAGAGTTGTTTCTCTCACATATTCTCACTCCTCTCTTCTCCGGCTGCCGCTTCCTGGTTTTTTTCCCCCTTCTTAAATATGTTATCACAGAGGCGCTACCACTGTTGCTGATTAGCTGAGCCTTAGCCAGGGGCAGATCCGTCTTGAAGTCGGCTGGCATTGGCTCTATCAGACATAGGAGAAGCTTCTAGCAGCTTCTCACAGAAGCCACCCCTGTAGCCCCCCCTGCAGCCCCCCCTGCTACCAAAGCACTGCCACGCAAACCCAATACACCTCCCATGGGAGACAGTCCTCCATGAACTTCTCCAACATGAGTCCTTTCCTCAGCCTACAGTTCTTCGCCAGCTGTTCTGGTGTGGGCCCTTTCCATGGGGTGCAGTCCTTCGGGAACACACTGCTTCAGCAGGTGGATATCTGCTCCACCGTGGACCTCCACGGGCTGCAGGGAGACAGCCTACCTCACCATTGTCTTCACCAGGGGCTGCAGGGGAATCTCTGCTTCGGCACCTGGAGCACCTCCTCCCCCTCCTTCTTCACTGACCTTGATGTCTGCAGAGCTGTTTCTCTCACATATTCTCACCCGTCTCTCCGGCTGCTGTTCCACTGCAGGTTTTTTCCCCCCTTCCTAAATATGTTATCCCAGAGATGCTACCACTGTCGCTGATGTGCTTGGCCTTTGCCAGTGGCAGGTCCGTCTTGGAGCCAGCTGGCATGGGCTCTATTGGACATGGGGGAAGTTTCTAGCAGCTTCTCACAGAAGCTAACCCTGTAGCCCTGCCGCTACCAAAACCTTGCAACGCAAACCCAATGCAAGTGTTCTTATATTCTCAGGTGCATTAGCTATTAAAAATGTTTCAGGTTGCCAGCAGAATGTCTTGCATGCTTGTGTGCAGCAGATTAGTTATAATAGAACTGGTAGTAATCTGAGTCCATTTTCTGTTTCATTTTTTTCAGATAAATTCCTTAATGATTGAAGTTGCCTCTGCTTATTTCCCAAGAAGCAGGGAACAAATGGTCTGTGATGTGTTTAGTCTGTAAAATCAATTCAGTCTGAAAAGGTTTTACCTTGGGATGTGTTTAAATATTCTGAAGATGCTAGATACCTCACAAACTAAATAGAAGTGGTGAAAACATTTTTATTTTCAGCAGCAACAAACTATTCTGTGAATTAGTGTCAGGTACCAACTTTGGGAAAAGACTTCGAAAATTAAAAAGAAACAAAACAAAAAGAGGAAAACCATGTTGGTAGCTTCTAAATGAATCTTTTGATATCTTTTCTGTTTTGAAATGACTTTTCAGTTCAGATTCTTTTTTATTTTTTAAATTATTTTAGAGGGTAAAAATTCAATGGATATGTTCTTTAAAATCCAGAAAATTTTCAATTTCTGAGAATTGCTGTTGAAATTAAAAAAGAATTCTGAGTTTTCTAGTCTGCTCTAGTATATGCATCTTTTTAGACTTCTCCTACTGTTTCCTTATATTTTTTTTTTTTTTTCTTCCCAATCATTTTAATTCCAGCATGAAATAATCCTTCACCTTCTCAAAAGCCGTCAAGTTCAGGAAGAAAAAAATACAGCCATTGCTTTCTTTTCCTGTTGGTAGTCAAAAAGTAGGGTTTCAACCTCCCACTTTGGAATAGATAGTCTATTTAAAGCAATGCTCTTTAAATTCTTGAGGTAATTACCATGAGAGATTTGTGGTAAAAGTGAAAGAAACACTCCGGAATTCAGTTATAAACACACATTTTGTAAATTAAATGTTAAATAAGACTATCAGCAGTGTGGGGGACAGTTCTGCTGGACAAATATTTCCAGATTCTGTGTTGTGCCAGTAGAATTCAAAGTGGTACTGTGAAATATTGAGGTTCTGAAACAGTGCTTAAATCTATTTGTTTGACAGTTCTCCATATGTTAATTGAAACTTTTACTGATGTAAAAGGAAGCAAATCAAACTTTAATATTATTTCACCATATTTCCCATCTTTCCAGCCTCTGGAGTTTTGAACAATATTTGGAGAAATAGGAAGGTAATGATGAAATGCTTTTCAAAGGTGCAGAGTTACATCAGTGCCCCAATACCTGCTGAATTTCTATAATAGTAAACACGACAGCCAAGTTGGTTTAAAATGAGTACTGCAAAATGAGAAACTCACACTGCTTCTTTGATATCATATGCTAGTTATAAAATTGAATAAAAACATCCCTATGGTATCTTTAATCTCTTCAGAGGTTGGAAGAAGTCCAACAAAAGCCAACCACAAAACCCACAACTTCTTTTCACTTGAAAGTATCTCTTAATCACTCCGTTGGAGGGGTAATTTTACCTCAGGAATGGCAGATCTTTTTGGCATCTTGCACAACTTGCATATAGACTTTTATTAACAACCATTTTTGTTCTATGACTGAATATTTTACTAATGCTGACTTTTAAAATACTTATTGCAACTGAGAATTGGTGAATTATGTCCACATCTGCCTTTGTTACGCTAGGAAGCATACAATCTTTAAGTGCTTTAAGATTGCCGAGTCCAGTCATGCCAAGTTCTGCAGTCACAAATCTAATCGCCTTGCATGTTAGTGATGGCTGCTATTCATAACTTGAAGATATTTCATAACTTTTATAGCTTTTAGTTTGGCTTTTATTACATAAACACAGTTGAAAACAAAACACTTGTTGGGAGGAATGCAAAAGAGGTGGTTTAAGCAGAAAGCAAATTTTTAACTGTAGAAAGCATATATCAGAACTCAGCTGCAGGCAAATATGAGAAAGATAGACATGAACAGGAGAAAGTAGACTTTGAACTTCATAACATTTTTTTTAATTTGAAAAAGAACTTATTTTTCTATCCTATGTCTTGTTCTATTTTTATATACAAAGTAACCTTTTCTGCTTCAGGAGAATTCTGTGGGATGAAAGGACCTTTCACTGGTACAAAATCAACATAGTGACCTCCCTGTCTGCTTTCATTTATGCTCTAGAAAACAGGAATTTATAAAAAGCATGTACTTCTTAAGCATTCATCAAAGCATGTTTGTAAAGAGAAGTAATATCTCAACAGATCTGAGGAAGGGATATAGCATCTGAGAACTTGTTTGCTTTTTCACCTATACTCACTATCTAAGATGTATTGCCTATCCTTACAAACCCTGCATCTGTTTTATCTCCAGACCTCAACAGTAATGCCATCAGTATACAAGACTGTCTTCAGAATGATGAATTTCCAGGAACTGAAACCGTTTCTGTGACTGAAATGACAATGAGCATCAAATTCTAGTGCATCAAATGATGCACAGAACAGTTTGACTTTTATACTTTTGAGGTCAAATGAAATTGTCATGAAATGTTACTTGGGAAAAAGGAAGATTAGTGTGTCCCAAGTCCCTCATCTTTGAGAATATTTTCAGTTCCTCCTAATACTCCACCCCCACACCACAAGAGAAGTGTTCTGTCTGCTGCTAAAGCCATTCACCCTACGGCTCCTGGTGCTGGGGAAATGACACCTACATGTTCCTGCTCTGTCCTTTTTCTGTTCCCTCCTTTCCGGTATGCATTTATGTTTCTCCCTTCCAATCTGTAGGAAGGAATATATTCTCATTTTACATATTCCCCTGTAACAGTTTTCAGTATTGGTGTGGTATTCCACTAGACTGAGATCCAAAATGAAAATTCAGTTTAGAGACTGGTTAGCTGCCAGATGATATGTGAAGGATAAACAGTCCTTTTCCCCTATTAACATAATGTCCAATTCCATTCCAATGTCAAAGGAAAATGCATTTTCTGGTTATTAACTCATCAATGAATTCTACCTGCTGGTTGGCATAGCACTGCTAAGGAAACTAAAAATATGTGTTTATATATAAAGTCACTTAGGAGCAGTATTTAAAATCATTTCTTTTATTATTTTGTTCAGGAAACAAACACCAGATGAAAACCTGCTGCTATGCTTATAATTTCCCCATTGCTAACAGTATCATGGATAACTTCCAGTCCACGTTGACCAGTCATGCAGTGTTCAATTAATTCTTTTGTGATGGAAAACTTGAGCAGAGATGATTCTAATACTACACTGTAGTATTAGCCTGACTAAAAATAGCAGCTTAACTTCATAGCAATACAGACATTTGGAATAGAATTATGGAAAGACCTGAGAAAGTAATATTTTTTAAAAAAATAGAAAGAAACAAGAATTAAATGTTTAAGTTGTGGGGTAGAAGCGTGAGAGGCAATTTAGCCTTTGAACAGCTTGACTATATAAATATGCATAAACACACACTTGTTTCTGCATTCATTATCTCATATATGTGTGTGTGTAAGCAGTTTTCAAAATCTGCATGTCACAATAAGGAATAAAACTTGTGTCTTTCCAATTGTATCTAATATGATTCAGAATAATGCTTTAAAGGAAAAAAAAATGCCTTTTGCCTGGAAATCAAGCAGTATGAAAGAACAGAATGTCTCTCAATTTGTTTCCTGATGCTCCTCCAGGAAAAAATTAAAAAGCTGCCTAGGGATTGAATAATAAGAAGATTGTGTTTTTTTCAGGTGACAAAGAACTACACTGACCTCTTATCAGAATATTTCAGCAGCTTTTCTTAACGTTAGGCTGCTAAGTATCATATCCAAGGACTGACGTTATGCTCTGTAGCTAGGGAGTGATGAATAATTTGTTCATTAAATGTATTCCCCCTTTACCATCTGGAAATTGTCTGAAATACAATAACCTTAAATTTATTCACTAATAAAAATTCATTGGTTTCTCCAGCAAATAATTCTTGCACTGTAGATCAATTGTGTAAACTTTTTAGGATTACCATTCGCAAGTCTGACTTCACTGGTTAATTAAGCAAATCACTTGATGTTTCTGTTCTTGTCTAAAATAGGAATCTGTACAGAGACAGTCAAACTCTGCACCTTTTCTGCCTGGTGGTTGTAAGAGAGTAGATTTAGACCTTCCAAAACTGTTGCTAAATTTGTAGAGCCAGGCTCATTCAAGACTTTAACACTGCCATTTTTAGACTAAGTGGAATGTTTCAAAGGATCTTGCTTTCATGGCCTATTTCCTCTCTTGTATTGGTCCTGGAGTAAGGAGAGAAAGAAGCTGAAAGAGTCCAGATTTACTATTTTTCATTAAAAGCTAATTCTGCTGCCAATAACCTACCTCTTAACCCTCATTCTTGTGCCATTATTAGATGTGAATATTCTCTGAATGTTCTTGTGAAGATTTTCACTTGTGCCTAAGTGAGGTAGTTTTTCGTGTTTAATATGGAGTTATAGCCTAACTGCAAGTCTCCCTGGGAAGTTACCATACTAGTGGAGAAAATGGTAAAGCATACTGTTAACATTAATTCCCTTCCATTTTTGACAAGCAGATGACGTTGTTGGGGAAAAATGAACAAGTTTATTCAATTTTCTTAAATTTCATGGAGAACGACCTTTCTTTTTACCTGTTTTAATTTATAAATTTCTTTTTCATCACTGCTGAGGCAATTAATATTTCTCTTGTGTATAATGTAACTGTGTATAAATACTACTTTTTAAAATGAAATAGTTTTGTTTCTCCTTTTTATTTATCCTGGTTTTCCCATGTTGTTTGTAGTAAAATGAGAGAAATAGGTGCTCAGTAATGCAAAATTAGTATCTAGTGCAGAGAAGATTTCACACATTATTAGAATGTTGAGCTATTGATATTCATGATGGCCAAGGCCTTCACTTCACATTATGTTGCTTTTTAACTGTCTTGTGGGATTTTGACAGAAAGCAACCTGTAAAGCTGTAACCTGCTAAAACTACAGTATATTGATTTATCCACTGATAAAACAAGGTATAATATATAGGTAAATATGTTGTTCCACTAACAAGCATCAATAAACTGACATTTTTTCATAAAATAGAGAAGGTAAACCATCTCTCAAGGTGATTAATGTTATTGTAGCTGATATAAATTATCACAGGGCTGCTGCAAGCTCAATGAAAACAGTGTAAATCACATTTACTGTCCTTGAGTTAAATCTAAACATCCCATTGCTGTTTGGGACATTCAGCTTATTCATCTTCCTTAAAGTCTCTATGCACCTATATAAAATTTCAGCTGGATTTGTATCAGTGCCATGCTTTTTTGCAAGAATGGCAATGAGGCTGAATATATCTTGCAAATTATTTATGTGAGGAAAAATCAATTTAAAAAACCAAATTGTTTGCCTTGGTATGTGCTAGGAGCAAATTCTCAAAGATTTTTAAAAGTTTCTTTGGAAATTGCCATTTAAATGGTAAACTTTAGAAACTGTAACTTGCATGCAATTGTAAGTTCCAAATCACTCAACGATGGCTCATGGAAACAGTTATATGTATTAAACTAATATAAGTTTTTAAATAATCATTGCTATTTATGCAACTGTTGTAGCACAAGTATTTTAAGTAAAAATATTTAAATTAGGTTTGTGCTTAGGCACAAATATGAGTAATTTCATTTCAATAAAGTGCATTATTAATCTTTTTAGAGTTAAGGTGTTTATTAATTGGTGGACATTCAACTTATTTTTAATCTAATGTGTGGTTTTTTTGTTGTTATTGTTTTTTTGATGAGCTGGATGTGAAATAAGCTCTGCTTTCTGCCCTGTAGAATTTTGTAAATGTAGATTTTTGTAACATAGTCTGATTCTGTATATTTTACTTATGAGGTATTTTATATCAGTAAACTTGTAGATAAATGATATAGGTATTTCCAATAAGTGATCCTGTCATCAGTAAATTCCTAAAGGCTCTATGCAGACAAAGTTGTCATACAGGTTCAACACAGTAACAAACCATAACAAATCTTCCCACTCAAGATAGTAAAACTGGATTCCAGCTGTTTTTGGAAGAAATTGTATCAATGTTAGTTTTCATTGCAGTCTTTGTGTGTCTTGAACGGAAAGCAATATGAACAGAACTTTATTTATGCAAAATGTCAAACGAATGGAAAAGAGCATCAGAGATTTTTGGAACTAGAAGATGCATCTATAGTGCTTATCCTGGCAAGAATGATCAGCAGTGTTTAGTCTGGCATGGTCTTGAGTGTTTGTTTTCCATGCAAACTTAAACTACAGCAAATATCAGGAAAATAAATTAAAGCTCGTCAAAAGTAAATGCTGACAATATTATATAAGCTTCCAAAATAAACCCTTATTTTTTGTGTACTCTCAGCACATATTTCAGCTTATGACATGAAGAATATGTGAAGTATAGGAGAAAAGGGTATTTTTAATAGCTCTGCCCTGCAGGGAGGTTGTTTCAGCTATATGAATAGCTCAGGTTGTTCCCATTCCACCTGCAGAACTTGCCAGTCATATCAGTAATAATAACAAATGCCTCGACATGTATTTAATTAAGGTAGAGCTCTACTGAAAATGCAAAGGCCAATAATTTCTGATTTGCCTTGCTATTTTTGAGGTTTTTTCACCTTAATTTGTAAATGATAGATTTATCCTTCAAAAAAAAAAAAGATTTTGTAAAGCTGATAGCATTTTTTGCATGCCTGAAAATGACCATGCTTTCTTGACTTTACCTGCAGGGAACACTTTGAGAAAGGGAAAGAAAAAAAAGTGTCTTGCATTAACTAATCTAAGTTGTGACAAATTGAATACTGGGCAAAGGTTATTTTGTTCTGAGACTTAAGGAAGGCTTAGGGGACTCAGGGAGAACATTGTTGTTTGAGTCAGTAACAAAAATTAGCAGGATTAATTTTTTGGCAGGAGCATTCTCCTGAAAAGAAAGGAAAGCGAGCTAGACTAATAGCAGTGCTAAATATTTGCATACCTTCTGGACACTGCAATTCTTAATCAAGCATTTTTATTGCCCACACAACACCTGCAGAACTGTATAGAAACTTCTGAATAGACAATGGCTTTAAGGGCCACTGATTTTGTAGATCTGAGTATCTGACCTTGTTTCTCAGCCCTGAATCACAGAGATATGAGCTAAAGAGACCAAGAAGAAAGGATGCCCATATAAATTGGATTTGATTATTCAGTGGTTAGTATAGCAGAGTGCAAGAGATTCTGGTTTGTTTCTTCCCTTGTCTGGGGGTTATTTAAATGCAGTTTACCTATCCTCTAGTCTCAAAGCTGCTGTGCTGTCTTGTTGGATTTATGGGGGTTTAAGTCTCTCAGTCATTGTTGCTGAACACATTCTCCTTCACATAACAAAACAAAGACAAACCCTCCTGATCCCTGTGAATGCGTTTCTCACATCAAACTAAATCCGTTTCAAACTTGTTGCTCTTGAACTTGCAGCTCTGAGCATTGCAATGTCTGGACAGACTAGCTGGTACAGCATCTATATAGTTGCATTAATGTAATACTCATTAATGCCCAGAAGCAAGATTAACTAGCCTAACTGAAATGCTATGTAAGTGCTACAACAGGGATGCTAATTAGCCTGTGGAAAGTATGGTTCTAAAATGCTTGCTGCTTAAGAGAGCAGAACCAGCTTGGGTATCGCTGCAAGGCACTGTTTCATTCCCTGAAACACAACCTGAGCTTCAATCTTCAAAATAAACTGAGGAAAGGGAAAAATTATTAAGCAGCTAGAGTTGAACAACCCCTTTTTATTTTGTATGGAATCTAAGTATCCAGTAGAAATAGGATTTTAAATAAAACTTAGTATGCTTTTTAATCTTAAAGGAATTTCACAATTATGAGTTCATTTTTTATTATAAGACTAGTTATTATTTATTATTATTTTACTCCTTTTTGAAACATGTTGCTTTCTTTCAAGCATAAAGGAAGTAATCATTTTTACTAAAGTATCTATTTTACCAGCTACAGAATTCTAAGACTGCCATGAGTGTCCATGTTTGACAAGATTGCTTTGATTACCTTGTTGTGACTGTTATTGTAGTCACTGTTTGAAGTGTCAAATATCATGTAGTAAGGAAGACTTTGGCTAAACAATTTCTTTCTAATTTTTAACTAAAATAATTATTTTTAGCTTAATGTATTGAAAGCAAAAAAAGCTTTATTTCAGAGTTCTAATCTCCAACTTATTTAAATTTAACAAATAAAATCTCACATTACTGGCTTAAATGTCAATGTCTTTCACTTCCCACACGGTGAAATATTTTACACATCTTTAGTTTTGTGTATGCAACACAGATTTTCCTACTTGCATTTTGTCAGCCTTGCTCCTCAGACTGGCATGCTTGATAAAGATTTAGGTGTTTAGCAAAAAAAAAAAAATTCTGGTTAAAAGAAAGTGTTTAGAACACCGCAGTATGTGTAATAAAAAATAATACGAAATTATGAATCCCTATCCATTTTACTTTGGAATCAGTGGTGGATTTTTTTTTCTTGAGTAGGCAAATACATCCATTTCTGACTGAATGCATGTAAACTCTTTGTTCAGTGTGCAGGCCCCATGGCCATGTCTCATTACATGTACTTCACTTTTGGATTAAACTAAGTCTTATCCTTGGAATAGTGCAGTAATCTGCATGATATAGTATGTAGCTGAGTTGACCTTTGACTAGTTCCAAAGGTCTATGGGTCCGCCTGTAGCTTAAGGATATTTTGAAAATTTTACAGGAGATGGTAAAGAAGAAAGATTCTAACTCATCAGTTGGACAACTTATTACTTTGATGCTAGATTTGGTTCTTTAAACAATCATTTACTCTGACATGTGAGTAAAAAAATGAGCTTATCAGAAGCTTAGAGAACCATCATTTCTACTTCTTATAATGTCCGTAGTAGCTCATCATTTTCTCTTCTTTTTAGTACAGCAAATGCCTTTTTTACAAGGTCAAATTATGTCATTCTAATTTACTTCTATAATTTCTTTTCCTCTTCTTCCTTAAAAGAATTTTTAAAGAAAACATTGTGGGGTTTTTTTTTTTTTTTTTCCCTGCTTCTACTAGAAGCTTGGTTGAGATAATACTGCAGCATCATATTAAGCCAGATTTTTATTAGTAACTGATGATGAAATTTTTCTATATAAATTAAAAATTGATTTAGAAGTCTTTGGACAGTAGTAAACCAAAGTTTGGAAACTATAAGGTGAGGCAGAAGCTATTAGATTGGGAGACTACGTAAATGAGGTTATATAATACTAATATGGAAATAACTAGGATTTGCAAATTAACAAAACACAGAAGAATGGATTTTCAAATAAAAAGCTGACATTGACTGTATTTTTAGAGGCAAGTGTACTAATAAGTTGGGAATCTGGTCATTTGTTTAGATATAGTATGTTGTTAATGACTGTTACTCTAAATGTTCAAACTTGATCCATCTTAGCCTGGCTTTTGGTATTCATCACACACTTCAACCTTTGAGACTCACGTTGTGAGGGGGAGCAAGGATACAAGACAAAATAACTGTGTAAAATCTGCTCTGTGACCTGGACGTATGACATCCAGAAAGAGAGGGAGACCATCAGAAATGAGCAATGGGCCTGCTATAGCTTTGTTCAGGGAAGCAAGCACATGAGGTGGGAGATTAGAGGAGGAGGAAATATTCATTACATCTTTCCAACTGCCATGAATTTTTGGGCCCAGTGAGGCTTAGGTCCTCAACAGTTAAACTCATATTTCCATTCCTCTCTTCTCTCTTAGCTCCCAGAGTTGCTTATACCTGCTTGCCTGATTTCTCTGTGCTGTGCAGAAGAGTGAGAGAGGGTGGAAAGGGCTTATACTAATGCATGGATGTGTTATTACTAATCCATTTGTTAAAAAAACCCCATATATTTCACTTTTGTTCACACAATGTACAAGTAAGCAAATTCAGACTGGACTGCTTATTTATGTGATTTTTGCAGAGCACAGTTATGTGATCATCGTGGCAAATTCCAAAACTTTTATAGATCAGCATGCATGTTGTCCAGGGAGCCCTTGCATCTTCTAAATAAGTTAATTATTATCTCTAATAAGGTTTAGAAGTTTTTATGAATAATGAGCCTGGAGGCTGCATGAAGAAAAACAAATTTTCCAGAATAATATAACAGCTCTGTACAGATGTTTGCTGGGGGAAGGTGGGGTGAGAGGGGATTTTGTGGGAGGCATCTGTCAGGGAAAACAAAGATTTCCCATGAGAGCAAGATCAACTTAACTGTAACACAATGTCTTTGTGTAGAGAAAACTACTAGATTAATACCACATCAATTAATTTTAAATTTAAACAATCTAAATTAGTATTTGCCTGTTGAACCTAGATATAATTCAAACAGCATACATTTCCCTGTGAATCAGTAATCTTATACTGTCTATTATACAGTTTTAAAAGTTGAAGGGTTTTGTTTGTTTGCTTTTGCTTGTTTTTCTTTTGCTTTGCCTTAAAGTCTAACTAAATACATGAAATATACCTATAGCAGTGCAGAAAAATAGTTGCTTTTGATTCCAAGAACATTAACTTTGGGTAAAATTACATTTTTTAAATAGAAGGAAGTCAGATATCAATGATACCTATGAGGACAGCATTGAGAATATTTCATCATTTATGTAGATGCTATGGGGATGTTCCTTTTTGGGTATGTGCACATTGCAGAGCATCTGTGGGCATGTGACCTAGCTCACAGTCTTTCTGTACTCAGGTTGTTCCACTGATTCCAGTTCCTCCCTCTTCTCCCCTCCACCCTGCACCATATAATGGAAAAGGTCTGATTTTCACTATCGTCTACCATACCAGGAAAATGAACCAGAGCTGGATCTCAACGTTAGCATTCTTCCCCATCAGTTTCCCAGGTGCTGCCTATTTTAGCCAGAATACTCATCTGTAAAGCAAATATTTATCCACATAGACTCAGCAGTTCTGAATGCCTTTACAGAGCATATCTGTAGAGTATTGGGATTATTCTAAATGTTGAAGATACCTTAAAAAAGTAATAGTACTTTATTATTCTTCATAAATGGGAGACTTTTTAAAGATTTACATCAGCAATGCATGGTTAGCAGCTATTCTTTCTCTCCAGCCTGGCAGCAAAACAGCTGAATGTAAAGTAAATGTGGACATAAGTCAGGCAGAACATAAGGTATAGGTAAAGAGGGAGCTTGCAAGTAAAATATTATTAATAAAATAAATAATAAAATTATTATTTGAATTATTATTTACTAAAATAAACAATAAAATAAAGTACTATTAACAGCCATCCTGAGAGACATCACCCTTATTTTTAGTAGAGCAGAAGCAAGGATGGGAATAGTGAACATAGGCTTTAGGGTGGCAAATAAATCTAGTTATTAGATATGGACTCCCTTTTTTACTTGTAGTCTCTGCAGCCACTGAAAGTGTATTGATTCTCTAAGAAAAAATAAAACACCTGCCTCGCCACATATGTAGTGGGTTGTTCAACATGTGTGTGGTGAAAATTCTGGATGAGAGCATTTTCTAGCCACTGGTTCTCACCCAGGAAGAACTATTTTCTAGGCTGTCCCCATCTGCCATACCTCTTACTGTGTATTATCAGGGCTAGAATGGAAAAGCTGGTATGTAAATACTTTGCCTGTCAACAGTTCCTGAAAACCCTGGACAGGAATATTTGCAGTGTCATTCTAATGGGTGTCAAGAAAACTGGTGCTAATGCTTGGCTTGCTTGACTCCTGGCATACTGTGGTGATAATGAGAAGAACACAGACATGTACTCGTCTTGAGGCTAACGTTGGAGCAGAGTCCAGGACAGGGGGCATGTTGTCTTTCAGTGTCAATGAGCTGAGAGAAGGGAAAACAGCTGCACTAGGTACTCAAGTTTATCTGCTACTTCTGTTTGTCATTGGAAGGGTGACACAGGTTCTGGTTCTGGCTGTGGAGACAGACTAGACTTTTATTAAGTGATAATACAATTGAGAGGTCCTATGACAAGATGAAAAAGGTATGAAATGGAGGACTGACCCTGTGCCTGCTCTGGCCTTTCTAAGGCTGGTGGTGCTTGCCCTCAAGGTATTCTAGTGTTGGCTTTTATTATGCTGGTCATGGATGCAGATTGGTGGAGGGATGCAGCATCAGACAGGAGTGAAAGGTTTTGAAACACTCTAGATGGATTTAAGGTTTTCTTTTCACAAGTTTGTCTACCTGGGCCACATCCAGGAAGCAACTGATTGTTCTCTGGGATGAAAAGAAGTTGAGTACACAAATAATATGTCTTAGACACCTGGGCGGGGTCTTCTTACAGTGCAGTATAGGCAATAGTTTCTCTATGCTTTCTGAGTAGCACAGCAAATGCATCTAGTGCACTAGAACTTTTGCCTTCTGTAGTGTCATAATAGCTGTGAGGTAACATTCCTCATTAGTTTGCCAAGTGCCAATTGTGTTGTCATTCTGTTTATTTAATATCCTGGTTAATTACAATAGTATTAAGGTGTTAAGCTACCAGAAAAATGAAAAAATTATGGGTGGAATGAATCTTTAAAGCTCTCAAAGTAAGTATATTTTCTTAAATTAGAACAGCAAGCTTTATATTTAGTGGCGCTGACTTGCTTAAAGCAAAATTCTGTGCTCCAATTTTTAATATTGTTGAGAATTTAGTTTAAGGACTGGAAGCACATCTAGAGGTTTGAAGTAACAAGGGATTCAACTTGTAGGTGAAGGAACCTCGCATTATGTTACTAATTGTGTTTAAGCAAATTTTTTTCCAATGGATTTCGCTGTTTGTGATAGGAAACACTGTGCAAATCAGGGAACAAAAATAAGGATTTCAAACCATTACATTGGAAAGATTCTACAGTGAGAGAGAGATCTAAGAACTCAGGCTAAACAGGTAACATTCAGGGACTGCCTTAATCTAAAAAGAAAAGAAAAAAAAAAAAGGAGGACTATGTTGAGAGGCAATGCATGATAAATAGCTCTCTCAAACTTTGACTGCAACTCCATCTAATTTTTGGTCCTCACTTGACTGTTCTTTTATCATCTCTACTTGTCTCTCCCTACATTTCTTCATCCATCATTGATGTTAGGTTAGATTAATGACTGGTCAGCTAAAATTGTATAAATTTTTAGATTGTAGAGTGTTTTTAAATCTGAATATTTGCAGGTAGAACTAGCATATGTCAAAGTAGTAAGATGACAGCCAAGAATTAAATTAGTGTAAGGGAAGAAGTGTCTGATATTCAAGGAAGGCTAATTACTATGTAGGAAACATTTTCTTTGATGCTTATATCAAAACTACAGGAAAACAAATAATGTAAACATGCAAATTATTTTGAATATTTTGCTGCACCATATCCAAAACCTTCGTTGTTTTAAAAGAATTCTGTCTTTCCTTTTCCTCTGACATGAAACTACTGTGTCATCTGACTTAGGCATTCATATTCATATATGCATAATTTGATGGGTGATACTGGAGAAGTAACTGTAGACTAGAATTTCCTTTTATTTTGATACATTAATTCTACTGTGAATTTCAATGGTGAACATATTTTTTTCTATATAATTTTTCTGTAAATATCAATAAATCAACTTTATATTGGGAATTTTAACATGAATTTTTCTATTTGTAGGTATTAACATACATTAATGTACGTTAATGTGTCAACATATATTACATACATGTAATACCATATCACAGTGCTGAATGTTTATTATCAAATTTTGATAAGCACCACTAAACTAAAAAAACAGGTCAGGCACTTGTAAACTGGGTGAAAAATGTGAAACTTACTAATTCTTTATTTAATCCAATTGGAAAAACTGTCAGCCAATTTATGGGTTGAGAGGGTTTGAAAATTACATGGCCTTTACGTATAACTATGCTGTTCTAAAACTCTCCCTTTATATAAAAATAGGAGCATGTATTTCTAGGCAATATTCTGAAGGTAGTTGCAAGTAAACAATAAAAATCCTGATTAATGGACATATTATTTTTAAACTCAGATAAAAGATTCAGGATAAAATCAATATCACAGTTGATGCATTTAGCTTTGTTAGAAAGTTACATATATGCTCCTTTGCTCTGTTGTGTGACTTGTTCTTCTACTTCAGTTTCCTAGTGAAATGAATGGCATTCTTCTACTATTCTGTAGAAGAATTTCTGCAGTAGAAAATTGCTGTTTAAATTTAGTCTTCCACTCACATAACATTATTTGACAAAGATATAGTACATAATGAGTCATTATGTACTTTAAAAGACAATGTATAATTTGCAATAAAAAATATCTCATGAGAAGCAAAAGAGAAAATAAGACTGATGTACAGAATATTCAAATGGCTTTTGTGTTCTATTTTAGCTTTGGAAGTAGGAAAAAGAGGTTAGCGTGTGGTAGAGTTTTCTGAAAAATCTATTTCCAGTCTATGACTTCCCAATGATGTGCATGACATTTAATGTTGTAAGTGTACAGAAAATCTTGTAAGAGAGAAACTATTTTAAAATTACAAACAACATATTTCTCCTTGAAGGATTCCAGAGGCATTAAAGGTGCACAATTGATGGGGAAAATTAGAGATGCCTGTAGTAAATTTGTTAGTTGGACTTTTAAGTTTTTGATTGAACTTCTTGTAATACTGTCTTCAGAAAGTTGTTGGTATTTGTATAGTTTGTTAGACGTGTATCTTCCCAGATGTTCCTTTACTATTATAGCACAAACAGCTATAATAATAGCTGGACAGCTTTTAGTGTGTGGCCTCTTCTTCAAGCATTAGACTTAATGCTAATCTACCTAAGGCAACAATTTTTTCCAATTATTTTTGGTATCTGCATGTGTACTCCTTGTATATACTTTGTTTTATCTTAGACTTGTGGATGTTTGACAGCCTGATTAGAATACAATTTAAATGCACAGCAACTGGGCAGCTCAAGAGTAGTAATGATATTTACTGAAAAAAAAAAAGAACTTTGTGCCTGCCTGTATTATATTCAGTGTTCAGACTGCTACATATCCAGAAGTTTCAAAAATTACTGTAGCATGTGAGTAGTTACTGAGAAACCCAGAGAACTCTATAAGGTCCTGAAAATCTGTCTGCCCAATATTACCTGGCACAAAAAGATGACACTCCAGTGCTTCTGTTGCCTTTATTTTCCTAAACTTTATGTGCTGTTAGTAGGTTAGTCAAAGACATCCAGAATATGTTAAACGGGTTGCATGCAAAATAAAACCAGAAAAGCAAAACAAAACAATGCATAGAGGACTTTTTCTAAATTATTCACAACATTGCCTGGTCCCTGTCTAGGGGTAACATAGCTAAAACAAAGAGCAATTGGAGTTCCTCGTGCCACCTTCTGCAACCTCTGTCACCGTCAGTTTGAGAAGCCTGTTCTTTTGCTTCATGACGCCTTAATTTACATTCATGTAAACACAGCTAGAAACAGGGTTAGGGCAAGGCAATTCAGTGCAGCCATCACATCATGACAATTATTTTGCATAGAAGTTAAGGGGAGTATCTCTGGTTCCTGTTACATTCTCGGGAGTGTGGTAGGAGTCTGCTTTGGGAAAGCAAGCGCAAGAAGCAGCTTGCTAGTACAGTATGTGTTGGCTGGGTTGTATCTGTCCCAGGTAAGCTAAATCACGTGTGTTGTTCTGGTTCTGCCATGCTAATTACAGGGAATTTTGAGATGAATTCCACATTAAATTTCAGAGACTTTTCTCAGAGCTACCATTTGAGTTTGACTGCAGACTAAGGAAGACATCTCTTCTTAGATTACAATTGGATCACTTTCCTCATTCTCACATTTCTTAGCTTTTTTCACAAATAGAAGCACTCAATACATCCTTTTATTATAGCTAGTGGTGGTAATCTGCCTTAATCTCTCTAACTCTAGGAAATGGATTTATCAGCATGTGCTTAGTTTTCTGTACCTTAGTCCTACCTCACAATAGTTTGTGAGAATATTATTCATTACAACTAAATTTAAGAAAAGAAAAAATTCACTTCTGATTTCACCTCAAAAGCATCAACTAGAAAGTATCAAATACATAGTGGCCATTTGAAATAAGGAAAAAATAATATGAGTGCCATTTTACAGGAGAGTTTAGAGCAGCGTATGAATGTTGCATGAATTTCAACTTCTAAGTTCTTGAAAATGAAAACAATGCCTGATATTGTGACTAGGTGCTGCAGCACTCGCAGCTCATGTGTAAAATAAATTGCCAGAGAATTCAGAGTTGATAACAGTTTCTAGAAGCCTGTAGCTTTAAAATAAATTGTTCTTCATCTGCAGATCCCTGTGTATGACACTGCAGACCTCTGCTACTATATCTGTACTGGCAGGGCCCCAGTGTGAAAACACTGTATTTGCTGAAGGAATTCTTCCTGCTTGCATAACATTTTACCTCTTAAATTGCATAAAATAAGTTAGTAAAAACCAACTCTACTTATAGGATATGAAAAAACCACATCAGTGATGATTGTTACACCAGCAAAAGCCTGTGCTAAGTTATTTACCCCTGCGAGCAGGGCTTTGTAGAGTAGACCAATGCCTTTGTTCTACCCAGAACATACTTTATTTTTGTTTGGAAATAGATGTGTAGAAACATAACTCATCACTTACCTTAATATGGTTTAAATGTGCGATACTACAGTTATTTTTTCTAGAAATTTTCTTTCTAGAAATATATTTACTGAATTTAGAACACAGAACTGCACTAGGGTGCTGAAATATTGTTAAGATAGGTTTATTTAGTGGGAAATAAAAAGCAGTATAAATAATCTCAAGGAGGTAGACTTAAGAAATCCAAAAGCCTCAGGCAGTGCCTTAAGGTGAATGTCTCTGTGGGACAGAAGCAAATGAAGTCTACTGATACTTTGCTGTCATTTCCCAACTCCAGGAGTTTTTTGGAGGTCTCTTAAAAGTTTTATAGTTATTCAATATAATTAGGGATTTGTGCAAGTTCTCTGTCATCCAAAGGATACAGTTAATGGTCAACAATTTCTATTTTGAACTATCTCCAGTATAACAGCTCTTGAAAACAACATTTGTAGTATATTGAGTAAAATAGAAGAAAAAAGCCAGTCTTCAAGAAGGACTTTAGTATGTTAAAAATACAAACCAAGACTAGCTCATACCTGAAAAATAGAAATTTCTCAGCAAGTTTCTTAGTTTTCTGTGCATTCTGATGCACATCTCTTTCTTACAAGCAATGTGTCTTCTTGCTTCATCATTGTATACTAGCATGGTGGTTCATGTCATTTCCAAAATTAACTCATTCTGCTTTGATGGATATTAAATTTGATGCAGCTAACCATGCATCTATATTTAGATGAAGCTGTAAAAAATTAACACCTCCTTTCCTCTGAATGTAAGAGACCATGTATTTTCTAAGAATACGTGCAAGTCAATGTTATTTACAAAGGATTGACAACCCAAACAATGTATAATTGTCATATAATCTAGCAGTATTTTTACCTGCATACTGAACTGTGCAGGTTATATTTGGAGCATGTACTCAGGCTTCCAGTTTAAGCTCTCCAATGGTTTCGATACTGGTTTCAGCTGTGTTCTTCAAACCCATCTATCAAAAGTATAGGCTCTACCTAATAAGGAGGTTTGGTGACTTTGCCCATCATCACAGTGTGAGTGTACTTACCTGTTTTTTCTGTACTCTACAGAGGTATACTTTAATTTCTTGGTTCAGAATTTAAAAGTAATTCTTTTCAAGACAATCCCATCTTCACTGATGCCTGAATCAATTTTCTTCTTTGCAGATTTTTCTGTTCACATGAATAAATATTTTTTATTTTAACATTGTTTCAGCCTCAGCAGCAGAACTGATGACTAGCACCATCACAAATATGAGGCTAGGGTTAACTTATGTCATAGAAAGTGGAAGAGAGAGGTTTTAACTTGCTTGGGCTGAGATGATCTAGAAATTAAGAGTAGCACTTCCTGATGCAGCAACCTAACTAGTTGAATACTCTAACTGTGCAAAAATGCCTTTTTCTGTTTCCAAGTATATAAAGATTCAAATACATTTTTATATGCTCCCAAACTGTACTTGGGAATAGCAGTCCTTATTTACCTCTGCCTTACATGCCTGAAATCTGCCTAACCTTGGTATACAAGAATTCAAGAGTATTTATTAAGATATTAAACTTTTGTCCTGAAAACAGATGTCCAGAATTGTGACTGTCTTTTATTAATAACACTGTAGAAGAGACAGAAACCTGCTCGTGTCAGAGCTCGAGGTAGTTACATTTGGGAATTAATATCTGGCTTTTAATATGAGGTGACAGATTAATCCACTTCTGGATTTTGTGTGCATGCTTCTGAAACATCTGGTAGCAGACACAGATGGACACTAGATTAAAGATGTGTTATACTGAGTTTCTAATTTGACCTTTATGTTTTCTGTTCTTGATGGGCCCTGATATTAATGTTTGAGATTGGGATTTAAGAGGGTGTGAATATCTGTGTCTTGAATATCTGTCATATATTCTGAAGTAACTATATAATGGTAAATGATGTAGAAAGACATTTATACCTCTAGATAACCTCAAGTGCCCCTGATCACTTACAACTGCACAAAGTCAGCTACAGTGTTTTATGCATAGTTTACTTGCTTGCAAGTGCATGTGTAAGGCACAAACAGTGGGTCTGTATGTCTGAAGTAGTGAACTGCAGCAACCTTCAACTTCCATTTAGGGGTGAGGAGGGCATAAGGGCTCCCACCTCACACAGACTATGTCCCATCCAACAGGAGCAGAACCGACTGATATTACTAATTGGTATTTGTGAGCATTATATGTGTGTGTGTGTATGTGTGTATGTGCATGTGGAAGGTTGGCTTCTGATTTCCTGAAATTCTTCTTTTTCATAGAGAAACAGATAAATATGTAGAAAGAAACAACAACCCCTCCCCCCAAAAAAAATCCACCATGCTTTGTACCTAGTTATATAATCAATTCTAAAATTTAAGTAGCAGCATTGTGTGGGGATAAGACTCATCATTGTGGAGAAGAACAATCACATACCTTGTTCTGTATAAATTAACTTTAGAATAAAACTTGGCAGTGTAAAGGGACTATAGTTTCAGAATGTGTTGATATGACTATGTATAAGTAACCACAATTTTGAAAAAAATCCTTTGTGTTCCACTTTACATTTCTGCAGATGTTGCAGAGCTCAGTCTTATTACAAACTAATTATGATTGTGTGACTCAACTTTTGTGAATAATGTTAAGATCAAAACTACTCAGGAAGAAGAAACATGTAGATGTTTGACGAGATACTATTTAACATCAAGATATGCTCCCGTTCATTGGGAACTTAGAGTCTGGAAAAAAGTTGATGCAAAAAAATGTGTAACATGCTACACTACACTACATAGCACATATTGTTCTTGCTGTGCTTCATAAAGTATTTAAGTTTCAAGATAGCACCATTTATCATGGACATTTTCCTCAGATGAATAGAAAAAAATTGGAATACTTTGGACAGATATGATCTCTTTGGACACTTGAATATGTATACTTGCATACTGATTTTACTTGGGTTAATATACCCTACTTTTCATCATGGTTTGTGATGTATTGCTTGTAGCCATACAGATTTTGGATTGGAGCTGGCTTGTGTCTGCCTGACATAGACTACAGCAATTTAATAGTGTCTGATTTTAAATTTACCAAAACTTGGATTTTTATATAAAACTTAGTTTAGGAAAAGGATATTGCTTTGACTTAATTTCTTTCTTTTTACCCTTTTTGTACAAATATCATGGAAGAATAAACATAGTGTCATCATACTGAAGATGCACCTAAATTTTGTAATGCTTTTCAGGAAATGTCTTAATTGCCCTCAACAACCATACTGCTTGTGTGATGATGTTATGGCTGTAGAAAAATGCCAGTTGAAGTTGAAATATTATTGCACCATTCATTTACCTTCAAAGTCTCTGGTGTCTGTCTCTGTCTTCAAACCATGACGATGGTACAGTACACAGACTACTCACACAAAAACCTTACCAGTTGAAGGTGTTACCAAATATATTTTCTCCGCTATTTGCCTTTATAATCTTTAAAAATTAACCTTAGTCTAATTTTATGTTTGTCAAAAGGATCAACCCTGACTAAACATTTACTAAGCATTCACAGCATCACTGAATATTCTGAATGAATGGTCATCACTCTAATTTCAGAGATGCAGAATAATCTTGTCTTCTATTGCAGTGGGCATATTCAAACATATTTCTTTCATGTAATTGTTTACAGGGTATTGTTAATACTGGTATCAGTTTATCTTGGCACTGTTCTGATACACTGGATTATTTTAAAAGCCACTGTGACAGCCTACACACTGTGAAAAACAGCCAGTGCTGAATAAAATTGTTCACATGGGCATTTAAAAAAACCTCTCCCAAAACTCGTTGAAAAAAGAAACCAAAAAACTCCACAACCTGAGTAATTTGTGTGCTTTAATGAGCTGTAATAGAGCATTAGGGGCTGTGTTGAAGAGGAATCTCAATTCTTAACCAATATTTTTTTCCTAAATTGCCACTTATCACTTGCATCTTTTTGGCTATTACATATTTATTAAGAGAATGACAGAGAAAGTAAGTTATCACGAGCATGTGGGGTAGTAAGTGAGCTCCCTGTGTCTGGCTGCACTTTATGAAATGTGACTGTGCTGTTCAGAGTGGAAATCTTGCATTTGGGCAGCTGCTTACATCATCCACTGACACAGATCTTGGCAACAGGGAGCTGATTAATACAGATTGGGAAGAAAATGGCTCTGTTCTGCCTCTTTACTTTTGGAACTTCATTTGTTAACTTTGACTTTGCATGTAAGCTCCAACAGGGCATGGGAATGAGTATTGTGTTTTAGAGTGGTAGGAAGCACAAAGACCCAAAAGTTTCATTAAAGGTTCTAGACTGTAAATCCTTCAGCTGAGTCAGCATTAACTCCAAGTGTGATTAGATCCCCAAAAATAAATCTTTCATACTCTCTTGCACTGAATGTGGAAGTGTTCTCCTTAATTGAGCAATGACTGTAGAAATTCTCTGTGGTTGAGGCATCACATATAATTGGGTATTCATGCTTTCTAAAACACACTGGAATTAATCAAATGTGCTCTGCTACCCTTGGGGACAGGGATGTCTGTTCAGTAATGGCCTATTTCCATAAGGTCTTTAATCTGTGTTAACAACTAATGGAACTAAAAACCAACCAATTCGCTGATTCCATTTCACAATAAATCATGCTCAGAATGAAAGATCTAAAGAAAAAAGTTATGATAATATAATACATAAAAAGCCTCCTAGTATCTATCTTTTGTAAACTAGTTTCTGTCAATGAATGTGGTTCAGAGAGAGGAGCACAGTTGGTTGAGAAATTGTTCCTCTGCTGATGATTCGGATGGAGTATTTAATACTGTCTGATCCAAACAGAGAACAGCAAAATTGAGAACTCCCTGTCTCTGCTTTTGATTAGATGGAGGCTAAGGAATGGAGACCAAGAGAAGACCAAGATCACTAAATTAATATTTAGATTCAAAATAAGCAGTCCAATTTCAGCAGTGGAATAAGGAATTAAAGATGGAAAACAAGGGTCTCATTTTAAGGATACACAGAAAACACAGAGAAAAACAGGAAAGAAAACACAGACAGAAGAGAACAACCTGTGGAAGAGGAAAAAACAAATCAAACCAAACCTTCTCCCATACAATTCCCACATAATTGACTTGTTATAAAAATTGCTCAAGTGTTATATCTGTCAGTGTAATAAATTGCAATATAAAAAATTTCTGGTTAAGAGACTATTAACATCATGCCAATCTTATTTGGATGTGTCTTATTACACCAAATACCATGACAAATTCACTCATTAACTTCCCTGCTCCTTAGCAAATTCTCCATTGGCAAAGTATTTACTGGTAGTGAGCCAAGTTCTCCAAGGACTGTCTTCAAATGAGTAATTTGGCTTCATATTGTGGTATGTAGAATTAGTGAATTAGCAGAAAATTAATCTTAATCTACATCGGATATGAAATATTATGTTGGATCATGACTGTAAGCAATGAGTACTGAGATTACATCCAAGAACTGAAAAAGAATTATGGAACAGCCATGGCTGAATATTTTGAATGGGGAGGCAGGGAAGGACCAAGAATGGGATTGGTATAAATGACTGTTTTCTTGGTTTTTGTGTGTGTGTGTGGTTATCTTGAGGTAAAATGCACTTAAGGAACCTTAATTCTAAAATTGTCATGTCTTCTGTATAGAATATAGCATTAGTTGCACAGAATATGTGAAAGTTTTAGTTTGCCTATGAATTAATTCAAATAACAAATCAAGCTACTCTAAGGCAGAGACGAGGCTGCACCTCGAATACTGTGTTCAGTTTTGGGCCCCTCACTACAAGAAAGATATTGAGGTGCTGGAGCGTGTCCAGAGAATGGCAGCAAAGCTGGTGAGGGGTCTGGAGCACAAGTCTTATGAGGAGCAGCTGAGGGAACTGGGGTTGTTCAATCTGGAGAAGAGGAGTCTGAGGGGAGCCTCATCGCTTTCTACAATTACCTGAAAGGGGGTTGCAGAGAGGTGGGTGCTGGTCTCCTCTCCCAAGTGGCAAGTGATATGACAAGAGGAAATGGCCTCAAGTTGCATCAGGGGAAGTTTAGACTGGATATTAGGAAAAATTTCTTTACTGAGAGAGTAGTGAAACATTGGAACAGGCTGCCCAGGGAGGTGGCGGAGTCACCATCACTGGAGGTGTTCGAGGAGAGTGTGGACATGGCATTGTGAGACATAGTTTAGTGGGCATGGTGGTGTTGGGTTGATGGTTGGACTTGATGATCTCACAGGTCTTTTCCAACCTTAGTGATTCTGTGATTCTGTGATTCTGTGGTTGAGTCACCATCCCTGGAGGTTTAAAAAGACATGTGAATGAGGCACCTAGGGCCATGGTTTAGTGGTGGACTTAGCAGGGTTAGGTTTACAGTTGGACTTGATGATCTTAAAGGTCTTTTCCAACCTAAATGATTCTATGACTCTATAATCAGAAACTTTCATTAGTTTATTTAACTTCTTGGCTACTGTGCCACTTCTTATCTTATTACTCAACCTTTTGATTTGCAGATTTGGAAAGTCTTGTCTTTCTCAGGGTTTTGGGGATTTTTTTTTTTGCAGTAAATGAAATATTTTTAAGTCCGCTAAAATCATTGATCTTTGCTGCCTGTTTCTCTTAAACCTGCATTTATATTCATAATTACTTACAGGTAATTTACAAATAAAATGGTAACTTTAGGCTAAATTAAACCTCAGTATTATATAAACTCTTTAACAGAGTTGTATTAAGTACGGATTTGTAATGCAGTATATTTTTAAACAAGATTTCAAAAGTTTATGTATTATCTGGAATAAGAAAAGAGATGTTTTGAATACATATTTGTCCCTAGATTCATGTGTTAATCTGTTTTAAGTTCTAGGAGATAAACCAACAAAATGTGAAGAAGCATTCCCTATACTGCCTATTCAAATACTAATTTTTTACTGTATTAAGACATTGGCTTAGTTGTGAAGGATTTGGGAAATCAGTGCCAGGCCAGAAGTGAATCCTTCACAGAAGTGGTATCTTAGCTGAATATCACCTGTGAAGATATGCTCTGTCATCAGTGTTACTGGTGTTTTACAAAACATGGAAGCAGCCATAAAATAACAAAGGGATTATTTAAAATGACATGCCTATCTGGATTCCATTTATTACCCTGGCATTTTCTTTGCAGCTAATAACTACAGTAGCTGGTGAAAAAAAGATTACTATTAGGAAAAATCTTGAAATAACTAACTTTAGAAAACCGCACTTTTTATGTTAGTATTCTGTTTGCAACAGTGCCATAACTGAGAAGCAGAAACAAGTATTTTGGAAATGAGAAGCTGTTAGTATCTTATAGTAGCTTTGCTGTTGAAAAAAAATGTGATGTCATTGCGTTCTTAAGAGACAATTCTCAAAGATAATTGCTGCAAAATTCTTTGGAATGGTTCACGATTCATAATATGTAGATACCTAAATATACCTAATAATCTAATTTGCAGTTTAAGGTGTCTTCTACAAGAAGATACAAATTTTGAGGAATGGGGTTGAAGGAAATCAAAATGGTACATATATAAGCAAGTGAGCCAACTGAAAATGTGATGGTGATAAAAATTATTAAGTTGTCAAGACTAGTATGAATGACTGAGAGTTTGTAATGTGAAAACGGCACTCATGAGGATGTTGAAGTACAGGCTTAACTTAAAATGATACATTTTCAAACTTTGGAATGAAAGTCAACAAATGCATGCAACTACTCTCTTTTGAAACTTTCTTTTGGATTCACGTCTACTGCTTTGTACCTTCCCCCTCAGCACCCCAGATACACAGTAGCCAAATGGAGACACTTCTCTAGGAGGCTGAGAAAGCAGTTCAGTGGACTTCCCATACCTAAGAGCAGGATTCTGATGGGCAGCAAAGAGGACAAGAAAGTGATACGGGGCCCTTTTCCAGACAGAAATGTATATAGAAACAGTGTGGCTTAAAGGGGAGGGGAAAAGACATGCCCCCCCAACCAGGGACTTTACAAGCTACTTAACCCTGTAGCACTCTGAAGAGACTTAATTTTTAAAGTTTATTGTGAACTGATGGAGGATTAGTGATCTTCTCTGGAAACACGGAATTTTCCTGTAAAACTTTTTGATCACACTTAACTCTATCTATTGCATTTCAAAGGAGATCAGTCACTACTTTTGACCTTTGAAAATGTCTTATCATGGTCAAGTGTTGGGGGTTTTTTGGCTTTCCCTGTATTCGTTAGTATTTCTTAACAAGTGAGAAAATTTTGTTTTTAAAGACCTATATCTGTTTGTTTTATTAAAATAAACATAAGAGGTAACTTGATAATGAATACTTTTTACTTAGGGAAAAATACTGAATACTACAAAGGCATTCTCCTAAATCTGAGGTATAAATTAGGCATAAATTTTAACAGTGAGGGAGATTAGTCACTGGAGAAACAACAAAAGGAAATGAAGATTTTTCTGTCTTTTGTTAACAAGGGTAGATGATTCTCTAGTTTTTCAAAGATGCATTTCAGCCAAACAAAAGTTATTTGGATCAATAATGAGATAACTGGTGGAAAGTCAATACCATGAGTCATACAAAAAGCGGTGCTGGATTGAATGCTCCTATCAGTGCTATGAATAATGTATATAAGTATCAGGAAGTTTTTGCATAGATTTCCCCTTTCATAATCATCTTTTCTTGTGCTACAGCAGAACTACTTTTATTATACTGAGTAGTATTTCTCTTACTATCAGAAGTACTAGAACTTATCTTTTCAGTCAAAATTATTTTTCATTGGAAAAATGTTGTTTCAGTATTTGGGGACATTTTCAAGTTAAAAAAAAAATAAAAAAATTCAGTAAGTAAAGACTTCGGGTTTTAGTACTTTGTATGAAATAAACCTGATTGGTTTTTATTGGTTTTTTTCCTTCTTTTTTAATGTTAAAAAGAAATTTTAATTCTATTCTTACTTTACTGAGTGCTTAAATCTGAATGCTGCCCATTATCATATCTGCTGCATTCTTGGAATGTACAGGTTTGTTATTACTTAAATACAAATCAATATTGTAATTTGATTATATCTTGCAGTGAAATCCTAACTTCCAAAACTAAGGGAATATCTAGAATTAGAGCTTTCATTTCTTAAGGGACATTTCCTACCCATCTGACTCCACAGAAAAACTTTAAAATACAAACTGAGCTGGTAAAGTCTGGGTATTTCCATTCTGTGAGACATTTTGAAACATTTGATTTTTTCTGACCCCTTTCACAAGGAGTCTGAGTGTTTCCTCTGACTTAAACTGTGATTTTTAGGATTTCCAGCTCTCTCTGCTGAAGATAGAAGAATTTAATGCTCTTAGTTCATAGCATGAATAAATCCTTGGTTTATACAGGCCACAAGAGATCTAGCTAAGTCTTCCTGTTGCAGAGATGAGGACCAAGCCCTGACTAGAGACTGAACTTCCAGGAATGACTGGCAATCTGTATATAGGCCTCATTTGGAAGGATAAATATGAGAACTGTAATTAGTCCATCAGGTACACTGACTGGAAACAAGAGAGTAGCTTAATGAAAGTTCACCAGAAGTAATATTTGTGAAAACATCTCAGCATTTATGTGTTTTCCCACATCTCCATATTCAATCAGAAAATTCTGGCTTGCTAATGCTTTCAGATATGTATTCAGAAGTTTGTATGGGTGACTCATGCCCTATTTCTTATTCTTATCACTCCTAAACTACTTTCAACATTTGAAATGGAGCAGGATATGTTTGAGAGCAAAAGTATGAGTAGATACACACAAGCACAAACACACACACACAACTATATATACATATATATGTACATACACATATATATGTAAAACATTTACAAATATAAGGAAAAACAAAACTGTAAAGCTAGACATAGGAGGATTTGGGAGTGTAAATTTAAGCTACAGATAGAGGCAGGTTCACAGGTTTGATCTGAATTTAATGTAGAAAGAGAATTGAGGCCAGTGAATGTACTTAAGACATATGCATCTTTTGCATATGTAGGCTAATATCTTGTTTCTAGCATACAGGTTGAGATAAAAAAATTCTTATGGGTGAAAAAGTTAACTTTTGGACTATCAGCTGGGATTTTGATATTGCTCTGTTTTTAAAACCCCATTCTTGCTCAGAATGAGGTTTTTTGTTTTGTTGTGTTGTTTTTTTTTAACAAGGTTGGGGAAATAAATAAAAGGTAAAGGTTGACACAAGGTGGATCATTTCAAAGTGATTCAGGGTAGAGAATTAAATTCTCAGAGAAGGTATAGTACTCAAATACAGAAAAGACATGCAATTCCAGTGTTGTGGATACAAATCACCTACAGTTAGTTATGTAATTACATTAACATTCACTAGCGGCATGTAAAATAGTGGCAATAACAAGAATAAATTACTTCATATCTCATGTGATATAAAATCTAAGCAGTTGTCTTCACGACTGCGTGTCATGGTTTGAAAGAATGAAATTATAATAACTTCAAATGTTATATATTTACCATTATATATACAGGCAAAAGACCTACTTACAAGAATGACATAATTTCTTTAAGTGTTCACAGAATAATTAAATTGGTTCCACCTTTTTCCTCACATGGATAACACAATAATTTAATAACAAATACATGTTATCCACTTCTCTTTTTTAAAGAAATCTGGGAAATTATTTTATTGACTCAAGACTGGGCTTTAGAAAGTGTCCACAACTCTTCATCTATATCCCTGTTGTATAAAGTTCTTTCAGTACATCTCCTATCCCTCAGAAATCTTAAGTTTGCTGCTTCATATTAGTGTATCACTCACATAGGGGCCTGGCATGGTTGAAATAGAGAATGTCTATAAAGCAAATGTCTCTGCTAAGATCATGGACTGTCTAATTACATCAAATAGTGCTAGGTAAGGAGAAAATCTCCTTTGCCCTGATACTTGAGCTACATGTAGTAATTCCTTATAGAAAATTCTGAAAAGGAAAATGCCAAAAAAACTTTTACTTTTTGATAGTTCATGCTGATGTATTTCTGGTTTTGTTTTTTTGGAGGCTGTTTGGTTTTGGGGGATTTTTTGGTTTTTTTTACTTTTAATTATTCAGATTTAGCTCCTATTTGAGCTTCATTTATTTTTCAGATATGTTCCATGAATAATCCAATGGTAATATCCAATAATCAATCAAAGGCTCTTTTCACACATAGTACTGAGCCTGTTCTGATAATAATCTATGGCAAAGGTAATAACAAGGATTGGTAAATATTCAAAGTACTCAGTGTTCAATATACTGTAAAAGAAGAACCTCACAGGTGGATTTGAGTACACAAACAATGCCAACTCCAATTAGCTTCTGGAATCCATATAACTTAACCTATTTAGTATGAATTTATGATGTCATATGTCACTGCAGGTGGATTGGACATCAAAATTAACTGGACACGCATTTGAGTAGACATGCATGAACTTACTTTGGAATTGTATATAGTATTATATAAGTCAGCAGAACGATCATTTTTGATTGAATTTGGTAAAGTTTGTTGATCACATTCCAGCAAAAATATATCATGATATTAAGAGCTGCTGCTATCCGCTAATGGTATTTAGTCTGAATGGTTAAGATAGCTGCTAAAAAATGCTAGCAGTAGTCTTTAGAACTACGGATCAGGTCTACCTTGCCTGTAGAAATAGAGGGCATCTGCTAAATGATTTTTTTGTAGCCAAGTATGATTTCTCTAGATTAAACTGTGTGTTTCAACTTAGAGAAATTTCTGTCCATGGTGTACTGGAGAAAAAAGGATAATTTGGGAACAGAGAAAATTCAGATAAAGGAATAGACCAGCTGAGCAAGTAATCAAATAAACCTTGTCAATAATATAAGTTGGTTTGACTTGAGAGTGAAGAGCAATATTTCCATCCATTTCTATCAGTAGTCTGAACGTGGATATTAAGAACTAATCTTGGCTGAACTGAGCATACAGGGTTCTTTTCTATCAACATCCAGTCTTTTAAAAAATAATGTACTGTTTAAAACATTGATACACAAAACTGGAGATACATCTTTTATGCCTTTCTCAATCTGACAGAGGTCAAACAATATCTCTTCTCATAAAACTAGCCTAGCTAGTAAGTTACATCTAGAAGAGCAGCTAAGCAAGGTGGGTAGGCTCCATTGTTCTGCTTTCTGTTCATCTTATAATAGTCATGTAATTGTGAGACTATCAAGCAAATAAGGCAATGAAATTAAGGTTCTTGCAGCTTGAATGAGAGAATTACAGAGAAAATATTTCTGTGAAATCTAATGATGATGTCTGAGGAAGAATAACTCTGGGTTTTCTGAACAGGAGATTATAGTCTGAACTTCTCTTACTTTATTAGTTTTAGGTTAGATGGCGGAAAAAGAAATCAGCAATATTTTTGATAAGAGACTGTTTTTTCAAATATAATTTAGTGAAACCAGTCAAGAGGGTTTCAAATGACCTTCTTTAATCTTCCAACATATAGTCCAGATTAAGCTAAATTTTGACTGAAGAAACTCCTACCCTGAGGATATACATGAAGCTTTTTTTTGAGTGTGTTGCAAATTCTTCTTTTTGGGAAAATTTTATACATGGTCATTTAATCACACGTTTCTTTCTGGTCATGTTAACAGATGGGAGAAAAAAGTTGTTGAGCTTGAGGGTGTGCAGCTGAGCCAGTGTGTGAATGTCTGTTATTGAATCAATTTTATCTATACCTTAGAGGAGCTTTTTTAGAAATGTATGTGTGTCTGATAGAGTACAAGAATGAACAGTCATTAGACAGCAGTGTCAAAATTGATCTTTCTTTGCTATCCTATGTCAGCTGAGAGCCACTGAAACTCTATTCCTCTTTCCCTTCCACTAAGACAATATGAAACTAACATTTTCTGCAGGTAAATGGAAGGCATCTCCAAAATTGCATAGGTATTTTACACTGAGAGGTGAGAGTTTTCATTTCAATGATTGACAGAAATCCATGTTCAAAAGTCAAGCAGTTTGTCAGTTCTGCAGAATGAAGATTAAAAATTGAAATTGTTAGTTGACTCAGATGTATTAGTGCAAAACAGCCAGTTTTAACTAAATCCCTCAGAATTATCAATGTTATAAGGGGATTGCTTTCAAATGGTCTTGCCAGAAACTGCTATCTAATGAAAAGAAGCTGCTCCAGAATGAGTGCTGATGAGAATCTTCCACACTAAAAGCATTCTTTAAAAATACATTTAAAGAAGACATTAATTATGTTCGAATTTTTATTCCACTGTAGTAGAAATTATTTTCCAACAGAGAAAACTTTGGCTTACATTTTTTTTTTTAATTTACCTACTCCCTGTGTCATTGTCCCTTTGTTTTGAGAAGCACATTACAAAGTATTAAAATATTAAAATAGTACTGAAGGGTCACGTATATTCTTTCAGAAGATACGTGATTCTGAATAAAGACATCTTTCTTTCTGAATATAATGTTATATATTTTAGCTGTATTTAAATTTTTAGATTTCAGAAATGTAATTAATTAGAATGACTAGACACATGAAAAGTATGTTTAAACTTGTTTTAAGCTACATGAGAACTAATTATTTTCAGCTTTTATATATGCCACTCTGCTGTCGTCATTAGTCTTGATTCAATCTTTCTACAAGCACACCATTTAGATGCACTGCTATTACTCCTCTTGCAATTGGAAAGGCCAGTAAACTCTCAGTTGCAAAATATTAAAAAAAAATAAAATAAAATGCAGTATGTTTCCCCTAGAAGGCAGAGTTAGTCTGTGTCTCTGATATTCCAAAGAACCTTAGGCAATGTGTGAACCTTGCCATTTCATAGTGCTAGCAGCTCCTAATATAGCTAAAAAAAAAATAAAAAAAAAAAATTGAAGGCACTGTTTTGTTTTTCTCAGGTCCTGGTGGTTGTGAAGCAGAAGCTCTGCTCTTATTCCATTTGTTTCAGAGCAGTTCTTCAAACATTCAGTGTTTGTTATCACTGAATGTCTTTTGTCCAAATTGTTTATGTTTCCTCCTTCTTACTGAAACATTTTTTCCCCTTTTCTACTTTCTTGTATATCCTATGTGTCATCTATGTTTTTCTGTATTCCTATTCCTATGCTGTGATAAGAAAGAGAAAGGAATCTCATGGAATCCATTTTACAGCCATCTCTTCATTGCAAACATGAGGCATTCAGACCCAGAGCAACTGAAATCTAGTGTGCTGGTCTTGGCTGGGATAGAGTTCATTTATTTTCCTCATAGCAGCTAGTATGGGCCATGTTTCAGATTTGTGCTGAAAACAGTGTTGATAATACAGGGATGTTTTAGTTACTGCTAAGCAGGGCTTACACAGAGTCAAGGCCTTTTCTGCTTCTCACACCGCCCCACCAGCGAGTAGGCTGGGGGTGCACAAGAAGCTGGGAGGGGACACAGCCAGGACAGCTGACCCCAACTGACCAAAGGGATATTCCACACCATACGATGTCATGCTCAGCATGTAAAGCTGGGGGAAGAAGAAGGAGGGGGAGAGGCAGCATTTAGAGTTACGGCATTTGTCTTCCCAAGTAACCATTATGCGTGATGGAGCCCTGCTTTCCTGGAGATGGCTGAACACCTGCTTGCTGATGGGAAGCAGTGAATGAATTCCTTGTTTTGCTTTGCTTGTGCATGTGGCTTTTGCTTTACCTATTAAACTGTCTTTATCTCAACCCACGAGTTTTCTCGCTTTTACTCTTCCAGTTCTCTCCCCCATCCCATTGCGGTGGGAGTGAATGAGCAGCTGTGTGGTGCTTAGTTGCTGGCTGGGGTTAAACCACAACATCCAGCTAACTTAGTTTAATGAACAAACCAGAATTCTGTTACTGGTTGAGGTCTATGGGAATTCCTTGTACAGAGATGGGTGATCTGTACTTTTGAAATTCTTGCTGCAATTCTTTCCAAAATAAGCAAAATAAAAGCTATATCCTACTTTCCTAGGCATACTGATCATAGCTCTGACTGCCGCCATGTTTTCATACAGGTAACTCTTACTGTGTGTATTGTGTATCAATTTTAAAGGTAATTTCTTTTTGTGACCAAACATATGGTGAAGCATCTGCAGACTAATCTATGCTATAAGCATCTTACAAGTGAGGACTTTCACACCTGCTCTAAAATCTTATTTTCTCTAATTTGCTAAAGGATGTTTTTACTGCCAGCCCCTTCCACTTAATACCATGGTTTATCACGTTTTGTTATAACAAATGTTGATAGATCTTAATTTTGGTGTCCTCTCTGGAAATACTGATGCTAATGCAAGGTACTGTGGAGCTGTAGCAAGACATATAGTATAAAGCTCATGGGTAAGAAAAATCAAACTACACCAATTTAATATTGTTATAAAACATATTACTTGTTTCTTTTATTTTCAGTTGCAATTTTGCTGGGATGAAAAGATTTACTTATTTTTAATACATTATATATCACAGGCTTTAATCCATGCAATAATCCTAGTAAATACTAAAATGTGGAGAGAATTGGAGATAAGCAATAGCGATCTAGAGTTACTGCTCTTCTGACATGAGTCACTGGGAGAAGGGAGAAGAAAGTACTTCAACACATAGTGTGTCTTTTTATTCAGACATCCTCTGATGGAACTTCAGTTAAATGGGAAAAAGCTTTATATTTTAGCAAGTGTTATTATCAACATTATATTAGAAAATCATAATAGATTTTACAGAAAGGAAATACTGGTAATGGAATTTCATTAAACTCCTAGTAATGTGAACACTGAGTAGATTGCTTCAAATCCATAAAGCTTCATAATTTACATTTAAACAAATGAAATCGCTCAAACTAAAAATGTCGTACATCTTTTGAAAGCTATGTAGTAGATCTAGAAGGTTTTTTTTTGAAAAATGCTGTATTTTTTTAAGAAAAATGTTCATTTAAGTACCTTTCTATTTAACTTAAAAAAATTTCTAAATTATATAATATTCTATTAGAAACTGATTTCCTCCCACTACAAGAACATTCTAGGTTACAAGAAAATAGGAGGATAATCTTTCAGTTGTGGGTTTTATTTTCCTGTCTATAATGCCATGTTCCTCCTAATTCTGTTCCTTCCTGCATCGTCCCTTACACTCCTTGATATCATGGGGTCTTTGCTGCCTCTTAAATTCTTGTTTATTGAAATAAAGCTCCTCCTTTGTGATGTCTTTGTTAAGGTCATAAAGAATCATGCCCCTTAGGGGCCTGGTCAAGGTATTGTGAGCCATTTTAGAGATACCTGGATTAGGTTCACCATGAGTAAAGTAAATGAAAATAGAGTTTTTGTAGCACTCACTTTTCCATTACAACTTTATCCATCACAAACTCTTTAGCTTTGTTTGGAATGCTTGATGTAAAACAAAACATACTTCTCATCACATTAGTATGCAGTCTAGTTTTATTTTTTGTCTGCCCCTCCTCCCATTAATATATTTTATAAAAATATTAGCAAACGATATTTTGGCAGTTTATAATCTTATCACAGTTCTGATCAGAGCCCTTTTTTTTTATTAGCTTTTATGTAAAGTGAAACAGGTTTTGTGTGGTGAAGTGACAATATTTTTCCTATCTTAAGGTGAGAGAGACTAGAAGATTCACCTCACTGCATATTTCTTATGACAGTCGAGGCCGCACACAACATTAACTTCCCATAGTTCTTCATATGGAAAATGGGTTGTTTGCTTCAAGAGCATCTTATTTAGACACTGACATCCCAAAGAAAGAGTTTGGACGTTGGAGTGTGGCATTATGCTTTGAGACTTTAGTAGCAGAGTTGACTTGAGAGCCATAAAAAATATTGCCACAGAAACTCAACAATTCTGATTATGACTCTAATTTTACTCCTGTCTGCTGAAAGGAGTATCTAACTGTGATATTTGCCTCAGTGAGTATTTTATCCTCTGGATTCTTCTGGATCCTTCTTCTTCTTTAACCTTATATTCTACAGATAAGGTTAAAAAAAAAAAAACCACCCTAAAAACACTTACTGCTTTGTAATTGTTCATGCATAAACTTCCATAGTCAGAAAACTTTTCTATGAGATTTTTTTCAACTTCTTATAAGATGAAGTTTAACAGTGTTGTATAAGAGGGTAATGTACTTTGATTTCCTAAGGAAGGGAAGGAAGTTAAAGGATGTGTTCTTCAAGAATGTGGAACTTCCATGAGGTCAGGTTCATGGAAAAGTAAATTCTAAAGAAGGACAGAAATGCCAATTTTCAGCCTAGATACATATACACTGGTAAATTTAACTGTTAGCTCCACACTCTGTTTACAGCTTATACATATGAAAATATATTCATCCTTCTGACTTACATTTTTTTCTAGAAAAGATAGATACTACTGAATATTTTTGGAGTTTCTTTGTTCATTGATGCACAGTGGAGTTTCCCTGGTTTACTATTTTTGCCAGTGTCATGCTGGCAGATTGACCATAACTACTGATGCTTTACAGTCATCTAAGTCATTTTCAGAAGGACATAATAACATGGAAGTATATTTTTTTCTGAAAAGGCATTGTTCAATGATAAGCACTCTAATATATAAAAGGGACTAGGGTGAAATAACTATAGGAATAATTGTTTATGTCTTCATTCAAAAAGAATAAAAAATATTTCTATTACATACTGAATGTTTAAAGTAAGTTGTCACCAATACACAGGAATAAGCTGACAACGGTAACAAGAAAAATCTGTTTACACCATAAAATGCTGCTAACATTTTCTGAAGATATATTGTTTTAAATCTTTACAGCTTTATTATTTCTCCTTTATTACAATGTGAAATCTTGTGCCAGGAAAGAAAATATGATTAGGATGTTTGATATCTCTGTTTTTTACAGTAAGATTATGAAAGTGTTACATTTTAGGTATAGCAGTTAACTGCTTCTGAGACATGCAAGTTCCTGACTCTTCACAAGAGGAAAATTGTTTCTAGTTGAAATGATCAACCATACTGAGCCTAATGTACCTTGAGAGTTAGTTATGAAAGTCAGTGATTTAAAGGCCATTCAGCTCTCAGCTAATGGTTTCTACAGTGGCATGACAGAAGCATTGATATAGAAATCACTGAGAAGGAGCAGAGGAAATATGTGCATATAGAAAAACATTTCAAAACCTGCTAGCCATCCATGATTTTTTTTCTCCTATTGTTCAGCTGACATACATTTGTTTTTAGCTCAACCATCATGCTTAAGAACATAGAGGCAGATTCTGTACTTAAGCTAGATGATGTTCTGAAGAACTTTTCAAGGTTACAGGATTTAAAATATTATGGGGTTTTTTAGGTAGAAGAGGAAAAAAATAGGGAAGTGCTTCTCTAAGGAGAGAAGAATATGTCTTCTGGCTAGCAGTAATCAGTTGGCATATCATTTTTTCAGAGGAATTCAGTTTTATGTATAATCTCCCATTTTTTTTTCTCATTCATTTGTAATGTGATCAAGAACGAAAAGCAGCCTAAGGAGATGATAGATGCCACCTGTATACTTCCAAATAAAAGAAAACAGGGAGAAAAATGTATTTCTTTTATTGTTTCCAGAACATGTTAAAAAAGAGTGTCTTTTCTTAGGAACTCTGCTTACCCAGTTTCACTAACATTACCCTTTGAATTTAATTGTTGCTTAGAGATGCTTAATGGTAATTCAGAATATTTTGATGGTTTTGGACATTCAGGATGTGAATTTTCAGTATAAAATTCCACTCTACCTAATTGGAATGCTCTTCATTAGCATTCATTAATTATGATTTCTTCCTGAAGATCTACTGAAGCCTAACTAGACTTAAAGAGTAACTGACATTTAAAAGTAGCTATAATTTGCTTTATTTCAGTTGTGACAGATAAGTTAATGGTACTTATGTTCCTTTTGTGTGCATCAGTCTCAGAAAGCTCAATTATTCCTTAGCTCTAATGAATGTAGAGATCTTATTTCTTGCTTCAGTGCCATCTCTTTCCTTTCTCTATTTTAAAGGTTTAAGGACAAGTAAAGAAGTTATTCAAAACATTATGGCCTTGTTTGTGTGTTCATATTGATCATCAACATTATTTTCTTAGCTTTCCTACTTGAGATATATCTTTTTGCATTATCTTCTAATTTAACCTTATATCCTAATGAGAACATCTGATTTAATCAAATGAGGAACATTATCATTAAGATCTAAGCACTGTTCACCTCATTATTAATGTCAGTGGATCAGCATGCTATGAAGTATAGTACAAGTCCTAATGGCATACTGAAATGAGTCTCACAAGGGTAGGAAGGCAGGATTATCATATGAAAAGTAAAGGTTAGGTGTGTAAGCTAAATGCTAAATCAAGATCTTTGTGAATAGGAGAAATCCCCACCAAAATTGTCTTTTGTGAATATGGCTAAATTGGAGGAAATTGGAATGCATTCTGACTGCATCCTGACTGTGTGTTGAGATGGGATCTGCATCCTGGCCGTTGTGCCCTGTTGTCCCTCATGCCTGGCTGTGTGAGTAGAGAGGAGTGGAATAGTGTTGCACTTCAGGAAATTCCTTAGTCTGATTATCTGGGAACAAGAACTGAAAGTTGCAGTCTTCTCTGAGTTTAGATACAACTAGGATTCTTGTCCTAGCAAAATGAAAGGATAATTTTTAAAGGATGTCTTGAAGAACAATATGTGTTTTCCATGGTCCCCCAAAGCAATCAAAATCTATTGACATGTTTAAGTGGGAACATATAGGTGTAACACAGTGCCTTGGAGTAGCACTGAATGAGAATAGATGGCTTAAGTATACCTGGCACAAGTGTGATTGTTCGCAATGATGCAAGGCATTTTTTAGTTCGCAGTACAGTATCTAACACCAGCATGATGCTCTGTTTCTGTTTACCGACCCTGTTCCCAACAGTATGAAAATTACTCCTAATCTGGGCAAAACAAAATTTAATATGAGAAGAAAAAGAAAGCTAGACATTATTTTTATAAGAAAGGGAAAAAATCATACCCTATCATTCACACATTTATCTAATGCATTAGATAACGTAATAACATCTATGATAGAGTACAAATCTATAGGTGAAATGATCAGCAAATTCTAAAAGACATGTTACTTTTATTTTTCTAACATTTTAGTATCTCTACAGGTGAAGTCAACATAAAGTAATGTCTCATTAGATGGAGTGATTTAATCATTAGAACAAAGGAAATCATATTGTTAGTATTTCAAAAAAGCTAACACTGTTTATCACAGCTTGATTTGCTACAGCCTGAATTTGTCTGAAAGAGTTTTTTGCTGAATGCTCGGGCTAATCTTATCATACTGGCTGCACAGATGGCGATGTTTCTTTTGGAGTATAGGACAATCAAGCGTGGTGTCATGCAGTCCCTGATGCTGAGGGAAGAAAACAAAAATTTTGGAAACTTATTTTAAAAGGCCCTCTTAAGGACCCTGTAGCCTCAGGGACACATAGACTATCCTTTGGGCCCAAAAAGGTTTGAAGAATCTTTGGGGAATCTTTCAGGGATTACCAGGGAGAAAACACTGTAGGAAAGCAACCTTAATCTCTATCAATCAAGTTGATGGGCAGAAACCAGCAAGGTTTTTTATGCTAGGTAAAAGATCTGGAGGAGTGGGGCAGCTTAAAGTCTTCTAGATAGAGTCTGGGGAGAAAATGCCAGTGCATGGATGGCGTCAGATAGCCAGGCAGATCCATTTGTTCTGGGAAATATGGGCACAGTGTACTGGATTTCTGTATTACTCAACAAGAAAAAGGAACAGGTTTCATCTACCATGTCTCCGGTGGTAGATCTACACAAAGATTTTATTAACTTTGAAATAATTGATTTCAATGAAAGCCAGAAAAAGTTACCTAGATAATTTGTGAACTACTTGTGGTCTTCATTCAAGGTGAATGCATTTAAGGCTATCTATTCTTTTAAGTTATGCATTCCTATTCATATCAATTAGTATTCCTGCTGTACAAATTAAAACTAACTGATCTGTAACTACTTTTGTTTAGTAAGTTAACCATGTGCTTAACAGCAGTACTGAACATTAAATCAAAGTTTTTGTGGTCCAGGCCAATGAGTACCTATGCATATGTACACTGTATGTTTCTTTTGATACAAATACATAAAAATAATGAAAACTGATTTGATAAGAAGCTCTGCTGAAGACTTACTTGCTAAAAATATCAGTTTCTTTTTGTCAAAGGGTGAAAAAGAGAAAGTTCCAAGACCATTTTAAAATCAAAGAGAAACTTGAGCTTCGTAAATTCACTGGAGTTTTAAATGTGGGAAAAATTACAGGAACACCTATGAGCTAGAATTATGTGCACCTTTTTTAAGACTTCAGAAGTATTTTGAAGAAATGTATGGACTCCTTCATCTTAAAATAATAGATCTATCTTTATTTTACTTGTTGCTTACTTTCTGCTTCTGTTACAAGCTAGTTCAGAAATAAATATATTCTATTTTTCTTGAAGAATATGTTGCTAGAGAGGTCTTCTCTTGAAGCTAGGCTGTTGATATTCATTGCAAATCTTTCCAGTGGTAGGCATATGTATTATCAGCAAACAAGTTGACTGGAGATCTTTTAAAATATTCCTTCACATATTCTGAAATATGACTGATTGTAACCTTTGATGGTGGAGTTTATAATGGGATTTCATATTTATGTCCTGGATCGTTGCTTAACATATTAGAATGATATTAGGAAAATGCGATATATTCTCCCCAAATCACTAATGGATTGAATTTTGAGGGAATAGTCCTCTCTCTCTTCTTTAAGAAATTTTACATGTAATTTCACCAAGACATAGGTCAAAGCAAAACAACGCTATTAAAAAAATCTCCACTGCTTTTACCAGTTTAAATTTCAGAAAATCTTGAAGAGAGGCCAAAGGTTCTTCCTTAGGAATTTTCAAGGGATTGGATTGTCCTAAGTGGATATGTGGCATGGGGTCTCCTTCTCAGTCAGCAGATCTCTCCATCGGAACAGCTGCACCTTTTATTCAATCTGAGTTTGAACTGTTAGTGTTGCAGCAACCTTGCAGCAATGCTGTCAAGCCATTTATGAGTAAATCTTTAAAATATAGAGGAAAGACTAAATATACAAAATTCTAAACAAGAAAAAAATTAGTGTAGCACTATCCCAGAGGGTAGTAAATGTTTGAAATGCAGTGTGTTTATTCTGTTATGGCTCCTTGAATGCACAAACATTAATCTCTACTGCTTCTTTCAGAAACAAGGATCCTTTTAATAGCATATTAGACTCTCCTCCTGTAGTTTATCTGTAATGTTCAGCAAATTAATTATATCACTTTACAGAACAATGCTGTGTATTTCAAAGGCTCATTCACTGTATTTATTCTATGGTATTGCATAATAAATGGAAATGGACACATTTATGGTAAACTAAACTCAATAATTACTTCAACATTTAGAAAGTTGTACTTTAGAAAGATGTAATTTCTTTTAATTAAAAGATAATTTTTTTAAAGTTTCTTTTCATGTCTTTAATTGTTTTTAGGCTCTTAGCAATGAATACTAATATTGTTGTCAGTCTGATAAATACTGAACATTAGGATAAATGAGGTAGAAATTTTAAAGTAACATGAAAAGAAAAACCCTGGTTTGTCCAAAGGGGAAGGATAGCTTTTTTCCCCTTCCATCCTATTGAAAGACTTTCATATTGATATTTCACTGACAAGGCTTTTACTTTCTTGTACAAGTCAAATATTTGATATTTAACCTCATTACTGAATAGAGGCTATCTTAAATAACCTCATTACTAAACAGAATTAATATTTTCCTTCCAAGTTCCCATATCTTGATGCAAAATTTCTTTTGAATGCAAAAACTATATTGTTTATTGCTATATTGTTTAATACGTGCTCTTCAGTTTTATATAGTCTTCAATGGTTTCATAAAAGTGCTGTCTTAAATTCCTACTAGCAGCTAATGTCTGTTAATACGGACAGGAAAAAATAAACAGAAAAGTTATGCTTTCTTTTTCCCTGGCACTGTTCGAACAATAGGTAATACTGTGTAAGACACCAAAAAGACTTTTATGGAGGAAGAAGAAGTATGTTCTGCCAAACAAATCACAGTGGGCACTTTAAGAAAATTTAACAAGTAGGTAGAATAAATATGGTGCTATATGTTACATATTTTATGAGACCGCAGGCCCTTACATATTTTTTTTATAAATTTTTAAACATGTGCAATTTTCCACTCCAATAATTTAAAATGAAAAATGTTTTACCTTCAGAGAAAATTAGTTAAAGCACTGAAAAACATTGTATGAATAAAGAAACTTTGTTTAGGACAAAGGAAATAGATTTTTTAAAATGAAAAACCAATTTACATCATTTTGCTAAATGCTTGAAGTAGAAAAGTGCATAAGCAATTTAGAAGTGCAAATTGTCCTGGGTTGGTTAGGCCTTCTTGTAAATTACAGTGATGTTTTAGAAAATGCTCCCCATTGGTTACAAAACATATTTAGGCAGGAGTACTGAAATTACTGTTGTAGATAAGACAAAGCACATCAAGGCTTTCACTGACCAAACATAGTAGAATTCAGCTTTTCAGTGAAAAGCAGGCTGAATTGGTTGGCTGGTGTCCTCCAATAAAGTGAAGGAGTTTTATTTATTTCTAACTTCCAGTACTCATCCTGGAAACTATGTATGAAGAAGTGTATTCTATTTGTTCGAAATAAATTCTGTACTATTTTAGGAAGAAGTGGACCAATGGCAATCATTTACGAATGTAAGAAGTTTTTATAATAAATCTGTTCCCAGTGACATACAGATACTTTATTTCAGATTGATTATGGTGATGAAAATCTCAGGACCCTATTACCTGTAAAATGAAAAATGAAGAGTAAAATTATTTCTAACTTTAGTATTAAGAATATTAAACTCCTAGAATGAAGAGGATTTTTCAAAGTTTTCACTCCTGGTAGAAAACCAAAGGTAAATGTTTGTCATCTTCTCTTCCAAGACTGACTTCATAGGTGTAAGCAACTGTAGTATGCCCTTTCTGGAACAAAATGACAAAAGTTACTGGTTGTTTTGATGTATCTGTCAAAACAAAACTGTGATCTTAACTTTGAAGGAAACTGTGATTAAATATTTTTACATTTATATAGATAACACATTCCAGGGAGAATAAAAACGTCTTGGCAGGACATTCAGTCTTAAAACATATTGTAGAATAGTTCCTTCAAACTCAGTCACTGAAGATGTGTGGGACGTTTTTTAAATCGTTCTGTATGCATCAGAGCTTTACTATGTTGTGGACTTCTCTAAAGTCTAATATAATGTTGCAGACTGCACCTGGTCATGAAACCTGATTTTTCAGATGGGCTGCATGTAGTGTGACAGGTCCAACATCAAATAACATTTCTGTATTGTGGTTTATAATAAGAAAACCTTGGAAACTACTGCTTGAACACTTGTTATAAAGTATAAAAAATAATTTATGTTGTTGCTGAGATAGAAAGAAACTCTATGTGCAAAGGGTTAGCTATGAAAATTCATCTGTGGTAGATTAATAAGGTAACACATGACCCGATACAGTGATGAATGCACAGTAGATTGTTGATATGGAGTTGTTTGCTTATATTTTAAAACTAAACATTAAAATCAAAATATAAGTGTCTAATAGAATAATAGAGCTAGTAGAATAGAAAAAATATTCAAGAGAAAGTAAGGATTGTTTCAAGACAGTGAGCATCTTAAATCTGGGAGTTGATTTTTGTTTATTATTTATGTTGTCATAGTGTTCAGGAGTTCTTGCAATTGACTGGGGCCTTTCATGCCTAACAGTATGGAAGCAGAGCTTCAGGGAGTTTGCAGTCCTCAAGTATTTTTTAAGTGGTGATATGTGAAAATGTAGACTCTAGAGGACATGCAAGCACTCAGTATTGGTTAGCAATGTAAATAATTGTCAGTACAATGCAGACTAAACATACTGAGTTTTTGTAGGCTTTGCAAAACTAAATGTTTAAGTAGAATTAAAGGGCAAATAATTGGCTAGTTACAGCAGTATGAGAGAAAGCACAGAAGTGTTTGTTAGAAAATTTAGAATCATAAAGTAATTCAGGTTGGAAGGAGTGTTATGGAGTCATATAGTCCAACCCCCTGCTCAAAGTCAATTGGTAACAGATAGGTTCTAGAAATTAAGGAAATTTTGAAAGAATTTTGGTGCTGAATTAAAAGATGTCACTTGTGGTTGCAAAAGGTCCTGAAGGGTCTGTGCCTTCAGAGTGAAGACACATTATTTATGTTCAGTGTAAAAAAATATGCAAGTTGGTGAAGGGATGTGAAGGAACAGACACAGGGCCAAGCCAACAGACTAGAAAATGATCCTTACTGAAGCAGTCTGAAAGGATAGGAGAGGATTAATTCAGTGTTTGCCAGTACCAGATAATTGGATGCTGCAGTTTTCGAGATATCACATAAAGCCTGGCTGAGAGTGTAGGTTGGGTAGATGCACAGGGAGAGCCATATGCTAGTGATACTGCACAGAAAGGGCTCAGTCAAAGTTTGTTGCTGAAAGCGTAGCCTGCGAGTCAGCAGAGTGACATTGCAAACAGTGACTGGGAAGTTCAGGAATTATTGAGGGTTTGCAAGAGCACTGCTTAGTCATATTCACCTTTAGCTGAAGACTAGACTTCTGTGAGGAGGTCTTAGAGGCAAAGAGTAAGATTTCAGTTCAGAACAGACACACAGATCCTTGAGTTTCTGCCATAATGGTGGTGGCTAACTTGTGGTGATGAATGGAATTGTAGGAGATGCTGTGCTAGCACAGGATCTAATTATAAATTAGAAAAAATTACAATTTGCCTCTTCTTTTTGTTATGCCATTCTGAGAAATGGTCACATAAACTCTATTTTTACAAGGCACTGTGTTCCTAGGTATTTTCACATACAGACTTCCATGATTACTATGTCATACTTTTTTTTGTTCCCATGTGAAGTAAAGAGATTTTTTTAGCGCTGAAATAACACCAGATTTATTTCATTAAAAAGACCAATCATACAGTCAGACACAGCAATAAATTTCCACGGTGCATAGAACTCACTCTTTGCTAAAGTCAGAAAATTTCATCTTCTGAGTTTTACTTTAAATTTCTATTACTAAATTTCAACTACTGAACAACTGGAGCATACTTGCTAAATGTTATTATTTAAATAAGAAGCAAACAAAAATGGGTTTTGGAAAATCCTTTAACAGAGCTAAATATAATAGTGTTATCCTTGGTAACTTTGTCAAGTAGTATATGATTTGTTATTTGCAGAATTTGTTTTTGATAGAAATCATTGCAAAAGGAGAAAAAGAGGGCCATAGTCTAAATCTTGTTCTATTTAATTGCTTATATCTTAATTCTTTTCATATTTTTAATAATTAACTTTTGAAAAGTCATTTCAAATAATTTCTGAATGTTCCTTATATATTCTAATGATAGAGTTCTATACCAATTTTTTAACTTCTAAACAAAATCTGAAATTTCTTCTGTAGCAATCAAGTGAACAAACTTGTCCTGAGCTCTGAGTCAACTTGCATTCCTTCCAGCTCTCACATTAGCTCAAATAATGATTGGCAGTACATCTTGATGTATTATACTTGCCTAAAGATATATTTAGTTGATTTGGTCATACCTGTAAAACTTACTTTCATTCTTGTAGTTAAATCCTCACACTTCAGCTGTAACCTTTCTCATTGATATCTCTTTGTGTATATTGTTATTCAACTTAATGTGAATATGACCAAAACATTTCTTAATCTTTCTCCCCAGCCTTTTTTTCATTTAAATTTTCCTCACTTAGTATGAACAGCACCATAATCCTGTCTGTAATTCAGACTTGTAGCTTGGAAACCGTACACAACTCAGACATCTTAACACAACTGTAGAAGAAGGAAAAAAAAAGTAGGAAAAAAAAAATCTGTATGGGAAAGGAGGGCATGATCAAGCTATGGAATTTGTGCCTCTTTCTTGACTTCTTTCTTTGCTTGCCTCTCCTTCCTAGTGCTGCCCATTTTGCTATATCTTTCATTTTCTTTTGCCAACCTCACATTAGTAGCATGCAAAAGTAGGGAGTTTTTTTAAATCATCCTGATTGCTCTGTTCCATGTCTCTTGATAGAGTCATAAGCTGTCAGGTGCCTTAGAAGTTTTTATGAACGAGAAATAGAGATGTGCCACTAGAAAGCCCTTTCTTCTCACCTCTGCCTCTGAAGAGACAAGCCTGCAAATTTTAGTATTTGTTGCTTCTCATTGCCAACTCTCAAGTTAGGACCTGAAAAAAAGAAGTAATGAAGCAATTTTTCTTTCCTCGTCTGTCAACTTATACTATCCAGTATTACTCTACAAGAAAGAAGGTTTGAGATCTTCTAACAGAAAATTAGAATCTTGCCATTTATTTGCTTTTCTACTTATGTTCATAGTGTGCAATGGTATATTCTGATATCAGTAATTAAAATTTTTATACATAAATTGGAAAAACAAAATATAATTCTATGCTGAACACCTCTGTTTCCCTTACATCCTTCTTCAGGAATATATATGCTGCTCCATGCTGCTTTCAAATCTGCTAGAAAATCTGAAATTTGTCTTTGGTCTTAATCTACAAACACTGAACATTACACATGTGTGTAAAGAATTTAAAGCAGGCTCTTAAATAAGGCTCACAATTGAAAATCTGCTGCACTACTTAATGTATGATTGAAAGGTATTTGGGGACCTTTCAACCTTTGGCTGATTTTTTTGGTAGTTTGAAAAGTATTAAAACTTTTTAAAGTCTTTTTTTAGGTGATCAAATATGACTCACAATATCAACAAAGTTAAGAACTTTTTACTAAGAGGGTACTATTTTTAGATGACCCTAGAATGCAGCTGTAATGATAAAAGAAGTTGAAAGAGTACATTACAGCATTTCAGCTGAAAATACATATTTTTATGAAAAATGTTATCAGTTTTTTTGTGCCAGTGGGCTTTAAAATATGTCATTGAATGTTAGTATGTAAAACTTTCACAGTAATTGGAATCTGGACTGTTCCAGAAGGTATTTTAGTAAGCTCTAATTGTCATTGTTTGCCATTGTTCATTTTAGCATTGTTTATCTAAGGGTTCTTTACATACGAATAAAACCTTTTTTGTCTTATTAAAACTAGAAAATTTCTAGCTTGTTATTTTTTACATTTACAAAGTGCACTGCCCTATAGAGCATCTTAAATGTATTTGTTTAATGCAAACAGAACAGGGCAGCCTGAATCTTTAATTATTAAAATGAGTAATTTAGCTAATTAGCTAATAGAAGGGTCCGATACAGTAATTCTTCACCACAAGAAATGACATTGTCAAAAGCAAAAATTCAGTTGCTTATTAAATAATGGTATAATTTAATGAAAGATGAAACTTATATGTGAAAATATACAAAATCATAAGCTGGTTTTCTCAATATTTAGTTCTCTTGTTTGTTTCATGCTTTTAGTTTCTTTCTTGTGTTTGTGATTTGCTTGGTTTTTTGTTTCTTTCAGTTTATAGTCTTTTTACACTGAAGTAATTTGTCTGAACTGTGGATTCAGGGTGAACAGTGATTTCATAAATGAAATGACTTCTCTTTATATAAAATATTTTTGTTATTGTTGTCCACAGCTGGTAATCTAAGTATACACATTAGCATCTATCACAGTGTTGTATACAGCTACCTACTGGGGTCTCCAATTCTTCCACTTGAACTGTACTGAATTGTGGTAAACCCAGTATATTTTAAAAGTTTGAGATACATATGAAAGATTTGTTCAACAATATTAACTAAAGCAGTAGGACAAATGAGAAACAAATATTAATTTCTCTTAATATGTACTACTGTGCTAAATTAATCTTGCGAGCATTACTCACAAGAGCTTCCATTTTCTGCCCATTTTAAACTATTTTATTTCTTACAAATCCTCTGTATATTTCCAGCTTATAATTTAAACTTCTGAAGTTCATATGCTCTAACTTTTTGTCCAGTGGGACATATGACCAGCTGAGGATGCTGGTTAACAGCTTACTTCATAAAATTTGCTAGTGCATGATTACACCAAGAGGAATCTATAGATTTCCTCATTCCACTATTTTCTTTTGGCAGGAACAGGTGGAAATTTGATTTTTCTTTCACATTTTGCATGAGGGTAACAAAACATTCAAGTTGTTATCATATTTCTAAATGACTATAAAAAGGAATTGAGCATGGTTTTTTTTAAGTGAAAAAAATTAAATTAAATATATTGAGCTATACTCCTATCTATTTACTTATTCTCCATAATTTTGTCAGTTAACAGCTTGCACCTGTAGATGTATTTGCCAGTGGATGATGGATCAGTAGGCACTTTTTTGCAAGGGAGTTAGCATATTTTGCACAGGAAGTTTGTGTATTAGAGTTGTAAATGTGTAAAAGATGAAAAAAAATAAATAATAAGAAAGTAGTGATGTCTCACCTGAAGCTTTTAGAGAAGAGGGAGTAAGAAATATTAAGTCTGCTAATCTTTTCCTTCTATACATTTGAAGTGACCCAACCTGAATTCTGTGGTGCCAGTTTTGTTTTGTGATTGATGTACAAATACACTATAGTCATCAAACCCAAATCTATTAGTCAGAAATTAAATAAAATTCAGAAACTAAGTTGTTTCCAAGAATTATTGCCCTACTACAGTATAGAAAATAAATATTTTTCAAGTACTTTGTCTATGCTGGTTTTAAATACTATCATGTTTTATGATACCTGTATTTCTTAACCTCTTTAAGGCAGTTAAGAAATTTTAGGGCAGTCTTTTCTGTGATACAAAAGCTGGTGTTATTAGTCCTCTCTAATTTCTGTTTTTATAAAGAAATATTTTAAAAGTTGTAGAGATCAATATAACATCTGGCAACTCTTGTGCATTTGAAAATACAAACAGAATTTATTTAGTGACCTGCCTGTGAAAGAAGCAAAACACCATCTGCAGTGTTCAAAAGTATTTGATCTTTGATCCATAGCAGCAAGTTGCATCAGACACATGGATTCTTTACAGCCCTCAAAGCGATGAAAGGGGAAGTATTTGAGGAAGCATTTTTTAAGTTTGGGAAATTGCTGAATTGACATATGGAGTAATCTTTGTTTGTAAGTTTTAATAAATAATGTCTTGGTTTGCTATTTTGTTTGTTTACATAATAAACCAGATGTAATCATGGCAATCTTTTATTTTTATGATGTTTTATTATATTGTTTTTTATTTCTATAATTATTTTATTATATTGGAAAAATATAACTACTGATAAGCAGATGCAATGAATAGTCGCTCTTGGACTGTGATTCTGTTTGTACAGCCCATAGTAACACAAATGTAAAAGGAAAGATGCATTATAGCTCATGTACCTTGCTGAAAAGTGCCAGTGGTTACGCATTTTCCACTGACGAAGTATAAGTAAGTTCTACAGCCTGCAATGGGGGATAACTTACCCACACAACAGAAATCACAACAGTTGAGTTTTGGAATGCATCAATGGCCAATTTATGGGAAAAAAATCTGATACTGCAGAGAGAAACACATATTGTGTACACAGTCTTAGATGGGAGTTGTTTATATCTGCTCCAGTGCCTTCTCTTTTGAAAACAGCACTGAAGGAATGCATGGTAGAGGCTGACTACTGATGAATGAGTAATTGTCAGGGTATACTGAACTCTTTTGCTACTTGTGCTAAAGGAATATCTAATACCATTAAGCTTAGAAGGTCTCCATGAAACTCTGATTCCTCTCCACATTTCAAAAAGTCCAAGCTAAAAGCAATGCAGAAGCATGCCATCAGAATCTGCTGGATCCCATTCAAATATTTTACTTGGATATCATTCAATTACAGCAAAGCCCAAATAAGCCAGACAAAATCTGTGCACATATTGGAAAAACACTGTTATTTCACTTTTCAGTCAGAAATTACTTACTGATAGATATACCCATAAGTCTAACACATTGGTCTATCTGTAAAACAGACCATGAAGCGGGGGGGGGGGGGGGGGCGAAGTGATTACTCAGAGGACTAGAGGATGAAAACTGAATTTCTGGGTTTTTCTTTTTATATATATTGTCTGAAACTAAGTTATATGAATATACACTCATAGCTCTGACATTAATACTTCTGAAATTAGAAAGTGGGCAGACAAAAGACTGGATAAACTAGTCATGAGATGGAGAAAATTGATGCACAGAATGATAATTTATCCCTATAACATTGGGATGGGTTTTATGTAGCTGGAAAGACAAAGAGAGCTAAAAAGCAGCCTGAAGCAGGCAGCAGAAGAAAAAAAAAGAAAAGAAGAGCTTGAAAGACTAGTATAAGATATTACATATTTTCTTACTCTTGGTACTGTGCAATAAATTATTTCATGTTTGTTGCTACAAAGTGAAATGAAGGCTGATGCATTTTCCCACTCTCATTGTATTTCTATATTAGGACAACAAATTCATGCTTTGATACCAGTCTCATTCTATTATCAGTGTAAATTTCTCCACAGTATCTGCTCTAACTGGAAATTCACTTTAGCACTCTCTCAACATCTCCAGAGGCATCTTGTTTACAATGATTGCTCAGTAATATTTCTTTGAAAAGTGTGCATACCTGAGCAAATAATATTTGTGTCTGGTTAAAATCTCTGAGTGAATTTTCACACAACGTGACTGCTATGTAGGTGCTTATAAAAACCATGAAACCATCTCATGCCCAGTATATTGCCTGACACATATTTTTTCTTATCTCTAAATAGGCTACATCACAAATAGACACTTTGATTCATGTTCTCTGATGTCATACATTTCCTTGCTTCCAGTTTTAGACTTTTAAATGAACTTTAGCATCAGATGCATCCTTTACAGAGAAGGAAAAAGGATTCCTTTTTGACACTTGAAACTCCATTCTCCTATCTTCAGTGCAGACTTCAAACAGTATTCCCATCTTAAATAACCTCGGTCATTGTTACTGGAAGCATGGAGGGCTTACCTGAAATATTATGCTATATATATAGTATAATATATATACACACTATGTTATGTGGTTTTGATTACATATCCCAGGATATTTTTCTGGTAAAATTAAGTAAAACCAACAAGATAAGGATTTATTTGCAAATATACATACACAAATTATATATACACATACATTAATTATTGCTCCTTTTTGCAAATCAGTAGCATGGAATTAACATGCAAATTTTCTGTCTAGCCACAGAATCATTGCGTTTTTATTAAATTACTGAGTTTGGTATCTATAGTCAATGGTGTCTTTAAAGAAGTATTGCTCTTCAGTAAGCATTTCTCATCACACAATGAAAGAGGCTGTATCATGGTTATTTTGAAGCAGAGGGAATTAGATCTACCAGTGGAAACGCTCCCATCTGGATATTAAACATACAAGTGCTCTCATTTTGTTGTGCAAGTACCAATGACAGCTTTCCTTTCTGATCTTATACTGTTCGATAATACCCCATTCCTATGAACTGCCTGTATTGCTTTGAGACTGGTAAACATACAAATGGTTAGAAATATGTCTTTTAAATGATACTTAGGATTTCTGTTACTCATTTTCCTATAAGTAACTAAGTCCTTCATTGTTGAAATTAAACAAATGCCTATGATACATTATGTTTCTTATAGTATATTAGGGTTTCTTACTTTGTCCGCTAGAAATCTACTGGGTGTGCTGTCTGTCTCAGCAACAGACAGAAACTGGGCAAATAGTGAGATGTCCTTCGTGATTACCCTCATCTGTTGACAATGAGCTGCTGGATTAACACTTCATTGCTTACTCTAGGAAACAGAGAAACGTAAGCAGCAAAATAAGTAACAGCTCATCCTTTTTTATGTTCTCCACATACTTAATGTCCTCTCTCGGTTTCAGTGCTTCAGTCTCAGAAAGGGAAACAATGTTGCCATATATGAAGTTACCAAGATTGTACCCAAAATTGTTTAACCTATCTATCTGTGTGATTGCATATGTGTATGTAATTCGAGCCTTAAAATATTTCCGTAACGGTGTAATTAAAATAATAATAACTGGGTTTACTTGTAAGAGAAATGATAGTCTAACTATGGATTTATTTGAAAAACAAACTGTGAAAAACACATATACTTTGCTATGAATCATCACTTATGTTCAATGCTGCTTTTAATACAACTAAGGGTGTGTTTCATTACCTAGGGAAGTATATATTTCTTGGTTGTTCTCAGAGGAAGTTGCCTTTGGAAAACTATAAACTGCTAGTCATTGAACATATTTCTGATCCTTATATTTATTTTAATTTGATTTTTTTCAGGGTCAGCCTGTGTGTCCTGAAATTGCTTTTTTAAAACTCAGATTCTCATAGCTAGCTTAGTCTAAAAGCTGGAGACAAAATAATTGGGATTTCTGGGACTCAGTGCAGAAAAAAAGATGCAGTGTTTACAAAGATTTGGGAGACTAAAAAAACCTGACAATTCTCAGTCTTTCATAGGAGACTCCTAAAATAAAACCACTAGCTATCTAGGACTGCCTGATATGCAAACATAACAGATCTTAGCCTTTTCCCCAAGTTATTTTCTTTACTTTTCCAGAAAGGTGCTGCATCTGTCAATTTTCCACCTGCAACCTTTTCCTGGCAGTGTATGTTCTTGTAAAGAAATGAGCAGAACTCACCTTACCCAGTTCTTTCAGCACATTTAAAAAGAAGCTTCTTTACAACAGTGTTTTATAAATTATTTTAGAAAAATAAATTATTTTTATAAATAGAAATAAATATCCTTTATTTACAAGGGAAGCTGAGTCATATCCACATCTCTTGTTCATTCCTAGAAGAGGCTTTGTTAGTATTTGAATATTTAAATGATGATACAACTCGAGAAATGCCTCCTTGCAATATTAAACATGAATGAACATACATCAAGGTGGAGGAAAGTGTTGCAAGCATATGTGCTTTCATAGTAATATGGGGTTAATAAAGCAGCAGTCTAAAAATAGTCACAAAATGTTTTGGGATGAAGGTAAAATGGGAATGCTTTCTCTGGACCCTAATCTTGGCCTGAAACTAAAATGCTACTTCTCTAAAGGATCCAGTGTAACGTGAACCTAGATTGTAGAATTATTTGAACCACCTGAATAGAACAAGTCAAATATCCCCATATGACCATTCCCTTGATATCTGGAGCTCCTTTCAACAGACGATCTGTGTGACCACAACCCTATGAGAGAGAGAACACAGCCACACCAACAGGTTTAGATGCACAGAAGCAGCCCCACACCTGGGGTAGCAGCATCCTGCTGGTTTGTTGCTCTGCTTTCTAGCATCTCTTTATATTTCCTTTATACAGAATAGAATCCATCTCCTTGCTCTAAAACCTTTAAGAATGGGAAAGAAACCCAGAAGTGTCTAATTATACATCATACTTTTTCTTAATTTTTAGCAAGCCTTCAAAGCTGTAAGGTTTCAGTCACTTTTATCCCCAGATTAAAATATATTAATCAATGTCTAACCCCAAGGTCTTCTCAAGTGATCATTTCCATATACCACAAAAAATGGTGCATAGTATAGCATGTATTTAGGCTTGAAGTCTACTGTCTCATCGAAATTTTCTCCTTGATTTGTTTCTATATTTGGATGCAAAAGGGAGGACAAGAGAGATTCCACCCTGTTTTCTGTTCCCTGTAATCTTTATGCCTTAAGAAAGATGGAAAACCTGTAAAATAATTATTTGCTACCTGCAAACACTAGATGAATACCATTATAATATAAGCACTTTAACGTTACTGATCAAGTTTTTCTGCATTTGATAGGGCATTAAATATAAAAGTAAGATATGCCTTAAAATTTCCCATTAGTAACTGTGTTCTTTTTTCTACTCCTAGGCAACCAATTCCCACACAGCTGTTATTCCCCCATTTATTCTCTACATCTTTACAATCCTTTCAGTGCAGATTAGTTACTGCTATATAAATAAAAGGTCACACAGTGTCTGAGACCCAGAGGAGAAAATGTTATTCACAGAAAGTTCCTCTGATATCAGCTAAGGAAATTGTATAAATGATGATTTTGGTATAGGTGGAGTTAAAACAGCCTATGTTGTTTTTTAAAAAAAAAAAAATTATTTGCAGATGTATGTAGAGATACATCTCTCTCAGTGAACCATATTGACTCTTCCAGAGAACTACTTCATTTGCCTAAAATACTTCCTACTCAAAATATTACCTACAAGTCTGCAGAATTAAACACAAATTTATCACCAGAAATAGCAGAAAGCAAGAGAAATTAAGTTTCATCCTGATACAACAAGAGAAAAACAGCCCTGCTTTTTCAACAAGATGAGGAAGTAGATAAAAGGAAAAAATCTTTCTCCTGTATCAAAAGTTAGAAAAAAATACCTTTTCAGAAAGAAGAAATGAAAAATAAGAAATTCTAAGCAGACACAAAGGAAAGAGAGATACAAGCTCTGAAGTAATTAAAGGAAAACAAATGTGATCTAGGTTACTAAAGACAAGTAACAAGGTTTGAGGTACAGAAGAGGGATTAAAAAATGCTAGCTACATATACAGTATTGCCTCTGTTCATAGTTATTCTCATTGGTTAATTTGTCCCTTTAAAACAAGCAATGAACAAAAAAACATAACTTAAAACAAAAGCTATTTTAACAACTGGGTTCCATGGCAGGAAGCACAAGGATAGAGCCCTCTGAACCTTTAAAATGCTGTTTACCATGGGTATCCCTTGATTTAAATTTAAATTATGTAAAAAAAAAAAAAAAAAAAAAAAGGAAAAAAAGCCAAACAAGTCCAAAGGTTGTTAAGTAGCTAATATCATAGTCAAAAAACCTGAAACCTGAGTGATTGCTGTAGCCAAAGAGTTTGTGATAGTACCTTACATTTAAATACATCAATTTTCTTCAGAGTAGCATTCATGAGACACAATGTTTTAAAGAAAATTAAGGACAGATGATCAGTGATGGATTTGATAGTCATTTGGTTACTCTGCACAAAAAAACAGAGGCTAAAAAAAAACCTAACCAATTTCTGATTTATTTGGACAAAGCCAGAGACCAAATGCCGAACTCACACCTTTAGCACTAGCTGATTTTGTATCTTATGTTGAGCCTTCTAAAGGCATTAAAAGAGATATTGCTTACCATTGCTTTTATTACATACACTATTTATTTAATAAAGATCAATGATAAGTTGAAATGTCCATGGGCCCATTTAGAAGTTAACATTCCTTTGTATTTTAAATGTTTTCAAAATATTGATTCTATAGCACAATTTTATAGGCAGAATTATGTATTGATTTTCTTTATGACTCAGTTCACTTCAATGGGTATAATTTATTTATGATAGCTTCATTGTACGAATTAAACTGCACACCACGACAAATTCTGATACTGGAGGTCAGTGCTCACTTGGTTCTCTTGTCTAGTAAGCTCTCCCATCTTCAGGTTCCAAAGAAACTTCAATGGCCCTGAAAAAAAATCCCAAGGGACTAAAGAAATCCTTGCTGTAGGAGGGGTTTTCTTCTTGATTATCTAAACCAAACAGTTGTGTTTAATTCCCAAGTTCCTTATTTGTTTAGAACATGTAAGACACAGTCCAAAGGGAAAATAACTCATAACACTATAAATTGCAAAGGACTTCTTCCAGGCTTTATAGCTTTTAGAACTAGATAAATAGTACATTTATTTATTGTTTAACTTGGCATTTTCAGTGTTTACAGCAGCTGTAGAAACAGATAATCTGCAAAACCACAGAAGGACAACTAAAAAGGTAAGAACATAACATGGGTAGACACAAGGGATTACCACTTAAGAAACTCAAACAGTCCAGAGAAAAATGAAGGATGATGCAGCATAGCTGCAGATATAAATGTTCATCTTTGTATTTTGCAAGTTTAAATAAGGGCCTGGTTTAATAAATAGAGCATGCTTAAAAAAAGGCAGATAGCAACACAAATGAAGTCATCAGTAAGATATCCACAACATTTTAATCAGATTTCTGCTGAGGTCAAAAGTCAAGCAATAAGTGTTGTCACTTCTGATGTGAAAGGCTTTTTTCCACTTTATTACAAACCTTGGTATTAAGTGAGAACTGGATTTATTAATGCACAAAGACAAATGCACTAAGACAAAAATCACAGAAAGAAAAATAGCAAAACACTTTATATTTTTCTCTTTTACAGCTATATATGTTTCAAAAGTGATTTTCTGAAAGCATTTGTGTCCTTGTAGCCCAGTAAATATTGCTTGTACCTGGCCACAGGCTTGTTGTTGAACTAACAGCACAGGCCTCAGGATATGTCAGACTTTGGACTTGTTTTGGCCTGCCTGGAGTTGTGATTTGGCTTGTGCCGGCAGGTAACACGCTGGCGACTATTGCAGAATATGTTTTAGCTTCTCTTTACCTTTGTACAGATGTGAGGCATAACACCTACTGTTATATATGGGGTTCGTAGGAGATGGCTAATAATAGCAACTAGTTATTATGTGTAGAATGAGCTGCCCTTGACTGTAGCATAAAGCACAATGTAGGTGAGTACAGATACATGATTATAGCAGGAGCCTTGAATGTACAGTCACAGGAGTCACCACGGCTATATATTCACCAATGCTACACACCAGCAGCCAGTTACTGGTTATCAAAGAAATGCAGCTCTGAGAGACAAGTAAAAACAGTGTTAGGGGTAACAAAGAGAACAAAGAACAGTATGTAAGGCATACCACAGATAGCAAATGTGGATGCACCATGGAGCTGTGAACAAAGGAAGAAAGAGTAAGGTGTAGAGTATGTTAGCAACGTATGAAAACAACTTCAAGTGGGTTCTCACATGTGGATGAAGAAACCATCAACATCATACTTCTGGCAAAGAACTTGAGAGTCTGCTGACTTGCCACACCTTTGCCCACTACCAGCCCAAAGCCATCATTCTCGGACTTGGGGGCAGTGGAAGGAAGGCAAGCATAACAGAAAGAGGTGGATACTCAGAAGTTTGTGTATATTAATTTTAACTGTATTTCCTTAAAATTCTAAGTCCTAGCAACACTGCAACTGGACTAATAATAATGGTTTGATTAAACTGTTAAGATTTCAGCTAGGCGAATAATAAATTCTTGACTTACATATAAGATGTGATACCCTCCTTGCACAAAAGAGAAATTTGAGAGCAACAAATAGGTGGGAGACTATCCTCCAGAAGAGGAGGATCAGAGGAATCCCTTCAATGTGTATAAACATCTGGTGGAGGAGAGTAAAGAAGATGGAGTCAAATTCTTCTCAGTGGTGCTCAGTGACAGGATGAGAGGCAAGGGGCACAAATTGTAATTCCAGGAAATTCTCAGGGTCTGTGTCAAGTGGCTTGTACATCCATAGGTAGTTGTAATTTTTTTATTTCTTACACATTTTTATCTGCTACAAAAAGAAATTAATACTTTCAAACATAACAGAAAAACACATATGAAGGACAATACTGTGTATCAAAAAAAACCAATTTAGAGATATATTAAATATAGAGCGTGTGAGAGAAATGGAAAATATATAGTATGAAAGGTATAGACTACATTTGCATTTTGTGAATCCTTATTTCTCATTGCCTTTGCTTTTGAGCTCTTCTTCCAGCTATACCAAGACTAATAAGTATTAAAATGGCAACCCTAGAAACAGTGAGAGCTCAACCAATGAAGGAGTTTCATCCATACCAATGAAGGAGTTTCATCCATACCAATGAAGGAGTTTCATCCATATAACATGCTGTTCTCTGATAGCATCACTATATTGCAGAATGTATTTTTGAGTAAGGTTTTAATTTAATATGCTTGTATAAACATTCCTGTTCCAGCGTAAAGAGGAATTGCTGGGAGTTTTGCCAACCCATGTCTGAACACAGTGTAAAGACTCTCCTCCTGTGGATGTCACCTGTGGCAGCAGTTAAAGGAGATATGATAGCTCCTTCACAGATGACTTAACCCAAATTTTTTAACAGAAGAAAAGATCCAGAACACGTTGCTTTTTTGCTTTGATTTTAAGCTAAGGGACTAGGGCAAGCAAGCAGTTCTAGCCTCTTCAATAGGGCATAAGGCCTGTACATATTTCAGTGTTTAGTGAGTAGAAATGATGTCAGGCTATGAGATTACTTTATGCACATAAGTTTCATTTTGTTTTCTGGCAAACACAGCAACAAGATGTACTGCTGTATAAGTAAATGAATGTGCTTATAAAACTTTAACAATTAACTTGTGGACACCAGAGTAAATGCGGTAGACATATGCCTATGTCAGCTAAGATTTAGTTGACATCCTTTTTTAAACTTATTTATAGACCAGGCATTTTTTTCCTCAAGTTGTTATTGCTGAAAATTAGATTAGACCTTTAGAAGGGCTTTGAAACACTTCAGTAACAAATCAAAAGGACACTACCGGAGTGACTCTAAGTGGACAAAGTAATCCAAGATGAAGGAAAAACTGACTAAACTTGTTGACAGAGTCTTTGGGCTGTCAGCTGCAAGGTTACAGTAACTTAACCTGGATCTATCACAGAAAGCTAATTCTCATTTTCAAACAAGGAAGCCTAGCATTTGTTTCTACACGCTGATATTTAATAAATAGGAATACATTTTTACTTTCATTTCCATTTTGTTTCTCACTAATATCCTCTCCAGCTGGTTGTTATTTTCACAGCCGTTGCATACACAGTTGGAGAGAGGGACTCAGAAAAATAACAAAACCAACCCAAAAGCCAAGGAGCACACGTATTTTAAGACAGCATTTTCCCTGGAGTAAAGAACTCAAATGTAGAATTGCCTTTAATTTGGGTAGTACTACAAGAAATATCTAGGGTTCCCTAACTCACAGATTCCACCTCAAAAAAAAAATAGTTCTGCTGTCACCTGTATTTCAGAGCCAAAGACTTTATGGACAGTCAGCTTCAGTGGGCTGAAAGTTACAGCCAATCCAGAGAAATAAAAATACATAAATTCTAAAGCAGCTACTATTAACAACATTATTTGAATATCTATGTCCATTCAGTTAATCCAGCCCAATCACAGCCAGATGTTTTGCACTCAGATATTGCATCTGTGAGAAGAAAATACAATATCATTCATTTATTATCATACATTCTTGCAGTTTACAAGAGGCAGAACACAGAAAAGAACAAATGAAAAACAGAAAATACAGTAAGGCTCATTGCTAAAGGCTACCAGACAGGAATCTTTCTAATAGTGTGAGGAACCCTTACAAGTACGTTAGCTTTCTTAAAGTTATAAATACTTGTCTGTGGTCTTTACCTTCTGTAGTTCTTTAAGCTAAATTGAAATAAAAGAATCACCTACTTACCTACACTGCAAAATGCTGCACGTTTAGTGCACCAAACTGTTCTTATAATCCATCTACAAAGCATCTGAGTTCTCATGTCCCCCTTCAGTATGGATATTTTCCTTATCTTGCCTACATTATGTATAAATATATTTATGGTAGAAAGTCACAGCCGTTAAGAGGAATGGAACAGTCTGCAAAAAGTCCCAACTATAACTTTTTGCATCACTTCAAGATTTAAATAGACTAATCTTCACTTGGCTGGTAAGCAGTTCAAAATCTTCTACAGACCCTTTTCCATAAAAAGTTATCTATCTCCTCTCTTTTAGAATTAACATTTAAAGACTATGCAGGTGGCAAATGGTAAGTAATTCCATATGAGCAATGAGCTGATGAATTGCCAAGGTCTGGAAATCCCACAGACATGGCTATTATCCTACACAGCCACAATAGATCCAATGCCAGATCCAGCAATGCAAGAAATTTGAAAAAGAGGAACATCTGTCTGTACCACTTCTGTTTCAGCATCGCTCCATTGGAGCTGGGCTGTCATAGCAGCCTGGCTGAATGTGGGGTCACGTGGAACAGACACAGCCCCATCAGCTGACATCCCGCTCAGACCATGAAGCTTCTAAATAAGAAGGTTATTTTAGGAAGAAACAGCCTACGAAGGAGAATAGAGTGGTGAGATTCTGGAAGAAAAACGACACACAAGAGATATTGTAGCCACTAGATTGCTCTGGCCTAAGTAAAAAATGTAGTTTGGTAGTGGGTGAAACTACTGAGGCAGGGTGCTAGATCCACTTCTGAGACGTTAGTCCCTATACCTAGGTAGTGTGCTGGGGAAGTCAACCAAAATACTTCAGTTTACTGAGGTCAACAGACATTTATAAATAAACAATGGCACTGGCAGACTCAAATACTCAAATCCTGTGTCTAGCTAAGAAAGTTTTATTAGGTCAGAAACTGGAAGAAGAGTGCATGAAATGATTAAATAAAAAATGTTTTGGAGGAATTATATATAGTAACTTGTGCACCATTTGACATTTAATACCCTTAAATTCTAAATGTAATACAAAACATACGTATAGATATTTTATATACTTTTCTTGGAAGCAGCATCATTCCATTAAGTAGTGCAAAGATGTCCTGTTTCACTAGGCTGAAGAACAGATTGCTGGGTGATTCTTTGTTCAGTTTAGGGAATTCCCACCTTTGTAGGAATAATGCTGTTATATTTTGCAGAATTTGGAAAAGTACAAGGTCCTTAGAAAGAAGGGTCATTTTAAGGAAATCCTGCAAGATGTGGAATTAAAACAGTAGTTTCAAAAAGTGTATTTTGTGTGAATGTAGTGACCTTTCTGAATGTTTTAAAAAAATTAAAATATTTGACGAAGGTTGTAGGGAGTGGATTTTGGAGGGGTTGGTTTGTTTGTTTGTTTTTGTATCATATTTCAAATATTTTGAATGTGGCTTTTGTTTTTCAACAGAACTGAAAATCAAGGTTTTAATGGGTTTGATACAGAAGAACCTGAAACTTAAGGGCACTTCAAATTTAATCCAAGTTGTTAATTCTGTAATAACCTCTTAGGCACCATTATATCCTTAAAATTAAAATGCATTTCCACACTGCTACAAACTGAAAAAGAAACCAACACGAAAAGTGTATCTATGTTTGCTGGTTTGTATTATGTGTAAGATGTGCAACTTATTCTTCACTTCATGAGTCTTACAGGGTTTTTTTCTACTCTTAAATAAAGAAGGTTGAATATTGCACAGAGGCTGATGATGCCTTTTTCAGTTCTGTTACCCGAATTACAGTGCACTTCCAGCTCATGTCATGAATGTGATTTTCTCTTTTAAACACTTTATGTTTCCTAAAATGTTATTCAGATTACCTTGACATTTGCTGCATTTTGATATAGGGTTTGTGGCTGAAGACTGTTATTTACTGACTAAGGAGTTATTAAGGTATGTAATTGTTGGCTTCTCTGTCCTCCTCAGAAGCAAAGTACAAGCATACCTACCTTTATTTAAGATTGGCATACTGTATTTCAATTCTAACACCTGTGGCTGGAATTTTAGCACTATTCTGATTCTGAATAGCCTTCACCACACTGTACTAGCTGAGTTAGTACATACTACTGCTGCTGGTTAGAGGAAGCAATTACACAGACACACACCCCACCCCCCACCCCCAACTGACTAGGGGTTATCTGAAAAAATAATATGTGCATAGACATAAAAACTGTCAAAGAGATTTCTGTGAAGTAATGCTAGTGTGATCTGAATGAATCAAAGTAATATGCTGTGAATCTCACCTGTCGTCAAGGTGATGTAGGGTTAAAAACTAACTTGACAGGGTGGCTGCTGTGGCCTTTTTATTATTGTTTTGGGCAGATTTAATTTTTTAAAAAAGCAATTTCAGAAGGTAGTTCACTATTTTTCATAAGAGACTTCATAACCGAAGTAATATGAGTATAGAATGCTGTGCTGAGGAGAGAAGGATGGTGGAGCGAGGTCTTTAGAAGAGAAATAAATGATGATGAACACTGTTGTGTGCGAGAGATACCTCAGGCCAGGAAAACTGGAAGGAGGTCTGGAGAGTGAGGGGGAGGATAGTTAGAGAGGTATGTGAAATTAGGTCTGAGCAGGAGCATCCAGAGCATCCAGAAAAGTTTAAACACTGATCATCAATTTGAATTGTCTTTATTTAACAATACACAGTGAAAGACCTTAGCCTGTGGCTTTGTAATGCATGTTCTGTATACTCTGTGAATTTTCATATGGGATCACAGTGACTCTGGGATCGTGGAGAGAGACAGTGAATGTGTAGCATGAGACAGCAATAAGTCAAAATGTAGTCAAGGTTCAGCCATTCATGATCCAAGAGGAAATTTAGAAGTCAACTCACTAAACATTATCAATCTAAAGGAAGTCTGTATCCAATCCAGAACAGGATGCCTCTGGGTTTGCCTAGTCATTACAACAGAGTTTTTGCTTTCCTTATAAACTCTGCCATACCAATGCATTTGCTGATCTTCATTTGAGGTGACAAGCATCAGTGTTACTTCAGGTCACTGTAGTTTAGATTTTGTGGATCTTTGAAAATCTGAGTCTCAACTCAGGCAACAATGTTTGACGTATATTCATCCCTAATGAAATCAAAACTGATTTGAGCTGATATGGACTGACTCTAAATGAATCAGAATCATAAATGTTTGGAGCAAGACATAATTATTGTCAAAAAATGGATAGGAAATCCCACTTTTAATCCTACTTGTATGCATTTTTATAGAGCTGAAACTTAATGAAACAGCGAATATATTAATGTAGACTTTTGAGATAATTAATGGGTCAGTGGTTTTTCTACTATTATATAGATAGTTCATCAAATTACTAAGACCAGCATTTCACAACAACTGTAAATTGTTTAAATTACTCCTTGGCTTTCAAAGACACAGGATACATGTTGACATCAATTCCAAAGGATCTGTTTAAGAACATTAACAAGTATCTCATCTATTTTAAAAGTGAGACTGTCATTAAATAGGTAAAATACTGATGTGTTTTCATTCTCCAACAACTAATTTAAATATCTAATCCCTAAACACAGACAGTAAAAGTAAGAATGGAAGTCTTATTTGCAATGTGGGAGATGAAAGAGAGTAAATCGATGCTTTCTGAATGAAAGAAAAAAGCCTTTTAGTTGGCAGATATTAAAAAACCTATTGTATTCTTGTACTTTTGTACTTAGCTTTTACGTTCTGTGTCTTGGTACTGAATTCTCTCTTTTTTTACACAGATGGGAGATTAATAAAATTGATATCTACAAAAACATATAGGAAATTCAATTACAATAAACTATGATTTCTTAAAGACAGTGAAATCATCCCAGATGTCGTATTTTGTCTATCTTCTAATACCAAGAAAAATTTTGGTGCGAAATTTTTAAAACTTGAATTACCATTCTGTTATTGTGCAAATAAGTAATACTGGCCTATTTTCTTTCCCACAAGATAGAACCCCTGAAAAATCAGACTAAATTCCTCTAGTACAGAATCTAAAAAAAATGAATGGCAAAGTTTGGATAATCAGCTCCAAAGGTACTGACTTTTCTTTTTTGAATATTAACAGATTTTGACAGATGTAAACTTTGTCATATAGGGTGGGTTCATGTAGATGCAAGTTCTGCATTGAACTCCTTCTAATTGCAGATTAGTTCATTATGTTAGTAGTAATTGTACACTGAGCTATCATGTGCAAATGTAACCAGAGTATGCTAAGCCAGATAATTTACTGTGTTTCTAGTGAGAAGTGGTAGGAAAATTATCTTCATGGCTATTATATTTGTCCAGCTTTCAATTTTTTAATACTTACAAGTAGCTGTGGATTTGATTTTTTTATTGAGTTTACTTGGAAAGTTTCCTTTTCACTCTTTCTTTGTTCTGTGTGTTAAGTTATATTTTAATATTATATCTTTGGAGACTGTAGATTATTGGAGACCTGGTAACTCTGTTTACTTTCTAGTGGCCTGCATACATGAATACTTCATTAGGACCCTGAGCAAGGTTGAGCTGAAGTATGCCTTCATTGTAATTACTGTCTGTAAATCTTCTTAACAATGTGCAAAGGAAGTATGTGCATTTCTTTATCAGGTGAATAGTTTTGCTACAGAGCAGATACTAGAATAAGTGTTACAATGGGAAAAGGCATATCCAGATCTTGGCCACTCAGTAGAGAGAGAGACGCACAACATAATACAAAATTTGAATAGGAAAGGTGACACACAGGAGGCAGTTTGAGGAACACCTAAGCCCTTAGAAGTCCTGCTTGGTCTGGAGGAAGGAGCAGAAACCTTTCCCAAAGAGTCGTGCTATGGAGAAATAGTCAGTGATTCTAGGGAGGTTATTGTCAGCTTAATTGAATAGCATACTGGATTGTGTGGCTTTATAGGTTGAGGTTTTTTTCCTCCAGCCTGCTTAATGCTTATGTAAACAGAGGTGATGTGAAATTTAAATCATCACCTCTGTAGAGCTGAGGTGGTTCCATTAACTAATCAAGACTGATTTTTTTTAAATCATTTATATTTAGGGTAGTGTTTGATTTCCTGAAGTCATCTCTTGGCAGGAGGGGTAGACTAGATTATGTCCAGATGTCTCTTCTGGACTCAACTCTACTGTGATATAGAAATATTTATATTTGCATAAGGAACCTGAAAATTTGAGGTTTTTCAAATTTTTTACTTTATTTACTTTGATCTTCGTGTTCATAAAGAAATGCTTCAGGAAAAAGGCAAGGTGTTATGATTGTGTCCTTGATGCTTTTCAAGGGTTCTGATAACTAGAACAAACTGGATTCAAACGGTTTCATGATACCAAAAATAGCTTACCTGTTTCAAAATTGAAGACAATGCAGACCATTAAATGCTTTATTTTTAAGTACAAGTATTTCTTTTATCATTCAACTTGAGAGGCTTTTTGTGATTCAGGTTTCTCACACAGAAGTCAGAACTTAATTTAAAATAAAATCAGAGTGATTTCTAAGATTCTGTTTCTCTCTAGTGAAAAGGACCAGGTTCCTGTACTGAGGAGCATGGTAGTTACAACAGGTTTGAGAGAAATGTAGCTTGTTTGTTTGTTTGGGGAGTTTTGTGTGTTTATAATTGGGTGAAGAATAATTATACTAACACAAGTAAAAGCATTTGCTGTTAGGAATGGTGTAGAACACACTGAAGCATGCTAGCTATCTGGAGAGCAACATAAGGAGGATTGCAGTGCAGGCTTTCACTTTTTGTAAATGTGGCCAACTGTGTAACTGCTCTGTTGATCCCTTTGTAATACTGTTCAACCATATTGCCCTGTTTCCAGAAGGTTATATTTGAACTTAAAATATTTTAAAGGGTGCCATTGCTGTAGGCAGAACTACTTTTTATAGTTGAAGTGGATACTACTGTAGAAGTTCAAAGATGCGAAGACTTCAGTTTTCAAATTGATGTGTCAATCAAATTTACATATATATAGTGTACAGATGTTTGGTTTCCAGAGTATTATTTCCACTTTCTTTTGCCAATCAGTGCTCCGATCGAGAAAATCAGCTGCTCTCTGTTTCACAAGTGAGTCATTTATTTGTTACTCAAAGATACTCTTTGCAGCTTTTGGCTCCCAACAGTGAGTCATTTCTTTCTGTTTTTCAAAGGCTCAGTTTCAGCTTTCAGCTCTCTCAACAAAATTCTCTACAGTATTTCAAAGGACTAGTAAACAGAGCTCATACTTTCTTAAAATACTGTATTACTCCTGAGATCACAGTATATTAATAATTTTGTGTTATCAGATGTACTGAGAGGATTTTTTTCTACTAACTAATTGCAATGGGTAGCTCTTTCCAGCAAAGAAAATCTTTATAAAAAAGGGAAGAGGTATTGTTTTACTAAAGACTGATAATTAAATTCTCTTAAATAGTGCCTTTGAGCTTTAAAATCAAACCACTATAAAACATTCTAATGTATTATGCTTGTATGGCTAAATTTGTTACTTGCTTAACTCAAGATGTTAATTTCTCACAGATCAAAGTATGTGTTCTGAATTGCAACCAGGTCTCTTTCAGGCTTTACAAATGCCCAGACTTAACCACAGAATCGTGTATGCCAAGGATTCTCATGTTTTAAATATAGACAAGGAAGAATGCATCTTATTAGTCCTTTGAATCTGAAATATGGTCAGCTAGTGTTTACTCTGGCTTCCCTATTGAAAAGAGTGAGTAGTTTTGCCTTAAAGATAGACAAAACAGATCTATACTCTAATTGCAGCCTGTATACATTTCTTTCTGGTGACTCTACCATAACAGATTTTTAAACTCGAAATGCTGAGGAAGTACAGCAGCATAAAAAGTGCTAATTGATAAAGCAATTATTTTATCACAGAACGGTTACATTTTGGTAACATCGAAGTGTCATGGTGCTCTGTATGTGTAATGTAACATTACATCAACATCTGTTGGTTTGCAGACAAAAACTTTTCTCCTGGTGTTTCCGGTGTACAAAGTTAATACACCGTAAGTCTGAGTAGGGTAGATCAGATATCGTGGGAGGTAGTATAGGAACAGAGAATCCTTTTAAACAGAAGCTCCATAATAAGCAATAGGTTGCTGAAATGGAGCTGTTTTCTACATAGTAAATGTATCCCAAAAAGCAATTTTCTCACTTCCTAGAACTGTTGCTAAAAAATGCATACAAAACATTTTTTGACCTAGAATGGAAACATCTTACAAAACTATTGAAATCCACAGAAATATCAAACATTGTTCTTTGGTGCCCATTATTGCTCTATAATGGTATTTTGTCCTACCTAGACAATGTTAGACATGCAATATTTGAGACACAGAAAGTATCATGATGCTCTGTTTGCATTGCAGACAGAAATTCAACCAACCAAACAGTCTGTCAATTGGTTTATGAATTGAAATGGATGGGTGCCACATTACTCCATACAGATTCATGCAATATTATTTTACTCAGGACACCACCATGGAATAGGACTCCTTCATGGTTTGGTTCTGGTGAGATGAAGGCAGGAAGAAAGTAGATATAGTGGATAAATCACTATCATTTGGGTGTTGCCCTGGAACATCTTAATCAAAGAGGCAGTTGCAATAATTTTATTTCTGGGACTCTTTAATTTCATTCAGATTTCAAATTATACTTGTTTAAAGATTAGCTTTTAAGAGGCCATATTTAAAAAAAAAAGTGTTTAGTTTTGGAGCAATATTGCTGAGGCAGTCTTGAAATGCTTCTAGTTGCTGTGGCAATTGTACCTTTATTGTTGGAAGCTCGCTGAATAGTTAATACTGCAGTCATTAAATAACATTTCCTGAAATGTGTGTTTGCAATATTATGTAAGTAAATAAAACACATAAAACCACAAAAAGCCTTTATAGGAAGATTCCTTCTCCTTTTCTCATAATAAGGTGAGATGCAGGTCTTGGAACAGTTTCTTCATAAAACATTTAGAGAACTGTGATAGTTTTTAGTGTATAATAGCTCTGTAGCAGTGCGATTGTCCTTTAAGACTTTACCTGTTGGGGTTTTTTTTGTATTTCACTTTTTTACCTAAGAACATGTTGTTGATTTTTTTATTTAACATAAGCCCTAAAAATTGGCGATATACTGTATTTTCATGTGCATAGCCTGTGGGTTGTCTGGAGAAATAAGCAAGCACACTGGCTAATTCAGCAGACTGTGGTTAATACAAGGTGAAGTTTACCCCTGAATCCATTTTTCCCCAATAGCTTACCAGGTCTTTTAGCTCTGTACTCACTGCCTCATTCCCAAAACCAGGGTGCCACTCCCAAACTCTGAAGTTTCCTTTATTGGCAGCTACATTTGCAAATAAAAGAAAATGTATTGTTGATATGATGTTATTGTATGAAAATACAGCATGTAGAAGTTTATAAAAGATAGAAAGAGCATCCTGTTAATAATTATGATAAAATTAAGACATGATGTTAAATTAATATAAAACCAATGAAGATTTGCAGTGTAAGATTTGTATAATAGTCTTACAAACTACACTGAAGTCTTTTCATCTTTTGTTAGCTTACCTGGTTAAGATCAGAAAAATGCTACCTAACATGTACCCTAACAGTTAAAATGGTCGTCTCAGAAAATATTTCAGTTTTCAAACAAAAGAATGTTCTCATATTTGGAGTAAAAAACTACAGTGGGAGATAATACAGACTCAGTGACAATGTGCTCCAAAAAATATATAACTTTTTGTATTACACAGAGGTTTAAAAATAAACAATAAAAGCCAAATGAGTAATTCCTCTGTGTGGTCATTAAGCATTTACAAGCAAGAATGGGTTATGGAGTCAGAAGATTTGTTGTCAGGTCTTTCATTATCCCAGCCAGACCCATGTTCAGAAGCAAGTCTGGAGAACAGTTATCCCTGTTACCTGGGTATAGACAGAGATAAAAAGAAATGTGCTAATCCACATTTCTGTATGTTTCGGATTACCTCTGATATTTTAGCTAATGTCCCAAAGTGGCTGGAGGCAAGTCGCTAATAGTGGGAGGTATTACTAGATGGGAAAAATAGTAACCACTGCCTTAATACCAGATCTACAAAGCATGCCAACAGACCTGTGATCATTGCTTTCTCTTTGTTTTCACTCCCAGCCCTGACAATAAATACAGCCTTGAGCAAACCACCCTTTTTTCTCTTTAAGTCTTCTCAGCTCTTAACTGCTCTGTGGTACAGAGTCTTGCTATTTGTTAGAATGAAAATTGAATCGATGACTAGTCATTGCAATACATTTGTGGATTTTGAGTTTTCAATACCCATTTTTCAAGTCTGTTACATTAATAACATGGAAGTTATTTGAAAACATAATGCTGGTGACCTATTGCACTAGCTCTCTTTAGGATAATGGTATTCATGACATGCTGATAGCATATTGTTAATCCTTTTCCACTAAACAATGTAAAATATTGTCAAACAAAGATTCTGTTTGCCTGAGCATTGAGGAGCTTGCTTCATCTTCAGGATACTTTGCAGGTTTGGGAGGGGGGGGCGGGTTGTTGTTTGTGGTTTTTACAGTAGACAGCCACTCCGGCACACTCCAGTATAATTTACTTAATCACAGTAGTTACTAAAGAGTATAAAAAGTAAATTGATTTAGCAATCTCATTTGCTGACCTTCTGACAGAGTGCTAAGGGCATCATCTATTTCATTGCTTTCATATAGTTTAGATACTATTCACTAGTTATGCTAATTTTATCTCCAAATGATCTTGATGTTTATAATATAAGCAAGTTCTGTAATGACGAAAGGAACGCAACGAGACAAGTCCTTCCCAGACCTCTAAGATGTATGCCTTTCATGAGTAACTTCATTTGGAAGATGAAAGATGTTTTCTTGGCAGTACATATTATATCTTTACAATCCCTTAAAATGAAGTGCTGGGAACAACAAAATGTGCATTTAAAGAAATAAAAGGAATAGTTAATTTCTCTTGCAGGTGTCTGTTAAATAAGATAGTCTATTCAAAAACTATTGAATGATAATAGGCAAACTACCTGTGAATGTTATGCAGACAAGACATTAAAATGTCAACCAAGCAAGATATTTTGCAAGAAATCTGCTTATTTTTTTCTTTTTATTGTTTTAGCTAGAGCTATCGTATGCTAAAAATAATTTTCTTGAAGCATGATCAAACACTATGGATTATATATAAGCAACATCTGTATGAGCATCTACATATGAGCCACATTCAGATATCTACTGAATTAAAAGCTAGTTTCAGTTTCACTATATATGGAACAGAAAATAGGAATTAGTAAATTAGATTGTTTCTGATATGACTGATTACATTTTTAATAATCTGAATTCATCCCAGTGGATTTGCAGGCATAGAAATGTCAAATGAAATGGAGTATGGTGCATAAAGATGTAAGTGTTTCTTCCTACAGGACTAGCTGGCCTCACTGCTCCAAGGAAACAGAGTAGGGCCACCCTTTTACCAGTGCCACTGCATGTTTAGTTCATGTAACTGCTCACTCATTTCATTGTACTGCACGGAAAAACATAAACCCTCTTATTCCACTTTCATTAATAGTGAACTCTGAATGCATTGCTTTTAGAATCTTGTAACTCCACACCTGACCTAGAAGTTTTATGAGTACAAATTAAGTTTGGCAGAGTTGTGTTTAATTACTTTTGAAATCCATTTTGAGTTTCTGACAGTATAAGGAAAATAAAGTTTTCCTTTGGTGACTAGTGACTAATACATTCTCATCCTCATAGCAATATCAGCTAATCTGTTTATTTATTCTGCTTTCAAAATGAGAACTTTGTTTATATTTTGAATTCTAGGTACAATTTCAAAGTATTCTGTAGTCATAAATTTAAATAATGTTTATTGTAAAAGCTATTAGTCACAGGAGTAAAGAGATAAATTTTCTATTTTCCTTAAACCTTTTCAAGTTTCATAGAAGTTTCCACTAAGCCAAAACAGTACAGAGGACTGCCATTTACCTAGACATCTTTTAAAAAGGAAATGTTTAATAGCACCAAATACATGGCAAGTTCTTCAAGGCAATATGCATTTCTAATGACTTGTATAGAGCTGGGTAGTTTAGCCTATGTGATGCATCAGAGCATTTTATGAACCTATGAAAATGGAGGAAAAGACATACCTCTGAAGATGAAAGAAAGCAGCAGTAGAGGAATGTGTATGTGTATATGTGCTGGCTTTAAAAAAAACAGAATGACATCAAAAGAGCGTGAAAATATAACAGCTCTTTCTCCACATACTTAAAACATTTGTTGCTGAGTTGTGACATGAAAAAGCCAGAGGAAAAAAAAAGAAAAAAAGGAGTGATGTTAGAAGCAGTTTCAGATCTTACTCTCTTTTTTTCTTGTTATTTCTCCCACCCCCACTTCCTTTTTCTCTCTTTCTCCACGCCTCCAGTTTCAAGCTGTTTTAAAATTTGGATTGGAATCCCTAGCTAATATTTAGAGTTAAGAACTCTCTTAGTTATAATGCATTTTTTAAAACCGTATAAACTAGTAGCCATCTAAATGTCTCACATTTTGTTTTAAGAAATATTAATGTTACCATTCAGTTAACAGCTTTTGATTGGAGCACTGGGCAATCATCAACAGGATGAAATTTAACAAATTGAAATGATGGATTCTGCACCTGGGATGGAGTAAAGCCGGGCACAAGTGTAAATCAGGAGAGGAGTGGCTGGAGAGCAGCCCTGCAGAAAGGATCTGGGGGTGCTGGTCAACAGCAGGCTCAATGTGAGTCAGCAGTGGCAGCCAAGAGGGCAAACCGCATCCTGGGGTGCCTCAAACACAGCATAACCAGCCAGTCAAAAGAGATGATTATCCCCTGTATTTAGCATTGGTGCAGCCTCACTTTGAGTACTGTGTGCAGTTCTGGGCACTGCAATTCAAGAAGGATGTGAAGGTCCTTGAACATGTCCAGAAGAGGGCAACAAAGCTGGTGAAAGGGCTGGAAGGCATGTCCTATGAGGAGCAGCTGAGAACTTTGGGCTTGTCTGGTTTGGAGAAAGGGAGGCTGAGGGGCGACCTCATTGCTCTCTACAGCTTCCTGAGGGAGGAGGGGAAGTGGAGAGGGAGGCGCTGATCTCTTCTCCCTAGTATCCAGTGATAGGACATGTGGGAAAGGTTCAAAGCTGCACCAAGGGAGGTTTAGATTGAACATTAGGAGGCATTTCTTTACCGAGAGGATGGTCAAACACTGGAGCAGGCTTCCTAGATAGGTGGCCGATGCCCCAAGCCTGTCAGTGTTTAAGAGGCATTTGGACAATGCCCTTAATAATTTGCTTTAACTTTTGGTCAGCCCTGAAGTGGTCAGGCAGTTTGACTAGGTCATCATTGTAGGTCCCTTCCAACTGAACTATTGTCTTCTCTTCCCCTCTCCTCTCCTCTTCTCTCTTCTCTTCTCCAATTGCACTTTTGAAAAGATGCATCCCAATTGATGTCAATAGCAAAGGAACTGGTAGATCCGTAGGCTATGAACTCACAAATGTGTCTTCCAAAACATTCAAAAGATGATGGATAAAATGATAATAAAGGTTGCAACATGTATGAAATCAAACATGCCCACATGAAAAGTCAAAGAGAAATAATTCCAATGTAAAAATAAAGCTTGTTTTAAACTGAAAAAAAGTCCAAATATTTTATCATTGTAATTTACTGAAGTTTTGAAGTGTTATGTTAGATGAAAGTATGTCTCGAATTTCTTTTTATATGATCTTCACAGATTACTCTGTAGTCCTTTTGACATAAGTACCTTCTGCCTGTCAGATATTACGTAGTATATAACCTAAGAGAAACTCATTCATTCATATGTCATATCAACAGCCTCTCTTCTACAACAGTTACAAAGGACATGCCAAGTAGAGCAAAGCTTGATATTTGTCTGTATTTGGTCTTTAGGCCATAGGTGTTACATTTTCTTGACTTTAATGCTGGCAGATACCACATAAAAGCTGCTTTTTCGTTCACTGACTTGCTAGTTTCCTCCCAGCTCATGCCCAAAACCTTTATATAAGTATTTTAAAAGTGTCCAGCCTGAATTCCTGTGGCTCTGTCTCATGGACTATCCCTCAACAGGATAAGAAAGGAAAAGGCTGGATATATTGTAAGTATTACTTTTGACATCCCATGACACATCTATTTTATGAGCAGCTTTCATCATTCAAAGGCACTTTCTTCCAGAACAAAGTAAGTGTTCACCCCTATTAAGCAACTTAAGCTGTGTTAAACCATTCTAAATTTGGCTAGAAACTAGCTTCTGAATTTGATTTAGATTGTGTATATGTTACTGCTGTCGCCCATAGGTTCAAAAGCTACTGACCTTCAAAAAAGCCACAATCAGATCCTATTAATCCAAAGCAGCAGATTCACTTCTTTCATATGTATTCCTCCAGTTTCTAGAACACCAAACAGAACTAAATCTTGCAGTATCAGGAAACAGTGTTTTACCTTTGTAAAACTTGGACTTACATTAAAAGCTAAAACTTTTTTAACATTATTGTTTACTTAGCTCACAGATGGGTTTTTAGTCTAACAATGAGATGTGAAATAGCTTTATTGTTAATTGCCTGCTGATTTAAATAAATGCAAATTTTCCTGTAACTTGTTACATATGCTAATGTTGAAACTTTCAGAAATATATGCATGGTTGTCAAAAGCCTAGAAAGCTCAATTTTCCAGAGCAGTCATTTGGAATCTCTAATCTTTATTGGTACAAGACAGATGTTACCTCATTTCTTTCGAGGTTCTTGCGTAAGAACTAGGTCTCATTATCACTTATGTTCTCACTTATTTGGCTTCCAAAAGCACAGGGTCTTAAACTAATTTCTCTCCCAATTCAATGAATAAAAAAGAGCTTTATGTTAAATTACATTGTAATAGAATCTAGAGGTCCCAGATTAAACTCTTTATTTCTGGGAGGTACAAAGGGTTTTATATGAGAATAATAATAATAATTAAAAAAAAACCAGGACTGGAAGGGAGACTGGAGAGTTCCCCAGCTGTGAAGCAGAATGATGTCTCCGTAGACCGTTTGTAACAGATTTAAGAACAAAAGTTTACCTTTTCTTTTTAAGCGCTTACAATGAAAGGGTCTCCACAACCTCTGAGCTGATCTATTTCAGTATTTAATTCTCTCTACTGTTAGATTTTTTCAGTTTATTGAACTAATTTTTTTCTTTTATTTATTTAGGAATTAAACCAACTATATATTCCCATTTTCCCCAATAGGAAATATCCAAGTCTTTCAATGTGCTGTATTTCTAGATGTCTTTTATCCCATCTAGCTCTTCTTTGGACTTGCCCCACCTTTTCTAGATTTTTTTTTTAGGAACATGATGCCAGCTAGATCAGCTGCTACTTAACCAGTGCCAAGCAGGCTGGTAGTTCTGCAGATGTTCTTATTGACCAATTGTTTGTCGATTCATTCAGTTTTTGACAGGTAATCTTAGTGGGATCCTCCATCCCCATGATACTGTTTTCTAAGCAGACTACTTTTTATCAGACAACTTATTTTTCCTTCCTAAACTTAGGGTTCTTTTTCTTTTCTCTTTAATTTTTTTTTTTTTAAGTTTCAGTTTTGGTTTGGCAGGTCAGGGGAGTTATCACTAATATTAAAAAGACACTACAAAACTTGAATTTTAATATACTTTTCAAAGTATTGACACCCCTTCTTCATCTATACAGTAGAAATGTTTGGAATTTATATTCTGTTCTCATTTAGGATAGTTACCATTTGGTAGTGAGCTACTAACAACTACTCTGTGAGTGATTTCTTCCCCATTCCCCTTCAGACTGTATATTTAGGTAAGTTAGTTTATAACACTTTTTCTCACTTTGTAAAATTGTGGAAGTTCAAAAACCCGCACAAATTTTGAAAAATAATTAATAGTGAGGTAGAGGTTACTCTACTCTACTCTAGCTATTTTCTTCTGCGCTCTACTGTGAATTCTATTAAGCTTGGTACTACTTATCCCTTGTATTCTTTCTTTTGTTATTTTCCTAAACTCCTCTGATTTTTGTATTGCCTTATAAATGCAGTTACCTTTTGGGGAGAAGGCTTAAATACAAAATTAACTATGTCTTTTTTTTTCTGTGTCATTCCTGAATTGCTTTTTAGATTAGTAAAGATCTATTGAAGTACATTTTATAAGCGCACATAATAAATAGTATGATCATTCATCCTGATTACAAGCAATAGTTTGTAAAATCATTCCCAGTAGCAACCGTTTCTCCTCTTTTTTCATATCTGTCCTTTTTCTGTCTTCAAGCAGCTTCCAAATAGCTTTTCAAAATAAGGTGCAAGTGAAAATTTCAATTCTTGAATAAAGTACAGGAATAGATACACTACAAAAGTGGAAACGTTTATCTAAAATAGGGACTTTTTCTTATCTCTCAGCTTTACTCATCAACCTAGAGGCTTTTAGGACTCTTAGTGTATCTTCAGGTTCTTAACACTGATGGTTTGTCTGGGGAATGATAACACAAATGCAGCTGGCTTTAACTTAGTCATGGGAAAAATTATCAAGTTCGGATAACCTGTTGTTTGGAATGCCCTCTCTTTTGTGTTGGTCCATTGAAGGAAATAGCCAGCTCTCCACCGTGCAGCAAAAGAACTAAGAGGATATTTGTTGCACTCAAAAAATCAAATGGATAGCTATTAACCTTTTATCTGGGCTCAGTTAGCCAGCTGGCATCCTGAGTAAATTATTTCATTAGTCTCAAATGTTTCAGAATAATATTACTTCTCTTACTTTTTCATTCCTTATTATTACTCCATTTATTTTATTGTGGTTTTTTACTTTGACTTTTTATTTATGTATTAACTGAATCTACCTGTATAGGTCAAATAATTTTATTTTTTCCACAGATAGAACATATGAGCAGTTTGTGAAGACTGGTAGAAGCAAGAAATATTTAGGAAAATATACCTTTTCCTCAGAAATACAGGAGTAAGAATTTCTATGAAACATTCTCCTGAAGAAAGTAACACTAATGTATTTCACATCACCTAACTTTACTCTTAAAACTACTGTGATTTGAAATGGGGTTTAAGTGATCTTGACTTTACAAGGAAAGCAGCCTTATTTAGCTTATTACTTTTTAGCCAGAACTCCCTAGCTGTGAGAGCTATCATCATATAAAACAAGATGAAACAAGATTGCATGCACTGGTAATGTGGTGTGGATTTTAGAAGACAGATTCCATGCTTTTATCTTGTTGTCAGGCTCTTTGGATTAGATTTCAACAGGGACTTCGGGGGCACAAGCCAAGGATTGCCAAATTTAACTTCAGATGGCATCTGGCTCATGGGTAAAACCCAGAACCCTGAGTGCAAAACCTAGGGGTTTTAATATGTATCCCTGCAAAGGATTAGGCACTTCAGCATAAGAGCCAAACTGCATTAAAAAAAAAAAAAAAAAAAAAAAAAAACAAACACCAACAAAAAACAACCGCACCCCACCCCCCAACAACAAAAACAGAAAAAAAAGTTCATAGGTAGGGTGAATTAAAAGCTTATTTCAACTGGTTAAGATGGAAACACTTGGATTTATGATTTAGTCCCTATACCTTTAGTAGTAATTCCTCTTACCTTTAAAAAAAAAAAAAAAAAATCTCATGATGCCATTTAGACAAAACCAGATTATTCTAGCCCAGCCAAGGCAGACTGCTTTTGACATCTTCTTCAAGTAGTCTTAACATCTTACAAGAAATGTACAACCAGCCATAGGAAAAGCATGTGGAATCCAGGACTTTTTTCATTTTGTGGAAAGTGGAACAAATTCACTGGGAAGGTTGTAAAATCCTTGACTGTAAGGAATCCTATAGTCTGGGTTCAGTCTATGCTATAGACTAGGGTCTCTGCTTGATTTCCTAGGAGATGTTATTGACTCCTTTCACAAAGAAGAGAAAATGGGTCTTCCAGGTGAGAACCCTGAGCTATTGGATGATTCTTCCCATTATTCCTACTGAAGGGGCCAAGCAGATGAATGTGCTCTTGAATATGTATGTTAGTAAGTGTACTACTTTGAAGAGGAAATTAAGACCTTTGAAGAGGAAATTGAGTGTGAATTGTTAGTGTGTAGACTGTGGTAAATTGGATGATGGGAAAATCTATAAACCATAAGAGATACTGTGATTTGTGAAGAGAAAGAAATTAAAGATATGGATAGAGAAAAAAACAGTTTGTGAAAAAAATCTGGGCTACCTTGGTAGCAAATGTTTAGGTTGAAAGAACTGTCTATTTCTCATGATCTGTGAACTGAATAGGTTATTGAATTTCAGGATTTTCTGGGTATAAAATATATGCCAAAAATACTGTCACGGTTTAATCCTAACCAGCAGCTAAGCACCATACAGCTGCTCGCTCACTCCCCCACAGTGGGATGGGGGACAGAATTGGAAAAAGGTAAAACTCATAGGTTGAGGTAAAAAATTAATAGGACATAAAAAGAAAAAAACATAATAATAATGATAAAAGAATACACAAAAGAAGTCATGCACAATGCAATTGTTCACAACTCACTGACCGATGCCCAGCCAGTTCCTGAGCAGAGGCTGTGCCCTGCCCTCCCTCCCCCCCACCCCCCAGCCAACTCCTCACAGGTTTTTTTTGTTCAGCATGATGTCATATGGTATGGACTATCCCTTTGGCCAGTTTGGGTCAGCCGTCCCAGCTGTGTCCCCTCCTAGCTTTTTGTGCACCGTCAGCATCCTCGCTGGCAGGGCAGTATGAGGAGCTGAAAAGTCTGTGACTTAGTGTAAACACTGCTCAGCAACAACTAAAACATCGTTGTGTTATTAACATTACCCTCATGCTAAATCCAAAATACAGTACTATACCAGCTACTAGGAAGAAAATTAACTCTATCCCAGCTGAAACCAAGGCAAATACTGATTTGAAACTCATAAAAGGGCAGTATGAACCGCAAGGAACACGGAGCAGAGCTGTTCAAAGGAATCATTTCCATGATAGCAGTAACTGTAGCAAGCATGAAATTAGTCTTCTAAATGTTGCTTTGAATGCAACATTGCTTTATTGTGTGATACATTTTGGATCCACATTGTAGTAGCATCATTCGACATCAAGAAAACCCCAACACAGAAATGCCCCCCATGCAAGAAAAATAATGTGCAGAACTAGGGCTGCTCTGGAGCAAACCATCTCTCTCTGATCTTAATGAGCCAAACAGCACTCCTCTGTAGTGTATCATCTTCAGTATGGTGTATTTGGAAATGAACAAATTTTAGATGAATACTTATATTCCATCCAGCTGAGGAATGTAAAAGAAACCTCTAGTAAACTGAGAATCTGTCTGAGGTTTAGGCTATAAATACTCCATAAAACTGCACGATAGCTTCAAAGTTCCCAACAATTTTTGCTGTAGTTTTATCTAATCAGGTTGGTCTCATCATTTGGACAAAGCCATAATAAGCAAGTGAACTACATTTAAACTTAACAGTAGTGTATAATAGCTTCACTTTTAGGATTGAGTCATAATGAAGCTATTACCAGAAAATCTATTTGTTGAAGGCATTGTATAGAAGTATCAGTTTCTAAGCTCCAAGTCAGTCAACTTCTACTGTTCCAGTGAGGCCATGAGTTTTTTTCCTTTCCTATATAAAAGCCCTTCAGAGAAAGTGACCTCATTTACATTTTCTAATTGAGTTATTCTAAAAGTTCCCATAGGACTGAAGAAAACATGTTTCATCAGTGTACATACCAGTCTGTACAAAAGAGAATATATTTGAGCAAATCAAACATTTCAATACATAATAAAATAAAGGAGAGCTGTATTTCTAATGTGGTTTTGAAGATAAGATACCAGAAGTGAAAAGAATGCATTCATGTTTTATGCAACATCTTTAAGAAAGGAAGAGGTTTTCCTACAAAAATAATGCCATCAAACAAAGTCTGAATTCTTTTTTTCCCCCTTTCTAAAGATGGTATCCAGTTTATAGTTGAAAAAGCTCTTTAGAATCAATAACATCAAAATGCTGGGGGTCAGAACAGACAGGCACTAAGATATTCTGAGATTAAAACCAAGTAAAAGTCACAACTGCACAATTTGGATAATAACAAATCACTTTTGCTGAGACAAATTATACCTTATTTGATTTTGAGTATTTTGAAAAACCTTCTAACAGTAGCTCCATGAGTTCACCAGCCTCTGCACATTATTGTTATTAAATAAGAGTCCATTATTCATAATGGTAATTGTATGTTGCAAGAGTAGCTACAGTATTAAAGTGTTTTCCAGTCCAGGAAAAAAGACGTACTTCTTGTCCAGAAAGCTTATTAAATAACAAAATAAGCAGACAGAACAGTGTGAGAGGAACACAGGGGGAAAAAAAGAGTAAGTGCAAGAAATGCAGTGATAATTGCTCCCCCAGGCCCTTCCAGGGCTTTGTCGTACAGTATTCTATCTGGAAAGAAAAAAGAAAAAAAAGAAGAAAAAAAGTCAAATGGCGCTCTTTCCACAACTTAGCCGGGGTCACTGACACTGAATCATACTAGAGAACCGCTGCTGATAGGAATTATATTCTTGTGGCTGATGTGTATTTTCAAGATTATTGTTTCAATAAAAATGGGAATAAGAACTGGAGATTTCATTTTTGTGAAGAAGAAATTATGTTAGTTAAGCATATTGTGATAAAGGGCTGAATGTATTGTCATGATATTTGATGGAAGAAGAAACCCAGGAAACCACTTGTGGATCATTTTGTTGGCTGATACATATTTATAAGGAAGAGTGGAACAGTAAGTTGCATTTTAATTCCCTTTTTTTGTATATTACGACAGAGAAAAGATTTGATATCTAATTCATTCCCCCTATTAAGCTAAGTATGTAAAAGCCATGAGAAAGTGATTCAGTTCATCGGTAGACACTGCATTACATCCTACTAGCTGTTACAGAGGGGAATAAACTAGTTTGCTTCTGTTAGACTAAGCTGTCACATCAGTTCTCTCTGCTGTCTTATCAACAAGGAAGAGCTGTAAATTCTCTGGTTTTCAAGGTGAACTTTCCCTTCTATCACCCCAAAAGAGGGAAATCTGATTCACTGAGATTGAAACACTTGGTAATCTGATTATAGTTTTTCCAAGGGTTAATCTAATTCATTTTAAACAAATTTAACAGTTTCAATCTTCATGCTTTTTCACATGGACCTTTTTGTAAGTGCATGAATTTTTTTCAAATGCTAGCTACAGTATTTCTCTTCTGCCATTTCTTGGCTATAAAGGCAGTCATGAGTAAATCCCAACAGACTGCACAGCTATATATATATACATTTTTCAATGTTGAATTTTCCTTAGATTAGTTTTTTCTGTAATGTTTAAATTTATGCTTCTGTTGCCCACCCCCCTGTTTTTATTGCATACACAGTAGTCAAGAGAACCAAATAGAGCAGAAAGGCATTTAAATAAGCCATCACAGAATAACTTGTAGCCCAAAGTCTTTGAGTGAGAAGTAGAAAAAACTGATTCTCAGGTCTGTTTTCCTCATTTGAAACAGGACTTTTTGTCTTCACTCTCCTGTGTTTCTCCGTAAATTTCTTTGCATAAAATAATTAAACAGTTGTTGATCCAAAACAGATAAAACCAAAAGTGGAGCATGACGCTTAACTTGAGACATCCTAACCCTGAAAAATACCAGTTTATTTTCTCCAGATGGAGTTTTCAGTTTAAAATAGGTGCATTAAACTTCATTAAACTTAATTTTCAAAGTAGATGAAAAAATAGTTGCATGTAGTTACACAGTAAAACCAACCACAGTACAGCTAAGCCCAGCTCAAGAACTATGGTAACTTAGTTCTTAATGAGTACACCTACATATTGGTCTAATAAGAAATTCAGAGGTCATTTGGGGGGTTTTTTTTAACTCAATTTAAGTCACCTGTGAATACAATTTCTTATTATTTGTGGGTAATTTTTTTTTTTCATTGATGTTGCAACTTTAGTTTGCGTAATACTATTTGCTTGGGAGTATATGAAGGACCAGGTAAGATTTTTTTTGTATAGAGAAACCATGATGAAAAATTCAAGAAAGCTTTAATTTGTGTACATATCATTTGTCGACCTCTCCATGATTGTTGCATTTAGCAATGAATATATTTCTGGCTAAATAGAAATGCAAGTTTTTACTACAATTCTCTGCTGACTGCTTCAAACCTAAAGGGTGCCAGTGTACATGTTTAGTCAATCTGCAAAATGACTTTGATAAAAATATAGGTTTCTTTAAATGAAATACTTGAAAATCATGCAAATAGTCCCCTTTAAATTATACACCGTGATCAGATAACCACTATGAAGTCAGAGATTTGATGAATTTTTTGACTCTAGGCCCTAGTTAGACTTGGATCTGCCTGTTTGCAAAGCTCCCTTGCTTCACTGTGTGTGCACAGCAGGCACATACATACATATATACATGGAGAAGACCAGAGAAAAATTAGATCTTGACATTAAAGGTGGGAAGTGAAAGGTACTAGAACAGAAAGAATATTCTGTACGTTTTAATTGTTGACTCTAATTTAGTGTTGCATTATTGTACCATTTTATAATCTCACAAATGCATGTCATGTTTCAGCAGGGGGAAGGAGAATAATCGCACTGTAAATGGGGCTTTACAGGGGAACCATGACTGAACAGCGGAAGGCTGCTCCTGCCGTTTGTGTATTCTGCAGCAGGGCTGATCAGTTTTTATATGTAAATTAAGGATATTGAGGGAGAACTGTTCTGCAGTCTTATGAGAAATAGAGGTGAATGAACTCAAACGGTTGAGAGTTGGTGCAGGGAGGTCTTTGTGTTGCCCACTTTGACAGATGTGTACTCACGAAGGGCAGAATAACCTAGGTAAAGTTAACCGTGGTTGTATAGAACAATTGTAAGACTAGGGAGGGGAAGAATTTATACTGATCTTTGTAAAAACACATGTAAAACAAGTTTCCCTAGAGACCAGTACCATTTTATATTAGCAGCTGGCAGGGAGTGAAGTAGTGTGAGTAGCGTGAGTAATGTGCCCCACGGTGGAAAGGAAAGAAAGGAAAAGAAAGCAGACTACAATATTTGGCTGTAGCCAGGAGCTGTCAGAGGAGAGATCAAGGCCTTGTTAATCTAGCCAAAGGAAACACAGAGAAAAAGTGTTTTATTTCTCTGCTGGGGATTCACAACCTAGAATGCTGTCACAAATGTAAGTGCTGGTTGCAAAAGAAACATCTTTCTTGCTGGAAAATAGTTTGTTTTGAAGGACTTCAGATCAAATGATCTCTATAGTTGATTCGGTTTACAGGAAAAAAATTTAGCTGGAGGACAATCTTGTTCCTTAGAAATAAAAAACATAAGAAACATGGATTTAACTCAGAATACGAAATGAAAAATTACCCAAAAAGTTTCATTTGAAATCAAAGTATATTACAAATTCAGCAGGTTATCACAGTCCCTGAACAGATGAGACTGTGACTGGAACAAGAAAATCAGATTCTAATTAGAGAACAAACAATTAACCCACAACAATTTAAATGAAGCTTGAGAGCTGCAAACATTTTGCTTTCAAGAAAACTTGAGTATAGCTGTACTCATGTACCAGAGCAACTAGTGATCCAAAGATGTTTAGAGAAACTGCACATTATACAAAGTTTACCTATAATCTGCATCCTGGGGACTGGAACTGCTTCATAAATGTGTTTTATTAGTTCAGCTGTAGCACTGTGGAGGTCAAGAATAAATGCTTACCAGAAAAATGGATTTACTGTCTCATAACACCACCACTGCTGACAATTCAAGGAACATTTCTGACAGTGCAAAGATATCAACGTTACTTCACTATTTATATTATGTGCTTGATAATTTGATTATAGATTTTTCTCAACTGAGTGCTACCCAGCTGTTAATGTTGTTAATTTTGAAAGTTTGTTGTTGGGTTTTGGGGTTTGGTGTTGTGCTTTTTTTAACATTCTAGCTAGCGCTAGGTGGAGTGGGAGAATACTAGTGAAATTTTTCTTAAGAAAGTGGTAGGCCTTAATTCCCTAAATAAAAGGATTTATGGTTCTACTGGATGAATTAGAAAGATGGGCTTTAAAAATTATTGTCTTTAAGAAGACAATTGCATACCAGGGTTTCCCCTCGCTTCCACCTACATCCTCCTCACCATTGCCTCCCTTTGCACCTGATGATTCAAGGTTATCTGTGAATTAAGCTGTAGGATTTGTATATTATTTCTTTGAAGATATGTTCTAAATGCAGCAGAAAACTGTTTAAAAATTAAGATTTTGTAATTAAGGCAGCATAATTTATGTTTCTCTAAAGAAAAGGATCCTGTCCATGCCTGTGACTTATTTTAAAAAAGGATTCTTAGGTGGTCACTTAAACAAGACATTCAGGTCAGTACTTTTGTGCTAGGCACAGATAATGCAACCAGGCATGCAGAAAATATGATCCTGGGGGCCTGATGTGCAAAACTGAGGAGTACTTAAAGATAAATGTACTCTAAGCATATATCTGTGAGCTTTATAGCCTGCTGAATTAGACTTATTCTTAATTTATTTATCTCAAGCTACGCATCTGATGAAATACGTCTTAATCAATGTGATTTAAGGTGTACTTGAGGGTTTCCCTGAAGATTATTCTTAATTCTTAATTTCTATTTTAATCCCCTTCCATTTATCATTTGGTGGCAGAGCACCTCTGCCTGAAGAATGAAAAGGACTAGCAATCAAATAGTTCCTTCGTTGGCTTAGTTTATATTCATACATATATATACAACTTTAAGCGCGTATAATGGAATTTATATATTTACAATATATGAACCAGCTAGTAGTTGCTCTTGAAAGTGTAATGAATTACACAGGAGCTTAGAAAATGTGAAAGTCCATTGCAGTTGTATTAACGTACAAGTTTCCAAGCACGTCTGGTCTAGTGCAGGAAGAAAACATCAAAATGCCAAAAAGAAAAAAACCCAGGCCACTTATCTCTAGAGAACAGATTATGCTAAGACACTGTTTTTTATATAAAATTGCTTCTTCAAGGGAAAGGAAATGAATGCTAACCTTGCAACAGCTGCATGGGGCCACACACAGAAGCAAAAGAAATGGGGCCTATGGAGCCTTCTCAGACTTTCTTGCTTGTGTTCCAAGGAAAATAAACAGTGGCAAAAAGGGAGCGGAATTACTTAGTTTTAAGATAAGTGAATCCTCCTTCTCAAAGTATTTTCAAATCTTAGATGTTTTTTCACTAGCTCAGAAAAAGAGAAGCACTAGAGAGAGCAATGACAACTTGCTGAAGTTGAACTGAAGAAGACAAGAGAGAGCTAATTGTCAGAGTGAAGATGGGAGAAAAATAGACCAGAAGTCTAAATGCAAGCCTGGGAATGACAATAATTCAAGAGAAATGAGGCAGTAAAGAGAAATGTGAAAGGCGGCAGTTCTACATTCAGATTTAGAAAGACTAAATCCCAGATGTCAGAAGGATTCAAGAGACAATACCTCAGATTCACAAGGACTAGAGTTCAAGAAAAGGTTTGGAACTCTACACAGGATTTTTCAGTTGAAATTCTAGAAATCTGGAAGGCCCAAAATAGAGAAGAGGAGGAGGAGAATATGAAGAATCAAAAGCAAGTTGCAATGCTGAAAACATACTAAACCAATGGGGGAGGAAAAATCAACTATACTAGGAAGGGGGAAGCACACAAATGCATTTTTTTCATTCTAGTGATGAAACATGCAAAAAGCCTTTGAGGTTAATGTGTAGCTCTTCAAAATCAGACTAATTTAACCTCTTTTCATTTATAGTTCTTTTTGCTTTTTTCTTATGGAAAACCTCATAGATGGCAATTTTTTTTTTTTTTCAGAAGGTTATAATCAAGGACAGAATAGACATATGGTAGATAACATAAGCAGTCAAAGCCTATCAAAGCTATATATAACTTCACACAGCATTAATTCTCAGCATAAAACATCTGTAATGTTCTGTGAGCTAAATTATTAATATTCAATTCCATCTTGCTTTAACTTTATTAATAGTATCAATATTTACTATGCCATATGCAAAGATAATTAGAATAATAACATTGCATTAATATACATGAGTTGTCTTCATTTGCATGGATCATAAATGCTTTCTAAAGCTTAATAGTGAGAACACGTAGGTCAAATCCTGTTTTAATTATTGAAGTTAATTTTACATCAGTTGGACTTGTTTGAGTTTCAAGGTATGACAGAGACTATACCTTGTCATGATATACACAGGAATCACTTTGTTCACAAATGAAGTGCAACCATCCCTGGAGTGAACATCTGCTGGTTTTAATAGCATACTGCGGCATTACACAAGATAGGAATCAAACTGTAGACTAACTATTGAATGACCAGGGTGTTTCCAATACACAAAGCTTATCCATCACATAATACTTCTCCCAATTTAATGCCTTCTTCATAACTGGTTGGCATCAAAATGATACACAACGGTGTTTAAAACACTACAGTTCTCCTGGTGTAAGCAAAGCTAAAGTATTGTGACACCCACTCACAGATTGCATTTTAGGTAACCTGTGTGACTCTAGTTTCGGAATTTTCAAAATCACAATTCTGGAGGGGATAAAAACTACCTGTAAATAATGTTCCAAGAAGAAATAGCAAATAAGCGAAACATTAGTGAAAAAAAATGTTCACTATGTGCAACTTGCCCTATTTTAAAAGATGTGGTGTGATATACCATTCAATTTGACTCCAAAATAAGGAAAAACACAAATACAAAAATTTGTGAAATATTAAAGAAACCGTGTTGGCTTGTGTTTACTTGCCCATTGGTGTTACAGATACTGAAGATAATGCAGAGCCTGTCACAGTCTACATTCATCTCCATGCCAGCCTCCTTTATGTGGTAATTTCTTCAGACAGTGAAATCCTCTCAGCATTGGTGGGCAAGCTTTGCTCTGACTGTGATTACTACAAAGGAAGAACATAGTTATCTTTTGGGATTTAAGTTTATGTGTTCACAGCTGAAAAACATGTAACACAAATTAACCCCCTCACACATAACACACACAGCTTCTGAATTTTCCCACATGCAGAATCACCATTTCTCTATTATTTTCCCTGTCCCTATACGGCTACCTTTCTCAACATCTTAAGAAAATTATATGGACTTACTTTTAAGAACTGGCACAAATTCAATTTCTCCACATCCTAAAATTCTTCCTGTTTGTTTACGACTTTCACCTGTTCAACCACTCTTGACTGTGTAGAAAAAGACTTGATTATAGGCCTTAAGGGAAACATATAGCCCTTCTGCAATCTCCTATATAAATAGTGTAATATTTTTTTGATTATAGATTATTTAATATTTAATGCCGAATGAAAGGCAAAGCTGTGACAAGATAGTTGATTTCCAGGGAGACGTCACAACTTAACAGTAAGTGCTCAGCAGCAGATTGGGAGTTCTTGTTTGGTTGGGTTTTGTTTGGTTTTGGTTTTTTTGCAAGGAAAGGTTTCAAATACAGTACTGAATAATATTGTCATGATATTCAGAAAAAAAGGGATTTAAAAGTGACACTAAAATTCCCCACATTGTATTCTCATGACAATGGGAGAAAAGTGAACAAAATGGTGCCTGCATTTACAGAGGAGCCCCCGCAGCAAGAACTCTTCTGTAATAGCTTTGGGCCTGCTCCAGCAGCATGTTCAGTATCTTTTACTTGATAAATTTTTGGAGGTGGTTCCTCACCTCCTACAGATGTCTTGCTACAGCTTGAAACAGTTGAGCACCTGAGAATTTGGATATTGGTTAACCATCAAATTTGAGTGTGTTGTAGGAAACTGAGATACTGAACAGCTGTGCACACAGAGAACCTGCAGCTGGTATGTGCTATTTGCAAGGATGTACGGCACGTGCAAATCAGATGATCGCATTACCTCCTATAAAGAAGTAATAAAGAAAAAGGTTGAGGTTTACAAAGTTTCGGGTTCTGTAAGGCTTATGAATGCTACCAGAAATTAACATACCACTGCTGACTGGGGAGCAGGGGGGGGTGTTCAGTGTTTCTGCCAGTACACAAAGAATGTTCCAGCATCCTCTAACATGAGTGTTTGAATATTGACTTTTCAATTAAAAATTAAATTGAGACCAAGCAATACGACCCAAACCAAGATCAAAAAAGTGGCTCCAAAGCAGACACTAGTTAAACAAGACCGCTGAATATGGCAATTCTTGACATCAAGTTATTTCTGAAATGTTTCGAATTCTAAAAGCATTAAACAAATTCTTGGTCTTAGAACATGTAAATGTCCAAGTGTGGAAGTTTTAGCTCACCTTGGCAGAATTTTCTTTGCCAAAACAAGTGTAATCCATGCCATCCTTCAGATACTCAAGAAGGGTGAGCAATGAGGAAATAGCTGGGAGTGCAGCACAGTCAGTCCAGCACGATGGTGCATTCGCTGTCCGCACAGGCTGCATGGGGGACAAGTCAACACAAATCTAACCTCACAGATTTGTGTTTATCCTCATACCTGGTTATACGATTGTATTTCCGTTAGCTACTCTCACTCTTGAGAAGGAACATGCACCAAAGATCTGTTGAGGAGTTAACAAAAGGGAACTTACAGAGCGTACAAAGAAAGTCATTACCTATGACACTGTATCCAGGGTGAGTTCAGGGAGTCTGATGCACTATTCAACTTGTTTTTCCCTCCAGCCTGCTACAATTCTTTCTTTCTGGATAAACTGAAATTAGCTGAACACAGGCAAAATAGGAACATTTTCCTTTAGTTAAGGGAGGAATTTTCTTTGGAAAAGGTGTCTGATTCCAAATATCTTTTTACACTAGATGGGTTAGCATGTAGTTAGGCAGTACACTTGGGAGATACTGGTTGCCTAAACTACTGTATGGGCTGTATTTAACATCTGAGCAAACACAGCATGTCTTATGGTAAAAAAGGAGTACTAAATTCTTGATGAACATTTTCATTCTAATGAAAACATTGTAAGCTGTAGCAAGAAACAGCACTAATAGTAAATGAAATTAGTAAAAGTAATAAACCAGTTGAAATTACCTGACAGAGACGTTAAAAATATGCAGATCACAGTGTGGTTGCAGTTGTCATCACCATAACCGTATGCCTCCTACAATGGTCCAGAAGAGCGTAGAGACACTGTTGGGGAAAAACAAACAAGACTACTAACCTTATCTTTAACAAACCAGTTTAAAAAAGTAATTTGAGAGTGCAAATAATGAGAGATAACCAAAGGGCAAAGGATGCAAACCTTAGAGAAAGCTGTAAGAAACTGAACAAGTTGCTGAGCCCCCTCCTCCCCCCAGGCTGTGAGGTAATGCACAACAAGCAGTAATAATTAAATTACTCACAGACACTTATAAGGAGAGGGCTGTCAAATGTTCTCGCAACAGCACAGTCAAAATTATAAACCTGTTTGTTTTCTGCTATGGGCATGAATGAAGGCTGAGCATCTGTACACTCAAATTCAGAAAGCAACTTTCACCTTGAGGGTTATAAACCATGCTGAGCAAGCCCCTTCATAGCTTAAAACCCTTATCCACTTCCAACAAACAAGATTGTGACTGACGGTGTAGAAGTTCTGTCCCTGTCCGCCCTCATCGCCTTGCCCATTATCTCTCCCCAAATCCTGCACTCTGAATAATTACCTTTTTCCTTACTAATCTATTCATTATTAGCATTCAGGAGCTCTGGAAAATAAACCACTTTTGTCCTGAATAGACTCTGAAATAAAGGTCATTATGCTTGACCCTTTTTTAAGTCATTGTGGAGGAATGGGTCATTGTGTGGATTTTTTAGCTTAGTTAGGTACTAAAATCCCATTCAACACACTTCCTCCAACTTGCTTGTGTTCCAAAAAAGAACCAAACAATAATACCAAAAAGGTATTTTTATCCAAAGGTAAAAGACACAAGACACAAAGACACCCAAGATACAAAACATACTTTGCACATAACTTGTTTTTTTAACCTGCTTCTGTCATAATCATCTCTGCCTTAGAAAACTCTGTTTTTCCTTTTTTCCAGTAATTGCCTGAGAACATCAGACTGCTGTGGCATGGATAAAGGTCTTTAACAGCCACTAGCCCATCTGTTTCTCCTCCTGCATCTATGCTATAGAAATTGCAAGAATCCCAAAAATAACCTTGACTTTCTTGGGGCTAAAAACACTGTCACAAAAGTTTCACATCTTAGAAGCATTTATGTGCATAATTGTAAGGCTTCTTTGTTTCACAGCTCTGATGTAGAAACAGAGAATCATATATTCATTGTATCAAAAGAAGCAACTCCAAGATCCTGCTCTAGTATCCCATTATGCAGCAAAGCAGTAGATGCCTATTGCCTATCTAATCTGCTACCAAAGAGAAAGTGAGACAAAATAATCAATGGGGTAATGGCCTGCAGGGACACGGGTGTAACATAACCCCCCCCATGGAAGTTTTGAAATACTTAACTGTGGATAGTAAACATGAAAATCTTTATTTCTAAATGAGAGCTCTGTACCTGATGCCCCAACAGTCATTAGAAATGTGTGTTAGTAGAAATGTAAGGGGTTTTTTAACCCAACGGTAGCCTATCCTTTTACCTGGTTTGGCTTCTGCCTCTGCAGTAATATCCTTACCCTCTCTTAAATAAGGATTTTGGATCAGACTGCACCACTCTGGGCAGTTCACCATCTTTCCTTCCCCTTTCACTAGTGGTGTCCCTCCTTGTCCCTCAGACCTATTCCAGCACTCTCCTGGGTAACTTAGTTTCTATTCCGTGCCTGTCAAAGGCATCTCAACTTCGTGCATCACAGCTGTAGCTGTTCCACACTCCATAGGATCAATAACTTATTACACTACCTCTTTTCCAGCAGCTGCCCTACCTATATAAACCACTTGATCATTTTACTCTGAAAACCTTGCTTCTCACAGCTTGTGGTAGCTGTTGTCCTCTGCCTGTGGCTGACCTAAGATGCTTGGTTCCTAACACGTCCTATCTTTGGCGGCTGAGCTTCTCTTCCTCTCAGCATCTCTTCTTCTTTCCAGGGAATAAAAAGGGACTTTTGCCATTTATTGGTCCAGGATTTCCACGTGGTCAGCACCACCTCAGCCAGACCAACAACCATAAAAAAGTTCCACTCCACTAGTCAACCATGTTATGGAAGAGTGGGGTTTCAGTGTTTTCAATGGTCAGCTGTGCATCGCTTTCACAATACATTGTGAACGTGCCACAGTTACGTCTGGAATTCACTGTGAACAGCCACAAAGTCATACCCAGACCAATGCTCAGCTCTGTCTGAGGTCGGTATCAGGTACCTGAGGGACATATAAGAGGAGGACAAGCTTGTAGTCATATGGTTTCTGCCATAAGGTTTCCAGCAATCTGCAGTTCATGATCTTCCTGATTTTATTTCTTTTAGTTCGGTTAATCACATTTGAAACCTGGTAACCTATGAATCTCTGTGGAATCCTGTGAAATGTGGCAATTATCATGAAATATCAATGTCAGCGAATAATTAACTCAGTTACCGCTAAGCACAGCAAGTCATGCTTTTTCCTCCACTCTCTCAGTTGTGAACACAGCCCATTTGTGAGTTACCTGAGGCTATGGCTGCCACATTTTGTCTTTGCTGATATGTTCAATAGCTTGGGATGTACTGTGCTAAACAGATAAAATGTTTTGAAGCAAGTGGTTTGGAAAAAAAAAAACCCAACAACAGAGTTATATAACTGAGAAACAAAATAAGATTAAAAAAAACCAAAGAAAAAAATCCTGAAAATGTAGAATTCGCTTAGATTGGCCACTTCCATGATAAACTATCAACACAATAAAAATGTTTCAAATGTCGTGTAATAATGAAATAAGGATAAAGAGGTGCATACATTATTTGAAAGGTCAGTGATACTGGCTTCAGAAGTTTAAAAAGTATGAGCCCAAGACAAGCTGAAATAATAATTTTTCAGAAGAATATGGAAAGTAGAGGTGATTGGAAAAGATCCAAATTTCAGAAATCACACCTGTCTGGCTTTTTCTTTATGCCTGCAATACCTGTGTTGTGGTAGATTAAACTTTGTACTAAAACAGCCATATTGCATTGCATACCTCTCAGCTTCAGGGCTTAAGAATGCTCCCACAGTACTCATTTTTGCCCTGCTTAAATTAATGGTTTGCTTCCTTGGAAAACAAAGCATAGACCCACAAGATACACAGTGGAAATTTATAAATGCCATAGGTTAAAAATTTGTGAGGATGTGATGCTGAGTACTTCAGCAAAGCTGAACACTAGCTACAATTGCTCATGTCACGGGTTTCTATCCCTAATGTATTTTTTTGTCCAGTAGCAATCTAAACTCATATAAACACCTGGCATCTGCAGCACCCTGGATGAAGGCCCAAAAGTCCTTGTACTGGTGTTACACCTGCCACCTCCTACCTTAACTTGATACTCTTTAGTTTTTGTGTTGGAAGAGACAGTATCTATCGATACCTACACTCTCTCTGAATTCCAGCCATGATTTTATAGACCACTTTCCTATCTTCTGCTAGTTCTTCAGAAAAACTCCCAGCTTACTTGTCATTCTTTGCATGGAAGCTATTCCATAGCTTTGAACATCCTTTTTGTTCTTCTCTAAGCTGTTTACTATTTTACCACATAATTATTTAATTACGAGGACTATATCTACACACAGTATTTAGTATTTTAAGACCAGGAATAAATCACAGACATACACACTAGCATAATCATTGGGGGGGGGGGGGGGGTGGGGTGTTAGTTCCTTTTCCTCTCATAATTATTCCTTTTTTTAATATTTTTTTTTTTAACACAGTAAAGACCATACTTCCTTTCCTCCCTCACATACTGGTTTTTTTGTGATTGAAAGCTCTGTCATAGCTGCTTGGTGGTCTTATATACTGTACTGTGAGCACATCCCACATAACATACCAAGAAAGATGATATAAAAACATCAGCCAAAAAATACTGAAGAGTCATATGATGTGAAATAGCTGCTCTAGAATCTAGAGTCTAAGATAATAAATTTCACCAAAAATGTTTTTGATAATACTGGCACTGTCATGGCTTAACCTCTGCCAGCAACTAAACACCACACAGCCGCTCGCTCACTTCTGCCCAGGTAGGATTGGGGAGAGAATCGGAAGGGTAAAAGTAAGAAAACTTGTGGGTTGAGATAAAGACAGTTTAATAGGTAAAGCAAAAGCCGCGCACACAAGCAAAGCAAAACAAGGAATTCATTCACTGCTTCCCATCGGCAGGCAGGTGTTCAGCCATCTCCAGGAAAGCAGGGCTCCATCACGCGTAATGGTTACTTGGGAAGACAAATTCTGCAACTCCAAATGCTGCCCCCCCACCTTCTTCTTCTTCCCCCAGCTTTACATGCTGAGCATGACATCATATGGTGTGGAATATCCCCTTGGTCAGTCGGGGTCAGCTGTCCCAGCTGTGTCCCCTCCCAACTTCTTTGCACCCCCAGCCTACTCGCTGGTGGGATGGTGTGAGAAGCAGAAAAGGCCTTGACTCTGTGTGAGCGCTGCTCAGCAATAACGAAAAGATCCCTGTGTTATCAACACTGTTTTCAGCACAAATCCAATACATGGCCCATACGAGCCGCTATGAAGAAAATGAAATCTATCCCAACTAAAACCAGCACAGGCACACATATACATACACACACATATAAACACACAGACACAATTGCAGAGCTCATGCTACTCCCATCCTGTACCAAAACCTCCATTACTGTCAGTTTGATTCTTCACATATCTAACCTCTGGCTAAAATAAAATAAAACTCATCTGTTTATCTGCCTTGACTGATAAATGTAGGGGGTAAAATATCACCAGGTATAATTCCTTTGACTTTAATGGTTCTGTGCTGTGCACGCAATTTCACCTCATATACATTACAAATATTTAAGTGCATTATTTTTGCAGGTTATGAACATTTTGAATATTCTGAAAAACTTAGAGAGAAATAAAGGTAAATAGCAAGACAGTCAAGCGAGTGAGGGAATATCCAATTAAGAATGTCAAAAGGATTTAAATGCTCTGCTTTCAACTGCTAAAACTACTTATGTATTTGGAAACCCTGGCTGAAAACTTGTCACCCTCCTTTAAAACCCATCATTAAATGTCACCGCTCTCTTTGTCTTCACACAGAATACACCTTGTTTTCATTTCTGCTTAATGGAAATATATTTAAAGCTACTTTTAAAACACATTTTCCAGAAAGTATCTTAACATAAGAAGCATAAATTGGCCATTAAAAACAACTCTATCTTTTCTTTCCTTCAGACAATTTTAGTTATTTTCCAGCTTTTTAAAGTTTATGGTTTAAAATTATGATCTTACTTTTAAAACACAGCTGACACTGTCCCATGTTGAATAATGTAACACAGAATATTTTAAACTGAAACATAAAAGACTTTGTTTGATTGTTACATGGATTCAATATGTTCTGTTGTGTACAATGTGTTGAAATATTTCTTTAAATTCTTTGGATTTACAAAACAACAAAAAATGAAACAGTCATATCAGCCCAACAATTTACAAACTATATAGGGAATAAAATAGTGTGTACAGTATTAATTAATTAGGGTACTATGAGATTTTTGTGATTTGATGTTCCTTGCTTACCAGTGCACCAGGGGACAGATTTATATCCTGCTGCAAGGTTAAAACCTTCAAATGAAATCTGCAGTTATAGTGTAGCATCTAGGTCATGAAATATTTTAATATAGGCATTGCTTATGGGAGAATATTTCCTGGTTATTAAAAACATTTCCCACAAAAGGTGAGGAGGTTTTTTGTTTGTTTGTTTTTGTTAGATGGTTGCTATATGAACTAGCCCTGTGCTCTTCTACTGTGGTGGCACATTTTAGACAAAAATTATTGGACTAGATCCTTGATGTACAATACACTCTTACAGGATTTTAGATCTTCCAGTTCACAAAAGGTGATGAAAATCAGGTAATGCATCTTTCATAACCTGGTTATACTAATACGTCTTAAGTATAAATACATATTTTCTGTAAAAGAGTACCTAAAATAATTACAGTAGCTACAACTCTTAATTACATGTATCTACTTACTCATGTCTATGATTACAAACACTGGATACTAACTTAGGCTGGCCTGAATATGCTAGTCGTTTCATCAACTCAAAAAAAGCAATTGTTATTATTCGTTGGATGATTATAATTTGCCTGCATTTTACATCTCTGCAACCACATTTTAAACAAACATCTGCTCACTCTAATGTCTTTGCCATATTTTAACTTTTGTTTACTGAATTTTGCCAGCCCTGCATTTTAGTTTCATTTACTTATAGCGTTGTTCCACATCCTCCAATATTTTAGGGGCTGAACAACACACTGATTGATCAGTAAGCTGAATCCCTTACTCCAGCAAAAGAGTTTGGCTTCATAGACAGTCATCAGACAGACTTTGAAGGCATAACTTCTCTTCTGGCATTTCTCCTTAGGTGATCTCCTGATGCTTTCAATGCCTTGTGCCTTGTTCCCACTTGTAAACTGTGGATAAGTATTTTTTTCTTACTGTGTGAAGCACTTTGAGATCTGCATATGAATAAAACATTTAAAGAGAGTTATCTCACTTTCAGATAATTCTCATGTTCAAAATAAATAACTTTTTGTTCTTTTATCTGTAAAGGAATTTAGGATTCGTGGGTCAATGGCAGTGAAATGAGATAGCTTCTTTTCTCAGAATATAAAATTCCTCCACTCAATTAACAACAAACAAACAAACAAAGGTTTAGGCACGCAGAATTTAATACCCAGCCTGGAATTTTGCCAGGACTGAGATTGATATATCTACGACTAAATTCTTTTTCCTAGCAGCAAATAAGCTGCATCTTTATGTTGGATGTCTTAGCAAAAGACAGCAATTCTGGCTGCAGAGCAGTGGCAATGATTCAGAGCTAAATGAGGAATAAGACTTTACCTGCTGCTACTAGATCACCCTGTGAGATAGCACATCCTTCGTCCAAGTATTGACCTGGTTTTATCCTATTTTATTAGTTTAGACAGGAAAGGTTACAAATCCAAAGCTTTCAGATAAAAATTGGATACCAAAGTAAGACTCTGCAAACTGTAGGGGCATTAGGTCCGTCAAGACTCTAACAGACATGTTTGTGACTGACAACTTAGGCTTAGGAAGTTTGTAAATTTGGGTTGGTTAATAATTAACTAGGGAAAGGTCTTCTGCTGAATGATTATAGAATTTTTGTATAACTTAATGTGATGGAAACAGTGAGACAGTGAGACTGATAGGGTCACCTTTCTCATTTTTCCCTTTGATTTAACATTAGCAAAATAAAGTAAAAAGGAGTAGGAATACTCTTTTTTTCTGAACTCATCTGTGTGTATGGTAATTGCTGACCTAAAAAAACCTACACCAACATATGCTGTAGCAAAAGCTTCAAGCAACCTCATCATCACTATGCAAATTTCAGTAAAACATCTGTTAAGTAAGATTCAATTATGAAATTGACATGATTGAGATAATATTAATATTAATTTCATAATAATAATTTATTTCTCCACGTCTGTTAAAATGAAAGTCAGACAGCTTCTATGCTTTCATTCTCACAAGACTACTGATGCCAGTTTTTGTAGTTAGTTTTATTTGCTTCCTAACCAACAACTGTGGTATTTGCTAGCGATGCAGAATAGAAAGCACGTCATTGCTATTTCTGGAGATAGCAGAGCAGCACATTGATGAGAGGTTGTAGGTATTTGAAGCATCAGCTTTTTTAACTGTAGAGTGTTTTCCTCAGAATAATAAGGGGAATACTCAGAGTAATAAGGGGAAAATTATTTTTGCACACTATACTGGACTCTCATCTGTCAGGTGCTCTACAAATTCAGGGTTTGGTTTGGTTTGGTTTTCTAAATAAAGCATGAGAGACTTTGGGTTGGCTTGGTATAGTTCTGGGACAATGGATTCTTCTGAGTACTAGTACTTAAACTGCTTCATCAAGAGATTCAGAGGCTGTTGTGTTATATATCTTTTTGTTGGTTCTACACAGTAGAGCCATAACATAGTAAAGACTACAGGTATTAATTCAACACAGCCATTGTGCAACAGGATAGTAGAGTTGTCAGGCATAAAAAATATCCACTTCCTTACTCCTATTTTGTGTTACATTTGATAGCATTATCCATGATAGGGCAGCTTTATTTTAGAGCACTCCTTGGACGTTATTTCACCAGCACAGTGTACTCTCTTTTCTTCACCATAATTCTTTTACGTTTTCAACATAACCTGTTCTTGCCTTCTACCCTGCCACAAAATGGTAGCGTAGAATAAAATAGTTCCTGTTCTACCCATTTATGTAATTAGCAGCTCCTGCTGAGACATTTTTCATTCCAAGGTGAGTGATGTAAGGGCTGGGAACTGTACTGATTTTCTTGTACAGTTATAATCTGCAGCTCCATAAAAGCTGTATGGAAGGTTAGCAGGTATGTATAAATCCCATCAAGGAGGACTTTTGTTCTCTTACAAACATGTACTAAAATATCTGCTATCATTACTCTTATTTTTTAATACAGGTTTCAAACTCAGAAAATGTGCTTACTTTCAGCTAAAAAAGAAAGAAAACCCAAAACTACATTTGAGGAGAAACTTTAAAAATTCAGAAATTTTAAAATAATTTTGTGTGTACTTGAATCACATTTTCTCTCCTGCCTTCTGACTTGGCTTCTTACAAACTCTGAAACTGTACTTGTAGTTGGAAATATGTGGGTTTAAATACTTTGCTGATATAGGAATATGTAAGAGGATCCACTATATATATTTTTTTTTATAACACAGGTTAACCACCAAGTTCATACTAATTTTGACTGAAAAGTAGCAGTATGCTTTCAATCTAAGTTCAAAATCTGGAAGATTTTCAAATTATCAGGACTTAATGAGTGACTATTAAAAACAAACTAACTAACTAACTGACGGAAAGCTAGCTAACTTGTTAAAAAGTTTGAACGCAACACAGGCAGATGGCTATATCAAAATGGCCTAATCCAACACCTTATCTGGTCTAAGCAAGGCTAGCATTATTACCAAGATGTATTTCAGTTACGGCAAGATGAAGAGGATGTAGTCATATAATTGATCCTTCTGTAAGAGTCTTTGGCATTACAGTTATGGCACACTAAGAACTGAAATAAGAAATTCTGGAAGCCAGGTGAGGAAGCTGCATTTTGTGCTTCCTTCTTCCCCGGAAGTATGTACAAAGATGCTGAAAGACTACCAGGAGGTCTGGAGTAGCTATGGGCTACTGTAAGAGGGCAGGGCTGTTCCTGGCATCACTGCATGGAGATTCCACTCTATCCTTGCGTCCCTGCCAGAGCTAGTTCTGGAACTGGCAATGCAGGAGGGAGGGGTGTCTGCAAAGTGCAGGAGACATCTGTCTCCCTTCTCCAGTATCATGAGCTCTCTCCTCGCTCTCGCTGATTCCTTTCTGAAGCCTTGCTGCATGTGGTGCAAGCTCAAGTGGAAGCTCCTGGCTTGGCAAGCACCAAGTTCTAGCTCCCCATGAGGCTCTATAGATACAAATTGAAATGATAACATTTATAGATTAAAAATACAAATTACAAAGTTCCTTCAGTGAATTTTTATGATTAAGTTGAAAACAAACAGACTGGCAACACTCTCCAAATGTTAGAAAACTTTTTTATGTTCCTCCCACACCAGATATTTTTTGTCTCTTTTCTTTCAGGATCAGGCTGGCTCCTTGACTTTCCTGTAACAACACACTTGAGGCTTTCTGGCCTGCTGCTGCTGTTGTTGTTGCATAGCCTAAGGCAACTTCCCGACCCTCGGTTACACTGAACTTCAGCTTTCACCAGCCTTCTTTCATGTGTTACAATACACCCTCCACAACTAGAAGACCTCTCTGAACTTACCCGTTGCTGCTTTCAACAAAGACAAGAGAAGAGCTCTGAGATGGGAGGATGCCAGGGGGAGGTGGTGGTAGTGGTGGTGATGATTTGTCAGGTCTCTCTCTGTGGGCATTACTATTTAGTTTTCCACATCATACACAGTCACAGTTAGACAAAGTGCCTTTTCCATTATCTTTTCACTTCATCACTGACATCCATCATGTCCTTAAAAAAAATGCTTTCTTGAAGTCCTCCAGCCAAAATCTCAATCTTAGTTTTCCATTATAAATAGAACCTGATTAGTTGCCTGCCTAAGCACATCATTGCAGGCTACATTAGTGCCAGAAAATTAATATTATTAGTCTCTGTTCCTCTTCCCCCAGCAGTTTTTACTATCTCTATCCCTTTTCCCATACTTTTTTCAAAAATTTTCAAAGTGCCCTGTTTTTTTTAACGAGGAATAATTTCCCTAAGAAACACAGACTCTTGATCTTGTATAAATGCCACTTCCTTTCAATGTGTTCTACAGCCAGTACAGGGTCATACCCTAGCAAAACAACTCAAAGTTTTGAAATTAAATCTTTGGCACAAAAAAAAAAAGAAAAAAATAGTGATAATAAGCTGTAAGTAGAGAAACAGATGCCTCCATACAATGTTTATAAAGTATTGTTTCATTTTCTAGCTAGCAAAGATATTATTCTAACTAAAATTGTTATTATTGATTTTGTTTATTTATTACAGACTGTCTATGCATAAACTCTGAATGCAGTCCCATTTTCCAAAATGCAAGATACACTAATAGGTATCTCTCCTCCCCCAGAAAAGTATTTTTACTATAAGCAGACAAAAATCGTCAACAGCCATTATTCTGGCTTTCAGACAATTCTCAAAAAAAAAGTCAACAATAGAAGTATATGGATAAATTATCAGTTTCCCTACCAGAGAAATACAGATTAGATAGATTAGATATTCCAGCCTATGTAAATTAGTTTACTGAAAACATATTTATAGAAACTCATTTAGGTAAACAATGGTTAAAAGCAAATAAAATTATTTTAATGAAAGGCATATATTAATACGTATATTAAAGCTGTCTATTAGATCTAGGTATGATGCTTGAATCATTCATCATGCCCATACCTAAGAGTATTTAATACCTCCTGTCACTGGAGGAAATGCTGAATGCCTTATCATTTCAAAATGAAGAACACTGGATCACACTGTCATTCTTCAATGCGTGGAAGCATAGATGTTTTCTACTTCAATGACCTAAGAACAGGAAAGTTCCCTCAGTTTTCAAGGTAGAGTACTCTCAGTTTTCTACAGTGTCTCTGTAGTCTCCCAAAAATAAAGTATTAAACCACTGGAGGCTTTAATCATCTTAAATATTTGATCTTTTTAATATAAAAATAAGCTATGATGATGAAGTAGCTTCCTGGTGGGGCATGCCTCTTCCAGCTGTGAGGGGATTATAATAATGTCTTAAACTTCCTTCCATGTACTCCATGTCTCCTCAACAGAAATTTTCCCTTCTCTCTTGCTTTCAGAGAAAACAAAACAGTGGTCTTAAGTTATTTTCACATCGCCATCTTTTGTTATGTTTGTCCACATGCAATAGCAAAGAAGTGATTTCACAACAGGAACTCAAATACTGGTGAGCTGCTTCTCTAGTCCATTCCAAGCTGACTCCCTCTTTTTTACGGCTGTGGCTAAAATTAAGTTATAATGATTTCCTTTTGAAATGACGAATCAAATAGATAACATAACCCACTGTTGAAGCACATGAATAAATCAAGTGATGTCAGATCTCATGTTACAACACTTGCTCCTACCTCCATCACCCTCACCCCAAGAGGACTACATGCTAACTGTAAAAGAAGTGTAATGTCAAATGCTGTAACCTTTAGTCAGTTTTCATGTTGGTTTTAATGTTTCCTTCCAGTAATAACTACAATTCCTGTGAAATGCTCTGTACAAAAGCACTTGCCTGACTAAGAACCATTCTGTACTACAGAGTGTAACTATCAGACCTGGCACTTGTAACACAGTGTGTGTCCGTTCCCAGCAGCCCTCCAGCTGCATTCAGACAGAGCAAGGGATCCTGGCATAGTGGCTGGCCCACAGCAACAGTAAATTTGATGGCCCACATCAAAAAATAAAACTATGTTTCATTTTACCCTGCCTTTTCTGAAACACAAACAGTTCAGTAATACATAGGTAATATTTTAATCCCATTAGTGCACGTAGTCAAAGAGGACAGCACTTTACTTATTTCTTCTTATTTTTCCTCTTTTGTCTTTTGAAACTGTGGATGAAGAACTGAATTTTTTTTTCAGTGGACCTGGATTAATTCCACTTTAATTCAGGTATCTAATTGCAACAACTATTTAGGAACTTAGCCAAGGTCCCTTCCATAGTGAAAGGAGGCTGTGCACTGACATCCATTTGTTGCATCTACATGTTCACAGTGCTCCCTGGTTTGGATCTCTCTGAGGTTAGACTTAGATGTTGAACCTGTGTTTGGGACTTTTACCAGACTCTTATCTGGACTCCCTTTATTCCCAGAGAGAAATAGTGAGCGAGTCATCATATCTAAAGCCCATACCTAAAACAACATACTGTGCTCTGAAACTGCCTGTTTCTCTTCACTGGTAAAAAGGTTGATTAACATATATATAGATGTTTACAATGTAGACAAAAAAAGGATGAAAGTTGAATCCTACAGCATAATCTCTGTTCAATCCTTCTAAACATCAACAGCAGTGCAATAACGGTAAATTATTACTGTTATTCAAATGTAAGAGTACACCTAAGGTGCGAGGTTTTCATACAGTTTTACCTTCGTTGCTTTTGGCTAAAAAGCAGCAAGCTAATGTGGTTGGCAAAATGTTGTGACTTATGGGTATTACAAGTCTAAAGAAAAAATCCCCATTGTTATTTCTATATCAGATTTTACTGCTGCAGGAAGAAGGAAAGAGAAAGATTGACATTGAGAAGATCCAAAACTGATCTTCATCTTTTCTATAACCAAACTTAACCTGAATTGTTTATTGCTGATACTGTAGCAGAATACACCATGTTTCAAAGAACAAGTCCAATGTTGTCTATTTCCATTTTCTTGACAGAAATAAAAAAGAGCATTTTCAGGGGAAGTTTAGAAGTAAAGAGCAGAAGCAAGCACACAGAGAAAAGTGGAGGTCAGCTCTCTCCTGCCAGAGAATCTCAGCAGCCAGAGTGGCTCCATGGAGGACAAAGGCAGCAGAGCCACCTGCAGCTCAGCAGCACAGGTTGTCTCTCTCCTCTCTCCAAATAAAGCAAGTGAAGGCAAGAAAAGAGAGTTTCTTTTCTTTGCAAAGGAAGCGACAGGAATAGGAGTTCCTGCGGAGTGCTGGGAATAGGAATAACAGAGGTTCGAGGATCTGATGCTAAAGTAAAGATCTGGTGTTAAATTTTAGACACATGAAATTTTGTTCATGATATCCTTTCTAAGCAGTCAGCATAATCTCTGGGTAGTGTCTCCCAGCAGGCAATAAAGCCTATATGTGTAAATAGTACAGAAAGAGAGACTGCATGATGGAGTTACATCAACACTGACATGATTAATTTAGGACTCACCTGTAGAATTTTTCTCACTATATGACTCATATTTCAGCCTCTCAACCAGTTAATATCTGCTAAAATTACTGCAGTTTCTTTATCTAACAGAAAACAAACTACTTATTTTCAGAGATGGAAGTTTTAAAAATATTAAAAATGTATATTAATGTTTTTAAAGACCTGAGCTTATCCATCAGATTTTGTTTTCTTGATATGACATACTTGTTGTCTCTGATATTTGTCTTGTAACTTATTGTTTCAAGAAACGTGGGACTCCACAGGTTGACTTTATTCTGGGAAAGAACAATACCAAAAAAACAGGCACATATAAACACATTAAAAGAAACTTATACATTAAGGAAAACTATTATTTTTTTCCTGTCCATAGTTAAAAGGGGTGATTCAGTATTGGAAAGGAAAATCCAGTTCTATTCTGAGGAAATAGAGTGACCTCTTCAGTTCATAAATGACAGACTTACTTATCCTTACTTTTAGTTTCTCCTTTCACATTGTCAGAAAATAGCTATAAAATATAGTGTAAATGTGATAATTTAATCCTTAACTATGTGGAGTAGCTGAAACTGGATCATGTCCACAAGAACAACAAATTATACTAACAATGATATCTGATCGGTAAGATCAGCGTGTTGGAAAAGATAAGAATATGTTACAGAACATGCCTGAATGACTTTACTACCTGGGTTTCTAGAAATGTATGAACTGCTGCCATGAAAAGTGCAGTATCACTCCCATAGGAAACTTCTGCTTTATTTTGGGAGCTCCCTCCTTTTTGGAAACAGTGTGGGAGACTAAAGTTCATTTTATATTAGCCAAACACACAATGATTATGACCAATCAATAAGTTGTGGCTGTGAAATAGAGTAAATGCCAGGATATATTAGGCAGGTTATCTACATCCTGTTGATATGTAGAAACACAGAGCTGTTTACTAAATTTCATCTGTTCCTCAGTCGGACCTGAGTTGCAATAAATCGCTTTCAAGAACCAGGAGTCTAAATTTGTGACTGGTGCTGGAAATGCTATTTAGAGTGACTTGAGAAATGAAAAGCCTATTTTTACAAGAAAAGGCTGAAAAATTTACCTTGTTCAGACCAGAACAACAGAAGCTGAAAACTAAATCAGGGTTTAACACTAGGGAAGAGCAGAGCTGTACAAGTTTACAAGAATAAGCTATTATACATAAATATGCCATGCACAAATTTAGCATGCAAAGCAGAAGTGAGACTCTGGAAAAGCCCTGTGAACAGTGGAAAAAAGAACCTCAGAGATTTTCAGAAGGTGCTTGGTCACATCATGAAAGAGATCATTGGAAGCCCCAGTTCCCTAGCACAGGACACAGCTCCTTTCTGAGAATACTGACCTGGCTCTCCGTGATCAACTTATTTGCATTTATAACCTTTCATTTATAAAACTCCTTAGATCTTTATTCCTGTCTTTAAATTGTTATGTTATTGTCATGTGTATCTTAAAAGTGTTTGTATCTTTAAAACATGAAAGAGCCTTTACTCATTCCTTTTGCCCAGCATCAGGGGTCAGAATGGCTCCTGGAGCCAGCAGAAAGAAAGGGAACCCGCTGTCCTTAAAAGCTGTTATACAATCTCAGGCCTGAGTGGGAGCGTGGGGGTTATCCCACCAATGGGATGGGAAAGTGCAATGTAAGTGTATTGCCTCTCCAACACCAAAGGTGGGGCTTACCATCTGCCCAGCCTGGCAAAGGAAAATGTTAACTTTAGGTGTCCTCTTTCGTCCTCCTTGGGATGGTGAAGGAGGTTGTGGGCTTTGCTGCAGGCATTATACTGTTCACTTCTGAAACTCAGAAGGAGCTTCTCTCTTAAAAGCAGGTTGGTTTTAGAAAACCTTCTGTGTTTTGACATCTCTCTCAGCAATTTAATGATCATTTGTGAAATTTAAGCTGTTCTAACCAGGCACATAACCAGTACAGGCAACTCAATAGAAGAGCTTATTATCCAGAATTGCTAATTATACAGATTGGCATCTTATTTTACTCTCTTACCTTACTTAAATAAGAGTATAATGAGGCTGGATATCTTGATGCCCAGTAAAATGAGGAGGTGTTCCCCATTCTTCATCTGTTTAGCTCTCATATGAAGGTCACACCTGCAACTATAAGGGGATGAGAAATATTTTATGGAGGCTGAGATTAAAAGCAATTTGTCCTGGAAGATGACCTGGGTTGAGTGAATAATCCTTGGATAGTTGAGATGCACTGATAAAGAGGCAGCCTGGTTAAATTCTTATTTTACTGTCAAACTGTTCTAGAGACAAGCAATCTTTTTGGGAATAAAATAATGATTTTAACAAAATAACTATCTGGCTGTAGTACAGAAGAGTAAAATATATTTTCTTCTGGAATCAAAAAGATCGGTCTGTAAAAGAAAACTCTTGCATTAGTAAAGACACACTCTTCCTCATTTTTAATTCCTTCATCTTCATTATTGTAAATGCTAAAGTTTCACTAATTTCTGAACCTCCTGTTGCTTCATTTGTGAAGGGTGGTATAAAATTGATTTATCGAGAAAGTTTTCTAACCTTCAGGCCAAAAGAAGTTTGACCAGTTTAAGAAATTTGCTTTCCTTGTTGGATTTTTTTTTTTCCCCCACAAGCACATTTGCTAGGAAGATCTCAGATCTACCTGGTCTAAACCTAACAACAATTCTCATTATCTGCTAATTTCAATGACTCTCTTGCATTTGTCTCTTACAGTTAGCGTCTGTCCTGAGAGAACATGAAGTTGCCTACCCAGACTTTGAGAACTCCTCCTGGGTGACCAACATGCCTTCAGGTTTGCTGGACGTGGAGCGCTGTGCTGGAGTAACGCGGGCACGGGCTGCCCCCACTCCTTCTAACTCTCTGCCTCCACGCAAAAGTCAATGATGTCCATTTGCTTTTCTTTCGCGAAGACGGCAGCCCATGCCCTTGGGTGCATCTGGTGGGTGTTGTATTTCCCTGAGCACACCGTAGCATGGCAGGCTGGAGCCACTACTGACTTCAGCTTTCCTCACGATGCAAGGGAGCACCAACCTTAGGCCCTGCTCTAACTTCACAGAAATGCCTTCAGTTTCTTCTTGGAGCTGAGCTGCCTACAAGAGGCTGTCGTGGGATATGCTGCTATAAAAGGTACCTTTAAAAGAGAATTTGCATCATTAAAGCTAGAGATTTCCAGGCCTGGATACCATCCAACCAATTTAACATATATGTAGACTATAGGTACTGAGAAGATGCACATTAAAAATGTGGAGAGCACCAGTACAGAGAAGCCCAAAGTATCCATCGAGTTCTGTGTGTACTCCACCAGCTACAGGACATGCTCCCTCTCTCCCTGACCACAGACTGCAAAACTCTGAACAACTGTCAGGGGAGAAAATTACCAGCAGCAAATGGTGCCTAAATGCTCAACTAGTACCAATAATATCAGGAGTCAGATTAAATGGTATTAGGACTGAGTTTGAGAAGAAGATGGAAAGATTTCTGAATTGTAGGAGAGCTCACAGAAAAAAAATCTGCAAGAAGCCTACAATAAGATGAGGAAAACAACATGCTTGTTTCTGTGTGTTCATGCAATCTTCAAGCATAGGTTTAAAACCAAATAAAAAGTATACCTTCAAAAACAGGCATAAGAGTTCAAAATCAAGAGAAATAAAAGGAATATACAATGAATTTAAACCTAAGAAAATACAGTAAAACCAGTGTTTCTGTTTGGAATTGAAGAAGAATATTGCCTTACAAGCTGAAAATGCTTGTAAAATTATGTAGACTTGAAGTACATTAAAATACTCTACTCTTACACCTCTAAAAACATATGGCTTTGAAAGCCAGTAAAGACCATGACTGTGGAATTATTTTCACTCTGTAAAGAGAAAAACAGATTTTTAAAACAAAAGTTATTTCCTCTTCTTAATTCAGCTCTAAGTATGTTATACAACTACCTGCTGCTGCGGTTATTTTTGTGTCAAATACAAATTGCTTTCTGCTCTCAGTGGTTTTTGGTTTTTGAGGGAGTTGGGGGGAGGAGAGAGGGAAGGTTATTCTTGGATTCTTTTATTAGTTTTTTCTGTAGAATTATTTTTTTTTAAATGCTCTCATTGACATAACACATTATGAAGCACTGTGCTGTGAAGTGTAACATCAGCTTGTATCAGTCACACTGCATTACTTTACATGCCTGGCCTAATGTGTCACTGCATAGTTACAGCAGAAACATCCTACATAACTGAAAGCAGCAATAGCTTGCAGATGAAAATATTGTAAAATAATTTTTGTACCCAGACATACTGCTTGTATAAACATGCTCCCAATTCCGAAAGGTAACACCACTTACATGTAATTTCCCTAGGACAGCAAGAGGTCATCTTCAACACAAATGCCATCAGAAAACAGACCATCAAAATTCTAGCAAAAGGAAGCATCTCCTGTGGCTACTTTAGAAATATCTACATATTGAAAAGCAGCCTTTACTGTTCATACAATTGTCTGACAGTCAAATATTTTGGACAAAAATTGTTGCTGTCATGGAAAACCCTTTCTGCATTTTCCTTTGAAAACCTTGTTTTCATGTAAAAAGAAGTACGCTTTTTCTGTAAATTTGTAGATATAAGGAGGCTATTTTTGGACTGACTAACTCTCTCTTCTGCTCTTCTTGTCCTAACAAGCTGAAACAGGGTTTATTTTTAGTTACATTTTTACATCCTCACTCTACAGCAAAGGATTTAATTTAACCCTTTTGTTGCCATGTGTTTTCAGGTGAGGAGTAATTACTGTCTAGGCAATCAAGCTTCAGTATTTTATCTAGGTACCATTACACAAATAGCCAAGTTCATAGGTGATACTCTACTTTTGAATGAAAAGACAAGAGTTAACAAAAGAAATTTTTAAAACAAAGATAAGTTATCGTCTTTTTTTTAAGGTGTGAGGTGCTCTGATTTGAAGTTGGGTTACCAATTGAAACATTTGGTGGTAATCCATGACATGAGCAATGAAAAGCTGTCTTGAGCTTCAGGTTAAAAATACCAGACATTTAGGTAAGAGATAATTTTTCAAAGTGTCAGCTATGTTCTTCAATAAGAAAACTATCAGTTTTCAAGACTTATGTTTTATCATAAGTGAAGACTAAACATCGTTTTATAGAATATGGTTTTCAGTAGTCTGATTTAAGCATGGAGTCATATAGAGCTCTGTTTTATTTCCCTTTTCTGTTCAAGTTATTTTTTGTATGTTTCTACTTAATAGTAGTCTTCTTATGTACACCTTCTATTAATTTAAAACTGTAATGAGTGTCCAAAATATATGTAGGCCCTGTCACTTGCAGTAGGCCGAACAGTTTGGTCCCATCTGCTCAGCTGAGTGAGAGCAGAGCTGGTTTCACAGCTCACTACTAGAGAAAATCCTGAACGTGCCTACTAAGTGCCAAATAAGCACAAACAAATTGTCCTTGCTCTCAGAGTGCTGTCAGTCCTCACCCATCCCACGCTATGCTCCAGGAAGGCTTTCAGGTTGGGTAATTGTGCATTCTTCCCCATTTTCTCAGAACAAAAATGTTTTGGTGTAAGAGAAAATACAGCATTGTCCATACTTGGATTGGACCAGAAGGAACTGATTCTTTCCTCTTTTTTAGTCCTGAAGCCCCTGAATGAAAACATGCACACACCTCACCATAAAGCTGGCTTAGTCCCCTCTCCATAAAGGCAAAGTGATAATATTGGAGTTGTGAAGTAAGTGTGCGCCATCCTCAAACTGTCACCCTCTCCAGAAGATTTAACTTCCCCCCTGTGATAAGCAAAAACAATTTTCTATGCGATCCTTAAATCTTCCAGTGTATTCAACAAGTTCAACCTAGCTGACGCATGCAATTTGTCTTACGCTATTACATTTCACGTCAATAAATATACATTCCTGCCTCCAAGGATCACAGGACTGAGTAATTAGTGTCAAGCATGTAGAAAAACATGCAACTTTTTCTGTGCTCAGCTTACAGAAGCATAAAGGTTAAACTACATTAACATGTACTTTTGAAAACAACATGTCTTCTGTGGCCTCCTCTGTGGGTGCATTAGAGCTCATTTTCACTACTACATAAGAACAACAGAGTCTTCTATCCACTTTAACTGGATTGTTGAGTACTTTTCCTTTCCTATCGTACACCAACTTTTCCATCTGAGGATATCAAAACTGTATTCACAATAATTTCTAGCTTCCAAAATAACTTCAGTGGCAACTACTTAAAATTAACGTAGTCTTTTCACATAATTTCACTCTACTATCTATTATAATTTTCAGTGTGAAACCAATGCTTATATTTTCTAATCAGCTCTCCAACATCAAGTAAGGAAGCATAAAAATTTAAATTAGATTCAATTTCTATAAAAGTCACTTAGATTTTAATTGCATATATTCATGACATTACCTTTTTTAAATCTTTAGATCTTTATTATGAGTCCTATTAGGTGATAGTTTATCAATAATTGACTGAAATCTGAAGAGCTTACATCTGTAATATATTTACATATGTGTATAACTTTGCAATATGATTTACAATATATTTCAGATAACTCTAGGAAAGACATGTTAAGTCAATGACCTTGCTATTATCAACTTGTTCCTCCTAAAACCTATTCCCCATCCACTGATTGCCACAACTATTTTATAACATTTTTAACTGAAAGAATCAGTAGAACAAGTATTTTTTTCATACTGCTGATTTTCGGAGAACATAGCAAATAGAGGACACTTAAAAGAACCAAAGTGCTGGCAAAAGCAACATCCCAGAGGAATAAGATTGTCAACTGAAGTTTTTATGTGCTTCCCAAAAATTTACTTTCACCAAATCTTCATTTGCAAGACACTGAACCTCCCCACCTTACAGTCCTGCTCATTGCACAGCCTAGATTAGATTTTTTTTAAATAATGATTTTCTATTGTCTTTCATAGCTCGAGTCATCATTTCATCATGTAATGTGTACAAGTGAAAACACACTTCAGAGGCCTGGCAAACTCATATTTCAGTAAATGAGCTTGCCTCCAAGGCAGCAACTATTTAACAGCCAGACACAATACCCCAGTAGCCAACTTTCATTTTTTTCAAAGCAACTATACAATCCCCAAACTCTTAAGAGTTAGATAGTCCTCTGTACTTTAGGAGCTGACACTTAGGAGCTGATTGTTACTCACTCCAATGATGCTGGCAGCAAAACTACTGGGGTTCTAGCCTGGTGGCAGCACAAGCACTGTTCCTGCATTCCCTCCTGCCGGGGGTCTACCAGCCAATGCAAGAATTGCAACATCAGGCAAGTTGAAAGAGTCATTAAACAAATTACGAGAGCTGGTAACACTGCAGTTAGCCAAATACTGCCTTTGCTCAAAACCAGATCCTGTTTCCAATGTATCCAGGAATTATTACAGGCCCACAAAAGAAACAAACCCATAGTTCACTATTTCAATGTGTCTTACACCAACTGTAACACTTGACTGTACATTAGGAGTTTCTGAGCTGAATTTTCTCTTTTCTTTTATTGACTTACTAAAAAAAGTGAGATGAGTGTATCTATATAAGTATCACTATCACAAAATTTTTACCTATAAATGTTAGTAGTCATTAACAAACAAACATGGGAAATTATCTGTTTACCATCCATACTACAGTTCTATATTTTGAAAGCTGACTGCAGCCCTGTGAGTACAATATTGGGAAATAGTAAATACCAACTACTCAGCTGTCAACAATTTCTTTGGAACTACTGATTTGATTTTAAAAAAAAAAAAAAAAACCCAACAAAAAAAAAACAAACCAAAAAACAGTCTTGAAGGTGTAATCAAAAGCACATCCCTGTAACGATGACTGATTTGTTCACGTTTTACCCGGCAAACAAATAAATGCAGGTCAATGTAGAAAAGAATTAGTCTTAAAGTGTTCAGAGCAGTTGTCATTAAGATTCTCTGAGGAAATCGGTTACATGAGTTACATATTAATGTCTTCTGTATCCTTAATAAACCATTAACGATCTTAAAAGAAAGCAACAGGAGTTGAAAATAAGAACAAGAGTTGAAGGACAATAAGGCCTCCTTTTCCAGCACACATGTCACAGCACAGCATTTAAGGATTCATTCATGTTCATAATGCATTTGAACAGAAGTAAAACAGACAGGGCCTGAAGAATTTTTCCAATACCTCAGAAATTTCAAAGTACAGTTATACTTCAACTCTTAACACTGAGAAAATCTTTTCCATGATTTCAGAGAGATAAAACATTCCAAAGAAAGCAGTGAAAAATGCTTACATTATCAGCACTATATGTACTATATATAAATCACAACAGATCTCTGATACTTTATTTTGCCTACTGAAAAATTACGTGCGCATATGTGTTATGCTATACATACACTTTGGAAAGAAAAGAGGCAATAAGCACGTGTGCCATAAACACATCGCACCAACAATGCAGAAAATAATTGCATTTATCATGTTTCATTCACCTTCACACTGCTCAACAACCCACACTTGTAACAATCTATTAAGAAAGCACTACCTAACTTTACAAGGGGAGAAACTGAACTTGGTTTAATTTTCATGGAGCCTTGAACAGGAGGCTAAGAATTGCCTTCACTTCAGGGAAAAAAAGTCATTGAGTTTGTTTGAGGGTATTTCAAAAGTATGAAATGGCAGTTCGATATTATTACTGATTTTGCCTGAGATGAATTCTTCATGGAGTGTAAAATGAAAAATGTCAATATAAGCATTTAAAAATTGTGCATTTCTAAAATTTGTTTTCTCCACCTCTTTACATAAAACCTTTTACTAGCTCTTATCGATAAATACCTCCCTTTCTGAGTTTATCAGAGTTAAAATTGGCTCTATTTTAACTTTTATGTGGCAAACCATCCTGCCAAGTTCATCCTCATGAAACCTTTATATTTTGAAACGGCACACTGTCATAATGCATGATGTATGAATGTGTAAAAATGCATCATCATGCACTGACAAGCAAATTCATCTCTACAAAATGAATGGAAATAATTAAGTAGTGAAAAATACTGAACAAAAAGCACTTAACAATTTGTAAACATCAACATATACAGAGGTTAATTTGCAAAGAAATATAACTGATGGTATTCTGGCTATATGATTTTATTTCACTAGAAACTAAAACAAATCTTTGTTTAAATGAACATTTCAGACGTGTACTTTTTAAAAGGCTTTTGAGGAAATACAAATGGTATTGTTCAAAACTAATTCCGTAGAAATTTGTAGCTTACTGAGTAGCAGCTTTGCTAATCTTAACAGCAGCCTTAGGATTTAGCTCTATTGCAGCAATTTAGCACCACTTGCAAGTATAAACATGTGTGTTCTTGAGCAAGTTCTTGATAGAAACACTGAAATTATTTTTATTCAGATTTACTGTTATATTTGAAAGGTGATGGGTTTTGTTTTCGCTCTTGTTCAGGTGTGGTACCATATTTAATTAGATACCACAGTCTGCTTGAATGATAGACTGGATGATAAACGTTCTCACCCAGACACACTTGCACCCATTTATTTCAGCTGAGTGGGAATGCTTATATGTGTGCTTGCAATATCACAGTGATCTGTGACTATGCTCCTGTGGTAAGGATATTCAGAGTGAGACATTCAAAATCCTTCTTGTCACATTCCTGGCCAAGGCAAAGTAGGACTGTAAGAGGAGCAAGGACCAAAAATCTTCCTGTCATTACTTCTGCACTGTTCCCACAGTACAATGAGAGCACAACAACTCATCGAAAAGCGAAGTGGGCTAAAGAAACCAGGGAACTGCAATGTATCATTGGAATTCAGACAATCTTTTGGCTTTTCATTGAGACAAAACACAGAATAATTTTGCTGGTTTAGGTAGGAGTGCCCTATAATCCTATAAACACTTGTGTTGTAGACACTGGTTCTGAGAGCATCAATGATGCTATTGCTAAATATTTAGTCATTTATTCTTCCATTTTTCATGGAGATAAAATTATGGTTGCAGCAGAGGAAAATTTTAACTGGGGAATTCTGTGATTAAAACAAGAATTGAGGTTGTGGCTGGCTTGGAAATACAGTTTATAATTTCTTCTGGTACTTCAGCTGTCTCTATTCAAGTCACTGCTGCTCCTGTGTAATTGGGTATTTCTATATGCACTAATTAGCAAAAGAGCTCACTGCTGTCGCCAGCCCAAGCAGGCAGTGTTGCAGGCACACCCCGCAAGTGGAAGAGATGTTAGGTTGTTTGTTAGTTCACCAAGGCAGCCTTGGCATTGCTGTTAAGTGCTACAGCGTTTAACTATATCTAAAAGCAAGCGTGTGTATGTACATATGACAGCAACATCTCATACTTCAGCATACAGCTACTTTTCAGCCTTCATTAAAAAATAAAAATAATTTTTTAATCTACATTTTTTTTGCCTCCATTTTGTTTGCAGTTAATTAGATGTAGATAATAACCAGTCCTGGCAGGTAGAACGGGTACACCTAGTGTTTTACTTCGTCAGTTATTCCAGAGCTTATTTGAGATTAGTTCCTCCATAGAGGCAAAATGCCACAAATGAACTATTTAATTTGAAATTTTACTTGACCTCTTTACTAATTAGTGCATACGAAAATGTCAGTTTACCCAGGGGCAGCAGTAACCCAACTAACAGTTGCTGAATTACCAGAAATTGTTACTATATTTTTATTCTGATATTTTCTGTGCAATCGTTTATGTATCAGTATATTTTTTTTTGCTGCATTTTTCTTCTTCCCTCATTAATTCATAGCATTAAATTGCTTGCCATGTTTGTTCCATCAATAGTTCATTAAGAAAGTTATTCCAACTAATGTGTCAACTACTGTGATCATGAGGGATCCTGGGTGGTCACTGAGAACAGGATGATTTCTTTTATGCAGGCATACCCTGCTGTCCCCTGAAAATATGTTCTGGAGAAGTTATTTCCCAGATAATTTCCCAGATAGCAAAGCAATTTTTCCTGTAAGAAATTACATAATGGAGAGATGATGTAGGCAGGGGCTTAAAAATACATGCAATTTAAATGCCTAAAAAAAATACATAGTGCTGTAAGATCTTTCTCATATATATCACAATAACATTGCTCAAAAAAGTGAGACTTCTACAGCATAATGCAGAATAAATACAAGAGGCTGCTGCTGCACAGCCACAGGGAGGATGTTCTGTTCCTTTTTATTAGCATCAGTGTAAAATGTGAATAATATTATTGAAAAATTAAAAACATTGTACTATAGCATATTGTATTTGTAGCAGTTATTTTAACATAAACACTACATTCAAGAAGTTTCATGCAATAGGGTGAAGAATGGAAAATGCTGTAATAGCAACAACTATCAGAGCAGATTTTTAACAGATGATGAAACTCTGCAATGACAGACAAGTGACTATAGTGCTACTGTAGTACTTTTGGTCAAGGCTTGTGAGTGATGCCAATAACAGCCAATCCTCACCTCAGGACAGAGAAATGTAGTAAGTGTGACCTGGAAAAGTAATTTTCAGTTATTTGCTATGAAAGACAGAGAGAAATGCTTCTGAAAATAAAATATTAGTTCAACATCATTAGCATTTCATGGCATAACACACACACCTCAGAGATATATGGGTTTTTCAGATATTCTCACATATATTCATTCACTTTGTTCAATTGCATGGCAATTTCTTGTTGCTGATTCCTTCCTCAAACCATTAATATTGATGCTGTTCAATTATCGGAATCATATTTAATTTTAACCTCACACATGAATGCTAGATATTTTACTACGAACTTCAAAGTTCTATTTTTTTTGATACTGGAACTGGTCTTGTTTAATATCTTTATCAACAATCTGGATGAGGGGACCAAGTGCACCCTTAGTAAGTTTGCAGATGAAACCAAGTTGGGCAGGAGTGTTGATCTGCTCGAGGGTAGGAAGGCTCTGCAGAGGGATCTGGACAGGCTGGATCGATGGGCCCAGGCCAATGGGATGAGGTTCAACAAGGCCAAGTGCCCGGTCCTGCACTTTGGTCACAACAACCCCAGGCAATGCTACAGGCTGGGGGACGGGTGGCTGGAAAGCTGCCTGCTGGAAAAGGACCTGGGGGTGTTGATTGACAGTCGGCTGAATATGAGCCAGCAGTGTGCCCAGGTGGCCAAGAAGGCCAAAAGCATCCTGGCCTGTATCAGAAATGGTGTGGCCAGCAGGAGTAGGGAGGTGATCGTGCCCCTGTACTCGGCTCTGGTGAGGCCGCACCTCGAATGCTGTGTTCAGTTTTGGGCCCCTCACTACAAGAAGGACACTGAGGTGCTGGAGCGTGTCCAGAGAAGGGCGACGAAGCTGGTGAGGGGTCTGGAGCACAAGTCTGATGAGGAGCGGCTGAGGGAACTGGGGTTGTTCAGTCTGGAGAAGAGGAGGCTGAGGGGAGACCTCATGGCTCTCTACAATTACCTGAAAGGGGGTTGCAGAGAGGTGGGTGTTGGTCTCTTCTCCCAGGTGATAGGACAAGAGGAAATGGCCTCAAGTTGCGCCAGGGGAGGTTTAGGCTAGATATTAGGAAAAATTTCTTTACTGAGAGAGTGGTGAAGCATTGGAACAGGCTGCCCAGGGAGGTGGTGGAGTCACCATCACTGGAGGTGTTAAAAAAACATGTAGACATGGCACTGCGGGACATGGTTTAGTGGGCATGGTGGTGTTGGGTTGATGGTTGGACTTGATGATATTACAGCTCTCTTCCAACCCTAACGATTCTGTGATTCTGAGTGATACTTAAAGTAAGACCATGACAAGTACTGTCAAGAATTGGCATCAGAATACTCTTTCTCCCCATGATGTAGCTTCACACCATCCTGACACAAATGTATGTATATCGATTATTTTACACATGGCTCCAAAATGCAATTGTCCTCAACAAAGAGTAATTTTACAACAGACTTTACATCAGACTGCCAACAGATTTGAAAAAAAGAAGGGAAAGAAGTTGTGATATCTATTCTAAGTCCCTGTGTAACAAGAATTCACCTAGTAGCTCTTGCGTCAAGGGTGAATTCATAGTTAAAATTAAACAAATACTTTAAAACCTGATAGTGACTGAAAGAGTAGAAAAATTTCAAGTGGTGGAGAATCACTTACACAATATTTACAAATGGTTAATTACCTTCACTGAAAATAACTTGCATATTTACAACAATGTTTGACATAAAATCTGTTTCTAATTGATTGTTTCCAGTCATTGGAAGTTGAATGAGATGAACTTCTTAGCATGAGAAGAAACCCTCTCTACCCATAGAAAGAACCAACAAGGAAATGTTCTGCTAAAAACTGAAATGCTTCCAAAACTTTTGAGGTAAGTAAGGTGATGTACAGCAAGGCTGCGTGGCTTCCATCTCAGCAGTGTGTTTAACTAGAGTGACCAGGGAAAAACAAGAGTCTGTTCACTAAAACAAAATGCAAAGGCAGACTAGGCTACTATGAATCCATTTCTAATACTTCGGATGGAGCTACTTTATCCAGTACATGAGAAGAGGGAAATAAGAGCATTTACTATCCTGCAGTACAGCAACAGAAGCAAGGATGGGAATGAACAAAACCTTGCTGACGCCCCATCCTGTGCAGGGGGGTCATGTTTCTAAAAAGAAACAGTAAGTCCTTATCAATATTCTCCAAAACCTTCCCAGCTTTGTAATAAAGGTGTGGGTGAATATTCTTGAAAATGGTGAGAATCCACATTCACAAGACAATTTTTTTTTTTTTCTCATAAAACAAAGTGGGAGGAGGTGCTACTCCTTTTCTTCCTTAAAACTGCACAGTTTCATGTTAATAAGGTTAAGGTAGTGTTTTTACAGTTTTTTCTTCCCTGAAGAGAAGGGGTTTGATAGGAACCGTATGATTTCTCTATGTAACAATAAATAACCTGAGTAGAAGATACTCTAAATATTTTTTTTTTTTTAGTTCAGAAGTCAAATTACTTAAGACCTTCTTTTTTAATATGCCTAATTAAACTTTAAATTTCATGTAAGAGTCTTTCTTTTTTTCTCCTATTTTATCCTCTAACTTTCATAAGAGAGCATAAGTACACCTAATTATTTCTAATTTTTGTTGCTTTAACATTTTTCTGTTAGCACTTTTTCAAAGGTCATTACTGACCTCATGGATGCGATCAAGTGTATTGAGATCTCAATGAAAACCCTTTTATATAGTATGAAAATCTATCGATACAGGACAAGACAGAAGGGAGTGTAAAGATAAGAGAGGCAGTCCAAATATTACAGTTTTTACATTTCAAAGTAAAGGCCTGAGACCCAAAACATCTAAACATGTTAAAAATGAGGAACATATGGGGAAAAAAGTACCAAGCCAGCCTTGCAGCAGGTAGGAATGCTTAAAGAAAAACGAGGAAAGGAGAGTTGCGTGGGCAATAAGTTCTGGTACTACAGGCAGCTGGAAGCTCTCCTTAGCCATAGACAAAGGAAGCTCCACACCACTCAGAGTCTCTGTACCCCTTCGTGGTCCTACAGACAGCTGGAAGCTCCCCATTGCCATGGGCAAAGGAAGTTTTGCACCCACCATCTCTGTACCCTGTCATGGTCCTACAGGCAGCTGGAAGCTCTCCATAGGTGTGGAGGACAAAGGGAGCTCTGCACCACCCACCATCTCTGTATGAAACTTACCTCAAAATGAAGTTTGATATTAATGGGGTTTTGCTGGTGAAGGGGCTAGAAGTCATGTCTAGTTTGGGGAAAAGGAGACTGAGGGGCGACCTCATTGCTCTCTACAGCTTCCTGAGGGAGGAGGGGAAGTGGAGAGGGAGGCGCTGATCTCTTCTCCCTGGTATCCAGTGATAGGACATGTGGGAAAGGTTCAAAGCTGCACCAAGGGAGGTTTAGATTGAACATTAGGAGGCATTTCTTTACTGAGAGGATGGTCAAACACTGGAGCAGGCTTCCTAGAGAGGTGGCCGATGCCCCAAGCCTGTCAGTGTTTAAGAGGCATTTGGACAACGCCCTTAATAATTTGCTTTAACTTTTGGTCAGCCCTGAAGTGGTCAAGCAGTTGGACTAGATGATCATTGTAGGTCACTTCCAACTGAAATATTACATTATGAGGCATTTGGACAACGCCCTTAATAATTTGCTTTGACTTTTGGTCAGCCCTGAAGTGGTCAGGCAGTTGGACTAGATGATCATTGTAGGTCCCTTCCAACTGAAATATTATATTATATTAGTTCTGTCTTAATAATAAAGCTGAGCTATACACATTATGTTCAGTTTTAGATCAGACAGGGTAAAAACCCCTCATCATAAATCCAGAAAATATACGAAAAAATACTAGTCCAGAATAGCTATAGGGGTTGATTCTTTAAAACATGATATCAAAATTAAACCAAGGGCAGCTTGGAGATTATTCTTCAGCATTACAACTTGATTCTCTAGCTGAACTCTAGCAGACACTTAAAAATTCAGAATTAATATCTCACATGTGATTCCTGAAGGATTCACATGCTATCAAAATTTCATGTTGAAATGGCATTTTCACTCATGCTCTTGTTTAGTGGAACTGAATTTTGTACTTATGACCTTAAGCAAATAAAATACTGAAGAAGAATAGAAGAGTATAAGAATGCCAACAGAATAAAAATGCGGGTTTTTTTCACTTTGAATGAAAACCAGACAACATATAGTAATGACCTAATACAGTACCCAAAATTATCACACTGACTTTCGTCTGTACTTGTAGTATTCAGTTCAGTGCTTGCCAGCCCCATATTCTTCTCTTTATTGAACATCTATTAATGTTACTATTTTCAATGAGATAGATATTTAAAAATTATATTATACAAAATTAAAGAAAATATTAGAAAGTTATTATTGATGTGTTTTGTTGGTTTTTTTTTAAATTACAAAATACATCATTTCATAGCCCAGGAAAGGAACCCAAAACCAGTAGTATCACCACTAGGAATGGGGTATGTACTGCAAAATAGACAGAGGTGAAAATGATGGTTGAATTTTGACTTATTTAAAGAATTTTCTAATAGCTATTTTGTTTTATAATTCTGAGACATAATCTAGACAAATAAAATAATAATGTACATTTAAGTTAGTGTTAGTTCTGCCAGATTAAATTACTATGTTAAACGAGAAAAGATTGAAGTATTATGGGAGGGAGCTCTGAAAAGCTCTTCAAGTACAATCTGCCTCAACAAATGGCTTAGCACTTCAGAATTAGGAGTCATTACTCCTTCTGGCCCAGTGTATTATACAACTACATCAGGAAAGGCAAAAGTACCAGCCTACAGTATTTTACAGCCTGGAATTAAGGCACAACATTTTTTGCATGTCCTACGCCTTAGTCAAGTCTCCGAGAGCAAAGGAAAGATTCTATTTTTTTTAACCTGTGCTTCTCACAATCCAAGTGAGGACTTTGCCAGTATATTCTGTAAGAAAGGGACAGATTATTTGCTGTAGAGAGAATTTAGAGATCAAAACTCAAAGTGAAGATGGAAATCATCTTCCAGCCTAAAGTAGATGCTTCTGCATCTTTTTCATCAGCAAAACTTTTGGCTAAACTAGATACAATTTTTCACTCCTTTCACTCCATTTCTGCTCTTTGATTTCCTTATTGTAATTTTTTTCAGTGTACTGTTAAGAAAATTACTTCCCTTTATAAGCACTTGATTCTTCTTTGGAGGTTGGACAAGAAACCAGGGCAATTCACCAGGGCAAGGGAGGCAGCATCAAGAGAGGGAAAGACAGCTAAGAGGAAGAGGCTGATGCCCACCACTGCAGCCTACGCACCCAGTGTCTGCCTCTGGAAGCAGGTGTGGTGCCACCAGCTACCACTCACCCTGCAGTGGGCATCGGGACAGCTAGTGCCATGGGGTCTGAGCTTACCCATTTAGCCCTGGAAACCTGACCTAGTAAATCAAGGAATAGTTCTTCTGTTGACTCTAGTGGAGTCAGTTCAGAAACTAAGTTCATGCACACACTCATTTCCATTTGAAAAGTTCATTTTGCAGTCTTCAGCCAACCAAGACATCAAGTCAGTGGGAAAACCAATTTCAAAGGAAAACTTGAACAGATAAAGATCCCCAGTAAAAAAAGTAATTGACAGAAGTTAGTTAGACATTATAAAACAAAAGAGGAAATGTTTGCAAACGCAATACCCTAATTGTATTTCTTTTAGCATATGTGTCCCTCAAGATATAAAAACAATAGCATAAAATTGATGAGGATGAAAATATTAGAATATGGTAGCTCTCTTCTGACTAATCGTATATAGTACTAGTTCTAAAATTTTACAATATGCAGGATAAGGATGTTTCCTTTAATACCATATGGGAAAAATACAGGCAGCAAGAAGAATAAAACTGGTCAGTTGCACGATGCATAAATTTTGTTTTAAGTCAGTCCAAAGCTGAACATGAAAAGCTGAGCACTGCTTTCCATTAACTTTAATGGGAACTTCACCCAGGCATTTATCATCAGATTTTAACTCATGCCAAGGTTGCTTCTAAAAACGAAGAAGTGCAATATGTGTATGAGGCATACACATAGAGAAATCAACAATGCAGTTCTGTAAATTCTTCTGAAGGCATTGCAGCTTGTCTATTTTAATACTATTGACAGATATCGTCCTTCAAAGGAAGACAAAAATGCCTTCCACCAAATAAAACCAGTCTCTTCTGACAACAGTTTTTTAAAATGTATCCGTAGTTAAATTATCATAACTTATAGAGTTGTTCCAGATGAAGATCTAAGCTTAAGGAAAATAGGATTTCCATGTATTTTCTAAACATGCGTTTTCACACACAAACAATGACGGTGCTACATATTAACTAAACAATGGGCACACTTACTTCAAAATCCTGCAAACCTCAGGGGTCCTAAAACCATACGCCATTAAATAAAATTCATGAGAAATTGATCAAACCAGAACATGCTTTCATAAGAAGGTTCTCAATTACAGCAGTCTTATTCATTTGTAGTATCATAAAAATCATTTGTTGTTTTATAAAAATAGATGTTACCATATCTAAATGAATTACATCTACAGATTACAAACAATCTAAATTTCTAAGATTCCTCAGAAGTTTTTGTTGCTTTATAATGCTGGTAAGCAGATATTCTGACTATTTAGATTCAACGGGGAAAAAAAAAAGAAATCTGTTTAAGTATATTTATTAATGTTGCAGCTTCTCTGTGTCTTCCTTTTCCTTCAAAAGACAAAATTATGTCATACTATGTATTGAAAGTTGTTTAACCACCGTTGAACAACAAAAACCAAAATGTACAGGCAGAAATTGGTAAGTTTTATATAGTTTCATCATACTAGTCATCCTGGATAATTGTGTACTGAGTGTTTGCTACACTTCTGTTGTTAATTGTTCATAGATTTGGTCTAGAAAATGTCCATAAATTTTCCTGTATTGTCACACTGACTCCTGAAGAGGCACTGGCAGATTTGAGAGTGCTTTTTTATTCTGCTTAACTTTTTAATCTTGATCTCTGGTATCTACAGTTAAGGCCAAGAGTTGTGCTCACAGAGGTGGTGGGTTCTTTCAGGAATGAAATTTAAATCATTGTCGCATTCAGCAGAGGTTGCCAAATATACTAATGTTTATTATCTGACAGTTCCTACGATCTGAGTCACTGAAATTAAGTAAACAAATTGGAACAGGAACAGATTAGGCAAATAAAGAAATTGGCCTTACATCAGAAAAGAGGTCTTCAGAAGGAAACAAATATTGTTTCTGATATCATAAGAGTATGGAAAAAATTATATAGGTCTGTAATACATACAAATAGAATTCTGGGGAAGAAAAATAAGGATACACCTGCAAATGCAGTCATTTTATCGAACAGGATTAAATGTCTTTTTCTTTCACTTTCCATTACACAGTCAAGTTTAATATAATCACCAGTGACACCAGGCCTAATTTTAACTGTGATGATTACCTTCTATTTTATCCACTAGCATATGCTATTTTCTTGCTTCATACCACAACTGTGGCTTATCATGCATTGTGTCATCTGGAAAGTGGTTGCAGACACTTACTCTAATGAAATTATTTCATTTTTAAACAGTGCTTATTTTGTCAGCCTTCTGTAACGTGAGATAACTGGCTTTATGCAGGTCCCTACTTTCTATAGGGAGAAAGCAAAAGGTTGATTACCAGGTAACAATTCTATGACAGGTCTAACAAAATGTTTCCACAGATGAACTTCAGTAAATAATTCTCCTGATGCAGATGAGAAATAAAAAGCATGGAGGTACAAGTCTGAGTAAGCACATAGTAAAAAGCTCAAAACCTCATATCTGTTCTAGCAGCAGACATGAAAATTTAATGCAACCACAAGTTTCTCCCACATCCCCATCCTTCTTCAGTGCCTATTGATTGTGCTTAATGGTTGTGAAAACTGTGCATCTAAACAATATCTTTTCACAAAACTCAATTAATAGTGCCCCACACTACTAGCAAACATTTTTATCATAGTTTATTTTTTAATATGCATTATCTAATTATCTGTTGTACTATCTGAGTGTGACAAATAATAGCTCCAACTGTGATCACTTAAGATAATTTACTCTGCATAATTGTAACACAATCTTATTTGATCTCTAGGGCACTTAGAAAACACAGAAAACCAATCTTAAGTCAAAAACATTGTCTTTTTTTACCTTATTATGAAAATTTTGAAACCATTCATAATAAAAAATTACAACTTTTTACAAATGTTTATTTGTCCATAATTCCAACACTTTTTCTTCTTTATATTTTTCACTGAATCTGTGAATTTAGGGGTAAGCCTTTTTCTCTCAAAAGAAAAAACCCGCAAAAAGCAAAAAAACTACAACCAAAATTCTTACTTCACTAAATTTCTGCAACTTCTCACTACAAAACGATCATTTACAAAAGAGTTTATTGGAAACTCTTATGGAGTTGTTATTGTATTTTTTGTATCTCAACACAAATTATGAGTCAGTGAAAGAAAACCAGGTCTGTTCGCCTTCATTTTTGACTTCCCTGCCTACTTCAAAACAGAATAAGCATGAATCACCTGAGGCTTGGGAGTTACAGATGGCTTGTCTCCACAGAAAGAAGCATGGTCTGGACAGAAGTATCAGCAGCTACTATTTCCAAGTTTTAAATCCATGTCTGCAATAAAACACAGTTTTATTTTCAGCTATTTTTCACAGAGCAATGTTTCCCAAAACTTTATAAAAGTTTTTAGGAGGGGTTTCAATGTGTTAGGCAGTGGCAGTGAGGTATAGTCCAGTTCTTGTGATTAACAGAATGAAAACCAGACTGACCACAGCATTGCAATAGCTAATTTTCCATCTGTATTTAACCACTGGCATATGCTCCACACTTGCAAGGTAACAGAGCCTCTGCCCACACCTGTAGCCCGTGATCCTTTCCCTGCCTTGGACAAACTCTTCCTTAGCATGTCTGGTGGATCTCTGCTTATTCTTGAGAATGTCTCCACTTTCTTGACCTTATCCTTCATGAAACTTCATTTACTTCATTTCCTTTTGGACATTTCTGTGCAAGATTTTCTCGTTTGTCACTTAATTGTTTTGAAATTGTACTAGAAACTACTTGGTAAAGCAGAAAGCTGCGCAACAATTGCTTAAGTATATTTAAAAAAGATGTCTCTGTTATGAGGAGCTAGGAACTCACAAAATGGGATATATACAGTGGATCTATTACCACAAATACTGAGAAAAAATTGCTATTTTTCATTTCTTTCATCTAGCCACCTGACCTATGAATTTAAGAAGGAAATCCAAGCACTCAAATTTCAAAGCAGAAGAATAAAAACCTGCAAGTATGCTTCATTGCAAACCTAAATCCCCAAATACCTTGGACACTTATTTTAACATTTCAAAAAACATTAAATTAGAAGAAAGCTTGTCATTCCAGTTTCTGAACTTTGAGGCGCTTACCCACATCTAAACTTCTAATCGTCTTCCAGTCAGTACTTGAATCACAAAGCAGCTGTATATACGTACAGGATAAGAAGCAGAACAAAAGTTGGAGCTGCTATAAATAATAACAGAACCACTAACAGACACAGTAATGAAAAAAGGAACAGTTTTATAGGATGGAATTTGCTATGATTTCATACTATTGTAGAGTAGGGGATACTGTATGAATAAGGGCTTGTTTCACAGTACACATGAACTGCCTGAAGTCTTTCAAATTATGCCACAAGATGCTTTCTAGAAGGGTAGACAAAAAAATTAAACTGTGTTTCTCCGGTGATGAGCAAACTCCATCCTGGCTCCTGAGTCTTCTGTGAAAGCTCCCTTACCAGTACCACCATTTCACGTATCCTGACATTTCCCACACAATGGAAGCAGTGAGCTTGGCTTTCTGGGTTAAAGCATCTGGTAAATAGGCACCTGACATGGTGCTGTTATTGCTCCTGGCAGGCTGCTACCCTCAGCAACTATTTCACCATTGCCAATAATATTGAAGTGCATTGTAAATTTTAAATATATTTATGCTCTCTAGATGAGTTTTATTAATTTGAAGCTCCCACTCTCTCTTTTAAATGAGAGTATTTATGTTTGTGTTATGTTTATCTTGTACAATAAGAAATTATTGGTAAAAACATGGTTTATAACATGGCTATCTTTTTAGGAATCCAGATCCCTGCTCTGTCTGTGCAGTCACATAGAAAATGAACATTCAAGAGATGAAATTTTATTTGAAAAACACATTCCAATTTGCAGTCTTGCAAAACTAATAAGTATCCAATAGTTAATAGTAGTCACAAGTTTTATGCAAGCAAGGTAGCAATCAATTTCAATATCCTTTTAGCTCTGAGTCTTTGAGTTATTGCACAAAAATAAAAGTTGAAGTTTTATAGATTTTTTCCTTTAAAATAAATATAAAACAACCTACTGAAGTTAAGAAACAATATTGTCTAGGTTTAGTACATCTGTTTTAAATACCTTGTATACAGTTCTTTAGTGAAGTATCTCATTCATTCTAGCCTTTCACATTACTATTTATTTCAGCCTTTACAGAATGACTGCAGAAACAGAACAATAATGTGTAAGAGATAAGAGATACATATGCTTTTTGATTGATTTCTGGGCACAACAAAGAAAACATGAGCTCAGTGGATTTGAACAGACACGTTAGAAAAATCTATACCTACACTATCTTATTTGTAGAAATACCTATACATTTGGACCCAGCCTCTGCTAACCTCTGAGGGGACACAGATAAGGACATTGGAAACTCTACATTACAAACACAAGACTCTTAAATCCAAATCCAGAAAAAAATCACAGCAAAAAAGACTGAAAAGGGTAAGATTTTGATTCACGTCCTGGCATCGATATCTACTGATGAAACTCTTACTTAAATCAGAATGAATTCTATAAAATACATACACTAAGAAATTACAAATTTGAAAATTTGTTGTTGAAATAATTCTGCTTTAGATTGAGCACTTAACAAGAACGCTATATTTTGCACGTATTCAAATTATACATGCCACACTTGACAAGCCAAATACAAGTAAGGCCAGTCACTCCTCCATAAAGACCACAAAACACAATTATATCCTCTTTCCATCAAGATTACAAATCATTTAGCAAAGAACTTGGGATGCTGACAACTCACTACAACTCTTCGCACTGCCTTCTTGAGGAGACAGTTATTGGCAACCTGATCACCTGGAGAGTCAGAGGAAGGGTGAATGTGACACCAGACAAAGAGGGGTACATATTAATAAGCTTCTCAATAACAATTTATAACCATATTGTTGTGGAGTTTTGTTTTGTGTTAATTAGATAATTTGGATAGAGAATGTTAGTATCATTATAACTAGACTAACCACAATACATTTTTGTTGTATTTTTATCAAGATTTTAATTAGCATAACAATACTATTTGACTTCCTGTATAAGATGTACTCTCCATAATAACCTACTAAGTACAAAGACAGAAATTTTCATGCTTTTAAAAGATTATCAGTAAATGTTTTCCTTTTGAAAAAATCTTCACATTGGTTACCAAATCAGAGTAGGCTTTTGTTTTGCCATCCAGAGGGGTGGCCATGATCACAGAATCACTAAGGTTGGAAAAGACCTGTAAGATCATCAAGTCCAACCATAAAAAAAACCAAAACAAAAAACAAACACACCACAAAACACACCACAATCCACACCAAAACAACCCACCCACACCACACAGCACCATGCCCATCAAGCCACATCCCACAATGCCATATCCACACTCTCCTTGAATACTTCCAGGGAGGGTGACTCCACCACCTCCCTGGGCAGCCTGTTCCAATGCTTCACCACTCTCTCAGTAAAGAAATTTTTCCTAATATCTAGCCTAAACCTCCCCTGGCGCGACTTGAGGCCATTTCCTCTTGTCCTATCACTTGGGAGAAGAGACCAACACCCACCTCTCTGCAACCCCCTTTCAGGTAGTTGTAGAGAGCGATAAGGTCTCCCCTCAGCCTCCTCTTCTCCAGACTGAACAACCCCAGTTCCCTCAGCCGCTCCTCATAAGACTTGTGTTCCAGACCCCTCACCAGCTTCGTCGCCCTTCTCTGGACAGGCTCCAGCACCTCAATGTCCTTCTTGTAGTGACAGCCCAGGATGCCGTTGGCCTTCTTGGCCACCTGGGCACACTGCTGGCTCATATTCAGATGGCTGTCAATCAACACTCCCAGGTCCTTTTCTGCAGGGCAGCTTTCCAGCCACTCGTCCCCAAGCCTGTAGCGTTGCATGAGGTTGTTGTGACCCAAGTGCAGGACCCGGCACTTGGCCTTGTTGAACCTCATCCCATTGGCCTGGGCCCATCGATCCAGCCTGTCCAGATCCCTCTGCAGAGCCTTCCTACCCTCAAGCAGATCAATACTCCCGCCCAACTTGGTGTCATCTGCAAACTCGCTGAGGGTGCACTCTATCCCCTCATCCAGATCATCGATGAAGATATTAAACAAGACCGGTCCCAAAACTGAGCCCTGGGGGACTCCGCTTGTGACCGGCCGCCAGCTGGATTTCACCCCATTCACCACAACTCTCTGGGCGCAGCCACCCAGCCAGTTTTTTACCCAGCGAAGAGTGTACCTGTCTAAGCCACGGGCCGCCAGCTTCTCCAGGAGAATACTGTGGGGAACAGTGTCAAAGGTTTTGCTGAAGTCCAGGTAGACAACATCAACAGCCTTCCCCTCATCCACTAGGCGGGTCACCTGGTCATAGAAGGAGAACAGGTTGGTCAAGCAGGACCTGCCCTTCATGAACCCGTGCTGGCTGGGCCTGATCCCTTGGTTATCCTGCACGTGTCCTGTGAGCGCCCTCAAGATGAACCTCTCCATAATCTTCCTTGGCACCGAGGTCAGGCTGACAGGCCTGTAGTTCCCCGGATCCTCCTTCTGGCCCTTCTTGTAGATGGGTGTCACATTGGCAATCCTCCAGTCGTCCGGGACCTCCCCCATTAACCAGGACTGTTGATAAATGATGGAGAGCGGCTTGGCAAACTCCTCCGCCAGCTCCCTCAGCACCCTTGGGTGGATGCCATCAGGCCCCATAGACTTATGAGTGTCCAGGTGGCATAGCAGGTCGTTACTGCTTCCTCCTGGATCATGGGGAGCCTATTTTGCTCTCCATCCCTGTCTTCCAGCTCAAGGAGATGGATAGCCTGAGGATACCTTGTCTGACTATTAAAGACCGAGGCAAAGAAGACATTAAGTACCTCAGCCTTTTCCTCATCCTTCGTGACAATGTTCCCCGCCGCATCCAGTAAAGGATGGAGATCCTCCTTGGCTCTCTTTTTGTTGTTAATGTATTTATAGAAGCTTTTTTTGTTGTCCCTCACAACCGTGGCCAGGTTGAGCTCTAGCTGGGCTTTCGCCTTCCTAATTCCCTCTCTGCATGACCTAATGAGGTCCTTGTATTATTCTTCACTTGCCTGCCCCTTCTTCCAGAGGTGATAAATTCTCTTTTTTTCCCCCGAGTCTCAGCAAAAGCTCCTTGTTCAGCCAGGCCGGTCGTCTTCCTCACCGGCTCTTCTTAGGGCACATGGGGACTGCCTGCTCCTGCGCCTTCAAGATTTCCTTCTTGAGGAATGTCCAGCCTTCCTGGGCCCCTTTGCCCTTCAGGACCGTCTCCCAAGGGACCCTCTCGACCAGTGTCCTGAACAGGCCAAAGTCTGCCCTCCGGAAGTCCATGGTAGCAGTTTTGCTGACCCCTCTCCTTACTTGGCTAAAAATTGAAAACTCTATCATTTCATGGTCGCTAAGCCCAAGACGGCCTCCGACCTTCACTTCTCCCACCAGACCCTCACTGTTCGTAAACAGCAGGTCAAGCAGGGCACCTTCCCTGTTAGGCTCCCTTACCAGCTGTGTCAGGAAGTTATCTTCCACACACTCCAGGAACCTCCGGGACTGTTTCCTCTCAGCTGTGTTATATTTCCAGCAGTCATCCAGTAAGTTGAAGTCCCCCACAAGAACAAGGGCTTGCGACTGTGAGACTTCTGCCAGTCGCTTGTAGAACGCTTCATCGGCTTCTACACCCTGGTTGGGTGGTCTATAACAGACCCCCAGCAGGATATCCGCCTTGTTGGCCTTCCCCCTCATCCTTACCCATAAGCATTCAACCCTGTCATCACAATCATCGAGCTCTATACAATCAAAGCACTCCTTGACGTACAGAGCCACCCCACCTCCTCTCCTTCCTTGCCTATCCCTCCTGAAGAGTTTATAGCCCTCCATCGCAGCACTCCAGTCATGCAAGTCGTCCCACCATGTTTCTGTGATGGCGACCACGTCATAGCTGTCCCGCTGCACGATGGCTTCCAGCTCCTCCTGTTTGCTGCCCATGCTGCGTGCTTTGGAATAGATGCACTTGAGCTGGGCTATCGATCTTGCCCCCGACAAAGGCACGCCACCCCTAGGCTCATCTCTAGGTACCCTGGCTTCATCCCCTTCCCCCTTCAAATCTAGTTTAAAGCCCTCTTGATACAAAGATAAGGAAATAGTGTTTCATATATAGTTACTTTCATTGAGAATCAAAGTTAACTTATGATTAGTACATAAGCAAAATTTGTATTTCAAATCAGTTGGTTGCACCTTATGCTCATGGAAGCCTTAAAAACTTTTTATAAATTGTGATTTTATGTAGCTAAGAACCAGGGGAGGAGTCATTTTGTCTATATCATACATGGAGAGCAAGGCAGAACCAATGATTAAACTTAGAATTGCCTATTTTCTGGTCCATTGCCCTAATCACAAGATCATCCTTCTATGTTCTGTTTTTTGGATAATAAAGAAATTATATAATATGGATTTTTCAAGCTTCATTTCCAATGACTTGTCTGTAACCAGGGTACAATTTTATCGAGTTTGTCTCTTAGGCAACATTTTTTATCTCAATTTGTTTTGCAGTTAATAGATCTTTTGTATGCAGTGAGTACTTTTTTTTTTTTAACTGGTATAGATTATTCAGAATCTCATCAGCAATGAATAGATGTATTCAGCTGTTCACGTGTATTTCCTTTTTTTGGCTGGGTAAGCAATTACTATCAAAGCATTTCCAACAGGCATACCTGTCTTTACAGATTCAAAATTGACTTTCCATGGTGAACAACAGCATTAGGTCCAAAAACAAATTTGATGAACACTTTTGCCAATGAACTAATTAGATGGAACACTCATAGAAAGTGGATCACAAATTTTATTTGTAATACTTTGAAGGCATTCACACTTGCATACACATAATCACTAAGTTCCATGGATTTAATGTCCTCCTAGATCTTTACTTTCAAAAATCAGCATGTAGTAATACAAATATTTACCACCAAAAACCAATGAAGTAAGTACTGCCTGTAGTTGGCAAGACATTATAGAAAGCTACAGGGTGATAAGTTTGACTAATTCAGCTTTATTTGCATATGAAAAATGAGAATCATTGAGTGTGAACTAATATGCTCCTTTCCAAAGTACCACAAACATTTGATACAGAAAATTAACTTCTCCAAAACTTAGGTGTTTATTCCAGCACCAAATCCCTCAAAATGTAAAGCTCAGCATCAGCAGTGATCCCTGTCAGGTATCAGGAGAAACAGTGGAATTATCAGCAGCAAGTATCACACCTGAAATCTCTCAGAGTGATGTCAGCTTTTGAAATTCCTTTTCACATCATGAATAAAAAAGATTTCACATGCTGCGGACATAACATAAGAAATAAAACCCACTCTCTACCACAACTGCTTTCACAAGGAGTCTTATTTGTCTAATCAGCTCTTAGAGGTCTAACATGACATATCAGTCAAAATCTTCAGACTATCTGAAACATAACTCAAGTAATCTTTCAAAATGAAAAACAAAAGCACATTCACAAGTCTCTAGGCACAGCTTGTTTGTGCCAGTCCAAAGATTACTTTTCTACCATAGCATTCTTTATGGAATATATTAATTATTGTTAATGTAAGTACTGCAAAATGTTTACTGTATAAAAGAAAAAGTAAAATGCCTATATCAAGAACAAATTTATTAAATTACATTTATAATTATATATTAATATAATTATTAATATTGTCCTTTTGAACTGCTCTGAGCAATCATGACCCAGACTATAACTGACACCATCTTTTTGTCTAGTTTTAATAATGTTTATATATTCAGTAGTAAGAAACATGGTGTCCTGTCAAGAAAATAAATTTTCATCCAAGTGTTCTCTTTTTATCGCTACAGGGGAGGTTTTTGTCCTTATTGGTCTACATTTTCCAAGGTCTTGAAAAATGACAGCATGTCTAAAAATAATTGTAGAAGAACATTAGCAGCTATAGTAAGTAGCAGAGACAGTTAGAGGGCAATCAGTCTTTTTCTCCACTTCCTGAATCAGAGATAACACTAATATAAACACATGGATACATGAACTTGATGCACTTTTAACCAATATCTGGAACTCATATTTTTATTTTTAGACTTTAAAATAAAAGAAATATAGCTGAATGAATAAAATTGCTTAGATTGTCCTGAAATCTTAAAATCTTAAGCATAGTAAACCATATAATTTTTTTTTACTATAATCCTGAAGGAAGAAAAAAAATTAAATATAATTGATCACACATACATTTATCCAACGTACTACAGTGAAAGAAGGCTTGATGAAGTTGCAACGTTTTCTCTGTAATTTATATTCAGAAGATTGTTAATATAAGCATTGTTGATCAGTTTTATCTGACGGGTCCACTGAGGTGGTCCAATGTCCTGTGCTCAGAGTTCCTCCTCCTTCTCAGAGGAGATATGAGCTCTACTTTATTTGACTAACTCAGCATAGCAGATATATCCATTCAAAGTTTTCATCATAATTTAATAAAATCCTAAATAAATTTGATTATGATTTAATCACAAAAAAGAAGATTTATTTTAAACATTTAAAGTACTCTCAAGTTGCCTTCTCTAATGTCAGGGCTGTACATATAAAAAAAATCATGTAAGAAAAATAAGAACTATTGCTGTGTCTGATAGATGCCATCCTAATAGCCCATCTATCTAATAGCATATCCATTTGCATTCAACCCAATTCTTCTGTGGAAAATATGCACAAATTTGTAGTCATAAACCTTTTCTGCAAAACTATCATTCCTTTTTCCCCCAGTTAAAAGTTATCTATTGATAGCTAGAGAGGAATAGTAACATAATAACTCAGTTCATCTTTGGAAATATAACAAGGAAATAAATATTAACTTCTTAGATTATCATTGACAAGGGCCAATTTGAAGAACTTTGCAAACACTTAAGAATCAATCTAATCAGTTTTGAGCAATGAATTCTTTGAAGTTACATGCAAGTTAATGCCTTTGCTATAATAGATGTCATTTATGTTTATGAAGTAATCCATCTCATTCCAAGATTATTTTGCCTGTGCTTCTAATATAAAGACTTGTATCAATATTTATCTTTAGGCTTGAATCTTTTTGTTTACAGTTTAAGGTATGCTATTAAAGCTCCTCAGAATGACTAACCATCAGTTATTTATACAAAATTTCAATTAATTTTTTTCTATGATGAACTACAATTTATAGTTAGCTTAGAAACATGTTGATTCTGTAATGAAGTGATCCATATCAATTACACAAAGATAATTAAGACTGTTTATCAATAATAAAAAGGGCAAGTTTTTTCAGTTTTTAAATAAGAACCTGTTGCATAGCTAATGTTAATAGGCAAGCCTTGGTTTTTCTACTTTATCCTGCCTTTTGAATGCTCTCATATTTTTATTTTGCTAAAGGAAAGGAACAGAAAAGCCTACATAATCTTCTTGCACTAAAATCTTGTTTACTGCTGCTGTACTGAGCTTAAGCTGAGGACAGAAAAATCCCACCATGAGACCTTGTATGAAAAGGAAGGAAGGAATTAAGGCATAATTTCTAGAATCAGCCAAGGGTTGTGCTACTGCGAAAAATGTCTTCAAGTACCAAATTCAATGGGCTTTTCCTTTCCCTCTGTATGGCCTCAATGAACACTTGATACTTCATGTTCGTCTTTGGATGAGGTGTAGAAGATGAGAATTACATTCCTGTACAAGCTGAGGCCTCTTGCTGATTATCAGTGCTGGTAAATTCAAGGGACTGTTTCTTAATTACACTTTATTTTCCTGAATTAGCTTCAGACTGGAAAAACCACATGTTGGCCAAAAAAATGTTGAGGACAGAACTAGTTATAACTAATGGAAAGATTTTCAAGTTAAATTAATTTTGCATCAGGTTGTTGTGAGACCGTCTGTGAATACTTTGCAGGTATTTTGAAAGGCATGTCATAAATCTAATTTCTTCATTTCTGTCAGGAAGTCTTCTAGAGCAAGAAAATTTTTCATTACCTTTCCTGATAAGCAAGAAAAGCAAACCTTATACTGTCAATTTAGAATTTGTATTTACTATTTGAAATTTTAAATTGTTATATTAGTCACTCAAGGTGAGGATAACTTTGATTTGGCTTAGTTTTCCCAGAAAGGTGAGAAAAACAGAACCCTGTTTTGTATGATGTTGCACTTTTGTATATGTTCATGGTTTCACGTCTAAACTTTATTCGTAAAATCTTTCCCAAAGAGTTGACAAATGCATATGTCATGTAGATCCTGCTGTATTATAATCACACTGATTTTACATCAAAATGAAACTGTACTGTAAAAAAAGATGTATTTTGGAAGTCAGTTTCTTAGCTGACTTGAGATACATCAATACAAAGGACATCATGTAATGAGAAGAAAGGGAAATGAATTTGTGCTCCTGAAATTTCCCACAGTCGTGAATCTTTCCATCTATGATGAAGCAGATGAGAAGCTTCTGTAGTTGTTGATTGGGAAATTATTTTCTATAACTGATAGTTTTGCTTGAGTAGAAACTACAAGGTAAGACTAGCACAATTGTTTAATTCAGAATACACTTGTCTTTTAAGAGTACATTCAAGATATACCAGAATATGATACTGCTCAATTTAAAGTTTACTCTCATTTAGCTGCATGTTCAGATGACTGCTTATAACATCTGACTCTCATCCTTCCTTTTCTCACTAAGGACTGTTTTGGGTGCAACAGAACCTCCTACTAAGAAATTCTTACACATGCTTTGCAAAAGTACTACAGAACCAGTGCTAAATTCATTTGACCAAGAAAGGCTGATAGAAATGAAGTGCTAAGAAGGTGCCTGTGGAGAGGCACCACTGTGTTAGACCAGGAAACACCTTCAACCTTTTTGAATACATTTTATAACACTGATCAATAGAAAACCATATTTTCATGTCCTTTTTCTTTGTAAAACTAACTCATCTCTACCTAGTGTTATTATTCATTTTATTATTTTTAAAGTAAATGCATCTGTCTCTTTTTTTGGTCTTTTTCTACCATCCCCTTTAATTCCTTTTTTTCAAGTTAACAGAGTAGCGTGAATGGAACACAGCATATCAAAAGCCACAAGGTGAATTTAGAGAATAAGATGTACCTTTTCACTCTCTTGTTCACCATGCTGCATTGAGCAAATACCCTCATTAAATTATCATCAATGATGGCAATGCCTTTCTGTTAAGTGACAGCAATTAATTTAGTATCCACCAATGTGCATACATAATTCAAAGGGTTTCAAGAAAAAAAAAAAAGTAATTTTCCAGAATGTGCTTTAAAGGCATTATCTAGGGCCAAAGAGTAGAAAATTGATCTTTTTAACAGTTTTAACATAATGGTACAAATAGATCTATGTTGGCAATACCATATTTTCGGTGACATCATAGCAAATACTGCCAACCCGCATTCCAGTCCCAGCTCATTCATAGGACCAAGCAATCTGCTACTTGATCAAATGTCTGTAAATGCAACTGATCTCCAAGTGAAAATCCAGCCCTGAACAGTTTAAATATAGCAAGTCCAGGCCTATCCCAGCTATGCTGTTAGAAGAGACCTGTAATAAGCCTTATAAACTGGATGCAACAATCCTATCTATTCTGAGGAATCCCTTGTATTTGCAAGAAAGCAAAATGTGAATTATTTCTAATCTCTGCACTTTGACAGCCCACTTTGAAAGAGAATGCAAGAAATAAAACCAGTAAATGTGTATCCTGTGGGATATTTTTTTTCTAAGAAAAGGAGAAAGGACAAATCCATGTACCTGTGTAAACCTATATCAACTTTTTTTTTTTTTTTTTTACTTTATCTCCGTAAAATGAGTTTCATCAAAAAAAGGAATAGCAGGGAGAAAAGGGAAACCCACACCTGCACAAATGAGACAGATGGAAAAATCCATAGTGAACAAAAACATTTTCATTTTGAGAATGAACAGAAGCATTTAGGAGGAGACAGGTGCTTCCTTTTTCAGTAGTGGAATTGATTTATGTTAGTGCAGACTGAATAGGGAACTACTTTCTCAAAGTTCAGTCTAGAGGTGCCTGCATCCCCCTGCGCAGCCCAAGTGACTATAAGGGGCAATATCACACGGATTCTGACCTAAAGCAGACTCCAAGAGCTCTCTACTGGTTTCTGGTACTTTGTACTCATGCATTCTGTCTATATCTGTAGACGCAGTTTTAAAGCACTTCTTGCCAGAAGAGACTTTGGTTTAAGGTATGTTATCACAGTTAAACTGACAGTAATTGTTTTTATCAGTAGAACCATAATACTATCTGGCTTCATCAGGCCTCACATCTGTAGATTAACATTCCTCCTTGTAGAAGTTATAAATACAGTTCTGCCTGGCCTATAGTTTAATGATAGGACCTTGCCACAATTTTCAAATAGTTTTTTCTCAAACATGTTCTTAGCTCAAAAATTCAAAACACAACCAATGTATTTAAAAAAAAAAAATCAGTTATTCCTATATGGTAAATGCCTAAATGAGGGAGAAGCTTTATCTGAAATTGAGAAATTAAACGGCCATTTCACCTTATGCTTTGCAAGCAGTGAGTGCATTATATATATGTATATGTTTCCCAGTATTATGTTTCTATATCCATATCCATGTAAAACATTGTCCAAAAATCTACATGCATTTGTCCCCCATCATTAAAGAACGAGATATTTTTACCAAAAGCTGAGAGAAAGGAATATGTTCCATTCCAGCCAAAGCTTTCTGATGAGCAAAGAGCCCAGTCCTCAATTCACTCTTCCCTTAACCAGAACACTCCTCCTTGTCACCATCCCAAATAGACTGAATTTGCCTATTGTGTGTCTTACAAAAGTTAGCACAAAAGTAAAGCTCGTACCATTGAAACAAGCACTGGCTTTTTTTGCAGCCCATGCCTGCAACAGGAGCTGATAATAGCCTTACTGTACTGCTGTGTTAAACGTGGTTTGAAATGTGAGATTGTTTCAGAGAACAACAACAAAAAAATCTTAGAAATCAGAAATTAACAAATCCTGCTAGATCTCTTTGGTAATAATCCCTTCATAATGATCCCTTTTATGTTACCTGCTGCATTTTTTTTACTCATAAATACCCATTTTCCTTTCTACCCTCTTTTGTTAAAATAGTTTCAATATATTAAATTTATAAGTGATAATTTCATATTCACTAATTTTTGACACTTTTCCTAGTGGAACTACAGAGCTAAAGATTCCACCATTTCAGAAGGAGCTTTCCAGCTTTCTAACATTGAGTTTGCTGAAAATATTGGAAATGGAGTCTATGGAATAAAAATTAATTGTTTTACTTATGCCAGCAAGCACGTTGGCACAAGGTAGTGAAATCTCAGAATAGTGTTAGAGTCTTGCCAAATGTTACCAATACCAGTGAAAACAGTAAAAGCTGCTTCCTTGCAGCAGGTTTTAGTTTCTTCTCCTCTGCCTCTCCTTTTCTCTTTTCTTTATAACTTATGTGAACTCTTAAATTTTTATGTCAACAGTATGCTTAAAATTTTAATACTTCATAAATTAAATAAAATCATTACCTAAAGAAAAATATGGAAGTAATCCCACTATAATAAGAGTTGGGTTTTTGAAGAGTAATTGTTGTGATGCTTTTTATTTTTCCGACATACACCATTTTTTCTTTAATCAATCACAAAACAATCCATAGTACACCTTCCTATGAAGCAGAAAGAGGTGGGAAATGGTATAGCTTCTCCTGAGGATGAGCAGGCATGAGTGTATTGTATCACAGATTCATAGTTACTTCCTTACTTCCAGGACACACAATTTGGAATACTTTTACAAGTAGCATTAATAAAAAATCCCTAGCTCTAAGTCATTCTTTAACAACACATTAGAAGTGTCATGCAATTTCTCTAAGTGACAAATCTAAATGCTACAAACATACCAAGTATGAAAAAACGTTATCTGAAATGTCAGTTTACACACACAGGTGTTTGACCTCATTTATATTCTCCTTGCATATAGCACAGATAAAGCACATCTGGCAGTTGATATTTTGTGCATGAAAGTCTTGCTGAGCCTCATCACAACCAAGTATGTCCAATCTTCCTTCCCTGCATGAAGCATGTAGTAACTTTGTGCATCAAAAATTATCACAATTTTTTGAGCTCATGAACGTTTATCCTCTTTCAACCACTGCTGCATTTGAAATATAAATGCATTAAACAGCACAGGTAGACAGGTGTTTGGAAGTTACTGCCAACACTAGAAGGAAGCACCTTTTCCTTTTCAAACTACAGACTAAAATCTTTAGGTTTTCCTCCTGTGTAGCCACAGAAACCATATGAAACAGGCAAACGCTTTCTACTGACATCCATAACCGCATTTCCATGGAACATGGGAGTATCACCATCCCTGTCTCATTCCACCCAACCTGAGAGTGCCTTCCAACCTATCTGGAAGGTAAAAATAGTAATTCCCTGAGACAGAACATTTTGAGTCAAGAAAAATCCTTCAGTACTGACTCCAGCAGGAACTACAACTCCAAAAACAAATGCAATCCTCTTCCACCCCATGCTTATAGAGTTCCCTGGACAACAGCAGTATTATCATGCTGAACTTTTATTTAAGATGTTAGGAGCATTTCTATTGTTCACTAGCAGTTCTTTTAACGTCCATCTCCCCATCATTGTTTTCTCCCTTTCCTTCCTCTGTTCTTCCCCTGGACTACTACTGCTGCCATGTATATAAATGTGTATGCACACAAAAGGAAAAGGAAAAACAACAAAGCTTTTTGGACTAACTTTGATCTCACTACAAGTTTTCTGACCTTACTTAACATTTGTATTTCACTTGTTCACACCCATACTTCTAACAGAAAACAAATGATATTTTTTCTTTCTTTTTTTTTAATCAAGAAAAAAATGAAAAAATTGAAACAAAATACTTTTACCATTATAAAAGGTCTGACCACATACATAACTGAAGTGGAATCAATTATATGCCTGAGACTTCATACACTACAGCATTACCCGTTATATTGTCAGAGCACAGGAGAACAGAGCGATACTCCTCTTTGTCAAAATGTAGACTGCCAATAAGTGAAAATCATTAAAGTTCTGGTGAACATTCAGTATAAAAACCCATTACATAGTTTCAGATTCCATTTCAACCTTGGAATTCACTCCAGCTTTTTCTAAAGATATTCCCCATTTTCCCTTGGATGGTTGTGTGGTTTTTCCATCTGCAATTATCTTTGCTTCCTGTTATGACCGTTAGTGATACTTCATCTAAATATCCCATGGATCTTTCCTGATTTTATACCTCCATGTTTCAAAGTTTACTTTCTTTCTGAGATTGAGTTGACACTTTAAAGAGGAATGCATTATGGCAGGTTGAGTCAGTCAATATATTTTGGAACATAAAGAGAAATGATTGATGCCAGACAAAAAAGTCTGAAGTGCATTGGTCAAGAATATAAGAAAATGCAGGTATCTTCATGGTTGAAAGTGCTGGGTACTCTGGAATAAGGTTTTTCATAAGTTTTCTTCTTTAAAAATAGAAGGGAAAAAATAAGACCAGTTTCATTACTGTTTCAAAATCACTAACTCCCAACTACTTTTACGAGATTCTGACAGTCTTCACACTACACAAATTTTATACACAGTCATTGTGATTTAACCCCAGTAGGCAGCCAAGCCCCACCAAGCCACTCGCTCACTCCCCCGTAGTGGGATGGGGGAGAGAATTGGAATAGTAAAAGTGAGAAAACTCATGGGTTAAGATAAAGACAGTTTAATAGGAAAAGCAAAAGCTGTGCCTGCAAAGCAAAGCAAGAAATTCATTCACTACTTCCCATCAGCAGGCAGACATTTAGCCATTTCCAAGAAAGAAGGGATCCATCACACATCCTTTGGAAATGAAAGTATAATTATGGTATATAATGTGATTGAACCAAAGTGATTCCTCAAAAAGGACAGGGAAAAAAATGTATAGAATTGTATCTGTTTCTTCTATAAGATGTAGGAAAGAAAATAGCAGTGATTCATGTTTTATTTCGTACAACCTCACTTGGAATATAAGACACTAGTCATTTTGTTTGCAATAAACAGCAGAAGGGAATGTTTTTAATGTCAAAGTTGTTTAGAAACATAGCCCTACTTAAATCAATATGAATTAAGCATCTAAAAACATTATTTGTAATCTGGGCCTATGGTGCTTGTACATCAGAATAATCAGGAGAGATTTAGCATGCATGGTTTGTTTCCCTGAAGGTTGAGCAAGAGTTATGGTCAGCCAGCATTAGAAAGGACTCAAGATGAATGGATAAGTAAGTTTCACAGATTTGAGCTTCTGTTGCAGACTGAGGCATTTGCACATAAGGACGACCCTTCTGTACTGATCAGCAATCCTCACCTATTCCAATTCCAAAAAGCTTCCTATGGGATTTATTGTGTTATTGCACTGCCATCTGTGCTGGTGTCATGTTGTGGAAACGTCTGAAAGCATACATAGGAGTTATGGTGATGCTAATTTTTACAGGAAATATTGCCTGGCTAATAGCATTTGGCCATGCTTTCATGTTTCCACAGCTTTAACTGCTCTAAAAAAAAAAATAAAAATCAAGGAATACCCATCACACTGACATTAAGTGACATTATAGTACTGTCATGGACACTGAGTTCTCTCCAAGAGATGAAAGGCAAGATCTGTCAATTAAAGAAAAAAAGGCTTTTCTTAACTGGGGGGGTGTGGGGGGGTGTCAGTTATTTCTTTAACTACCGATTGACTAATCCATTGTGTAGGGGAGGAAAACAATAAGATAAAGTCATTTTGACATCTTGTGTTAATAGGAAGTACAACAATTTCAGAACCACTTTGCAGACAACATAGTTTAACTCTGTCTAGTCTTCGCACTTTATTGTTGAGTACAAGGTATCAACAGCTCATCATTAACCAATCACTCCAAATTCCAGGAACATGACAGTAAAAGGAGCTAAATAACACTTATTCTGTCATTGTATGTTTTTGCATTAAATACATTTTAATTAGGATGGTATTTTCAAAGAGACAGAGCACTTTGTTGTGATTCCCATGAGGAATCAGCATGCTTTGTGATGTTTCCAATTTGATACGCAGGTGAGGAAGATAGGAAAAAGAGAAAGATAAGGAAGACTGAGAAGAAGAGAGTAGAATTTCTTATAGCAGAAAGTAAAACTAAGAAGTTAAGAGAGCCAGACCTCAGAAGATGATTCCTGGAGGGCAAAAGAAAAGGAAAGCCAAAAGGAGATAAGATAGTCTATAAAGGAATAGAGATATTAAAAAAGAAACATTGAAAGTTATAAATAAATCCTACAAAAGTCAAGAATGGAAAGAAAAAGTAATAGTGAAAACAACCCCAAAGAAAACCACAGTCTAGATAGTGATATAGACTCTCTAGACAGTTCACAACAGCAGGAATATACAACAAATTTCTGTACTGTAAACATTGCATCTTCCCTTTAGTGCCTTTTTTTAATCCACTCCATCCTCAAAGTGTACCTTGTTATCCAATAATCTGAAGAAGATGAAGGAGGAGGAGAGCTGAGCATAGCACCATTGTTCTAGGTTTCCTAACTACTCCAAATGACTTTGAAATCATGTGCTGAAGGCAAAGAGATGAAGCTTTCTTTGCTTCTGCAAAACCATCTGCCATACCCTAGTATGCAGAACAGTTCCAGGTGGTGCACAACCTGGTTAATCCAGGCTCTGTCCAGTTGAATACCCAAATGAGATGTTTATGCTAGAAGGGATTTTCTAGCTTCTTTGCAGATAACCGTTCAGCTGGCATGCTCTGCCTCACTGCTGTTGGAGCAGAGAACAAGGCTACAACAGCAGAGCCTTTGTCTTCCCAGACAGTGCTGCTCACAGTTGTATTCAAGGGTGCTTTAACATGGATTCAGCTGCAGTCTGGAAGATGAACCTACATTTTGTAACTAAGACGGACCAAGATGACTGTACTCATCTTCCCTCAAGAGCTAGAAAAGCTGTAGCAAAATTATTTTACTGGTTTGAAAGGACCTTGAGTGCTCAAAAATCAGATAAAAAAAGCCCCCAATCCATGCTAGACATTCAAACAATCAGTTTGCTGGCTGAAACATTAAGTGGGACATAGGAAGGAAAAAGGGAAGTCTTCCATGGAAAACTAGCTGAAACATGAGATGTGACTCTTAATCCTAGAACTCCTTGCTCGGCCACTATGACAAATATTGTCTTCAGTGAAAAATGTAGTCTGCTAACATGGTGTGATTTGTAGTAGCTCTATAAGAGAGTTTGCTATGCCCAGAGGGCTAGTATAATGAATATATAATGAGGATAAATTATGGAGTATTCTGAAGTTTTGTTATTATATTATACTGGCATAAAAGTTGAGCTATTGCTAAAATAAAAAATGCAGAATGCCAAGCAACATATAAAATCAATGAAAGACCTGAAAAAACAGGGAAGAGAAATCACAAGACTGAAGAAATCAGAAGGCAGAGAGGGAAAAAAAAAAAATCATTCATTTTTCTCCAAGCAATAAGTCTCAGCTTAGATGTTGCCAAACAATATTTAGATCCATATTTTTTCTTTAATTGCATACCACGACAGTGCATGAAAGTACTTAGTAACTTTAGTACTAAATTTAGTACTTAGAAACACAGAATGAGAATAAATAAAATGTTCTTGAATAATAGTAGGCCCTTAAAAAAGATTATGTTAATAATGTTAATAATTCATCAACAGATTAATTGTTCCACAAAAAGTCACTACAATTATTAAAGACTTTTGGATTTGATTCTCTACTTTGAGTAACAAATATTAGATTAATTTTGAGACACGGAACTATTTATGCCAGATGTCAGCTACTTTTTCAGAAATAAATAGCTGAGTTGGAACCCGATTCTAGATCCTTTGCCTCTGCTAAAGCAACAGAAACCTTCAAGAGGCTAGAAACTGCTGGCTCACCTCTTGGATCATGGAGTCCTGACAATATCCTTATACATGGTATGGAACCAAATATTTTTTGATTTTATACTTCCAGAGTTTGCTACCAAGTTAACAGATAGAGTACAAAATTTACAACTATTGTTATTGTTCATTTTCAAGTGATTTATAAGACTTCTGGAGTCAAAATCTGGTGCCAGGGTTAGACTAATCTCCGTTCTGATATCTAAAGGCCATATTGATTGGGAGGACTAACTGTAAATCCACCCAAATAAAATCTTCAGAAAACATGTCACATACAATAAACTTAGATCTTTCAAGGCCACGTCTTCAAATGAAAGTTTGCCTACAAGGACATGAGATTTTACTGTCACTTTTGTACTCCAACAGTATTAAGTATTTCCAATGCCTTCCCATTTTCCATCTTATATTTTTGGAGACTTCCCACATTAAAAACCTAAAGATATCTATTAGCATGCAGCAAATAATGGCAACAGCAACCTCTACCATTTTTCATGGCATTACTTTTTGCAAATGTGATTAGTAACTTCTAAACACAAGTTTCCAAATAAATAATGGCAAACACAGTCTGAAACCCTAACATGCCCTGTTTCCATTTATGGAAGCAAAACACATTATTGAGCAAACTGTATTACTTCTAGCATTATCGTAGCATTGCTAAATGCCAAAAAAGTCTGAAGAAAACTATTATGCAAAAAAAGCTATAGCCAAACTATTCTTTCAGTCAGATACCAGACTGAACTTAAATTTTAAGAGTTAATTTCTGAAAATTTTTACTTTTACTAAAATAGTGCCGTTCTGCATTGAATCACAAGATCAATGACCTCTTGTTTTTCCATGAATTCTAAAATGCATTGGACATAACTCTCAAACACTACCAGCTGTATCAAACAGACTGTAATTTAACATGTTTAGGTAGACAGAAAGTAAGTGCCTAAATTAGCCAGTGCTAGTAGAGAATTCTCCAATTTAAGAGACTAAAGCTAACCACAAAACTAACCACAAAATCTATTTTGTTTCCCTATAACTAGTTTAAAATATTTACACAAATAAAAGTTAAAGACATTATCATACAACCCATAAAAATATGAACACAAACATTTGTTTAAAAATATACCTGAAATAGGTGAACACAACTGCCACAATTTTGCCATCAATTAAAACCATTTTGCACACATCTTCAATATCCCCTGCTTGTTGTACCCTTCCTGGCCTTTTTCCCCCCCCCCCCCCTCCTTCTTTATTTGCACATTCAGACATAAAGGTTCAGGCAATACATAAGTTTTCCCCATATCCTAAATAAAAATTGAAACAAACGCTAAAACCAAAATAGTAGGATACTATACGCTCCACTGCAATTTTCAAACTCTGAAGTCACAAAGTGAAACCTCTGCGTATTCATGAGATACATCTGCTAAGCTAATAACATTGGAAGGTGGTATTTTTTAGTTTCCTTAATAGTGTTTTTCACCAATTACTTTTTTGTTTTTCGTTCTTGCGATTACTGCTGCCATCTTTCCTATATCACACAGAAATACTTAGATATCCGGACATTCCTCCAGATTTCTGCTTTTGCCATTCTGTCAAATTTAGACTATTCTAGAGTCTTGAGTTGCAGGACTATGATCTCATGGAGATGGCAGAGACGTGGTGGGACAGCTCCCCACCATGAAGCACTGCCATGGATGTATACTGGTCCTCTGGGAAGGACAGGCTGGGAGAGCAAGGAGTGGGAGTCGCCCTGAGCACAGAGGAGCAGCAGGAAAAGCCAGGACCTCTGCCTAGGGACAGACGATGAGGCAGCCTTAGCTGCAAAAAAAGACCTGGGGGTCCTCGTAGACAATAAGTTTAACACAAGCCAGCAGTGTGCCTCTGTGGCAAAGAAAGCCAGCAGAAACCTGGGATGCATTAGGGGGAGCATCAGAGGAAAGTGGTTCCTCCCCACTGCTCAGCCCTGGTGAGATGTATTTGCCATGCTGGCTCCAGTTCTGGACTTACTAGTGTAACAGAGACAAAGACATACAAGAGCACGTGCTGTGAAAAGCCAGGAAGTTGATTAAGCAACTGAAGTATCTTTCATATGAGGAGAGGCTGGGAGGGCTGAGACTGTTTAGCCTGGAGAAGAGAAAGCTCAGGGAGAATCGCATCAGTGTGTATGAAAACCTGTTGGGTGGTGCTAAGGGAGACACAGCCAGTCTATTCTCAGTGGTTCCCAGAGACGGGACAAGAGGCAAGGGGCACAAACTGGAATTCAGGAAATTCCATTTAAACATTAGAAAAAAAACTTTTTTCCTGTGAGGGTGATAAAACACTGGCACAGGTTGCCCATAGAGGCTGTTGCATCTCCCTTCTTGGAGTTATTCAAAAGCCAGCTGGTCACAGCCCTGAGCAAACCACTGCAGGTGCTCCTGGTTTGGGCACAGGGGTGGTACTACAGTCTCCAGAGGTCCCTTCCTACCTCAACTATTCTGAGATTCTGTGATATTTAGTTCAGACAAATAAGCACAGAAAAAAAACTTGAACACTACTATTGTAAAAAATCCGAGACCTAGGTAAGTATTAAATTCACATATTTCCATGTTGTACTGCATCATCCCTACTCATTTTGAATGGGTGTCAAACAGGAAGACATATGTCAGTGCTCTTTAAACAATGTATGTAAGCAGCACAGTCCTAAATATTATGTCAAGGACTTGTTACAACATGAAAGAACATGCTGTTACTGTGCTTTTTAACATCACAGGATAGCTATTGTTCGGGAAAGGGCATGGAATCTGAATGGCAGGTCCCTCCTTCTCAGTCAGCTTTCATGAAATGTTGTTTATATTCTACTATTAGGTAAAAGGATTTTTAAATTTAAATGAACATGCTTTTAAGGTCAACTGTTTCTGACTTTTTTTTCCTTTCTCCAGTTGCCAAAGTGAGTGAAGCTCTTATAGTTACAAACAAAAACAAAAGAGCTGAAGGAGTCTCTAGATTCAGGTGCAATTGTGCCTTGACAGGAATAAACACATCTAAATTAGTGTTTTGTATCTTCTGCTATTTCCCCCCTCTTTCCTTCTACATTTTCCTTTCTACCAGACTCGCACAGACATTTATTTTTAACAACATCTAACAACAGCTATACCCAACTATCTAATTTTATCTGTGACAGAGATAAATCACAGAACCATAGAATCTTTTAGGCTGGAAAAGACCCTTAAGATCATCAAGTCCAACCGTTAACCTAACACTGCCAAGTCCACCACTAAACCATGTCCCTAAGCACCATGTCTACAAGTCTTAAGTACCTCCAGGGATGATAGTTGTCTCCATTTCAAACTGTACAGGTCACCCTGTGCACCACTGATCATGTTAAAGTCAGATTATCTGTAGCAATTAACCAGATTTCACTGCAGTTGGAGACAAGGGCAGTTTCATATGAAGGTTCATTCCTATTCTAAAACTAGCATCCAGAATAGGTAAAATTAATCACTTTTCAGAAATGCTTCTTTCTCAATTATCTAGGAGAGGAATGTAGAAACTAGTTTGAGATTGACCACTTCAGTTTATAGCTAATATTGGTCAGATAAGGTGAATCCAGTCTTTACTGTCCAGTGCAATTACTTCTTTAAAAAATTATCTGGGTTAGAGTACTTCAAAACCAACCCAGTATTTCAAACAAAATAATACTCGTTATTTCAAATTTTCAACTCTCAGTGGTAGTCACATAGGAACCTTCAGAGAAATATGAAACCTTCAGATCTGTTAAGGTCTACAAACTTTAGACTATATCTGACAATCTACAGAAGTCCAGAAAACAACTTTTAGTAAAAATTTAGTGAATATAAATGCATGGGAACAAATGCCAGTTGACTGCATTGGATAGGTGATTTCTTAAAGCGATTATGATGTGGATCTTAAGCACGACATTTGATGCTCTTGGAATGGGGGTGGGGGGGTGGAATCTTAGAAAACTGAGTTAACAGAAAGGACTAAAATGCCAGCTTTATATCATATTTTCATCAGATACAATCAGGCCAACTCAAGGATAACCAATAACTTTGAGAAGGACAAGACAGTTCAAAAGGCTAGTTCCTATGAAAATCAGAATAAAAGTCTGGAAGGTAGAGGAGTATAAACAGACTATGCATTCAAAGTGTGGTGGTGCAGTTGACACGCTGGAGGGAAGGGATGCCATCCAGAGGGACCTTGACAAGCTTGAGAGGTGGGCCTGTGTGAGCCCATGAAGTTCAACAAGGCCAAGTACAAGGTCCTGCACATGGGTCGGGGCAATCCCAAGCACAAATACAGGCTGGGCAGAGAATGGACTGAGAGCAGCCCTGAGGAGAAGGACTTGGAGGTGTTAGTTGGCGAGAAGCTCCACATGACCTGGCAATGTGTGCTTGCAGCCCAGAAAGACAACCGTATCCTGGGCTGCATCAAAAGAAGTGTGACCAGCAGGTCGAGGGAGGTGATTCTCCCCCTCTACTCTGCTCTCGTGAGAAGCCACCTGGAGTACTGCGTTCAGCTCTGGGGCACCCAGCATAAGAAAGACATGGGCCTGTTGGAGCGAGTCCGGAGGAGGGCCACGAAGATGATCAGAGGGCTGGAGCACCTCTCCTGTGAGGACAGGCTGAGAGAGTTGGTATAGTTCATCCTGGAGAAGAGAAGGCTCTGGGGAGACCTTATAGCAGCCTTCCAGTACCTGAAGGGGCCCTACAAGAAAGCTGGAGGGGGACTTTTTACAAGGGCACGTAGTGATAGGCCAAGGGGTAATGGCTTTAAAGTAAAAAAGGATATATTTACATTAGATTTTAGGAAGAAATTCTTTACTGTGAGGGTAGTGAGGCACTGGAACAGGTTGCCCAGAGAAGTTGTGGATGCCCCAACCCTGCAAGTGTTCAAGGCCAAGTTGGATGGAGCTTTGAGCAACCTGGTCTAGTGGGAGGTGTTGCTGCCCATGGCATGGGGATTGGAACTAGAGGTCCAATCTTTAAGGTCCCTTCCAACCCAAACCATTCTATGATTCTATGTTTCTATGAAAGTAGAAAAAAATTAGCTATCTCAATGAAAATATTTTCTAGATATTCTTGCAAAGGACTATAACAAAATTGCCAGGGGAAATACTTAAGAAAGGTCCAGCAGGGAGTTATGGATGGTAATACAGATTCCAAAGGAAATAACAAGATTTTATTCCTTTTATGCTAACAAGCCTTAAAAATGGGTGTTTAATTTGAGTAACAAAAGGCATTTCATACATTCACTTCAGTATAAGCCTAGTTTAGATGAATGAGCTCCTTAATAAGGGAGGTTAACTTTTATAATTTTGCAGAACAGCTAAATCAGAACACAAAAAAATTTACGATCTTTCAAGGCACTGATGCCAGTTACTACAGTACTGAGTTTTTATTCCATATCTTTATTCTACATGACTGCATGTACTTAGGTATTACTGAAAATTGAAGCATCTTTAATGAAAGCACATTGCATAATACCCTAATCAAGAGCACTAGCTGTGGAAAGTTATGTAAACATACAACAGTAACACTTCTTACTAGAGGATGGATTTCTCTACAAATGCTAGGTACCCAAACATTTATTAAAAAACCCATAAAAATCTCACAGATACGAAACAATACACAGCATCTAAGAAAAAGGAGAGGATGAGTCTCAGGGCTTACCTGGCTCAGAATCCCTGGAGAAAATAAGCACAAGGAGCCTGCTACAGTAAGGCACAGAACAGAAATCTAGTAGATTCACAGGACAAATAGGCCCATGAACATAGGCAAAGCAGCATTTAAAGGTAGAAGTTGGTTTTGGTTCAAAATATTCCCTCATTTCTGTTTCTTCAGTTTTCCAAGAATACTTATTCCAGTCACTCATTCAGTGGCTTTTCAAGATGCAAAAGTTTAAACTAATAAAAGACATGTAAGTGCTAGGGGATAACTGCCTCTTCAGCATCCCACTGTTAATTTGTACTTGTAGCTCAGCTGCATTTTTTTATATTTTACTTTAGCAATCTACATTTTTAGCATTCTACAGTGTTTAGTACTGAAACATTTGCATGTAATTAGAGAAAGACAGTGGTTAATATTATACCAATTACTGGAGTTTACCTCTCCAATAAATGAGCTGCTCTTTTTTCTGAACACAGGTTGGCTTTCATTGTTCGCTAATGTTTTCCTTTAAAATACCTCAGTCTCACAAAGGCTGCAGCACAAATCTAACTACCTTCCCTGCCTGATACAGAAAACGTGAGTGTGGAGTCATACTAAGTCCACGGGTTAACACCAGCAGACAAGCTAACAAAATAGACTTAACTCATGCGATAGGACATTAGTTATTTCATAGTACTTTCAGTCAGGATGAGCTGATTCTACTTATTTTGTGCTCAGGTTTTATGAATTGTTGGTTGAGTACCAAATATGGCACAGAGGGAAATTCATAATCAGCCAAAATGCTCGTTTCTATCTTGCCTGTGGAGGATAACTCACTTTTAAAAGTTTGTTTTCTTATCTTCTGCTGTCTAAGGCAAAGAAAAGTAAATCCAGGTAGACAGATTATGCATGTTTTTATACATGCTCTTTTAAATAAATCCAGTAGTCATGTCAGTAACACATGCTGAAAATACACCACTTGGCAGTCTTTTTTACCTTTTTGATTTATTCTAGATCAAGTAATTTCTGAGGCAGGATGTATCTCCTATCTGCCCCTTAATGCATAGGAGTCCATTTTCTGTAGAACATGGAAGTAAACTGCATTGGTGAGAATTAAAAGAGCACATTGGCACAGTTTAAACATTTGCAACGCTTCCAGTTTCTTCATGTGACCACGGAACTTCAGGATATTCCCAGAATATTTTTTTTTTTTTTAACATATATATGTTATATATATAACTAGTTGTGAGCTTTTCAATGTGTTTTGATTACTTTTAAGGGGAATACAAAATTATTTTCTAAATTTACCTTGGCAAGCTAAATAAATAAGAAAAATTGTCTAAATATTTGTCAACCCTACACAGGCAGATGCATTTATTCCACACTCTGTGCAGCTGGAACAGTTAAATAGATTACATATATCACCATGACAAAGATCAGATAGTAACCTGAAAATAACATCAGCTTGCATTAATCAGTCTCAAGAGGGATGTTCCCACTTGACTGAGTTCCCTGTGAAGCCATTAAGCTCTGTTGAAAGAAAAAAAAAATCAGTTCATAGAAACTGGTAATTCTGAGCTAAATTTACAATGAAGTATTAAAAAAAAACAATCAAACAAAAAGACAAAACTAAAAAACACTGCATAATACCAAGGTGTATTCACCTGCATCCTTTTGTGAATATTTTCCTTAAACAGTGTAGACATTTACATTTGAACTTTTTGCATAAAGTAAAACGCTTTTTTTGAAACAGACAAACATTTCTTATGAAATCTGTGAATTCTTATGAATTCTGTGAAATATATTTCTAAACTATGTCAAAATTCAAACAAGGGGTTCTAGTATGATTTATTACTAAACTGTGGTGTCAAAACAAGAATTCTAATATACCTTAGGAAAGTTATTTCTTTTCATGGCATAGTAGATCGATGTTTGTTATAGGAGTTACCTTTGTGGAGAGGATTGTAACTCATGAAAAACAAATTATACTGCCTAGAGAATAAAGAAAGCTGCATTTTTTTTCACTAGAATAAAAGAGCATACTAAGGGTCTTCTATAGCAACTAAAGAGATTTTTGAAGCATGACCATAAAGGTTAGTATACTTTCTTGCGCAAAACCTTCAGGATTAGTAAAAATGTCAAGTCAAATAATTGGAATGGTTTCAAAGTCCATTTCTAGCATGCAGTAGAAATTGTAAACTGTTTTTTCTTTATAGTACATGCAGATAGCCCTGAGATGTATCACCTTCACTGAAATGATGTCATCCAGTTTCCAAGAAGTAAGAATTTTTTTTATTCTGTACCATAAATAAGCAAAGTTCTTTTCAGTGTTCAAGGACTCAGCATCTCATCAGACTACATCTTCAAATTGTGATGGAACAGAGAATTAAACACAAAACCTTGCAAAAAAACCCAACTCTTCATTTAAACATTCATAATGCAATGGTCATTACAAAGAAAAAAGGAGAAAAATTATATTAATCAAAATCTCATGTTTTCACACAACTGATGAAAAACAGGAGATGAAGCTCAGTTATCAAAATTCCATTCACAGTTGCTTGAAACAATTTCTCTGGTAGGCAGCTGAAAAGTAAAGTGACTTCGCATCCCACAGTAAATCCAGCAAAGTACATTCATTAGCAATAAACTTGCTAACAAGCGCCATTGTAGGAAAATACAGTTCCAAGAAAACTGTCCAGGAGGCAATTTGCAAAGTGATTCACCTCAGCAAGCACCACTGTAAAATCTAACCTGGATGATTCAGAGCTTGGGAACTGGATGTTCAATGGGTCAGCTCATATACTTAAATTTCTGTCTATACTATTGCATGACCCAGTGACTGCAATAATTACGGTACTAATTTATACTATGACAACTACATAACAGTTGCATAAATATCAAGTTTGGCATACCACATCTTCAGTATGTCACACGGACTTATTTTGTAGAAGTAGGTACTTTACACAGCTATTCTGACTCATATTTCAAAGACTATTTGTATGCTTGGTGATGAGGGCAATTCTGATGGAAAACAGATTCCAACTGCAACACATATTAAAAAAATCATTTTATAATGAAAGCAAAAGAATAAACAAACTAGAAGATACTACAAAGTTTCTGAGTTTCAAGAGTCAGTCTTTGTAAAATAATTTGTCTCCTATGTTACACTACCTCTGCCAGCTTATCATGTTTTGAGAACAGTTACTCATTTCCGACTTTATAAACCCCAAGAAATATGTTCTGTTCAGCTGTTAGCAGCTGGATTGTACTGGATGGTTTAATAATGCAAAACCATCACAAAATTGCATGCTCAAAGGCCAAATAATCTTCTCAAGAAGATGCTCCATGCACAAAACCAAGTTTTCCATAAACATAAAAATGGTAGGATATTTGATAGGTATTGCTGCTTCCCTCACAGACAGAGCATTTAATAGTTTCCTTCATTATCTATGAAATTTTAATGTTCTTTGTGTTTGGTAACAATTAACATTATGACCTAAAGTGCACAATTAAGATGTCCATCTAGTAGTTAACTACTGCTAGCTAAACTATGCACTCAAAGTAATTTCCATCCTTACACTGGTGTTTGAGGCTGAAAAATACCACCGTTATCTTCAGTCCTAATCTTATTGTACTGGGCCAAATACATTTTCTTATTTCTGCAACAGGTGAAATTAGTCATCCTTCATTTCCTGCTCCTGCAGCTAGCAAGGTTTAGCCTGATTCAGGACATGTAAGAGCCTACTGGTCAACAGAGGGGAAATAACCTGCACTTCGTCATCCTTATCTACTTCCCCGCCCTCCTCCATTTCTTTGCATCCTATGCTCAGTACTAATACCCCTTAACCTAACTACCTCAGGACCCCTTTTTCTTGACCCAGTGCTCAAACATCCACTGCTTTCCCCAGTTTCACATCCCACCCTCATCCCACAGCCCCAGTAGAATTTTTTCCAGTTTATCACTGGCACTTGGTGTCCATCACACTTCTCTAGCCCTGTGATACATTGCTCTGAGACTTACTGCTGATTGTCAACACAACACTGTCCGTCACGAGAACACGAGTGTGCCTGCCAGGCCACTCATTTGAACACCCTGCCAAGCAGGAAAAGTGCGCAGTTTCATACGCCTGTCTATCCCACGCTGCACAAAACTGTAGTGACATTGGCAGAGGAATTTCATGATCTCTGTTCAAAAGAGCTGCTAAACAGTTTGAACATCATTAGCAGTTTCAAGAAAAGTAATCAGCGATTTAAAGAGCAGAAAACGTTCTTAATAGCCCTGTGCTGTCTCCCACCGCAATCAATGTCAAAGCTTCCAGAACAAAGTGGCCTATTAAAATAATTGAAAAATACCATTCTGCCTGAGCCAAACCTGCTTCTGTTTGTGAGTGGCTGGGTTGTTTGAGTTTGGGGTTTGGATTTTTTTTTGTTGTTCTTACTTTTTTCCTTTTTCAATCGAGATATTTATTAGAAGAAATAAGAAAGGAAAACTGTTTTTCAAATAATTCATCAAAAGAAAGTCTTCCACAAAATCATCATGAAAATAATTATGCAGTTTTTGTAAAATTTTAATACTGGCAATAATAGAAACCAGACTAATCTTGTGTATATAAGGTGTCACACTAATATCTTGTATGATATGACAGTATCTTCTCCTGGCCTATCCTTTTCTTTATTATAATTCTTAACACACTATAAGTCTGTTTTCCTCCCTTGTCAAAAAAACAACAACAAAAAAAACCAAAACCACCAAACCAAACGACACCAAAAAAGCCCCAAAACCAAACTAACTTGTTTTTACCCACATATTTTAGCATAAAAGGCTGAGACAACAAAAGCTGCCATAAGTTAGACTAAAAGTCCAGTTAGCTCCGTATTTTTCCTCTGACAGCCTCCAAAAAGTGGATGCTTAGAGTGAAGAATGGGCTAATGGTACTTTGAGTACTCTCTCACCCTTCATCTGTTTCTGAAAGAAACGTGATTGGTATGTGTCTGGCATGCTCAATAAATGCATTTCCCTAGCAATTTTCCAGCCTTCTCTTGAAGCTCATGAAAACTTCCTATCTACAATAAATTGTGAAATTCCTTGTCACAGTTATGTGAGCTGTTGCACAAAAAATGGCTTTATTACTTCCTTTGAACCTGTCTCTTATTAAGTTAATTTGATTCCTCTAGATCTTGTTTGTACAGAAGAGATGATGAATAGTTAGTTTTTCCCTATCCTTCCTCTCCTGCCTAATTTTGTGCTTCTTTTGACCTTTAGTTTATTTTCCCCTCATCTAATTCTGAAAGTCATTCTTTGCACAGAGGTTGTTCCAAGGCCTTTTGCTCATCTTTGTTGTGCTTCTCTAAAGCTTTCTTCATTCCACTACATCCATTTTGAGATTAGGGGTGGAAACTGTATAGAGGTCAAAATTCTTCTCTTTTTTTTTTTTTCTTTAAAACCTCCTGCTTTCAGTTTTGTTCCCCAATAACTACTGAGCTTTATGTTGGTTTGTAAATGAAACTATATCGTCATCCTGAGAGCTTTCTCTTGAGTGGTAATGGTCTGCTGCGTACCTATGGCTAAATGCATTTCCAAAGGTAGCTTTTGCCGTTGTCATTTGCTTTTAAATCAATACTGGTTTAATACACAGTCCCTGCATTTCCTAAGCTTTTGCAACTCTTCTTGATCCTCTCTTGTCTTTACTATTCATGTAGTTTCTTGCCTTTTCTTAGAATGAGCTGAAAGAGTATCAGCCAAATACCATTTGGCATGTAAAAGTAACAAAAACTATTTACTCTGTTTCTACCAAAATACTACAGAGATATAAATCCAAGTTTTTACCTTTTACTATCCTCCATAAGATAAGCATCTCCTGATTTTCCATACAGTTGGAAAAAGTTCTAATGGTTTTTTGGATGAACTGCCTGAGTTTGTGCAAGTGGCATAGTAACAAACTGAATATACATCATCCACTTGTGAAAACAAGACCTCACGACAGCAGCCAGAAGCAGCAATAAAAGCACAAAATCCTATGGCTAAGGAGAGCTATTTCTATTTTGATGCACAAAAAGAAGTAATTCATTTGACAATTGAGTATGCTCCCATGGGTTGTAAAATACTGCAAGTGCCTCCATGACTCTGTGGGAGAGATGTGAATGCACACTGGCAAATCTGCTGAACAAGGAACACGTTTCAAATGAGACTATGGAGCATTCAAAGTGCTGAAGAGAACTTCATGTGTGAGCAAGTCTGAACGAGCAGTCAAAAACCCCATCCCATCAACAGAACTGATGCAACAAGACCAGCAGTGTAGCTGAAATTCTGTTTCTTAGATGTATTGTTGCAAAGAGACATCTTTGGAAATTGTATTTGTAGACATTTGATGCAAAACACATCTCAGTTCTGTCAATGTTCAGCCAGTAACTACATGACCAGAAGCCTTTCAAACTTCTGGCATAAATATATGTTTTCATACAAATACAAGCTATAACTGTCAGAAATATATGATCGTGTAAGAAAAAAAAGTGAAAGAGCTGAGGACTGTTTTCTAGTCCTGTCTAGGAGACAGAAAAATGAGAAACTGTGGCTAACACCATTATGGTGTCAAAAAGTACAAGAAAACTATCACACCCTATTTGTGGAAATAAACTGAAAAATGGTAGGAGGTCTATACTGGTTTTGGCTGGGATAGAATTCATTTTCTTCATAGTAGCTATGGCGGTAGTTTCTTCATAGTAGCATAGGTGTTATGTTTTGGATTTGTGACCAAAACAGTGTTGATGACACAGGGATGTTTTAGCTGTTGCTGACCAGTGCTTACACAGCATCAAGGCCTTTTCTGTTTCTCATGCTGCCCTGGCAGCAAGTAGGCTGGGGGTGCACAAGAAGTTGGGAGGGGACACAGCCGGGACAGCTGACCCCAACTGACCAAAGGGATATCCCACACGATATGATGTTTGTACTCAGCAATAAAAGCATGGGAAAGGAGGAGGAAAGAGGGGATGTTCAGAGTTAAGGTGTCTGTCTTCCCAAGTAACCATTACAAGTGATGGAGCCCTGCTTTCCTGGAAATGGCTGAACAGCTGCCTGCCAATGGGAAGCAGTGAATGAGTTCCTGATTTTGCTTTGCTTGCACACACAGCTTTTTGTTTACCTACTAAACTGTCTTTCTCTCAACCCACAAGTTTTCTCATTTTTACCCTTCCAATTCTCTCCCCCATCCCACAGTGAGCGAGCAGCTGTGTGGGGCTTGGCTGCCTACTGGGGTTAAATTATGGCAGAGGTCTCAAAATTTTTCATTTACTTAACATTATCTGTCATTTTAAAGTTGTGCAAATATATAAATTACCTAAGAACTCCATTTTTAAGAGTACATATAAAATTATAAATACTTTATAATATGCATAATAAAATAGAGAATGAAACAAATTAAAATGAAAATGAGTAAAAGCAGGAAATGTACAAGCTCAAATTAAAATCAAACTAAAAGATTATTTTCATACCCAGTTTCAAGAAGATACAAAACTTTCCAAAATGCTTGGATCTCTTAATTTAATGCTTTTTCATCAAAACCTCCAGATTCCTATAGTTTTATTTTTGATCAAAAATAAAAATAAATACTCTAAAAACACTTGGAGTGGATAAGTTATCGTACTCATCATACTAAGTAGTTCTGGGAAAGCATTTGATTCACTCTACACACTAGATCTCCTCAGGAACTCATAGGAACAACATGTATACAGAAAATATTTCTGTCAGCAAAATAATCTTCAATACTTCAGCTATTTTGGTCCTCTTTTCTATTACTATTCTTGTCCAGCTAACCTCTATTATTAAACCCACATTTTAGTTGAAATAGATCAGGACAAATTCACTGTCAGGGACCCTTCAGAGCCTAGACTTATTTTCAGAAATAGAGAGTACAATTTCAACTCTTTTTTTTTTTAATATTTGAAAGAATTGTATTTCCATAATACTGAAAGAATATACCCTGTATACTATTTCAAATGTAACCAACAGATGAAAATCATTACTTGTTTTTCAAATATTTTACATAAAGTCCATGTTTTTGCAATATCAAAGCATCACAGTACTAAATGTCACAACCCATTATAAATATTGGGCACAACTTCAAGTTTCCTCAAGTCTTCCTGCATTTTTGAGAATCATGATACTGTAAATATTAACAGGAATATTAACATCAACCCTCAAAAGCATCAAATCAGAACAAGACCCCTGATTACTGTCCAGAGTGGTCTGCACCACCAGCAGTGGCAAATTAAGGCTGACATTGTTAGTTAGCTTAGGAAAGCACAGCAAACTCCAATTGCCATTATGTTTACCCTCTAACAATCCTTGCTGAAAAGACATTCAGGGCAAGAATGAGATGGAAGAAGAGAGGATGGCGTACTGACCAAGATTCATTTTAGGTTCCCATGCCTCAGTTAATTCCTCTTGTTTTTTTAATCACCTCTTGTGCCTTGAGAAAAGTACATACTGTTCCTTCCCATTGAGGTCAACAGTAGCTTTACCATATATAGCACTTGGCCCCAAGAGATCATTACTTAATTAAGGTACAAAATAAAAGTGCTGTGATGGTGTTCATTAATCTAAGGCATAAGAGTAGGTCAGTGTTTAAACTAACACAGCAATAACAATTTTGTATTCATGTCAGTACTGCATATTTAAACCTCAAGGAAGAACTGTCATGGTGTATTTGTCCAACTGTGAAAGCTGGCCTCCTCGAGCTATGTTTTGAATAACTGTCACAGGAGAGCAAAAGCAGCTTCTTCAGAGCCTCAAGGTCCCAGATTGTTTAGTCTATTACGATGGTAAAAACTCTGAGTAGGTATTTTATGTGAAACACATTTTTAAAGTTATGCCTACATGATTTTGCATAAATATAATTCCATTTTTATCTTTGTGTCAGCAAAACCCATTGCTGAATCACACATTTCAAACAAAACTTCAGCTAACTGAAGGAAAAAAATAAAATCACAAAGGTATGACCTACAAAAAAGCAATCAAGTTTTATGTTTTACATTAAAAATTAATGACATATAATTTACAATACTAAACATAATTTAATTTAAATATAATTTCCCAATTTTAAAATAGTCCTTTCATATCAAGCCATCTCTAAAACGTTTATGTCCAGTAAAAGAAAAAACGTTGAAAAGAAGATTCCATTAGCTAACAAGATTTGGGCCAAATACTTATTTCAAGGCCAGCGTTTTGGTCCATAGAGTAAATTAAAACATACATACTTAATGATAAAGAGTGAAATTCACCTCTCTACACTCAAAAGCCTAAGAAATTGGATTATTTTTAGAAATGCAAGAAGATCTTGGACAATTAAACCCAGAAGCAAGCTCTGAAGCTGTTGCTTTGCCTCTCAGTGGCTTTTCTTGCAACCAGCATCAGAACTGCCTTCTAATGCAGCCAGTGGCTCCTCCTTCTGGCCTACCCATGTTCCTGCTCTTTAGACAACAGTCAGGCAGAGATGGAAGGACAACTGAAAAGGTTCAGATTAAATACTCAGCATTCATTCCAGGGCAGAACCCAAATCTGGTGGCTTTTGAAAGCTCAGAATTCAGATAAACAAATGACAAGTACTAAAACCAGACCATATTACTATGCTGTGAATCAATCTCTCTCTGCTTCTCAAAGAGCATTTGAGTCCTCTTTAATAAGCTTTGGAACTTACTAGTGGTGTTCAGGTTGTGATTCCCTCAAACATTCCCTCATTGGTTTTTAAGGGACGAAGTGACCTTGGTCTAAATTAGCTCTTCTGGAAAAAGTACTCTGAAAGTTGACCTCCATTCACTCCATTTCTTATTTATAAGAGAATATGTATTTACATCCAAGTCTTCTATGCTTATTTTATGGTCAGGGCAATATAGCACCACTGAAATTTTTAAAAACTTGTAAGTTCAAATGAGATATGCAGTAAAGCGAGGGAGGACAGTGCCCACTTTTACCACTATGGCCATATCCGGAAGAAGCCTTGCAAAGATTCATCTTTTCACATTATCACATCGCCATAGAAATAGCTGGAGTGGTTTCCCCTTGAAAACATTAATTGCTATCACCTGGAACATTTTCACTACTGCTTTAAACTGTTCTGCAAAACAAATGTATTTTTCTGTCCCAAAATATTCCATCACTGTCATACAACTCATATTTACCCTTGAAGCGTCATCTTGAGCTTGTAACTTGGATATTTTAAAAGGAAGTTATTTGTCTTTGTCATGACAACCCATGTTTAGCAATGGTATCTTATATATAATATTGGAAAAGATTTTTGAAATTAACATTTCAGTTATTTCTAACACAAAAACACTTAAAACACTACCGTTCACAAAATGGGTTCATTTAAAGAACAGATTAAACCATTGGCAGGTTAGCTATTTTTTCTCTGCTGTGGCTAATGATTAATAAGCATCAATTTGTCTCCTGAAGTAAAATTGTTTTCTTCTTCTTAGCCAAGTATTTTCTGCTCATCTGATATATTATTCCAGTCCCTCATTGCAGGCCTGTCAAAATAGTAATTAGCCCAGCAGAGATTATTTAATCTGATAGTGGCCCTACTGCATCCTCTGTTTTTAGTTTCTCTCCACTTCTTTGGTGATTCTGTTCCCAACGGCAGCTGCCAGCATACTGCCTGTAAATATCTTCAGGCCTGGAACCATCCAACAACATGCTATCCTATCCAAGCCTACAGATGTGTCTGACCAGCTTGCTTTTATTTAAGAAAACCCAACCAAACAAAACAAAGCCAAAACCTATTTCACTTACAACTTTAGATTACTACAAAAAAGATGCACATAGAGACACACCATACGTAGATAACTTATACACACACACGCTCAGTTACAAATACAAATTCTGTCTACGTATATACATTTTCCGGAGTGTAAACATCCTTCACTAACATGTTATAACAATTTGTTTGAAAACTGACTTTTCCTTCCTATGGCTGCCTCAGCATACAAGCTCTTATCAGTATGGAGTCCTGATTTACCTAAACAAAGTAGTACAGGAAGATATTATCATATTCAACATACAGGAGAACAAGACCTCTTGGTCCACATTCCTTTCTGGTTTTCAAAGGGCTAATTTCTTGCCTCTGCCAAGTGTTCTCAACGGCATATCTTACTCAGACATAGGACCAACAGTCTAAAATGGTAGCGTCCTGGTGAAATACTTTGTTCCATTGTCCAAAAATACAACTAGATGCTGTGCTGTAATCTCAACAGTCTACTCAGTCACACAGTGCCATCAGTATGTATTTATAAACACACATTTCTTTCAAGGCAACAGGTGCTATGTCATGTGGAAGCCACTCTAATCACCTGCAGCACACAAATACAACTAAAACCAGATTTGTTGGAAACTGTAAGCAGCCACAGCTAGAAGTAACTATGAGCAACTATTCACAGTCAAAACTTGCCTTCCTCCCCACTCCTTGTTCAAGGATAGCTATATAAAAGACGACAAGGTGGAAGGAAAAAAAACATGTTGCTTCCAGCACTATGCTGCCTGCATTGATCATTACCATACATCTTAGTAGAAAAACAATAATATTCTGAGCAAAACCTTCAGCATTGAAACAAACAAAATTACCAAGCATATAACCTTCAGTGCTTTGATTTCTCTAGACAGCTATTGAGATCTTTTGACAGACACAGCCATTGACCAAGGTGTGAATCACACCTGTTCAGTCGGTACTGGAAATGGTAGAGGCTGTGACCTGCCTGAGGAGTAAAAGACCTGCCAATGTGTATGACTTTACTATATAACCAGGTAAAGCTTGAAAGTATACCAAGTAACATGGGTCAGAAGGTGTGATAAACATATGAACAAGAAATGTAACTAAAAAGTAAAAAAACTCTGGGTAAAAATTCGTGAAGTAATGAGCAACCAAGCAAATGAACATAAAGGAAACTGTCAAAGACTGGTGGACCACACAAAATCATTATTTGCCATTTGCAAATCTGAATTGAGTCTGTGCTTAATCAATATATCACTGAGTAAGTGGGATGCTTAGAAAAATGAAGATTCTGGGACAGAGAATATTTCAATAGCTAAGAAAAATCAAAAATGAGAGATAAAAAGAGTTAAGATAGAAAAAGCAGCAAACTTGCTGCACTCATTAATAACTACAGATCTTTTATTTTGGGAAGAGCTTTGGAATTTACTACTTACTTCTGCAATGTCACAAAAGACAGAAAAGGCAGCAAATTTTTGAAGTCCATACATGGGCATGTAGAGTCAGATAATTCATGTAATAGAAATTAAGCAAACTGAAGTTTTAGAGAAAGACGTGAATCTTCTGTTAGTCCAAACCTAGACTCTGTAGACTATTTCACTCTTATTTAACTGGTCCCTTTCACTGGATGATCTGAAAGTATACAATATGAAATATTGCAGGTAAAATGGGCAACTCTTTCAGAGCATTTCCAGCACTTACAGAATCATTCAGGAAACAAACTGAAACAATCTCAACTCAAGAGATTTATAACTTTGAACTCATTTTGCATTCAGAAAAAAAAATCTGAAGCAGTTTTCTTTTGGATACTTCTCCAAGTCTCTATAAAGTATTTTCCATTCAATGAAAAATACCCAACACAACTTAATATGATTATTTGTTGAGCACCTTTAGTTTAAGCTTTTTACAGTATGCACTAAATAAAGTATAACCTAATGCAAGAATCTTGCAATCTATATTAGGCAACATACCTGCACATAAAATTCACCATTTTTTGAGGAATATGTAAAAAGCAATATATTATTTATATAATATATTTTTTAAAAAAATTCTGATTTAGGCAAGGATACTTTTAAACAAAACTGATCTTGAAACATGATGATCTGAAAATACTAATGGTGTATGGCTTTTTTTTTTCCCCCCTCCTCCTTTTGGAGATAAAAGAAGTAGTAGTCAAGACTGGCAAAAGAATAAAAAGTCTACATGACTTTTTTTTTAATATACAATTTTTCAGTTTCAAGTGTCTTTTTACTTCAAATTTCTTTTGACAATGTAACATTTTAATGCAAAACTGAAACAATTGCCGCACACAGCAAGAATGCCTTCTCAAAACCAGGAGAATCCTTGTTTTAGAATTCAAATTTTGACATCAGAAAAGCAGAGAAAATTACTATAAAACTTCATTCAGCCAGTACTATCATATCCTGGATGTTAAACCAAGGTCTGTGCAATGGATTTCCAGGTTTTGTTTTCATTTTTGTATGTTGGTACTTCTGTGTCTTTCCCCATGCCTGGCTGGATGTGAGCAGCTTCCGCATGGATGTTACTCAATTACATTAATATGGTACCAAGTTACTGAGTTTCCTTTCCTGATGGGCAGAATACAGTATCACATTCAATACCTCACTGATGTCATTACATGATTTCAAGCTGACTTGTCTGTAACTGGCATCTGTAAAGCACAATAACACTTTTTTTCAACCTACTGAATAATATTATTTATAAGTGTTTGCACTGCTCTTCACACTTCTTGCGCATACCCTTAGAGTGCTCATGAGTCAGATTTTCATCAAGAGAAAAAAAATTACTTTCCTCCTGTTTGAGTGGGTGCTCACAGTAGTATAACTAGTTGTTAAGACTGACACTGTATGCATAAGAACAAGATTTCTTTTTTCCCCAAGGGTAATTTCAAAATCAAGAACTTCCAACCCCTGCCACCTTCTTCCCCCCACCTCCCCCAAAAGTTATCCTTATTAGGAAACAGCTGTCTTCCCCCCTGCACCATTGTCATAATTTTCTAATGTTATCATCTATCAGCACCTATCGATATCTCTTTCCTAGCCTGATAAGGTTAAATACCTACATTTTAGCATCTTCTTAATCCACTGTTTGTTCATGTCTCAGAAATGAATACTAAATTTTATTATTTGAAAGCAACATAAATTTGAGTGATAGAACGCAAGTGCTCAGTTTGGTGCAAGAGAATACACTTTAAAAAAACCAAACAGCAGCAGTGAGATGTGTGGTCTACAGACAGTTAATATCCACTTACAGGCATGAGATACCAACAAAAAGGATTTCACCCTTTTTTATAAATTTCCACTTATTGTGAGCGAAAATGTGTTCTTTCATTATGAAGCTTGAAGCTATTGAATAAAGGCAAAAGTAAAAACACTTTAGCAACCAATGAAATAAAGTCAGATTATTGACAAAAGGAGATCAGCAGGGTTAGATGGAATTTATTAAGCTTTAATAGATTTCTGAATATATTTCACAAGGCTACAATATTCACTGAGGGTCAAGGAAAAAAAATTAAATGATTTCTATATAACTACAATAAATATTGTTCAGTACAAAGATAGCGAAGAGGAAAAAACGATTAGGAATTCAGTTTCTTACCAACATTCACTGACAGCAAGTACACAAAGAAAAATCAATGTAAAAGATCGTTACTGAAGAAATGCAATCATATCTTGGTGAGCTATTTCAGAATGATATGTCAAGCTATCAGTTCAGAGAACTAAACCTGCAAAACAGCAAAAAACTCCCACAAAACTAGCAACAAATACAACCTGTTGCTCTACAATTGTCTCATCTGGAAGAATGATTTACAAAATAAAAAAAAGTTCAACTATCAAAGCACAAAAATACAGATGAATACATTTAAGGCTCAACAGTATATGAAAATTAAAGTCTGTTTACTCCCACAAATGCATCACTTCAGACAAGGTCAGGAAATTCTAAAAGCACCTTTTTTTTCTCTCCATAACATTGTTCCCATAGAATGGAGCAAGTATCTTATCTAACCACCTTGTAAACAGTCAGAAACAAAAAAAATAACAAGAACAAAACCCCACCCCCCAAAAAAAAAATCAAGCTCCAGAAAGTAGATCATTTTATCAAATTTCTTAGAATTATTATGTTACTATTACCAAAATGAAACAAACAAAACAAAAAAAACACAAAAAATCTAGAGCTGAAGAACAGAAGCTATTTTTCTCTGGAATAGCTAATACTTAAGGCCATTCACATTTAATTTAACCACAACCTACAAGATTTTTCTTAGTGTTTATTACATTCTAATAATAATCTTATAAATGTACTACCCACATGCATAGCTGTTCTTTAGACTGTATATCATGTTTAAACAAAGTATATATTTAAAGAGAGTTAACATCTTTGAATTAGTAGACAGATTGATAAATGAATTAGTAGAACAGCAATGAATAATGGGACTATTTCCAGAACTCTATTCTAGAAACCAGATTCTTATTCTTTTTCTCCTAAAACTGCCTTCAGTGGCCAGAAAGTCTCTGATCTACCTTATCATTGTGAAGACATGATGGAAAGAAACAATAAAAACATCAGAAAACTAATTTCTTGCAAGAACTTGTTAGCTATACTTACTACAAGGAAAAATAGCTCAGCATAGATTGCTTTATTACTTAAGTGCTCGGATATTAATTACCCAAGATTTCATCTCCAATCTTGCTGCTTTGTGTGGGTGGGAAAATATGCACAACAGGCACAGAAAAAAGTTCTGACTGTGAATATTCTTCAAACATAATTTAGTGCAGAAGAAAACTTCACTGATCCTGAAAATTAGTGATTAGTGGAGGACGTGAAATATTAACAAACAAAAAAAAGCTTTTTCAAGAATGCTGAAGAACCAGATGGACCTCAAGATCAATATTTATAATGTATATGCAAGTTTTCTAAACAGAAAAGTTCAGATAGTCTGCAGCTGAGTGAAACAGGAATTATTTTAATTTGCATAATCTCAATCAATGTTGCCTTTATAATATAATATCTAATTAATGGACAGTTTCATTTCAGTGCAATTATGTCAATAATTTAAAATTAAGACCTAGCAAGGACAATGGAGATTTCAAGAAAACATGAGGACATCTCTCTAGCAGACACTTATTCCCATAATACTTCTCTGTGACGTTGACTGGTAGGAGATCAGATTGTGATCTCAATTTTGCATTAAAAAGTGCCTTATTTTCACCAAGTTCAGAATGTAGACATGATTTATTTTATTTTAGTCTCTACAATCTTCTAACCAGGAAAGAAGACAAAACCAGCGTGGCTATATCCAGAATAATATTTGGAAGTACACAGCGTAAATCAAAGTATGGTCTGGAGAATAAGGCAACAAGGCAGAAGTGGTGTTAGAGTGAGACTTAAGCAGTGGGCTGGTACAGGTCTGGGTTATACCACAAAAAAGGTTCAAGGTAGGTCTTGTTCTCATATATGTAGGCCTGGGAATTTACATGCCCTGTTGTGTCACCTGATTTAGAAGGTTCATGTTACTTACATTACAGGTTGTACCACAAACAGTGCAAACAGACAAACTAGTGATGAACATGCAATCATTCACTTGCAAAGCACACTGGATGAATAATATATTTGCCATGGCACAGAACCCACAACCACCAGGGCTTAGCACCATGACTACACCTAGCAAAGAATAGTTTATTCTTAATCTTTCTCATATTATGTTCCCAAATAATGCTGTTGGAGGAATGAAATTATACCATCACAAATAATAATTGCTGACATCAAGTTGCTTAAGTCAGGAGTATCAACTAGTAGACCCCATGGTAAATACCCATGGTTTTTACTACACTGAATGGTACAGAGGCCATATGGTCCCTTTGGACATACTTGCAGCCAAAAACAGGTTGGTGCCTAAAAAAGAAAAAAGTAACATGAAAGGTCATATTGAATAAAAACACATTTGTGTCGTATAGTATCAAAATCATAGCCCAGACCCTGGAAATGTCAAGTCAAATCAAGTCACAATATTTCTCCATTGCAAGGTCCTGTGTCCAATTGTACTTCATATCGGACATTTCCAAAGATTTTTCAAGTAGTTTTCTATAAAGACTTGCATAATATACTCATGATATGCTCTCTACAAGGGACACACAACTATCTTATCACTACTAGCTACTTTATACGTCCTATACTCAACATCAGTCTTCCAAGCTTATGGTGAAATCAACAGCTAATAATAGCATATATTGAAATTTTTTATTCTGAAGACCAGGAATCTCTGTTCTTTCTAAATCTTCTCCTTCTCCTGAATTGTTTTCAACTATGCTCTTCAGTGCTGGAAGACACCTATTTCAATTTAATCCCCTGAACTGAGCAGAAAATCATGTTAAGTGTCTGCTGTTACTGAACTTTATGTACTGTATCCACCTCATCCAAATTTAATTATTTCAAAACGGAGTGCACACTAAGTTAGTCAAATAGTGGAAAAAGACTGGAATTCCTCACTTCCTTGATTTTTCACAGCCTAATGTTTTTTTACGGTAAGTTAACCTTATGAAGATGTTTCTCCCTTCCACAGTTATAGTCTAAAACACAAGCTTTGATAAAATACTTAACATTTTTTAATGGTTAATGTCAGTGAAGATAATTCTCACAGACACTATTTATAGCAACTCTTCACCCCAATATTTTATTCAGAGTGAAAAAGTGAAATTTTCAAGAGGACATAGATGTCTAGAGCAACAACATATGAGTGGAAATAATTCTAAGAAAATAAGTATAATTAAATATATTAATTCACTTTTCCTAGTAAATCACCCAAAATGAGGATTTTGTTCAGCAGAGAAAATCTAAGTAAGCATGCAATGAAAAATGTCCTAAATGAATTCATTTACCTGTTTAGATTTGGTGTTTGCCACTAGAACATTATGGTTTATTAAGAAATATCATCTTTATACTAAACTTATTTCCAGTGTTGAATACTGGATGTACAGCACACACATCTTTTCCAGCAATCTTGTTTTAAAAGATTATTATAGTCTATCTTGGAGCCACTTTCCTATTTACACAGATGAGAACACCACAGGCAGTCCTGGATAGTCTATACTTATTGTCAAGGTCGTGCTGAACTCACTGCCTGTAGGCAATACCTTTCCATATAATTTTGTGATGGGTTACCACAGTGTTACTGTCTAAGTAAGGGCATAAAAATGGAGAAACGCAGTGGTGACTACAGCTCTGGTGACTACACCTACAGATTTTAGGGACACCTGTCTATTTCCTTTTTAACAATAATCTGGCTCTCTTAGTTATGCTTGTCCCTTCATCTTAGGTGTAAGAGATACTTTCTAAATAAGTAAAGGCTGTTGCCTGTACAGCAAAGGAAGATTGTACACTTCTGGCATGGCACGTAACAAATGTTTGGGAAAACAGAGTCACTCCTAGAAACACACTTAAAGTTCAGTGCAGCTTTTCATGGGAAACAGAATACCAAGACAAGACATAGCCTGCCTTTCTGCAGGATATGCATAAGGTCTTGTCATTAATACCGGACTTGTAATTTCAATGCTAAGCATGAAATACTTCAGAGTAGTTGCTTGTTGGGTGGACAGACCTAACTCACGCTCATCACTGCTAAGTCTGTGTGGGATGAGGTCATGGTCTCGGCCTATCTCATGTGACACGACAACATTTTATTCTCTTGTGCAACTGGCAGATGCAGCATCTATTCTCATCCTGCGATAGCCTAGCAACAGCAGTGTGTGCCCACATGACCAAAACGTGCAATTAACTCCCACTTCACAAGGTTTACAGCTCAGCAGGTCTGCTACCTGCGGCTTATTTCAAATGCCACAGCATGCTTTCCAAGTGATTTGAGCAACTGATTTGCTATGCAGACCTACACAATTTTTTTTTTAAATATAAAGCACTTAAATAAGTTTAATCTGCTATAACTTTTTGAGTACTCACCATAGGTAAATTGGATTTTTCTTTTTTTTATGGGTAGGCTGAGTAATTATTTTTTTAAGAGTTTTCACTATCTCACATCGTTAGGTATTTTTAAGTCCTACTTTAAGTGCACAATCACATCTATCCTCAAAGGTAAAATTGCTGATTTTCTATATTGCTTGCAAGTTGGTGCATTTTTCAGGACATGACAGGGGAAATGGCAAACAAGGTACTGAGTGGTAAAACTTAAGCTGGCCAAACGTATCTTACAGAAAGTATAAAACCAGCCTTTTTACATCATCAACCACACATAGCCAGGATGCTCCCCAGATTTTTTCTGCCAAGTGTAATCCTATACGTCCTTGAAGCAAACCGATCTTCAGCTGTGTCCAGTTTCGTGCTATTCCTGGTCAGATTACTCATGCACCCTAACAGAGGAAAAAAGAGAACTCCTCATGACTCGTAGCAAACCAGGAAGGACTTTCAGCATCATAAATGGGCCTTGGCAGAAGAAAACTATGCAAAGATGAAGTGTTTCTCAGTTTTGAGCACAAGAGGAAAGCTAAAGATTCAGGATAGGTTCAACTCTCTAAGTTTTGATGAAGGAACAAAGGCTATGCTAACAAAACTATTGAGAACAACTGACAGCAAAGACAGAAATAAAAAACATTAAGTCCTTTATCTTTACTTACTTTAATTCAACAAGATAAATGGCTAAACATTTTTCTGTACCCAAGAGGGTACTTATATTTTCCAACAGAGTCTTTGAAACAATAAAATTCATGTGCAGGGTAAAAAAACCACAATACCAGATTGTGAACAAATTTGTCACAAGCAAGGGTGAGACAAACATTTTTACATTCAAATTATTATTTAGAAATAGCAAACCATTTTAACTGGCAAAGCATATTACAGTATGCAGATGTTTTCGAGCTGTGTTATGACAAAGGTATGGATGATAAACTAGTGATTCCCATATTAAGTGAAGTGAAAGCCATTTGTCCTATGTCTGGAGCCCAAAAGAAATATGCTGTATCAACATGTGGAATTTAACTATACAGGAAGCCACACAGATTTGATTTGACCTTGAAATGATCCAGACACTGTTTGGGTTTGCTTCTTTATCTATGAAAATGCTGGAATTTTCTTATCTTGCTGTATTTGCATACAAAGCTACTTTACAATTACTGTAAGATTTATGTAAAAACTATGTCCTATTATTGAGTTTAATGAGTCATATCAGCAAAACCAATATAGACAGCTTTCTGCATTTTAAGAGCACATACAGACTATTGCTTTCGTTTGTGTTTTGAGGGGTTGGTTTTGTTTGGTTTTGCTCTTTATGGAAGTGTCCATACCAGAATTCCTTAATGCATTTTGTACTTTATCCACAGGAGGGAAACAGAAAGACAAACATAGCTAAAACATACAAGGGAAATATTCCCAGAGTTATTTTATCTTCAGTCTTCCATCACTATGGTTCCAGAGGAAATAATGACTGATGTTCATACTTTAGAAAACTGCAGTGATGCTAAGCAGCCATGTGTTCCACAAACCTCTCCAGATGATTTTAGTGTAGCTATGATATCCTTACTGCATGCAAGTGCCTACATGATGAGGTCATCTGGGGATAGTTGCCATTTTATATTTTATTAAAGCCTAAAAACAGATGTGCAAGTCATTGTTAGTCATTTTTAATTATTGTCATCATTTTGATGTGGCTATCCTGATCCAGTAGTAACTTTCATGAAACTACTACTTTTTCCTTATCTCTTTGCATAAGTTGTCAGAACAGTGACAGAAATTTCTTCTCTTGTGCTGGGACTAACCAGGAATAAGTAGCTGTAACCACTAGTCCATAAAACCTGTTGTCAACACATGCCCCTTAAATCACAGCCCATCCACCTCTGCCAATTCCACAAAGCTGGCTGCTTGCAGAAATGAGCAAGTGCTCAGTCTCCTGACTGACACTGGTATGATTGGGCTCATTGCCACCTGTGGCTGCCAATATTAGCCTATATCATTTTGTCAAATAAAATATATGAAACTAGCAAGTGTTCTTAAAAGTTCTTCAAATGATTGCTTTTAGACTCAATCTAAGAATTTCCAAGATTTTGTTTTCAAAGTCTTTAGGGGAAAAAAGGTCCTTTGAAGGACCTGCCCACAAAAAAAAAAAATCACCAAGGCATCTATTCTGAAAACCTTCTGCAGATGAAAAAGATTTTTTGAGCAATGCTATATAACTCCTACATCAAAAGCGCCACCAGCCTGGTGGCTATAGTACTGCCCTAGCACAGGGAGATTGGGTTCAGGATTCTGGCTTGATGTAATCAGGGCAGAACTTGTGCTGTCACATTTCCTGCAAGCACCCTGATCTTCAGGCTACTCGCTGGTCTTGATGTGGCTACCTAGCCCATTTTTATAAATCAATTTCTAATTTGTTTGGTAGAAAACTGCTTCAGACATACCTTTGCCAGACAAAATAAGTTCTAGAGTGTCAAAAACTTTTGCAGCAAGAAAAAATTTTCCAAGTTTTAAACTGCAAGGTAAACTATCACCTCAAGTTTATCAAAATTAAATTATATTCTAATTATGGTCTCTTCTAGACTTATAACATTCTAAACAATTACTGGGTATTGACATTGCCCAACCATAACTGCCAAATTTCAAAACTAGGGAGCTATAATCTTATATCAGCAGTGTTTAACCTCTCTTCTCTACTGCATTTTTTCCAAATGCAGCTCCTTTTATTCTCAAGGAAGCATAAATAGTAATTTTCTTTTTACTCATTCTTAACTTTTCCCCTTCACACCTATTGCACCATACTACTATTTTTTTCCTCCCTATAAGAAAGTTTTGCCCAAACAAAACCCAAGGCATACAAAATGAAAGCCTAATCTTGAGGCCTGTTTATAGGCCACAGACAAAGAAAAAGAAAAATAGTGCAACTAAATCAGACTAATTTGAAAGACAGAAGCATCACCTACATACACAGTGAGGAATAAGGAAAGAAGTGAGATTACAGGTAATAAGTATCCCAGTTTTGCTCTCTTGGTCAACAGAGTGTTTCCCTCAGAAGCATAGAAGTTCAAAAGGTAGGCAGCCTTCTTCAGATGTTACAGGTTGTGGGCAGGGTTCTCATTTTTATTTTTCTTCTCTCTTTAGAGTGAAAGGAAACATACATCTTAGAATTTGAAGATGTAATACTCAGCCTTGGTTTTCCTACTCTAAATAAGAAATCGGTGTATTTGATGAATTTCAAGGCAAATAAGAATTTAGTATTAAAGCATGTTTTTGACCCTACTTGGTTTCCTAATTACATAATAAAGAGATCAATGCTAATTTGAATATTACACTGTTTTATATCCTGTTGTTCATTTTCAACTTGCTATGGAATTACTTTTGAACTTATGACCTTTATGTCTCCAGCCATCATGTCCCTTTTTTTTTTGCTCACATCACTAGTGTTCCTGGTCTTGTCTAGTCAAAACTCTAAGTCTTGCACAATCACGTGACTTTTCACATCCACCTTGGAATGGTATGACTCTCTTGACCTTTTCTTCAAACCTTTTTTCCTGAATACATTAAAATCTTTTAGATAACTCAGTTTTCTTGCACAGCTAACAGTGAATGCCTCATACACAAATCTGCCAGTTTAAATAAAAGCTTGACTTCGGATATTCTATGAGTCTCTTAATTTGGACAGAACCTACAGTGGGAGTCCAGAAAGCATTTAGCCCATGCTGACAGAAACCAGTTTGATTGTTTATGTTTTGATAAAAGAATGACTATAATTCCTACTCACTTTTATCTTTTAATGAATATCTACCAATTGTCTATTGTTTAAGAAGTTTTGAATTCTTAAATTAAGGGACTTGAATAAAAATCGGTGATAAAGTCCTGTATAAAACATTTAAACATTCTAAAGTAATTACACTGAAGGAAGACTGATGTGAAGGCAGAAACAAGACTGGGATTATTCAGCCTGGGTGAATAGAGCTGTGGTTCAGGGACTGAGATTTTTTTTTTTTTAATTCAGAATCCTTTTAAATAGGTTATATGGCTATAGACCCAGATTCATGTTGGGAATAGTTTGTTTTTTACATCACAGCTGGCAGGATATGGAAATCATTAAAAACCCTAGCTCTATATCTACCCTTTGATGCATTAAAGAATACCCATAGACAGACAAAGCCATCTCTTTTCACACTCTTTTTGAATGTCCCTTGTTGCATCCAGAGACTAGATGCATACTCAACCAGCAGAAGCCCTGAAGCACAAAATTAATTAAATCTACACACCCAGAGTAAACATGCAGTGATCAAGAATCATTTCACTCCCATAATGGGAATATCAGAAAGCCTTCATGCTGTACGCTTTAATTTATAGCTCTAGTATTACCCTTAAAACATATTATGCAGTCTATTTCCAGGTTTTATCAGTCTTCAAATATCACTCTCTGATTTAAAGACAATTTAAAATGCCTACTCCCCTCACACCTGGACACCTTCTTCTAAAAGTCTTGGTGAAGAAACTATTTAATCCTATGTCAAAATATAGGATTAAATAGTGATATAGCATATAATTTTGAAAATACTTATTATCAAAGGACAGAGGAAGAAGAAGAAAGGATATTTGCAGTGGGTAAAAGAAGAAATCATACTACTTAAACTGAATAGTTTAAGCAAACCAAACTTAAAATCTCTTCATACACATCAGTCCTTTCACCTTGCCATCCTTCTCTATACTGCATTTTGTTTAGTGTTTGGTTTTTTAAACTGTGAAATTCTCAGTTATGTTAAAGAGGGGATGTTACAGAGCAAGCCTAATGAGTCAAGAAAGATCATTTAAAACATTGAAGTTTGACCTGTAACCATGGCATCCCTGAAGTAGTTCTATTATTATTATTATTCAGTGTGTACAACAGAATTTTTAAAAAATGAGTAATGTCAAAGTCAGGTTTCATGAAAACCTCAGCTGCAGCTGAAATCTAGAGTTCCTCACCAGAAATTATTAAAGCTACCTAAAAAGCATCAGTTTCTACAGAGAACAGAGTTACAAAAGGGAAAACACAGTATTATTACAGGGGAACTTGCATTTTCTTTCCCATACACCTGTCCTTAAATCCTATGTCTGTAACTGCAACTTCAGCATAACTGCATTTAAGGAAAAGTCTATCATTGTCCTAGATGCCAGACTGCAAAAACAGGTGCATTTCAACTCTTATAAATAAAACAATATGGAAAGACTACTGACTTTCCTGTTGTACATATAGCTCTGTCATATACATTATATGCACACCCATTTTTCTGGCATTATGTTTGACAAGACAAAAATAGCTGTAGTTGACTTCATGACTTTTCTTAACAGGAAATTCAGTTACATTCAAAAGCTTGTAGTCAGACTCCTGGAACAAAAATCAAGAAAAACTAATAGACAGGTAACTATTTATGTAGCTTATTGTCACAGAGGCAATAACCGTGTAGCTTAAAGGCCAAGATGTAAACCATTTTGCTCTTTTCATATAGATAAGAGGTATTTTTCCCTTCCTATTTTGGCAGAAAATTATGATTCCAATCATGGGGGGGGAGTGAATGTGGCAGCAAAAAGTACACTAAGTATTTTGATAAGATTAGGACTCTTGTAAAGTAGATCTTTGTGTCAGTGGGTCATTCATGTCCTCTCCTTAGGACAGCTCTGTATCTATTCCTTTTTTCCAGCCAACCAGCTAGTCTGCAGAGACAAATGTAAAGTTGGGTGGATGAGGGAGAAAATCAGCCAGGACACAACTACAATAGTTAATTCATAGCAGACATATCTAGAGGACATGACTGTAACTCATCCTGTGCTCAGATGAGAAAGAATCCCATGTAGGGGCGTGCACATAGCTAAGAACATCTACCAATTCCAATCTTTAATATGCTTACCTAATGAAATTTTTTTTTCTTTAAAAAGTCATTTTTTGAGCTTGGCAGCTGCTATGGTTTTAGTATTGAGCAATTCTGTTAAACACATTCAGTGATATTAGCATAATTACTAGCTATAGTAATTATAGATAGCACTAGCTATAGCCCCTTTCCTGCTAACAGCTGCAGATAAAAATACTTTTAGGTATTTGAACAGCCTACTCAAACCCAGCTGGGTCAAGTTATTCACATTCATCAGTCATGTTAGGCCTAAGATGCATGTTTCTTCAAGATCTGAGTCCATGCGTCTGAGTATGATACAGCATCATAGACATTTAATAATTGCCTAAAGCACTTTGATTTTTCTACTGTAATAAAAATTCACTATTTGAGTCCCAGTTGCAAAATTTTAAATACTAAAATAAGTGCTCCCTATCACCTGCTTAAACAATTGCAGTTTCAAAATGGAACACAAATATTTTATTGAATGAGATAAATTATGACGTATCTGAGGAAAGAAAACACATTTTATCTACTACTTAATTTTCTATGAAACTAACCTATAAAATGTGAGCTGTCATTGCTGTGCTGGGGCTAGCTGGCAACAGTAAAGAGAACTGTTCCAAGGTCACAAAGTACCTAAAGATCTGTCTATAATGCCCAATTTGTTAATGTATTAATTTAAAAAAAAAAAATTACATCTTCACACTAGGAAGGCACTTTGATCCAGAGGATGAGAAATGAAAATAAAAGCTAACAGATCTTTATTTCTATTTCTACCTTGAATCCACTTGTGAGCTTCAGTAAATTTTCCTCCTGAAGATCAGTTTCTCCACACAAAGAAACAGAACAACTTTACACAGTTCCTGATATCCACTGAAATCACCTGAAGTGAACTAAAGTCCTCAGAAAGCATAATGAGCATTATGTTCACTTGTTAGCATCAGAGAAAGCAATAGTTGAAAGCAGGCCACAAAGGAAAACCCTGCACGGTTCATGATTTACTGTCAGTTAATTATAAATCTCTCTTATAAATATCTTCTTCCCCAAGAAAGGAAGAGTCATTAGGTCCTCTGTATCATCTCAACAACTTGCAGTCTATTATAATGTTAAAAATAAATTGGAAAAGATAAAAACTGCCAAATAAACCATAGAAATTTTTTAAACTTGCGAACATAAAGGGAAATTCAGTTATTGCAAAGGAAATGGTTTTTTTTCCCCCCTATAAAAAGTTATCTTGACTCCAGAGTTGTTTTATCACACATGACGAAAGAAACAGAAGAGCAGTCTCTCTGATACTACAAGAAATAATTCTTATTAGATTTCTTGTAGTCCATTCTTCATTGTACTATTTATATTCTGGACACTGGTTTTGTGTTAATTTAGAGAACGTTACCATTTTGGGGTTTTTTTTCTTCCAGACTTTCTAACTGCTCTCATGGTCTTTTAGCTAGTCTAATACTTGAATTTGTTATGGTCATAACCAAGAATGAACAAGGATTATGGCAGTTTATTAATAGAGTATGTTGTGCAAAGAATATAGCCCTTTTTCATGATTGTTTCAAATTATTTTTCATTTCTTACCATTGTTATTTGTAAAAACATTAATTCTCTCCTTGTGTAAGTCAACCTAACATCATCAGAGGGGGGCGTTGTTTGTTTTTAAATCATATCCAGAGCCATTTTACATTTTAATTGGGTGTGTATACATAATTCTGCACAGATTTTGTAGGGGAGTCTTTATTAAACCAATTTACTGTCCCATGATTAATCTTGATGGAATATTTTCTAGACCACTGCAGTCTGGAAATATACATGCACACCCACGTACTTATATGAACATAGTTTATAAAAATAATCAGCATGTACTTTCGTATCTGACAATGTCTGTAACTTCAAAAATTAAAGGAATCAAGTTTTATATGTGAAGCCCTAAGTCTATGGGCTACCACTAGTCTAGAATGACACAGCATAAGTTGCAGTCATTCACATTTTGTTATTTACATAATTTAAACAAATTTTTATCAATTATCATACAATGGATACAGATTTTTCTTTGACGAACATGAAGTGCTTACTTCTTATCTCTCAAATGAAGATGGGGTTTTTTTACAGTAATATCCATAAAATACTATTAACATATTTTTATAAAAGCTTTTGATATCTCCTCAATTACAGAACACAAGCAACATGATTCAACAGAAAAATATTATTTCTCTAACAAACATCCTTCTAACCCTGTGAGAGATTTGAGATATACACAGTGAAAAGGAATTTTTATGTGTTTCCCCAAACTGGACTTAGAAAGGAGAATAAGTCTCCATTTGAAAATAGAAGGCTATTGCTACTCAACACCCCACCCACCACCATTTTCCACTAACATAACCAACAGCTTTCTATTGGATATCATATAATTATTAGAAAATACCTATAGATGAATGAAGCAAAGGAATAATCTAGTACTATATGTTGAACAAAACATGTAAGTGACAAAAATCCTCCCCCAAGCCTTTAATGGCTTTACTTGCCTAATACATAAACATATCAGAAAAAAAATAGGGATTTTATGCTTCAGTTTTACTTTTTAAAATAAAATTGATCTTGCGCTTTCTATAACAAGCATTTTCAAGGAACAGAAAATAAGTGTCTGTTTTTCTTGCAAAATAAGTCTCAAAAATTGTATCATTTTCATTTCTTTTTAATGAGTTAAAAAAATTGGTTAAATGATAATTAAAAGGTTTTGTCACCGTCATGAAAGAGAAAGCAGATAAAGAAGATGGCACAGATTAATTGTCACTTGTCAAGTAAGGTGGGGAAATACAGAGGATTTATTTTGGAATCTGGATCTGTGAAAACACTTTTCCATAAGAGACAGTCTGTATGTTCTGTGGCATATGAAGACAAAAACCGACTTCCTTCCAGCATGTGCTTTTGTACACACACACTTGCAGTTCCTCATTGCAACTCTTCTGTGATACCAGACAAGCAAAGTCAAATTCTGGAAAAAAGCCTGAGAAATTTTACCTACAACTGAAATATAGTGGATTTAACCAAATAGGTTCAATTGTCATCGTTGACTTGACTGTCAAATAAAAGGAGGCTTATATGGTGAAGTAAGCTGACTTTGCCAAAAGCAAGAACAGAGAATGGACAAGGCTTCATTATCTGTTTGTAAATAACATTGCTGCTCATAAGGATAGATTCTAAATAGCATTGTTATTTTATAAACTGTTTAATCAAAAGCAAAGTATTACGCTATCTTCTGACAAAGAATGCTGTCCAAATATTACATGTGCTTCCAAAAAGAGATTAAGCAGAATACACAGATTTGGGCTCTGATCAGTTTCTTTTTATTTAACCACACACTAGAAAAAGGAAGAAAGTGTATTAGAAAGCACAAACCATATATACTAGTGTACTCAACAAAGTAGCTTGAACCATCACAGAATCACTAAGGTTGGAAAAGACCTGTAAGATCATCAAGTCCAACCATCAACTAACACCACCATGCCCACTAAACCATATCCTGCAATGCCTCGTCCACACGTTCCTTGAACACCTCTAGGGATGGTGACTTCACCACCTCCCTGAGCAGCCTGTTCCAGTGTCTCACCACTCTCTCAGTGAAGAAATTTTTCCTAATATCCAGCCTAAACCTCCCCTGGTGCAACTTGAGGCCATTTCCTCTAGTCCTGTCACTAGTCACTTGGGAGAAGAGACCAACACCCACCTCTCTGCAACCCCCTTTCAGGTAGTTGTAGAGAGCGATGAGGTCTCCCCTCAGCCTCCTCTTCTCCAGACTGAACAACCCCAGTTCCCTCAGCCGCTCCTCATCAGACTTGTGCTCCAGACCCCTCACCAGCTTCGTCACCCTTCTCTGGACACGCTCCAGCACCTCAATGTCCTTCTTGTAGTGAGGGGCCCAAAACCGAACACAGGATTTGAGGTGCGGCCTCACCAGCACCGAGTACAGGGGCACGATCACCTCCCTACTCCTGCTGGCCACACTATTTCTGATACAGGCCAGGATGCTGTTGGCCTTCTTGGCCACCTGGGCACACTGCTGGCTCATCTTCAGCCGGCTGTCGATCAGCACGCCCAGGTCCTTTTCTGCGGGGCAGCTTTCCAGCCACTCGTCCCCAAGCCTGTAGTATTGCATGGGGTTGTTGTGATCCAAGTGCAGGACCCGGCACTTGGCCTTGTTGAACCTTATACAATTGGCCTGGGTCCATCGATCCAGCCTGTCCATGTTAAGTCCCAATCATATATTCTAATTTAGCCCTTTGAAGCTTGAACAAAAGTAGTATGTAATCAAGATTTTACAAAGCTAAGTTAGGTAATACAGTAGCATGTAGCGATAAACGTCTTAAATATTATCAGGTTTTAAAAGTATTTGAGGTATTGTCTACAAGGACAAAGTACAACAATTTTGCTACAGAATAACAGACAGGAAATAAGCAATTGTAAAAGTAAAATCTTTATAAAATTTCAATTTACTGAGTAATTTTTCCCACATATTGGGAATTAGTGTAATTGAAGTTAAGAGTTATTCTACCTGAAATAGCTTTTCAATAATCTGGAGCTACTATTACTTTTCTGTACAGGCTATTTAGCTACTACAAGTGCTTAGAAGCTTTAAGAAGATGAGAATAGAGAGCTCACACTATTCTTGATGATAATTCATTTTTAAACAGAACACAAGTCGATTTATTTCTGCCCAGCTTTCATTCTTCATAAGTTATGAATGGTAGCAGTGTTTGGTATCATCTCCAGCTGTGAAGGAAGAAATGAAAAGACAACAGCTCCACGCCATTCCGAATCTTTCTGAACAGTGGCTTTTCTCCCGACACAGTATTTCTAATCTCATTGTTATTCTGACAGACAATAAAAGGGTATTCTGTTTACAGAAAAGTAATGCAGAAAGAAACACTAGGAAATATAATACATCTATTAGGAACACTTCAGTTTCTGATATCAGAAACATGAACCTTTTTTCCAAAATATATTAAAGTTTACTTTCCGAGAACAATGCTTTTTTTAAAAAAGAAAAAAGTTATATATATACACACATTGCTTTGTTAAAAAATGAGCTTTGAGAAACAAGATTACTTTCTTCTTCAAACGACACCTCCAGAAGCTTTTTAGGACATTCAGATTTTTCATGGTAGTCAGAATTTCAAATGCTAGGCCATGAAGTTGACACTGTTTTAAAGCCTAGAAAGAAAATTCTCTTCTAATAGCAACACCCAGAGCCTCATTTATAAGTGTTAGAGTCACTAAACTATGAGGTTGTGTTTCCCAAACTGACTTTGCTTCAGAGACTTCAGCAGTAGGAATGATGAGAAAGAGCAAGAGTGAGCTAATTGAAATGAAGAAAAGAGAAAGCATTTGTGAATTGGGAGAAACATTCTTTTAAACTAAAAATTGGGTTGAAAGGTCAATGAGAGCTACATTTTCACAATGGAACTTTTGAAAAAGAAAACTGCTATTTTAAAGTCATGTTAACACTGCAGTGAAAATTTGGCTTTCTTATGTTTGTGCTGTGTTACCAAGTTTATATTCACGGTATTTAAGTAATAAACTTTAGAGTTAGTCTCGCAATCTACTCAGAAAAAGGGTGCCATGGACTCCAATGCTAATTTTAGATCATTAAATACAGTAAGATCAAGCTCTCTGAGGGTAAATGGAGGGATATTTTAATCTGATAGCAATACAGAAGGCATTAAATTTTCCTCAAGCGGAACTAAGTACAATTATGATTATACTGAGGGAGCTGGTGGAAGTGCTCACCAACCCACTTTGCATCGTTTACCAGCAGTCCCAGCTAATCGGGGAGGTCCCAGTTTACTGGAGGTTAGCAAATATGACACCCATCTACACGAACATCCAGAAGGAGGTTTTGGGGAACTACAAACCTGTCAGCCTGACCTCAGTGCCAGGGAAGACTATGGAGAGGTTCATCCTGAGGGCCATCATGCAGCACATGCAGGAGAACCAGGTCATCAGGCCCAGGAAGCATAGGTTTATGAAAGGCAGGTCCTGCTTGACTAACCTGATCTCCTATGACAAGGTGACCCGCTTAGCAGATGAGGGAAAGGCTGTGGATGTAGTCTACCTGGACTTTACTGAATTCTTTCACACTGTTTTCCACAACACTCTCCTGGAGAAACTGGCTGCCCATGGCCTGGACAGGCATACTGGGTTAAAAAAAAATGGCTGGATGGCTGAGCCCAAAGAGTGGCGGTGAATGGAGTTAAATCCAGTTGGCAGCCCATCACAAGTGGTGTTCCCCAGAGCTCAGTTTTGTTTAATATCTTTATCAATGATCTGGATGAGGGGATCGAGTGCACCCTCAGCAAGTTTGCAGATGACACCAAGTTGGGCGGGAGTGTTGATCTGCTTGAGGGTAGGAAGGCTCTGCAGAGGGATCTGGACAGGCTGGATCCATGGGCCCAGGCCAATTGTATAAGGTTCAACAAGGCCAAGTGCCAGGTCCTGCACTTTGGTCACAACAACCCCATGCAATGCTACAGGCTGGGGGACGGGTGGCTGGAAAGCTGCCTGGTGGAAAAGGACCTGGGGGTGTTGATTGACAGTCGGCTGAATATGAGCCAGCAGTGTGCCCAGGTGGACAAGAAGGCCAAAAGCATCCTGGCCTGTATCAGAAACAGTGTGGCCAGCAGGAGCAGGGAGGTGATCGTGCCCCTGTACTCGGCTCTGGTGAGGCCGCACCTCAAATGCTGTGTTCGGTTTTGGGCCCCTCACTACAAGAAGGACATTGAGGTGCTGGAGCATGTCCAGAGAAGGGCGACGAAGCTGGTGAGGGGTCTGGAGCACAAGTCTGATGAGGAGCGGCTGAGGGAACTGGGGTTGTTCAGTCTGGAGAAGAGGAGGCTGAGGGGAGACCCCATCATTCTCTACAACTACCTGAAAGGGGGTTGGAGAGAGGAGGGTGTTGGCCTCTTCTCCCAAGTAACGAGTGATAGGACAAGAGGAAATGGCCTCAAGTTGCACCAAGAGAGGTTTAGTTTGGAGATTAGGAAAAAATGTCTTCACTGAAAGGGTTGTCAAGCATTAGAACAGGCTGCCCAGGGAAATGGTTGAGTCGCCATCCTTGGAGGTATTTAAAAGATGTGTAGATGTGGCGCTTAGGGCCATGGTTTAGTGGTGGACTTGGCAGTGTTAGGTTAATGGTTGGATTTGGTGATGTTAAGGGTTTTTTTCCAACCAGAATTATTCTATGATTATCGACATGTAGAGCTATATTTTTCCACCCCTTTAGCCCCTGTTATCTCTTGGGGCCATTATATCTTAGAGCTACAATCTACATAATCAGTGATACAAATATCTTTACAGCTAGAATAAATCTGTTTTCTGTACTTTAAGTAGTATGTAATTTTACTGAATTTGTTGCAGCTGGAAAAACAGATGCCAGACATGTTTAAGTAGTCCTATAAATATCAACGGGTTTACTTTACTGATTACATTAACCTATGGTCTGCAGGCAAGGGATATATATTTTACCAATAAATTCTCATTTCATCAACCTCAGCTAAGGAGGGGCACAGAAAAGGGTGTACATTCCTCACTGAAGATATTAAGTTCCAGAAAACTTCAGTGATTCAACTTCATCAGCAGAAGTTACTCTAGGAACACAGTCTGTCCTCAAAATCCACTTGTGGTTCAGTAATGGGTTGAAAAGCATCTTCCAAAGTTAATGTAGCTTTTGGTTTACCCGTACACTATGAAAAAGCCACTTAAGCTGCATTGTTATGTACTATTCTGATGCTTCTACTCTGTACTGACAAATACTTAGAAGTTTTTCTGGTAAAATAGAAATAAAAGAAAAAATAAGAAACTGACTCAAATCAGACACATTATTTCTGAAAACACCATCAAAAAAGAACTTAACACCTACAAAGTGGACTGTTGAAACTATTCAAGTATAGGACAGTTGTATAGATCAGTCACTCAGATAATTTCTACAATGAAACTTTAGCTTTCTACAAGATTCCATTTACACACCTGCACCACAAATTTGAACATAGTATTCGGTCCATAGTCAGAATGAACTTACTGCAGTTCAATCAGAACTCACAAGAAGTTTAAAGTTTCATTCTAAACAAAGTGACAGAATAATCCCTATTTACTCTTTATTTTGTTGTTTTATTGTTAGATAGGAAGAACTCCCACTGACTTGGTGGTTTGCTTAAATAAAAAGTTAGTGAAGTATGGTGATTTTTCTTTTTATGAAAGTTTCTACTCTATAATCTCATTTTCATTGTTTGTTTTTCATATCATAGCAATACATATATGCTTTTATTTTGAGAGATTTATCCCTCATGATCCAATATCTGAGTTGTTATAAATAATATTCCAGTGTTTGTTGCTAGGAATTAAATCATATAATTAAGATCAATGCCTTAGCACAAAACAAAGTTTGTAAATTAAACAATACAAATATTCCCTAAGTTAAAAACAAATGTGCCCTGTAAGCCCTTATGACTATAAAGAAGGTTCCTTTCACATTACAGTTAAAGAAGCAGCTTAATGAAATATTAAAAAAGTCCCTGCAGCAAAAACCACACTGGAACTTAAAAAAAGGCAAAATAGGTCTATTGGACTAAATCACAAATGGAGCAAGAGAGGTCTTGGTGTGCATGAAATTATACAAAAAGCTGAGTGTTTGAGACAGTAAGTTTCAATAAAAACAAAAGCTCTGGAATCTGAACATCAAGATTCCCTGTACAATGAAATAGTTTCCTATAGTTTCTATATGTAGATTTTGAAACATCAATGGACTGACAAGGTCTTTTACCACAGACTTTGTTTATGTTTTTGACTCTTCCAAACTGTTTGGGATTTTTTTTTTTCCCCCACAAAATATTTCCACTAGTGCAGCACATTGGACAGACATCAGAATGTTCCCATTGTACATTATTCCCACTGAGGTCAGAAACACTCCTCTTTGTGTTTAAAAGGTATGGAGGTGTTAACGGGCTTTGTTGAATGGAGGCATTAAATGGAGGCTCAAGAGCATAGCAACAAGCTGTTGCCAGCTAACACTATCAGCATCTTTTTAAACCTGGTGGTCTCCATTGGTTTAAATGGAGATACAGAGAGAGCTTTTGATTCCTCAGTTCCAGGAAGAAGTTATTACAGGGATTAAATGGAGATATTTTATAAAATGAAAAATGCCTTTGCTGTCTCCTTAGTAACAATAAAAATACTTTACCTCAAAGTTTCATGTCACCCTCTTGACCAATTGACTAGAAATTTTTACTGGTTTTTTTAATTAAAAAATCATAGAGAATTAGGTGAAGTAATTCTTCGCATTAAAAAAAATTAAAAGCCCCTAAAAATCAGTATTTGTCTACAGATGTAGCTCAGCCAACCAGTGTATATTTTGAAATAATCACTGAGCTGTGAAATTAACAATTGAACCAATAAATTGGACTTTTTATCTTCTTAGCTTCAAGAAGATTTCTTATAAAGCTTTATCAGTAGGACAATCCAAAGTGCTACAATGGGGAAAGGAGACCAAAGTTCCTTTGACAATATTCAAAAGCAACAAATTCCAAGCAAAAATAAATAATGTTAGATTTCCTTTAATTTAGCAGCAATTGGCTGCTTCAGAGTTGCTGAGTACAAGTTTAAAAAGAAAATCCTTTCTAGCGATGGTAGAGCTGCTACTAATAATGCTTTATAAACTTAACGTATTTATTTATCTGGGCTACATAAAAGCAGGAGAAAAAAAGAGTGAAAAAACTACCCTTAACAATTCTTTTGTATGTTTTTAAGAAAGGGTAAACCTATTACTGTTGTTAATTACAGCCATATGCCTATTTTGGTTAGGGGATTTATCTTTTTAGTATGATGGTAAGTATGTCCACAGTAGACATGAATACGTTTAAATGAAAATGCTTTCATTTAAAAAAAAAACCAAACACCCACAAAACAAACAAAAAAACCATGCACACACGAAAAACCCAAAACCCAAGTTTGCAATTTTTATCTATTGTAGCTCCTCTTCCCTACTGGCAATATCTACAAAAATGAACCTTTATATTACCACAACTCTGCTTGACTGTAGACTCTGATATGACTAAAGCTATACCTTTAGACTTTGTCCAAATATTGGGACTGCTTTTGTCCGAATATTGGGACTGCTTTTGTCCGAATATTGGGACTGCTTTTGTAACTGGCCAGGAAAAGGTCAAAATCTAATCTACCCACGTAGGAGTTGGTGACTAGCTGAAAACTGACCAGAAAGGCACCAGCACCACCAGATAAAAATCTCTCAGTTCCTTTGTAAAATGCAGCCTTATCAATTTTGCACTGTACAAAAGCATATGGCATAGCCCCACTCACATTTGAGTCATTTAGCTTTCTGTGAATGGTGCCTTACACATCAGAAGCTGCAGGGGCAAAAAGCAATTCTCTCCTTCAAACACAGGAATATTTATTGGACTTTTGTCCCTGTAATGTATCTTTCACCCAGCTACACCAGAAATTACAAATACATGGTTCAAAACACACCAGAGCTTGCCTTGACTATTTGTTAGACTGTGGGTGTGGTGCTTTTATCCACAATCTGTCATTAGCACGGCCATTTAACTCCTCGCCAGTGGTCCTAATCATGATGCAAGAAAGCTCTTCTCTTTCATTTCATTTCCAGATGAGAAAAACAGAAACCAAATGGATTTCCCTCTAACTGCTATTGTAATAGAGCTCCCTTTGTTAATGGCTAAAAATCCTAAACTTTTTACTGTGGTGGGCAGTAGAAATTGGCAGTTCTTACCTTGTAAAGGATAACATAGATGAGACAGAGCTCTTTTAATCTGACCTCTTCTGAACACGAGAGATCTCATTATCAGACCTCAGGTTAGGACTCTGAATATCAGTGTCACCTCGCTTTGACCAAGATCTTTGTGGGACTGCCAGAGCAATATCCTGATGGTGCTTGGCTGGTCTATTTCAAAAGACTCAGTGGCATATACCTTAGGTAACAGTATGTTCCTTTAATAGCTGCTGTCATATGAAAGGAAACTCTCCCTTTATCACATCAGCCTATTTTAAGGCATTATTTCCACTTGAAATGATAGTGAGAAAGATTATACTTGCCTAAGGTAATATGAATATATTTTCTCACAGTAGCATGAAGATAAATGCATGGCACCTTTCAGAGCAATACTTCTTTGCAACCAGACCATATAAACAAGAGCTGCAAGCTATTTGCTTTGAAAAGCCCAGGAGCTGCTGCAGTCTAAGAGAAATAGCATGTGGAAAGTCAAAGTAAAGAGCTAAATAGGTTGGGTTTGAGGGGGGAAGAAACAGAAGGGCAGAAGGAAGAAAGGTGTACAAGTAGTAAGTTCTTTAGAGAAAGTAAAGCTCAGTAAATCCTAGGTAAAAACAAAAGTCTTCATGAATAAAAACTTTATAGAAAGTCTGTCAGGTAAGACTGCTACCAAATGGAGGAACATAAGCAGGAATTATTTCTGTCAGATGGTATAATACAGAGGACCCCCCTCATTTCTCACAGGTGTCTTGACCTTAGGAAAAAATGATGCTTGCTTTGCAAAAGAGAAAATAACAGTTTGCAATCAGCCCCGAATACTATAAACACAGGAGGAATGAGGATGGCAGTGGAGCGGGGGGAGTGGGCACGGTGCGATGCCACTGATGGATGGATGACTTGAGTTCTGAAATGGTCCAAAGAGCCCAGATTTCTCTCTCAAAACTTTGCAGTGTGCATGAGTTTCCTGGTCAGCAGAGCAAGAGTGCTTTCACTGCTCCACTAAGGCTCTGCGCCCCCATGCAAACACTACAGGTCTGTGGTTTCTCTCCAGGACATGTTATCACACCAGCTTCTCAGGATCATACTGCTCTACATTTGTGCCAGTTCAGACTGGCTAGAAACCTGGATTAGTTTCTCACATATGCTCTTCAGAAGCTCCCCCCCTCCCCTGTAGCATTCAGGCAGCAACATTTTCCTTCCTTTTGTCCTGTATGAAAGCAACACCTTTCTTTCACAGAGCTTTCTGTGAGGATATGGGATAAAAGGTCAATTTGCCCCATTCCTTGATAGAAAACACATTTGTCCTGGATCATGAAAGAATTCTTCTCCACACTTTCAGTACAGCTGGAATAATATTTTATTTAAATGCCTTTCTTTTTTTTCTTTAAAACAATAAGCTTTTCATCACCTGAGAACATATTTATAAATTTATTTTTCCCTTCTTGAACAAATGTAAGGAAGGGAACACTGTCTTCTGAGCTACTGGCCAAGTGGTAGAGGTCACAATTCAAAATTGGAGAAATCCAGAGTCTAAGGGTACTCTTTCCTGCAAGCCTTTTAACATGCCAGTCTAGAATATCATTCTCTCTTCACATTTCTCCAATTTTTAAAAATTTACTCAAGGCTAGAATAGAATCTTAAGGGAAAAAAATAAAAGAAAAAAGACTGGGAGAGGTCCAAGTCGGATAATTAGGACAATCCTTGTGTAACTGGACAAATTTGACTTATTCACAGCAAGGATTTCAACCTCTAGGTCATTTCAATCGAGACCCAAGGGAAAAGTGTTTGAAACTCAACCTGAACACATAACAGCTACAACTGAATTTGTTAAAGAAAACTGGCCAGCGTTTATGTATCTTACTTTTGACATTCATATCATACAGTTCGGGGGAAAGAAATAGTTGTTTTGTTTCCTAAAAAATTCTGGGAAAAGCTTTTTCCAGATGGCAGAGCTTTTGCTTATTTTAGGTTCAGCAGCTAAAGAATCAATTATACAGCCTTTCCACCACTCTAAGCTTCCTGAATTAGTTGAGCTGACCATGATTTTAGTTAAAAGATGTATGTCACAGAAAAGGAGTATCTAATCTACAATTCTCATTGCTCTCCAAGAGTTAAAACACTCAGTGAAAGACCCTAAAACACAGGGGCTTTTCTTTAAAAACAAACAAAACAAAAAACACCCACAAAACCAAACAAAAAAAAAAACCACAACAAAACAAACAACCCCACCAAGACCTAGGAAACAGAAGAATATTTATGTCACTGTCTCACTTACCCTCCAGCCCCTCAGAAATACATTCTCAACAGAAATAAGGCAAGCAGTAGTTTTCATTCATGGGTCTAAACAGGAACTCTAACGCGTACTTGAGTCATTTTGTACTGTTCAAAGACGTCTTCTATACTAGACTTTTTAATCCATAGTCAGCTCTGAAACATGGCTTTCAACAGTTTAAGTAAATTAAAAGAAAATACCTCAGAAATGACAGAATGGTATCACTCCTGATTCAAATATCACTTATTTTCACTGCAAACCAACAATGCTAGTAATATGTCCAAATCACTGATGGATATGTAGAATATTGCATCATAGCATCACACAAAACCCACAACATTTCCAGGTTTTTTTCTCCCTCCATTTTTACCTTATGTAACTTCATAGGTAGTGCTCACAGACAGATAGGGAAACTGTAGTGTCTCTCAAGTAAGTTACATAAATTAAATATTGGGGGGGAAGTTAGTTTTGTGTTAGTAAAAGCTCACTTTTCACTCCCCCCCCCCCCTTTTTTTTTGTTAAGATTAACCACAAAATGTTCTGCTTTTAATCTGGTTTGCAGATCAGATCAATTTGCTTCTCCTGCAGAACAGGAACTCCAGAATCTTAGCTATGAGTAGTTGCATGTGGTCTCTTCATTTGTGACTGTAGTTAAACCACAAGTCCTCAATAAAAGAAAAAATCTTAGATCATGTCCAGTGGTGTTCTGTTGTTCATATAAACTCGAATTTCATTCTGGCAATGTCCAAGAATTCAAATATTAGAGCAAAAGTCAATTGGAAAGTTCTCACTCGAGAAATCATGAAAATGCCATCTCATTGAAATAAGAAAATTCAATTTTAACAAACTTTTGATTAAACCAACAGGTTTCCATTACAAGCTGCCTAATGGTTTCCTGTCCAAGAACCCAGGAAAGCCCCAGCAAATCAAAGCAACAGAAGTTCACCACTGCCCAGTGGTGGAAAGCAGGGTATCTTTTCCAGCTCCTGTACTTCATTTTAAAATAAGCGAGTCAGAGATGAGGACATGCAAGCATAGGACTTCCGCAGAGAATATATGTTGTTACTTGCGGCAACATTCAACCAGTCAAAGCAGGACTAAAAAATTACATTAAGACATACTACATTCTTCACACCAAAAATTCCAATATGTTAATTTAGCACTTCAAATGGTCACCTAACCTCTGTTGGAAGGAAGTGATTCTTTCCTGGACACAAATATCAACATGTTGGAAATGGAGGCTAGGGTGACAGCTATACTACTCAAGTTATATTTGTTTGCGTATACCATAGATCCAGTCTAAGACTGCATTTGAACACAGATTAGAGAAAACCTATAGGACCTCTGAGGTACAACTAAGTAGGTTATCAGAGACCACAATAAAGTATTTAAATTGTTCTAGCAATATAAATTCACTTCTAAAGATCTTATGAAAGATTACTAAAAACCAGTTGAAGTGTAATAAAGCAGTTGTTCCAACTTGAACACTAATTTATTTAAAAAAAAGAAAAAAGATGTAGAAATACTACACCAAAAAAAAGCCACATAAAAAAATGCATGGTCAACTGCAAATTTTTCTTTTATCATAGATGGCAGACTTCAACAGTCTGTATTTCATGTGATCTTGGCAAGTTCTCTGTTCTTTCACTTAAATGTCACAAACAAGCTATAATAACAAAAGAACATTTCTAAACTCATAAAAGAAAATTCTCCAAGAACATAAAATAGCAGGTGTTGGTTTTGACATCTTAAAGACTTTCCAACCAGTCTCTTCATGATGTTTTAAGGAATGATTTCTTACAAAGATATTAAACTATTTTCTTTCAAAATGCAAGTAGATGTTAGACCAGAATGTGTTATATATAAAGATGATTTTCATTTTTTCATGTTTTCCTTCACTAAAATAATATTTGAGATCAAAATCTAGTTAATTAAGTAACCTTTTATGTTGCTAATGATTTTTACATTCAGTTTGTCCTCTTCAATAAAGTGAGATTCTATTCGAGTCAACTCAAGCAAAAAAGCAGCCACCTAATTTAATAACATTACTGTCATACCATTTTTATTCACCAGCTTCATGTTACAGAAAGCTTAAAAAAATAAATTATTTACCGTCTGTTTTCTAACAAATTCTAGGGACGCTAATGAAAATCGTTCAGTATAAGTGTCAGATATATTGGATTAATCCATCTATGAAGCATTATTCTGTAGCCAAAGAACTTATGAAGTTTAATTCTTGCATATTAATATCAATATTACATCTAAAAATGTGTAAGGCACCAATTAAAGCCATGTAGATATACAGGCATGACTTACTGAAATTAACATCTGTTTCTAACTGAGGCTGTGTTGCTAACACTGTATTCAGAACACTACAGAGCTGAAGCAAAACATTCGAGAACATTTACTGTGATGACTGTTCGCCTGAAAAAAACATGGGCATTGCTTAGAGCAGTTTAGTAAGGTAAACAATATTTTAATGGTTGTATGACAGGACACTGGGCACAAAGTAAATGCCTGTGTGCAGAATTAGTTTTGTTTACCAGTCTTCCACTTGTTCGCAAGCACATCCAAGACAAATCACAAACAGCTTGGCTCCTTGTGTTCTTCAGCACTCTGGGGCTTCCCCTCCTGCTGCTGTTACTCCTGCAGCATCCTCTGGCAACACCCTCCGAGTTCTCTGCCTGCCCTTAACTACCAGCACCCATGTCTCTTTGCAATATTTCAATATTTCACATTCCCACTCAAGTTCCTTCTAGGTTACTCTCCCTTTCATAACCTCAGAGTCTTTCAGCTGCTTTTTGCTGATGTTTTCTTGATTTCTTATCTTCATAATAACCTGAAGCATACAGCTGCTCCTCATTAACATTCCCCAAATCCTCATACTCCTTCACCTTCCATTTCATTTCATCATCATCCCCATCATTTTCAGAAAGTGGAAAAGAACAACACAGCTACGTTATTCATTGTACCAGCAGGTCCTTTGAGAGGTACAGAGGGAGGGGAGATTTCACCTCATGGTCCCCGAAATCTACAGAAAGACACTGAAATCACATTTGCTAGTTACCTACAGATTCAGCTTACCCAAACAGAAACCTTTTCTCTATGCTACACTCATCTGTAGGACTCACTGTCTCATAGTACCTCTTACGTGTAGAATAAAAGGGTACCACCAAGTCTGCCAAATTATTGACCATTTTTACTGATGTTTTCCTAAATTTCTTGTATTCCCATACCAATAAAAAGAGTTGATCATTTTGTATTAGTAAACTCAAAGAATAAAAATCATACAAAACAGGCCCATGTCAGAACTTCACCAAGTTGCAATCAAACTTGGAGGTTTATATGAAACCTACACTTTTTTCTTACAGAGAAAATCTATTAGTTTCTGCACCAGTTTTCAACAGCAGGGCAAGTCCAGAAGTAAACTTGAAAAGGAATTTTCTTGGAGGTGATAACCACAAAAAGACATTTTAATCCAACAGTAGGTCATCCCTAATACAAAGAGCAATTATTGCTGACTTTTTTTATTTTTATATATATATAATACCTTTTCTTGTTTAACTATCAAGTTATGAGTAACACAAAATCTTTAAACATTCAGTTGGGCATAGCAAATGCCTGAGAAGAGGCTTATTATCACTGCAAAAAGGCTTCCAGCTGACAAGCAGAAGAAAATATACAGCAAGTCTAATGGGGAATATAAGACTGAGAACTTTTTTCAGAGAAGCACAGGGTTATTAAAAAAAGTACAATAAAATAAAAGTTTTGAGTTATTCCAGAATAAGATGTTTGTTTATTCCTTTTTTTCTAGAAAAAAACTCAAAAAACAGGGGCATAGTGCTCTTTCTTAAAAGCTCTGGGGTAGGCAAGTCCTTAATCTCGAGGGAAAAAAATAAAAATAACTACCCAAAAGATCAGGCATAACCAGGTGCTATACTGCATAAGACTTAGCTGCACATAAATATTAGCTACAATTAAAATTCATTATTGTTTTTAAAGTTTAGTAAGAACTAGATTTTCTGTTTATTCGATACAATTGTTTCCCAAACCCACAAATTTGCGTTTCTATAAATTACTGTTTTAAAAATGAAGTAACACACTAACATTTGCAAAAATATTTTTTTTCTGAATGATATAGGAAATAGCTTACAACAGCGTAAGGAACAGAAATAGATTTAACAAGTCAATAGAGGAAAAAAGATCAGAACATTTTTTTCGTTTTTGAAGTCCAGTAGCTTAACTTTAACGTGAAGGAGAAAACCACCTAGAACAAGTAGTCACATGTGACAAGTTTAAATTTATTTTTCTAACAGCATTCATTCTCACCTTCATATTTTTAGTTCTACCTTCCAAAAATGTATCCTCTCATCTTATATAGCATAGGTCACTGACTTCTGGTTAAATTATAACTTTGAGTACCTTGTCACTACAGACTAAATTCTGTGTTTGCTCCTCATTTAAGGCTTTTTCAACAATTAATGCACCATGTCTCATGCAGACCAAAGACGACATCTGAAGACTCTCCTAGTAGCTCTTACATAGTGACACAAAAATCTGGACAACTTTTTACCAACTTTCGTTGTCACTCAGTTATTCCTACAGCATTTTAAGAAGGATAAGGAAGCTTAAGTATTGCTTGGGTGTATTGAAAACATCCCTTTAAGTTGTACTTTTAAAATATTACTCATCTAATCAACATTGATTTCCCATCTATACCTCTTAATCTACCTTCCCCAGGACATTTTTTTCCATCACATGAGACTTGAAAGCAAAAATGCATTGCATTGTTAATTTGGAAGAGCCTATACAATGTTCTATGATCCCAAAGGAACTACAGCAAGAGAAAAAGATCCCTACACACACACACACTATGCCCTTGCTTTCCCCTCCATAATCAAGAGCTCATCTTACAGCATCTGTCTTCTGGCACAAGACCACAGACTTGCCAGTATCATGCTTTCTAGCCTCATGAAATGTGACTGAACAAGAAAATTCTGAAGAAAAAAGTATAGGACAGTTCTAAAGATAACAGACTCCCTGTTTGTATTAAATGGATGGTGTGTTTTTTTTTTTTAAAAAGGTCTTTTGACAAAATTGAGTTCAAACACTAAATCAGATTATATGACTAGTTATTTCAATTATTTTATGTCTAAAGTAAAATACTTTTTGTAGCCACAGTTAGTTTCTTCCCCCTCCCCCCCATTATTTACAGTACAAAGCAACATGTGGGATGGAGGAAGGCAGCTTTTTGTAATGGTGTATCACAAAGCCTATAGTTGCATTGTTTTTCAACAGGATCTCTTGCACAAAACATGTCATCTTTATGCTGCAGATGTTTCTTCTCTAGTAATAGTTAAAGACAAGTGCTGGTCTGTCAGGGAGCGCTGGAAAGCCACTTTCCTGAGGGGGCAAAATGGCACCATAATACATAGAATTAAACATCTGGGGAAAGAAGTCTGCATATGTGTTGAAGTACTTCAACCTGGATCTCCAAAAGAAAAAAACCCAAAACAAAAACCAACTCCGCCAATGTACAGCTTCTGAAGCTATGCCTCTGCAACCTTACTGAAGAGCTAAACATTTACATACTACAGCAATTCATTAAAGTGTTAACTATTACTAGGCCAAACAAAATGGGTTTAATCAAAACCGTTTCCTAAATTTCCTGAGCGGAAGAAACAGGAAGCAATCCAAAATTTTATATTGTGTCTGTTATGGTTTGAGTCAACATCACAAGCACAGGTGAAGAGAGAAGTTGGCTTTGTTCGAGCTGTATCTTTAACAGTCTCTGGTTAGAAAAGTGATGGCATCATTTGGTTTCAAGATTCTCCCCACTTATTTGTGCAATTATCTTCTAGAAGTCTAAGGCACAAAAGAAAACATGAAGTATTCTAGAATATAAAGGTACATTCAATTAATGACGGTACATGAACTTTTTTTATAAGCATAAGCCTATTATTGCAGGAGTGTGAGTTGTCTTTCCCTAGAGCTCTCCTATGCTTATCTCCATTTCAAAAGTATTTTTCTGAAAACTGCCTTAATAAACCACATATTCCATAGCTTATGCTAGGCTAACTTGATAAACCCACAGCTCTACTTTGTGTTGTGCCCAAGAGCATAGGTGAAATTTCCACTCACTCTTTTTTTTTGCTGTGAACTATATGCAGTCATAATTTTACTCTTTGAAACCATGAGGCTCCCAAAGTCATTTGCGGAAGAGCACAACAAGTTTTTTTAAATTCCATTTTAAAATTTCTATTAACAGGGACCTGCCTTAAAGGTTTATGGATACTGGTCATTAATTTGAAACAAGATGCTTATAGTAGTTTTCCTCAATTCCACCAATTCAGAGAGACTCGTTCCCTTCTTCCTTGTAGTAATGGGGTCTATACACTTTCTAGAGTGTCTGAAAATAACAGTCCTCACCGCAGCAGATTAGCAATACCTCTTCCTAATGATAGCTGGAAACTTTATCATTAAGACATTAAGGTATACTCAACTTAGTTTCCAGGTTTCAGTTCAGTTAAATCACTGTAGAGGAACAGGGACATGTTTTGTATTTTCTCAGCTTCAGATGTTATTCAGATATTCAAACGTCACCTACTGAATATATTTGGTATCAGAGGCTAGCACCATATTGTACAGAAAGTTGAGTCTACATTAAACTTTTAGAATAGATTCTAACTTGGAAAGTGCCCATGTAAACAAACATAAAATGTAAGGAGGATTACCTTCTGTACTACAGATCAGAGATTATAGTCAAGGTTTTAAGAATCACAATAAAGACGTGTTATTTAAATAACTGATTCTATTGCATGCACTGCGTGCTGACAGCTGATTTTACAAATCTCCAACAGCTAACTGGGAGACATCAACACATAGACTCAGACTACCTCTTTCCAAATGTGCTGAAAGAGAGATAAATATACCCAAAGAGCATCCCTAAAGATGAAGTCAGTCATATTTACCAGAAAGAGGGAAACTGAGAAAAAAGCAGTAAAGAATAATTATGTACATAATGAAGTACCACTTAGTTTTTCATACATGCTCTATTTTTTCACACTCCCACGCTGCCAGAACATACACTGTCCAGACAGTAAAATAAAAAAGTTTCCTCTATGTGGTGCATAACTAGCACTTTTTTTGCTGCTTCTCTCCAGCAAAAAAGTATCACATTTTGAAATCAGGGAGAAGGATCATAAGATGAAATTTTTGCTTTAGTAACCCTGTGCTTCTCGTATGATATACACAAAATGATCACAGTTCCATCAGGCCTGTACAATTCCATCTCCCTTTCTTACTAGTATACCTTTGATCCTAGTAGATCTTAATATTTTAATCCATAAGTTAACATGTGATTTATCCCCTCAGTAATATATCAGATGTTACCTACATCATGTTACAGAATTTTTAGGTACTAGATTACCATAAAATTAGAGTAATATAATAATTACGACCTGACATTTTTAGCTGGGTTTTGTTCTTTTTCCACTAGGAAGTGTTCCAGAACTAGAGATGATTGATTTTCTTTGAACTTGTATGCATATTATTTCAACAGAAATTATGTTTTGGTTTCTGAAATGTTCTCACCACTCCTTGATTTTATTTTGTTTAAAAATAAAGAAATATAATAAAGTAACAGCTATTCAGGTTTGAATTTCGAGATCTAGCTGACTGTGGCCAGACCACCTTAGATGTAAAGTAGTTCTGTTCCCCTTGAGAACATAATTTGTCAACACTAATGACTAAGGCAGTACTGTGAACTACCAATGAAGTGTGGCACTTCTGGTAAAGTAATTTGCAAAAAGGACAAAACAAGTCTCATTTTTCACTATGACAATATTTGCAAACTTCAGTTTGGTAGTGTTAATATTCATGTTTGAATACTGCAGGAACTAAGAATAATTACACATTCACTTTGCTGAACATAAGATTGCACTAGGCAATGAAGTTCATGAAGTATTTATCCTGTTACTGACAATCAAAGAGAAACATCTTAGGCAAAATCTAGTTTTATGCCAGTCTGGTATCAAAAGGAATTTCTCTATTTAACTTTCTCTTCCAGATTTTTGTTTAACTAGAAGGTGACACTGAAAAATTTAATAATTAAATATAAAGACAAGGCAAAATAACACAGGGGAAAAGAAAGGAGAGATCTGTCTGCATGTGTCTTGTATGTTCCACCTAAATGATGGTAGGATTTCATTTTGGCAAAAGCAGCATATTGGACTGAGTTTGGATCTACTGCTTGTTTATTAAATTGGGACTCATCTTTGAGAGTAGAAGAGCCAGTGGTTTGGCTTTATGAGATGGATGTATTGATGAGGGTACACAGCCCTTTCTACTCAATATTTCTGCACACATTTTACATTTATTTTGATGTGTCAGTGCATTATTACCAAAGTGCTGCAGAAAACAGAAAGTCATTGTTTAATGTCACATCTTCGTAAATAGTCATACCAGCATGTTTTTCCTACCAGAGGATAGTCTGATAGCATTCTTTTCCATTTTCTAGAGGAAACATTTTATATTTCAAATTTCTGAAAGTATACTGAAAAAGTTATTTACAAATACATAATAGGATTTGAAGACTTGCTACAAAAACAATGTAGTATAATATAGCACGTCAATAATACCTGTGTCAGCAAAACTCAGCAGAATTTATGCTCCCAAGTACTTCACAGGGACAAGGAGAAAAAGACTTTTCTTTTAGTTTTGCACTGTGAAAGCCAGTCTCCCAGGCCAGACTAGCTAATAGCAAGGCAGGGAAGAATTTATGCTAGTCCATCCTTGCTCCAGGCTTGTTCCAGATTGTGTAAGCAACTCTCTATCTTGCCCCAAGTCTACTGGTCCTTCCCCTTCAAAATCCCAAAGATAAATCAGACATTAAAAGAGTACTCATGATGTACTTTTTAATACAAATTATTAATCCTCCCTTCATCATACATACAACTGAATTCCTTAAAGCTTTTAGATTGTTTTAGATACTTTCTATCATGTTCTACTGAGAGAAACTATGCCAACTGAAGCTTCGAATAGGTGAGAAGGAAAAAAAATATGCGAACATCCAGAGACTAAAATAGTCAAAGTGAGATGGCTGAAAGCTCAAGATGAAGCAGGAAGTAGACTCTTCTCTTCCTGAGCTGTCAAACAACATGTGTGGTTGCAAAGTTCATATCTCATCTCCTTCTGAAGTCTATTCAGCTATTTGTTCAGTTCTGATATCACAACCAGCTCAGATGTGCAAAGTTAACAATGTAAAGTTAAAAAAAAAATCTTAAGACATTCTTCTATGTACAGGCTTATAGACCCAAAGATCATTGTCCAACAAGATTGGGAGGAGGAAAAAGGGAAAAGAAAAAGAGTAAATTAAGTCTCCAAAGAAAGAAGATAGTTGAAACATTCCTCTTAAGAGATCAGACAGTCCAAAGCCCTTTAGAAAAAATCTTCACTAGTGCACACTGACACTAATCTTGTGAGCTCACCCTCAGTTCATAAGATTGAGCCCAAGTGTAAGTCAGACCAAGTTTCCAAGTACACACATAGAGATATTTAAAAAGAATTAAAAAAAAAAAATCCAGGGAGTTCACTTAAGCTAGACACAAACTTTGGTTCTTAGTATTCACTGTGAACAAAGGTTAAAATTTTAACTCGGTAGCACTGTGTGCAAGCATTGGAGCACCCAGCCATTAACATTGTATCACCCCATGCATTCTGCTGGGATACTGAGCCTCTCGTAAGTGTTATTTCAGGTTATTAATATTGCTGTCACATGTGGTCATCTCATTCCTAAAACATTGTCTCTGGCTGTGATTCTATACAAGCAAAAAAGGGAATACTCTGCAGTAAAAACAGAACAGGTGGATTGAGAAACACAAAAAACCTACATGCAAGACAATGTGCATTGAATGTACAATTGTACACTGAAAGTATCAGCCTGCCAAACAAGTCACAAAGTATCAGTGGGGAAGAAACTTCAAAAAGGCTTACAAAGAATTCCTGCCAGGTGCAACAGTTGGCAAGAGTAAAAATACACCTCCTATTTACACATATAGATTCCTGTCCTTCTCGTAATATATATATATTATTTTTATCTATAATATGCACACACAGAGTTTACATCAGATATTAAATACACTTGTGTTGCGCACTGTGAGTGCAAGATTTTTTTTGGAGATAATATAGCTTTTCTATTACTTTTATCACAGGAAATTAGACCTTCTAATTTCTTTCAAACACCACCCCCAAAAACAAGTTTAAAAAATTAAGAATTCAGTTTTAAATCTCAAATTGTTCATGCTGAAACCTACTCCACAAGTCAGAACAGAAACAATATATTTTATTTTTCTTACACTGTATTTCTCATTAACTCTAAGTTCCATGAAGTTGATCTACTTGTAGCTATCTTGCAAAAACCGAGTGTAAAATCAAAGCAGACCATGTAACATGAAAAAAGTGTATTAGTTTGTCACATTAATTTTAATTTTTTAGTTACATTAGTGCACATTTTCCAAATTATTGTATTTTCATGTATATGCAGCATAACAAACCACAATGAAGAAAATCAATCTTTTGTTTGCTTCTCTTTCCTCCTACTAGCTTGTGAAATAACAGACTAAAACTCAGTGTTAGGTAGTATGTGTAAGATTTACATTTTTCCCCAGTTTCACCATTTCAACACTGTGTATTACTCAATCCATAATCAGTAATATTTAACAGAACTCACACTAGTTTTGAATTCTTCTGGTTTTGACATAACATGTCAAACTGCAGCATTATTCCATAACAAATAACATGTTACATCATTAAATTTCAGCTTTTCTGTGAAGTCTCTGACAACTAACACAATAACTCATAATGCAAGTCTCTACTAGATAAAAATGCTTTAAGTAAGTTGTTGCTGGAAATATGAACCTTAGCTAAGTTTTGTAGCTTTACCTTTAAAGTATATATTTCAAAAGACTGTGCTGGCAACTTTTAATCTAACAAATTTTTCTGGCTCAGGAGCTAACACAGACTTTTTTTAAGACATAGCAGCTGTGTAATTAATTTGCATCAACATTTTTCAGCACAACTGTGTGATACCTACTGCCAGCTGAAAACATTTTTCATTAGGATAACACATGTATTGCATTGTCATAGAATGGCAAAACATTTTACTTGAGCATGCTCAATTAAAAAAAACCACAAAAGGAAAAAAAGCGCCCATAAATACACCTTTACTGGTATAACTGTTGTTACCTTTCCCATACATGAAATTGCAGATACTGAAATCTCTCTCTGCTTTCCCTCAAGTAACATACTCTTTCAACTTATCCGATGCAACCGAATCCATAAATCTTTTAAATGAATTCTTAAAATTATATTTGAGATTATGAGTAATCTCAAATCAAATCCCACTCTGACATATGTTGGGTCTCATTCAAAGCCAGTAATGTGCCACAAGTGTCTGCCAACAGGTGGGTTTCCCCCCCAAAATGATTGTTAAATTACAGGTGGAAATCAAATAAAAGATTTGGGGTTAGAGGCCTTTAGAAACAGATACATATAGGCACAGGAGTAAAAAAGGAATAATCTCACAAACAGAAACACTAATACTTTGTCCAAAGACTGGCATCTTGTAGTGATGCATTCCTTCTCCCTCCACCCGCCCAACCCCTCCCAGACCACTCTACCATCTCAGAAATTCCAGCTGGGCCCTGGCCTTTGTGTAACGAGTTGGGCAGTTAAACATCCCTTGACCATACCACCAACTCTTGCATGGCTAAGGCAGGGAACAGCACTGACTGTATCAGGCACTCATGTTGCCTGACCAAGGCAGGTAACGAGAGCAAGAATAATGGAATAAATCAGTCATTCCCCAAAAACCCTGGGACATTCCTTATCTGGATTGTAGCTCAAGTGGAACACCACTATTGTCACTGAAACTCCATCATTTTAACTAATGACTAAAGCCAATCACCTTGCGAACCTATAAACAGCAGTCCCAAGTGAGGCCCATTTTGCTCTCCTGGACTGCAGCGGGCTGTGACCAGCATCTCCCTCTGGGCGGGACACCTTTCAGAGTTTGTGAACTCTCCAGTTCGCAAAAATTGGAGGACTGTTGCCGAAAGCTGGCAACGGGACCTGGGCTGAAACCCTCTCCTCCTTGAGGCCCAACCCTCGCTCACTGAGAAATGCTGAGACATTTGAAGTGAATATTTCACAGAACTCGAGGGGAATTTTTAACAGGTATACCTTTGTTCATATTATCTATCTTTATGTCTGTGTGCATGCATGTGTGAATCAAACTGAGTACTGGATAGCAAGTATACTATAAATATTACCATTTCAAATCTGTCATTAAGTCACTGTTGTGATTATAGTAAATTCTATTAACTCATTTTGCAAACATTAAACTAATCAATGGTTAAGTGCTGCTAAAATCTTGTGATCCACCTTAAATTGTGAATGAACCTTAGATTGATGCTAAATATATATAATCCTTTAGATATAAACTGTTGACCAAGTCTGAGACTAAGTCTGGATTCAGCTGCACCTGGACTCCTCTCTGAGAAGCAGTTTAGAAAGCAAGGGGGTCCATTCTGAACTTCACGTCTCAAGGGGAGGGTCCTTTTTACCCTTTTGTTTCTCCAGTCTCTCTGCATAAATCATTCCGATTCGATTCTAATTTGATATTCCTTTGTATATTTTAGTAAGTAATACAGTGAACCTCGCCATCAAATTCTGTTAAGTTGCATTTTCATAAACTTCTATTAAAATTGCTTTTGTGAATACCCTTGACAGTGATTCTTTAAGCGGCCTAAACAACTCATTTGCGACACATCTCCACAGAAGAAAAGCCATGGAAAAAAAGAAAACAAAAAACCCAAAACAAAACAGAAAACCCTTAAAGGAGAGAGCTAGGGATGAACACACTTGGTGCTGAGTTGAGAGGATGTTAAGGGGAGAGAGGCCAGATGTGAATGGCAAGTCAGGAGAAAATAGGAGCTTACACGTGTCACCAGGGAAGAAGTTCTCCTCTGCTCTTCCAAGAGGTGCAGGAGTCAGTTACTCATTGATCTTTGAAAAGTTTTGCCAACCTCTCTTCAGCATAGGATAATATCAATCAATCTCTTTTTACTCCTATAACACCTAGCACTAGGCATATATAATCAAATTCAAGCCCACGTATCAGGGCGGATGGCCATCAACTAGACAGAAAGTAGCAGCAGACTACTAGTGGGCAAGCAATAGATCACACTTCATACTAGAAAGCAATGTTTAGGGCAGCAAAAACATGTGTTTGTTCAAAACATAGATGGTCCCACGGAAGAAGAGAAAGTTTATTAGAATTTGGGAAGGTGGATAAGAAACATGATCAGAAATAGATGTGTGAGGGTATAAGTAAACAGTAAGATGAGGTTCATCTTACAAAACTGTGAAACAACTTAATGAAAGGAAGTTATGGTCTTAGCACTTTATTCTTTTTTCCCCTGACATTTGTTCTGCCAAGAAAAAGGTTATCCAGCTAGAAGGTATATTCCCTTATTAGATATTTTTCTGCACCTTTAATCTGGAAAAACAGAGTTTGGCCATCACCGTAGTTAACCTTCCTGTGTTCTGGTGTTTTTTGAAGGGGAAGCAAACCCTTCAAAATTTCCATTTGTATTTTCCCTTCATCACCCAACATGCAACATATTTATCATTTTCAGAGTAAGCTTATTTCATGCAAGAGTAAGACAGGAGGATGGGAGGAAGAGAAGTGCCAGAAGATGCCTCCACTCCCCTGCAATAGTAATCTTCCAGATTCTAGTTGTCACCTATGTCTCTCCAATCAGAATATTAATAGGCAGAATTGATTAAGAAATTCTAGCTTCTTCATATACATTTGAAAACCTAATGTTTCCTTTACTCTTGTCATACTCATTTCTCTCAGTCTTACGCAAAATTAAGTGACTGAGGTCAACAAATGAAGGTTGAAGCAAACAAATAGTTAAAAAATAGGACAGAACTAAAACCAGTTTTCTATACCCCAAGTGACTTTTGTAACCACTGTGACAAAGGCTTGAGTGGAAGAAACTCCTTTCATAAAAAACACCAATCAAACAAAAAAAGCACACAATAAAACCCAAATAGGCAAAAAAGCCCACACCACCACATACACCAAGAATCAGGGCTGCTCATCTCAGCAGAGATTAAGCATTTATGTGTATTTGCGGAAGACAATTGGATAATTTTAGTGATAGAAACAGATGCCAACAGAACTAGGTAAATTTTGCAGGTCACAAGCTTGATCTGAAGGGAACTTCAGACCCTAAATCCTTTCTGGATCTGACCTGTTATACTCCCAATATGTTGAAAGTAGACATCTTCCCCCAGACACCACCCCCAACAGTTTTGGAGTGTTTAACAATAAGCTCTCTAACTATGCTTATTATATTTAGTGAAAGCCAGCAGAAGGCTTATAAAAGCAGTTTCAACTGTCATTTACAAACACAACAATGACTTCAAAAACAATGCAGACTATCACATTAATTTCAATTACATCTAAGATATCACTCAGCAGAACGGTGAATAAACGTGAATCATTCTGAATTATTGTAGCACAAGTAGCAAAAAAAACCTAGATTCTGCAACTGTGTTGTAAAAGGTTGCTATACTTTCTATAATACTGCATGTCAAAGCTCTGAAGTGATTGTGTTGAATTTATCTATGTTTGAAAAAGCTTAAGATTTTTATATCTCAATATAAACTATAGACAGCTTGGATATAGCTGTGTTGTATAAAATTCAGTTTGTGACTTTTAGTAAGAAAAAAAATTGACTAATGATTTATCAGTGTTTACAGCACTAGGTGAGATTATCTGAAAAACAGAAAATTTTTCAAGTATGTACTAAGAACACAGGCAGAGTATCAAGTTTGAATTAAAATAAACTCCATACATCTGGTCCTATGAATTTTTGTAAGAGGATACCCACACCCTGAAAATATTCTGGCAAAATACTTCCAGAAACTCCATCTTCTCTGCTCCATCTTGTCCCTTTCTCACTAGTTCCCCAGGGTTTGGGGTGAGACTCTTGCATGGGGAAGAAGAGATATCTCTCCCCTTCCTTAAGCGAGACATCTGTGAGCCAGGTAGGCAAAAGTTGAAGTATCTTATTTATTGCTTTCCCAGATATTCCAGCCTTCAACTCCCAGTTGTGTCTAGAAAGCCAAACATTCATCCCCCAACTTTATCACAAATTCTTACGGCTGTAATCAACACTAAGCAGGAGCTTAAGTTATTTTTTTCTTCAACTACTTGCGGGGGAGGGGTAGTTTTCCTTGTTTGTTTCCAGCTTTGAGTTATTTTTAATGAGACATAATTGCCAGATAATATCATTGGTAGAAATATTAGCCTTGAGACTATTTCCTCCCTGCTCATTAAGTCTGTATACAGTAAATGGTTTTCGTGTCTAATATTAAGACCACTCATGAGTGATCTGCCTTAAAAATCTCACACTTCCAAATGTTAGATTCTCAAATGTTTCACTAGTCACTGAGCACTTAGACTGACAGACTGATTGTGTAAACACAAAAATGTATTTAAACTTCAATTTCCTTTATATGTTGCATTATTTTTCATAATACAATTTTAAAATTTCAGAGAACTGAAAGTCAACTGATTTAACATCAGCTATTAAGATGCAATTAAGCCACGACTCATTGCAACAATAAATGCATCTGACCCATGCTCATATTTCTTTTTGAATCTACCTTTTAGCTAGTGGGCTAAAACTGAAAGCAATTAATTGTTTTTTGTATCTTGTATGTTTGTGCACTCCGCTGCAACATCCAGGATACAGGATCAAAATCTGGCCAACAAAAAATTCACCTAATCCAACATTAATTCAAAAATGTATTGCTTGATACTTGAAATGCAGTAAAAGCAAATCTAAAGCCAAACTATTGGCCAGAAGGTTTAATAATTCTTCACATATAAAACACTTCCTTCACAAATTTTACATAAAAACATCTTTCAGAAAAATAAGTTCAAGAACCTAAGTACTTGCAGAATACTGCTGCTCACCACAGAGCTCTGCAGTGCTGTAAGACTGCCTACATGGTGTTAAGATTCAGAGCTAAAAAACAGAAAGAGCTTGATGTAATACATCTTTGTCTTAAAATTGTATCATATTGAAACTTTGTCAGGAGCAAGATCAAGTTCAAGAAGAATGCTCCACAAAGTGTAGTTTAGAAGTTACATGAGATTACCCAAAGTATCAGAGTAAGGAAAAAAATCATCTTTTTTTCTTGTGTAAAACATTAGAGATTTAGTAGATTCTGCATGTGGCCAAGAGTTAGCTAAGTGATGTTTTATGTAGACAGTCATCTTCATTTATTCTGTTGGACTATATACCACAGAAGGATTGCAATGGGTTGCACATGAAGTTTGAGACAGTCCTGAAAAACCATTCTGGATTTTGATTAATAGCAAGGGATATATTTCAATAGCTAGTTGTATACCACTTAGAATGGAAGTCACTTCTCTTTTTATAAATGTAGATCTACAGCAACTACTTGGAGGAAGATCTGGTGGCAAACATTTCCTTTTTTAACCTGCCCTGAAGCAAGCTATAAAACTCCCTATTCTCCCCTAATAAGAGATTTGACCTAGCCTTGTAGCAAATCAGATCAGAGGCAACTGGGAGAGAACATGACATTGTCAGGCTGACATACAAGCTACATTTAATAACCCGTACGACAGTGAGGTTCACTGGGCTGTTGCTAGCCACTTCAGATTTTGACAAATCTGGATAAAAGTAAATACAAATACAGTAAAGGGGGGAACTATGAATGTAAGGTATAACTTGTTTATTCCATAAATAGTTCCAGGGCCAGTAATCAACGATAAGCAATGTGTATTCTAGCCAGAAAGTTTTACCACAAGGAGTTACTGGTACCCTGAAACCATGTAACAGTGGAAAAAAAATCTGCCAGTTGTTTTTGTAATATTCGCAGTTTTTAAAGAACATACCTGAAGGCTCTGTTGGGATCGACACTTATTAATAAACGTTTTGTCTGGTCTATTACTATTTAAGAGAAGAAAAAATAGTGTTTACTATAATAGGTGTTTAACTGTATTTTTAGATTTTATTCTCCTGATGAAAGACATACTACCGCAATAAATACCATTGACGGGGGGGGGGGGGGGGGGGGGGCACTGCAGCAACAACAGCATGAAAGGCTTCAGCATGAATAAAGTTGCCTGTACACATCCACTGGCAAAGCAAACTTTGCTTTCACGAATAACTATTCCTGAACTTGCTTATTAATTTGTTTAGAACTATGTTCTGGTTAATTCAAAGTAATAGATCTAATAACCAGATAACAAAATAGATATGATTCTCTTTCCAACTCTTTTCACAGTTTCCTTCTTCATTCCATTAAAACACCATGAAAGTTTAGATGTCCCATAAACTTTTCTATCTGAAAGACCATTTTATGATTTGCTTCTTCTCTGCTTTCACAATAGCTTGTGCTTAGGCTCTTTTTGGGTTATCTCACTGACACTGCTGTAATGCCATCCTCCTCTAGATGTCCATCCCATGGCGACAGCACACAAATCATCACCGCACAAACCCAATAAATCACAAGTAAAATATCTATTTAAAATGAATGTGCTTAAAAAGAAACAAGTAGTATTAAAAATGATCTTTTAAAAATTATTTATTAAAAAGTTATTTTACTCTAAGTGGAAGATAATTACTAGTATCCTGGCAACAAGCATTGAGTTGTATGGCTGACATAATTCCATATCACAGAACCACTAAGGTTGGAAAAGACCTGTAAGATCATCAAGTCCAACCATCAACCCAACACCACCATGCCCACTAAACCATGTCCTGCAGTGCCATATCTACACATTTTTTTGAACACCTCCAGTGATGGTGACTCCACCACCTCCTTGGGCAGCCTGTTCCAATGCTTCACCACTCTCCCAAGTTAGTGGTATAAACAAACATCTCATCTAAACTAAGATATTGATGTCACATATTCAGTTGTGGTTTTTCTTTAAAAAAAGTGTATGAGTGCACGCACACATGCTTCTGTGTAAGCACCAATCCCACCAGCATCTCAACTACTTCATCACAAAAACCAGTCCTCCTTTGGTTAACAAAAATAACTGTTTCCCAAAGTGTGTACTCACATTACTCTGCAAGTACAAATATTTCTATTGCATTCAGCAGTACTGATACAGTTATTTGTAATGTCTGGATCAATTTTTAGAAACTTCTTTTGTCTTGCTAAAGCACTATCTTGCAGAACTACATCTAACCAGGATTGTCTTGGGAAAGAAGATGACATACAGAAGTACTCAACATAGTAAGTTTACATACCCGTCATAGCATTTATATGAGCATGCAAATGGAGTGGAATCTACATGAAATCCTGGAAGGAGGAGTAATTCAAGAAAAGCAGTACACACAACTATCTCCCATTTCAAAGCTGCCTTTAAAGAAAGTATTTATATTCTAGCAAGAAAACACAGCCTTACAAAGACACTGAAAATGAAGTTTCCTTTCCTCTGCCAGCTTAGAAGAGAAGAAAGAAAGTCTCTCCCCTTGTCGTTGTACACATTCTTATTATTTCTATCACATTTTTTTGACACAAGGACTTCCAACAGTATAAGAAAAAACTGTAGAAATGTATTCAAGAACTATTACACAGCCACTTAGCTCTTCACAAATCCAGCAAAGACACTTAAACATAGAGGCTGTTATAAATGAGAAAGGACCATTTGGAAGATCCTAAATATCAGTGTTTCAAACCAAGTCCAAGAGTGTTCCATGTCATACCACTTGCAGGTGCATTTGCTGCTTTAAATCTGACAGATACCAACATGACATATTCCTATCCCAGAACAGCAGTAAGTTTATAGGATGTTAAGATCATCTAAACCTTATGTCTGTCTATACCTGCTTCTAGAGCATGTAAACCAGGTTTTGATTCCAAAAATAACACTGTCTACTTTTAGCTGTAAACTCCTATAGCCGAGGTAGATATTAAAATCCTCAGTTGGAATAATTTTTTTTCAGGTTTTAAGCATAGATTTTGAAGTCTTACCTACTAAAAGCAAACATTCAAGTATGCCTATTACCTCAGTTCTGGATAGGTTGTCTGAATCACATGTATCTGGCAGTAGAGATGCCCACAACATTAACAAATAAGCCTATTAAAGACCACCTATGTGTTTGCAAATTAACATACAATTCAAGAATTATTCTGTATATTCTACATTGGAGTAAAAGGAACATTAACTGAGGACCATAGTCACTATAAAAGGACTCTCTGGAAATCCCTTATAGAGTAACGAAGATGTAATCCAAAAGGACAGGTGCATAAAATCTTAACTTCTTCATATACTTGAATTGGGCAAGTTATTTGTCACTGTGCACTTAACGGTCCTCAAAAGCCTGGAATAGTTTAAAAGCAGCAATACAAAATATTTCAGCTAGCTAAGAATAACTGTTCCAAAGCCAAACCACTATTGATGTGAGATATTTCACTAGTGACACCACAGAGGGGGTTCAGTTTTGAAACAAGCAGCAGAGTTCACACAGCAGTTAAGCTCTATCAGACTAAGCACCAATTTTGTTGAACCCTTGCAACTCTAAAAAAACATTCAGGTGTTCTGGAATCATGTTTTTCTTGTGACTAACAAAGCTATTTGGCCCATCACAGGATGATTTTTTGCATCAGTGTGAAGATTTTCTGAAGTGCCCCCATGCCCTGCCTCCCAGACCTTTTCATTGTACAAAGCAGACTTTTGGCACTTAAGCCATAATCTTGTAACTAGCATTAGGACTCAGAGATATACTACTTCAGAGCTTTTAAGTATATTATGCCCAAATTAAACCAGGAAAAATAATAATAGTCCCTGACAAAATGAGTTTACTGGACTATTTTCTCCAGCTAAACCAACACAAATTTCTGCTGACATATTGAGAAGGCAGTGAATCAGAAGTCTGGAATATTAGTTCAATTAATACCAGCCTTCTGTGTTTAAGGTTTCTGCAAGGGAAAAGGGGTTTTGCACGTGTAAATGTAGTTACACTTCTCTTGTTTGTATTTTTGATAAGTGTCCATTGTGTTGTTCACACAGTTCCACGTGTGGCCAAGAGGGAGCGCTGGTCATTACAATTCAAGTCTAATATCATGACAAGCTATAGACTGCGTACTAGTAGGCAGTATAATCTATGAAAAAGCTTGTGGCTGAAAAACTATGTTGCATTGCCTCACTTCAGCAAAAGGCAACCTTAGGTTAATGTCACTTGCAAAGCTTGGTAAAGAGCTTCATATGCAAAGACCGCCTGTGGGTTTAAAAAGCAACAAACAACAAAACAAAAAAAACCCCACCAAACCATACAAACAAGTATCATAATTTCTGTGTAGCAGGTCTACTAAAAATAAGTATTTTCCCTTTATCAAATTCCACAGGTTAAAGCCTGATGTTAGGTTAGGACTGGTTGTAATTATTACTTCCAAAAATGGTAATAGTTGCAGGGTAGTGCATATTAGGCTGAACAGGAAGCAAGTTCTGCTGTGAAAAGAAATGGGGAAGAAAAACAACAACAAAAAACCCACCCCTCCACACTTCTTTCCTTTTTTGCTATGGGCTCTGAAACTCCCTTTTCTTTTGTGCCTTCTCCTTGTTTGATCTCTGTGACTGTGAACCAATCTTAAGAAGATTCAAATGTGAGGGTTTGTTTTTTTTATTTAAATAAGCCTTGCCTCATAGTTACCAAACAGCAATGCAGATGTCTACAAAGACAAAATGTTGCAGCAAAACCTTTTTCAGTCCTACTACCAAATAAACCTAACAAGAAAACCCATGCATCTTTCAGTAAGACTGTAAAATGCTCTTACAGTAATCTCATTACTATCCTTTCAGTTAAAACACTCTGTTCATTTGTTAGAGTATCATCTCCCAGGGGAAAAAAAGCTTTAAAGAAGCATGAAAACAAAAAGAAAACAAAAATATGATCACAAGAAGCATTTCCACTGGCTGTGAAAGACACTCCAAAATGATCTGTCTGGTCATGAAATGAAATCTCTTTGAAATTCATTAAGTCAGACACTATCATCCCAATCCTGCAATTCTGACTCAGGCAAAACTGTCATTGACGTCAGTGAAAGCTTTGCCTTTATGAAAAAGTGAGAATGGATTTCAGGACTGGAACCTAGTTGTGTTTCATTTCATTACCATCTTATTTCACAAGCAAAAAACCCATTAAAATCAGAATGATATTCCAGTCTAAAAGAAAAACTGCACATCCACAGAACACAAAACAAGCATGGTATGAATTGCAGTGGAATTTTATTGTGGCCTTTATTTTAACTTTCCGTTAGATGTCAGGACAATGCAGAAATCAACATATATTTTCTTTATGAGTGTTGGCTTCTCTCAAAGTGATTTATGAAAACAGATCTGCTACTAGAAGTGCTGTAGGGTAGACAGAAGGTTGTAGGGAAAACACCAACACACTAAAGAAACTAAAGAAAAACAGGCAAGAACAAAGCACATAACAAAGCACTATAGGAATATTCAAGTACTTAACATTTTCTTAAGATCTTGAAAACAGAGGAGAAGCTATCCCATTTACACTCAGTCAAAGAAGAAAAAAGTAGACTAGGTATTGTATCAAAAGGACTTTCTTCCAGAACTTAGCTAATATTTGGTATTAGAGACCTTCAGCTCTCTCTTGCCTTTCAAGAGTTCCAGTCTTGCATCTGAGTCTCACTAGCAGCTAAGCTCGATTATTTTAAAATTAACAACTCTACAGAGATGCAATTGCACACTCTATGATACTTTGGAAGACCTTTTTGCCAAAAGGAAGATTATGCAAAACTGATTTGTCAAAGATAGACATCAACAGCTTCATTTGTAAAACTTAAGAGTGCAAGTTTCTGAAAGATATTTATCTTCAAGAAACTGCTGGAAGTTTCAACTTCTATCTTAAAACTATAGAATGCTCTCTCAATTTTCATTTACCAAAACCCCTCTGTTGTTAAGAACAAATAACATGAAAATTTTAATGTTACAGTTCAGAATTAAACCAGATTCAAGACTCAGATTCAAATTTGACACTTCTCATTACCTAACCAGGAAAAGATACATCTGCAGTTCAGCAAATCATTGGAAGAGACCCATAAGGACCACCAAGTCCAACTCCGTGCTCCTCTCAGTTGGTCATATCTAGGTAGTAATATATCCAATCACAGTCCAAAACCCAAAGAAAAATTGGGATAATTGACACTGCTTTAAGGCTTCACTAGCTCTTGCTACAAAATGGATCAAGCGCATTTAGGTTTTCTACAACTCTATCAATGATATATCAACTCCAAGGAAGCATTATACCCCCAAGTTAAATGCACGAGTACACACAAGGTAGCTGAGATGCTCCTACACTGCATATTCAATATCTGGCTTATTTAGTCAACTGGGTCCATGGACTGAAATATACCTAGAACCTGCAGAGCCTCACAGAGCAAACTTTATTGCCACATAGAAACCATGATTGTTTAATGGAGAAAGGTGTCAAATTATTTTTCTGCCTCAGACATTCCTCAGACAGGAACTTTCACAAATATTCTGCCATACTGCTTTTTAATATTAAAGTCTTACTATTATTGAATCATATTAGCAAATATTTGAAGACAGAAAATTCACATTCTTAACTTCTTTTCCGAATTGAATTGTTCACAGATCAGTATATCGTGTGATAATAGAGATACTCACAGAGTAAGTTCAAGAATGATTGTGGGTGTATGTCAGACCTCCCAGGTCTGAAGGCACTCACAAATATTTGCCCCAGTTTTTGTTTAAAATTTGCCTTTGATAGCAATCCCATAGTTATGGAACTACAAGTGTGGAAGAAGTCATTTGTATCACAAATGAACTTCCAAGCAGGGTGGGGACTCATGAGTAGCAAATCCTACTCACACACCCCCATGCCAACAGCCTCACCACATGTACACCTTACAAACCAAAAGAGACAATTCTATCAGAACTCAAAGTGTCAATACGTTTTCTGTAATCATATTTCTCAACTTAGGCTTCATTTACTGTCTTAATTTGGAGTACCATAAAGGTATCAGAATTCCAGATAGCTTCTATAACATTTTTAAACATGAGTATTTATTTTCTTGTGACCTCTCTGTGATAAGTTCAACACCCACTAATATTGCATTCCAGCAAAAAGATATTGTATGAATGGTCAGAGATAGATATTCCCAGGGGTGCCTTGTAATGCATGTCAGTTTTATTATCATTAACATTTGTACTCGAGAAGCAGAAAAAAGTAACTAGGACTGATAGAGGAAAAATTCCTAATGGATATTCCAATGTATATCTGATATTTGTGGACAATTAAGACTGAAGTTTCACCTTGGAAGTGCATGCTGTTATGATGCACACATACACTTAAAAGCCTGTAAAGCCTGACACAGAAGTTTAGGATTATTTGTAAATAATTGTAATCACTCAAGCCCCCTGCTGTCCTGCAGAGTGATACAGCTCAGCCAGAAGAGCATCTGTTGTACAAAAGGATACGTGTGCTGTCCCACAGTTCGTTTTACTACATGTCTTGCTATGACAGTTCTACCTTCAAAACATCATCAGCTGCCTGTGGAGGAATTACAGGCACACCTCCTCAGGACTTGAACGCAACAATATTGTTATTAAACCTAGTCAGCAGTCTGTCCACTTCCACAGGATGTGAAGCATTCACAGTTGAGGATTTTACCTTATACCCCAGAGTCACACTTTTTTGTAATATGTAGATATGGTCATGAACTCAAGATTTCTGCTCTAAAATTAAAGTTACTATGCTCAGATCTTCAAGGTCTGGCCAAGTGTTGGAAAGACAATATCAGCACTGGATTGACACCTTTAAAATCCTGTATTGTTCACTCTAGTAAGAGGGAAGGTTACAAAAGAAGATTGAGAGGATGTTGTTTGCAACTGCAATAGCCATTACAGCTTACTATTATGCAGAATATCTCCAGATCAGAAGTTTAAGATTCATGCCACTGTATACAAGTCTGTTACTTCCTTTATAGTTTGTTTGGTTTTTTTAAGTTGCAGTTCATATTTTGTTGTACTTACATTTTAATCTTTCTTGAATGTGCAAGTATTTTTATGTGCATCTTAGATACTCTCTCTATATCCAAAGTCAGTTTTCCAGTGGCATTCCTTAAAAGCAGAAAAAAAGAGCAAAAAAAGAAAAAGTTTAAGTGCCTAGAATAAAATTTAAAGGTTACAAAGTAACTTTTTGCTAAAGAAGTTTGTTTGGAAAGCTGCTCATTGCAACAGAAAACTTAATGAATTTAAAGAATGTATTAATTTGTAAGTTTCAAAAAAATATATATAAATTTGAATTATCTCTTGGAGACAGTTATCCTCTTTGGACAGGCTTCTAAGTAAATGTTTCAGTCCTCAGTACTGTTTGATATTTGGGGTTTTTTTTATTTTTCTTAGATGTATCTGTTTTCACCATGTATTTTTCAGTATCTGCTGGAGGAGGGGAATGAGTAAGTCTAAGAACTTGATATTTTCAGCAGTTATTTGATCATGTATAAGTGGATTACATTAAGGTTTAATACATAGTGATTTTAAAAAAAAATTAGTGAATATCTTACAAGTTGAACTCAGTCTTTTATGTATTAAATGGTAAATTGAGGCAGTTTACATCTTGAGAGACACAGCTTCCTCTTTTTTGTTTCATTACTCAGATATCCTGTAAAGGGCGTGCTATCCCAGACAATTCTTCTGTGATATACTGTAGAGCAGAGCCAGGTTAAGCAAACAGCATAGGAATAAACAAAAAATCCTCTTCAAATTGGTACAAGTCAGAAGTTGTTACTGGGCAGCTAGAACCTTTAATAAAATGCTTTTCTATGCAATTCACAGAAGTAACCTCCACAACTGTGTGCCTTCAGCACCTGTTCTGCCAAGGAATACCTAAGAGGCATTTGTTTGCTACACTGTTTGCCCAGAGAAGTGCTGGAGTCTCCATCCTTGGAGATATTCAAAAGCCATCTGGATATGGTCCCAGGCAACCTACTCTGCGTGACCCGGCTTGAGCAGAGGATGGTGGACCTGACAACTTCCAGAGGTCCTTTCTGGGATTCTAAGATTCAATGATAAGTTTTAAATATGAGCAAATAACGCTCCAGTATCTGGATTTTGGATTATTTTCCCTGTTGAAATAAGCCATTGGGGATCAACTTCTAAGTATGTCTAATCTGATGTGTACTGTTTTCCCATAATTTTTTTTATATACATATCTACACAATGACCCGTGATCCTAAGTCTTTAAAGCACATACCTCAAAACATAAGCAATCTGTCACGTGAAATCAATGAAACCAATGTTAGAAAAAAGATCTTATTGAAAGTATTTTGATTTGTTTTCCCAAAGAAAAGCAGAAACAAAACCCTTCTGCTCTCAAAAAAAATCCCTAAACCCACACCTTAGTTATATCTACCTTTGATATAACAGTTGCTCCTTACTATACTACTACTGAAAACATACATATATACAGTTACATTTCCATTATTCTTCTCTGTTCCTTTTTCACACTAGCCAGAAAGACTTGTTTGGGTTTTGACCCCCTCTACCCATCACCAGGTACAGTCATTCAGGTTTTGTCTTGTAGAGGGTCCATTCAATTCACCCTAAGATATAATGCAACTGTATCTGTGTGACGAACATGTGACTATTAGTTCTTGAAGCAGTGGTCAGCCAGTTTCCATTTTTTGTGTTTAGCCCAAGACAAGCTTGCCTTTGTGTATTATGTTAACACGTGCAAAGAGATTTCTAATTGGAAGCATAAACGCAGGAAATCAAAGGACATTGTTATGAACCAGCCCAGTACCTCACTGCACAGTTATTAAACTATTACAAGTAGATCCACTTCCAATAATGCTGAATCCCTCAGAGTTATTTTCATTATGCTTCACAGCCCCAGGAAATAGTTGTGTTTTGCCTGCATAAGAAGGCGGTCCAGCTCTCCTATTCTGGAGGCAGGAAAGCAGAGATTTCGGCTATCCAGCTGAGAATTTTCTTGATTACTCTTACAGTCTTAGAACTGGAAACTACAGTAACACTTGCAGCAGGTGAAGATCTGCTGGTCTTAGTCATTTTGCAAGTCTGAAACCATTTGTCTGCTGGTGGGAAGCTGTGACTGCGTCCACATGAACTGCTGCAAAGCTGCTGTTTGTACTCAGACAGCGTAGATGCTGTTTAGCTAATACCTTCAACCACGCATCCCACTGAACATATTAGAGAATCACTTCCGATAACACCCTGTCCTTTTAAAGGGATTATACAAATTCATAGCACATTAACAGCTTTCCCTGTTACATACTACTTGGAAATTGGCAGTTAGACAACATGGTGTCAGTGATCTTAAGCGTGACACCACATCAGAACTCTATTAGAATTAGCAGTAACAACAGATAAACGCTTACAATCTCCAACACACACAAGCTCCTGAGCGCATGAGAAATCAGTACACGTGAATTTTCACAGGCTTTGAAGAAGTCTCTCCAAGGCCTTGGTGAAATATTGCATTAACACACATTTACACCAAAAATACAACAAAGGTACTTTGCATTTTCCTCCTTCTACCCCTCAGTTGAAAACCCAGTGTAACTGTACCGGGAATTCTCTTCACAGACCTCATAAGCCATTAAAAATTGCAGCAATGTTTCCTCTTTGGGCAAGGAAGTTTTATGAATCTGGTAGATTTTTGGATACAGTGACAAATTTCATTTGTGAGAGGGTGATATCAAAGAAAAGAAGAACTCAGTCCATCAAAAAGCAGTTTTCCTAGATTAAATAAATAAAGCACATTCAGCAGCTTTCAGTTGCTTTTAACTTTTCCATTAGACTTTTGCCTATCATTTACTGGATGCTAGACAGAGCTAAGTAGGGGACTAGTCTACACTTGTGCAAAATGGATTCACATCTCTTCCTTCTCAACATTTAATTAGAAACATGTACAAGTTGCACCAGGGGAGGTTCAGACTCGATATTAGGAAAAAATTCTTTACCGAGAGAGTCATGACACACTGGAATTAACTGCCCAGGGAAGTGGTGGGGTCACCCTCACTGGAGGTATTCAAGGAACATGTGGACATGGTACTGTGGGACATGGTTTAATGGGCATGGTGGTGTTTTTTCGGTTGATGGTTGGACTTGATGATCTTACAGGTCTTTTCCAACCTTAGTGATTCTGTGAAATACTTACAAGTTTCCTCAACAGACTATCTTCATGTTTAACAGAAATATATATATATTCACCTGTACATATATACACACACCCCCCAAAACAGAAAGCTAAGAAGAACAGTCATTACTTCTACAGCTTCTGTTTTCTACTGGAGAAAAAAATATAACACCTTCGGTGAGAAAAACTACAGAAAAGGCAAGCTATTTTCCTGGTCAGTTCACTTTGGCAAAAGCAGAGACACTTGCACCAAACTACCAAGGACACTAAACAGGCATGAAGAAAGAACAACGCAGCATAAATTAATTTCCATAAAGTAAGAGATGCAAAAATATCTGGAAAATCATCTGGCACTGAAGGCTAAACTGTAAGTCCATAGATTCTCTCATTGTTAAGTATTTTTTTCATTTTACAGGCTGCTTTGGAAGGCCACTCACAGGCTTTATCTGGATTCACCTCGTATCAAGTAAAGCTTTTTGGGGTCTCGTATCAAGTAAAGCTTTTTGGGGTCTCGTATCAAGTAAAGCTTTTTGGGGTCTCGTATCAAGTAAAGCTTTTTGGGGTCTCGTATCAAGTAAAGCTTTTTGGGGTCTCGTATCAAGTAAAGCTTTTTGGGGTCTCGTATCAAGTAAAGCTTTTTGGGGTCTCGTATCAAGTAAAGCTTTTTGGGGTCTCGTATCAAGTAAAGCTTTTTGGGGTCTCGTATCAAGTAAAGCTTTTTGGGGTCTCGTATCAAGTAAAGCTTTTTGGGGTCTCGTATCAAGTAAAGCTTTTTGGGGTCTCGTATCAAGTAAAGCTTTTTGGGGTCTCGTATCAAGTAAAGCTTTTTGGGGTCTCGTATCAAGTAAAGCTTTTTGGGGTCTCGTATCAAGTAAAGCTTTTTGGGGTCTCAGTTATTTTTATGAACTGGCAAGGAGGTCTAGTCAACATGGCCCTGGCAGAACAGCCCTGTCTTAGAGCTGGTCAGCTAAAGGAAATAGTACAAGCTTTTCCATAAACAAATAGAGCCAACACACAATGGGCAGTTTGTAGTTTATTTTACTGTCTGGAAAGAAACTGATCTCCGATAAGGTCTTTCCATCACTACTGGTCATAAATTAGGGTTGACTTTGACAAGTTGCCAGTAAAAAAAGCCACCAAACATATTTCAAAACTATTCTCTAAGACAAGGAAAAACTCCTCTAGCCTCAGCTGCACAACACTAAAAACAAACCCTTTAGAAGTCACTGACAAGAAGCATGAAAATGTGAAAATGCTTGGCACGAGCCCCGGTACAACACAAGTCTTGTAAAGGCTACTTATTTCATAAGAATCATGGAACAGCCCAGGTTGGAAGGGACCTTGATAGATCATCTGGTCCAACCTTTCATGGGAAAGGGAGCCTAGATGAGATTATGTAGCACCTGTCCGATTACATCTTGAAAACCTTCAGTGACGAGGACTCTATCGCATCCCTGGGTAAGTTGCTCCCAGTATCCTAGTATAAAATACTAGGATATTCACAGCATTCTGAAATTCCTTCCATTTACCTTCTTTCAATAAAGAATACGTTTAAAAAAATACATCCTCACAGTTTGACACATTTACATACAATAGCAGGATCTTAAAACCATGTTTGAATGCTATGCTGAAAAAATAAAGTTGGGGGACACTGAGCCGTCTTCCTTATTGCACTCTCACTTCTGTTGAGATAAGTCATTCACCAGGAGCTTATTTTCAGTTCTTTGAAACACTTTCTCTGACTTCTGCCTTTCTTGTGGCTGGAAAAATCTGGTTCACTCTAATGCCAGGCTCCAAACGTCTCATAGTTTCCAAGGGAAGTTTATTTCCTGCCCATTGACTTTGCAAGATGTCTGCCCTGTATTTAACTTCAGGATGTCATTTACATGTGCATCCTTCCCATAAAGGATATTATGGCTAACTATTGCCAATAGCCACCAAGTAGCTTTGTTATCAATTCTAGTAACCTAACATTTTTTCCATTTTACATTTGCTTCACCTAACAGCCTTCACTTATTCAAAGCAGGCTCCCACAGGTGTCTAGGCATGCAAGATAATTAGAAAACATTTCTCTGAAGTAATAATCCAAGACATACTACCTTTAAGAAAGGGCATAAGCACTGTGAAACAAGGGTCATGCTGGTTATATTGAATTGAAGGTTTTTTCAAAGCACACTGCTTGATCTCGCCTTTCATCAATTTTAAATACAATCATTTAAATAAAACATAACAGTAAAAGCATAACTGCCAGGATAAGTCTAAATACATTTCTAAAGCCTTCCTCCTCTCTCTGCACCCACTACAGCATTATAACAAAAATGCTTTGCCTCATGTTTTAGTATTGAAAGAAAAATATTCATCCTAGTTGAAGCCTGGAGTCTTGATGGACACTGCTCAGATGCTTGGAACAGAGGAGATGTTTGCATTGTATTTTTAAGCATTTTTTGATATTCACACACTTTGGTAACATCAGAGTTTACTCTGGTCACTGCTAATCTTTGTGAGACACTGAAACAGGTCATAAAACAAGTAAACAATTTCCTAATGCCTGAGGAAGTAAAGAATTGAGATTCTTTCAAGAATCCAGTATGAATTAGTTTGGATTTGGTTTATACATAATTTGTATTACCACAATTATTACATGCTTTTTTTTAGTTGTTATTTGTGCAAACAGAGCTCCTGAAACAAAATTTGTCTGTTACTACTGCTGCTGAATGCTGTTCAAACTAAGTGAAGATAACAGTAGTCATCTTCTTCCTGAATGTGTTTTCTTGCCTTATCTGCTGACAAGGATGTCTTAAAAGCTTCAACAGTTCAGCATTCTTAGAAGCTGTTGATGAATGAGATTTTTTTGCCAAGAGGTTTCTATATACAGCAAAAATTTTTTGGACCTTCCTCTAGCAGAAGTACCTTGACATTAATGAAAAATGAGTAATATTTCCAGCAGGTCAGGTCTTCTTGAAAGTCCTTTATATCAGTAATGTCTCACAGATGATATTTCTTCTTTACATTCATTATCGAGGTTCTATTCAACAAGCTAGATGGATCTCTCAGCTATAGTCCGTCATTCAGCTACGCCAAGAAGCAGATAAGAAAGAAAAGATTTTTTACTCCCATTTTAGACTTTGGAAAGAAAAAATATAGTAATACTATATAACAGATTTTGGAAATAGCTACACACGTTCTCCAGATTAGAGAACATTACTATCTCCAAAGGATTTTGAGATATTTAGGTTCTTCTGAGAAACAAAAAACAACTTCAGTGACATTTGTATTTCATTTTATTTCCCTAGAATTGGCACGAAGCAGTACCACAGAGACAAGAAGAGAACTGTTGACAGCATCAGTTTCAACCTGTACTCCTGAAGACTGTATTCTAACTCTACTGAGGCCCAGGAAATGCACAGCAGCTTAATTTACTTTTTGTCATTACTGCATTCCTGTTCCCTTGGTAATAGACCTCATATTGCTAGACATCCTAATTGGTGAACTGACACGCTACATTTGTAATGCAAGGCTATTTACATTTGTATTGCAATTTTTCCATCTAACTTCTTTTATTCCAAGGAACAGGTCATAAAAATCCACTCTAGGATTACTCACCAACCAGACTATTTGAACTCTTCACATTTACATCTCCAGATTGAAAGTATGAATCACTCTTCAACATCATTTCTGCATACAGACCACAGATCCCTATCACCAATTCTGAATGGATTTGAACTTGATCCATCAGGGTCTCATCTCTCCCAAGATCTTATACCCATGTTTCTCCTTTATGTCTCTCACCTCCTGGGTGGACATACAGGACCATTTCTTAAAAAAAAAAAAAAATGTATTTTGATTACATTTTCCAGCAAGAAGCACCCTTACTAAGAATGAAGACTGGAAATACCACCTATATATAATGGAAGCAGTGATGATAAATTGATCTCATTAATTCTTCCAGTACCTCTAGAATTGTGCAGGGTTCAAACTGAAACTGTGGTATTAAGAGGCATGCTAACAATACACCCTGATTCCCCCATGCTTTTGAAGACTTCAGTTGAATCTGAACCTTTATGTCTATATCTGTGAATGAAATAGACTTGCTTCATGTTCTGCCTCTCCTCAGAAAAAAAACTAAGGTGCAAAAACACACCAGGAACATAATTCAGAACAAAAACTTGATATTCCAAACAAGATTGCAGTTAGTACATAAACAGAACCAAGACGTCGTCCAATGAAGAAAGTTGCTTAAGTCAGTAAAACCACATCACACTTCTCTGCCCCCGAAGGAAACACATCTAATAGCTGTTCTACCACTATTTTGTTGGCAGTCTCCTATTCTTGCTGCACTTTCTATAAACTATAGATTCCTTTTATTTCCTGCCTCCCAGCCAATACAGTCAGGATGAGAGAGAAGTAGTCTGCCATCCTTCATCTCTTCTGAAAAGGTGAGACACAATTTGGTCAACATATGGAGTGATAAACTGCAGAAGAGCTTCAGAATCTCATGTCTGTTTTCTTCTTCCCATTTCCTACTCCTATGGGTTATCACTCATAGCCATGCATCCCAGTCACCTGAAGCTATGACTTTTTCCAGACTCCCATCACACAGGCAAACCATAAACCGACCAACACAGACCGCTGAATGGTGCTGCAGACCACACCAGCGAGCAGTGCATAGACTCAACATCATCACCAATGATATGTTTAAATAGGCATACTTTAAATTTTTGTCTGAGATCAAGCTGGACACATAAGATGCACATTAAGCCTTCTCTAGCTTGACAAGCAAATAGCACATATATATTATTTTTTAAAAAAAACTAAAAAGAAAGAAATCCGATTAAGAGAAGCGGTCAAGCATTAAAGAGTCCTCCCTGAGAATTACCCCAGGACATATAGATAGTCTTCTCACAGACAGAGAGGAAGAAGTGGCTGAAGTAACCCTGACTACATAAAAGGCAAGTCAAATGATAAAATGCACTTTTTCCTTCAGAAGATTTGAACATCCAGATGGGGAACAACTAAATACAGCTTCATCAGAGACAGCAGTTGTGACTTCTTAAGTATCATCTCCCTCTGTTCCAAAATTAAATTCTACGTAGACTATACATCTTTCTCTTTTTCTGTAAGTCAACCAACAAAGTTTTGCCCACCAAAAATTCAGAATTGATATGTTTGCCAGCTAGATATTGCACGTAAGTTAATTTTCCTCATTTATGTAAATCCTTTATTCTAGAATCATATCTCTATTGGCAAAAGAAGCCAGACTAATTTGTCTGAGGTTTTCTTGTTTGATTGGTTTTGGGGTTGTGATTTTTTTTTGGGGGGGTGGGGAAGGGGGTATTTGGTTTTGGTTGTTGGTGCAGTTTGGTTTTTTTGTTTGGGTTTTTTTTTTTTGTTTCATTGGTTTTTGAGGAGGGGGTGGTTTGTTTGATTTTTAAAACCTCACAATAAACTATGTTGGCAGTAAAATACATTCCCATCCCCAACACACTTCCTAAATAGAAACAATAAATATTTAACTACTTTTCCCCCCCTTATCTGCAAAAAAGGGGCTGATAATCACAAGAGAGTTTTCCGTATTTTCAGAATACATCTGTGAAGGCCACCCAAAAGTATATGTAAGGTAATCAAACAGATCACAGTTTCCCATTCCTCAGGTATCTCAGTCAAAGCTTGCATTAATCACTTCCAAATTGCAATAAGGCTAAAGCCATGAGATATACAGGAACTGGCCATCCTGCCAACATGCATGGAGCTCCCCTTCATGTGTTCCAATTTGTAGATACAGAAAGATTTTTCACCTTAAAATAACTAGGCATTTTAATGCTACAATAATTCCAACATGAGCATGTAAAACTACAGATTTCCACCTGCTCCCTTATCTTCATGTCCCAGAGCATCCTCAAGGATGTTGTAGTCCACAAACGTATAAAAATCAGAAACTTTAAGAAATTGTTAGCTTCCTATTCATTAGCCGAAGTATTAAAGTGACAGTGTGGAGTCTTGCTGTTGTAACCATGCCATGCAAAAACATCCTCTGGAAGACCACTCTGAATGACCATACACCAGTTTGCTAATAGAGCAGGGAACCCTTACAGGGCAGTACCGCAAGGTCTCCTACATGCCTGTGCTTTGCAAGCATCTACTCAATAGCAACGCAGACATTTTATGAGTACAGAAACATATACATGACATAAGCCAGTGGGAGCCTGGGAGTAAGGGTCCTCCTCCATTTCCCAGCAGCTGTCCCCTCAAAATGGTTACATTAATAAGGCCCCAACTTCATTTTATCTATTAGTGTAAAACCTTCACAAAGGCACTGCAGTTCTTAATCTTAGGAAAACAATTGTTTAAATAAAACCTTAAAATAAAAAAAAAGATTCCACTGTGATTTTATACTATTTAATGAGTTCACGACAACTGAAGGAATGCACCTAAGTTTTCCATGCAGTGTCTGCTATTTTTCAAAATTCTTTATCTAAGTAGTTCATACATTTACTTTATTAATAAATGAAATAAAGTCTTCAGCTACAGATATAAAGCTGATGTAGAACTTAAGTAATAGTCATGTTATGTTGAGCTAAAGATGCAGCCAAAAATGTTAACTTTAATATGTGAAATAGACACTTTACTAAAAGAGAACATGTTTTTATGATTCACTGTCATTTTCTACTTCTGAAGAGTCTCTGAACTAATGTTGCAATTAGTCAAAAAAGTGACTTGCAAATTCTAAAATTGTCTCCACTCAACAATATCTCACATAACACAGACAATAGAAAATAAATACTTGAAACCAAGTTATAAATATGAGCAATCATTAACTCAAGATGAGGTTTTCATTTTTTTAAAAAACATTTTTCAGACAGAACTTAATGCTATGTCATAGTTAAGCATATGCTATGTGTGTATTTACACGTGCACTCAAATCACAAGTACACATGTCTGATTCAGGCCATGTAACTGTCAATAAAACAGAAAAGAAACAAAACAATATCTACAGCTAGATAGTACAAGCTGTCTGTCACATCTCTCCTCTGCCTACACTTTGACTACAGTCCGGAACAGTGTAGTCACTCCAGCATCCTACTGTTAAGTGTCTGGGGGTCACTTAACCTCCTGCTGTTGAAGCATCTAGGAACATGGAGTTCAGATTTTCTGTAATTGGTTCATCCAGAAACAAAATAATTGCTATACTGGATCAGAAAAGAGGTAGAGAAGATAAGCCAAAACAAAAGGAAATTTTCTATTCACTTAAATAATCCTAAGAGTCAATTAAATGAGATTCAGTTATTTCTAGATGCTTGAAAGGTGAAATGCATCACATGTATGATCAGCACATACATGTAGGAAATACTAACCGCTGAACAGGGACTTTTAAAAAAATTACTATATATAGATAAACAATAAAATTATCTATTTCATATCTCATTTTCAGACTATTATTCATTGTTATGCATACCTTTGAGGCAAAAGCCTTTGGTTACAGTGCATTTAGAAGGGAAAAACTGTTTCTCTAACACTTTATATTCAAGCATGTACAAATGATAGAAGCAGCAGTTAATCTTTAAATCTGTTCTTTTCAAGACAAAAATGGCATTTAATTATCTTGTTTGTTAGCAACATAATCTGTAACTCATAAAACTCCTACCAGAAAGAATACTTATGAAGTCACATCTTAAAGAATGAAAGAAGATATATTTATTAAGAGCCACTTTGTAGTCAATATCTGATAGAGAGCCATTACTGAAAAGCCTTCTTCACTGTGACACTAATATATTAGGTCTTAAAAAAAAAATCCAGCTTCAGAAACATGTAGCTGTTCACTGCAAGACACAATAATGCATTAAATGCGCAAGTAGAAGAGTTTTCCTCTGTCCTTCCTCTTAAAGGATTACAATCAAGCATATACCCAACTGAGCCAAAGATTATTGGATATGGATACTTGGAGACAGCATTGCACAGATATTAGAATCACAGGTCAGGTCAAGATGATAATCTTCACAGCTCTATGAAGACAGCTATTGACTTTAAATTATATCCAGCTATACAGTTTCTTATCAGTAGATATGAGGACTTTGAATTCAATAAGTGCATGTAAATGATCACTTGGACACTGAATTGGACTTTAAAACTACATTTTGTATAAACTGTTTTAAAATACAGGCTTAACCAATTTAAAACATTAACAATTTTATAGAATCATATAGGTTGGAAAAAACCCTTAACATCACCAAGTCCAACCATAAACCTAACAATGTTAAGCCCACCAATAAACCATGGCCCTAACCGCCTCATCCACATGTCTTTTAAATGCCTCCAGGGATGGTGACTCCACCACCTCCCTGGGCAGCCTGTTCTAATGTCCGACAACCTTTTTAGTGAAGAACTTTTTCCTAATATCGAGTCTGAATCTCTCCTGGCGCAACTTGAGGCCATTTCCTCTTGTCCTGTCACTCATCACTTGGGAGAAGAGACCAACATCCACCTCTCTGCAATCTCCTTTCAGGTAGTTGTAGAGAGCACTAAGGTCTCCCCTCTTCTCCAGACTGAACAACCCCAGTTCCCTCAGCCGCTCCTCATCAGACTTGTGCTCCAGACCCCTCACCAGCTTTGTTGCCCTTCTCTGGACACGCTCCAGCACCTCAATGTCCTTCTTGTAGTGAGAGGCCCAAAACTGAACACACTATTCAAGGTGCGGCCTCACCAGTGCTGAGTACAGGAGGACAATCCCTTCCCTAGCCCTGCTGGCCACACAATCTAGTGCAATATAGTGTTTAATATTCTCAAAACTATGTCCTATATGCATTTCTGTCTAAAGAACACATGCTGAAGAACTGCCCCACAGGCTGCATGTGCCAGCCCTAGAGTGAGCCTCAGAAGGTGGACAAACTTGTTCTTTAACACAAGTGAAACAAGTCACCTGGAGAAGCAGGTGAATCCATTTGTCCCCGTTTTCTAATATTAATGAACTCTGTGCATGAAGTCCCTTATGCAGCTTTAACATTACTGAAAGTTTAAGCTCTTAAGACTTACGTGAAGTTTTCAAATTATATCCCTCTAAGATATAATTGCATGATGCACTTACCCCTTCCTCCTTCTCAGAAGGATGCGGCTAGAAAAAAACGCATTAAAAGGACTGCCAAATAGTTGCATTAAGTGAATCAACAAAGCAGAAGAAACTGCATAGAACTACATCTCTCAAAGCTTTCCTAGACCCCTCCCCACATAAAGCAATTTGCTACACACAAACAGAAGCTGGACAGTGAGTGGAAAGAGAGTAGCATAGCTGCTGAAGACACCCAGTGATCAATTATTGAAACAATCCCACTATCAAGCTACTGTTAGGCAGAAATATATATGTACATATGTATACATAGCCCACGGCCTTAGTTGCACAGCTGAGTTTCAGACCACATTATGCCTGGTCATAGGAAAGTTCTTGCACTCTGGTACCACGCTCCTGTTTGTTCACATCAGTTCAGTGAGCAGTGCTCCTTGAACCTATGCTTACTTCCACCCTCAGTGCAAACAATAGGGAAGTGGAGTCATCTAAACAGTCTTCATTTAGGGTAAAACCAGAAATAAAGGCAATGCCAAACAACTCCTAGAAATAATTTCAAAATATAGGCACAAACCAATACTGACTTAGGAAATACCGTACTAACACCAACTAACAGTCATGTTACAAGGCCTTTTCAATATGTACTTCCTCTCACCGCATCTGTATTTCAGAGAAGAACAGCACTAGCTAGAAATGCTTAAGTAGAGAGCATGAGACAAGAGAAAAACCAAAGACTAGGTGTCTGTTTCAGAAAAAAAAATAAAACAGAGAATTAAGCACAATCCTTTTCACAGATGTGAGTTACAGATACCACAAACGTGAAATAAGGAATAAGACAGTAAAAGCTCAAGTTCAGCAGTAGATTGATTAGAGAATTAATACAATGAAACAAGCAAGCAGGGAAATAACAGCAGTGTGGGAAGTCCAATAATCACCTGTGCCTTTTTCATACTAGTAGTCAGCTAAATCTTGTCAGCACAGCTGCCTCTCCCCTTAGTACTGCCTCTTTGCCTCTGCACAATGAGTTCCACGATGAAAACCAGAATAGAAAGAAAAAAGATGATAGGAAAGCATAGATTTTCTTCAAACTCTTTAAACTCCAGAAATACACAGATGCAGCCATGAAACAGCTGAACCAGTCCCCTAGCATCCAAAACCAGAATAGGATTTTTTCCAAGACTTCAAGACATCCCTAGAATTTGTCAGAAAAGCGTATTACAAAAAAACCACAAGATGTCAACCTTATTAAGCTTCTTTATCTTAAAAATCATTACTACATATATTGGGTCCTTGTACTCAAGAAGTACTCATAAAACAAAGCCAAAACATATGAAGAAAGCTACCTTAACCTTAAAGCAACTTCAGAGAAACATATTCCCAAATAGAAGCCCTACAACAGAATATAATTAAAAAACTTGAAAAAAATCATCTTAAAAAACCCATAAAACTGTTTGTTAATTACCTCTCTGGGTAGCTGTACCTCTTCAGCATGTTAGGGCACCAGAAAAACATATCCGATCAGTTCTTCCTAATACAAAGAAAGAAGCAGTACCTGGCTCCAGGTTTTGTAGTCACCTTGTTAAGAATTTAATTGAGTAATTTAATTCACCTGCTGAATGCTTGATTCTGCCTGTGGTTGCACTAGCCTCCATCTAGAGTGTGAATTAGAGCAGAGTGGTGGGGGCTGTGGCTGGGAAGAATTAACCTTAAGATGCTTTTTTCCCCTTTCCCACTCCCAGAAGCTGGGGGGGAGGGGGGTGTTGCAATATTTTATTATCAGAAGTATTTCTCAAAGCTCTTCTTTTATAGGAGACAAATAAGTTTTGCTTTAGGATGCGTATGAATTTTAAACTTTGACATGATGTTTATTAAAGTTTAAAAAAAGTAGTATCCATCATCAATAGATTGTGGTTGTGTATGGTGCCTGTATGAACAGCATATCAGCATTCAAATCAGAAGAACAGTGTACATAAACTCACATATTTTTGTACTATACATTTCTGCATTAATAAATATGTATTAGGACTGAAAAAAAAGAATTAAATTCAGTCAGGCATATCAAGTTGTTTAATACTTCTAGTTTAAAAACTAGACACGAACCTATGCCATTGAAGCTGACATGAGAGGAATACACCAATGAAAAATATATTCTCTGAGACTTGCCATCACTAGCATATTTTTTAAAATCATCAAAGCATGGAGATGGGTACAATGAGATGTATACAGTGTTGCCTGGCCTTTTGTAGGATCAAAGTGGGTGTAAAGCACTACCATGTGAGGACAGAAGCTTTTCGTACCTAATTTTGAATGCGCTCTCGCAGAGACTTTTCATTTTCCTGGAAACTTACAGGTTTCCAGCAACACGTACAGCATGGTGTCAGGGAGCCGCAAGGGCTGGCTGACCCTGGAGGGAAGGTCAGCCAGGGGCCAAGGGCGCACCCAGTGGAAGCCATGCCCTCTCTGATGGGGACAGTCCCACAGCACCCAAGCAGGGTGGGCACAGTCACATGCTCGTAACAGGGTCCACCAACAGTGCCAGACGTGACAAGGCTTGAACCAGGTCCAGGGGGGAAATCCATCAAGGGGCAGCAGGAGATGGGCCAAAGAGGGGACTGAAGGAAAGGCTACAACACAGGTCCAGCCAGGAGCAGCAAGAGACACAGCTGGAGACTGGCACACCTACAGTGTAGGTCAGGCTGGGACTGAAGGCCCAGTCCTGAGCTTAAATGGGGCTCCTGGGCTCACGTGCAGGGTTGTTTTGCACTGAGGAGGTGATGGTTCTTTGGGATCTCAGTAAGAAAGGCACCGGCACTTAAAGTTGGTTAACGAATTTATTAAGTAAAAGATGGAAACAATGGAAAAAGTGATAGCAATCTTATGTCCCTCCTGATGCTGAGTGTGGCTGGAGGTCCCAGATGAGACTGTGTCAGGGTCATCAATGGCCAATAGTGCACTTAAGACCCTGACATGAGTGTACAGGATCACTACAGTACATTCCAGAATGTGATGAAATTATTGATAAATTGTTTTAACCAAAAAGGCATTGAATCCAGTAGACTTCATGAGCTCTGAAGAACATAAATGAAGGACCAAGATAAGCAAGACACCTAAAATAAAATCTAACAAGATGGTTCAAAACCTATGAACAGGGATATCTTTGTTTATTTTCTTTGGTTTGGTTCCAAATGAATACTGCATATGTCCAGAATATTGGAAAAATTATTTTTTAGGAAAGTACTAGGACCATCCTATAAAGTCCTGAACTGACCTTAGGCAGAATATTGCATTTTATTCTCATCATTTAGTTTTGAGAAAAAGAAAACTAAACTGGAAAAAAAAAGGTGAGAAAAGCTACTCAGAAGACTGCAAGAGCTTGGTTAACTTGGTAAATGCATTTCCTGAGGTAAACACAAAGAAAGAAAAAGAATAATACTGTCCAAAAAAACACAAACACAAAAGCCAACCAATCAAACAGAAAACTGTATGTGAATTTAAACTTGGCAGGAATAAACCAGGGTTTGAAATTAGAAAAAAGTTTCTAATAATCAAAGCAGTGAGGTACTGCAAGCAACAGCAGACAAAGGGTTAGATATTTTTACAATGTAACTTACATTTGTCAAGCTGTGGATGACTTTTCACGGTGCAATTACCCAAAAGAGCTGTGGACTAAACCTAATGTCAACTTCCAGACCTATGTTCAGCTTCACAGTACACACAGAAATACCACTGCACTGAAGAAACAAAGGATCTCATTAAGTAGAGGGACTAATGCTATGCAAGCAGATGTATATCCTGTTCCCTTCCCACCACCTTGCCAACAAGACTAATTAGGCCAAGGCAGAGCACTGCAATAGCATGGTTATTGGCATTACCAAATTATTTCAAGCTCGCTCAAGTATCTTTATAGACTACTACATTGAGTCAGGTAGAATCATAAGTAATAGCAAACACTTCTTTCAGTGCTTGGACAATTTTGACAGCAGACTTCATAGGGCAGTCCTCCTTTCTGTCCCAGACAGTAGTTTCCCATTCATAGTATGATAATGATAATAAATTCCACCAGTAAACTATGCCACTATAAGACTATACTGAAATCAATGTTAAAAGAAGAATTGCTAAATGTAGAACATTTACTTTGTAATCGAAATTTTTCAATCTTTTGCTAATACTGTTGCAATCCTTTATCTTCAAGACCTGATGCCAGTGATGAAAATTATTTATGTGAAGTTGCTTGCTATCACATACATAATTTTGAAGTATCATCACAGTAGACTTTGACGTTTTAAATCCTTCTCCCTGACAACTATGGATTCAGATCAAGAACAACTGCTGCCTTTTTATAGAAACTAGAATTTTAAAGTCCAGTTGACTTCAGCAAAAAGAAAAGGAAGAAATTAACAAGGGTCACTAAACTGAAACTATTTTTCTCTGACTTAGAACATGAACATATTCAAAATATTGTGAGCAATGAGGTATTTTATGGTTTATCCAGATCTAATGAATTATGAGATTAAGGGCTGGGCTTTCAAGGGTTGAGGAACATTCATGCTGAAACTGGGTCTTAAACCCAAGTTTGACTTGTTATTTGTTCAGGCTTTTTTCTCTAAACTCATTCTGCAACAAGTCTGAGGGAGATACATTCACCTTACCTTGTGGAAGTTCTCACTGGTATTCCCAAGTTTCTCTGTGAAAACAAGTCAGCACTTTTAATGAAGATATAGTTCACAATTTACCTCAGCAGGATTGCTCACATGAACACATTTTTAAAAATTCTAAGGTATTAAGTCACTTGCTGTGAAAGGAATGTACTTGAGGGTGTGTTATAGCAATATGTTCTGCTGTTGAAGTATCACTTTACATACTACATCCATTTTTCCAAATTATTTGAATTTATATATTCTGCCCAAATGGAAATGCCTAATAGGTCAGTTGCTGTAGAGAACAATAAGGGATGATCTCACTTTGTCTGTTGTTTAGTTTCAGGGATAATGTTCTTTTGCTATATGTCTTGAAAGATCTTCCAAGTGCGGGATTCTTGAGCAGGCTGGTGAAGAGGAAAGGTCAGAGTGATGGATAATTACACCTCAATGTAAATGATCCAGTTGTCCAAGCCTTTATAAACAAGTCAAAATATGTTGTCAACCACTCATTCCATATGAAAAGTGATATAAACAGTTTTATGTAATTATCACAAAAAACCACATTTTCCAGCAAATTAACTAGCTGAAATAGGTCAATAGATGTCAAAATGTGTTTAGGAAGAGCTACTCAGAAAAAAGTGGACAAAAATAGTTTGGTTTTCAGTCACAACCCCGAAAACCAATTTTGAGTAACAGTGTTTATAAAGTAACACCCAGCTACCAAACTAAGCTACCCCAGGTCTTACATTTTCCCAGATACATCACTTCCCAGATCATATAAAAGATACCCTGCAAGTTATTGAAGTCATACAGGAATTCAAAGAGTCATTTACAGTTTATATAGCTTATAATATTCTTACTAGATTTATGTCCTTTCTCTGTCCTTATGCTAGATGCAGCATGTACAGTCGGAACAAATATTAGAGCTAGCACAGACCATAGTGAGAGAGAACAGCTAGTGGGAGATTTTCCACTTTGGCCTACAACTTTAGGATTCACTCTCTCCCTAAATTCATACCTGTGTGTGTTAGCTTTCAGAACATGCTGCAAAATCTGTGTACTCTCCAAGATGAATGAGAAAACTGGTATAAAGTATGGCAGGATGAGAAAATCTAGGCTCCCAGGTTTGATTCCTTCCATTTCCCATACACCTGCTATCACTATGACTTTGTTGCATCTGTTCATGGGCACTAAGAAGTGCTTATTTGAAAAGTTTGGGGTTTTTATTTTAATATAAAATGCTCCAATAGAAACACAGGTAGTCCAACACCAGCAGATTTTGAAAATGTCATATCTAAAACCCAGCTTCTAAGCACAAACATCAATACAGCCTAAAATATAAAACACTGAGGTGTCCTCATAACAATTCCACCCACACATTTTCAGCTGTATCATTAAATGGTCTCAACTATATTTTACACATGCAAGCAATCATATTCCTAGCATCAAAATCCATGAGAATTAATTTACACAGGTACAATTTGCTTCTCAAAGTTAATTTTTGTACGCAAAACTATCCCATGGGCAAAGAAAAAAATAAAAAACAGTCAAAAAAATGGAAGAAACATAAAGTTTCGCTCTGGGAAAACAGCAGGTTACTCTGGATATTTAAGCATTGTTCTGCTATGATTACAAGGAGTAATTAAATAAAGAAGAGCACTCACTAACTAGCAGGAACTGTCTCCCTTGAGGCTTGAGCCAGCAAAACATTTACAGCGTTGCTGACTCCAGCAGAACAGCTCCCTTGCTTTGAGCTAAACAGAGTTTAACGGATTGAAGCCTGGATTAATAAATGGAGCTAATAACAAAGTATGACATTAGTTTGAAAATCTTTCTGCTTTTGACTGGACTCTGTGCACAATGGACACTGTTCTGTTCTTTTTGTAAAATGTAGAGAAAATACTAACTTCCCACTGACTCTCATTATCTAGCCGAAATTCTGTTTATAAACACATAAAGAAAAGATCAGATTTTGCTCCAAGGCAGTCAAGACACTATAGTGAATATAAACATATCAGCTACACCTCAGCACTTCTTTTCAGCAATGATTGCTTACGAAGTACAAATTTACACTGTATTTATATCCTTGCTTAACTGTCTTCATATAAAGTGAATACATATGCACACATTTCGTTATATTTAGATATTAGGCAACTTCAGAGTGATATTTTTATGTATATACCTGTCATTTACAAGACTGTGGGGTTTTTCATTGAAGTTTCCAATCTGTTCTCCCTGGATCAATATATTTTTCAAATTCTGCTTTATATGTACATGTTAATACTCTGAAATATACCACTCATTAACATTCCATGAGCTCTGAGAGTAAACTATAGAACATCTATCTGCATTTTAATTTCTGCTACTACTATAACCCACCCCCCTCAGAGATTACCTTCTCATATAGTTTAGCACAGATCTAAAGAACATGATGGATAGAAGTTGCCCAGTTGCCCAGTTGCCACTGGAACTGGGGAACTCCACCTGAATTAAGAGAATTGAGGCTTAAGATAGAAGGTGCTTGAGAAGAAAATTTATCTGAAGAAAAATGCATGCAATCTGTTGGTCATATCTCAGTTTGTTAAAAGACTGATAATTTAATTAACCATGAAGTAGAAATAATTTCTTTGTATGCATCCAGAAATTAAATGCAACAGCCAACAGTTAAGCAAAAAAAGTCTATTTATTTTAGCTACTCCAAGACCTGCTTTTGAGGTAATACATTTTGAAGAATGTTATGTTACAGCCTTGTGGTGAACACCTATATTTCTTACAGAGAAAACTGGCAAATGCTTTTATACAGACTCCCCACTTTCTTTTCAGAGACTGAAATATGTTGCTAAGCCTTTTGTTGCTTATTGAGGTATACTGAACAACTACATTTTTCTTTTTAGTGACTTTACTCCCTTATTCTAAAGTTGGCCTTTCTATTTTGGATTGTGTTTATAAAAAAAAAATCTTTTCTATTTGTAGTTCTGTGTTTAGTAATAGGTCAAAGCCTCTGGGGTTTCACACTTGAATGAGTTACATCCCGGGGAATCCTGTGTACTGAGAAAGCCAGATTAATTAACATAATCAAATATGTCTCAGTAAAACAGGGATCTAAAGCTACAGTGATGTCATATCCCATCACAACACCCTCTTAAAATGCTGGAATGTTCAAACTGTCAATACAAGTGTGGTAAAGACAACATACATGAGATCTTTATTCCTTACCATTATGATATAAGTGGTTTTCAACTTCCAGTTCAACTTCCAAGTTCCAATATGTAGCTTGGAAACCAATCTAATGTTTGTAAGGTCAATTTATTTCTTTTCTAAGAAAGTAAATAACTTTAACTTTGTAGCTGAATACATCATGACAAAACATTGTGGGTTTATAGATTCACATGTTTTAACACTGGAGGCATTGTTGATTTGAACTTCTGAATCTCAAGGCTCATCAAATTTTAGCCAGTGGCTTCTGGATCAAACCCAGAACATACAGCTGACCTACATTTAGACACTTTAAATAGCAATCAGTTCTGCTCCCTCTTTAGTTGTTTCAATCTTTTAATTGCTTCAAAGTAGGATTTTTTTTTTCTATCCTGAATTCATCTTTTATCAGGTTCCAGTCTTGCTAATTTACTACCTCTACTATTTCAAGAATTACCTTCACTTCACAATCTTTTAGATACCGCTAAACCTTTCTGGTTTTTACAAGCTAAACTGCTTTAATCTTATGTTAGAAAAGTATTCCAACTGTACTGTTCTTGTAGCTCTTTTCAGAAACCTTTCAAATTTGTCAGCAGCCTTCTTACAGAATGATTATTTAAACATATTGAACCATAAAATGTTCCAGGATTGGGCACACTAGAATTATAATAACAACTTCTCACGACTACCACTATGATTAGTTTGTCTTAATATTCCACAAAGACGCTGTCACACCAAGAAGTACATTCAGTAATCCTTCAATCCATATCTGCACATGGGCTTCTCTGTATGAATAGTTGAGTAGCTGCATGATCTTGCATTCAGTTGTATACACTGTGTGTTATTAAAGCAAGCTACTCTATAAAATTGACCTATGCTTATCTCTTGCTGAGTGCAAATACACAAAGTTGCTCGAGTATCCCCATTTTGGGGACAAAAAAAAAGTAATCTACTGTTATGTTCCACTTTAAGATCATCTCCTTCCAGTAACCTTGAAACATTTTTGACTCCCAGGCTACTGCTGGTGAACATCTCTCAAGCTTATAAATACAAGTGGTTTACTTTCAAATATACCTAAATACTGGTTGGACCAGAGAAAGAGTAGCTATACAGCCTGCTGGTTATGAGGAGAATTAGAGATTGACATTAACACATTCTGGTGAAAACTTTTCACTTCAACATACTACTGTTTTCTATTTGTAAAACATATGCATCAATTAACATCCAGTACTACTGAAAGTAAATTAAACAGCTCAGCTTTGTACACATACGGTAAACACATACCAGTTATCATGTTTGGAACAGTGAGCAATATTTTATGATGTTGTTATCCAGGTAGATGAGGCATATATAAATGAACAACATTAATATTTGAGACAGATTCATACCATGGTAACACCCTATGGATTTCGTTTTTAAAATGGTTGTTCAAACAAGTCTCACCTTTCAATTTACTGTATCTACCAGACATATCAAGAGATAACATAAAGATCTTCTAAAGATTGGACATAGCCATGTGTTCAGCTTTGTATGATAGCAGGTAAGTCTACCAGCAGTGATATGGAAAGAATAAAAAGATAGTAGTTAAAACAATAGTGAATTAAAACACTTAAAACAATTAGGGAATATTTTATCAAAGCTTTTGATTAAAAACTAAGTATGCTTCTATAGTTCTAATCACATTGAAGTCAACAGCATATGCTTGAGTGCTTTGTTGAACTGGAACTTTTCATAAATCAAGGTAATTTGTTTGAATCCACTCAGAAGAGTGTATTTTAATATTCAACATTACCCATATGAAAATTTTGAAAAGCTTGAAAACAACATTCGTATTTAGCAGAACAAAATGATGCAACAGCAAAGTTGCTACTTAAAGCACAGCAAGTCTATGTTTTTCCCACAGGGATTTTAAGAAGTTTGAACACTGCATATCTAAAGTATAGCCTATATTTATAATTAGTAGAACTGTTCCTATTGGAGAACTGGAGAGTTTGTGCTGGTAGTTTTAACTAATAGCATCATAAAAAAAAAAATTCACTTGTCTCAGTGCAAATAAATGAGATGTTAGACCAATTCACTGTTGAAGTACATAACACACAAAGATAAACAGCTCCTGGAGAAGCAGCCTCACTACTTATTTTAAGGGGAAAGATAAGAATCAACTGTTCTTAACATACAAAGGAAGTACTCTACACTGATTCTGTAGAGCACCTGCATTGACAGACTGTCCTTGAGCAAATAGAGGGATTCTTTAGTTTGTTTGCTATTATGTTTCCAGTTAAAGGTTTAAACAGGTTCTTTTCATGGTCATTGTTGCTACCCAGGGTGATGGGGAGAACAAGAATAAAAGCATAAACTTTTTGCAAAGTGGACTTAGAAACTTAAGAGTACTGAATACAGAGTCCCTGAATTTACATAACCACTACTAATAAAAAAAAGTTCAGGAAACAAAGAAAATCAGTTAGTGATAGTCTAGTACATTCTTTAGCTATGCACTTGATAGGTATCAAGAAAGAAATCCAAACTGGATCTAAAATGTGTGGGAGGCATTATTATTTAGTGATACCTGCTGGAACAACCTTGAAAAAGAGCTAAAAAAGAATAAGGATATGGCGAAAACGGAAAAAGGAAGAACTGAGGTGAAAGCTACATGTGGGATATTTTTGAAAGAAAAAAGGCAATATACCTGGAGGTGGAACATGTGATTGTCTCTAAAGATTTCTAATGAAATACCCTATTTCTAACACACACCCTATCCTCAGATATAAGGAATACATAAAATCCCTGTTTCTTATTTCTCTATTCAATGATCTTTTAATCTTTTTTTTTCTATTCTGTGTAAAAAGTTTTGAAACAACAAAGTCGGTACCGAGCCCGCGATCGGGACGGTTTTCCGAGATGAATAACTCAATAACAACTAGTTTGTTATTAAGCAGGCATTCTTTAATACAGCGCTGGGCAGCACTGGGGATTTGACCACCACAAGTGCTCCAATGGGTTAGCAAAGCACCTCAGTTCATATACAGAAAAATCATACATATTCATCAGAATTCTAAAAAGGGCGGTCTTACGTGGATGAGTTCCCGGAATTCATTTGCATAGTCCAAGCATGCGCAGTAAAATTAGGGTTAGGGTCTTTTCACCCTCCGGTGGTCGTTCATAGTCTTCCTCACGCTGTCCGCTAGTTGAACTTCGGGCTTCCTTTTTCCATACATGGTCATGGAATTAGCTCATCCATCCTTTGGCCTCGGAATGTTACAAAAGGGTCAGTTTGAACTAGTTCTTTAGCACTTATCTTGACACAAACGTCTCGAGTCCCTGTTATCAATGATATATTCAGGAGGCATAATGAGCTACCTCAAGGCCCATTTGATCTTGTCAGGAAGGGAGTTACACGTCTTGAAACATCCTATTATCAACTCTGCTCAGCAAATAACTAAAACTATGCAAGTAAAGCTTTTATGTATCACAGTAGGGTCTCAGCCAGGGACTGTCAGTGATTTAACCCTTCATTCATTCCCCCCTTTTCTTTAAACTTTGTAAATTCTTTTACAAAGATTCTAAATTGTCATATTTCATTACCTTAGGCAAAGCCCAAACTCTCACAGTCAGCTTTTTCAGCCTATACCACAAGAGGCAATTGACGGCTGTTAGTATGATAACAAATACCAACAGTATCAAAAGTGGATGAACTAAAATATTCAAAGTTTGTTTTGCAGAGGGTGAGTATCCTGAAAAGATATCCCACCAATGATGGGCAGTATCAGATTCAATTTGACTAGATAGTCCAACAAGTTTGCCTCTAGTTATAATTTCTTTAGAGATAAACTTGCATGACTTAAATTTAAGCTCTCATAATGCCAAAACATTGCCACTTGCTCCTCTGTATATGCAAAGAATGAGTATGTTTGCCCATGCCAAGTTAAATGAATGGGGTGGTCATGTTATATTCTTCAACTATTGATTGATTGTTAGTCACCAAGCACACATTTCTAGCATTAACCTCTACAAACATTTTGAACACATTAGGAGAAAGGATCGTCTATTTACAACTATTAACAGAATGTTCTAACAAGCAGGGTTCATATAATTGGGATTGTTGTCCACACAAAAGGCTATCAGGGGTGGTCTCACAAAGATCTAAATCGTATGTTTTTTTATTATTCCCAATATACTTCCCTCGGAATCCCAGTAACCAATATTCTAGATTCTCTTGACTGGAAAAGAGTGCTGGCAGAATTAAAAATTTACACATTATTTCTGGGTTGGTTACATTATAGAATATCAATTTTCCTGCACACCACATATCATACATTAATATTTGTTTCAGATCAGTCTTACAGACGTGGGTCCTATGGGTTGGGATTTCCATGATCCACCAGGCGCTTTCTTAATTCTCAAATAGTGGATCCAAGCAGCATGCTTCTCAAGCTTGACTGCATTGTAGGTTGTGAGTAGAACTTGAAAGGGGCCGCTCCATTTCTCTCCGAGAGGATCACCTGAAATATTTTTAACATAAACCCAATCCCCAGGTTTAAACAAATGCACCGGGGAATCCAAACCCCATGCTCTAGTAGACATTACTAATTTATTTACTTTTTGTAATTGCTTCCCCAATGCAATCAGATATTGTTGTATATTAATTTCTCCTACTTGGGTGAGATCTTGGCCTTGATACCTAGTTTAAAATGGTCTTCCATACAAAATTTCAAAAGGACTCAGTTTTCCTTTAGTCCTTGTTTTGACTCAGAGCCTTAGTAACACAATAGAGAGGGCTTGATCCCACCTTAAATTGGTTTCCTGGCAAATCTTACTTAACTGTATCTTTATTAAGTGATTGATCTTTTCTACTTGCCCACTCGCTTGTGGGCGATAAGCTGTGTGCAATTTCCAGTTAATTTCTAAAAATTTACTAACTTGTTGAACTATTTGTGAGACATAGTGTGGTCCCCTATCAGAGTAGATCACTTCTGGCACTCCAAATCTAGGAATAATTTCTCTCAATAAAATTTTTGTTCCCTCTCGGGCTTTATTGGTCCTGCAAGGGAAAGTTTCGGGCCACCCAGAAAAGGTGTCAGTTAATACTAATAGATACCTATACCCCCCTTTTCTAGGGAGTTCTGAAAAATCTATCTGCCAATTTTGACCTGGAACTTTCCCTTTATCAAACTTCCAAATTTTACACGATTTTCTACTTTTGGATTATTCTTTAAGCATGTCTCGCATCTATCACTTATGGTTTTCACAGTTTGAAACAAATTCCCGGCCACTATTTGCTTTGTAAGGGAATTATACAAAGCTTCAGTTCCCCAATGGGTCTTGTCATGTTCTTGTTTTCACCAGTTTCCATAATATTCTAAAGGGAACTATTATTCTAGTATCTTTTAATTTCGCCCAACCTGATGATTCAGCTTCTGCTTCCAAATCTTTAATTAATCTAAGATCCTTTTCATCATAATCGACCAAGTCTGGTAGTGGCAAAGCTCTTTCAGGAACCAAACTTAATACCTCACCTTGTTCGGCCGCTCTTTTTGCCTCATAATCTGCCAATTTATTCCCCACTTCCTGAGCAGTGTTACCCTTTTGGTGCCCTTTGCAATGCATAATTGCAACCACCGAAGGCAATTGTACCTCATCCAAAAGTCTTAGGATCACGTCAACATGCTTAATATGTTTTCCTTGGGCCGTCAGAAGTCCCTGTTCCTTCCAAATAGCTCCATGGGCATGAACTACACCAAAAGTATACTTTGAATCTGTCCAGATATTCACTCGTAGTCCTTCAGCAAGCTCTAATGCTCTCACCAAAGCAATTATTTCGGCTCGTTGTGCAGATGTACCCTTAGGGAGTGACTTTGCTTCCACCACTTGGTCTGTGGTGGTCACAACATACCCCACCATCCGAGCTCCATCCTTTACAAAACTACTCCTGTCGGTATACCATGTGTGTTCAGCTTCCTCCAGCGGCTCCTCCTTCAAGTCAGGCCTGCTTGCATACATGGCCTCAATGGTCTCTATGCAGTCATGCACAACAGTTTCCATTTCCTGCTTATCGCTTAGAAAAGAAGCAGGGTTAATGACAGTAGATGTAATAATTTCCACATCATCTTGTTTCATCAATGCTGCTTGATGTTTCAAAAATCTTGATGGCGAGAGCCAGTGTCCCCCTTTCTGTTCCAAGATGGAAGTCACAGCATGAGAAGTATACACAACCAACTTTTGCCCCAGAGTAAACTTTCGGGCTTCTTCAATAATCAACACAACAGCACCTACTGCTCGAAGGCATCCTGGCCATCCTTTACTAACTCCATCCAATTGTTTAAAAAAGTAGGCTACTGCTCGTTTATAAGGACCCAGCTTCTGAGCCAGAATTCCCAAAGCCACTCCTTGCCTTTCATACGAAAACAGCCAGAAGGGCTTTGTTATATCAGGCAGGCCCAAAGCTGGAGCCCTCATTAGTTCCAATTTCAATTTTTTTTTAAATGCCCTTCTAGCTTCGTCAGTCCATACTAATTGTGTCTGGCTGTTTTTCAGTAGTTCGTATAATGGTTTAACCATAAGTCCATAATTATAAATCCATAATCGGCACCAACCTGTCATTCCCAAAAAGGTTCAAAGCTCTTTTACCGAGGTTGGTTCTGGAGTCCTGCAAATAGCTTCTTTTCGGTCTTTTCCGAGCTGTCTCTGTCCCTTGGAAATCACAAATCCCAAGTATATTACTTCTTTCTTCAGGTTCTGGGCTTTCTGTAATGAGACTCGATAACCACTTAGTCCAAGAAAATTCAACAAACTCACAGTCCATTCTTTACATTCTTCATTCATTTCTGGGGCTATCAAAATATCATCCACATATTGCAAAAAACTCCCATTTCCCAGAGGTTTTTCCCAGGCCTCTAATTCTTTAGCTAATTGATTTCCAAAGATTGTGGGGCTGTTTTTAAATCCTTGAGGTAGCACTGTCCAGGTTAGTTGGGTTTTTCGTCCTGAATCAGGGTTTTCCCATTCAAAGGCAAATAAATTGCGGCTTTCAGGGGCCAAGGTGAGGCAAAAGAATGCATCTTTCAGATCTAATACTGTGAACCATTCACAGGTTTCCTTTAAATTAGTCAATAAGGTGTATGGGTTTGCCACTACCGGGTGTAAATCTTCCACTATCTTATTTATTGCCCTCAGGTCTTGTATTAATTGAGGCTTTTTGACAGGTAGAATAAGAGTGTTATATTCTGAAGAACATTCAATTAATAATTCAAATTTTATAAACTATTCTATAATGTTTTTCACTCCTCACCTGTCTTCCAATTTCAGAGGATACTGCTTCACCCTAACAGGTCGTGCTCCCTCTTTGAGTTTAACAACAGCCAATTCCGCATTTTTAGCCTTTCCAGGTATCCCTGAGGCCCATACTCCTGGGTATACCTGGTCTTTTATTTCTTGTGGAATTCTTTCTTCCCTAATTTGGGGTTCAGTAAGAAACAAACTTAAAATTTCAGTGTGGTTTTCTTCTGGTATTTTAAATTCAATTTCTCCATTTCTAAATCTTATTTTGGCATTCAGTTGTTCTAATAAGTCCCTTCCCAAAAGTGGTTTAGGAGCCTCAGGCAGGTAGAGGAATTTATGAATCCCTATGCTTTTCCCAATTTTGAATTTTAATGGTTTCAGAAAGAATGCCTTCTCAACCTGTCCAGTTGCTCCTACAATATTAACAGTTTGCCTACTCACAGGTAATAAGGTCTGATTCAACACTGAAAACGTAGCACCTGTATCTATTAAAAATTCTACAGGTTTCTTTTCTTTCCCTAGCTGAACTTTTACCAAGGGCTCCACTAGGGAAGATTGCCCTGGTCCCTGTCAATCATCTTCTACATCTGTTACCATCACCGGGTTGCCCAGCCTCGGGCAATCCCTTTTCCAATGCCCCACTTGCTTGCAGTAAACACACTGATCTTTCAGGAGGGGTTGATTTCCCCCAGCTGGGGCACTTACACCGCTTCTTGTGGCCCCCCTGCCTCCAACAGTGTTGTTTCTTGATGGGTTCCGAGGGGGTACCTGGCCCCCTGTGGTGCATAAGGCAGCCACTGTAGCATTGGCAATTGTTTTGCTCATTACTATCCCTATTCCGCCACACTTGCCTAGCAGCCTCCAACAATTTCTCCAAATCTCTCATATCTGTCCCTTGCACTTTCTGTAACTTTCTCCTGATATCATCCGCCAACTGTCCCAAAAACAGGAATATCAAATGACCCTTTCCCTCCTGAGAGGTAGGGTCTAAAGGGGTATATTTCTGCATTCCTTCTTTTAATCGGTTCAAAAAATCAGTAGGGGATTCTTTTTTATCTTGTTTAATTTCATACAATTTAGACCAATTCACTGATTTTGGGACAGCATTTCTTGTTCCATAAGCAATCCATTCCCTGTACTGCACTAACAAATTCCGGTCTCCCATCTGATTAGGGTCCCAACCGGGATTAGTAATCGGATTCACTGTTCCCGGCAGAGTACCAGCCAAAACCAGAGCCTGTACCTGGGTTCTAGCCACTCTCACAACCATCTGCTTCTCTCACTCACTAAACACCACATCCAACATTGCATCCACATCCTCCCAATCAGAGTCCTGATTCTTCAACCCCCAATAGCACCAGCATCTCCTTCTCTATCACCTTCTCCTTCTGGTGGAGGCAAGCAATCCTCTAATCTCTCATTCTGTGAACCAATCTTTAAACATCTTTGCCCAATGCTGCAAGCCGAGCAGCATCTTTTTAGCTCCCTGTTTTGCTTATCGTTCTCTTTTTCTATCGCCAGGACCATAGGGTCCTGGGGTGCTAAATTGATTCCACATTCTTTTTGCCATTCAGGGTGATTTCACAAAGTGAAAAACATATCTGCATAAACCACTTCATCCCATTTTCCTTCTCAGCGCAGAAATAACATAAGCTGCAACAAAGTGTTGTACTTCAAAGTTCTGTTAAAAGGCCATTTTTCTTCATCATCTAGCTTGTATAAAGGCCACCACTGGTTACAATATTTAATTAATGTCTTACGATTTACAGTCCCTCCAGGTGGTCCCCCGATATCTTTCCAGTGGTCTAAAATGCAGCCCAAAGGGCTCTTTTTTCTTTTTCAACACTCCGCCTTGTTGGTTCCCCATTCTAAATTTATAGGACACAAGGACAGGGGTCGGGGCACGAACACTACACAAAACTGACAATTACTATCACAGATAAAATAACAACTATTAACTCCCGGGTAACAAATGTCAACTTAGGCTGATGAAAGATTTTCAAATACGCATATATCAGACATATGCGTGCATCACACACACATATGTAAACTGCAATCAAATACAAATGCACAACCAAATGACCGTACTAACCAAATGATCAATACAAACCATGCAACGTAGTAAACAAGTGATTAATACAAATCATACATGCAATTGTATGCCACCCAGCGGGGTTCTCATGAACCGCGACTCATGAGCAGCTTCAAATGACCGGTCCCAAACCAAAAAGAATGCTTTATGCTTACCAGAGGTCCTTGTCTGCACCCGCGAGGATCCGCTGAATCGGTGAGTCCCTCCAGAGAATTCTCCAGGACCGGCCTAGGGAGTCGCCGACTCAGAGGTTCCTGCAGCCGGACAGAGATGGTCCCACCTGGGTCGCCAAAACTGAAACAACAAAGTCGGTACCGAGCCCGCGATCGGGACAGTTTTCCGAGATGAATAACTCAATAACAACTAGTTTGTTATTAAGCAGGCATTCTTTAATACAGCACTGGGCAGCACTGGGGATTTGACCACCACAAGTGCTCCAATGGGTTAGCAAAGCACCTCAGTTCATATACAGAAAAATCATACATATTCATCAGAATTCTAAAAAGGGCGGTCTTACGTGGATGAGTTCCCGGAATTCATTTGCATAGTCCAAGCATGCGCAGTAAACTTAGGGTTAGGGTCTTTTCACCCTCCGGTGGTCGTTCATAGTCTTCCTCACGCTGTCCGCTAGTTGAACTTTGGCCTTCCTTTGTCCATACATGGTCATGGAATTGGCTCATCCATCCTTTGGCCTCGGAATGTTACAAAAGGGTCAGTTTGAACTAGTTCTTTAGCACTTATCTTGACACAAACGTCTCGAGTCCCTGTTATCAATGATATATTCAGGAGGCATAATGAGCTACCTCAAGGCCCATTTGATCTTGTCAGGAAGGGAGTTACACGTCTTGAAACATCCTATTATCAACTCTGCTCAGCAAATAACTAAAACTATGCAAGTAAAGCTTTTATATATCAGAGTAGGGTCTCAGCCAGGGACCGTCAGTGATTTAACCCTTCATTCAGTTTGATACTTCAGTCTCTGTCTTTCCATCTTCCTTTTTCTGTAATGAGTTTATTACACTTCCCTCAAATTTCAGTTTCTTTTACTCTGCTTCATGTGCCTAATCTTGCTGAACCTTTACCTTTTCCCACATCTGCTTCCTTCTTCAGCACTTGAGCTTTCTATAACTTTTTAATAGTTTAAATAAGACTGTGGCCTGAGATAATCATGTGGACTGTGCAACAAGTGGAGCTGCACAAGTAGTGGGGCTGCTGCCTAACAGAAATTAGTGGCTACAGGAAAAAGCAAGCCAGTAGATAATACTGAGGTCAACACTGAAAGGGGGATAGACAGGGGGATATCTGGCTGGGGCCCAGCCAGATACATTTCGCATGTGCAGAGATCTGTCCCTGAACTGCTCCCAGATTTCTCTTTCCATTGGCTCTCCCAGACATGATGTAGGTGTTCAAAGGTCATTGCCTTTTAGGCTTACAGAAAGTATCCCTACTCTACAACCTCAGACATATTTTCCTCTTCTGTCCATCTCCAGGTATAGCCCTTCCTCACATATCTTTCATTTTACTTTATGCATGAACCATGCAGATTCCCACAAGAATTTCTCAAACAATATTTCTCAATACCGACTCAGAAATCCTTGCCGTTTTCTAATGCAAGCAGCTCCTAGCTTGCATGAAATGTTGTTTGGTTTCTCTAACAATAACTGTAATCATCTCACTGTCCTACTGTCACCTGTACTTGTAAACTTATTCTCTATTCCTCCCTCTTTTCATTAATAACTTTCCTGTTTCCCTCTACAATGTTCTTTCCCTTGTTCCTTCCCATAATCCCTTCCACTGTTCTCCCCAGCCAAACTTTCAAACTCTTTGGATTTCACTATTAGTCCATCTTATGGCACTAATTATGGCACTCTTTTCTAAAAACTGGAATAGAACAGGATATATATTTTCTGTGTCCATCAGCACTGTACTTTCAAGGAAAAAGACGCCGGAATACGGAGGTGGGGGTTTTGTTTCCCCCCATTTCCTAAGAAAACGTGTACCACCAGCCCTAAAGGCAAAGCAGAGTAACTCCCACCCCCCTTTCCCCAGTCCTTTCCGAGACCCAAGGTTTAGTGAATTCCCCCCAGCTCTTCAATGACAGCTGTCCTGTGCAGGCATCACCCCACCACCCCTCTTCCCGCAGGAGGGAAGGCACTCAGGCAGGGGCTGCATTTGAGCACAAACATCAGCCACGAGCCCCAGCTAAGCCCTCCCCCGCGCCCCCGGCGGGGCCATCTCCCATTCCAGGGGCAGCCCCTCCAGGGCGCCCCCCGCCGCCGCCGTTCCCGGTCTCGCCCCGCCTGGCTCCGCGGCGGCAGCGCGCTCCGGGGGGGCGGCCGGGGCCGGCCCCCGCCCTGCCTCCCCGCCCGCCCCGCCGCCGCCGGGGCCGCGGCGCCCCCCGCGCGCGGGATGCGGCCGGCGGCGGGGTGCCGGCTGCTGGCAGGAGCCGGGGGCAGGCGGGCGGGGAGGTGGGCTCCCGCCGCCGCCGCGGCTCGGCGCCGCCGCCGCGGCTGGGATTAGGCTTCCGCTCGGCTGCGATGCGGAGCGGCGGGGCCGGCGCGGCGGCTCCCAGCGGGAGGGCGCGGGGCGCTGCCGGGCACTAGCAGGCGGCGGGCGCGGAGCCGCCGGAGCTCTCCAGGGTGCTGAGGCGCCGCCCGCCCGCGGGGAGCCTCGCCGCCTTCGCGGAGCCCCACCGATGCCTCGGACACGATCGCTCCAGGGCTCCGCGACGCCTCCGAGCAGCATGGCCCGGATTAGGTACCTCCGCGCGGCTGTCTCGGGATTTTATCTGTGGGAAGCCGCGGTACTGCTCAGGTGAGTTGTTTTCTTTGGGGAAGCAAAGGTCCCCGCGCCGGTTTTCTCGGGCAGCCTGGGACTGGCGCAAAGAGTGGCCGCGGTCACTGCCCTTCCTCACCACTAACGCCCGGCTGTCTTCGGGAGCCAGACTGTGGGCACGGGAACTGAATGCGTGGGGTCCGTGCTTCGCGAATGACTTTGTAACATTGCATTGCCTCGAATTTGATTTTGCATTTTGCAAGCTGAAGGCTGTGCATTTCCTTCACCTGTTCACAGTTAGGGTTCCCCTATTTGATCTGTGAATTTTATCACTGTTTTTAGCAGGAAATGTAACATGAATGATCTTGAAAATTCTTCAGGTGCAAGGTGTCTGTATGTAAAATTACAGAAGATAACCTGAGTTGGGAATATATAGACTTCTTTGTTACTATCAATTCTTTCCAGTAAAAGGATAATCAGGGATTGCATTACGTCAGAGAAGTCTTATACAGAAACAGAAAAAATGATAGCTGAGTGAACAGAGGATATGGTCTACAGAATTTCTCTCAAGAGGGAAAGCATTTGCTGTACCTCTGGCAGTCTAGGATCTGTATTACGAAAGATAGCAACATATCCGTAAATTATGACCTGAGTAGAAGACTGAGGTTCATACAGCTTTTTCTACTTTCTGCCCAGCACACTTTTTCTAGCTAAAGTAATGTTATGATATCAATGCAAGCTTTCTTGTAATACATAGCTCTGGAAGTGTGGTGATAGCAGGCTAAAATAAACGTGAATCATCTGTTTAAAGGTGAGGGGAAAACTTAAAAAGAAAAATCAGATATGTAAAGAAGCAGACTTCAATGTCATCATGTATTCATTGCTGATGCAGAGTTAACCATGCTTGTTATCAACAAACATTCTAGCTCTGTATCACAATAAACAGACTATGGCATCTAACGTGACAATGCCAAACTATTTCAAGAATCACATTGTTACTTGACAAAGATAAAAAAGGAAACTTAAAATTTGAAAAGTGGTTCTCCAGAGAGAGTTTGGGTATTATACATGTAAGGGATTTATAACCACAAAGTTAAAACAGTAGCATGTAGTGCCCCACAATGACGGCACACTTCACAGGTGCTCACAAGTTCATAGCAAATCTTTCCCTTTTGAAGTTAGTTTAATGAACTGATCTGTATCAACACACATAATGTAAATAGTTTATAATGTGATTTGATTGTAATTGTGCCCAAAGAAAGAGATTTTAAGGAACTGGGTCACAAGGTATGGGATTAATTGACACTGGGAGGAAAGAGTAAACGCACGTCTATTATAGTTTAAATTTTCCAGTTGCATTGAGTATTTAATGTTCAGAATAGATGACCAAACCCCTGTGTATTATAGGCAATACAAGCAGTACTGTGCTATTATTATTCTATTTCAATGTACTTACAGAACTTACTTTTCCTCTGCATATTCTTTAAATACCATGCTACTGTTGAATGATTCATCCTTTATTTTAGTCATATAAAAACACATATTATATTCCAAGGGAAAAAAAATTGAAGGGGAAAAAAGTCAGTTTTGGAAAGCATACATGTATTTTGCATCACATAATTCTGAACTAACATTTATTTGTTTCAAAATATATACAAGCATCTTATTTTGCATAAATTCAAATTATTCTGTTCAATGTCCAAATAACTGTTATATTACAATAGTCTTCTGCTCTTAAATTGTCATTTTGTCACAATGAACATGGTTACTGTGCACAAGGACTCAGAAAGCTGCTCACAATCTATGTGTATCTTTGATATATATCTCAATATAGACACTGCTGGTGACTTTATGTCTAGCAATAATACCTGAGAAATCTGAGTCAATTCAAGACACACAGGAGTCCTCTCCATGCTTTAAAATGGAAAAAGTGTAAATAAAAATAAAAATAAAAAGGTTAAAATATGAAAACCTGTAAAATTCCCAAGCTTCTTGGAGCCATGAATTCTAGTTCTTTTCCAATTAAGCCTTGTGAAATGATTTACATTAGAGCAAAGGGAACAGGGAACAGTAGAACATAGCTTCCACTCTCTGTAAGACACACAGACTCCAGCCTTAGCACCTATAACACCCTCAGTGAGAAGATGGATGTGCTATGAATTTCTAGGAGCAACCAAACCTTAAGTGTTTCACTTGCTCAAACATTATGGAAAATATAATGTATCTTCTCTTACATCGTGCAACATCAAAACTTTTATGGTCTTCATTAACAAGTACTCAAGGCTGTGTGAGAAGCCTGAAGGAACCTAAAAGGAAGAACCTTAAATTCTTGTCCAGCTGTCCTGAGGCTGTTTAAAGTGATTGTTTAAATTACATGCCTGTGAAGATAGACGTTTATCTTTATTTTCAGTACAGGTCAAATGAAAACAAAAAACATTTGTTTTTTTAGTATAAAGTTACAGGCTTGCTACTTTAATGAGCAAAGTCTCTGGGTTGGCATGCTTCACAAGAGGAAATTGCACCTGATTTTTTTAAAAAAATAGTAATTTTTCATCCCACGTCTAAAGGCTTTTCAAATTGAAATGACTGAAACAAGACGTATATTGGTCACATTAACCACATTAATTTGGTTTCTGAAAGACATTGTAGAGAGAACAAAACTTTGTTAATAGTCTTTCATAATTATGTGCATGTTTGTACTACTATGTCTTAGATTAATAACATGTATTATTAATGTATTTTAGACATGAAAAACAAGGATTTAAGCATATAGCACTCTATTACGTTTTCAGTGATATATCTGAGGGCTGGGAGAAAAGCTATAACCAGACCCCAAATAAAAAAAAAATATTATTTAGTAATGACTGCTAGGCCAAGCCCCAATGTGAAATTAAGAAGAGAGTAGAGATGTAAAAATGAGGGTAAAAGCTAGGGAAAATAATTTCATAGAGCCTAAAAATAACTGTAATTCACTACCAAAGAAGGAAAATAAACACTTCTAAGATATGGTTTGAAGTTATAATAATCTCTAAGAGTGACTATTCCTCTGTTTTTGTTAAAGTAATAGTGTTAACAAAAAGGCCTCTGGATTTGCCTGGATTCCAAGAGATTGCACTGAAAGCAAGATCATATTTGTAGAGTCAACACGAAGTTCATATTTGTGAGTCAGTTTTATGACAGCTCTCGAACTTGCAAGGGCACCAGCACAGCTCTATTAGAACTACATTGTTAGGGACTTGCCAGGGACTCTGCTTTCTCCTTAAAGAGTATAGTACAGGTATTTTATATGTTGACCGGTGTATGGGGAAAGCACAGGATGAAAAGGTAGGTGGCACTGTGGAAATGCAAACCAGATTCTCCCTATAGATTTCTGTGGGTATCCGTATTAGCATAGACCAAGAATCATGCTACGATTAGGTTATTGCCTCTTTTCTTGTTCTATTCACTGCCCCATTGGCCTTATATTGAAGGAAGCAGCATCACAGAGACAGCTAATTGCACTTAGAGACCAGATTCTTGTGGAAAAAACCTCCATGCAACCTAACTCTGGGGCATGTGTGAGCTCACAGTTAACTGATTTTGAAATTATTCTTGCATTGGATTGCAAATTGATTTCAGATGAATAGCTTTAAGAAGCAGAAGTCAATATACTTTAAGCCAGCGTTAGTTCCTCCAAATAATGAAAGAGAAAAAAACAACAGCTAAAAAATATTAAAACTGACATATCATCACAAACATCTTTGAAAATAAAGATTTTCAGATGTTCTGATGAGGGTTCAGTAGCTTATTAATATACTAAGAATTATACCTACAATACTATGCAAGAAATAAAAGTGCCTGCTAAAACCAGGATGTGAATAAAATAGTGTGTGAAATAAAATGTAGTAATTGAAGATGAGAGGACTGAGGCACAGTACCTTTCCTCGGCAGCCCAGACTCAATTTGAAAAGGCAGTTTCTGTGAGATGAATCCGTCAACAGACTCCAGGTTCTAATTAAAAGATTTGATGTGTCTCAGGGAGCAGCAAGGGAAGGGAAGGTGAGCTGGGAGCTCTGACTTAGAGCAAAGCAGGCAGGAGCAGAGTCCTACCAACAAAGTTTGCAGTCCCACAGAACCTGTGGAAGAGCAGAGCAGACCCAGTCCAAACAACAGTTCAGATTGCCAGGCAAAGCTGGTAGTGATGAGGCAGGTCCAAGGACAAACCAAAAAGTCAGGTTAGCGGATCACGCTCAGGATCAGAATTAGGAAGGTACAGGGCTGGGTGAAGGTGTACTTGTACCGTAGCTTGCACAGAGACCAAGAGCATCTCCCCAGCACTCCTGAGGGAGGGGGAAAAAAAGAAAAAGGCAGCAAACAAAGAAAAAAGAAAAAAACAGTTCCTGAGAGAAGAGGGGTGAACCCCTGCTGAGGCTTCTACAGTTTTTTATCAAACAGCTCAGCTTCAAAGCTGGGCTGCTGCGTTATCAGAGCTGGCACTAAGCCCGGGCAGCTAAACCCCTGGGAAAAAGAAAATGTGCTCAGGGTCCTTGTAAAATGCCATGTGGAGAGCATCAGGGTTCCCTTGAGGGATGTACCTATAGGCAGGCATTGTACCTTCCAAAACTCAGACAAAAAGGAAGTGGGTTTTTTTGTGACCAAGAATATGTAATTCAAATTCTCTTGTATTTCAACTATACCAGTGAAAACATTGAAATCCCTTTGAACCAAATATGAGTTTTGTCATGAGTATGAATTTGATCAGAACTTTTACTATCCATTCTTTATTTCCAAAAAAACAATTATTTTTGTGACTACCATGTTTATAATTTTAAGAAAGAATTAAGTGTAGATTTTTGAGTTTATAATGTTATAAAGTGTAAGAAAATTAAATAACAAAGAAGTTTCAATTGAAAACAAGAATCTTTCAATTCTTACTGTGCTAGTGACATTTCCTTACTTTTCAACCTCTATTAATTCATTCCTAGCCAATTGATGCTAACAACAACTGAAAGCAAGTAATATTGTGAGATAAGTGCTGTGCTTCTGTATGATGAAAAATGTAATAGCTCCTCTATCAGATTAGTCTTGTCCAGATATCCTAGGAATCATGACAATTAGAGAAAATGAAAATTTTTATGAGATTAAAGCTTCTTATTTTAACAGATTTAGAATACAAGCTTCAAATGACCTTACTGAGTATTATGTAATAATACCTATAGGGAATGATTCCTGCAAATCAGCTTTTCCCAAGTAATGAACAATGAAGAGCCCTTCTGTGTAGTGTTGCATCTTCTCCTTTTTATTGCTTTTCCTACTGATCTTCATGATGTTTATTGGAAGAATCAGTAAAAGGAGATAGGAACTAAAAAGGAATAGTTTTTCTTTCACTGATATGTAGGCATTGTGAACAGATCGAGTAAAAGGCACCGTTTTGAGGATGAGTATCAACTACCAGCAGAAAGGGAACGTCTCAGAGAGCATGAAAAGGCACAGCTAGAAACTACATGTAACAAGAACACAAAACCAAAGCAGGAGAATGAGAAGAGCATCAGGAAGCAGAACATTTTGCACAGTAAAGTCAAGAGAAAAGAAGGCAAGAACCTTTGAGACTGTGCTTTTTTTCTAGCACAGACTATAATTCGTTATTTTTTATGGCTTCAGAAGCAAGATGATCCTTCCTAGCTGATGTCTTTAGATGCTGTGTGAATACAAATGCTAAGTAGTGTGAGTAAAAAGAAAGAATGAAGGAAAATGTACAAAAATAGGTAGCACATGGTTATAAAAGTACAAAAGAATGCATTTTGTTACTACTCTTCCAGTCAGCTCTCTAAAGAATTGCTCCAACATTATTCAACAGCAAACAGGGTAGTAATTAATACTCGGTGTATATTACAGTGGACTTTCTACTTAACAAACACTTACTATATAATTTTCCTATATCACATACCATCCTGTTATTCCTCTAGCCCTGCCACAGATGTACAAAATGAGCAGGGACAGGGGGGAGTCAGGGCTAATACCAGGTAGGAACTTCCCCAAGGAAGATCAGTCCTTTTCAATATTGTTATTACCGAAGTTTCTATTTGGTGACATGAAACATTAATGAAATGCAGTTTCCAAGGGAAACAGTTGGAGACCACAGAAAATGTAGAAAAGTTCAAGAAGACTCTGGCCTGATATAATCATGTGGTCACCCACGGGGCCGTTGAAAGAGTGGAGCTGCACAACTAGTGGCGTTGCTATCTAATACGAATCAATGGCTATAGGAAAAAGCAAGCCAGCAGATTATCCTGAGACTGTTTCAGTGAAACAATAAAGTGAGTAGAAAGCAAACACAGGAGTACTAAATTATCTCAAACTGTGAGGTTGAGTTAATTGCTATTAACCTGTATGTGATTCTCACAGCTAAAACTAATTTAGGAAGGGTATCATAAGCAAAATCAGTACAGCTATGACATTTAAAAAGCAAACTAGATTTTTTCCTCCTCCTGATTAAAATTGAAGCTGCAGTTATAGCTACATAACCTACTGTCTTAAGATTTTGCCCTTTGCTGCATTCCATCTTTTATATAATATATATATAAAAATGTGTTTGATACAAAAAAATTAATATTGGAATATGCTACCCATCTCACCATTGGCCAAGGCTTCACATACCATGTGCAGTTTGCATAAGACTCCACTATGTCTAGAACTTACCTCTATTTTCTTATAAAATAAATTTTTCTCCCTTTCAGAATTTTGAAAGCTAAAATATGAGCCTAATGTAATCCTAAATAGCATCTCTGAGGATCCACAGGTACCAGAATACATAATTTCCAAGATGACTTTCTATAAAATTGGCTGTTTACAAATCTGTATAATTTTTACCAAGGATTAACTTAAATGGACTTTAATTTCACACCTAACCACTCAGCAGAAATTCCTAGTAAATACAGTTATACCAGCATGGTTCTTCAGAAGGTTGGGTTTATTTAGAATTATTGTTACTTTACATCTTAGTGGGTGACTGCAGAACTTAGGGACTTCTTTTTGAAAAGTGAGTTTATAATGTTCTGGGGTACAATGGGACTTGATTATTAAAAAGATTCTGAGCTTTTGTCCTGCTAAGGCTTTTAATTTCATAAAGTTTTCAAAACTGCATTGTCATCTGCATTGTCACAATGCACAGGATCGTCCATGCTCTGGGCATATGTAGGCTAAGACATATTCATCTGTAGGGACCAACTAAACGTCCAGTTTTGTGAGCAACATATCTGCTGGCTAAGGGTTCCCTACTAGATAAATAAAATAAATGTCACAAACTGGTAACTTGCTGGAAAAGGTAAGGTAAAATTTTCATTTTTTGAAGGGAAAAATAAAAATTTTGAAATCAGTCATGACTAAAGCACTGACTTCACACAGCTAAATTATGACTAAATACGGTATTCTAAGGTAAATGTTAATTCCGTGCCTAAGCATCTATGTAACACCTCCATGAAGGGGTGCACATGTGAGCGATGTTTTCCTTGATGCTGTCAGGTCAGATCCATTACCTCTGACTCCGCAGTATTAGAACTAAAATCAAAGTAGGCAGATTTCAGCATCACATCTGGACTTCATCAAATTTAAGATTTTTTTTGAAATCATAGTGGGTTTTTTCATTGCTTTACCTATCAGAAAGAATGCTTTATGCAAACTTTTTTTTTTTTTTCAAACAAAAGGAAGAGGATTTATCAGAGTTTGCTTTAACTCTTAATTTTTCAGATTTAAAGTAAAATAAACTGTCTTCTCTTTTCCTTCAGTTCTTGAACACTGAAGTTTGGATAGTGAATTGTTTTGAACATGATACTGCAATTTTTTACTGCGGAAAGTGAATATGAAATGCACCCACTTGAGATGTTAATACATGATTACAAAAAGTACAATACAGTAGAGTACTGGAATTAGAAGAGCTATTTGCAACCAGTTTCTCCATATACCTATTAATATTTTACCTCTAAAACTTATCCCAAAATTTTAACACTGTGCAAATGAACTCTCAGAACATATCTATGACTTTAATTATTTTTGTTGTTCCTGTACACAGATCTTTGGACGTAAGACTACTCATCTGTAATCAAAATGTGAGCACAAATGCACTTGTTCCAATTCTCTAAGTAATGGTTAGCAGAATGGCCCTTTTCCTCCTTTTTAACAGTGATGACTGCTTCAGGAGACAAAGAGTCTTGCACATAATAAAGACCGGAACGCATTTGATCAGGGTCTTTCCTTCACCCAGCATATTTCCATTTGTCTATACAAAGCTTAGAAGAGTCAGATGATAATTAAGGAAGGGGGTGCTGGATATGTGACATAAGCAAGACTAGTATAGCAAAGGCAAAGCATGTATCTGAGGGCAAGTTTAAACACCACTTTCTGTGTGTGAAAAAGAATGTGTGTATGTGTAGTGGGCCAGGATAATTTTGGTGTAAACAAGAAAGGCTAGCAGCATGGTTTTTTAACCTTCACGTTATTTTCTCTGACTTATTTGGTAAGGAATATGCTTCAGTGTATGCATTAGGAAAACTGGGTTCTGTCATTATGTGGCATGAATCCTGCCACTCTCATCATCAGCCTGAAGCTCAACCCTGTTGTTCCTTACAGAAAGTCTTATATTGAATTAATATAGTGTTGATTCTCGGTAGAATTAATAAAAAGGAAAAAATTACTTAACCCGTTTATCTTATGTAAATTAACACAGCTCGTTGACCATCACCATTCCTGTCTCACAAAAAATTTTAAAGCTCTGAAAAGATTTTATTGTTTTTTCAATGCATAAAAGGAATTTTAAGTTGCAGAAAGCAGGAAAAAATATATCGATTCTGTGGCGGAGATGTTCAGAGAATTTTTTGAAGATTAGAACCCAAGACCCCACCTTCAGTTTCCATCAACATTAGAAAACTGATTGTGGCTGGCAGAATAGAAAGGACACTGGACAATATTCCACCCATGCCTGCCAGCATTTCATTAAAGCAACATTGAAACAGATACGTTTCTGTAAAAACCTATTTCAAGAAATCAGTATTTTTCCAACTAGAACTATTTTGTCGTAATTGAAATTTCTTAATCAATAGTAAACACAGTATCCACACTATAATTAGGTGACTAATCAAAATAAACCATTTCATGAGAAGTGTTTTGGGAAAGAACTTTATATAGCACTGATTTCTATTTACTGATAAGTTTTGACTTGTCTGGGCTGTAGTCCTGCTTGTTGAAATACTTTATTTTAAGGTGAGTGACTCTTCAGGCTGTATTCAGCTTTTCTCTAACAGCAACTATATTTATCAACTTATTTTGGAGAAAAAGTCTCATCTTCTAAATAGCCATCTGACATGCTTGCTGAAGATACAGGACAACACTGTTGTACTGATACAAACAGAGGTTCCCTAAGGCAAATGGAATACTGTTTAATTGAATTGTGCTTCAGTCTTCTCAAACCCAGGGGTTTTAATTCAAAACCAAATGTTTATCTAGTTTTGATAAACCCCAACCATTTCATTCTATTATAAGATCTTCCGTGAAGATTTTTATGAATAGTAAAAGAATTGTTTGAGAAGAAACATATCAAAGAACCCCAGTTTTCAGCTTCAGTTATGGTTTTCAACTCATAAAAGTGGATTTTTAAAGAAAACAAGGCAAAGGAGGAACAGAAGACTTATGACATTCTAAATGGTCATTAATTATGATTATGATAAATATCTTTTTCCTACAGATGCATGCTTCAGTGGACACTGTTGCTGTTTATATTGAGTGAGATTACAGCAACCTAGTGGATGCAAAGTAAGCTGATGGGGCAATACCACAATAGTAAAAAATCTAGGCAGTGAATTAGAACTGGAAAACACAGTAATATGCAGCTCTACAATTTAAAGGACATTTTGGGATGCATTCAAAATACAGGATCAAAAAAGCAGCTATAATCTGTAGAATTCTGTTTTCAGTATTCACAGGTTGCTCATAGATTTGGGAAGAGTTTGCCTTGGGAAACAATAGTTTGCAGTTTTTAGCTAAGCAAAAGTCTCATTTTAATTAATTCTCCTTTCAATCTAGTGTTGCCTCATTGACATCAGTTGAATTACTATTCATTATGGTGGTGAAAGACACCAGTCAGTTCCTGCACAAGTTCAGCTGGTTAGAGGAATCATTCATTAACCACAAAAGTAAATGTAATTGTTCAGCTATGACATGCTTTTATAGAAGGATATGTGGTGTTTTAAAAGATAATATCCTGAAATAATTTTACTTGGTCATTTTGCAATCTATCCATTACTCCAATAACTTTTCTCTGTTATTCAACTAATACGCAAACTAGACTTTATAGTGAGATAATAATACAAGTTCAGACTACTATAAATTAGTGATTTACAGTTTCTATTTCCAAAGATATTCCATTCATTTTAGCCAAGTATTATCTGTCTAAAAAAAACCCCAAACCAGTTAACTGAATTTTGGGAAGACCTGACTATCTTTAATTCAAAGTTAAAGTTGTCAAAAACTTAACCAATGCAGTAGGTCTTTGGAATAGTGAGAGACTTGTCAGAAATTGAATATTTGAAACATTCTCTGCTCCTTGTATAGCTGTTTGAATCAGCTTTTTCCCCAAAAATGTAGGTTGAATAAATTAAGAAACAGCAAGAAATTGAGACCTGAGTTTAGAACATTTCTAAAAATAAGGTATACAATAGGTACAAAAGACTACTAAGGAAGTAGGTGCTTCTAGGAAAACAATGAACAAATACTCAGATTAGAGTCATAATTCATAAAATGGACAACCTGTAGTTTATTGAATCCATGTCTTATTTAAGCTGGAAAGCCATGCCCATAGGATTATGAAGAATGCTGACAAATTAGTTTTCTTCCTTTACCCTAAGAGATAATTTTATTTTCCAAAGGTGGGGTAGTAAAGCATTGTGCTTACATATATGTACAGAGTCACAAACAAAACCAAGTATATACAAATTTAGCCTCATCTAGAATATAAAGCTCTTTGACCTATAAAATGGTGATCAGGTCATAGTGACTTAATCGGAAAACTAAAACCCCATTATTGTCTATTTTGTCTCTCTATTAAGAAAAGCTGAAACACTCCACAGCAATCCAAAGCTTTTTTAAACTACAGTACATAAAGTAAATAAGATATAAACATTATACCATTTTACTTCCATGACAAACAGGACTGGAGGAAGACTGTAGGACTGAAGGAATTCTCAACTGTATTAAGTGACAGTCTTCTCCAGCAAATGTGAGTTAAGAGTTCTGTGGTTCTCTCTGATCTGATAAAATTATTATTATCTAAAACATTGCAGGATATTAAAATCCACATTTCCATTGCATTAGGAACTGACAGCTTCATAACCTACAACAAATAAAAGAAATTTCATCTTTAATTAGCAAGCAACCCATTGTTGTCAGTTTTCACAGAATCACAGAATAATTAAGGTTGGAAAAGACCTGTAAGATCATCAAGTCCAACCATCAACCCAACACCACCACGCCCACTAAACCATGTCCCACAATGCCACATCAACACTTTTTTTTTTAACACCTCCAGTGATGGTGACTCCACCACCTCCCTGGGCAGCCTGTTCCAACGTCTGACCACTCTCTCAGTGAAGAAATTTTTCCTAATATCCAGTCTAAACCTCCCCTGGAGTAACCTGAGGCCATTTCCTCTTGTCCTGTCACTCGTCACTTGGGAGAAGAGGCCAACACCCACCTCTCTGCAACCCCCTTTCAGGTAGTTGTAGAGAGCGATGAGGTCTCCCCTCAGCCTCCTCTTCTCCAGACTGAACAACCCCAGTTCCCTCAGCCGCTCCTCATCAGACTTGTGCTCCAGACCCCTCACCAGCTTCGTTGCCCTTCTCTGGACACACTCCAGCACCTCAATGTCCTTCTTGTAGTGAGGGGCCCAAAACTGAACACAGGATTCAACATGCGGCCTCACCAGTGCCGAGTACAGGGGCACGATCACCTCCCTACTCCTGCTGGCCACACTGTTTCTGATACAGGCCAGGATGCCGTTGGCTGTTGGCCTTAGCCACCTGGGCACACTGCTGGCTCATATTCAGCCGGCTGTTGACCAACACCCCCAGGTCCTTTTCTGCTGGGCAGCTTTCCAGCCACTCGTCCCCAAGCCTGTAGCGTTGCCTGGGGTTGTTGTGACCCAAGTGCAGGACCCGGCACTTGGCCTTATTAACTTTCATAAAACTGGCCTCAGCCCATCGATGCAGTCTGTCCAGATAGAAGGTTGCAGAGCCTTCCTACCCTCGAGCAGATCAACACTCCCACCCAACTTGGTGTCATCTGCAAACTTACTCAGGGTGCACTCGATCCCCTCATCCAGATCATTGATAAAGATATTAATCAAGACCGGCCCCAAAACTGAGCACTGGGGGACACCACTTGTGACCAGTCGCCAACTGGATTTATCCATTCACAACAACTTTCTGGGCTCGGCCGTCCAGCCAGTTTTTTACCCAGCGAAGAGTACATATTAACAGAAATAATAGGAAAAGCATTTGGAATCTCAGTCTTTTTTGAGACTTTGCAAACTTAATTCTTTCTCCTTCATTTGCTATCATTGGGTTTAGTACATTTCACCGTCTTCCACTACTTTCACCATTGGAAACTCAATTTTCTCTTTTTTTTTATTTGATCTCTCAGAGTGAAATTAATTTATTCACCAATAAAGCTGAAGTATAATTATTTTTGTGCTGCAGTAGAAAGGAGTTGGACGGAAATTGTCTCCTTGCGTTAACCTTGAACTGTAGAAGAAGGTAATGTTACCTAATTCAGGCATCTAAACTATGAGTTCAGTTACCCTAGGTTCACAATGCAGATAATGTAAAGAGATTGAGTCTTTCAAAAGATAATTCAGAGAAGGAGCCAAATTTTGAGTCTTGTTTTGCTCCTCAGAAGAAACTCTTTCTGAGTGAGCTAGAAAGGAACAACAGTGACAGTCAATTCTATATGTCACTTTCAGGACTGGATCCATTCAGCTGTGATCCCCTGACACAGCTCCTGGGTTTCCAGAATGGCCCTGGCTTTTTGTGAATCAATATTGCTGATGAATGGCCTCCAATAAGAGAAGTCTATTTATCTTCTGTTTTCTGTGAAGGATTTTAATTTTCAGTAGAGTGAAGACATTGCCTTAAAATTTTATTGCAATTTTTAAAAATATGTGCTTTAAACACATTTTCCCCCCCTTCTGAGCTCCCAGTCCACAATAGTTGCCTCATCTGCAAGGCTTTCAAAAGTTAAAATTGTTTATTGAAATAAAAAACAGAACTGCAGTTCTCTTTTGACACAGCTATCTCAGGTAGCCAGTTCAAACACATCACACCTCAGAGAACACCTATGTCATGCTACTTTAATGAACAAATGCATTTTAATGACAAACTGCAAAAATTTGGAAAAAATTTAGGAAACAGCTTTATCCACAAAAATCAAACTAATTAGTACTGTTCATGGTTTACATTGACTTTTTTTTTTCCCTATAACTGAAAGCAGTTTTTATATTTCTGAAAAAACAGGATTTATTATTTTTATTCAAACACGGAAAACACTTCAATCTGAATGGGCTTGAGGCCTTCAGTGGTCATTCTTGTTAACATTTGTTGGTTTTTGTGTTAAGCTGTCACATTCTGGAACATTCTTCTGTCAAAAAGGTATTTTGGTAAGGTTTATGTTCACTGCTGGAATAACTTGTGCAAATTCTACATACTATAAACTCTGATCTTTTTAGTTCTTTTCCTACTTTACTTAATAGATCAGATAATTAGAGACACTCCCTTTAAAAAAAATCCTATGCTTCTGACCTCTTCAAACATAATGTTCATTTTTCCCTTTAATTGTACAAACTACATTTTATTAAGACACCTATATTGCACAGAAGAGGGTTTAAATACTGTCTTCATACCACAAAATCTTACTGCCACAATTTTCAAAATGCAATTGTCAGACACCAGCTATTTGAGGATCATTTCATTTTAGCAGACCTTGTTAATTACATGGTTATATGGAATAATTTTTGTTTTAAAATTGATTAATTCTATCACTATTACTTACAGTTACAGAATCAAGGGAAGTAGTCATGAGATTAATTCACCTAACCATTATTGGTGAACCAGTGAATAAGTACCAATTCAGATTAATTTACTGAAATGCTTTTGTGTATGGGTGTTTGTGAGATGCAGCTGAGTGCATATTGGCTGGCTGCAGTTTTAGCTTCCCTTATGAGTGTGTAATTAATTTCCTTGAGCTTCTCTGCAAAGCTTTTTAGTGTAAACTGCATTAAAAAAATTCAAACATTAGCTGGAGAGAATGGACTACAAACACAAGATCCAATTGCTCCAGGGGTTTGGCCACACTTGCTGTCTTAGAGAATAAGCTAAATAATGAAATGAAAGATCTATTGGACCATCATAATGCATGCATATAACAGCTCTATAGTATGCATTGTAAGATGCAATACAAAACTGCTACCTCTCTGAATGGCTAAGATAGATTGCGTTTGAGATGAAATAAGTAATTTATGATTAGATAAGAAAATCAGCAAACCAAATATGACAGTAACTTGGTGTCAATATAATATTTTCAAGACAAAATACAGAAGTAGTTTAACTATGGAAAGAAGAAAATGAACATACTACCTAATTCAAAGAAAATTTGCATCAATTGTATTCAAAACTAAGTTAGTGAGACTATGGAGACTATTCTCAGAATAAGTTGGATGAATTAGGGGACTGCTGTAACTTGGACTTGGAAACTTCTCTCTGGGAAGTTTCCATTGGAAGGTATCATTACAGCACACCATACTCTTTCTTTATCTCTGTCATCCACCTGTAGTAGCAACAAATCTGGCAAATGGTGTGAGATGTAATTTCTTCCTTCAACTTTTGTCTATACTATTCTTATTAAGCTCTTCTGGAGGGCTACAACCTTGCTTATACAAATGTTGACAGTAGCCCATTACTTCCTTTCTTCAATATTTTCAAATAAATAGGTATTCTTTTAAGGTTGAAACAACACACTGAAACTGATTTTTAAGAACCCACCTTAAAGATGAAAAGTTTAAAAGAGAGAGGAGAAATCAGTGAAAAACAGTACTTTCTGTGGCACACAAATGATACAAAAGTCTCAAAGGCAGTGTGATTGAAATTATTTTTGAAAATATACCTTTTAAAATAAAGCATATATAATGCACTTTCATTTGTAACATTCCTTTCCTCTATTTGTGCTTTGGTAAAAATGTGCAGAAGTTTGGGACATACAGACAAAACACGGCTTATGAGTAGAAATACAGTGGTTCTTCAAAAACACATGGGAAAGCTTTAGCTTTGTAACTTTAAATGTTTTAGAGAAAGAAGCATTTGTGGAGATTGTGAAATTACCTTTGAATAGTTTTTCTCAATCATTTTCTTTTGGAGGAAGGGAAGAGAGTGAGGTTTTCTCTCACAAACATGCCTACTTTAGAGACATTTCAGGAGCACAGATTCATGAGCCATGCTTTCTCTTGCTATCTAAACTGCCAGCTGCTAGATGAGATCTCCCATTTAAATTCTGTAGATGTTGGTGCTCTGACTGCACAGCTGTGTTAACTATACATTTTTGCAAAGTTCTGTAGTAGTAATTATTTTAAACATGTGAAAGAATCAATAATAATGTAAACATATCCTCAGCAGAGGAGTTAGAAAAGCAAAAGATTGCATCACCTGCAATCACAGTTATACATGTCACAGCATCCTATTATCCTTATCTAGCTCCATCTTGACACAAACAGGGCTCTTCTGTCTCTACTCAAAGTGCTAAACTATTCCTGAACTGAAGTGTTTCAGTAGTTGAAAGCCTTTTAATTTATGATCTAAATTTATCCCTGGCCTCTTCATATATATTTGCTTTCACGACAATGTTATCATTTAGCTTAAAATTCTTTCCTCTTTGCAGGTGCATGTCATAGATAGAACAGTAACTTGTTTTTTCCTAGTAGTGGTCAATCTCCGATTTTTTAAGCTGCCTATAGTTTACAGGCAGCTCAAGCGCAGTTTCCATTCTGGAGCTTAATTCCATACTGTGCAAGGAACTGATGCTCATACAACTGCTGGCTAAGTCAAATACCCAGCTGTGAAAGGAATTGAGCAAAATGGGCCAACATTACCACATGTAACCTGCAACCCAGATTACAGTCCAGGCAACTGCAAGCCTGCAACCCAGCCCCAGTGTAGAAGGACCCTGAGAAGACACAATTTTCCACTTTGAACTACGCCCATTGTTCCCCTTCCTTAAGCTCTTCAAGTCCATAAAATGTCTTTTGGCGATCCGAAGATATCTGCATGAGATTTGTAATGTCTACTCTGAATTTGGCTGCTTTTCTATATATCATAGGTCATTCCTTTTCACCAAGCTAGCCATATATGAAACACAATACCTTATATTTTGCTAAATTGCTTCTTCCAGAAAGCTGTACTGTCTTGGCTGGTACAGTTTGACCTTCTGTTAAGTTACCGTTATTGCCTGTGTGCCTAAATTCCTATTGGAATTTGTCTGTCTCTCATTGATTTTTCTTCTGCCTTTCTTCTTTAGATAAATGTCCAGCATTTTCTGCCCCTTTTAGGTATTTATACACTTCAATCATGTTATTTTTTATTCTTCTTTTTGATAAACTAAGCAGATTGAGGTCTTAAAGGAACTTTAAGAAAATTCCCCTAACCCTCAGATCATGGTTTAGTGGCTTTGTTCAGTACCTTTTCTAATGCTTTAATGTCCTTTTAAACCTTGGACATGGAATTTGATGCAATGTCCCAGAACTGGTCTCATTAATATTGTATAAAATAATAAGTGACCTTCATGCTTCTACTCACTCTTTCAATCTTTCCATACCACTAGATAACACAGTAGTGCAGTAGAGAACTTCACTGCAACAGTGATGAGTAGTTCAACATGAATTCTGAATCCTTTTTCAGACTCACTGCTTTCTCCAACTCTGCCCACATTCCCAATTCATATATCTCTTCCTTCCTCTGTCTGTTTTAAACTGTTCTAACTTAAATAGACTGAACTTAAGAAATGGGTTATTTTCTTGCCCTTATCAACATTTATACCTCTGTCAATTTTTTTTACAATTCTTAGTTTTAAACCATCAATGATCTTGTATTTTCTTTCCAGATCACAGATGGCAGTGCTGAAGACCATTCTTACTACAACTCACTACAGCAGCTTCTTATCTAGAATTTAGGATGTGGGTGCTGATCTAGAGAAGCTGCATCTTGGCTGTGCTGGGCTGCTTGTTACTCTCTAACATTTATATCCCACTGTAAATGTCCTCAGCTTGACCTAACAGTTTCTGACTCAAATATGGCTTTTGGTAGGTCATGGACTATCACAGACCTGTGATTCAGGATGTTTTCCTACCTCAGTCCATGAAATTCCAACTTGACAGTCTTCAAGGCATGACGCAAAGCTCATCTCTCTTCAGATTTTAGGTGAACACTGATTTGACAGACAGAATAGACCAAAGATATGAGTAATTATAGTCCTGGTGATTCTAACTTTCTGTTCCTGCCTGGTTTTGTGTAACAGCTTATTTGGAACAAAAATTCTTATCCTAACTTTTGATGGTGTACATTCAGCCGATCACAAATGATTTTTTGAATACATCGTTTGACATTTTCCATTTTTTTCTGGATTTTTGTCCACTACTTTAGCTAAAAAATTTCATTTTAATTGTTTGGCAAGGCTTAATTTATATTGTAAAGATGTTCAGGACACATTCAGGAAAGTGAGATAAAGTACTGATTGAAGTCTGAAACTGGAAAATGGTTTAAATCCTTATAACTGTTAGTAATATTTACCAATAGTCCATAGGAACAACACAGCATCATGATCAGGGTTAGCATTCTTGTTGGTAAGTTTTCCTGGTAAAATATGAATAGACCAGAATATTGGGAGGTTATAATCTGTCTCCAATAAAAGACTTCAGCAATAGGAAGCCTTCACTGCCTCTACCTGTGAACAAAAATATACAGCTTTCCTTCTCTGTAATTTAAAGTTGCATGATGACTTTATGCTAATCACAAGTCTACTGTAGCTTACTTCTGAATGCGCCACAGAATAAAAGTTTTGCCGATATTAAATTCTTGTAATTCTGCCTGTTAGAAAATGCATGCACAAATTATTTAAAAAAATGCAATAGGTCAGAGTAAATTCCCTCTAGAGGTGTGCAAAGCCATTCCTGGACTTATCCAGTAGTTGTGTATTGAGGAGGAAGCTATATGCATTAATACTAAAAGGAGCTAAATTCATACTTCATGAAAGAATTGTAACTTTCTCTAACCACTTAGCCAGAGGCTTATTTTTCAGAGGCAATGTACAATAAGTCTGAAGAATCCTTACCATGCAGAATTAATTTTTATGTTAATTTGTAAAGAGAAAACCCACACTTTGCCAGGTAGGCCTTCCTAAAACCCACTGCCTTACTCAGTTTTTACTAAACTAGCAAGTCGTGCTCCTTTTTAACTAGAAAAGTATTCCACAAGTCAGCCCAGATAGATGTTATTTGTCCAACAGTATTCTTGAAATACATGTTTTAAATTAAAGGTAATTTGAAAGGGCAGAATTCTGCGGTGCTCAACCAGCTTTTACTCAGTAACACACCAAGCTGAGGAAAAGGGAAAACATTCCTTGAAGAAATATTTAGTTACAAATTACAGCTGATTTCTAAAATAAAACTTGCTTATACAAAATGTATTACTTCTGCTGAATATATTGTTTTCAGAAGCAGGCAATAAAATTATTCAAGATATTCTGAGACTTTTAACTGACTAATGAAAGCAAATATTAATGATGCTATCATACAAAAAGGTAGATGCCACTTTGAGAAAATTCATAGTCACAGCAATTACTATTTTCACTATTCAGCATTAGTTACCTTAATTTCAAAGTACTCTATTCCATGGCAGCCTTTAAAAGCAACAACTGCACATACAACAAAAAAAGATTTAGAAAAAGTTCAGAAGTGTGAAAAAAGGACAAACAAACAAATTCTCCATTCAGAGAAAGTGATCAATATTGAAGCTAACAATGGGCCTTTCTATATTTGTGTTCTGGAGAATTTATTTATATCCAGAATAAAAGTATAGGATTATATATATACTGTAGTGTAGGAATTCTATATACCCTATAGAATAGAAATATAACTTATACAGGAGTATAAGAAATAAAACTAAGTTTGTTACATATATATGTATGTACACAGTAACTTGATTCTACTGGCTTGCAAACAGATAAAATCCAGCAAAATGTAACTGGACTCTCATATTTTATTTCCTTTATAACCACTTATGATGTTTTACAGAAATATAAATGACTACGAGTTGAAATAATGTGATGAATCAGATACATTCAGAATGATTGATGATGAAAATGATGCCAAAAGGATAATTTCAAATTGAATTAGAAAAAGAATATGTTAAGTACTTACTTTCACAGAAAGGGAAATACATTCTCCAGCTACAGGAAGAAATAAAGAACTAGCTTAGCTACTGAAGGAGACTAAAGAAACATTTTTACTGAAAGATAACACTGAGAAAGATACCAAAGTATTAAGAACAATTCAGAAATATCCAACAATTTAGAAATTTATGAACAATCTACAAATATGCAAATCAATTTACACATAGAACAAACACTAGATAAGCAAATAAGCAGGATTAAATTTTAACTCTTTGATTTCAGTTAATATTAAAATTAAAAGACTTAATTGCTGGTTTTAATTAAAAGATGAGTAAACCACAACATTCTAGAGGTTTCTATGTTCATATACGGTGCATGTCCAAATTTGTAACACTCGAGACTTCATATGGAATAATTTTTAATTTAAGATGTTAAATCCAAATTTCAAACCTGAAGACAGATTTTTTAGCAGACCTTCTAAATGGAAGTTGCCATCAAACTGTAACTTTTCTTGACCTGAATAACGCAGTCTGGGGAGGAAAAAAATTACTTTCGCAGCCTGCACTTAACATCCTATCGGCATATACACATACATGTATGGAATTTTTCTATTTTGGAACTCCATCCATTGTTAACAAGCAAAGTTCAGCATAGGGTTTTTATGAGTTAGAAAATTCCTAAGGGTTTTACTTTATTCCCTGTGTTTACTTCTAAACAAAGGCATATTTAAACACTTCTAAAAGAGTGAATTGGGATTAATAGGAGACAATGAAGTGGGTAAGTAAAAAAGATTCACATCCTTCTGCAATAGATTTTTGACTAGAAGTCAGCACAAACAGGAAAAGCTCTTTATCTTTTTTGAGACTCCAAAAGCCACAAATGGTTTTAGTTGCACTGTGTATCACAATGTTATTCACAATTTTGTTTATGTATATATTTACTGATTGTATTGTTTTTTCAATGTGTTGGCCGGCACTCAAGTACGAGTTCCACAAAAATAAAGACCTTTTCTTTGGGTCCGTATGGCTGATCACAGTGCTGATACTCCCCTCTCTTAGCATGTGCAGAGCATGCTTTAGAATGTCAGTGGGAGTTTTGCATACGTGTGGAGAGGAGGCTATAGGAGATGACATTTGCCATGTGGCCCTGAGATGAAAATTTTGCCCTAAGATAGTTCCTTCAGTAAGTTGTGGGGTTTTTTCCACCACAGCAGTCACTTTTGTTTTGACAGAAAACAAACCTCTAAGACAATGTTAAAGAATACCATTTGCCAAGAGACTATTTGATATGTTGTATTATGTTTAAATATCAACACAAAACATTGGCTGAACAAAAATTGTAGTAGTAGTACTATTCTATGAAAGATCCTTACTATATTTTTTTTTTTCTGATCTAGGCTTCTATTATGCTACACCCAGTTGAACAGACCAATCTTAGAGTAGATTCCAAATTATGACATTCCACATGCACAGCTGTTTGTGTAGATGACATTATTTAAGTCTGTGACAATGGATTGATTACTGTTGACTGGAAGTGTAATTAATCTCCAGAAGCCCTGAGGAAGAGGTAGCAGCAACCTATAACTATACAGCTTAGCAAAATAAAATTTGCATATAAAATGACAGATACAAAAAGAACTTACTGTTTCCATTTCTTTGCTACTACTATTTTTGAAGCATAAACTAGCTTGAAAGGCAATCTTAGCTTTCCTATTCTCCTGTTCAAACAAGAATTAACTAAGTGATTGACTGTGAAAAAATAAAATTTCCCTAACAAAATCTCTAACATAATGTTTTTTTCTGTTTTTTTGTTTGTTTGTTTTTCCGTGCTGTTAGCTTGGTAGCCACGAAGGAAACAGACAGTGCAAGATCTCGTAGCATGCCAATGTCGCCATCTGATTTCCTGGATAAGCTAATGGGTAGGATGTCAGGCTACGATGCAAGGATCAGACCAAATTTCAAAGGTAATTTCAAACCTAAACTTAAAGCTTTTCAGTATTTCAGTATTTCTTCTCACACAAATGCAGTTTCTGGAACAAATACGAAAATGAAAAAGTACACTCACTGAAAAAAAAAAGTGCCTTCTTTTGCTTTTCTTTGCTATGTCAGTTCATTTCAGCAGCAGTATGCTCTATTCCTGTCACTTTCACAGCCGCCCAAATGCAGACCTTTTGAAAATTTAGCTTATCACTAGATTTGAATTGTCTAATAAGGGTTGGTTTTCTTTTTCTTTTTCTTTTCTGAAGTGCTTGTTAATGGATTCAAATTCCCACCTTGGACTACCATAGCCTGAAGCACTCCAGAAAGCAAGTTCTGTGAAAGACAAGCCAAACCCTCATACCTGCCTGATCCTAACTAAAAGGAAGAGTGTGTTAATGACATGACCATCAGAGTCAAAGTCAAGACAGCTTATCTCAGTTACTAAATCTATCACCAAATTCTCCTGTGACATCAGATTCCTCACTCCTGTGCCCCAGTTCTGCTTTGAAATGGCAAAACGGACCATCTTTCCTCTTGTTCCTTTCCTTGTTCTCAGTTCTCCACTGAAACTGCAGGCTCTCAATACCTGGAATTGTCTCTTGGCATGTGCCTTTTATGTAGTTATCACAAAGGAGATTCAAAGAAGATTGAAAGTCCAAAGTTAGCAAATGCAATGATTAAATCTTCCGAGGGTCTTAGCACAAACCAGATTATCCAGACACAGGTATGCTAAAGTAGACTATTTAGTGAAGGATTATACAAACTATTATACAAACAAATACTACCCATTCTAACATTTGAAGTTTGGGAAGTTCAGGTAAATTTGACTACTCTTTTGTTAGAATACAAAGAGTCCCAATAATATAGTGGAACTATATTTAACTCTATTTCCGAAGCTTTAAATCAAGTTATCAGTCTTTAAATTTTCCAGAATATAAATATTTTTTTGAAAGAATAATCCTATTGTGATAAAAAATTATATTATTCTTACTCTGCCTTAGCTGCCTCCTCCTATGCTTTTCTTCTTGAGTCCAAGAGGTTCTCTTAGCTCTAACATTTCACTATAAGGCAGGTTTTACTCCATGTTTACTACAAAAATGTTCCCTCAAGCAGACAGGCCTTCCTCCTCTAAGTCATCTGTCACTGCCTTTCCATCTTAATTCTTATTCAGCACTAGTTTTTGTTATTTTTTGGTATCTCCAAGTCCCAGAAACTTAAGTGGGTATGACTCTAAAGCCATTGGTATTTGCTCTTTTTGCTAGAATTTGCCCAGACTGATTCATAAGGACCAAGTAAGTAGTTTGTCAAATTACTTCCTCATCAGTAAGCCATAAACAGTTGGTGCTGCATATATATGAATTTATTACCCACTATTTACTGCAGCTGGAAATGCTCTGCTTTTAATAAGGTAGCAGTGCTGATATTTCTCAGAAAACTATAAATGTGCACTGGAAATTCAAACACATCACTAAAAGATTTACAACAGTGATCAATATCCCTGATGACCATACAGAATAAGTTCCTTGGAATTTCCTTGCCAGAACTACTTTGAAGAATGTTCCAGTGCCTGGCTTCCTGGAGGGTTAATGTATCAAACAGTATTTGCAAAGTAATGCAAACCACTGTATTTCTAAAATTACTTTTTTGCATGAATGGTAGCTCTTAAATTATTTTTGCTCCTTATTAAAGTTACCTTGACTTGTTGCCACAGTATGCTCTTTAGCATGCAAACTGCAGGTCCAACCTAAGGTAAAGCTGTGCTGGGCAAAAGACCTCAGGCAAAGTCTAAGCACTGCAGTTTTTCTTCTTTGAGTCTCCTGAAGTCCTACAAACATCTATTTAAAAATGAGGAGCTTACAGCTTTACAGCTGATTTAGGGATTGGATTTTGGCGTTTGTAATAGACACCATGGAGTCACAATCTTCTGATGGGGCTACAGTGAAGAATAGGTAGATGGCTTAGAGATTAGCAAATTCAATACAGTACTTCTTGAAAGTATAATTCAAAAGACTTAGAGCCTTGTTTTGTAACTATTGAAATTTAAAGTGACAAAACCTAATTTGACATTGTTCTTTTTCAAAAAATGCACATTCTAAATCTTCTAGACAGCTATGCAGTTTGAACAAATCTGCCCAGAATGATTCGGCTCTATCAGTAAGAATAAGTATCTCCTTAAGTGACTTTGCCACTTTCTGGTTAGCTTTATTAGTCCTAGAACAAGTGCTGGGACTTAATGCTTTTTTGAGTTTTTAATCTGGCAACAGTTTTAAAGAAACAGAATGAGTACTAATAGGAGAACTCAGACAATAATTTTAAATCATTTGCTCTTCTAATAAAATTCCTATGTAGACCAGATATTTAACTCCCATCTTCTAGTCATAATTAATCTTAGTCAATAATACATAATTATATAATTTGTCTGAGTGCTCTGCTTTTGGATGAGGAATTCTCCATATCTGTTCTTGTTCAACAGAACAATAGAGAAGACTGTTGGTATTTATTTAGCTATGGAACAAACCAGAAAATTAAGAACTCTTGTAAAAACTTTGTTCCAGTTGCAAAATATTCTTATTTCCAGCACATTAAACCTATATCAAGGTGCTTCTCTTACTCAATTGTTCCACATCCCAGACTATACCTGTTCCTGCAAATATGGGAAATACTTCACCATCTTTCAAATTTGGACACAATTATGTAATCCATGTGTAAAAATTGTCACAGCCCCAAGATGCTCAGAATTAACCTGATACAGAAGAGGTGTTATATTTTTAAATCTATACAGCCCAGATTGCACCACTGATAACAATTTATTAAGGTGGAAATTTTGGCATTTACATAGGAAAGTGTAAAGTGTTCCTTGCCTTGATATTGCCAAACAGTATTCAGCAATCATTATTTTAGGAACTTCTGAAGCCAGGACTTAACTGAAAAAAAGTAATTTAGGTAAATATGTTCTTATGATCACTTCTGGAAGCTGTTTATACTTTTGGCCTTTCCAGTATTTTATGGCAACAAAATCTTACTGTTTTGGAATAGTGAAAAGTATCATTTTTTTGTTTGCTTTGAATTTCCCAACTATTTTACTCATTTTATTTCATGTGACATGTTGAGAAATGGAGGAAAAGGATTACTTCCTTGTGATCTTTACAGATTTGTATACTTTTGTATCGCTCCCTACCATATCCGTTTTCCAATGTGAAGAGTCCTGTTCTACTTAAGCTGTTTTTGTGCGGCAACATTCCATAGAATTTGTGATCGTTGTTTGAGTTCTTGACATCTCTTTTCTCACTAAAATATCCTTTTGAGGCGGGCAGAGGAGAAATTTTGAAGCATTCAGGACAGAAGTTCATGATCTACTTGTACGGTAGTCCATTGGGGTTTTTTACGTATTTCTTTGCATTCTCCTATCTTTATTGATTACAGAGCACGTTTCCAGAGAACCATCTATAATTAATCTAGCCTCTCTTTCCCGCATGGAAGTCATTGACTTGGAGCCCATCAGTAAGAATGCATAGTGAGGATTATTTGGTGTTCGACTAACACTGAATTTCATCAAATATTTTATTGCTTGATAGGTCAGTATTTTGTGATTTTTCTGCACCTCCTTGCAGACAGCTTTATATACAACCACCCTAAATAATCGTATACCAGAAGCAAAATTATATTGCTATATCTTCTTTTCTACATCATTAATATTGAAATACAAAGGTTCAGTGCAGACCATGGGGAAACTCACCAGCAGTCACCTAGCACTTTGAAAAATGGCTGTTTGTCCCTAACTTTAAATAATTTTAAAGCAAAAGGCCTATAAGAGAACTGCCTCTCACTTCATCAAGACTAATACCCTTAAAAAGCCTTTGACAAAAGATCATGTTGAAAAGTTTTTAACTCCAAATAAACCATTTTAATCAATTTAATGATATATTACAATTAAAATTCATATTTATTTAAATTAATTAGATTGCCTTCATCCACATGCTCATCAGCTCTGTCAGAGAGCCTCAGCATATCTGAGAGATGTTATTTCAGCAAAAATAATAGTAATCCATATCTCTTAATCATAACACTTCTTATTGTTTCTACCAGTTTGGCTGGTACAGAGGTAAGATTTACAGGGATAAAGTTCATTGTCAATGTCATCCACCATCATGCTTAAAGTCTGCTTTTCTTTTTTAATTCAAGTTATACTTGCTGGACATGGTACACATTTCCACTGATAACAAAACTGACACAGGTGATAGCTGACTCGCAGCAATTCATATTTCCACAATTTTGCAAAGATTTTTATAATGTCTGGCTTGATATCACCTCAGTCTGTCAGTTTGTTCCTGTTCACTTAGTCTGAAACATCTTCTACAGTCCTCATACAAATCTTCCACCAGAATGGCTCCAGTATTTGACACAGCTAGCAATTGGAGACAAATGCTGCCACAAATCACAGAATCACTACGGTTGGAAATGACCTGTAAGATCAAGTCCAACCATCAAAGAATTCATTTAGTTTTTCTGCTCTGACCTTCTTCACTTTCATGGATGCTTTTATATCTTAATCATCTTCTCTTGACTTCACCTTTCAGACCTTTGCAGGATTTTATTTTTAACGCCTTGCAGATAGCTATCATTGTTAGTTTTTCTGTCTCTAGTGAGTTTCAGTTCTATTTTTTTTTCCCTGTCCTTAATCTATGTTCACCTTGCCTGAGCTCCTGTGTTTGAATATGACTTCCAGTTTTAACAACTTCATTTATGCTTCTTTTTGACAATGCTTTGGGAAGTTCATTTTTACTCTCAGCACAGCATCTTTAAGTAATGTCTAAATCATTTGCAAGCTGCTTTTAGCTTCTCCTTTTATTCTCTTTTTAACTAGCTGTTAAATATATTTTTCTAATGCTGCTTTTGAAATTAAGCATCAGCGTTGTAGTGATTTAGGGTTTTTCTTTATAAAAGCAACTATGTTTGTTGATATAGGAAACTTACACTTTACACTATTTTAAACAAGATAGTATCATGACAAATTTGAAATGATGACAAGTACTATAACATGAAAGTGCTTGAAAGGAAAGCTGCCTTGCAAACAAATTATCTAACATAGCCAGAAAGTACAATTTTCTCCCTGACAGTTTTTATGACTCTGCCTTTGTTTGTCTCCCCTGTTTTTTCTTTTTCCCTCGATCGTTTTCAGGACTTGTCAACATCAAACTTTTACTGAATTCTAAGAAGTATTGGATATGCTCAACAGCTCTAAATAATTAACCAAATATCAAAGTGAAAATAGTGTCAAAGTGACTGCAGAGTCCTTACCTGAGAATTCTGCTCCATAGGTGTAGTCTTGTGTATTATAATGACTGACGTACACATAGTGATTTTTTTGTTGCAATTGCCATATAGTACTTAAAAACAATTATTGCCTTGAGGAAAGAAAGCTGCATGTTCCAAATTGTGTCCTGTTGGCAGAATTTTTAATGGACATTCTGATTCTTCAAGTATTTAATATCAAGTTCGTTGGTCACATTAGATTTTGCTAGTTGCAAACCACCAGCAATGGCAGAGCAGCTTTTTACTTCAGAGAGCCTAAACAAGAAATATTACATAAGGGTTTGTATGACCAGTCCTTAAATTCCAGATATAGCTTTTTCACTATTAGTGACTGTTTACACCTGCAAAAAGAAACCAGGTTTTCCAGTGGTGAACTGGATTATTGATAAAAGAATATCAAGGTGCAGGAAAGCGATAGAAAAACCTTGTTTCCACTGTACACAGACTGAAATTGATAAGAAATAACGGAGAAATTAGCATGCTCTAACACAATGCCATTTTTACAGACTCTTTCAGAGAAATAATTTAAAACCTTTTCCATGAAGAGACGATTCATTGTTCAGTTATCTTAATGACTGCTCTGCCACTACTGATGCTTCACAAATGCAAGATAAGACAGAACAACAGTTGACTGAAGACCCATGGTAACAGAAAATTCTGTTGAAATGGATTTGTAACCATTTTGTGGATTTAAAATAAATGAGAATGGAATCTAAGTCATTCTTTCTTATCCACATTTGTTCCTGTAAGCAGTAGAGATAAGAGCAGCAATAATGTATTTCTGTTACCAGTGATGACAGATAACATTAAAGGTAGCAGCTGTCTTGAGTGAAAGAGGTCACTTTTTCCCCTAATTGTTGTAAGAAGTTACATACATTTCTCACTGAAATGCACATAAAAATATTTTTACTATATAGTTCAAAAGAGATGTTGATTTTTTTGCATAGAATCATCTGTGCAAGTTTTTAATGAACTTTCACTCTTTTTTTTTTTTATTGCTAGAACTGGCCAATCAAGTAGTGTACCTTTGCGAAAAATTGAAAGGAATATTATCAGAAACCATTCAATTTAATTTTGCATTGAATAGGTTGTGAATGTAGCATTATTTCCTCCTAAGTCAATAAACGCTGTTTCATAATGGTTTCTATTTTGCAGTCACTCAATAAGCAATGATTCTGGAACAGGGATTGTTTTTTCTCTTTTGCAGGCCCTCCAGTCAACGTCACATGCAACATATTTATAAACAGCTTTGGATCCATTGCAGAGACAACCATGGTAAGATATTTTACTTCAAACAATCTTTAATGTTCAAGTTAAATATATTCCATGAGCTCAAAAGCTAGCTAGGGCTTCTCTTCACCTGAAGCTAAATGATGAAGGAAATCTATTTCTGAGAACAGAAAGTGAGAACATTTAATTTGGCAATTGATTTTTTTCTAACATAAAATCCATCATGGTACCATCAAACGCACAAGTAAAAGTAAAGCCAAGGGTTGCTTTTTTTGATTTCTCCATAAGTTTTATCTGAAAGTTGTAATGAACTCATTATTTTCAATTAGATAAGTATTAGTTTCTGTAGTGTTCCACCTTTCTAACCTCAAAAATGTCGATTCATTAAGTCGCTTTGTTAATAATATTTTATAATTTCATTAGATACAGTGCATATGGGCATGTATACTTTATTTTAAAAGTCCTTCCATAGAGCTATTGCACAGAGATAATAGAATAACTAAAACGGGGATCTGGTATATAAGATTTCATTAAGAATTCTAAGAATGGGGGAAATATAAGTGGATTGCACACTTTTTGTACATACATTTATAATTTGTTTATTAAAGAAAGGCAGGAGATAGAATACAAAAAGACTGGAGATTTCAAGGAAACAAGGAGAAAGGAAGGTCAAAGTCTGAAGACAGTAAAACTAGATATTGAGCCATGAACCAACAAAAATCACTTGGATAATCTTATTTAACAGGTGAAACATATATGCTAATAACTTAAAGCACAGATTTACTCATTAAAATTTGGTGAGAGTGAAGATACAGGCATTCTTTCTCCATACAAGCGCCTCCCATGTTTTGAAGAAAGGCAAATAAATACCTTTGAAAACAGTTACATAGCAATTTGGGAACAGAAAGGATCAAAATATAGACAGATGAAGGAAGAACTGTAGGAGTTTGTAAGATCCAAATATAGTAAATGCTCTGAAATCCCAACAATTTCAGGGGTCAGGATACATACTTGGAATGACAGAACACAGACTAAAAAAAAAAAAAAAAAAAGAAATAATACTAAGCAAAAGCCATCCTTCTGAATTACTAGTAAGAGCAAAAATGAGACCTTTGAATGTAGTCAAGGGCCTGTAGTTAGGAAACCAATAACATAAATTCATAAAGTCAAATATTTCTGCCCCCTCTCTCCAAAGTGATATTCACAGCTGCCTCATCTTTACTCACCTTGGAACACCATGGTAGATATTACTAAGAGAGGCAGATGATTTTTTTCAGGTAGCAAATTACTTTAATTTGTACTTAGGTGCCTTGCCAGATTGCAAATCCCAAACAGATTGACATGGCATGCAGGAGATTTATTCAGGTTCAATCAGAGGATTAAGCAATGCCCACATGATTAGAATAGTGCTCCACAGCTACTTTTTAACAGCTGTATGGTCGAATCTGGTGCAAAGCAGTAGCCAGACCACAGGGTCAGTGAAGTGAAAAGATTCAGCAATTAGATCACTATAAAAAGGATATTTGGAAAACTGAAGTTGCTACCACTTAAAAAAATTGTCCTGAACTTAGGAGGAGGATGCCTGTGTTCACATCTCAAGTGTATTTTCTCTCCAAAAAATGAGAATTATAAATGTTTCCTTTCAATACAACTTAATAAGTTAGTACAATGCTTCTATCTTATAATGAAATTACATTCTGTTCTGTGTTACCTTGAAAGCCAATTAAAACAGTCGAGATAGACTACAACCTGATCTGTAACAAATAGCTCCAGGGAGTACGTTAGAGAAAATACCAAACCTGGTCAGAACCACAGGGTTTTTCATACTATCAATTATATGCATTCAAAAACTGGACAATTAAGCAAACCTTGACCTTAGGACAAATGCTGCCTTCATGATGCTGGTACTCTGTTTATAATGTATTCACTGATACAGTTCAAAACAGACTTCTGCTTATGGTCAGCAGCTGTTGACCTCTTGGAGACTCAAATCTTCCTTTGCAGAAGAACAAATGCTTTTGTGTAGATAGGACTTTCAATTGTTTATTTTATTAGCTTTACTTCTCCCCAACACTGAAGACTAACATCTTCTGAAAAACACAAAAATCTTTCTATCTTAAAATTACAATCAAAACCATCTTGCATTATTTTACAAACTGAATTTCTGCATTGTTGAACAAAAGTCAATTCACTGCAGTTCAGTATTTTACCAATTACCACTATTTTATCAATTTTATTTACTATAGTCCTTAAAATTCAGGTACCTATGTCTTAATATTTATTCTAAATCTTTACACATAGAAATACTTATTAGAACAATTTATTAGACTCAAAAAGGAGTTTTATATTCTTGAGAAATACTTTTTTCCAAACTGTAAACAAAAGAGCTTAAGTAAGCAACGAGCGCAAAATAAAACCTGGTCACTAAACGGTACCTTGAAGTCTCACTGGTATTTAGGACTACCAGCTGAACAATGGGATATACGTATAATCTATTAGCTTTAAAGAAGTCCGAGTACATCATGCCATGTCCTTCACTGTCTTGTAATTGTTCTTGGCACCGTCAGTCTCTTCCTCCCTGTCTCTCTGGTTCTCTACTTCTCTCACCGATGACCAAAATCTTGGAGCTCCCTCTGCTGCCTCGGTTACATATAACACAGTAAACAGTTACAGAAAAACAATGGGTTAAAAAAATCCCCAAGATTGGCTGCCAAATAGCCCGGTGCCAACTTTACCGGACTTTATAGTTCTCAGTAAGGAAGAGGAGTTTGTCAGTGTGCAATGGGAACTTACACTGTGCAGCAGGAATCAGCTTTCAGGCAAGTGGATTCTCTTAAACTCATCCACACCTGGTCTAACAGATGAGGAGAGACAGCCAAACCAAAACAAAGTAGCGTTAATTTAGCTTACAGCTTGTTAACTCTGTAAATTGGTTCTTTCTTTCTTTTTTCGTGTTTTTTCCATCTCTTTCAACTTCTTTAGAGTTTTATTAGGGTTACAGTTATTTCATATTCCCTTTCTTTGTCTCAAAAGACAAATCAGATGGTTCATAGTGGGGAAAAGGCATGCCACCTCTTGCTAGGAAGCTGTGACCCTAGTTGAACCTAGGTAATTTTAAGTGATCATATGAGGAACTTAATTTATATCATGTATGCTCTGAGGAGGCAGAAAAAAAGTAAATCACATAATTTAAAACTCCCTTAAACAAACTTTCATCATCGGCACCACTTAGGGTCGAGCCTTGCCAATCTTTCTGTGTTATTGAGACAAATGGTAGTACCAGATCTGTATATGTCTTGATGATATTCACAAAGGGAGGATTTCACGCTCATCCTATAGCCAAGTAAAACTTTTACTGCTTTGCACACCTAAAGGAAAACCTAGGTCCAGTCCTTCGTTTTTTACATGTTGCTACTATTCTTTTTTTCACATAAGGATTTAGAAATCTTAAAGAATAACAGGAATTAAAAAAATATGCAAGCCAGAATAAAATAACTATTTCATGATATGGAATTAACATAACATAATTAACATAAATTAACATCTGAAGTTTTTTATTTAAAATAGATAGCGGCGTACCTAAGAACACTTAACCTTAAAAATCTGACAAATCTATCAGACTACTTGGTCGTGTACAGCTAAATGTATATTACCAATATGGGAACCATATCCTACAGGAAACCAAATCATTTTCCTATTGGTGCACCGGAACTTAAATTTCAGGTTTTATCACAACATCCTTGAAAGTTCCTTACACAGTTTCTCTTTGTAGCTCAAGCTGTGCTCAGCTTGTATTTGCACTGTATCTCCTACTTCTAAGAGATTTTCTGTTTGTTAAGAGCAGTGTCATAGACACTGTTGGCAGCTACCAACAACAAAAAAGAAGAGATTATTCAGTCTTACAGGGTGAGAATAATGCCAATGCCAACATTTACAGCTACAAATGTTCAGAGACAAAATACCAAATACATGAAGCAAAGGCTAGAGAATAGTTAAGCTGTGGGGCAGAGAGTAGGCCATACCAAAAAGCCTCCTTTTATTCTACTAAATATGACTGACCTTCCCCAAGGTTTTCTGAGTTTTAAAGGTCAGGAACAACACTTTGATCTTAATGCAGCTTTAGAGCAATATTTACTAAGTATGTATTAATATGCTTAGCATAATGCATGTGCTAAAAGTGCATTGAAAGGGATGCTCACTGAGAGACCTAATAGCAAATGACAACAGTGCAGCCAATTAACACATTAAAAAGCATATGTCTGGTATTTGTTCCTGCCACATTTTTGCTGATGGGTATTTCTTGACTCAGTCTGAAAAGAACTGTGTTATCCTGAATGTTGTTAGGAAGCAGGTGATAGACCTTTCTGTGCTCCCAGCACTAACGGGATTATGTTACATTTACAAATAAAATGTGCTTTTAACCCACATTAACCCATTTTTAAGCCATCTTAATTAGTCTCCTTTCATGAGTCACACCTCTTTAATTTCATTAGCTTCATCTTTCTTCAAGTGAGCATTTCTTTTTATGTTCTATTCTACCTGTTCTAGGTTGTCTCTAAATAGAGTACTTGAAAGGAGTGTTCACTTGTATGCATTGCAAAGCTCAATGCTGAAGAGTTTCACCAAATATTTTTCCGAAATGAATCATTTAGTTCATTGTCTCAAATAAAGGAAATAAATGTCTTCCTTTGGTGAAAATATGATGAAAAAATCTGTGTAATGGATACAGCAACGTGATAATACTGAAGTGACAGGCAGAAATATCTACACTGCACAATTTTTATCTCAGATGAGTGAACATGCAATAAAGGCCACTTTACAGTTTCAAAATTACAAAAAAACATTCAATTTTTTCCCCTGTTTGACAATTAACTCCCTTCTACCAAGGCACAGAGAAGTCAACAGATTGTTCTTGTATGAGTTTGGAAGGCGGATTATTTAACATCCTTTATTTTGTCATAAACTCGCTTCTGCTACCCTGAGCCTGGGTCACAGAGTCAGGAGTACACAGAGGTTTTTCAAATTCTAGCGGGTCTGCAGCTGTTCATTTTGTTGCATGACCAGATTAATCCATGCAAATCCCCCTGCTGAACCTGCATTCTAAGCAGACAGTGTCATACCACCCTCCCCAGATACAGCATTTATATTCCATATTTTACGGAAATTCTATAGGATGCAACCAAAGTGTGCTTGAAAAAGCACATTGTGATGCATACAGCCTATGAATTAGCAAACAAATAGCATCACTTGTTTTCCAATTTAAAAAAAAAAAAGTTCTATATCAGTTGGTTATATAAGCAGCAATGCAAAACACTGTTTTGGGCAGTTCTGCTCTGAAACTTTTAGTCTAGGATAACTTTTTAGAAGGGAATCTTGGAATTCAGATACCGTGTGGTAGAAGATATCAGGTAAAATGCTGTCTGGTATTACAACAGTGCAACAGCATGGTGAAGCAGAGCGGGACAAGGAGATGTTAGACAAAGGTAGCACAGCCAAATCCTGTCCATCTCACTGAGTTACAGGGTGTGGCATGGTACCAACTGCTTGCAACAGCTGATCAAGGGTGCGTATTGCGTATCGCTAATGGATGTTGAGAAAAAGAGGTGTTTTCAGGTGCCTATTGAGAATGAGACCAACTGGAGCTGTGCATGAAAAGATGAGAGTCAAGTATCTGATTTGCTGATGAACTGTAATAGATGGTGCAGCAGATGGATAGGTTGGGTGATGCTATGCATAGAAGAGGCTAGTACAGATGATACTGCACACAATGGTTATCAGGTATCAACAGCTGAATTTCCAAATCTGGGGAAAATTAGTTCTCTGAAAATCATCCTTACACAACAAGTTGGAAATAAGGAGAAATGATCTCACTGCATTTATCTCCTGGCCTCTGGGAAGCTTATGAGAATGACTGCACTATTCCATACCTTTTCCTAACCTTCTCTTTCTGTGTTACACAATGAGAGTATTCCTGTATTCTTTCCTGTCATCTATACTGGATTTTTCTTAGGAAATAACTCCAGCCTTTTGGGCTCCTTTTATGACTCTGAAAAAGTAAAGGAAATGTCATTTTTTCCTTTTTGATTCCTTCGATGATTTATAAATGATTCAGAAAAAAATAATAGACAGTGTTTGGATTGGATCATTCCAGAATTAAATTCCAGGAACTTGGACAGCAAATGGGCTTTGCACTGAAGAAAATAGTTTTAACTTATGTTTGGTTTAGGTTTGGACTAGCAAAAATGGCTGATTAAATTGATTTTTTAAAATTACCAGAAGCTTTGCCTTTGCTGGAGTTGATGCAAAGGCCTCTGCAGCAGCTGGTGGCAGGCTTCTTTCCCTGGCCCCTCAAGCCAGTGGTTTTTAAAGTGTTTTCAGAAGCAACTCTCCAGTGAGTTATTAGGGAGCAGGAGTGTTTATTCCTTGGTCAATAGAGTGTGATTATGATATTTGAAAAAGAGGCTCAGTTACAGGGATGGTTTCACATATTTTGTATGTTTGAAAGCCAGTATATTCAACATGGATGTACAGAAAAACAGAAATATAAACTATGAATAGAGACATGTCAGTAAAAAGTGAACAAATCATCTTGTCTTATTAAACATTAGGTTAATCTTTGTTGTTTGTCACTGTAAAACAGCAACAAAGCAACTCAAGACCAAGTCTCAGGTTTATTTTAGATAGCATCCTGAGGCCAAATTCTGCTGAAAGCTCAAGAGATATAGTGCAATTTTATATAATAACAGAGTGCATTTGTCTGAGAAAATGCTGGAAAAATACCAAGGACTTGTTTTCAGGTCTCAAAACCTGCCATCTCTAGATATATTTTCAATGTTTATGAAGAATTGAAACTTCCTGTATGAAAGGAAATTATTTCATGCAGTCAACATCACTAGATTGACTGTGAAGTTACGGTCTAGAATAAGTGATACTGCAACGATGAAAAGCTGCTTGAAAAAGTTTTGGACATTTTCGATAGCTTTAGAAGAAAGTACTGTCATAGAGGATCCAACTCAGTTGTTAGTGTGCCTTTGCAGTATTAATGGAAATGTAAAAGTGATGCAAGGACTGAAAAGAACTATGAACCAGTCATACGTATGAAAATATAGTAAGTATCTACAGTAAAGCAGAAGTTCAAACTGACAGTTTTCACTGACAGCAGCCATGTAATGGGCACAAACAGAATAAAGGTGTGGTCCTTTTGCAACAAACAGATGCCTTTAAAGCAGAATCTAGAAACATAATATACCAGAAGGTTTCCACAATGAAATACTAAAATTCCCATTTCAGTTGTTCTAAGCTGTAAACTGGATTAATTTTTGTGGTTGTGACCCATAATTTATTTCAAGATTTTTCAGAAGAAGATGAATTGGAATAGGTTTTATATTTATCCCAGTAAGGCTTGGTGGCTGAGTCACAGCCAACTTCTATAATGTTTTCTGGAACTTGGAGCTGAAATTCAATGGGATCTTTATGCATATGGAGAATAAATATCTAAGTCAGAAATAAAGATTGCTGGTTTCATTTAACTTTCCCTGCTGATATAAACTGATCATCTGGATCTTAATACCCATCTATAAGGGTAACTTATGACTAATTTCAGACCTATGTGGTGCTGTCAAGGTTTTCAGACAACTTTTATTACTTGCTGCCAACAGACAAGAGGTAATCTCTCAAGTTTCCCAACATGCAAGAACAGTGTTTCTAGACTATGGCACATGCAGAAGACAGGCACTCTGAGCTCATGTAGAAAAGCTGCAGGTGGAGACTGACAACAGGTTTTCTCATTTCGAAACAGACTGCTCTTTGCTGATCCTATTTTTGTGGTGCCTGCAGATGCAGTTCCCTACCTACGAATTAAATTAATTGAAGAGAACTGCATACAGATTTTTAAAAAGCAAACACGGATAGTCTTCACTTCCTAAATTTTAGCAGGTTTTTGTCATTCAGTTTAACAAAAGACTAAGACATGATGCTTAAACACTTTGGTACTCTTTGACAATACATAAATCCACAAGTAAATGTTTTCATTAACGAAAAACAGCAACAACAAAATGTTAAATGTTGAATAAAATCTCCAAGATTCTTCATGAAAAACAGCTAGCAGTTTACAGTCCCAACTGTCACACAAAACATGGAAAATACTCCACTACCTCAGACCTAGTGCTGAAAGCTGAGTGGCTGTATCCACTTGTTCGAGCTGGGCATCCACAAAATCTCTCTTCAGCTACCACCAGATACATAGGGTATCTTCTGCTTTGACTTCCTAGTCCTGGGATAAATGTCAAATCAGGTATACAACTATCTCTACCAACTTCAGGTATACCTAATTCTGTAAATGTTTTAGAACACGTCAGTCAGAGATTGTTTCATAGGGCTAGGGAACAGGCAGCAGTGGTAGTCTTACACTTGTGTGCTGGGCGATGTTTTCTTAAATTTTTACTTACGTTAAGGGAAACTAGCTTCAAATATTTTTTACCTCATTTGAAAAAAAGACTGAATCCAGACCTGCAGTGACCTTAGTACTCTAAGCCTAGGAGTAATTGTTCTGTTTTATTTAAAATAGATAAATATTTACCAGGACAGGTGTCATCATCAGCTCTTCCAGACATACTATAGGAAATAATTTTCTCATTCTCTCTGGTCCATTTTAACAAACGTTCTTAAAGATTTTACAAAACACTTTATACAATACGGAAAGCTGAACACCTCAATTTAAAGGCACCAAATTTTCCATTTCCCCATAGCCACATATTACAATTATTAGGAACAGATGGCTTGAAGGGACCTTCTACATCATCAGTGCAAGCCCTTGCTACTGCAGACAATTTTGCATTATAATCCTATTCATCACATGTTCTAATGCTGTCTAAAACTCAAATGGTTTCTTTACATGCCTGCCCTTATGAAAGGTTCTTCCAGAATCTTTATCTCCTCATTCCAAGGGAGACTTAGCCTTTAGCCAAATTTTTATGTCCTGTGTTTACCTACATCCACCTGATCTTGTTCTAGAAAAGCTGGAGAAAAGTTCACACCTCTTATTACCTCTTACCCATGCTTGCTTACAATGATTCTTCTTTCTCTGACTGCTCTTTTTCACTTAAAGGAAAAGCCATGACTTATACAGTACTGCACTATGAAAGCCTATGGCATTACTCCCATCCCCTCCAGCATTTTCTTACTTACTTTTACATTTTTATATTAATCTTTTCAATCTGTTTGAATAGCAGCTATCAGGTTAGCTGTTGCTAAAAGTCTATATCCTGCTATAGCAGCTACAGCATTACCCAGAAAAAGCTGTGAAGATAACGAATTTGCAAGCTGAGATCTACTCGGTCACTATTGTAGAAAATCTGAGGATCTGTGAAAATAAGATCACTACATAGCTCTGTTCACATTGTATGAGGTATGCTGTTTATGAAGTTTCATAGTTTCTCATAATCATACAAGAAGATTAATTCCATAGAGGTTATGATTGTGTAACACATGATGTTTCTTTAATTTTTAAGGACACAGATACCAACGTAAAGACATTGTAAAAAAAAAAATTCAAAAGACTAGGCCAAAAGAAATAATTTTTCAAATATCATTAGTGTAGCTGCCTCATGATGTATATTTAAGCAATGGAAATTAACCTTATCATGATATATGGGGATTTTGTCCTTAAATCCCATTAACGCTTACAGGAGTTAAGTCCATAAATCCCCATCTATCACTGCAAGAATATAGCCTTTCTCCCTCATTTTTGCATGAACCTGCAATTTACTAACACTTCATTTACAGAAACAAAAGCTACAGTCAGCTTTAGAATAACTGTTAAATGAACCTGAATTAAGAAAATAAAGGATTTTCAGAATGTCACCTTTGTTCCTTATTTCTGTTCTTGAGTCTTGTAAATATTTGCTGGAAAATTTCTCCACTACGAACACTTTACATGAAACATTAACCTTGAAATTCTTTCCTTGAATAAGTTTGAGTTATTTTGGCATCATTTAAAAATTCAGTTCTGCTCTCATGTCTTCATTCTGTTCTGAATACTTGGTACTTCATGCACTCCGGGTGTGCATTTTTAATTACAATAGCCAAAGTAATCACTCAGCATGAAAGAGCTGTGCACTCAGGTTTTTCATACATCATACCCATACTGCAAAGACATATCCTAAGTCATATCCAAAAAGTTGAAACCATTTTATAATACTTTAAAATTAAACAGTAAAATTATACAATTTCTCAAAAGAGCTTGTAAGAATCTGTTTTCTACATAGCCTTTTTCCTTTTCCAAAGACAATACGCAGCATGCTATCAAATATGGTCATTAACAGCTGGTAGAACAAGAAGTATTATGAGATTGTGATTCAGGCTTTAGTTTTCTTTAAAAGCCAATACAGTGACAGCAAGATGTGGGCTGATATGCATTTCTTACTGACATGCCCCTCCTTATGTCATTACTGGCTTTGTAATGGTGGTGCCAGATCTCTTCTTTTTTCCCCCTCAATCCTTCTAGATTCTAATACCAATTTACACAATAGTAAAACTCAGCATCTCTGAGACAGTTTGGTTTCTTCAACAGCACAAAACAACCCTCACTTATCACGTAGTCCTCAGCAGGTCCAGTCATCTCCTATAGCACAGAAATTGAGTTCTGTATCTTCTCTCACTCCCAAGCACTTTCCTTTGTCCCTTCAGGTAGTTAACCATCTTACCCAGGAAGCGCTACTGCGCCATCTAGATTCACCAGACAGGTGTCTCTAGACAGGGATCTACAGATTGTCACCTTCCTCGCTCTCTCCAAATTGCAGATAATCCCAGCTCACGGGCTTCTCTGCTCCTTTGCCTCTAGTGCTCCAGCTTGCAGAGGCTTTTACTGTCTCAACTTCATCCAGGGCTTTTGACACAGCAAAGCCAACATAAATCAGCTCCCTCTAGCTGCAGCCTTCTCCATGGTTTGGAAAGGTCCCAACTTGCAAGCCTCTACAAAACATTATCAAACCCCAGGAGCAAATTTAATCCCATATCTTTCTTTCCCGGAAAAAAACAGCCAGCTACCACCTCAAGGCATTTCTTATCGGAGACTGTGAGCCAGTGTGAACAGATACTGATCAAACACTTTTCACAATCATGAAGCTATTGAAGGTGAATTAAAACCAAATATATTGAATGCAAGTAGCTGAGAAAAAGTATGTATTCACTATTTCTTCTTTACCTGTTTTTAATGATAGAACAATAATCTTCAAAAGCACTTCTGCGGAATCTGAATTTATTCCCTTGCTTTAAAAAATAAGCAGTCTTTACATTGCCTGATCTTTCAGTCACTAGATTTCTTTTTCAATTAATAGATTTCCAAAATGTAAATTTATAGGAACATATGAAAGGTAATATATTGGCATAACAGAATTAGTTTAAAAAGATTTCTAGTCTGCTTTCCATCTACAAATATTGTATGCTACAATATGTGGGATCTCTCACAATCTTCTTTTTAGTTGCTCTATCTTCTTTTATAGGTTTAAAGCTACTTGACTCCTAGTAGGATTGAAGGGATAGAATACTGAAAATTTGATGTTTCTAGCCAGTCTTTACTAGTTCCCTGTTTTGCAATATATTTTTCCTTATTTTTGTGAATGGTATGAAACTACAGTTTCAGAAAACTGAACATATAAAATACATAATCTGCATGCCTTGATATAATGTATATTATATATAATACATATATATCTATAACAACACTGTTCAAAGTGTATGTTTATACTTTACACTGGTTAAGTCTTTCATTCATTTTGGATAATTTTACTGCAATTTTAAACTATTTATACTAGACCTTGCAGTCTAACAAGACTGTTTCCCAGCTTAGCAAAATGTAGGGAAAATGTTTCAGATTTGTGCCTGTGACTACTGTTCTGGTATGACTGCAGTATTACAAACCACAGTATTTGAGATCTATCAAAATAAGTTTAGGACTGGCTTTTCAATGAGTAACCTCTGCTTCCGCCCCCTTCATCATGGACCTAGTGGAAGCCCATGAATTTGACATTTCTTTTTTCTCCCTTGCTACTCGTCTAGACCCACATGCAGTGGTTCACAAAGTTAATTTCTTCATGAAAGAAGCAGGTTAGCAAATGGATACTGAACGGAGTTTGTGCCTGTTCAAGATTTATTTAGTTGCCTAAGTGCATTTAGTGATTTTAGACATGGCCTTAATAATCCCTAAGAGTCCCTGGGTTGTCTAGGCTGGTAGAGGTATCATAGGATTGCAGGAGACATGCATCTTTTTGAGCCAGTAGCTGAAAGGCAGAATATCTTAGGGCTTTTCAAATGCCACTAGATGTCTTTGAGTAAACAAACAAATTGTTCCCTTTCTCCTCAATACTGGTACAGTTCAAATGCACATTAACTTTTATGTGTTGCCATGGCATCAGTGTAGAACCTCTAAAATAACATGATTTTTCTGACAGATTTCTTGGTGCGCTTCATGCCTATCAATAAATTTAAAGACAACTCATACCTAATCAAGTTTGTTTAAAGTTAGAGATATATCCCTTCCTACGGACCATTTTAGCAGGTGTTCAAGCTGCTGGAGTTAGTAGGGTCTGCTTCTGGACTAGAGCTAGTTCAGCTTTACCGTTTATTTTACCCTATTTACCCTATTTTAGACAATGTCATATTTACCTACCAACACAAGAAAGGCTGCAGGGAAAGTTAGTATGGAATTCCCAAATTCCTATTTGATCTAATTGCATTATATTTCCCTGAGGAGGTGAAACAGAGAATGATTTCAAATACATGTTTCCAATAAAGATTTCTACTATTAGCCCATTCAGTCATTCATTGAAACCAGTCATATTCTAAGTGCTAACATACAAAATGTAATAATAACACCAAAAATTCATCTGAACAAATGAATAATCTCAGAAAAACCCGACTTTTCACTTAGCAAGAAATACCTTCTGCTGTTAGAGCAAAAGCATCTTCAGGGACACATCACTTGTCTGCAGAAAAAAAAAAAAAGAGAAAAGGGAATCTTTTGTCAGCTGAGAACATGGCAAAGATCAATGAAGACAGAAGCTTAGTGCATGATGTCATGTCCATTTTTATCTAATCCCTTATACTACTGCTTGAATGTGCAAACATTTTAAAAGTCCCTGAGCTAAAGCTTAGAAAAGCAATTATATTGAACAAGTTGCAAAACGTGATTTTAGTATAATGCATCAGGAGTTGGGAACACACAACTTCCATTAAAAATGGAAGTAGTATATTCAATCTGCAATTAATAAATATTCTAGGACATGCAGTAAGAGCTGTGACAAACAGTATTATACAGTATATCAGTAGTGTGTTTAACTAATTTTTTTAAGAGTAAACATCCTAGATATTAACTATCTTTGACTTTTGATATGACAATTATTTGCGAGCACAGAAAGTAAAATCCAGCCATTGCTACTGATAATAAACCAGAAAAAACCCCTACACTAGAATTAACTAAACCTGTCCATTTTGCAATGTTCCATTTTGCAATGTTTCCATTCAATGTTGAATTCAACAGATTTTGACTGTTTTGTAATAAAGACAATGGAGTCAGAAGCTAAAAATCAAGGAGTCCTCACAGAAACTAGTGACTATATTCTTCTTTTAGCTATGGGTTGAATGACAAAGACTGATAGCTCTGTATTAGTAAGCATCCTATAAGTGATCCTATACTTTCAGTAAGGGAAAGACTGAACTGGAATAGTGACAGAACAGTTCTCATCCTCCAAACCATTAGCAGTGATGGTAAATGAGATATTACTCAACCCAGAAGAAAAGCAAGCAAGCAACATTCATCCGTCCCAGGCAGAACGTTAACAAAGGCCATACCACTTCAGAATCCCAGGTTATAAAATCAGGTGACACACCTAGGAAGAACACTTGGTGCACAAGTAGTGTATATACTTATTTGCTGAACTCTGAATTTTTATTTTGTAAGGGAATAAAAGACGTATATTACAGGTAGCAATATTGAAGTCCTAGTTTTAGCTAGTTCTTTGCCAAGCAAGTTCTAGTTCTATGGACCTCAATATGAGTATTGCTGGGCAGTTATTGGAGTCAAACTCTGCAAAGGAATTAGACAAAATTTAAATAAAACTTTAACAAAACTATTCACAGGACACCCACCTGGATACCTACTAGTTAAGAAGTGTAAGAAAAACAAAAACCCAAAACAAACAAAAAACCCAGAAAGATTAAAACTATTAAAGAACACCTTAAAATCTGATTTATACAACCATGGACAAAGAAAGAGAGAGCTCTTCATCCAAAATCCATCAAAAATCTTTTCTGAATAGCTCAAATAATTTCCTAAATCTTTCTGAGATCAGAGGCAAGTTAGCCCTCGCCCAAATCCCCAAACCATCTGGCCTGTCCTACTTAATGGAGGGGGTAAGAGCACCCACCATTTTCAAACTAGTCTTGGATTAAAGCTTTTATGCATGAACAGAATAGGCCTTACTGCTCATCCTCAGCCTGCAAGGGCTCAAATCTAGAGATCACAATCACCAACAAAGTGCTTAGCCATCTAACTTGAGGCAGGACTAGACAGGAAAGTTTTCCATGTCTTTGTGTATGGAACTGCATACTCGCCCTTATACAGCAAAACTGCAAGAGTCACGGGATTAGAAAGAAAAATTGCAAGAGAAAGGATTTCTCCTAAGGCCCATCAATGAAGACATTCCTTTCTGAGGGAGGAATCCTGTGGTTCTGGAAAATTCACAAAGTTGCTTCCTAGTGAGGGAGTGGTGCAGTACTGCAGTTGCTCCCAGCCTCTCTATGGGTTCTGTAGTTCCAGAGTGAGAACAATAAGGTCATCCTTAGTTTTACCCACTGCCAAAATCAGTTCTGGAAAGAGAGCTTCCACCTATGGAATTATCCAGGGACAGATCATCAGGAAGGATTGTGTGAGTCAGACAAACTCTTTATCATAATCAACAGTATATCTACATTGCTTCTTTTAATGAATGCCCTACAGCTATTCAGTTCAGAAAAGCATGTTCTTAGGGATGTTTGGCATTAGTCATATCTTGTTACTCTAACACAGATTTGACATGTCAATTAAAGTTAAGTACTCAGCATTCAATTTAAATCACAGTTAATTTCTCTTTAGATGCTACGGTAAATCTCTGACAGATTAATGAGTTACAGTTAATGGTGGAACATGGAGCCTATTGCAAATTTTTTTCACTCATTAATTGAACTGCCATACAGCATAGATATATGCACTATCCTTGCTGCAGTTCAGACCTGTAATAATGCAAAGATGTAATAAAAAATAAAGAAAAGTCCCCTTATTTGCAATAATAAATCATACCAGTGAAAAGATCACCAATGTTTATTAGCATGATAAGCAAAAGTATGAGCCATTTCAGTCCAGCCTAAACTTATTGATAATTAAGGCTGGTTTTTTCCTTAGATTTAAAATGTTTTCTCCCCCTAGTGTTTACCCTTTGATATATTTACAGATGGCAATCAAGTCATCAATCAAGTCATAATACAAATCCTTTGTATTACCAGTTTAAAGAAATCAAACTTTTCATGTCTACTCTCACAGCCAGTTCAGCTAGCCTGTCCAGTCCTATAGCACCCTTTTCTGCAACTTCTTCTATATATTCTTTTTCCGAACATGCAGGACTACAGATGAGGCCTCACCATAAAGAAGCTCAGTAATCATGGAATTCCGACTATTAAGCATGAGGAAATACAGGGGAATCCTTCAGATTACACAAACTATATTTACATTTCTCACATGTCCGTGTGAATTTCAACGGTCTTCTCCTACTTCGATTTTGCAATGACATTGGTGACCTGCATGGAAAATGACGTACCAATTTGAAAGGCTTACTTAAATTTAAATACTTGAGTTTCTATACTAGCAAAATTTCATCAAAGGCATATGGAAATCATTAGCTGAATAGCTTTTGGTCCAGTCTGAATTTTTCAGATATGTGAAGGAAAACTAAGGAAACTCCATCCATTTACCCAAAGTAATTGGGTACCTAAAGTGCAGCCATGGTGCTTAGGGCCAGTGAACAAATTTAAAATGGAAAGATGTTATTACCACAAAGTACTAATATTCCACAGGGCATCCTGGCTAATTATACTAATCAAGGCAGCAATAAAAAGCATGTCAAGTTGCATGTTTTCCAGAGACTGAAGTAGCAACTTTAGAAAATCTCACCAGTAAAAACTGAAATTATTTATGTGTTCTGTAATATAGTAGCTTTTCATGTACAGCAGTGAGAATAAGAAAGCAAACCTGAGAGAGAAGACAACTATGACAACCTGTACCCATCAAGTCCTCACATGGTACTACCTTTGTATTAATATAACCAAGCCCAAATTCATCCTCGACTTTTTGTGAAATTTTCTCTGATAGTATTCTAAAGTAAAAAAAAAAAAAAAAAAAAATTTAATTCTACCTGTGTTAAACCAGGAAAGCATATGTTACAAGGGGAAAACTCACCTTAGAAACTGTGAAATAAGTTAGTATTATGTTTTTAATGTTGTTCCATAACAGTAACAAGTTTAGTACTATACAGGGTTGCACAGCACTCACCTGGTTCAGAAAATAACAATTTTTTGCTTAGTTTTCCATTTGTTCTTCCAGTTGTGGAGTTAGTCTTAAGTCTAACAATTTTTCTCCACCATATTACATTAAAAATTAACATACTAAAGGTAAAATTGCTCAGGGCTTTTAATTAGCTTGTTGCAAGCATCTTATTTAACAAATTACATCAAGTTTAAGAAGTCAAAGTATATTGAAGATAAAATGCATAAGGCGACCATAATATTTTGTAGAACAAAGGCCAAATATATTTTTCATTTACCCAAGAAACAAAATGGAAAATGAAGTGACATATGATCGACAACATTCCTTTTTAGGCTGGTGTACCAAGGATGTTTTGCTGAAATATGAAACGACTAATACTATTTCACTAGCAACTGAATACTTTATAACTCAGCACCTGATAACTTTTTTTTTTTGGCGGGAGGATAGAGAGAGTAGAATGATAACACACACGCAGCTGTATGACCAAATAGTCTCATTCCCTATGGTGTGATAAACAAATTCAATAAAACAAATAGCTCATTATAGTTACAAAATTACACTTACTTTGAAGTGGCCCTTCAAGACATTGGTTACTTTTTTAGGCCAGGATTCCCTTGGGTCTCCTCTTCCTCACCTACTTACACCATTGAAATCAATCCCTTTTTCCCCCATGACTCTAGTAGTTCGTTCTAGTTCTGCCTGACTTTTACTCCAGGTCACTCTGCTAATTTTCATTCCTCACTTCAGCCTTCATGTAAGCAGCTCTTTCCAGTATGTCTGTGATATCTTCTTAGGGACAGAGGATCATATCCAGCTTTCATTACCAGAAAGTGCCATAGTTATCAGATTAAAAAAAATTCTTCACAGGAACAATATTTCTCATAGAATCACAGAATGGTTTGGGTTGGAAGGGACCTTAAAGATCATCTAGTTCCAATCCCCCTGCCATGGGCAGGGACACCTCCCACTAGACCAGGTTGCTCAAAGCTCCATCCAACTTGACCTTGAACACTTGTAGGGTTGGGGCATCCACAACTTCTCTGGGCAACCTGTTCCAGTGCCTCACCACCCTCATGGTGATGAATTTCTTCCTTATATCTAATCTCAATCTACCCTCTTTCAGTTTAAAGTCATTACCCCTTGGCCTATCACTACGTGCCCTTGTAAAAAGTCCCCCTCCAGCTTTCTTGTAGGCCCCCTTTAAGTACTGGAAGGCTGCTATAAGGTCTCCCCAGAGCCTTCTCTTCTCCAGGATGAACAATGCCAACTCTCTCAGCCTGTCCTCACAGGAGAGGTGCTCCAGCCCTCTGATCATCTTGGTGGCCCTCCTCCGGACTCGCTCCAACAGGCCCATGTCTTTCTTATGTTGGGGGCCCCAGAGCTGAACGCGGTACTCCAGGTGAAGTCTCACGAGAGCAGAGTAGAGGGGGAGAATCACCTCCCTCGACCTGCTGGTCACACTTCTTTTGATGCAGCCCAGGATACGGTTGTCTTTCTGGGCTGCAAGCACACATTGCCAGGTCATGTGGAGCTTCTCATCAACCAACACCCCCAAGTCCTTCTCCTCAGGGCTGCTCTCAATCGATTCTCCGCCCAGCCTGTATTTGTGCTTGGGATTGCCCCAACCCACATGCAGGACCTTGTACTTGGCCTTGTTGAATTTCATGAGGTTCGCACAGGCCCACCTCTCAAGCCTGTCAAGGTCCCTCTGAATGGCATCCCTTCCCTCCAGGGTGTTGACTGCACCACACAGCTTGGTGTTGTTGGCAAACTTGCTGAGGGTGCACTCAATCCCACTGTCCATGTCACTGACAAAGATGTTAAAAAATGCCAGTCCCAATACTTATCCCTGAGGAACAGCAGTGGTCACTGGTCTCCTCTTGGACATCAAGCCACTGACTACAACTCTTTGAATGTGACCAACCAGCTAATTCCTTATCCACCAAGTGGCCCATCCATCAAATACATGTCTCTCCAATTTAGAGACAAGGATGTCATGCAGGACAGTGTCAAATGCTTTGCACAAGTCCAGGTAGATGATGTCAGTTGCTCTTCCCATATCCACCAACGCTGTAATCCCATCATAGAAGGCTATCAAATTTGTCAGGCACAATTTGTCCTTAGTGAAACCATGTTCGCTGTCACCAATCACCTCCTTGTTTTCCATGTGCCTTAGCATAGTTTCCAGGAGGATCTGCTCCATTATCTTGCCAGGTACAGAGGTGAGACTGACTGGCCTGTAGTTCCCTGGGTCTTCCTTTTCTCCCTTTTTGAAAATGGGGGTTATGTTTCCCCTTTTCCAGTCAGTGGGAACTTCACTGGACTGCCACAACTTCTCAAATATCATAGATAGTGGCTTAGCGACTTCATGCACCAGTTCCCTCAGGACCCGTGGATGCATCTCATCAGGTCCCATGGATTCGTGCACCTTCGTGCACCTTCGTGCTCCTTAGATGGTCTCGAACCAGATCTTCTCCTACAGTGGTCAGTTCTTCATTCTCCCAGTCCCTGCCTTTGCCTTCCGTGACTTGGGCAGTGTGGCTTGAGCACTTGCCAATGACAACTGAGGCAAAAAAGTCATTGAGCACCTCAGTCTTCTCCATATCCCATGTAAACAGGTCTCCCATTTCCTTCCAGAGAGGGCCCACATTTTCCCTAGTCTTTCTTTTATCACCGATGTACCTATAGAAGCTTTTCTTGTTTCCCTTGATGTTCCTGGCCAGATTCAATTCTATCAGGGCTTTAGCTTTCTTAACCTGATCCCTGGCTGCATAGACAATTTCTCTGTATTCCTCACAGGCTACCTGTCTTTGCTTCCACTCTCTGTAGGCTTCCTTTTTGTGTTTGAGTTTGTCCAGGAGCTCCTTGTTCATCCATGCAGGCCACCAGACATTTTTGCCTGACTTCCTCTTTGTCAGGATGCATCACTCCTGAGCTTGGAGGAGGTGATCCTTGAATATTAACCAGCTTTCTTGGGCCCCTCTTCCCTCCAAGGCTTTATCCCATAATACGCTACCAAGCAGATCCCTGAAGAGGCAAAAGTCTGCTCTCCTGAAGTCCAGGGTAGTGAGCTTGCTGTGCTCCCTCCTCACTGCCCTAAGGATCTTGAATTCCACCATTTCATGGTCATTGCAGCCAAGGCTGTCCTTGAGCTTCACATTCTCCACCATCCCCTCCTTGTTGGTGAGAACAAGGTCCAGCACAGCACTTCTCCTCATTGGGTCCTCTATGACTTGAAGAAGGAAGTTATTATCACCGCATTCCAGTAACCTCCCGGATTGCTTATGCCCTGCTGTGTGGTCCCTCCAATAGATATCTGGGTGGTTGAAGTCCCCTATGAGGACCAGGGCTTGTGAATGTGAGGCTGCTCCTATCTGTCTGTAGAGGGCCTCACCTGCTCAGTCTTCCTAGTTGGGTGGCCTGTAGCAGACCCACACTATAATGTCACCTGTGCCTGCCCTCCCTTTAATCCTCACAGAATCATTACGGTTGGAAAAGACCTGTAAGATCATCAAGTCCAACCTTCAACCCAACACCACCATGCCCATTAAACCATGTCCCACAATGCCATGTCCACACGTTCCTTGAACACTTCCGGTGATGGTGACTCTACTGCTTCCCTGGGCAGCTTATTCCAGTGTTTCACCACTCTGTCAGTAAAGAAATTTTTCCGAATATCCAGCCTGAACCTTCCCTGGCGCAACTTGAGGCCATTTCCTCTTGTCCTGACCCATAAGGTCTCAGTTGGCTCTTCATCCATCCTCAGGGGGAGCTCCATGCACTCCAGCTGGTCATTGACATATAGCCTTTAAATTTACTCCTAACAGTGTTCTTGGAAAGTCCATAAGATTTCCGTGTTAAAATTTTACAGTGAGCTAGAACATATAAAGTAAGAATCCTTTGACTACATTATGTAAGACAAAAGTCTAGATTTCACTTAGATGGATATATTAGTCAAAAAAATAATAGTATTTGGAACTCCAGCAGGTAGAGTTCTGGAATATTATTTATTTATGTATGAAAATTTGATTATTTGGTTCAAATGAAAGCATTCAAAAATTATGTGAGCAGGTGATACGCAGTGTTCAAATGAAGGGCATATTTTAGAAATTTCAGACATTTTAGAAATTAGAAATTTTAGAATATATCTCTCTCAGATCTAGAAGGATTCCACATACAGTGCATATTAAAAATGCATTAAAGAAACCAGTGAGAGTTAGGCAATTAATATCTTGAGGATTTGTGCAAAAGTTTACATAAAGCAGTCTAGCTATATTCTGTATGCTATGGGAGTATAGCTCTATCTGTGTAATGAAGAAGAAATCAACATATTCTGTAAGTATTTTAGATTTCACTGTGTGCTGGAAATTGCTAACCAAAACGTTAGTACTGGAGTCTATAATGTCCTCAGCCTGAACATGGACAACAAAAAGCAATTACCTGATCTCTCAATTTTTATTTTATTGAGCCCTATGAAGCAGATGAGCAGTATCCTGACCCTCTAAGAAATTTCACCCTGTGGCTAAGGGTTTTGAAAGACAATGGAGCAAGTGCAGACCCATAAAGCAATCTCATTCTGTAGAACCAGGGTACAGCAGCTGTTCAGGCGATGGCAGCCTTTAGGTTATAGAAGTGGCTGTGGAAGTCAACACAACTTAAATGATGATTTATCTCTTCCCTCAAGGAACCTCCCCAGCACAGAGTTATTTGAGTTAGGAATCACCCTCCAGGCAAGTAGCATGTGAGAATAGTAATCCTCTTGTAGGAAAACTAATCAATTCTGGCAGTTTAATTCTGGTCTCTGTGTTTGCATCAAACAACCTTACTTGTTTAAAGCAGTTAAGCCTTATGCTCACAATGTGTAATTATAAACTGAGACGATGAATACTTGTCCTTCATACAATAGCAGTTAAATGTATCTCTTTCCTTTTGATATGTTAGGAATTTTTTTAGTGAATAATGAGAGCCAATTTAAATCAGAATTTTCAGGGGATAGAACAATGAAAAATAGCTTCAGTTGCTTCAATGAAAAATTTAACTAGGATTTTTTTCATCTTAAAATCTGGATACAATTTACACCAATAAATTTTAGGGAAACTGACATACAGAATAGCTTAATATAACCGAGAACAGATTTCTCCATTTCTCTTCCTCCATTTTCATTTCAACTTTCTGCTACGCATTTTTCAGCTGTTCTGTCTTAACATATGAGAAGTCCTTTACTCTACAAGTAATCCCATTCATAGACTCATCATATTCTACAGAGTAAAGTAAAATAAATAGACAGACTTCAAGTTATACAAATTAAAAGGTAAAGCTTGGGTTTGGCTGAAGTGTAGATGAAGTTCTGAGAGCTGCAGTGCTCACACCCAGTGCCCCAGGTTTAGAGCTAATGTTTCCTTCAGTGCAGGGATTCCACATGTTAGGACAGGCAGTAGAGCCGTCACTGCTCCCACATCCTGCTTCTTCCAGGTCTTTTGATTTTATACAGGAATTTGAAAGGGGAACTGGTACTATGTGGTATTTGGGATATCATGCAAAGAAATAAGGGTATTTCAGGGGGTATTATGTCCTCTTGCTGCATGGAAGACATCAAAAGCTCAGTTCTATGAATAATGAGGCACAAGCTTGTCTAAGGGTTTTGGCTTTAGGAAAAAAAGAAGCTTGTTTCTACATCTGTAAAGTACAAATCCCTGGCTCTGGCTTCATCACACTACAGTGTTAATTATGAACAATATCAACAGCTTCTCTTAAGAACTTCTTATGGCTCTTGAGGCTGTCACTAGCCATGATGCAAACGAAAGGAAATTTCTTTCAGTCCTTTTCTGAAAGTGAGGTTAACAAATTAATTAACAATTTATTTTTTTTAAAAAAGCAATTGATTAACAAATCCTATGTTTTGCCACCTGGCATTTAACATTATATGCTTCCATTTGGCCAGAAATCCTTTTTCATGTCTGCTGAAAGCAATAATCTGAATTAATTTCATTCTCCAGGTGTAGTTTTCCACTTACTGGCTTTGTCTTGAAAATTTATAAGGTTATATGAATATAAAATCCTCTACTGTGACTTTCTCTATATGATATGCAGTATGTTCTGATTACCAAGAAACAAATGCTTGGTAAGCATGTTTTTAGCATACTTGGCTACCCTTATTCAAGCTGAGTAATTAAATTGAGCAAAACAGCAGGATGCTGAAGATATAAAGAACTATTTTTCATGAGCAAATGTTGCACATTGAGGTTCCTGTTGTCCTTTATTATGTCTGTTGGCATGATTCTCACAACTGTATGGCTGCATGTTCCAAGTTTCATGAGACCGAATATTGATACGACACTGGAATTTTAACAGTACCCACAATTTCTACACCAGTGGGTTTTTAACTAGTTATTCTAACCACAAATAACTACTGCCCATAGTTACTGGCCAAATTGTATTGCTCAGCCTTGAACACTTCATTTCCCATTTTGACTCAAAAAGTTTTCTTTTTAAAATTAATTATCATTGCCTTTTTTAACAATAAACAAGTGATGTTATTTACTTGTATTACATTCAGAAGTGTCACGTAAGCTCTGACAACAAGCTCCCATTTTCCCTCTGCACCTAACATGTCTTTGTTTCTATTTTATTTTTATCTTCTTTCATTAATGCAGTAATGAGGAAAATAGTATTATGAACAAAAGTATAGTCCCTATGTCCTTATGCTCAGTATCTCAATTCCCTCAGTTCTTGATTTAATGTAATGAGATGCTTATATTCACTTTTATTTAAAAACAAATATTTTCACCTTGAAGAGTGATGAAGTTTTAAGAAAGTGTGCAGCCATAAATACAACATTGTCTCTGACAGAGTATATACAACTCCAAAATTACTTCCAGAAGTTTGAAGCACTCCACTTGTCTTTACTATAAAAGCACCCTTGATTAATACAGGACTGTCTGTAGGAATTTAAGTGACTCCACTAATTTATCATAAGGACTTATATGATCTCCACCATATTTGAACAGAGGAGGAACATGTGTCCTCCTCAAATAGCTGTATGGCAAGTTACTGTTCACAAAATTTTCAATAGGAAACTGAGGCACAGAAAGTGGTGGGTCTAAAATATGTAAGGATTAGAGACAGAACAAAGAAATGAATTTAACTTCCCTTACAGTGGGACAGATTCTCACTGCCTAAGAGAGGGAAATGGGAATGCCCCTTCCAGGAGTTGCGCGGAAAAAGGTAACTCCATAAAACTCTTTTTATGCTTCTCTCGTTTTTATTTCAAGACAAAGCTACTGTAGCAGTAGAGCTATATGGAGTTATACGAACTGTACAAGGAGGTTGGATTTACTTAGCTTGTGATTTTTTTCAGTTGCCCTGAAACACCTCTTTATTCCTATCCATTGTGTCCCCACTAATACAAATAGGTATCATGCTGTCATTCAGCTAAGTAATTCTTTTGTCATCCACAGATGGACAGGGGATTACATGGCTAAGAAATGAAATAAAAGCTAAATCCCTATGCTTGATAAAGCTTTGCTTGTTTTCTCTTTCATTCAGGATTACCGAGTGAACATCTTTCTCCGTCAGAATTGGAATGATCCACGCCTCGCATACAGTGAATATCCAGATGACTCTTTAGACTTAGATCCATCCATGCTGGATTCAATTTGGAAACCTGATTTGTTCTTTGCTAATGAAAAAGGTGCCAACTTTCATGAAGTTACAACAGATAATAAGTTGTTGAGAATTTTCAAAAATGGAAATGTACTTTATTCCATCAGGTGAGTCTCTAATCAAATTATTTTTTCAGAGAGAAGCTCAAAAATGTACCTAAGACTTGCTAATGTATATCTTCATTTACTAGTCATGCAGAACTATCACTAAAGTACTTATGAGTTTTCAATGTAGAACATCATGATTACTGTTCATTTTTAATACTAAAATAGAAAATGATCCCTCATTAAGCATGCACATAGCAAAAATAGTAAGAAAAGTTTCTTTCCCATTTTAAAGTACAGATACCGAGCCTAGACGAGCTAGAACACTTGCACAGAGCAAATAATCCTGGAGTACTATAATCTGAGCTGGCCTATGTATGAGTTTCACATGCTGTAGCCTCCAATGTCATGACAATCCAATGTTATTTCTTTTTCACATTTTTGGATATTGCAGTTGCACTTCAACATGGAAACATGACCTGTTTGAGGAAGCACGACATTTAAAGAATAGTTCACTTACTGCTGGAGATGGAGAGAAAAGGGAAAAGTAAACTTTTGAAAAAGTTTAAAAAGCTCTAAGCAGCAATAATAGGTATTGACAAAATCTAGTTATCCTACTTCTTTTCTCTTCTCCCCACTTTCCTTTTATTAATACAGACATTAATAGGTATTTTACCAATATCTTCAAAAACCTGATCTAATGAGAAACATGTTGGATATAAGCATACTAATGCCCCATTAGACATGGTATAGATTTGGTATTAATACAGTGACCTACTTGTGCAAAATGTTACACTTTTCAAAATAAATATACCTCTCGTACTCAAGTGTTTTGCTTTGCATGCTTTTATGACACTGCGTTAATGGGTAATTGGACTTTATGAAGAGACATCAGGAATCTGTAAAACAGTTTGTATACTAAGAGAAAAAGAAAAAGTTTGTGACTAGTGTGGATGTACCAGTGGCAAGGGAGTCTCCTTCCTCCCTCCTTCCAGTGCAAGTGGGCAGCATCTTGTCAAGCTTAAACAGGGAGAAAGGGTTGGGTTAAAATTCCTACGAACATTTCCTATCCAAGAGGAGGTTAGTCTGCCAGTCTGGAAACATAATCTTTCTTCAGTGTCACAACATGTATTCTGTCACTAGAAACAGATGGAAAGCAAGTAAAAAGGATTCCTTCTCCAGACCCAAGTAGAAAGTAGAGCTAAATCAATTATCTCCAGACTGTCTGAGTCACCCTGAGAGGCATTGACAGTTGTTCCACTCTAATCAAATAACTCCTCCTCCTAGCCCTACTCCCTCCAGATACGTACAAAACAGAGTGTAGACACCACCACTCAACTGAAGCAAGTTTGGATTGCAACTTCAGTAGAATTCAGACCAATGTCATGGTCACATGAAATGGGGAAAAAACCCCAAACATGAGAAATATTATAATATTAAATTATAAAAGCAAACATTGACTGTGATGAAAGCAGGTGCCAGATAGCTCCTGTGTTTCCTATGGAACCAGAAAGTTTATGTTGCCATGATTTAATTAAGAACTATTACAATTTCTGAAACAGATTTAAAATCATATAATTGGCATCTAGTTGAGTTGTTATGTGAATTTGAGCCGGTTAAGCTTTTGATGAGGGGAGACATGCTAATTGCTAACATGCTGATATTAAAAGAAAAAAAAAAAGAAGACTTCTAAATTTGCTTTTTCCTTTCATTCCCTAATGTCTCCTCCTTCCCTAATTGCATTGGAACAATTCAGGCAAGAAAATAATGAGAAGGTTCCAGTTCCTTATTCAATACTTAATATAAAATACTAGAATATTTACTGAAGCACAAACTAAAGTCCAGGTGCCTCTTCTCTGAAATGACTTGCCATGTTACTAGCCTACTAGCCAGATTTTGCATTTGGAACCATTTTTAATTTAATTTGGAACCATTTTTAATTTAATTTTTAATTCACCTATTTGGGAACAGGGCCTCAGTCTGAGTTCCCTCCTCGGACTCTCCCACCTGCAGCTCTGTCACTGGCAGGCTAAACAGAAGCTATAGCAACAAAGAATCAAAAAGCTAAAAAGCTTTGGAAAGGGAAAAAGTAAGGTAAAAGAAATATACAGCCATACTTGCTGCCCACTGCCCACTTCCCTTTAGCCCCAGTGCCAAAAACAGGGGAATGCATTTAAGAGAGGAGGATTAGCACATTGCCATTCTAGAAAAGGCTTATATGTAAGGAATTGAACTCTAGTCCCTCAGGTTTTTGGCAAAATTCTATCAACTGAACTGATAAATGAATATGGTGCAAAATTTTCAAGCAAGATATTTTCTAGCAAGAAAAAAGATGCAGTCATGACCCTGAATGATGAATGGATACCTAAATATAGCCAGTGAGGGGAAACATGTGCCTTTACTTCTTATATTCTTTCTCATTCCTCTGAGAAGTATCATTCTAAAGATAAGTTATTGTACTGATATAAAATGTAAAAATAGCTCTTTAGCCTATAGGTTGCAAAGTATTTCACAGGAAATATCAGGACTAACATGAAACACAGCTGCAGTTCAAAATTACAGGCATATTTCAGTCTACCATCAATATCATAAAATGTTATCTTAAACCTTTGTGTTGACAATTTAAGCACCTTATTTTAGGACAATAACACATAAATTACTTTGCCACCATGATTTGCAGCTGACATCTGTTATGAAATTCTTGCAAATATGAGTAACTTTTATGTCAAGGATTTGAAATACTGTAACAGTACAATAATTCTGCTGCAGCACAAAAAAGCATGCTGTTGTTGCGTTCCTTTAGACTTCTTATAAAGTTAGGCAACCCTACTGAAAAACTTGTTTTTTCTGAAAGTCTGTAATAATTTTTTTCTACATTGTCTTACTAGGCTAGGGGAGTGAAATGGGTTCAGCTAATATACATCCATTTTGAGAGCTTTCTAATGAAAAATTGTATTTTCTTCTATTTCTAATGACTTCCAGTGTTGTCATGCATTCTTCCTGTGCAGTTCTATGGCATTTTTGTGGTATGTGTTTAATATTTTTTTTGTGTTCTTTCAGATTGACTTTAATATTGTCTTGTCCGATGGATCTCAAAAATTTTCCAATGGATGTGCAAACATGTATAATGCAGCTGGAAAGCTGTAAGTTTGCTTAATGTATTATCCTATAAATACTTTTGTAGGGATTACAACAGCTATGCAGGAGGTAGAAAGACCCCTTGTAGTGGTACAAGAACAGATTTTCAGAGAAGAATCCTCTATTTTACCAAAAGAATCTGTGAAACATACATGATTTTCAAAGGAAGAGATTCTTTCATCCTTACTTGTACTGAAAATCAAGTTTTGTGTAAATCTAAAGTTACTACTAAACTTAAGTACCCAGTGCCAGTTTACTTTTATGCAAAGTTTATTCATATAGGATTCACCATTAAGTCTTCCCTGTGTTCACACATACAGCAATATGGGAGAGCATAAAGGAAACCTGAGAATAACTTAAGGAAGGGATTTATGTGAATATTCTGAAATCGATAATAACTCCGTGTCCTTAAAAGATGGAAACAAGATAATATACTGAGTCCCTGCTCTTCAGATTTCTGCCCTAGCTTTTCAGCATACCTACATTTCATAGCTACATATCTGTAGTTTTTACCTAATCACCCTAGAAGGGATTAGGGAAAGGGTTTACTACAAGGGAGAACTGTAGATGACTGCAAAGCATATATATGTGTATATGTATATGCCTATGTGCCTACATAGGGTATGTCACTTACAAAGCTCTCACCCCCTCAACTGGGGCAGTGCCTTGGATCGGTGGAACACCCCTCAGAAAATCTTGGGAAGGGCAGTAGAGCCCTTGTGTTATGAGGAGGAAGAAGTCCATACAAGGTATCATCTAGCTAGGGATAAAATGTGAGTATGATCTGACCATCAACCACAAAACTGGAAAAATTTCTAGCATCTTCCAGAGACTCCGAGCTTAAAGGAATTTGTAGTAACACAGATAGCTTGACATTGAAAACACTCAGCAAAACACAGAAAGAGAAAAAGACCTGATAGCTTTCTAGTGCAGAGAAGGTCTGACAGTTTGACTAAACCTGGTGTTACACTAGAATTTCAGTGGAAAAAGTGAAATTACAACTCCATGTGTTTTAAGTAATCTCTTCATAAAGCCCTATTTGCATTATACACAAATATCCTGAGGAGAGGAGAGGAGAAGGTAAAACCAGCTTAGACAAGACAGGCTTTGCAGAATTATCTTTCAGCAATACTTTTTATATGAAATAAAATTAGCATTTGTTAACCCAACCCATCATGTATTGTACTTATCATCTCCCTTGATATCTCACTTAGAACATAAAAGAGGATGGAAAGCATACAGCAGTTACGCCATTTCAAGGCACACACACACACAGACAAAAAGACAAAACTAAAGGTTCTGACTGATGCTGTGATCTGAGCTAATACAGGATGTGTGAGGAGGAAGGCACAGATATGCATTAAATTCTCATTTTCATTGTGATATGAAGTATTTGGGAATTGCCTTTTCCCATTAAAATGAGGACTTTGGAAGAGATTCCTAGCACACAAATACTCCTAATCACAGAATCACAGAGTCACTAAGGTTGGAAAAGACCTGTAAGATCATCAAGTCCAACCATCAACCAAAAAAAAAAAAAAAAACACCAAAAAAACCACCACCATGCCCATTAAGCCATGTCCCACAATGCCATGTCCACACATTCCTTGAATACCTCCAGAGAGGGTGACTCCACCACTTTCCTGGGCAGTTTATTCCAGTGTGTCACCACTCTCTCAGTAAAGAAATTTTTCCTAATATCCAGCCTGAACCTCCCCTGGCGCAACTTGAGGCCATTTCCTCTTGTCCTGTCACTCGTCACTTGGGAGAAGAGACCAACACCCACCTCTCTGCAACCTCCTTTCAGGTAGTTGTAGAGAGCGATGAGGTCTCCCCTCAGCCTCCTCCTCTCCAGACTGAACAACCCCAGTTCCCTCAGCCGCTCCTCATCAGACTTGTGCTCCAGACCCCTCACCAGCTTCGTCGTCCTTCTCTGGACACGCTCCAGCACCTCAATGTCCTTCTTGTAGTGAGGGGCCCAAAACTGAACACAGTATTCGAGGTGCGGCCTCACCAGCGCCGAGTACAGGGGCATGATCACCTCCCTGCTCCTGCTGGCCACACTGTGTCTGATACAGGCCAGGATGCCGTTGGCCTTCTTGGCCACCTGGGCACACTGCTGGCTCATATTCAGATGGCTGTCGATCAACGCCCCCAGTTCCTTTTCTGCGGGGGAGCTTTCCAGCCACTCGTCCCCAAGCCTGTAGCCTTGCATGGAGTTGTTGTGACCCAAATGCAGGACCCGGCACTTGGCCTTGTTGAACCTCATATAATTGGCCTCGGCCCATCGATGCAGCCTGTCCAGATCCCTCTGCAGAGGGAATAATGATATGAAGAACAAAAGTAAAATAAAGTCAAGTATTCTTTGAATCCGAAGTTTATGAAAATTAATGACAGGGGGAAAAGAGATAAATAATAAGTAGCCATCTTAATGTCAGATCTAGATTACAGTTTTAAGATCAATAAGTAAAATGTTTCAGAAAATAAATTTCTGCATATGGAATGAACATACTGGACTATTTGAAATATATTATAGATCAGAAACACAGCATATATAATTTGATTAAAGTATTTCTTGGGTTTTTTTCTTCTTATACTGGAACAAAGTAATGTCTAAGAGAAGGGGCAGGTAATTATCTATCAGTATGTGAGAACTGTTTGTTGTATGGATAATGGTATGCTTTTACAAAAAATTGCAGGGTGAGTATAAAAGCCAGATCTACCTTTCATTACAATGGATAGATGGTAATATTATAACACAGGCTTTCAATGGGAGGGCAATGGCTGAATCTGACATCAGGCATTTTCTTTACTAAAACTGAGAGATAGTTATTTGTTGCAAATGTCAAGGAATTTAGGGCAATATAATATATTCAGCATTTAAGCAAAACTCCACTGACAACCCAAGCAGATAATCCTACTAATAACCTATTTCACCTTTATAATTAATATGACTAAATAAAATGTTAATATGAGGCAGCTGTATCAGAGTACCTATAGATGGCAGGTATATTCACTATATAAAATTATGCTTCAAACAGAAAGTTTCATAGTGTTTGATTGAACAAGCAAAAGGTATAATTTTTAAAAAAATTGTGTTTAAAAAGTTATGAAATTGTTGCTTTAATAACTTGATAGAACTCAGCTGCATTTTTCCTCTCTTTCAGCCCTTGTGAGGACAGGTCATACAAACAGGCATGTGGTTTGCTTTATAGAAACCTTGCAGGAGCTCACAATTCTCACAGACTGCACCATAGGGAACCAATACTTATTAGTTGAATAACACTGGAGATGTTCTACTGTATTTTCCAACAGAATATTTTTCACTGAAATCTTGTTTTTAATCATTCAGTTCAGTGGGACTAAATTCCCCGCTGCACATGCACGTAATAGAGAGGCAATGTTCACAAAAGAGGAGCTGAACAAGATACAAATGAGTGCTTCAAAATCTTCTAGTTACAGAGAAAGATCAAATTTTATTTCATAAGCAAGTTACAAGTAATAAAGCTTTCCCCATACTGCCTTGTCTAATTCTATTTTACCTGTAACTCCAGACATGAAAAATAGAGACTACGGGCAAAGTGGCTGCCTGAGGCAGAAAATTTTGCAGCCTGTGGGAGCTCTGGCTATACTTACATGTCTGATAGTGGAATAGCCAGTAAGGTTTGCAAGAACAAGACAGTAGTTCCCTGAAACTGAGAGAAATTACCTTGGGAGAGATCCAAAGAAGACAGGCACAGTGACATAACTTCCTAGAAGCTCCTAGACCTTCAAGAGCAGGAATTCACCTCCTCAAAACCAGTTTCTCTATACAGGAAGTACAGGAAGGGAAATAGACACCTTGGAGCAGTTACAAAACATATCTACATGCTGGACAGGAGAGTAACTAGGTAAAAAAGATGTTTTATATGAGTCTGAACTCTGACCAGTTTCCAAAACTTAGAAAAAGGTGAGCAGAAACACTCAAATGCCAGAGTCTTTGGCTAAGAATGGGCATCCATTTCCCTTTAAAATTATAGAAGAAAAAAGGAGGATGGGTGCACTTAGCATTTTCCCAGGCTTCATATCAAATCTCCTGAGGTAAGAACTGCTATAACCCTGAGAGCCTGAATTCATCCAAGAATCTCTAATTTCTAGGCCACAGTGTCATACTCTCCTGTGGCTGGCTGGCCTACATTGTTTGGTGCACAGTGAGACAACTTAAATTAACCCTGGTGGTTAGTGCGCTGTCCAGGGAAGTGGGAGGCATGGGGTTTCAAAACTGCAGACACAGTCCTCTCATGTCCTAGGTAAATGATCTCATCTTCAGGCTGTTTTATAAAAGCCATAGTGGCTGCAGGAGCAAAACAGCAGCAGCCATGCTTCCAGATGTTTCTTTTTAAAGTGATCATCATTGCTGTTTTTTCTGCTGGATGCCAAACTGGGTAGGACATTGTACAATTATGAAATTACAAGGTCCATTTGTCTCACAGTTTCTTTAGATTGTCTCTGATCTTGCAAGCCTTGCTCCTGCAAGTGTCACTAAGCAAATCAGACTGTTTCTAACAAATCACTTATCTTTTTCTTACTCATCTTACCGCCAGGTTGCAAAGAAAGGCTCACAGTTACTTATAAAGGACAAATCATAGGTTTTACCCCTGCTATAAAATTGTAATTTTGTTTAGGATCAGATACTTCCCTTCAATATTGATACTGTTGCTCCAACATAGAAAGCTCTAAGAGGAAAATTCATGTATAGCTTTTCTTCCCAAATGATATTTTTATTTTTAGTCATCTCATGTAATGTTTTTTCCAAGGTCAGTCTAAGCAGCTGGATTTGCCCCTGGTTAAAGTACTTCACTTACTTACATCATGAAGTGTCTGAAAAATATTTATGTGGAAAAGCTCTTCTATTTTTAAGGGATTTATTTTACCAAATGATTTCTCAGCAACTAGAATGAGCTCCTTTTGTATCTTAGAAAGGAAGTACATGAAAATGCATACATGAAATAATCTGTTCTACATTTCTATGCTTTACATCAGGGCAGCCTGTAGGCATGTGAGGTAATTTTAGTTTTATTCTGCTTGAATAAGATACAAAGAAATGTCAGCTAGATACGTATTTATTTCGGTGGCCTGTCTCCCAGGAAAAAAATGTTTTTCTTTCATGTGCTAGAGCTTGTTGTCTCTCTTTTTTTTAAGTTTCACTTTTATCTCACAGCATTCCTTTATTCATATATTACAATTATAACTTTATGTGACATTCAATATTCCTGAATTTTCAAAGAACATTGAAAAGACTAACTCAGTTACAGAAGAACAACATATGTAAGGCAGAAAGCACCTGCTCACCTCGTAATTTTATTTTGATGCTTATTGTCTGTCAATAAATTAAACAATGGCCTTTTTTTCCCTTTTGATTTATGGAGACTTTTTAGTCTTTCTAAGCAATCATCCTCCTGTCTTTTGGATTTTTAGAGAAAATTCACTCCGTACTACATGATGCTGTTACCCGAATAGTGCAATTTCTTTCCTCCCAGTCTCTAAATTGGAGAAAGTGCAAATGGAAAGATCTGTAAGCAGGCTACAGCAGTACAGGCTACTGCATTACAGAAAATGAAGGCTACTGCGTTACAGAAAATGATGTGTGTATTGTTCCTTTCCCACAACAGCACAAAGACACCATAAGAAAGATAAGAGAACTGGAGTGTATTTCTTATCTGCCAGGGAACCTCAGGTGTCTACCTGAGTGACAGTAATTATGGACACACTAGGTCAATACATGCCTGTGCCTGAATGTGTGGAAACCATACCTCTTCTCTCCTTTCCATTTCAGTAGCACAAAAGTTGTCAACAACTCATCCTATGGTTTCTACTCTGCAGATCGGTGACCCAGCCCACTGTGCGTATCTGAAGTGAGACCTGACACACAGCTACTATTTGCAGTCTTCAGCTCCCGACCAACTCAGGATGAAAGGGCAGTTGTAACTGTACAACCGCTGCTGAACTCACAGAAACTAATATAAAAGTGACAGCTGAAAATCTATAGGCTTCAGCAAGGAATATTAGGTTTGAGAGATGTGGTAGAGGGCTGGCCTGAAATGTTATTCTTCTCTGAAATTCAGGCTAAGAAAGATAAACCTGTAACTCCCAAGGGAGAGGTTCCATCAGAACAACTTAGAGGGCAGCGCAAGGGGCAGACCCTTTGCAAGCTTAGAAGTACATAGAGTATAATCCTGCTTTCTTGTAGCTCCAGCATAAATTTAGCCTTGAAATGCATCACAGCTGATTTCTGAAGCTATTATTTTTGGTGCTTAATGTATATTAGAAGAATTTATTCTAACCTCAAGCCAAAACCAGGTTTGCCAGCTCTGTCGGATCTTCCCCATGCTATGTTGCCTGGAATTTAGGCACAATTCAAACCTCTGCCATGTTCTTAGGAACAGCCATGTGCAGGCAGATTATCCTGGAGGCACACTTTTGGGGTACCTAACAGAAGAGTAGTGAAATAACTCTAGTCAACATGACTGTAGTCCTTGCCTCAGCTAGATACCTAATGAACTGCTTGGTTTGCTGAATAAATCCAATGTTACTCTTGGACCTGTACCTTATGAAACATTAAAGAAATAAGAATGAAATTTAGATAAATCACCAGAATTAAAAGAATTACAAAATAAATTCTGTAGTCAAATGAAACTCTCTTGTACAAAAATGCTAGATATTCAGATCAGTTGTTTCATGCCATTCATGTGTTTGTTTATTGAACAAGAGGAAAAGAGTTAGGGTTTAATATGTCTGTAGGTGTTGTAAAATGACATAAGGGAAGCATGGCCTTCCTGGAATAAAACATAATAAGTATAAAATTTACAAGATGTATTGGTATTCAGCTGGATCACAAGTTTTCTCAAAAAATCTATTCTTCATGACTTGGAATGTTACTCTAAGGGTGTTAAAAGGAAAGAACTTAGCAAATAAGATTGTATCAGCAGAAGTAAAAAGGGGGTTATCTTGGAATTGTTGAGACACTTGTGATTCAAAGGTGTGGAGTCTCTGAAGGTACAGGGGAATTTCTTGCCCTGAATAACAAACCTTGTTTTTCTGTAATGGTGTAGTCCTTGGACACCTGGAGAAGAGATGTTAATACTTTCAAGACACTTCAGTAATTCTTCAAGACAAACTCACTGGATGTCCATTGTCTTGCCTATAAGATTATCGTCAGGGAGATAGGTATCATCGGGGAGATAGGACTTCTATAGGTGTGACTCTGAACTTGAAAAACTACAAGGGACACGGTTCCTCATTCTGTAACATTGCTGTGAGTTGGTTCCTCTATTTCCTCAAATTCAGGGTCCTAGATTGTGCCAACTCTCCTGCCAGCTAGTTTCTATGGATTTGTTATTTATGGACCTAACAGCACAATAAAGATACCATTATCTTCCTTGTCCCTTAGAATCCGTAAAGACACGTGTCCTGTTCTTTATAACTACTATATATTTCAGTGCAGTTCTTACAAGATGCAGAACACATTTAACAATATAACACATACAGTGCAAGTTTGTACTGGTAATCGCACATCTGTTCAGAATAGTCATTTCAGGCCCATAGTTTGCTAAGAAGGTGATCTGATCATATAACCGTTCTCTACTGCGCCATTTGCACAGTGATAACCATGTAATGGAATACAGCTTCTCAGATATTTTATCACACAGGCCATTTGGAAAGTATACACAGTCTATCTCTAATCTTTGACAGTGTACCAATATCAGCAACAGGCATTTAGACTTTTACTTGAAGTTATGTTACTGAAAGATTTTCTTTAAATTGCTTTGAAGATGACGCACATTTATTAATCAAGTAACACAAGCAGACAAGTAGGAACCAAAAGCTCAGGTAGACTTCAGGCTTAGTATTTCTTGAATTTAGTTTAAGATGTTTTGCCTTATTTTGATTATCATGCCTTCTGATTATTTCATGAAAAATTAATGCACTGGATTGAAACTGTAATATATTTCTCAATCATTGACAGAATAATCCATTCCTAAGATATTCTGTTTGAACTGTTTCTGCATATGTTTATCCAACAAATTAGCCCTTTCTGCTAGTGGTGCCATTATTCAAGAATATCAAAGCAAAATTTGAGAGACCACAGAAATATCTGTCTTATTGAATTTTATTATTTCGGCACTACTGCAGTCAGATCAATTTTTTTTAATTGCAGTTTTGTCTCAGGAACACTCAGTTTTAATTCTGAGCTTGATCAGTTTGATTGACTGGTGCTGCATAAACCTAGAACAAAAAGAGCATCTTTACTCACTTCTCTCATCTGCCTTTTCTCAGCTAATCAGTTGCTAATCTTATACAGACAATGAAATAATTTACTTGTTTTCATTTTTATTCCTGTAAAACTCATTTCAGCAGTGGATGGCCAAGTGTACTTTTTTCGTCTAGATGAGTAAGGTAAATGCATTTTGGTAGAGACCTACTTTGTTGCAATATCTATTCAGATTTTCATTTTGCAAATGCAGGCCTCAGTACTTCAAATACATATGCATATAGTGCCATAGGTAGTGGCATCAGGATTTTAAAATTATCCACATAATTCTAATACCGTAAACTTTATGATTGGCAATTCTAGGATCCTAAATCTGAAAAATAATGCTCTGCCCTTGAGGTTTCAAAATTTTCATTACCAAACTCCCTACACTTCTGCTACTTGCTGTGCACTTAGCCGCCCCATCCCTTGTTGATGGCACTAAGCAATTTGGTGCCTTATCCATAGCAGCATCATGCATCTCTATTTTGTTGCTGAGACTGAACGCTAAGGTAATTTCAAAATCTGCCATGATGTCTTCTCATGCTGCTGGGAGCCCAGCCACTTCAATAAGGGACACTAATTATGTTAATCAGCAGAGGTCCCAAAATTAAGGTGCTGGAGGACGAATTTTTAGGCTCATTGCATATATAATACCATACACCTAAACTCTAATAGTATATATGCTACAGTATGGTAACCACTGACTGTTTTAAAGGGCTATTTCTACAGAAAAGCCTTTTTCTCCTTATGCACAGTGCACACAATACCACAAGCATTCTGAGTGTTAAGCACCGTGCTATTCAGCGGGTCTTCTTCATAAAATTAGTTAAAAACCAAAAATATTTTCCTTTTTTGAGATATTAAGGAAGGTCAGTTAGCTCTATTAGTATTGCTGTTCCTCCTGAAAAATTTCTAACACAGAACAATGTGGGGTTTAGCCGTTTTGTGCATGGAATATCCTGGGATGGGTTTAGGATATGAGCTGCAGTTTGCTCTTGCAAATTCTCTGATTCTGCTTTATTTCTGGAAGTGACTAGATACTTTCCACTGTAATCTGTCTTCCTTTTCTCTATGCCAAGAAGAAAGAATGATGCAGTAGTTGGAAAAAAAGAAAGAGATTGCCAGTTTATTTGGAACTGTACCAAATAACGAAATATTTTCATCTGGAAAATCAAGAATACCTGTCCTTGTTAACACTGCTCACTAAAGAAAATTTAGAGACAAGTTTGTGTTATCAAATAGTTCAATTTGCTTAAATAATTTATATTTTCTTGCTTCCCCAAATACAGGACTATTACAAGATTTGAGATTACCCTAATTCAATGGGTACATATGATTGAGCCATGTATTTCACATTAATAAAGGGCCATAAATTTAATAGAGCCTAAGCTGATTTAATTTAACATACCTAGTAGAAATATGAGATATATTATACTATTTTAAATTTCTTTGGTATAACATAAACTCACATCTCCATTAAGCTCCTCTATATTTTAAGACACATTTACTTTATAAATATGATCTTGACTTACAAAACTGAAGTTACCGTGAATGCTAAAGCTATGTTTGGGTATTTAAAATGTAAACATGAGAGAAATTAATTACTACATCATCATTTTGCATACACTGCTATTATTTTTAATAGATTGCGCTATAGAATAATTAGTGGGCGGGGTAGATAAAATTAAAAGCACACACTAGAGATGAATGAGTCTGATTTAGTGAAGCACGTTTTGACACAGCAGTTGTTGCTTGTCAGTTCAATGAGTTTTACTCAGGGGATATCACTTTTGGCCATAATCTACATGCTTCAAATTATAATCTGCTTTACACACAACCGCTTTTTGTTGGAATTCATGCCAAGTTTGATAAGAGCTATACTTCTGATTTTTCTTAATTTATGGCATTTAATAGTGAATTTTAAGACTGGGTTTATAGAATGTCATGCATGTAAGAAGACAGAAAAATAAGTGTTTTCTTGCACAGTTAATATATGCTTGTAATAACTTGAGTAATGTATGATCTTAATTAAATACTTATTTAAAAGGATATGGTCCTATTTTTAGCATATCTATCCAGCCCTAACAAAATGTCAAAGTAAACCAATAGTCAGTCTGATTGCCTGTGAATAGCTTGTATAAAGATACTCCCCAAAAGAAACATAAAGAATCTAGAAGCAAGGAGAGGTGTTGAAGACAGTTTTAAATTTATAAACACTGATTCTTAACTTATAGATGCATTCAACATAGACAGATCAGAAAGGATGAAGTGTGTCTCAGATTTGAGGTGAGCATATCAGGGCATTATGACTTAATAACATTTATAGAGGTATTTAAAGTGTAATGAAGTCACTGACTATAACAGGGGAAAGATTTATGCCTACCAAAGTGGTTATTTCCTTCACTGGAACTCAAAATTTCAGTATTTGTGGGCAGACAGTTACTCTTAGAAATTTCTGAACAATATGCTTTGAATAATAATTTGTTACTGAAAGGTTAAAAGATATTTCCAGTTATCAGTAAGTTATTCTCAACAGCTCATTAGCATTGGACTAAAGCAGAAAGGAAATATTGCAAAGAAGCAAAACAGATGAATGAAAGATATATAATTTAGATGTAAAAATTACTCCCTTTTCCTTCTGTGTCCAACTCTTTGTAGCTCAAGTGTACCCTTGTCGTTCAAGCTATTACAACAATAGAAGGCATCCAGTTTTAGATTTCAGTCTTAAAAACTCACTTAGTCCAAATCTGTTAAATTCTGAGAAGATCTTAATGAAACCTGAAAGAAAATAGGAAACCTTTTTTTTTTTTCAGTTGTCATAACCAGATAAAATTTATTCAGAAAAAATTTGGAATAAAATGCCAGGGATATACTGGAAGGTTAATATATCACATATTCACAGAAAGTAGAACTGTTTTCCCCAGTGATAAGCCATGCAAATATTCAGCTGAGGGAGGGAAACAGAAGGAAAAAATACTTCCCCTTTACAAGGTCTGGCCCTTGATTAGTACTTCTACTATAGCTTTTGCTGTTGTATTTAATCTTATACACACATGTATGAGGTACAGATAAGTGCAGGAATCTCAATATTAAAACTGAATGCCTTTTAATATCATAATATGTCACAGTCAGCTAATATGAGATGACTACCTTGGTCTGTACGAGTTTCAGAGAAAAGTATTTTTTCAATTCAATTAATACCACACTCCTGCAAAAATTTTCATTCATTGTTCTCTCTGAAGAATTTCTAACTAATAATTCAAATTGTCATAAATCCATAAACATGTGTTTGAGAATCCACCGTTTCACCTCAAGTAAAAGAAGACAGGTCTGAGAGTGAAGGGGCTATTTTATCCTTCATGGGCTGGGGAGGGCAAGATTTTCCCAAGCACCCAAGAGAATTGGATGTTTAGCTGACTTTGATGCTTTTGTTAATTCCATTAATAGACTATCTGACTATTAAGATTTCACAAAGGATGCATGAGATTGGCTTTGTTTTTCTAGATGAGTATGGTTTAGAATGGCAGATAACACTTTTTGGTTAACAGGTACAAGAAGACCCCCTGTATTTTCTCCTTTTTATGATATTTACTTAAGTCATCACTATTTGTTTTGTCCCTGCTTTTCAAATTTTGCAGCTGACTTAGAGTTTATTTGCACCTTTTTTTTTTTAGTTGGATACACAATGAATGATCTCATTTTTGAATGGCAAGAAAAGGGAGCAGTTCAAGTAGCAGAAGGTCTCACTCTGCCACAGTTTCTGTTGAAGGAAGAAAAGGATTTATGTTACTGCACCAAGCATTACAATACAGGTAGGAACGCATATTAGTGATTAAAACTGGAAAGACATTTAACATTTATTGTTATATTGGAAAGTTGTTTCTTTTTTTAAATATTGTCACTGAACTCATAAGAAGATTAAAATGTACAGATGCATTGTACAGAATAATGCAGTCTTAAATAACTGACACAATGAAAAAAAACTACAGGAAGGCTGATCAAACTTCTATTTCAGCAAGGTTAAGAAAATACATAGTTGAAATAATTCAGAAGCAATTCAGTCAGGAATTTTGTTTTTACAATGGGTGCCATGACCACATCTACGCTGTGGGATATGAAGCACTGCTGAAATCCAAAGGTCCATATGCTGTACACTAAGCATGACCTGGCTCAGTCAGGAAAAAGGGACACAGGGTTGCCAAGCCAGTTATCCCTGCCCTAGTTCATACAGCAAGGGAGCAATGAAAACAAGCTGAAAGCATCCTTAGTGTACAAGGGACAGGTTTCCAAACTAGACATGGGCATTCTGAGTTGAAGCCTTTGTATACCTGCCATATTTAGCTCGTCATCTCTGGGATTATTTGAAAAAGGGGGGGTTTAACATTAGTAATACAGTTATTTTATTTTTAATTGTAAAAAATTATCTCAATAACTGGACAATCACAAGCATAATAATCCTCAAAAAACATATAGCAAAGGCTAAGAATGCATAGATTCCATCTTCTCATGGGAAAAAAAAAAGCCAGAACTCACATTCTAAGCCATATCTCTTAATTTCTGCTCTCCAGTATGATTCTAGATTAAACATATCTTGAAATTTAAGTTTAGAATTATTTATTTGGATTCTACTGAAATGGCAGAGGGAAGAAAATTCAACAGGTAGCATTCGTAAGGAACATCCTGTTGCAATCAAAATTAAGGAAGAGTGCTTCACTGTGTTTTATCACAGCTGCCATGGTGCCCTAAGGGAGGGAAAATTTCTCTAATAATTTCCATTTAAAGTGGGGAGATATTGATAGAAATATTTTGAAGTGTTGCCTAAAATAAATTGGAAATACATAATATGGCCTTTTACTGTACAAATACTAATATCTGGCTAATCCTTAAAAACCTTCCAAAAATTGAGATATATATCCTACAGCAGGGTAATTTTTTCACTCAAACATCCCTTTGCTAATGATAATAATGAAATCCATATTATTCCTTTTTTCTTTTTACCATAATCTTTATGACAAAGAAGAAAATTTTATTTCCATTATTTTTCTCTATCTCCTTTGAGATATATAGGCAACCTTTTCTTCCTTTTTAGGACTCCTCTGATTCTGTGCTGTTTTAACATGTGCCTGTAACTGTACTTCTATAACCTGTAGAGTGATATTAACAAATGAGAAATTGTGGTAGAAAGTATTCTCCTCATTTTTCCAAAGTTCATTTGGACAATACGATGCATCAAAAATCTCTAACTGAGGAATTAAAACGTTACTGTGGTACTTAATCTGATATTTAATGGAAACCTGTTCTAAAATGTCAGCCTTTCCAGTGATTTCCAAACATCTCATCCAAAGCTGAATTGTACTCTTACTTGTTTGTCTGAGAACTTTCATTGCAATCATCATAGTTTAAACCTTTTGATTTTGACTGAAAATTCATTTTTTCAATATTTTTGACCCAGTACTTTTTTCTTCATAACCTGTGTTTCAAGCCTATTTAAGTTGATATTAATTTTCTTCCAAGCAGAAATAGGAAAACATGCTAGGCCTAGGCATGACACACAAGGTTGGATGGGGTCAACTTACGTCTCCTGTCTTTTTCACTGTGGCCCTAAACTGAGGTGAGAAGCTGTTATTAACTGCATGTGAGGTCTCATGACTCTCAAAATGTGCCTGCAAGACAAGTGCGCTTATCCCTGTGAACTGCTATCACATTTAGGTGGGAGAAGGGGTTTACTGTCAACTCTAGAGGACAGTGTGACCAATCATCAGCCTGTTATAGTTCTGTATTGCTTTGGCCAAACTGCATTTCTGTGGTCAAAGAGATGCTCTAAAATGTGAGTGCAGCCCACAACCCTGAAAAGATGGCTGAAGTTCGTGCCTCTACTTCAAAAAAAATAATTGGGCCAATTTATTTTTCCATAAAAAGTCAAGCCATTCAATAATACAGAAAATTTGGAAGCCTGGATGCAGGCATCCACCATACACTTCAGGATGGAGACTTTAAAAGACCTCAGCAAACAAGAAGACCGTTGCGCAGCTGTGGGAACTGCCTGTGACTAGCCAGGGGAAATAAAATGCAATGCTGAGTGGCACCAGCTGCAGACAGAAGGGTATGTCTTCACCAGAGTGGCCTGCTCTGACTTCCAGCACCAAAATTACGGGTACAAATCTGGAAGAACTTTGGCAGTGCAAACGAGAAAGAAAAGATAGTTTACTCATTCAGGACTATATTTATTGTGACATTCTTCTCTTCTGGATAACAGTATTTTCTCCAGAGTATTTTTTTTTTTTTTATACAAGTCTTCAGTATGAAGTTAATTTAATCAAATTAGAGGGGTTTGGTTTGGTTTCTAGGAGGGTGGGAGTGCCTTTCATTTCTTTGTTACAACCAGTATTGTTAACTACCACATGTAGGCTAAAAAACTTTAAACATTATATTAAAAGACAACAAGAACTAAGAGTTTCTTTTCCTCCATTTGTCATATAACAGAATCATAGAATGGTTTGGATTGGAAAGGACCTTAAAGATCATCTAGTTGCAAGCCCCTGCCATGGGCAGGGATACCTTCCACTAGACCAGGTTGCTCAAAGCCTCATCCAACTTGACCTTGAACACTTGGGGGGGGGGGGGGGGGGGGGCATCCACAACTTCTCTGGGCAACTTGTTCCAGTGTCTCACCACCCTCACCGTAAAGAATTTATTCCTAATATCTAATCTAAATCTACCTTCCTTCAGTTTAAAACCATTACCCCTCTACCTATCACTACACTCCCTGATAAATAGTCCCTTCCCCATCTTTCCTGTAGGCCCCCTTTAAGTACTGGAAGGCTGCTATAAGGTCTCCCCAGAGCCTTCTCTTCTCTAGGCTAAACAACCCCAACTCACTCAGCCTGTCCTCATACAGGAGGTGCTCCAGCCCTCTGATCATCTTCATGGCGCTCCTCTGGACCTGCTCAAGCAGGTCCATATCTTTCTTACGCTGGGGGTCCCTGAGCTGAACACAGTTACTCTAGGTGGGGTCTCATGAGAGTGGATTGGAGGGGCAGAATCACCTCCCTTGACCTGCTGGCCATGCTTTTGATGTAGCCCAGAATGCAATGGGTTTTCTGGACTGCTAGCTCACATTGTCAGCCTATACTCAGTTTTTCATCCACCAATACCCAAAAGTCCTTCTCCGCAAGGGAAGTGCTCTCAATCCACTCATCGCCCAGCCTTGTATCCATGTTTGGGATTGCCCTGACCCAGGTGCAGGATCTTATACTTCGCCTTGTTGAACTTCATGAGGTTCACATGGGCCCACCTCTCTAGCTTGTCAAGGTCCCTCTGAATCGGCATCTCTTCCCTCTAGAGTATCAGCCACACCACTCAGTTTGGTGTCATCTGCAAACTTGCTGAGGGTGCACTCAATCCCACTGTCCATGTCCCCACAAAGATGTTAAACAGCACTGGTCCCAATATGGACCCCTGAGGGACCCCACTCATCATTGGAATATGTGACCAGTAATGTACTTTCTTAAGGCTCGTGCAATAAGATACTGTAGACAGATACCCCTTCAGGATACTCCACAAGAAACAAACAAACAAACAAAAAATCATTTTTCAAAACTAGAAATAAAGCCTATTTCTCTGGCCTATAACAGATTAGGTCAAAAGAATTCTTAAAAGAATGCTAAGCAACTGCAGCTGGTATGCAATAAGTGACCAAAGAAGAGTTTTCAATTTAAGTTTATTTGACAGAAAGCTTTTCTGAGACATCCCATAAAACAGAAAAAAAACCCAAAAGTCTCCCTGTGAAACAAATTAATATGAAGCTTCAGGACAGTGTGTGGAAACTAATCAGTGCATGTCCCATCAGTGTTTCATGCCCAATTGAAAATGGATCACTGTAACCACTGCCCGAAAAACAAACTGCTTCTAAATATAGGGACATAACAGTTTCAGCAACAGTACAACATAATGGCTCATCAAGTCTTATGTTCTGAAGTGATGCAACAACATTTCTGATCATTTTCATGTTTTTGCATCCACTGGCATATCCGCAGTGACAAATTTGGGAAGTGAAGTAGAATCATAACAACCAGAAAAATCACAACACGTGAACCATTCACATTACAAGAATGGTCTTGCTTTACCTCGTCCTCATTCACTTCCTATGTCACATGCATTGCCCCTGGGCTTTTATACAACACCCAATTTTAATTTCAATCACAGCTGAAAAAAGCCCAATATACAATAGCATGAATGTATACATAATAATAGCATTGGCTAACAAGCACAAACAGAAATATTCTGAATCTTGGCTTTACTCTTGCACCATGGATAATGCACTGCACCTGCACTTGAATGATGCTGATCAGAACTGTCTTATATCTATTGATGGGTTTTGGTTCAAAGTGTTCGATGTAGTGGTCCTGGAAACAGCGGAGCTATGGTTGCTACCCTCACCACCAGAACTGATGGGTTCTCTGTGTGACCATTTCTGATAACTCTGTATCCTTAAATCTGTGATCTTGATGAACGGCCCACTTCCTTAACTCCACATTCACCATTCCACCTCCTAACACATTTGTTTCCAAAGTCACTTCCTTCCTGACCAAGAACTTAGGTAGTCAATGGCAGGTGACAGCACCAGCATTAATAGCCCCCAATATGCCACTGATACCTGCAGACTGTGACTTGAAAGAAAAACTGAATGGTAGTACATTCCTACAGTCGTTTATGAATCTTGGCCTTAGATACATAGACACCAACCATATATATCAGAACTTATCTAGTTCTGCATGCCAGACACTTGAAAATCATAATTTCTAGTCAGGCTGCATGATCATAGATACAGCCTGAATGTTTTACAATGAGGAAAAGGCAAGTACTTTCATAAGCAGTTTTTATCTGCAGAATATGCTCAAATTGCAATTCATATTTCAGTGCAAATTTCAAAAAGTGTCTGGAGACCACACTTACCAAGTGATTTTTTATTACCCTGTCGCCTTCTTGGAGAGGTATGAAAATAATTTTAGCTAACTTTACTTATATGTAATCAATTTTATAGACACAGTCTCTTGAAATAACCAGCTTTGTACACACACATAATTTATGGAGTGTCTTGTTTATTTAAGAAATTTTGTAATGGGAAGACAAAAGGACAGAACATATTCAACTGTATTTCAGTAATAAGTAAAGCAGAATGCCTCTCAAATGACGGTGTAACATTCTGGGAGGAATAAAAAGGAAGTCTTTTTACTGCACAAAGTAAACTCAGCTAGACTGCTTGCCTAATGGTGATTCTGATAATGACTCAAACAGGAGAGAAAGTAAAAAGAGCAGTACTGCCTCATGGAAAAGTCAGTTTATATATTTCATTCTCCTTCTTCATGCTTTCTGTGAAAATCATCTGCCATTATGATTGCAGTGTGATACATAACACACTGTACTTTGTTACCAAGAGAGGTTAATTATGGTCTTATTTTAGCAGATGCAGAGCAAAAAGAAAGCACATAACAAAAGGCAGAAGGAAAGTGCTGGTGGTCTATGTCATCCCTCTTATGGCAATACAGTTTTATTTTGTTCTGAGACTACATCTTTTTTTCATTCAAACAATCATTTCAGTTAGAACATAAAATTGTCCTCAAAAATTTATTTCAATGTTAATAACTTTAAAAATAAAAAGCTTTCTATTTGGGGTTTGGGTGGTTTTGGTTTTTTTTATTTCACTAATCCAGTTTGTCTGAGGACACTTGGAGCCAATACCCGCACTCTCACTAAACACAATAGCAAATTTTGCCAGGGTGATTCCATCATATGTACTAGATAACCTAAAATGTTAAGGCTTACATATGCAGGGCACTTAACAAAAGCCTTGATTAAATACATGATGAATTATTTGGTTTCAGGACAATACTGATCAAAACTTCATCTGTCTGGGGCTCTAACACACATATACATAAAGGACTAGCTTTCTACTACTTAGCACAATGAAGTGTCCTTGCTCAGGATGAGATGAGTGCCAGAACCAGCCTTAAGAAAGGGCTGGAAAAATACAGCAAAGGGAAAGTCTATGATGGCCTGCAGTTAGATCATATTAGGTTGCAGCTGAACAGCAGTCTAAAAGCCTCTCACAGATTATTGTGTGTGTTTTCCTGCGACAGACATTTGTTTTGAGTAAATATTGGTCCTTTTTTCCTCCATACAAAGATACAGAGAGTAGACAAGTATATTCAAATCACTGCAATGGCAACTATTTAGTGAGAAACTGGGAATCCAAGGTATTAACCATTAGAAAACAGTGAAAGTCATAAAGTGCAGTAGCCACACTGCATCATTCCATACAAACTCTACTCAAACAGCATCTTGAGAATTGCAGTTACTCAGCTACCATTTGTTCTGATCCTCCCTCTAGGACTTCCATCACAGTACATTAGAAATATAATTTAATTTGTACTGTTTCTCCTTTAAAGCTAGAACTAGAGCCCCAGCTAGAACTTGCAGGGTGGAGGGGTGTGTTTGGGTTTTTTTTAAATAAACATTACCTAGACATTCTACTTTATCATATAAAGTGTTTTCAGGTTCCTTATCTATAAAACCACTCTGCAGAGCAACTTATGTGCAAAGACTATACTACCAAAACTGTATATCCAGAATCTCACACTGGCATTGCGTAACTATGATTTTATCTAGCTAATCTAGAGAAAACCCAATATTATCTAGCTATCTCAATAAAACTAGCTTTTTATCTATCTACTTTAATGATGAATTATTTGTGCTGAGACTTAATATCTTCAGTAACACTTATGAGATAGCAAACATTAATTAGGCAATTGGTGTGACTATATTCACCACAGTAATCTGTACTACATTTTCTGTTCCTTTCTCCTGTCTCCCTGTTTCTTGAGTGCACCTATTGTTTTGCCTTAGAAGTCTTTATATTTTGCTTTTAGAAGAGAGGACTGTCTTTACTTTTCTCTCTATAGAGAAAACTGTGTCAGCTGGCTTTTGCAATATGTTATGTTTTCCACGCAAAATGAGGAACTGTGATTTTTACAAGTCTAAAAATGGTAAACACTGCAGAGGTTCAGAATAGCACCTAGAAACAAATACTCCGTCTAACACAATTTTCAAGCTCAGATAGATATTGAATGCTTAGGATCTTTATGGGGAGTATAGGAATTGAGCTGCTTAAGAAAGGGATTTCCAGAAGACAGACAAATGGGAGAAGCTCTATATTGTATTAAGGGATCTAAATCTAAGTCAGCCATTTAGGCTGAGCATATCCTAGCCACTGAAGAAGTCTCATTCTCCCTTTCTCCTTTCCTGCTGTCTCTCAGTACTTAATCTCATGTTAAACCTGTGTCTCTAGCTGTTTTTCAAGGGGGAAAAATGCAGTGCTAGAGGAGAGGACCATCACCACAGTTCAATTGCCCTAGGATTCTGTTAGCAAATCTCCACAGCTAGCAATATTGGCCCTTGGGGTGGCTGTTTGTTGGTCATCAGCCACTGGTAAAAACAGAATTGTGTAGTGTACATCCATATTGACATATGTGTTGGAATCAAAATATAAAATATCCGCTTCCCAGATCTAAGACTTATACTCTGCAGGGTTCCATGAAGATTTATTCAGATTTGCTTAGTTTAGTTTAGTTCAATTTTGCTAAGCTTTGAACCGTTCTCTATTCAGCAAGTATAAAATTCTTCTTTTAAGTAAATAGTTTAATGTAATTTCATTAAGCTATGTGGTCTTTAGGCCACAGTCCTCTCTACATCTATAAAATATTTCACAGTAGATCAGATATTAGCATTATCAATGGCTTTTCTTGTAAGGAAAGATGGACTATGACTTACTAGTATCTAAAGCAGTATCAAGAACCAACACCTTCAGCAGATATGTCTCCATTCTGCATGGATTAACAGTTGAATCTCTGCACATTTAGTTCCTTTTTTTTGTTTATACTTATTTTATATTTTATGTTATTAATTTTTAATTTCATAGTCATTTAATAATTATTATTACTCTTTATTAATTATTTCTAAGGCACACTATTTCCTTGGCTCAGTTTCCTAAGGTGATTCTCCATTATGAAAACTTTCTATGTAGCTTCAGAAACAGCTGCTCAGCCTTCCTGGGAACGGCAAACACGACCATGACATTGTAAGGGTACAGTAAGAACTTCCCCCAACAGATATCTTAAAGGTTGCTAAAAGGGGACAAATATATTTAGGTTGTACCAACTACTGCCCCTGGAGCAGTTTGAGCATTTTCAGATGAAACTGAAAAGAAAGACCCCTTATAGCCTGAAAGCTACTCCTTATGCTTGCTTTCCCTTGCACATTCTCCAGTGGCAGTGCCTTTTAATCACAGAGGCATACTGCTGCCTGCATAACACACTGCTTAAACAGCACCTGCCATGGCCCGAGGAGGCTGTGGAGTGTGAAGGTGTGCTAAGGTAGAAAATTGCTCTTCTCAGGTTTCTCACAGTTGGCCACAGCAGCAACAACCAAAAAAACAATATGTGACCTAAACACTGACTCCCAAGAAAAGCCACTTGTATTTTCTAGGGGAAAGAAAAATCATATAGACTGACTGGAATATACATTTTTCCACTATAATACTGGTTTCAGTGTGGACTTTGCATGGAAATCATGCCAGCCCAGCAGATCTGACATTGTTACCAAAGAGCATGTGTAAGAGAGAAAGATGCACCATCATGTGCATATATACCAGTACGTTCATTTCATATGCATAGGTACAGCATTTAGCAAGGCAGCACTTTTGGTCCCTTTATCACACTTGAATACCTGGTTAGGCTAGACAAAGAACATTACCTCTGTTTCAGGAAAAAATGCTTATCCTTTAGGAAGCCCTCTAATAGCTGTTCTTTCTTTTGCATTACAAAAATCTGTCCATTGTACGGATTGTGTGCACATCTATATTTAGGTCTGGTCTGAAACTAGCATCATGCCTTAATTTGTTACTCAGCCTCAGCAAAACCACAATACCACAAAGGTTTCATGTACTCCTCCTAGCCACCCTCTGTGACATTTACAGTGCATATCAGAATGAACTAGAGCTTACCTTTTTATGTACTGCAAATTAATTATCAGAGCAATGCTCTTAGCTGCTTGTCTATCTCCTTCCCCAGCTGAGATGACTTCATGGGTATGTCTCTTCTCATCCATTCAAGCATCCAGTCAAATAGATTAAACCACAGCTAACCTGGCTTTGAATTCAAAATTGAATACAGGAAGAGAAAAGGGGCCGACAGCTGGATGCTGGCTTCAGCTGGGAAACAACAGCACAACCTCTGCTGGAAGCCTCCTAGTTGAAGCTCACATCTGCTAGTGAAAATATTTTTTTTTTCCATTCTGCTTCATTAGCCAAATTTATGCAGGTGGTTCAGATCTCAGCCAGAAAGGGCAAAAACTAACATCAACCCTTCCACACTTAGATCAGCAACTGCTGCAACTGCAGTGCCGAGACGACTTCCAGCTGCTGCCTTTCCTCTCTGCTGTCTTCCACTGATGAGAAAGCCAATAGTCAGCAGTGGAGTAACAAAGAAGTGTCTACCTGGGTAGCCACCAGTCTCCCTGAGGAGTTGCCACATATTAAGCTTATTTTTCAGTGCTACACCTGAACAGAGCAGATGAGGAACACAGTGGTCTTCACTGAGAAGCGGTGGGCACACAACTGGCATGTCCATAAACTCACTGGGCCTAAGACAAGGGCAGGAGTCTAAGTCACACACTCTGTGGAGTTAAGCAAAGATATTTTTCCAGTTTGAGACATACTTCACTTTCTTTTTTTCATTTTTTTGGTTTGGTGTGTTTTGTTTTGTTTTTTTACCTAGTCCAATGATGTTTACAAAAATACAAAACCAAGTAAAAAAATCATTCAGTGTAACTCCTCTGACACATCACTCAGTCCTAGTTCATAATCCCATCTCTTTTCTCTCCTTTTCTGTGGTTACAATACATTCCATTTGCACTCCTTTCGTTCAGAATCTCTTTAATTTTATTAGGGTTCTGTTGTCCATAGCTATTCCTCTCTTTTGCCTTAGTTCAGACAAACCTGGCAAACTCATGATGACATAAAAATAGTCCACATCAGAGCTAATATATTATTTATTGCTCCTTGTTTAGGACCACAGTATTTTTGTGCTGAGATCTCTGTAATAATTCAAGCCTACTTGAAGATTCAGGAAAGAGACTCAGATCTCTTATCCCACCTTTCTCTGGAGAAAAAAAAAACATGCAAGCAATAGCCAATGTTTATTGACATTCCAATTATGCATATATTACCCTTCTTAGTTTTTCTTCCTAATTTGTTTTGAAAGAAGAATATAGGACCTTATAAGAACAAAATGTTGCATGTAGAACTGTAATTTTTGCTGGTGTGATGCCAAATAAAATGGCTTTGCAAGAGACCTAGATTTGGTTGATGCATTTCTGTCACTCCTTACCACCATGGTTTACTGTGATGTATGAGAGAGAGACCACTGCTGTCCAAGGCAGCTGAATTAACAGAACAAACGTCACAAAAAAGAAATCTTCAGGGTAAGGACCAGCTTGAAGTAAGAATGTGATTCTGACAAAGGCCAGTCAGAGCAGAACTTCTAGTTATGTGGGGTTTGCTGAACTGCTAAGTAAAAGAATATATCATGTAGATATCCTCTTGAAGATCCTGGAAGAGAAATGTGGGGGAAAACTCTGGCCTTTTCTGAAGTAAACACCAAAACTCCCATTCACTTTGTTAAACCAGGACTTAACTCCTTGATTGAAGCAGAAGGCAGTTTTGAAGCTAGGGCAGCAGATGGTTGAGCCAGGATTTGGGACACAGATTTCAGGAGTGTAGATAAGATTCAGAAAACACCATCAATTAGGAATGGAACTGAGCTGGCAGATATAAAACTCCTAAGATATATCATGTCATTTTAAAATTGAACATCATAACTACCGGCGTTCTAAATATGTTTTTTTTAGTTCATGAGTAGATTAAAAATTTCATACAAACACATTTACTATGACATCATAGAAAGAAGTAATGGCGTGTTAAGAGAACTATTATGAAAATAATGTTCAGAAGATATTTCCAAGCACTTAATATGCCTAGAATAAAAACATTACAGTTTGACTTTATCTGAAACTCATTTCTGTGTGCCTAACACTATTGTCACAGCATAATACACAATATATTAAATCAGTATAGGATACGCTCATAAATAAATCGATTACATAAATTTTGGTAATATGATAAATATTAAGCACTATTAATGTGCAACGTTTTGCTATAAAATGACATTTTGGCAAATAAAAATGGATTAGCAAAATATCTATCAAACACTACTGGAAAACATAACCAAAAAACTTCATACCACTTATGAAATTAATAACTACAGAGCTTTCCATGTTAAATTTAGAATTAGGAAACATCTTCATTCAAATAAGGAAGAAATCTATATATTTCTTGCTGTGAGAAACTGTTTCATGTATACACTATTTATAATAATAGCATTGCCTTCAGCACCATTCATATGTGACTAATATGAGTGCTGAGCAGAATTAGAAAACCTAATGAGACCAGGTCAAGATCTGTGAAATAATCTACAGTTTACAGGGTTAAAAAACCAATCTGGATAAGAGAAAAAAATGGGTTTATGACATTTCTATGAGCAAACAGTAGATTTTTTTGTTCTGGTTTTGTTAAATTAGTGGAAGTTGCTTGATGTTCAGTATCTGGAAAAGTTAGTCTGTCTAATCAGCTTCCTAATGTTGCCTAATCTCAAGTCCTCGATTTCTGTTTGAATCTAGGTCATTGTACCTTTGAGTTGGAACAGTTTGTATGGGGATAAAGGCAGAGATTTAGCAGAATGTCCTATTGATAACCCACACTGATCTTCACTATATTTTTCCCAAATTCATTGGATTAAAAAAGAAAAATTAAGCTTAAAAATGAACCAAAAGATAAAGGAGATTTTATACAATGGGAGAGCAAGCCTTTTCTTTCCATACAGCAGTGTTTCCAAACACTACGTGGGATAAAAGTGTGATTGCACAGACGAACTTTCCTATGTCATAGTGATTTGTGTTTCGGTCATCTCTTTGTTTTTATAAGGAAAGAAGAGTTCCAGAGCTTATAGAATTCTTAAATTTTCAGTTTTTCTGTCCGCTTTCTTTCCAGTAGATAATCCTGTTATAATGGGGACTGTACATATTAAAAACCACTGAAGAGAAATCAAAACATTCATCTTTCATTAGATAACAAATATATTTGACAGAGTGTAAATTCGTTAGAGGGTGCACTAGATGTTGACAGTAAAGAACATTCTGTTTCTATTGAATATTTCTTCTTTGTTATAAAAAGGAAAGTTTACATGTATTGAAGTTCGATTTCACCTTGAGAGGCAGATGGGTTACTATCTCATCCAGATGTATATACCGAGTCTCTTGATCGTCATTCTCTCCTGGGTGTCATTTTGGATCAATATGGATGCAGCTCCAGCCCGAGTGGCTTTAGGCATAACAACTGTACTGACCATGACAACACAAAGCTCAGGTTCACGAGCATCTCTTCCAAAGGTAGGCAGAATTTCCTTTGTTTGTACCGCATTGGTCATAATGCTATGTGGCAAATAAACACCTTCAGTCAATCTTATAATATGTGTTTTTATCGGCATTTAAGCATCTTCTAAAGGAGATCATTAACTTCTTTGAAATATTTAGGGGTTTTCTGAGCCACCAATCAAATATATTCTATTTCTCTCCTATCTCAACTATTTAGCTAACCACATATCTACTAACTTCCATAAACCTCAGCAAGTGAGGAAAGCAATGTTATTCAGTACTACATAAATGCTGCTTGTTAGCAATTGACTAGCACGTCCTTTTCCAGAGCCCAGTATCTGCTGACATGCTAGCAAATATGACTGAATTTCTAAAGGTCATAGATTCCAACCTGTTCTCAATGATATTCCTTTCCTACAACCTGCCTACATTATGAATTAACTCACTAGTTACAAACACATTCACATTAAAATGTAGAAAAATGTGAAACTAAATAGCTCCAAACGATTGTATAAAGAATGGTTCACTACACAATGTAAATAGCTTAAAGTATATTTCTATGATTAACCATTTAAGTTTTCTGACTTGTTATTGCTTTAAAGATTTTCATTTTAAAAGTTATTCCTTGACCATCTTCATGTGCCATTGCAGTTAGTAGAAATAAAATGTATACAATAAAAATACACAAAGTCCACTTCTGTATTAGTTTTAACATGGTATTTTTAGGTTGGCTAGTTAATTTTTTTCCTAAGTGAAATAGATACCCTTAACAGAAGTGAGTGTGCTTTGCGCCTCAAGTATATGGATCCAAATGCATCTGAATGTAGCATCAACGGATAAGAAATGGAATGCTATAAAAACTCAGAAAGGCAAGAATGTAAGAGGTTACCAAAGCCAGCTACAGATGGTTTTGTCACATTTCTGAGACCTGAAGCTAGCTATGTTGGCTTACATGAAAAACCTTTTGTAAATCTGCACACAGAGAGGAAACAGGCCCTACTTTTCTAGTTCAGATTATGTCCTGCAGCTGAGCTTGGCCATAAAGGATTGCAATGAGTTCGTCTACTCTGTAACTGATTTTCAGTACTTCCACTGTGTCAAAATTACAGGACTAATTTGAACCTCTATCTTTGATTTACCATGCCTATATTAGCAGAGAATGAACATATCAGAATTCTCAATCTACCTCCCTTCTTCTACCTAATTTCTATTCCAGGAATTTTAAATCAGATCCATTATAATACAGGAATTCCCACTGGTCCCACTATGATTTATCCTCTGGTTCCTTAGTATCATTCGCGGATCTCAGTGGGACAAATGGAGGAAGAGCATGCGCTTCTTGTGAATTATTTGGTTTGTGATAAAATACACAGTACACTATGAGGAACTGTTAATGTTGTAAACACATTTTGTGAAAGACTACACTTTTAAAAATAATATTTAACCCTTATAGACTGAATTGTTGTCCCTTTTATTATCTAGCATTCATGTTAAGTTTTGTTTGACAAAACTTAGTAGTGACAAAAAAAGTAGTGTTGGGATGTGGAGATATTAATGCACTTCCTCCTGACATGAAATACTGAACTTCACATCTGTGGTTTTAACATATTCAATCTTCTGCTCTGTTCTCTCCATAGGTGTCATATGTCAAAGCGATTGACATCTGGATGGCTGTGTGTCTGCTCTTTGTATTTTCTGCACTTTTGGAGTATGCGGCTGTAAACTTTGTGTCAAGGCAGCATAAAGAACTTTTGCGATTCCGCCGCAAGAGGAAGAAGAACAAGGTAAAAGTAACAGTATTCACAACTTTGAAAGAGAGTCTGAGATTGATTTATGCCAGGATATAGGGTCAATTTGGTAAACATACCATAGCTTAAAGTGGCAATATAAATAAAATGGCAGCACAGAATGAAATTCACTGTAGGCAGAGGGTCACTACAAGGACTATACACTGCATAAATCCAACTTGAATTCTCGAAAGAGGGATTAAGAGGGATTTAAATGAGGCATGGGCCATGTGGGAGCCAGCTGCACAAACATGAATTTCACTCTGTTAGAGAGTCAGATTATACTTCAGTGGATGAATGTTACTGGTACTTGCAGCAGTTTGTACTACATTGATATTCAACAAATAATGTTTCTTAATTTCATTCTAGTATTCAGTTCAAAGCCTTAACAGCTGTGTTTCATGTAAATATTTTTTAATACAAAAAATACTTATTCATTTACTATTATTGGTGGAAGGACAAACATTTTACTTTAAAAGGCTGAGAAGGTTTTTTTTTCTCCTGTCATGGTAATTTAGTGTAAATTGTTCATACAACTAGTAAGAAGCTTTAATACAGCAATGGTTATTAATATTTATTTTTTAGCTGAAGCTGTCTAGACTACCAGTAAAATAAGCCACTACCAATGTGCAAAGTCAAACAGCTAAGTCTGCAGGTTTGAATTCTGAAGTCTGCAGTTAAATCAAGCAATAGCAAAATTTCTTACAACAATATGTAGGTCGTACTTCTGATTTTTCAAAGAGTAAATATTTCTCCAACCTTCTCATTAAATGAGTACCCACCACTGATGTCATGCAGAGCCCTTCCACTGGCTTTCAGTCACTATCTAGAATATTACTGTCTGGCCATAGCAACACAACTCAGTTCAGCCATCTTTCGGTCTTGAAGACTTACCTCAATTTACTGCTTACGTCACAAGGAGAAGACATTTTACAGGTTATTTCCCTTTTACTTAGAAGATACTGAAAATCTGTAATGCTGTAAAGCCTACCTAAGCAGTCTCTGCTAGTAAGACTCCATGTTAAAAAGCAGGCTGGACAGTCAAACGAAAATTACATTCTCATACATTTGCCTGTTCCTGTGTGTCGAGTCCTAGACTTTTTCAGGTGCAGAGCGAAACTCATGTACTGTAGCCGAGAGGATGATTCAGATTGCACGTACCTGCTTTCAACATTTGTCCCTGGGAAAAACGTGCTTTTTCCTTTTCACTGACAGTAGCAGAAAAAACGCTTTCTGAGGCACGCAGGAGGAAAGCTGCATTTTTGTGACAGGGTGTTTGTTCTTGAAATATGGCAGCTCTCTGAAAGCTGCTTAAAGGTATGGAATGGGGGGAATGGGATGGGCAAAGACAGATTACTGGACAGGGTGCAGGTGAGCCACAACAAATGTGTCATGTATCAAATACAAACAGCTGTGGTGAGTGATATATTATGTGACTATACTTTCAGTCCTTTCTGTTTTTCACCATGTATTACAGTGTCTTCTGCATCTCAGGAAATTCACGATATTCAACTTCAGTGATGTCTTTTCACTTCCTTAAATACAGGTCAATTATTTTAAACACAGGGTTAGAAACTGGCAGGTAATATTACCTTCCTTAGAATCAAACCAAATCTCTTTCCAGCCCCCTCTCACTTCTTCAGCAGTCACAACTAATCAAATTTCAGTTTAGAGGTATGTGAGGAAGAATCCACAATATACAAAGCACTTCTAAGAGAAGACCGGTTAACAAAAAAGTATGCACATGAATAATCTCATTGACTTAAGTGTTTTGCTGGATCAGTGCTTGACATCATGGTATTTTTGAATTCACACTTAAAAGTCCTTATTCTAATTTTACACTTCATTAGACAGTCCTCTATCTTCAGGTAGGTTGTCTGCTAGGTTCTCATAAAATTAGAGGATTAGACATAGAGACTGCAGGGTCTATAGTAAAGTATCAAGTACTCCTCTTAGATTCTGAAGGATGAAGACATGCATTTTAATGCTTTTCTTCACAACATACCCAGGTGAGGGCATTAACTATATTCAGAGGTATATGGCTTTCCCTTCCTCCCTGTATCTGTACGTTTCATCATGAGACAGGTTTCTCAGCCTAAATTTACCAAAAAATGCTTTGTTTGCATACCAGGTTAGGATTTTGACAAGTGGATATTTTTCTGAAAAGGTTAATTTAACTGCATGTTTCTCAACTGACTCCAATTCTGTGTAGAGCTAGAGCTCCTGGTCAGAGTTAACCTTTTAGAATACACCTTCTCAAGCTCTAGAGACAGCTCAGCTTATTGCTGCTCTTTTTCTCAATGTTTTATTAAACCATCTCTTGCCCAACAAGTATACTAGAACTTGAAACGTTACAGCATGGAGATTTTATCTCTTCAAAAAATTTGGATTGCATCCTAAACCCTCTGGTACATAAATAATAAATTATGTCTTATGGATTAAAGATGGCAGTTAATAACTAGTCTTCCTTACCACAAATGTTATTATTTATTCACCACAATTTCTAACACAAAATGCAGGCCCTAGGATCATAAGTCAAATTAACTTGTGTTTCCTTCCTCTTCTGTCTTTTTCAAAGTCAGTTACTATAGCTCACAATTATAAAGCTTTGTATGTGTTTGTTATCCCTTTGGACTAGGTCAAACAGCCACAGGCTCTTAGGAATTAGATTGTATTGACTTTTAAAACTACCATGTATAAAGAAATTATCATCTGACCACAAAGTCAAAAGACATGAAAAGAAGTTAGGTTAAAAGGCTGCATTTAAAATAAACTTCAGGGGCTTCCTTGAACATTAAATCCTCTTTCTTTTCAAAGTGAAAACTGCTGTTTTATTCAGTATTTATGTCCAAATGGATTAGAGAAATGGAGCAGTTAGGATAACTTATTAGACTTTTTCATCCTATATGCTTACCATCTTGGGACATTTTAGTAGGATTAGGTTGTTCTACCAGGTGTAATCCAAACGATGAGTACAGAATTTTTTGGCACTGGCATTTTATCTGCAAGGGTACAGCAAAATTCCTAGTGATTCAACTCTGTTGCAAAAGTCCAAAACTAAATGGTTTTGGAAATGTTTCTTTTCAGGTATACATTGACAGAAGAGAACATGTATGAATAATATCTAATTGTAACAGGGCAGCTGAAGAATTTCCAAAGTCTATTTTCTTTGTAATTAAAAAGACATGCTTGTTGCAAGAAATACTTACTTTTATCAAGTAACCCCAGCAACAGTCAGATGATTGAATTTCAGTGCTGGAATGCCCTTGGGAGGTCAATGATTCCATTTTCCTGACCTAAGTCAGGATCAGTTATACCTAATTCATCCCAGTCATAAAAATTCCACAAGCTCCCCTGCAATCTGTTCCAATGGCTTAGAAAGTTTTTTACTCATTAATTTCTTGGCCTCTCATGGCTTGTCTAGAAGGGGCATAGAGAGCAGACTACTTCGTTCCTTTATGTAACCATTTGCACATTTCCATTTAGTCTTCTTTTCTTTAAATATTCCCAGTTGGTACAGTCTTTTTTTTTGTTCATTCTCCTTCCCTGGAAATTCTCCTAATAAGTCTATATCATTCCTCAAAACTGTGTTTGCAACATGAAGCCTAGCCAGTAACAGTTTAGAGCAGCCAAAGGATCACATCATACAAGTTATACACTTGTTTATCCAAACCAGTTTGCCATTTGCCTTTTTAACAGCATGGTATTGACCTATATCAGGATTGTGACCTTCCATAACTCCCAGGTCTTTTTCCAGAACTACTGCAGAGCCATTCACTTTCCAACTTATGTTTGTGAAGTTGATTATTCCTGGCTAAATGTAGTACCTTGTATTTGCACCTACCGACTCTCCTTCTGTATTTTTCAGACTCTGTCCAAATCACTTAATTAACTTTTAACTCTAAACATATCCTCAAACAAATTTGCTTTTTTTCCCAGGTTGGAGTCTTTTGTAAATTTAATCAAAACTATGGGTTATTCCTTCTCAATGCTGATCAAAAACACAGGAGAACTGAAATCTCTCTTTTAAAAAGCATATGATCAAACTCAGATAAAACCCCTGCAGTAAACGAGTGTAGCAAATGAAATAAGAGCTGCTGAGATTTATGGAAAATTATACAGTTATACAAAATGTGATTATGTACAGAGATGCATCAAGACATTTTGGCATCCAAAGCTCACCTATCCTTGCCATTTTCCTCATGCTTTTTCCACCTACAGTCATTGCCTCTTTCTTACACCATCTAGTATGTTTGCAGCCTCCCTTCCCAGGCAACAGTAACAGCAGTATCAAAGGCGATTCTTAGGTATAGCTGCACCCTCTGGCTACCGTTTTTATGGCTGTAAGCACGGACCTCACTCAATGGTTCCAAAAAACTGAAAAGCATATTTCTTTTCAGAGGCCCAATCCAATTTGTACAGAATTAACAAAAATTTTGAAGTGTCTGGGATTGTGTTATAAATAAATTTATAAATAAAAACTGTTATTGCAACATAATATGCGACCTGCTCATTGCTCTTTTCCAATAGGCATCACAATAGGTATGGGAGATTTTTCAAAAAGGGTCTCATTTCTTTATGATTACACTAGTGGCATAATGAATCCTAAGAACATGGGAATTTTCGTTCCCAATTTGAGACTTCATTTGGTAGTCAGTATATGATCCATAGTGCTTTGTCTCTGTCAGAGAAAGACATCTGGCCAGTGAAAACAACTATTTCACAAATATTATATTACTAATGTGATGGAAACATTCCTTCAGAATGAATGAATATTAATCATTCATTTACAGTTACACTCCTTTCGGTCTTGAAAGACAAAAGGAAAAAAATGACAGAATTAGAAGTCATACAGGGATACTGCAACATACCTATGATCAGTGCTTTTTCTTAGTTGCATTTACGCTGTACAAGGAAAAACATTAACTGTGTACATATACTGAACAACACTGATTTTAGATTAGCTTTTAATATATTTAGTTTTCAGGAATAGTCAAACTTTTAATTCTATTTTCAAAAATCTAAAGATCACTGTATCTTTAGTGAGGAAAATAGGCATGCAAACTAGATTGTCTTTAATGGTAATCATACCTCTTTTCTTTTGTTTTCTTTTTGGTCAACCCATCCGTTTTGATGAAAGTATTTTGAGGGAGTTCTTGATGGAAATGAAATCAGTGAATCATTGCAGCATAGAAATGGCTTGAGATGTACAGGACCTATAGACGGGACTTTGCCTCAAATCTACAGTACAAATTTAAGGGTAAACTATGAAGAAGATGTCCCATTTGTCATAATGTGATATCCAATCATTAACAGAGGCCCTGTCCTTTTGTCTGAAATAATGTCTTCCCATGTGAACTCCATATACCTTCATTGCTACCTGTATGTGATGACGTGAACTGTTGATAAAGGTACCTGTCTTGTTAATTTCATAATCCATTTTGATCTGTTTAAATCTGGATTAAAACATAGTATTAAAATGTTACTTTCTGCAACTTCAAAGGAACAGTGACATCAGTTCAAGGAGAAATCAGTTGCTACCAGATCAGCATTTAAAACCAAGCTGTTTGTAGTGCAAAGCAATTCAATAACACTTTTTTTCTAAAAATGAACAGTAAAAAATATAGTGTTAAAATAACCAAAGCCAAGGCTTCCAATAAGTCCTCCTTTTCAGCGCTTATGCATATTACTCCTCAAGAGAAATGTATTATTAAATATATGGACAGAAAACAGCGTAGTCACAGGGCCACACAAACTGATAGCTTTCTAATAATTTATAGCTAAGTATTTTGTAGAACAATGCTGATACAAAAATAAACTAATTGAAATTATTTCCTTCAGGCCTCCAAAGAATTCTAACTTTCTGAATAAAAATTGTTATCTAAATTTATCTCCATTCTTTAATTACAGTAATTTTACTAAAGATGATAAATGATTTATATGTAGCTGTATGCAGAATATTGTGAATTCCAAATCCTTTTGTGTGAAAAGTGCATTCATATTGAACCTTTATTAAAGTTCATTCGTAATAAGCTTTTAAAAACTTTATCAAAAATCAATAAGAAATCATTAATTTTCTTTTCTTTAGTGATGATACACTAAACAAATACACAAAAGACCAAAAAAAAAAACTTCCTTACTGAACCTGAGGCCAAATTAATGATTTTTCTGCATTATGAACCTGCTGGAAAACTTGCAGAACCACCTTTTGGATATTCCAGCTGGTACCCCAGAAAAAAATTATGGTGGTACCTGGCACGTTACAATGCTCTGGAAGGTGCCCTTCCCTGCATATCCATTAGCCCTAGCACTTTAGCCTAACTTGGCAGGCCCCAACCATCCTGCCTGCCCTCATGGAGAGACCATCCAACAGACATGGGGCAGAAATGCTAGACTCCTAGAAGGACCTTCACGTCACTTCCTCAACAACAGAGAGCATTTCCAAGCAGCCTGCTCACAGACTAAATTCAGGATGTCTGCAAGCAAAAAAATAAGCAGAGACCTGGCCTTTAACACCATTCTAGGGGATCGCTCAATTCAGGTAAGCATAGAACAGAGACAGTAAACTCTTAGTATATAGTGCCTCACTCTGAAAACACACCCAGCTGAAAGCTGCTACTCAGAAGAATTATTTTATTAGCTTTTTGAGCCTGTGCAATCATAAGCGTTATTTTCTGGAGAAGCATGGAAAGATTTAAACCCTGAATTGTGCATATGAAGGTTTAAATGGCAAGTTTAGTGTAAATTCTCACAGTCCATGTATTTATAAGTTTTGTTAACTGGTATACAACACAACTCTTCTGGAATACAACTACTACAAAGATGTTATTTCCAATTTTTTCTGACAGGAGAGGAACACTATTTTATTAATTAGCTATTTGTTTTATCACGTCATCAAATAATGATCCTATCATTTTGTATTTCTGTTATTCATTTCCATATTGAAGTCAGTCAGTGACTTTTCCTCCTCCTTTTCTTTCATGTTCTTTTTTCTTTATTTTTTGTTTTTATAGGATAATTCTAATAAAGATTTGAAGTTTAGTAGTTTCAGTAAACTGTGTTAGTCTATAAGTTTATTCAGTTTCCATACACAAAAAAGTATTGCAGTTGGGTAATAACTACAGCAGTTGGGTGATAACTACAGCTCTCCTGGATGCTCGTGCTGATTGCCAAGTAGTTCACTTCAAACCTAGTAATTAAGCTGTATTCTTTTGTAGATAACTTATTCAACTAATATTGATAATAAACATCATAGGAATTTTTTTAAACAAAGTAATTAACAATGGTTCTAGCAAGCATTACTTAATCAAAACTTTAAATATGTTTAGAATTAATTCTCCATTCCAAAGCATTTTCAGATTTTCCAAATGTCACAAGCATTTTCAAAATGAAAAATTTGGAAGTTTGGATTTAAACTGTGTTCACTGAGAAATTACATTTGTATAAAGTAAGAGGTTTAAATAAACCAAGAATGCTTCAGAATTACTGAACTGAAACACTAATTATTTTACTTGCTCTGGTAAATAAATTTTTTTACCTTTTTATTTTAATTTTAGCTAGGAAGAGCTTCAAAATATCAAAAATTCTCTTACAAAAGAAAAATTGACTATTGCTCAATTCTTTTTTTAATACTTATGGAAACTATTTTCAAAAATACTTATTTAAGAAATAACACATACATAATTCTTTGTCATACTTCATAAAAGTCTAGCATCCTAGAGCAACTAGGCTAAATTAGACATGAAAAATAGGAAATCCTGAATTTAAAATCAGTATTGAAAAAATTGTGAATGCCATCGAAATCACATTACTATCTTTGAGTAGCATACATAGTGAAGGAATACACTGGAATATATTTTAGAACCAAATTTGGCCCTGGCTTCACAGTCTATGTATCATTTATTTGCCTGCATTTGTACCTCCTTTATTACTTGAGAATACCTACAGCCAGGTAAAGAGAAGTACAAAATGTGTTTCCAGACAGAAGCCACATTCTTGAAATGCATGTTATGAAAATATGTGTATCTTCAGACCATCTACTTTTGTTTCTTTGCCATATGATTAAAAAACACTTTCTCTTATAGCTCCCTGAATTCAGAATGTCTTTGGCAGTTTTCCCCTGAATTGACAGAAGAATGAGTCAGAAGAAAAATCTGGCCTTTAGCTTTCATTCACTTTATTTTAAACTGAGACACTTTATGTATTATTCTCTTTATCTGATGTATTCACAGGGAACAGCAGAAATAAGGCATACAGATAAGATTAACTAAATACACAATGACCAAATAGGCAGAATTCTCACTAATATAATTAACATGAACATCATTAGTGCTTGTATGATGAGTATCTTAGAGGCCAGGATCCCATTTTATTAAGCAGCGTACAGAGTTAATGGCTGTTGTCTAAAAGACCAGTGTGAAGTTTGCCCAGTTGAAGACTGTGCATATTTACTGTAAATGGGGAAAATCAAACCAAATCAGAAGTTGTGTGCCTGATTACCACTAGTTTACTAAGCTGTCTCTTTCCTCTAAATAGATTACAGAATCTATAAACAAATAGGAAAATTCTGTGCTTGTTAAAGCTGCTGCAATATTTTTGACAGACACTGATAGGTCTGAAATTTCAACCATTTAAGATAAACTGTGGATTCAAGAAGTCACTGAGGTAACGGTGCAATACTTGCTATTTAGCAGCTGGTAAGATTTCTGTAAATATGAAAATCTTCTTGCTTTTTTTCTTTCTTTTTTTTTTTTCTTTTTTGTTTCAACAGGATGATGACGTAAGGGAAAGTCAGTTTAGTTTTACAGCATATGGAATGGGCCCATGTCTGCAAGCAAAAGATGGAGTGACACAAAAGGGGCCAAATAATCCTGTTCAAGCTGCACCAAAAAGCCCTGATGATATGAGAAAGGTATTCATTGACCGGGCCAAGAAGATAGACACAATATCCAGAGCTTGTTTCCCGTTAGCCTTTCTGATTTTCAATATTTTTTATTGGGTAATTTACAAAATCATCAGGCATGAGGACATTCACCAATAGCAAGATTAAGGCTTGCAGTACATACTGATCTGGCTGCCATGTTCAATAGGAGGCTTTCTGTTAGAAATGAGCATCGGAGGAGTGATTGGGAGAGATAAAAGTGTTGAGGGGGGAAAAAAAGATCCTGCATGGCCTGCAATGCCCAGTCACAGAGGAATGGAAGAATGACACCCAGAAAAGATGCATCTGGTATTGCAAGCTTTCTGTGTCAAACTAAATATTAACTTTTTCATTGTAAATCACTCTCTACTGAAGCTTTACTGCCAAGTATTTATACATACTCTTACATAGTGGCATAATTGTACAGTACTCTTTGATGTTGCTTATTTTTTTTTTAAATTCTTGTGTATTTTTAATTTAAAAAATGGATCCAGAATACCCTGGGTAAATCCCACAGTATTACAGAATCGATTAGTACTTGTAACCTTTAGTTCAGTTTTACAAGATAATGACAAATTACTGATTTGAGATTGCAATTTTAAGGACTTTTTCGTCTTAAGGACAGTACCTGTGGTTTTGCAATGAGCACAACTGACACATTTGAGTTATATAATTTATTCATTGTACTTCATATTACTGTTCCCCCAGAAGGTGTATGTTGAAATAATCTCAGACAGCACAAGGTATCTATAGCCTAACAGTCTGCATATCACATGGGAAATATATTAAAATTTGTGAAGTATTGATTCCTGCAAAGGATTTTTTTTCTTTTAATTACCCACACTTTGATAATTGAAATTTATAGTATTTTTTAATCCTTTTTATATTTTTGAAGGGGTTTTTTTCTCAATTGATAAAACTCATACAGCTTTTGAGGTAGACAAACTACATCAAAATTTTGCAATGCTTCATTTTGAATCAATGCAAAGAGATCTTGGACCAAAACTAAAAGCAAATAATCAACTGCTTCACTGAAACATTTGGACAAGTACAGCTGTGTTTATGCATATTTATCTCCTACATGTTACATAAATACAGGAGATTTAATTTATTAATATATCAAGTTTTCTGTCTCATTCTTTGAAGTGTATTAATATGACATATACTGGTTAAGAAGCACTTTGCAACTTTGGAAAAACATGCAGTTCTAAAACATGAAAAGGGATCTGGATGGTCTTTTACATTTATTGTACTTCACATTAATAAATAGGAGAATGGCAATTAAAGCTCTTAGATTTTCCCTGTTTAGGATTAAATAAGTCATATTAGTTGCTTTTTTGAATTATAACACAATAGATCACATTTATGACATAGCTTGTAGGCAAGAGGGTTTACTTTTGCCAGTCTTGTCTCTTGGAAAAAAAAAAAAAACATGTTAAGATATGGAAATCTGACGTTTAGGATTACTAGATACTTAAAGTCCAGTAGCAGAGGCTGTTTCTCATTGTAAAATATTTTTATTTTGAACATGTTTTAAATTTTTGGTTTGTTGTTGCTCAGAATGTGTATACAAAAGCAAAATACAGCTGGAGGCAAACATCTGGTGCACTGCCAAAGGCAAGGTGCATATGAAGTAATAGAAGCAATGTAACTCTGCGCTGAGGATTATAACATAGCACCCTTGGGTTTGGTTGGGTTTGTTGTTTTCCTCCAAGGATTAGTTAGAGAGATTCTAAAATAGTAGCTCTCAGATTTTGTTCAGCTGTGTCAGAAAGAAGCTGTATAATCTTCCTTTATTTTAAAACAGGATTTTTTTTTATAGCTTTGCTTAATTTATGATTTGAAAATAATTCAATTCACTTTAAAAAATTATTGTTTGCCGAGGTTGTGTCTTGGTTTTGTTGATTTCTTTATGTGCATGTTCCAAAAAATCCTGTTCACTTATGAAAGTGTTCGTCTGTGTGAGGGAGTATCATGAACTAATGGCTGACATTTCAGCTGGGTTATATTAATCTCTCTCAAAGTTTTCATTAGCTGTATCATATGAAAAGGGATGTTAACCTGCTTCTGCTATCAGCAAAGTCAACAGTATTTTGTTTAAGGACTGTTTGAAGTACTGGATCCATAATCAAGAGGCAATCATAAAAATTACATTATCTTTCAGGCTCATCTCTCTTCTTTCCTTCTAAAATAGCTGACTTGCATTCAATAAAGAATTCTTAATTGAAGGGGTAAGTGCATAAAAAAATGCTGGCCATATCAGAATAACTCCTAGTTAATCTAGTTCATAACTCTTGAGTACCTGGTTCATATTGCTTCTTTCGCACTCATTCAATAGTCTGTTGCTCTCGCACATGTAGTACTACCTTTTTTTGAAAACATTAACAAATTTGAGTAATGCAGAGCTAAACAAATTTAGCCCTAATTTCTTTCTTCACTCTTTAAGGCAGAAAAGGTCTATGCTCTCAAACGGAGAAATAAGACAGGAAATCTTGAAACTGATAAAAGAGAGATTGGATTACAACACTGGCAAAATGTAACAGGGAGTGAGAAGGAGTGTCAATTGCTAAGCAAGAAGGACAAGATCCTTCATTCATATATGAACCTATTACCTCAGTGAGGGAGAATAACTCTTGTGCCACATTTCTCTGACTAGAGTATGCTAATCTAAGGAAAAATTACAGCATATAGCATATATAAAATAAAAAGCATAAATCAACATTATAACTCTTTTCTGACTTTCCTAATGGATAGTTACCTATATGTTATATTTAAAATAAATGAGATCTGTAGATATCATGACTGGACCTAGTGCCTAGCGTTGCCCCTCAGGATGCACCTCTTCAGCCATGCACTATGGTAAGAGAGAAAAAGAGGTTCTCAGACCTGGCCAATGGAAAGTATATCCCTTTCGCTATGTAGTTGTATTTCTCTTTCATAGGCTGTTACATTGGGAAGTTGAGCATACCGTTCTTCTATACTGAAAATTTGCATATAATGCTCAGTCTTCTAACAGGGCACATTGAAAATAAAAAGAATTAAATATGTTTAAAACACCATTATTAAAACTCTACAGTATTGCTGGAACATTTTTTTATTTAGCAATCCATTAATAACAAAAGTATTTCAAACACAGGGGAAAAGCAAAAAATGGTTCCATGATGATATTTTCAAACGCTCATAACATTTGGCATGTCATTCTGCTGCCCTCAGGTAAGTAAAGATTTTCTATTTTGATGTAATGGAACCAAGATCTCTCCTCAACTGATGGGTTTGTGTATTTTTACTGGAACCATAACGTTTGCCAAGGTAACAGAAGCCTCTGAGTCCACTAAACAATGTGTTTTTCAAAAGAAAGCAGAACTTTTAATTTAAATTTCATTTAGATTATTCCTAAATGACTTAGTGTAAAGTCACATGGTAAAGAAAGAGTGAAATGTCATTTGAAATTATAAGAAACTTCAAGGTACAAATGCCTGCTATTCACCACTGACTAGGGGAAAAGTCCAAAAATGACAGCAGGTATGCTAGCCCTCTATACAAAGCTAGAATCAATAGCTACTGTCATCAGCTAAGATTAGTGTGGGAGATGATTCTTTTGTAACTGTACAATGAAGTAGCAGGGAATAACATTAAGAAGATGCAAGAATTGAAAGGTACTCTCTAGTATTTATCAGACTGCAGTATTTATGCTACAGTCCTGTGAAAGAGACAGTGGAGAGACGGAAAAATAATCATCAAGAAAATAATGCTTGATGCAAATGCTACCTAGCAGGGCTTCTCCTGCATCTAAAAAAGACCCTATTCATTAGGCTGAAGCAAATAGCTACCTCACCTCACTATCACTGAACCTGTGTTCTGCAGAGTACAGGTCCTTAGCAAAGCCACACAAGGCGGCTTCTTGTAAGCAAAACCCCTATGTGACAGGCTAACGCAGCTTTGCTCCAAGTCATTATTCACCATAGGTGCAGACTCTGTGCTGATCAGGTCATGTTTTTGTGGTCTCTGTAGACCAGCCCTATAATTCATAAATAAAATACTGGCACTAGAAGATCATTGCAATACGATGAAAACAGAGGGAAAAACTGTAGGATCTGGAGGAATACTCTATTAACACAGCTACCAAAGAGTGGACACAGTCACCATAAAGGGAAAAGAAGGAAGCATGAGGCATCCTTACTACTTTTCCCCATCCCCCAGTATCCTCTCCATAGGTACACTTGTTCAGGTGGAAGCAGTAGCTGCCAGGGGAAACAATTTATGTCAACTGCTGCAACGTATATATTCTCTTGGGACAGTAGTTTCTACCTGTGCAGATAGAGAATTGACTTCCACACCATCCACTTTCTTAATGGAAAGAGAAGCAGAGCAGGAAGGTACAGGATGAAAAAGCATGGGCTGTACATAGCATAACAGGGACCATAGGGAGAGAGAAAGCCCAAAGCAGTGCCTGGAACCTCTCATATGACTGTCTTTTCTTCCTGCACTAAAGAGATAGATGTGGCCAAACCCATGTCACCCCTCGTAAGGCTAAAAACTTCAGGACCTTCAGAGAGGATGAGAAAGGTCCCTTAGAGGTGCAGTAGCTAACTACCACAATACCAAACTTCTGCTTAAATTCCATTCAAATATATATTCAAATATCAACAAAATAGGCTTGCATGTTGAGGGATGGCTTTTTCTCTATAATGCTGATAAAGAAGAGGAGGCTTGAAGGAGAAAGGGAAGAAGGGATACCAGTGGTTTACTATTTAGAATTTAGCTATTTTAACACCAAAATAAAGCACAGTCTACTTTCAAGGACTTTTGACAGCACGCACTATTATTTAAGCAGATTAGTGGAATTCAGGGAGAGCATGGGATTTAGTTGTTTTTTCAGCTCAATCACATATTGGTTTTCTTTGGATTCTTTTTATTAGAGTTTGTTCCAAAACCTTTTTATAGTCTGCTTTATAAAGAATCCTTTGTGATGTGTGAGAGATAATTCTGCTTACTCACTAGAAAGACTTATATTTAGGTGATTTAGATGTGCACTTTACATTTAAGGGGTAAGGTATTGCTTCCATTTTGTACTACAACCCCTTACAGAACTGTAGGTTGATACTGTAGATAAAAATAAAATATAATAAACTGTACAAAACCTTATATTTTTAACAGTAGGGAAAGATAAAAAGTCTTCCTTAACCTTAAAAAAAGTATTATTTTTAGCAATAATTTTATATTAGATGGAAATAAATTTATTTATACAGTTCCCAGCCCAAGATGAGATGGTTGGTTGCAAAACATAGATAAACTTTATGTGCAACTTCTGCTCTCATTTGAGCTATCACAGGAATTAATCTAATCCAACAGAGCAGAATTTGGCCTTAAACTGTGAAATTGCTGAATGAGGTATTAATTCTTACAGTACCCCTGTGATGTAGTAAAATATCTTTATCCACATCTTACTGTACAATCATATGGTTATTTAGATGAGAACAATATCAGATCATCACAGCTTTTTTCCTTTTTGAAACAACTAAGAAGAAAAATATAAATCACAAACTAAGCTCTTTGTTAATGATAAAATATGTATTCTATTTTGGAGTGGTTATGGAAAATGTGCCTTCAGGCAACACAGAGCACCTACAGTAGTTACTGAAATGCTATCAGTTTGGAAGGCTTGTGGAAGCAGGTTAGATTGCTAGAAGCAGTGGGTTAAATGCCAGAAAAATGTTGGCTCATCCTGTGTTCTTGACATTCTTGAATATTACTGCACTTCTTCACTTTCATCTTTGTGAAATATGCAAGAAACATTTCTTATGTTTGTATTTTCATGTATGACAGAGTGAAGTTAACAGATGAAATGGACTAAAGTAGCTACTGATGTTCCATGAATATGTAATTGTGAGCTGTATAAAAAGAAATTGTGCCATAAGCTTTTGACCTAGAGGTTTAACATAATATACAGTATTTTGTGTGTTAGTGATCCCAGCTTTTTAAAGGCTACAGCAAGAAAAAAGAAAAAAAATTAATATGATAGTGTATTAATAAATTGTCTGTGAGTTTTCAAAATATTCTCCTGTGAATTCTGACTGATGGCAATTTCATCTCAAAGTACTTCCTTTTTGGTAAAACTCTATAAATGTGTTGTGCATGGATTTGATTAAATTCCTTTTTATTGTATTACAGTGTCATACTGCACTTAAACTGACATTCTCTGCAGACAGAAGTGTTAAAATATGTGAAATTTATGGTGTCACCCATGTCATTGTAGATATTTTGTTCAAAAATAATAAACTTAACTTTTTTCAGAAACCATGCAATTATTTTTATGATATTTTAGGCAATGGGTTTAAAGTCACAGGAGGGACACCATTGGAGAAAAGGATGAAACCCTCAGCAGCAGTTAAGGTGCATTAAGTATTTCAGGACTGAAAACTTGAGAAAGAAGGAATAGAATGCCTTCAATTGTTTTATTATTCAGATTAAGCTTCAAAATACTTTAACTGCATTAAAGAAATATACAAAGAAGTGTTTTCAGGGAGCATGATGGAGAATGGCAGGCACTGAATTAGGGGTTTGATCTTCCAAGGCTTCCTTTAGAGTGAGTGGACAGAAAGAAGTCTTTCCAGGGGATGAGCTCCAGTTCTGAAAAAAGGCCATTCTGAAAACTCAGGGAAAGTTATCTTGATAAATGCCTATTAAAATAAGCACAGCCACTCCAAAGTAGTCCTCCTGATCTTACCAAAAAGGCAAAGAATTTCACTTGCAGCAAAATAGCCTTTTGGAAACTTTATAGATCTGTGGACCCTCCTAAGTACTCCTTGATAGAAAAATGATTTTAAGAAAACTGAAGTTAGCAAATAATAAGTCCTTTGAGAACAGTCTGTTATGCTAATCTGATTACAGCAGTGTTAATATGCTTATAAAGAGCATACAGAATGGTCACCTCAGTAGCAGCCACAGGTCAATGTGATGCCATTTAGGCTAGAAATCTTTAGCAGCCTCCATGCAGATGCTTTGCACTCCCTGTCCCCATATGACTAAAAGCAACAGCAGTTCACTCCTTTCAACTTGCTTTTCAAGTCAATGGGATACAAATACAAGAACTTTGCCATACTCACAAATGAAGTATTTCCATTACCTGCTGCTAATAATTCAGTTCAGTAATGTATGGCTTGGAGCTTTATGAAATGGAAATTTCTCAAAAGAAGAGCCAAATGTAATAAAAGCACCAGTGGATTCTGAGCAGAAATCCTGAGTGTGCCCTCCTAGAGCCCACAGAACTGTGTGAACAGACCCCTGCTATTTATGACAGCTGTTACTCCAGCAGGTCTATACCATCTTGCCTTTCCAAAACCAAAGCGTAACTGGTACCTCTGGCCTTGTTCAGATCTGTTCACAAGCAACAATGCTATGAAATTACTGCAGTAGCAAATGTTTTCATGCTGAGGTGCACAGTTCCCGGCGCATGAAAACTGCAAATATACTGTACCAGGTGTGCAACAAGCAATTAAACAAGAAAGTAACAGCCAGGTAATGTGACCTGAGAGTCATAGAAAAAAGAAGTAACAGATATTAAAGAGATCAATATGTGATTGTATTGCATAAACTGTGCAGCCCTTTCAACACAGAATTCTGGAAAAACAGATATCAAATATCCTCTTTTTCATGTTTGCATATATAGCTACCTAATTATACTAAAAATGAAATAAAGATTTAATTCCATGTGGTCCATGCAATTGATTTTATTTCCAGTATCCTACCCTTTATACACTAGCAGGACCCGTGAACTTTTTCTTCTAAATAAGACACAAGCATGTGAACTTAAAAACCTGGATGACAATCCACCAATGTCACAAAGCTAGAATTACAGGGAAAATTTCTTTTTGGAAATAAACAAAACTTTTTCAAAATTTGAATAATATACTTCCAAACCTTTAATAAACAAATACGTATTTTATATATAATATTTTGTCATTGACGAGAATTGTGTATTCCAACATTTACTTTAGAAACTCACAAAATCACAGAATGGTTGAGGTTGGAAGGGACCTCTGGACGTCATCTTGTCCAAACCCTCTGCTCAAGCAGAGCCACCTACAGCAGGTTGCCCAGGTCCATGTTCTTTTGAATATCTCCAAGGATTAATATCTCCAAGGATGGAGACTCCACAGGCTCAGGGGGCAACCTGTGCTAGTGCTTAGTCACTCTCAGAGTAAAAAAGTGCTTCCTGGTATTCAAAGGGAACCTCCTGTGTTTTGGTTTGTGCCCATTGCCTCTTGTCCTGTCACTGGTCACCACTGAAAAGAGGCTGGCTCCATCTTCTTTACACCCTCCATCCAACTTTTTACACAAATTGATGACATCGCCCCAGAACTGGACACAGTACTCCAGGTGCTGCCCTACCAGTGCTGGGTAGAGGGGCAGGATCACCTCCCTTGACCTGCTGGCAACAGTCTTCATGCAGGCAAGGATACCATTAGTCTTCTTTTTGCTGCAAGGGCACATTGCTGGCTCATGTTCAGCCTGGTGCCCACAGGACCCTCAGGTCCTTTTCTGCACACCTGCTTTCCAGGTGGTCCTCCCCCAGCATATACTGGTGCATGGGGTTATTGCTGCCCATGTGCAGGACTTTGCACTTCCCCTCACAATACTGAAAAATCTTTTATTGTAATGTTGGCCTCTAAGTAATCTGCATTTAAAACTTCTACTGAGGTAATGAGCTCAGCCTGAAACCCTCTTATGTCATATTTTAATTTCTCTCCTAACAAGCCAAATAACACACCTGACCTGCCTTGAAAACAAGCGTGTTAATTTGGATGTGTTTAGTTATTCTCATTAGGCGTGTTAAGTAGGTACAGAAGACATTCAAGTAGTTGCTTTTAAAAGCACACGATACCACAGCTTGTTTGCCATTGCATGAAGTAGGAGTAAACCTCATGCAGGTGTATTAAATCAGACTAAGCCCACACAATATTAGAATTTGGCTGAACTTATTTAAAGTAAGAGGATATTCGAAATTCTTACAAATTTCAGTTCTACTTGATCGCATTATATGCGAAACGGGTTTCCCTCCCCATCCATTTCGCGTTTCATGGTAGCGATAGCATCGTCATTTCTCAGGAGAGTATAAATTACACCACCAGATGGCGCTCTCTCACACGAATTGAGGGGTGTCACGGCTGGTGGCATTTTGTTCAAGCAGCAAAATGCAAAAGGCATTAACGTTAGCAAAATGCATTCTTCATGTAGAAACTCCAGGCGCTGACATTCAATGTTAAGAAGGAAATGTGTAAAGCGCTGCTCGTGCTACAAATCACATTTCATTTTGAAAGTGATGCAAACGTTCTGAGGTGATGCTGTCTTAGAAACAAAAATAGCTGAGATGTTAATTTACTAAGAACAAAAACCAAGGGTTTATGTCTAAATACACATATGAAAATGTAAAGGTTTGTGTACCTCAATATTTTATTAAATAAATATGGCATTTTAAAACAGAAAACATTGATTAATTTTTTAAAGTATCTGTTGATTGTCAAATACTTATTGCTACAGATATGATTTTGTCCAACAGAAAATGAATGGGTGAGCAATTTTTAAAGCAGTCTTTAAAAAATTAAAGAGGAAATCAATAATTTACATTCTGCTCCCAAATCTGCTAAAGTTAGAAGGTCTTTGGAGCAGATTCCTCATAATAAGGATGCCTTCATTGCACAGTTACAGGTACAAATGTATCAGTTATTAGCTATGCACAACAGCTGTTCCACTTGTTAACCACATGTATGCTGTTACACTGTAATAAATGCAAAGAAGGAAGCTTACATAGTTTTCACTGAGGAATATGTAACTTCATATTTTCTCATATCTCAGATGAGGTAAGCACATACACTTTAGCACTGTAAACAATGTACATCTGTAACTCAGTCTGCCTGTGATAGCTTGTTGTATCACCACCCTCTTGCTTTCCTAGCAGACTTCACCCCTTTACACCTTTACTGAACAAATATGGAAACAGCAGTTTGAACTTTGATCTGGAATTATACTAAAGATATTATTATAAATAGATACTACAGAATAGTTGCAGACTAAAATAGATACTACAGTCTACCACTAACATCCGTTTGCTGTTTGTCCTTAATTTCTCAAAGAAGTACAACATAACTTCTCTTTCATGATTTAGATGGTAGTTAAATGGGACCACGATGAAGACTGTTAACTTTGCATCTAATACTAGTTAATAAATTGTCTGCCAAAAATTAAGGAATTATATATTTAAGGTTCATAGCAGTATTTACAACTTAAAAATCAATGCATATAGTGTTAGTTGTACTCTTTTTTTCCGCAGGCTTTGCAGGCTCTCCTGAATGATGACTCAGCTGAATTACTTTGACGTAATAACCAACTGCTTTGTATTTAACTGCATTGCCAATAAAAGCTCAGTAAAAATAAAAAAACAGCAGCATATCTCAGTTCAACAGGAAACCTTTCAATTTGATACAAAAGTGGTCAGAGGTAATACAGAAACAATTTTATACCAACACACAGTTTTCAGAAAATAAATTTAAAAGCAGTTTCAAAAGTGTCCTATCCCCTTTTCAGCTGCCTCAGATTTACTTAAGGTTTCTAAGTACAAAAAAACCCCTTGAATTTTGTTATTGCAAATATATCAGACCAAGTAACTTTGTGATGAGTTTTGAAGCAGTACCAAAGCAGCTTCTAGGTGAGGGAACAGGGAAAAGGTAATAGGTCTTTCCTCTCTCTCCCTTTCTCTTTCTTTTCTTCGCAGTCGCTTTGTATCTCACAGCAAACCTGATCCATCTGGGAGACTAGGACATTCTTGGAGGACTTTGCTCAATAGCTGCAGTGCAAGATAGCATTGGCTCAAGTCCCACCTGGACTACTGGGTGCGGCAGAAGGAGTTCAATGTTCAGGCAAAGTCCTGATGGTATAAGAAGGCCCCTTTCTGAGAGCTCCTTGCATAGCGACCTGAGTTGATTTCACCCTTGCATTAATTCTTTTATTCCTTAATGACACCTTCAGAATGCTGCTTTCATTTGAGAGGTAGTACATTCCAACACCACTGCCTGATATAGAGCTAAATTTATTGAACTGGTTTCATATCCCTGCTCCCCTTCTAATTATTTCTCCCCTCTAATTAGCATCAACATTTCACACAGCTGCTTGACTTGTAGAACAGTTACATTGTCTTTCAGATTATCAAACTCCTAATACTTCATTTTTATCTTCCATACTCATGCTTGTCATCCTACTCCAGCTCCCCCTGTAAGGGAAAGTATGGACTCGGCTCAACACGAAAATCTGTCCCCTTCCCTGAGAGCCCAGGCAAACACTTGGGATGAGAGTTACAAGAAAATTCAGGTACTTAGATCCCTTCCTCACCTCTTTCCTTCCTTTACTACCTAATCCTGGAAAAAGTTCAAGCTTAGTTTTCAGTATTGGCATGTCCAAGTTGCCTGAAGTCTTCTATAAGCACCTTCTTCACTACACGTTTTTGAAGTATCAAACCTATGTCTAAATCCCAACAGAATTTACAAAAATGATTTATTCCTTCCCTGGTTTCACATGAGAGGTACAGTTCCTTTGGGATGCCCAAAGGGACTGCTGGACAATCTCTGTAAACACACAGAAAATCCTATACAGTGTCTTTTCCTGTCCAAGCTCATAATCTCTCCTGAACCTGTACTAGCTCTCATCCAACCATATGGCCTCAGGGTAATTCCAAGGCACAGCCAGTGTTTGCTGATCTGTAAATTTTGCAAGGTTACTTAACCTTTTTAAAATTAAAGCAGAATATTTTACTTCACAGAATCACAGAATCACTAAGGTTGAAAAAGACCTGTAAGATCAAGTCCAACCATGGTTGCTACTATTTGTAGCAACCAGAGCAACATATCCTCCATGCTTTTTTTGGCATGTGCAAAACCATCCAAAACAAAAATATTTTTTCCAGTGCAATAGAAAGTGTTAGTGTTTTCCATTAATTGTTCCACGTCTAACAGGTTTTTAATTCAGGGTCAAATTTAAGCCCTAGTAAGCACACAAGTCCAACTTGCTGTGTGCTTGTTGTCCATGCCAGGCTCTACATACATCAGTCACAATTTACATATGCATCACAATTTTGCAGCCCCAGATAGAGCAGATCTATTTATGTTCACAAAAATGAGTTGAGTGTGCAAATTCACAAGCTATGTTTGCATAGCTTAAACAAAAGAGGATAAAAGGTTATTCTGCCACTGATTTTCAGGCAAGACTGTCTTACCACAGCATGATCTAATTTTCATGAAAGCAAGTGGTAAAACACCTACTCGGCCACTGGAAAATGATTCTGAGAAGTTGTCCCCCAAAACTTTATTTGCAGCTTTCTTACCTCTCTCTGTTGGTGCCTTGCACATGCCCACCCAGCTGTTCCAGAGCAAATAGAGCTTGTAGCTAGAATAAAGACAAACTGTGGGAAGTGTACTCTAAGACACCAGCCTTACTGAAGTGCTGAAAATGGTTTGTTTACATTTCCAACAGAGCATTCATGTGGTAGTTTGGGTGCCTGTAAGTGCACTAAAATGCAGAAGGATACATTTCCAACAGAATTGTCCACCCACCTAGCATATTTACAGTAGTATATGTAAAATATGTCAAAAATCCATGGTTTTGCTGTTTTACTTTTCAAAAAACACCAAACAGAGTATTAAAGGCCTTTTTAAATAAGCACTGTCGGGGGAGGATGCTGCTCGGCTTGCTTATAGCCGCTATTAAAAAGTACAGAAAAGTAGCATAACAAAGTATATTGACTTTTTACCCAATATTTAACCCACCAGAGGAAGAAAGGCTTACATGGTGAAGCACTGGAACAGGCTGCCCAGGGAAGTGGTGGAGTCACCATCACTGGAGGTGTTCAAGGAACGCGTGGACGTGGCATTGTGGGACATGGTTTAGTGGGCATGGTGGTGTTGGATTGATGGTTGGACTTGATGATCTTATCACAGAATCACTACGGTTGGAAAAGACCTGTAAGATCATCAAGTCCAACCTGAAAAAAAAAAAAAAAAAAGCCAACCACCACACAACAACAACAAGCCACAACACACCAAAAACCAACCCACCCAACACCACACAGCACCATGTCCATCAAGCTACATGCCACAATGCCACATCCACACGCTCCTTGAATACCTCCAGGGAGGGTGACTCTACCACCTCCCTGGGCAGCCTATTCCAATGTTTCACTACTCTCTCAGTAAAGAACTTTTTCCTAATGTCTAGCCTGAACCTCCCCTGTCGTAACTTGAGGCCATTTCCTCTTGTCCTATCACTTGGGAGAAGAGACCAACACCCACCTCTCTGCAACCCCCTTTCAGGTAGTTGTAGAGAGCGATGAGGTCTCCCCTCAGCCTCCTCTTCTCCAGGCTAAACAACCCCAGCTCCCTCAGCCGCTCCTCATAAGACTTGTGCTCCAGACCCCTCACCAGCTTCGTTGCCCTTCTCTGGACACGCTCCAGCACCTCAATGTCTTTCTTGTAGTGAGGGGCCCAAAACTGAACACAGGATTTGAGGTGCGGCCTTACCAGAGCCGAGTACAGAGGCATGATCACCTCCCTGCTCCTGCTGGCCACACCATTTCTGATACAGGCCAGGATGCCGTTGGCCTTCTTGGCCACCTGGGCACACTGCTGGCTCATATTCAGCCGGCTGTCGATCAACACCCCCAGGTCCTTTTCTGCGGGGGAGCTTTCCAGACACTCGTCCCCAAGCCTGTAGCGTTGCCTGGGGTTGTAGTGGCCAAAGTGTAGAACCCGGCACTTGGCCTTATTGAACTTCATCCGGTTGGCCTCAGCCCATCGATCCAGCCTGTCCAGATCCCTCTGCAGAGCCTTCCTACCCTCCAGCAGATCAACACTCCCTCCCAACTTGGTGTCGTCTGCAAACTTGCTGAGGGAGCACTCTATCCCCTCATCCAGATCATCAATGAAGACATTAAACAAGACCGGTCCCAAAACTGAGCCCTGGGGGACTCCGCTTGTGACCGGCCGCCAGCTGGATTTCACCCCATTCACTACAACTCTCTGGGCTCGGCCATCCAGCCAGTTTTTTACCCAGCGAAGAGCGTACCTGTCTAAACCACGAGCCGCCAGCTTCTCTAGGAGAATACTGTGGGGTCTTTTCCAACCTTAGTGATTCTGTGATGTAACTACTGTGTGAAGCCTGTCACAGGTTTTGAGAATAAAACCTTTAACAAGATAATAGGCATTTTGTTTGTCTTGTTCTTACTCTCAGAATATCAGTAATGTCTTTGAACCCTGCCAGTTTCACGGTATCTAATGCAGATACCTGATCAATCTGAGCTGCCTTCCTGGGAAAAAACCTCCTAACATCACCTCTGAGTGGGAAAATCATTGAGGATATTAAAACCTTACAAATGTTACAAACTATGCATCTAGTCCATCTTAATCTAGGCAAGTCTCCCATGAAAAAGATATAATCAGTTTTCCAAATTGTCTAGTCAATAGTTTAAGATCAGTGAGTGACAGAGTTCATTCTGATGTTGCAATTTTCTGAACTTAATATGCTTGATACAGTTTTAGTGGCTGGAGTTTCTATGAATCTGGTTTGAACAAGAATTTGCTGTCAAGCCTGCTTGGGTAGCTCCCAACAGCTCTTATGGGTCTGAAGTCAATGGAAAAATGTCTAAGGAAATTGGATCAGGCTGGCCTACCTGCTTATAAAAGGCAGTGGTTATATATCTCATTGCAGCTGCAACTTTAATTATTACTTTTCCAAAGGAAATTGAATCACCGACTTTGACATAATCATTCTGAAAAATGTTGGTTTGCTTCAGACCTTAAACAAATGTTCTGAGCTCAGGGACTTAAGCAAATTATGAGTCCTTTCCAATGTTTAATTGTTGTGTGCCTGCAAGTTAATCAGCTATTTAAAAAATACTCTCTTCATAAAAATAAAGTGCAGCAGAATCTAAACTGAACTTGAACATCTGAACCAAACTTGAACATTTGTAAAATATACTTGCCATCTTGCCTTTCTTAATTCTGCTGCAATCCAATCTTGCTGTGTCTGAAGTGGAAATATTTCTACTAACCTCAGCAGTGGCTAGGAGAGGCTTTTTAAGACTTATTCGACTCATACATGTGTCACTTCAATTACATTATAATACTCTAAATAGTAAGGTAAACATGGAAAACATTCTCAGAGATGGTAAGATAATAATCATGCAACATCCAGAAACACTAAGAAAAAACCTTTCATTGTACAACCCTTTGACCCTTCTGTTATCCTCCAATCTCTTTTTTTTTTTACATTCTCAGCATAAAAGCCTATGGAAACAGACTATATATTTTTGTTTGTGCCGTTTACATCCAGACAGTAAATAGTTAGCACAGAAGTCAGAACAAGGAAAGAAACACTTAAATCCCCTAGCTTTAGACAACTTATTTGAGATCTAGAAAAAGATCACTTTGTTTCTTTTTATTTATCCTGTTTTAGAGAGGCTCCATAAATATTCCCAATGGTTCATGACTTTTGTTCCATTCCCACTTGAATGTCCAAATTGAAATTTTCTCTATCAACATTTTAAATCCAGCAGGGGACAACAGCTCTTGCCTTTTCATGGATCCCTGGACAGTAATCTTCATTAAAAGAAATCTTTATTAAATCCCTTCTGGAAGGAAGTGGACTCCTTCAGAATCTGGATCTCTCCTCCGAACAAACATACCAAGGAACAGAGCAGTCTTTAGCATTGCTCTAAGTCCAAACACATAAACTGTCTCCCTGGAGTTTCTGTGCCGATAGGAACTTATCTTTGACCAGATCTCTCCAGAGCTCATGGAAAAAGAGGGGAGAGACTTGCAGAAGTGATTAAACAGATTTTACCTGTATTTTACCTGCTGAAGAATCACTCTTGGGTGTTGTTACACTTCTCTGGAAAAAAGTGCAAAACCTCGGAAACCTCCTTTTTGATCAGCTCTTCTATAGTCTGTTTCTACTTGATATGTATGAGAACTCCAGCCATTTAACTACATTACTATACTATCCCTAAGATTATCTAGACTGGAAAAAAGAGGAATTTGGCAGGTTTACCACTCCATAGATGGATGTGGAAATAAGGCAGACTCTTACTGTGCTTCTCTTGGGAGATCAGTTGAATCAGAAGGGAAAATGGGTAGAAGAACAATGTGTAGATGCATTTCCAGTCCTTTTGTCCATACAAATAGATCCATAGAAGGTAATTATTCGTGAGCAGTTAATTTGAAACCTAACCCAACTGGTCAGACTCCGTGGCTGCATCCACATAGTTTTGAAGGCAGCAGAATCAAAACAAACCAAAGTGTTTATTCAACAAGAGCATGTAATTAACTCCATTCTGAAATCATATAATGAAATTCACATCTCACTTATGGAGAAGAGCAATCTAAGAGGGAAAGATTAGTATTATTTATAGAATGATCTTCATATGGCACCCCTGACAATAGTTCTATGAATCTTCAGCATGTACTACAGAAAAAAAAGTTAGCCACAAAAGAGAAAGAACCAAATTATCTTTCCTGTTTCTCCAGGATGACTCCCATGAAATAACTGGAATTGTAGAAGCATAAGAGAAGATAACTTGAGCCCATTCCAATCTCAAAAACAACTTTATTGCTATTTGTTAGACTTAGGGCCACATCCATAGTGTACACACTAAACAAACATATTAAGTGGCTTCAAATCTTGCCCCCGTTGTTTACTTTCCCTCCATGGACTCATGACTCTTGCATGTTAGCTGCATACTAGTAATGGTAGGTACAGACTCAATCTTCAAAGGACCCTCCCAAAGTATCACAATATCGATAGTTACAACCTTATTTCAAAGGACAAAAGGACAGAGCTATTTTGGAAGGCTGAAAGTAGGAATCTTTCTTTCTCACAGTAACCATCCATTCCTTGACCTCCTCAGTCAGGCTAAGACCTATCTCTTGCAGAACTTCTACAATCTGAGTAGCCGTCAGTGCAAGACAGAGCTGAGACCCGCTTCTTTCTTTCCATCCTATGGGGTACTGCTTTTCTACCCCAGCTCAGCTCTCACTGTCAAATGTTCCTTCCCAGAAACCCAAGTCCCCTTCATGCTTTGCTGGAAAGAGGAAATAACCTTATCAAGCTGATGCAGGGTTCTTCCCACAGCTACTGGAGTGGATTGGCCTTGCACAAAATACTGTCTGACATTCTGGAAAAAGAACCAGCTGGAGGAAGCAGGAATACAGTGGGATGAACAATAAATAGTAGGGCTACAATGAGCCAGGCTGGACTTCACAGGCAAAGGCACAGACCACTGCTGTAGCATAAAACAATACTGTGATGACCCAAATCCTCTGACCACTGTCTCACAATAAAACTTTATAAAGCTCATCCTGCTCTTCACACACGCACACAGAGGCACTAGCTGGTTTAATTGCCTGGTGAACTAACAAACAGGTGGAGAGTTAATAGTCTGTGTGAAATAGATCTGACTGAATAATTGGTTTTCCTATAACTCTGCAAAACAAAATTTGAACAAAAATTCACCCTAATCATTGTTTATTTTAATCAAATTAATTTTCATATCAAATGAACAGCTTTATTGGAAACAAAAATGAGTAATATATTTTTAAGTAAATTGAGTAATTTGAAATCTAAATTAAAATTCAACTTATTATTTTTAGACTCTACATCTAACATATTCCTTAAGTAAATGTTTCAGTTTAAAAAAAAAAAGGTCTAATACCATTTATCTGATGCAAATTCACATATTCATTCACTGTGCCTAAAATTTGCATTGTAAGTAAGCATAGAATCACAGGGGTAATAGGGACTTCTGCTTTAAGATAGAATCAGCTATGTATATCTGGACAGACACTTGTTAAACCTGTTTTTAAAGAACTTAAATTATTTCAAATTCACAGTTCCCCAAGGCTTTATTCCAAGTCTTCACTATTCTTACTCCTAGAAGTTTTTCTAAATATCTAATATAACTCTTCCTTTTTGCAATGTAAGGCTAATATTTTTTATTCCATCTACAACAAACAAGGAAAACACATTATTCCCTTCCTCTTTGCTAATAGTTTATTTACCAAATTCCTTCCTCACACTATATTCCTTGAGTCTTCTCTTCTTTAAGACAAAAAATTCCAATTCACTTATTCTTTCCTCACAGATTATGGTTTCCAGACTTCAAATCACTGTTGCTGCTCTCCTCTACACGCTTTTCAGCCAGTCCCCTGTCTGTGTTGGAGAGCAAAACACAGACCTGAACAAAATATTCTAACTGAAGCCTTATTATCGCTGCGTAGAGAGGAGGGGTTACTTTGCATGTTTTGGATATAGAGTTCTGTTTATATGTTTTCCTTTTCATAGCAGCTTGCCTCTGTTGATTCAAGTTCAGCACATGAGCCATACTACTCCATAGATTCTTTTTTGTGCACAAGTATGAGTTAGCCTCTTGTTTTGCTTACTTGAGCAAAACATTTTGCTCACTTCTAGTGTGAAGTGACATGAAAACAATGTAATCTGAATTTATTCCAAGGAACAAGAGGCCCCTTCTAAAATTCCTCCCCCAGCTTCACAAGACCTTTCAAAATGTTTTAAGATTGTCTGTGTTGGTAGAGCCGTCCCCATTGCTCAATAATAATAAAGTATCCCTGTCACAGCCAAGCTACATATTATTCATGTACTGTAATAACAGTGCTTTTAAGGAAGAAAGCATGAAGATTTCGAGTAAATATTCATTTGATGCTATTTCTTGCTTTCAGAAAAATGAAAAACAGATTTTTTCCATCCTTCCCTTTTCACATATGTACACTCACAGGAACAAATTAGTTTATCATGGAGGATGCAGGATTCTGTCACTGTTAGAGAGCTGTTAGAATACTTTCACCATATAATGGGTGCCTAGAGAAGAGGACTTTCTGTTGTTGAATGGAAAATTTTTGTGAAGAAAGTTGGAGGAACATTTTAGGTGTAATTCCCCAAAGCATTTCAGCTGCATGATATCACTATTTTAGAGGGGGGAAAAAAAAAAAAAGAACTTCAATTGCTGATTAAAGCACTGTAACATTTAGGTCCTAGTCTTAAAGCAAGGGACTCATGCAAAAAACTTGATTTTTAGTGAGACACAGAGGGTCACAGAGGGTCACCAAAATGCAGGGTCAGAGTCCAATGAAACAAAAAATAATTGCTCTATTAATAATTTTGAAAATAATTAGATTATTCAAGAATGTCAACTGGAAATTACAGGTTTGTTTTAAATGAACTATCTTGGTTTATTTTTTATGACTAATAACTTTTGGGGATTACATGAGAAATACTGGGTAAGCAGAGAAATGAAAAAGTTATTATGGAAAATAATGAATTCTGTGAAATAACTGTGGAGTTTGTATGTTCTGTTACTGCCAAAGCAATTACATATTTTCTCAGAAATGACAGCTCAAGGTCAAGGTAAAACCAAGCTAATAGACTCGTGGAAACAATACCATTATACCAAAAACTGAGTGTAAGATTGTATTGCTCAAAGGATATTCACCTTTCCCTGAACATGTCCTTTGACTTTTTGCTGGCTCAACAGCCAAACTTACAGCTTTTCATCTCTGGTTATTAACATTACAACTAATAAGGAATTAAAAACAGTTCCTGAAGAATGCCTTCCAAACATCAAATAATAAACAAGTTATTTACACATTAGATTTTCCTCTATTAGCATAAATATTTTGAAACCTTTTAATATCAAATTGATTTACACTGACAATTCTCAAGTCAAGGTTTTTCACCCATACATAACTTAGGATCACTTCTATTGGAGGCAGTTCCCTGGTAAAAGCTAAGCTATCATTAAATTGGGGATTTCTCCTAAGACTGTGGAGCTTCTTAAGGTTATTTTATGCATTTCTGAGGCCACAGTTAGCAAGCTCTCTTACTGGTCAGCATTCATTTAGCAGGTTAAGAGCTACCTTACAAACACCTAACAAGAAGAAAGAATTTACTGCCACAATAGAAGACTTCAGTGACAGTCTATAAAAATGATAACATAAAGGTACTATTTGTGACTAGTAATGATGAGAGACATTTATATAAAGAAATTAAATGTTAGGCTTTCAGAACACTAGGAAACTTGCCATCACTGGATAAAGGTAACATTGGCACCATCAAATCTCATAAGGGAAAGAACAGAAAACACCCATTTCCAATAAGCAACTGAGATGTTCTAGACCACTTTCATGTGAGTATCTAGACACAGCCTCCAGCAGAAGCCTAATTAACTCAACTGGTATGACCTACTGCAAACTGTCAGTAAAGGTATTATGGATTTTTGGGATAGCTTTCATTCCTTTGAGGATGTTGATGATCAGAATATAAACCTGTCTTGCAGTCTACATTGCCCAGCATCTATCTCCCCACCTCATCGTTGATTAAAGTGGTTCCTATCCCTCTGAAGCTTTACCCGGGGAGGGTGAAGAATAAGCAAGAAAGAAAGAAAAAGCCAAGCATGGCTTTTTTTAAATGTCATATTGTCATCTGCATGGCACTGGTTTATTCCAAAGACATTTTGGGTTTACCTATTTCAGACCCTTTACATTTCCTCTAAATGAGTTTCAGCCATTAGGTAGTAAGGGAAGAAAATATACTAACTTTCTAGCATTCTTTGACCATAGTCCCAACAGTTATATTGATACTATCCGCAAAAGGCAGTGTCATTTATGGAAAGGCAGCTAGATCTGGTGAGAAGAAAAGCCTTTTCAGAAGGTGGATTCAGGAAATCTGTATTAATGCTATGAACAGCTGTGTTTAAAGTTATTTTTCACTGCTTTTAAAGAGGATGTAGTTGAATTTTTTGAGGTTTTGTATAATTGCAGTAATCTAAAATGTAGTAAAATATAGCACAACAATTTAATATCCTTACAGCTGGGTTTACAACACTTCTAAGAGCACACCTACACCCCTTTTCCCTCCTTCCTGTCTCTAAGGACAATATGGTCAGAATCAGTACTTACTTTTAAAGGATATTTTTCTCTGAACTTGCCAAACTTTTCAGCATGTCAAGAGTTATTAAATGGGATTGCCAGTTATTTCAGAGAGCACATGGGAAAAAGACAGACCTAGATAGTCCTCCAAAATCCTGAAATGTCACCAAATCCAAATGCTTCCTTTGATGTCATTTCAAACATCTGAAAAATATTATTAACTCAATGCTAAGGATTCCTCTCAAATCATTTAACACACAAAGAAGATAATAGATCTGATTCTCACTCTCCTTAATCTCATATAGTCATTAGCTGTATAAAATGAGTACACAAGAGGATGCTAATTTCAAAATTGAGAGGGAGGGCAGTGAAGTATTTCATCTATCAAAAGCAAGCTCTTTGGTGTAAGTTGGAGGGTGATTTGATATTAGCTGGCTCAGGTTCACTGAACCATGATGTGGGTTATTTCTTCTGTTAAGCACTTTCTAAAGAAAAGACATTAACTATTAATTGGTGAAGGTAGGTTGTCCTTTCGCTTCCCTCTTCCATATCAGTTGCACCTCTGATTGCTAAGTGAGAGAGGGAACACTGGGTTGTGTGCCCTCTAGGAAGTACAGTAATTAGCAATGAATAATATATTGAGAATTTCAAGGTTTCAAGAAAAGTCATTTGTTGTCTTCACCTGAATTTATTTTTCTAATAAGGTTCTTGTTTGGCACTGTGGTTCATGCTTCATGACTGCCATGGTTTACTAGGTATATTGAATTATGTGACAGCATAATATTTCAGTAATGCTACACCTGCAGTGCAGAAAGAGACTTGTTCTGTTGAAAGAGGAATGCAGATAGAATACATTATAAAGCATGGTAGAAAGCATTCCCCTGCCTTTTTTTCTTTTTTTTTTTTTCCCCAAGGGGTCTGGCATTATTGCAAGTACTCATACCTTATCCAAGAGGTTGCTGTTATTTTGACTTTGCTCTTTTACATGCTTGCAATGGTGTAAGTGACTACAAAAAAATACAAGGTAATAGAGAAGAAAGGCTGATTGTGACCAGGAGCAAGTCTGGTAGAAATTCTTTAGCCATTAATGGTGAGGGTGTTGCTCTGAGGAAACTTCTCTGAAGACAGGAAACAAAATAACTACTTGGAAATTAATTGTAACTTTACAAGATGTAACTGTTTGCTGTGATTTTTATTTTTTAATTTTTAGAGGGTTTTAAGCCATAAATAAAAGGAGACAGTGAAAAGAGAAAAAGGCATAACTGGCTGAATTTTCCATATAAGGGTGAAGCCTCAATAAAATGCATTACACTGAACATGGAAATTCCCTGGGTGGTCCTAGGCTCCTGTCATGCCAGAGCCATTATCAAATCATAGCTGTACATATTCCTGGTAGCAAAAACTCTTTCTAAGAAGTAGATGCAGTTGATTAAGTTACATTTAACAGCTACTACCTAATCAATCCTTTGACTACTTTAGAAGCACAAGGCACAATGCATTACCAGTACATGTGGTCTATCACAGCAACTTCTGTAACTCTCCATTAGTGTGTGGCTTAAAATTCTGTTTCACAACTTCTAAACACAGCTGTTTGGAGATATGTAAAACAATTTCTATAAACTTCTCAATGATCTTGTGTAGTGGAGAAGAAGGGAGGAACTGATTTCCATTCAATAGTATAACACAGAATGTCTTAAAATTCTGCTATAAACTGAAAGCTGGTCAGCTGGAAATGGCCAAGAAGAAGGACTTAAAGATGATTATAGAATGATAGTAAACTGTCATGTGTTGCAGGTGAGAAAAAGGCAAAAGGAATCCTAGGAAACATCAGCAGATACACTTTTATTAGGAATAGGTCGCATTCAACAGTCCTGGAACTGTTCTGAATGCATATGTTCAAAAACCTAAAACAGATCCAGAGGAGGACTGCTTGGATTACAAGAAGAATATGAAATTTGTCTTTCACATGAGAAAGCTCAAAGAGCTTAATTTTTTTAATCTGGTAATAGAAACAGCAAGAATATATGACTGATCTCTGGAAACTGAGCATATCCTTATAATCCTGATGAGGGATAAACACCAAGAACAAGCTTTAAGCTAAGAAAGAATGTCGGGGAAAAAAAAGAGAATAAAATTGATCATTACTATTTTTGGCTTCTTCTTATAGAAGAAAGAGTTCTAACCTATAGAGCATTCAAGATTTGGAACAGACTTCCAGTGAAAGCAGTAGGGGTAAAAGCCTTCAAAAAGAGAACTCCTTTTATGGAACATAATGTGATTGCCTATGGCAGAATGGGATTGCTCTCAATGACTATGTAATTTCCTTCCAGGCCATTGTTTCCATTACTGTGTGAATATGCACATGTGCACAGACATACACACACACACACACATGTATATGCAGACAAAATTTCCAGTACATAGAAACTACATGTTATCGTTTAATGCATTTTACCCATGACATTGTGTAGTATTTGATCTGACTATATACATGTGAACAGTAAACAGAGATATGTGAAATGCAGGAATAATGTCATAACCTCTTGTTACTGCAAAGCAAAATATGTACTTTGGGTGTATAGCCCTGAGTCAGTATTTTTATTGACTTTAGGTTGTTATACAATATTTTTATTTTAGATAAACACAATGGCAAAGCAAGAGCAAATATATTTTTCCAGGAACTAGTTAGGATCTAGTCCACCTTAGCATACCCTGAAAAACAGTGTGTAATTTAGGAATGACTCACTAGGGCACTGGCTTTGGAGAATATGTTTGATTCCTGCTCTGTCATGGACTTACAATTAGTCAGAAGAAAGCCAAGTGGGGCCTATTTTTATTATTGTTAGTTCAGTCACGGTGTTGATGGAATTACTGAAATCAGTGCTAACTCGCTTACTACACTTTGTGCAGCATAGTCTTCAAGACGATGTGATAAAAATTAAGTCAGTCCAGCAACCCACCAATAGTGAAAGAGGTGATCTCATTTATTCCACTCTCCTCCCTGATGCCCAGATACACAGCCCTGCCCTCTCCCTCATACCAGCTCTGTGGCCGCAGCTCAGAAATCTAATTCAGCTCACTAAGCTCACTACTTCTGTTTTACCAGTAAAAACAAGGAAGGAACAGTCAATTCTAGCTGCTCAAAGTCAGGACCATGGGAGACAAGGCTACCATCTTTTAGTATAAAATGTTCTTCAATTGGTTCGATCACCTGAAACTGCATTCACAATCTTCAAAAGGGATGAAAAATGCTATTTCTCAAGAGAAATAACGCCATTTTCTCAAAACTCTTTTTGGCAACCATTCTGCCAAAATGCTGAGGAGCAGGAAAGAGAGGTAATTTGTCCAGGATTATACCCAAAAATGCACTCGTTTACACTTAGTATATTTTTAGGAAACTATTCATCTTTAGACCTCAATTTCTTCTGGATAGGTAAAAATGTGCATGTATTTGTAAGTGTATTATATGTATGTAAATAAAGAAGAACTGAGTTACCCATTTCATATTTCAAAATCCATGATTAACATTTAGAGCAAAAAATACCTGTGGCATTTGTGAACGTCTATTCTGGATAAGGAGGGGAAGGAGAAAGAGTATACACAAACTCCTTTGCTAATTGCTTGGGATTAGATTTTTCTTGTACTGACAGGAAATCCTCATGAGAGAACTTGGTATGTTGAGTAGGGCTTATAAATCACAGGTTGGTAGGGATCTTAATATTAGTGACAATTAGCCAATCAACTTGACAAATAACCAACCATAATACATTGTTTTGTTACACTGAAATAGTCATTTATCTAGTTATGGCTATCTACGAACAGGAACACAAAAAAATATTCATTCCACAATCATCATTGACCAACATGAGCCATTACAAATCTCTAAAAGATGCTAGATGCTCTCAGTATTTTCCACATAAAAGTTGTTCTCAGCTTTGAGATGATTATTAGCAATGTGTTCATTCAGTTTATTCAAACTTTTAAGTAATAGAAAAGAGAACAGAAAGTATCTCTGCTTATTGACTTAACAATTTTTAATTGGATGGCTAAAGTGAGATTCCCACGTCACTAACAAACTGTCAAAATAGAAATAACTTAATGGCTGCTGAACACTTTTAATTCCCATTAGTGACAAGAGTCATTAACCTTATTGTGACTGGCATCATGTGTATAATCTTAATTTATTTCCATTTATTATTTAATTTTCATGGTACATCCTCTTTAGCAGCAACAACAATTTTTATTGTCTGTATTATATAGCACAGTATATTAAAAATAGACATGGTTCTTCTGGAATAATCACATATATAGCAGGCATATCTTACAGGAAGATGCCCATGCAATAACTGTTCTTTCAGACAACATTACGAGCAATGAAAACAGAAGACAATCAAACTGGCTGTAGCTACTGGCTCAGAACTACAAACAAGGAAACTGATTCCAAAATTTTGTTTAATGGTTAAACAAACAGGTCTGAACCAATGCATATCATACTCATCCCAAGAATTGCCTCTCTGAATGCAAAATAGCAACCAAGCTAACTACCAAAAGAAGTAATACTATTTGCTCTATAGTACTGCAGGGTTTCTTGGATATTTCTAAAGGATCAAAATAAATTGTGGTATTTCCTGAACCAGCTGACAAAGTCCCTACTTGAGGCCTTTCTCAGGCTAGCGATCTGTTAGTTCAGTTTCTCAAGTCCCTAAGTAGCTTTCTTCAAAATGAGATGGGTTAGTTTAAATGACTGGACTTTAACTGGTTCATTTTGAGTGAAATGATCCCAGGAATGAATATATGAACAGTTCAGCTAGCAGAGCTGATGGGAAAGTAGTCTCTGGCAGGACTTCATAATACACATCCAGGATTAGGGTATTCTCTTCTTCCACAAAGCTGCTACTGAAAGAAATCAAGCCCTAAATGGCCAATGTTTAATGGCATGTATTAATTAAAGTCTTTCCTCCAGGACAATTCTAGCCAGCCTACTTTTGTGATGACAAGCCACTGCCTCAAGCCCCCCATGAGAGTCAGGGTTAAGACTTGTGGCTTACTATATCTAGCACACCCAGGTAGTTAAACCTGAGTTGTTCAATCACTGCTACTGCAAAATAGAATCTGGACATCATCACTAAAAAAGCTAAGGTTTTTCTACCTTATATTCTGCTTTTATTAATTGTATCTAATTGGTTTACTTAATCCTTAAGTTCTTAAGTGATGCAATGATAACATAAGAAACACTGAATTCATTTAATGTTTTACTTTACTGCCTTTATCCATCTTTTTTATGCTCAGTGCTGTTAGCAAAAGCAGCATACCCTCAGCCACTCGCAACAGAAAAAGCCTGTAAGATGGGGCAGTTGGAACAACCTTCCCTTCTCTTCCTAATGACTCAACAGCTGCTTACCATGTATTTGAATAACGCTGTTTTTCAATGCAACAAGATAAGATTATCTTGATTTATTTGAGTGTTTTCCTATCTAACTGATACAACAAATCCTACCACAACAGACTATGCATGTACAGCTCTGCATGACTTTATTCAAAAGCAATTTCACTGGTTTTCTTCTCTAGTTTTCCTTTCTAGTAATGTTATGTTGCTTGTACTTATGAGAGTTCCTTGCCAAAGAATGAAATGCTCTCTTTTTTTGTAATGTTAAAATGACTAGTTGTCATCAGACCCATGGGTCTACAGATTAAGCTATGGTTTTGTGCCTCAGCAAACAAATTGCAATCAAATTTTTATGAGTACCATACATTTGCATTTCCACTAAACTCTCTAGTTTCCAATTCCACAGTTATTTTTGTTGAGAGGTTTCCCATTGTGAAGGGAATTATATGAAAAGCACAAGTGCTGGAGGTGTACTGAGGAAATATTGTTGTGCTTTGTTATGAGTCAGACTGGTTGGAGTCAAAACACATGACTTATTCTTAAGAAACACTGGCTGAAAATAATGGAAAACCCAGATATACATCTGCTTTTATAAAGTTTATAACATTTGGGCTGAAATCCTTCCATCATCCAATTTCAAGTGATAAATATTCTCTTTCCCGTCCTTCATTGGATCTACTCTAAACTACAAGTTTATTTTTTTATTTTAGAAAATATATAGAAAAATCTGGAAACAAATTTCTGCTTAAAATTTATGATGCCTACAGCCAAAATAGCTTCTTCTTTTTGTTCCTCTTTCACACAGAGTCAGTGGTAAGCTTTTGTGTCTTCATGTGACTTCAGAAAGCTTCATCTACTACTACAGTAAATACAAAGTCCAAAAGCCAAGTTACAGATACCAGCTTCCATATCAGTGTAATCAAAGCCAGTGAACTTTGCTCTTCTTTCTCTTCTGGTATCTTTAGCTGTATTCTAAGTTTACTGCCACCTCCTCAAACTGCAACACTCAAATGTGAATTTGTCTTATGAATACCATCCCTTTTTCACATCTGCTTGGCAGGAGATGTTTTGAAGTGTTTTATGACAAAAAAAAAAAAAAGAAAAAATCATAAAATTCACTTTTCTCAAAAGGGCTGAATGCAATTACTTCTGCAATTTTAGAAAGCCATTTTTTAGTATGCCACAGTGCTTTAAACCTTGCTTTCTCACAATCATAGCAATTGCTCTTCAGAATATACAGTATCAGAAAGGAGATTGCTGTGAGATAGGAGAAAAATTGGAGACCAAACTTATGGCTGAAATGCCCTGTGGTAATGGAGGTTTTTGAAAATTGAAGTGAATTATTCTCTCGGGGTAATTCAAAATTTTTCCTTGAAAATGCAGAAAGAGTTCACTTGTTTATTTTTTCCCTTTTTTTGTTTTGCTTGTTTTTAACTTTTACCCTGGAAAAGTCTGAATGAGCTGCCTTCCCCATTGACTGCAAAAGTGGTATTTTCTATATTCCTTGAAGAGTGCCTTTTAAGAGAGAACATAGTCCAGGAAGTTAATGTACAAGAATTTGACTTCATGTCCTCGGGGCGGGGGACGACACGGACAACGACAGTGCTTGAGAGAAATAAAGCGTAACTCTAGTACAAATCAGACAGACAGATCACTCTTGTCCTGAACCTTTTTCTTCTGTTTTATCATTACCTCACCAGCTTCATCTGCTCATTTAAATGACTTGTCAGCTTTGTATCAGAGGGCTGATGGACTACTGTCTCTCACTTGATTCTGTTACCTCAAAAACCACATAAGAGGCAGCTTTTGGTGCCACTGAAGAGCCTTCCTACCTGTGATAAATAGCTCGTTTCACATTGTCTAGGAGAAGAGGATGGAGAACTCTTTCTGTCTGAAAATTCATGTGACAGAGAAGGAAAATGGTATGCAAAAGATTCTGCAAAATAGACTTGTTTCTTGTGGTCTTCTGCTCAGTTAAAACAAACATTTCTCAAGCCAAAAGCAATCTCCTAAATTTAGAATTCTCTTTGCCCTAAGTTGTGTACATATTCTTGTGGACAGTATGAAAACCAGAAGTATAATAAGTTCATTGTTACGTGTTAAATTTGTACTCGGCGAACTTGCCAAGAGTGTTTCCAGTTGACTTAGAAATATGTCAAGCTATTGCCTTGGAAAACAGGATATTAAAATGCTTGCTGATAATTTTGTTTCCCCTGAAAAAAAAAAAAAATTAAGGAGAGAACCTTCCCTGAACTGTCATATGATGATAGTAACTATGTGTTTCAAATCACATTTAGTTCTTGTTAAAACACACATGAAATTGATGAATTACTGATACGTGTAACTAATTGTGCCTGCCGAGTTGCAAAAATAAGAGATATGCTTCTTGGTTCAAAACATCATTAGCTCCAAGATTTGTTATGCTATGCTTTTGCCATTTTGCGCACATCAATATTATTATGAATAAGTATTTGATGCTATTAGACAAAGAAAGTAATCAGTCTAGTTGAAAATGTTTAAGAATATGAAAGCTTAATAGGTTTTTCATTTGTTTTACAAGACTGACATATATGAGACTCTGTTCATACTAAAGGCATCTTTGCTTGGGGACTGCATAAAGCAAGATTACTTCAGGTTTTACAATCCCAATGATAACTATAATGAATAATTTCACTATTGATACCCTTCAAATTCTGATTTTTATAAATTTAGCAGTTCCATGGCATGACATATGTCATAATTGACTAGATGTTAATTCCACTGTCAAAAAAAAAATTAAATATTCATGGAAGGAAGACTTCATACCACAGATAGCTAGGTATTCTCCCTCTAAAGAAAACAATAAACCTTTTTCTAAGTTAGCCTCAGAGGCTTAAGTTAGTCTTTGACAATACCTTGTGGCACTTTGCCATTCTGGATAGAGCTGGCCATATTGAGGGTTTTTTTAATTATTTTTCAAAAGAATAATAATAAATATATTTCTAACAATAAGCATGAGAGAACTGCTATACAGGGCAGTGTGCAACTACTCTATTGTTGATACTTTCCATAATTATCATTTTTTACATGAGGAGTCAATCTTCTGCACAAATTTCATCTGTATGACAATATGGACACTAGGAAGAGTCTACCTGCAAGGTAGAACTTGCACTTTGACACACAGTGACAAAAACTTATAGAAAATTATGTGAAATCAAGTCTACTCCTCTTCTACTTGACAGGTTTGTAAAAATTACTCTGGAATCAAGCTGAAATTATATTTGGTTTTGCTTCAGATAATAATAATTAACAAATACGTATCTAGACTTTTCGTAAGGCTGAGAAGAAGGATTTAAACATAACTGAGCCATGCTACTTTAGACCAAAGGTCCGTGTAGTCCAATAGTCTGTCTGTAACAAGAGCCAATAGTACACGCTTAGAAAAAGTGTAAGAACAGGAAAAGCACATAACATACTTTCTGTGAGTGTTCCTGATTACCGATTGTTTGCAGGTATCTCCAAGCTGTAGGTGATTTCTGCATATTTAGAAATCGCTAATGGAGTTTCATCCTGTGAATTTGTTCAGGTTTCCTTTGAAGCAGATGATAAAGATTTTGGTATCTATAGCATCTGTAGAATGGAGTTTCATGGTTTTACTATGCATTGCATGAAAAATGCTTTTGATTGGAATTCAGGAGTTTTGAGACCAGAAATTTCTTAGGTATGGATTGTTTTCATGGTACAACATGGGGGTTTGTTTTATTTTGTAGCTCAGCATTCATACATGCAAAAACCCTAAATTACAATAACATACATTATTTAAGTATCTCGGGACACTTGTTTCATAAACATCTGTAAGTCAAGAGTACCAAATTGCCTTAAAATATAATAAAATCAGACTCAGCACAACTGTCACATTTCTGCGTACCTGTAACAATTCTAGGTTGCCTGGGCAAAACTGTATCGAAGACATATAGCACATTGTTCAGATGGTGCTAGTAATTACAATATAAGTTCTACAGAGATCCTGTCTATGTGGTCCAGTAAGAAATGCATGGAAAGCTCGTATTGCTGCTTATAATTGCTAATATCTACAGTGCACACCACTAGTGAGATACTATCTAAACAGAAATAACATCAGTGTGGTACCATATGCTGAAATTCCAATTTGATTTTGTGTGCAAGCTTTTATCCATTTAAAAAAAAGACAGCCTATTATCACCTCCAAATATATTACACAATGTCTTTTTTGTCTACTGTAACTTTGTATTCCTAAAAATTGCCTGGCCATGAAGACAGGTCTTGTTTTGTAAGGCAGCACAAAGTAAAATATTGCAAAGGAAAAGCACTTGTTTCTCATAACACTTCATCATTTCTTTTGTGGTTGGTTCCTTAATCCAGTGTTAGCCTCTCAAACGTATATGGTTTATCTCTGTATATTGAGAAACAGCATGTAAGAACATAACCCAAGAAAAAAATGTCCATTTACTGTGGCACTAAGGTCACTGTTGTCTGAATTTACTGGACACACTCCAGTTTCTAATCTTATAAGCTTCCAAAATATACAGAGTTTCCACCACTGCTGTGGGTTTCATTCAGCAGTGTTATTGCAACAGAAAAAGCTGTGGAAGTGACATCAGGTCTTAGATATAGGCTCTAAAACATAATGAATATCTCAGGATCACATATGTTTTTTCTTCAGCTAATTTATATAATCACAAACAAGCCAAAAAGCATCGTAACTCCTTTGTGAAATTCCAAATATATCATTAAAAGCAGGAATTTCCTCTATATCTCTAATTAAAAAACAAACTGAGGCATATACAGAACTAGGAAACAAACAAGCTGACTCACAACTGCATCAGGTCCCATACACATTCAACTATATAAATTGCCGAGCAAACTGCAAGGATGAGACTTCACCCTATATGCAAGTCCATATTTAATTCAGTTGTCTCTCTTCCCAGAGATTTCATGGTGATTCAGTCTCACCAGTTAGTATTTAGTCATTACAAAAACTAAATGAAATGACTAGGTATCATATGATCTAGATTTTTGAAGTCTCTGTGTACAAGACTTTAATTTAGAATACTGGCTGTACCCCTGATGTGATATATGACCCTTAGCAGATAATGACTCTGCATTTTACAACATGGAATGGCTATGTGAACATAAACATAGCCTCCTATATAGAAAAGCCCTGTTTATTGGACAATTTGACCATGGCAAACAATGGGTTTGGACGTTTTTACCAAAAAAAAGTGTAACCAAAAATGGTAGGAAAACTCAGTATTCTAAATAGACCCTTCCATTTTCAATTCATAACATTAGTGTTGTAATTTCAAGGAAATCCAAGAGAAATTCAGAGTCAAATTAATTTAAAGCTTTGTTTTACACACAAAGGAAAATGCAAAACAAAAGGTAAGTATTCTTATTTTTCTATAGTGTATCAGCATGATAACAACACAGCATCCAAAGTAAGATTAATAAAATGTTCTGGTTTTAAATGAGGACACGTAAACAATTTTAAACAGTTATCTCCTTTATGTTTTACACCAGTTTAATTTTCTTTCAAATAACATCTCTACTGAACAGTTCATATGGACATCTTTTTGTGAGAGAGCATTGTTGTTTGTTGCTTTTTTTTTTTTAAGTTTCCTGACTCCTTTTAAAAAAAAAAAAAAAAAAAGGATACTTGCTTGACCTTACATTTAGGTAGATGTATCTTACATTCTGCAGTCAAACAATACTGCTTAAAGCAAGGTGTGTAGTAGAAATATTTGGGCAGAATACAGTATCAATTCAATTTACATATCTCTAATCCTGGGTGTACTCATCACTTTCCTGCAAAAGACCTGTGTCACCATGTGTACAGTTATCGCAGCAAAGCTGTATCTCTTTAACAATAACTGTTGGAGCGTTCACTCACAAGTTTCTCATTTGCTTTTCACTAGGCCCAGTAGGTAGATCACTTAGAGAAGAAAACATATCAAGAGCATGATTTATTCCACACTGATATTAACTGCTATTTCAATGCAAACAAAAGTACATGGCAGTTGTCAAATGAAATTTCCAATGACAAAAATATTTTCTGCTTCAGAACACCTACATCAAAACCAGGAAGGATCCATCTATTTGGGAAATACAGTGTGTCATGCTAAATATTATAGTGATAATCAAAATGAAATGTTAAGCATAATTAGATAACTGATAACAGACTGACCTGCTGCTATGGAACCACTGATTCAAAACACACGGTCTGAAAGAAAAGAGGAGAAAAAAAGAAATGAGTTTGTATAATCTTTATACTGTAAGATGTTCATTTATAATTAATATTAATTAAATTAAGTTGCTGTTAATTTCATTTAATAGAGTAATTCTTGAGCTATTATTTTTATCAATTTATGTTTTGTATTAATTTGTTGAATTATTGATACTCATAAGACAAAGGGAGAAAACAAATGGCTAAATATTTCCTAATTAGTTTGAGTTGTATTGTTTATATATATCTATGTACATGTATGTTTATGTGTGTGTCTTAACATACATGTACATATATTAGCTACTTGAAATCTTTGTTATTCCTACAAGCCTGCAGAATACAGCAATTATTTAGCAAGAAGTCAAGAATTTCACTCTGTATTATTAGGAGACTGGAAACATGTAGTGCTATGGGCAAGTTACCACTATATGATTGACATAGAAAAGGTGCAATTGGATTGACAATTTCTGTCAAGACTATCTGCCCTAACTGCAAGAGAAGTAGCTTTCTACACCCTCAATCCATTCCTGTATCCCCTGTTTTCTCACAGTCATAACTGGCATAGCGAGACAATGTCTCCCTACGTTGTTTATTCTCAGTCTTCTATAACAAGAAAGAAAGAGAGAAATCATGCCCTATATTAAACAGTTATTGCAAAATGAATCATTATCTGTCATACATCAGAAAAAAAAATTATAAGATTAATTATGGCATGTTCTAGCTACAGCATTTGGAATCTTGCCATTTGCTAAATTCGTTTTCAGTTAACTTTCTTGGAAATGAAAAAAACACGCTAGTTTTGTTTAGATACTGATTCCTATCGGTTTTCTTAACAATCTTAGCTGTCTTGTTTATCTACCCTGTAGCATCATTAATATTTGTTCTTTAGGTTCCACAAACTTTCTACCGCAACATGAACATACTCTCAAGCAAACTAACAAACAAAAAAACCTACTAAAACAAAAATAAGCAACACCTTGCTAAAAAGAGAAACATTAGCTATCTAAATTAAACAAAAATCTACCTCACAAGAGCTCTCTAAGCAAAATCTTTACAGGTCTGCATAACACCATCTGCATAAAGGTCTTGACAGTAGGCTCTCTCAAACCGATGGGGGAAGGGGAAGGGCATCAAAATGTAGGCTGTAAACCATGAAGCATTTAGCAGCTGCTTAATTTGAAGCAGTCAAGTAGTCCAAATGACTCTAAACTCTGTGTGCTTGAGTCTGCTTCCTTACTTACTTGCCTGCCTGCAGCTAGCAAAACCTTTTCCAAGCATGGAAGCCATTTTCATGGAGGATGTGTCTTCACTAGGAAACTAGGTGTGTGTCTTCACCTATGGTAACAAATGCCTAATAAATGCCTAATGAAGACACAATTTGCAGCTTTCACACATTAGTAATTCGCCATAGCAGACTGTGCTGCAGCAAAGGTCCAGCCTGATCTCTAAATTCATGTTGAAATTATAACTGACTTATCTTCATTAAGACTTTATCTCATACTGGTAATCTTAGTTATCATATGCTAGCTAAGCTGAGTAATGAACACCTAGATTTTTTTGAGAAAACAAGATGTATGAGATAGCTCATCTGTTTACCTGAGGTCTAAATTAGGACTCATCCAAAAACAAAGAAGTCTACTAATGATTACATTGAGAATAGTCTGGTGATGTTTATCATCTTAGTGTTACAAAAGAAGGAAGTTTCTCAAAATGTTAGGATGCAAATAACTCATAATAACCCCTGCAGCGGGTGGACTATGTGTAGGGATAGATATTGGTCCTTTGTTAAAGACCGTTTTTGGCAAAATTTGCTAATTAGACTGAATCATAGGGTTTTTCAAATAAAATACTTTTTTTCCTGGCAAGCAACCTGCAGGTTTACATTCTTTTAAAAATCTAAGCCAGGGTTCTGGTGATTTGCCTGATTTTCCAAATGAAACATACATATGTAATGTTGCTAGAATCCTGTTTGTTTTGGTTTGGTTTGTTTTTCAGTGAAGATAATTTCCTGCTTTATTACTTTCGAAAATGGTAATTTGAGAGGGATTGGGTTTTATTGTTGTTTTTGCTTTGCTTTGTTTTCACGTCCAGAGTTACAGACCTATGCTGAAGTAAAAGCTTAGTAGAGGCAGGATTCTTCAGTTTTGCCTTTAGGTAAAACAGATTAGGTCAGAAGTATGCCTTCAAGTCTCTCATTTTGTTTTATATTTATTTACCTGGTAGAAAAACTGATGTTCTTTGTCACTGCATGCATTTTGCTTGTAGTAATTACCCCAAGGTAAAAGCTTACTTAATAATGAAAGCTGGTCTAAAGTTTATATAATTATGCTTTTTGGAGTGGTGGTTGCATGGAGTTGGTAAGAGTATAAAGTCTGATGCCTGCTCTGTTAGTAGTCTGAAATTATTTCTATTTAGTAAATACTAACAAGTTCCTTTTTCCCTTCCAAGAGAATCTGACATGGAACCAAGTTAACTTCTATGTTGCTTTCAGATAAAATTTTTCATAGATAGTGTCTCTAGGTACATTCTGACTAAAAGTTTAAAGCAACTCTGTATTTAACCTACAGTATCACACCTTTACCATGGTTCTTGAAAAGAGCAAGCAAAGTCAGTATAAACCTAGAAGAAACAACTGCACAGAAAAACTCATACGCAATAATTATTAAATGGACTTTTTGCATCTAATTTTAATTAACTTAGTTTAATGGCAAAGTTCATCTAGTAATTTCCAGTATATAAGTACATGGGGTTTATTCATGCTCCTCATTTATCATATGATTAACTTACTTTGACACTGTTCTTCTTTGAAACATGTTGATCAGAGAGGTTGGCAGACTGCCTGTATGTAACAGAGAACCAAATTTGGACAAAGTTCTTAAGAATGCCAGTGTAAATGAATCTGTTTCAATAAACTAACTACTGATATGTACTAATGCAGAAACTAATTTTATTTACAAGAATAAATGTAAGTAAGTAATAAGTAAACAATATAAATAAATAATGAACCGGAACTGAAGTACAGAAAACTATGAGACAATGGGTTCAGAGTAACATTAGTATCCCAGTATCCTGATTCTAAAAGACAAAGGAAGTAGCTAGGGAAAAGCAAGTACAGGGCAAGCACAGATTGTATTTTCTCGAATACTTTCCTGGCCTCAACTATTTTCAGTTTATGGAACTTCTTGAACCTGATGTAGTTTATCTATGTAATAACCTCTCCCAAGTACTTGCATCACATTTCTAAGTATCTTTACAGGTGTCTGCTTCAGCCCATGTTAATTTTTTGAATATAAAACATCCTTTGGCAAAAAGTTCAAAAGATATACAACTCCACTGCATGATCAACCACCTCCTTCTGTTTTAAACTAGATTCATACCAGCTTTATTCATTAACCCCTAGTTCTTGTCATGTAAGAGAGAGTAAAAAGGTCCCTCCAGCCTCTCCACAACCATCTCCAGATAGTTATGATTCTGTAGAGCTTTACCATATGCCTGTCCAGTCTTCTCTCTTTCAGTCAAAAATCATTCAGTTTAATCATTACTCATGCTGAAGCTATTCTATAACTTTGATCACCCTTGCTGTTCTTTGAATCGTCATGATTTATGCTGTAGGCCTATATTCTGCTGTAGTGATATGAGAAAAAAAATCACAGTATTCTAGGAGAAGATGAAACATATATTTACAAAGTGGCATAAACATTTATTTAGCATTTGCTCTTTTTTCCTTTTGTAATAATTCTTAACATGCCTTTTTGTCCACTGCTGAATGTTAAGCCGATGTTTTGACGGAACTATTTATCATAGTGCCAGCTCACTTGTGAGTGGTAATGGCAAAGTCGCAGACTGCCAGTTCACATGTGAAGTTAGGATTGTTTTTCTTCATGTGCATCATGCTGTATATACTTACAATGAATGTCAACATCCCTTTCATTACATAGTCACTCAGACTTCTAAGTTCCTTTAGCTGTCTTCAGATGCTCTAGTTAATAGTATCATTTGAACTGTCTCACCCACTGATAATATAGTTTTCTATATCATTTATAAATATGTGGATGAGCACAGCTGCAGTGGAATTACAGTAGTAACCTCCCTCTCTGAGAAATCAGTGGGACCTTCCCTCTTATTCCATGACTGCTTGGTTACCTTAAAAGCCTTTAGACAAATACAGGTAAACTATCAGCCAGATCACCTTTAGCTGCATGTTTGCTGATTCCTTTGAAGATCTTCAAGAGGTTTGCAGTGCAGGACTTCCCTTTAGTGAAGCTATAGTAAATCTTCCCAAAGGATTGTATTTATTCAGGTTTCTGCCCTCAATTAATTTAATACACACTGAGATTCTGGTCCCATATGTGCTTAAATGGTTAAGTGATTTTCTTACCTGAATCACCTGTTCAACAACATGAGGCTATTTAAATGAGTGAAGTGACATATATGCTACATCTTTTTCAAGAATGTCCTGTGCTCTAATATGAACAGGCGATCTGATCCTTTCTCCTCTATACTAAAAATAGAGGTATAAATGCACTCCAAAAAACCTAAGTTGACACAAGTGTATTATATTGCAATGATGCTGCATTACAATGAGTCATTTCTAACAACTAAGTTTCTGTTAGAGGAAGAATTTTGAAGCAGCTCTCATATGAAATAGATACTTAGTCTGGAGGACTGAAGGTAGAGTATCTGGTATTTGGCAAGAGAATTTTTTAACATCCTTTGGTCTCACTCTGAATTCATGTAGTATAGAAAGCCAACAGCTGGGAAACATTGTCTTAGAAGTGACACCAGTTGGGTTAAAGCAAGAAGAGGTTATTTAGTCTGAGACTATAGATATACAACACAATAAAATTAAAAAGTAACACAAATAAAATTAAAAGCAGTATTAAAAAAATACACCAGAAGAACTGTAAGCCATTCCCAGCCTAATTTCTTCTTGGCAATTTTGCAGAGAAGTGGAGGTGATTGGACCAGCACTCCTCCTACAGCTCAAGGATCCAGGAAAAAATAAAGTAGTAAGGGATTTAAAAGCTCTGTTTTAATTCCTATAGAAGCAAAGATTCTCAAAGCTCACAACAGCCTATCATTATCTGTAATGGATATGAATATGCTTTGAGTCCGATAAAGTCTTCAGAGTAATTACAGTCTATCAATTTTTACATATAGGAAAAAAGCAGTAACACAAGTTTGTAATACAGCAGGAGGTAAGAGGTAAGAAATTATGTATTTGGAAATACCAAAAAATTATGTAGTCAGGATGAAGCAGGAGACAGGAATAGGAGACTTTAGAAAAGACTGTCGCAGATATTGATTTGGAATGGAAAAAATTAATAGTGATTAGCAAGATCTTACAAGACATAGGCACAGAAATCGAAATCTTGTCCCATCCTTACAATTCTTGCCAGCTCAAAGCGTCCTAGAGTATCACAACATTTGAGAGTCAGAAGTTACGTCTAAAGTAGCATTCTATTTCAGACCAAAAGTGCCCTTGTGAAGCAAGTCCCCCAGCTGTCTCCAGTTACTACACACTGGCTTGCATTGTAAGCCAGTCTCAGAGTGCATGAATTGATTTTCTTTTGGATGAGGCTGAGATACAGTACAGGACTTCACCTAATGCACTTCTTCATAATACTCTTCAGCTGGTAACAGACATTCAGTTCATGCAAGCCTAGAGCTAACCTGAAGTAACCTGCCCCCACTGCAAACACGTATTGTGTGGTTGTCCTCAGCAACTTGCTACCATCTAAGGTAGACATAGCCAGAATAAGAGAGACATCAATAGCTCACACAGAGAAACAGTGCATGTGTGCTACAGTGTACAAGTACTATGTTTTGCTCAGCCTTCAGAGTAACATGTTGCAAAATTACAAAATTAAATAATTACAATTCCATATGCAGAGCTGAACTAAGTTTACCTGTATGGTAATACTCAAAATGCATAGACGGAATTGAATCTGATTAAACCTGCACCCGGAATAGAATGATGCTGATCAGGAAAGGTAGTTCAGTATGTGCAGCAAATGTGTTTTCCACATTTTAATGATCAAGACCGATACTGAGTCTGAAGTTATGTTTTTCTCAGTTCAACTTTTGAGTCAGGTGCCAGGGTCCCACCTACTTTGGTGTTACATTTATAACAGATGGCAGTTCCAAGCTAAGTCCCTCGAACACCATTTAAGGTCAAGTCTTCAGCTTTTTGTCTCTCATGTTAGACTGAGAAACCACAATACCTTAATACGAGTGTTGAGTATTAAGGCAGCCAGCACACAAAAAAAATCTGATTGTATGATTCAAGAAGCCCTTTTGCAGGCCTGTATATATGCTAGCAGAGTATATAGATCAGTCACTATTATCAAGCTTGACCAGAAAAATAGCCTGTTTGCATGAGGCAGACTCAAAATTGTACCCAAGCACCTCATAAACGAAGGTCAAGGCCAAAATGAACATATCCACAAAGGTTTATAATTTAGTCACAGCTAAAAAAACCTGTAATTTATCGTAATTCCAGACATTTGAACAGGTCTATTCTAAGCATTATTCAATTTGTTCATGAACAGATATTCAGCATAGACTACTTGGTGAAAACATATTTACTCTTCTAGACAAAAAAAAAAGACTGCTATTGGCAAGTCTGTTTAAATGAGGAATCATCTAGACTATGGAACTCCTGAGGCAGCTACAAGATAGATAACATCTAGCTTTTGGAATAAGGGCAATGAGGAAATTGTTTCAACAAAGCAACAGTGGAACATATGGAGCTTTTATAGACATCCACATAATAGCTGGGGACGTGATAATTACAGTGTCAATCAAGGTGGAACATGATCAGAAACAGAAGAAAGGGAAGGCAAAGGTCCAAGTAGAAAATATTAATTTAATTCAAGTGAAGGATGAAAGATGGTAAATACAAAAGGAATCTAGACAGATGACAGCAAAGATGAAGACTTCAGCAGCAGCAAAAATGAAAATTTTGTAGTACAAGAAGCTCTACAAAAGATCCTGCAGATAATTAGACTAATCACAGAGGGCACCCAAGGGAAGACAGCTCTGCTGAGACAGCAGGATAGCTCGGCAGTGGACAGAGAAACATGATGGAGCTCTGCAGCAACTAGATACAGTGGTCTGTTATGTGTGACTGCAGTGCTTGCTGTCTGATAAATGGACATAAATTCATAGCTTTAACTCTCCTATTGTCTGACTTTCCAATCATCACATTGCTTTTCATGCTCTCTATACTTTTCTAGACTAATCTCCCTGGCACGGTCATCATGCAGTTGGACACATGAAGATAGCTTAGGAACTTCTTTACTACACATAAAGCGAGCTCTCACTGAAACAGAATAAAATTTTATAGAAACCAAGAAGGAAAACCTGGCTGCCATGTTTGCCAGTAGGAACTGTAACACACAAAGCTTCAACAGCAGAAAATGGGACTGATGTAATAGAAAGGTGCTTTGCTGTTACATTACCATGAACTGCATCTAATGGACTACTGTATAGGATGCTAAAAACATTGATCTGTATTATGAACTCTCATAGTGAGTACAAATTAGGTGAATATGTACAAGGACGCACACATAAAAATCCTGCAATGCAAACCTTACAGAAAACTGAGGCCAGTAGAGCAGATTACCAGAGGAGCCCAAATTGCCCAGGCCTGTGGGAAATACTATTTTATTACAACACAGACTGTAGGTAGCAGATGGCTATGTGCTTCACCATTTCCATAGTTATAGTAAGCACAAGATCTTCTGCTGGGCAGATGATATATTGATTAGGTAGGTATAACTCAACAAGCAAATCAATTTATTGCTACATCAGAAGTAGAGGACAATTAATAAAAAATATGTTCTGTTACAATGAAATCTCTAATTGACAACTATATAAAGCAGTATGTTTTTCCAACATAGGCAATTCCTGTGATTAGCTTTTGCAGAGAAGCTTGGAAAGCTGTTCCACATTTCGGTACATCCATTTTCTATTGAACAAGTGAATACATTCCATCACTGTTGAAAAGCATATTTAAAAACCAAGAGATTCCTATGAGTTACAACATACCTGTAACTCAATTTTGAATGGATACATTTTTGAAGTCATAGGGAATGAAATATATTTATTAGAGGTCTGGATAATGATAATTCCCAAAAAACTGGTCAGATGCCAAAGCCAATGTTTCTTGACATGGATACACAACATAAACATTTTTGAGGCAGAGGACAGCATCATTGACAAGTATTTATTGCTTTCCTGAAAATCTGTTCTTAAGCAGGACATGAAGAATGACTTTTTCTATGTGGCACACGCTGTGATGATTCACAAGGTCTCAGTAAATTTACATGAGAGTAGAATATTCAAAGGTATAAAGAGGATACTGTGCCAAAAGAAGAAGCCAAATGGTTTATACCACACTATATAACGACCTGCATGACAATCTTAGGAGGGTATTCACAACCAGACTGAGGCAGTGATAAAGACTGAGCTCAGATGAGTTAAGTGTTAACAATCTCTAACCTACACAGGTATAATCAGCAGGTTGTCAGAAGTATGCCTCAGGCCTAATGATGAGGACATTATTTGTCTGAGATATTTTTAATGGGAAATGGCAGAGGTAGTGTATTGTGATACTATCTTTTGAAATTAGCCCTGTATAATCATCAGAAAACTTCCATTTGGGAGAGGTCTCATACATGAGGCAGCAACTGGCTCAGAGCCTGCAAGACTGGCTTATCTGTACACGCCATTGTCAACCAATGAAGAATGAAAACTCAGAAGAGCTCTGTCTGGAATGCTACAATCTTGGTCTCACTGCATGTCTGGTGGTGTAATAGTTAGGAAGAGCAATTAGAAAGTATGGAAATCAATGGATCACATCCTATTGCCCATGAAGTTGAATTACAAAACATAGTAGACAGACTAAGGAGCAAGACATGACAGCTGGAATGGGAGCAGATGTAAATCAAAAGCAATCCACAGCAATACTGATCCAAGGCTAGGATCTAAAGCAGCATTACAATTAAGAGCTGTTCCTATGCATGGCTACCACTTAGCATCAGAAAACTCTGACAAATTTGTTGTGCTTTCCCTTCACAATTACTTCTGACAATGAAAGCACGGTAGTGTAAATAAGATAAGCATTATGGTCCTATTATGGTTTCTTTGCTATGTTTGGCACTGCTTGTGTATATTCTAGTTTGCATTGGTTTTGGTCTTATTTTGTGAAAACAGGTTTTTATTTGATACAAAATGAATTTCACATAGCTGCATTGTAATTGGTCTCATAATAGGGAGAATGAAGATAGTTTTTCTTTATTACTTTTATGTTTTTCTTTTATACGAAAAGGGGAGAGGGAGGAGGCATAACCACTATTTCACATCTCAGGAAAAAGCTGCTTCCTTGGTCTTACTGAGATCTGGAAATTTTCCATGCCAACAGAACACTTTTCTTTCTAGCACTGAAAGAATATTTGTGATTCCTGTGCCTAGCGCAACAGTTTATTTTAACTGAGTCCACCTCTCTGAAATAGGTTTAATTTTGCCAACTCAGATAAAATTGTGACATTAGCTGGATTTTTCATTGAAATATATTCCATACAGAAATAACATAGATCTTAAAAGCTGTGATATTCTTCTTTTCCTAACATAGAAATTCATATGATTTTCTTTCAGTAAGCTAAAGAGACAAAGTGGAGTGCTAATACTTATGCTGTGTTTTCATTTTTTTTATGTTGTCACAGCTGTCTTAGACTAAACAAAACTGTTCTATTTTAAAGTAAGAGACTTTGTATATTTATTTTAAAGAATTAACAAAGCTTTTAGAATCTTCTAAGGAGTCTGATGAGAGATACAAATATTAAACAAATATAATAAAATATAAATATACCTATTATCTAAATAAAAAACAAGTTAGAAGAATAGTTTGGCTATATATTTATTTAAACACTCATACATGGCAAAGATGTTAACTATTTAAAATAATTAATGTCCCCATTATTTTATTGTCCAACATTTTTTTTATTTCATTTCCATTTCCACATATTATTCATAAGGAATAAGGGCATACTATTTTTGCATCTATATTTCCCCTTTAGTGATACAAATTTAATAAATCATAACACGAGAGATAAATAAATTTTTAACCACTGAAGTGAAACGAAGGTCTATACTTTGAAGAACCAATGTCAAGCTCTACATTGTCTTTAGTGGGGCTCCAAAAAACAGGTTCAGGAAAGCCTGAAGCATGGACCACAGTGCAAGATGATCAACAGAAAAAAATTAAACAGTTATCTTTTATTTAGTATTACATTTTTTGTAATTTAGATATGTCATGTGAAAATATTTTAGCTTTTGGCAGCATGTTTTATGTGCATGTGTAGTTTGGAAGAGTCCTAGGCTGTATCACACTAGAAATATCAGAAGTATTTATGACATTGCTACTGAAAAAGGAAAAGTGATTGAGCTCATCACACTTTAAAAATGTTCCTGAATACTGAATTTTCTACTTTTTCTTGCCCTTAAAAGGATGACTTCCACCCTGTACCTGTTGGAAAATAGATGATAAATGAAAGCTAGAAGGACCAGAAAAGGTTGATTCTAAAGATCAGCAGGTATGCTTACAAGAAAATTGGCATATATCAAAAGCCCCAAGTTTTAATACAATCCAAAGTCTGTTTCCACTTTATTTAAAGCCATAGCTATCAGTGTATTCCCTCTTCTTTTCTGGTCTAGCTCCCTCATGTTTTTCTGTCTGACAAGTTTCAAACCCACATCACCTATCTTCCTATGCTTTTTTCAAGTAAGGCAGCTTTCCACACCTGTTGAAATTGTGCCACTGAAGAGAAATAAGTGAAGATTCATGGCACTAGGGACAGAGACATTTCCCTAGGAATGAATGTTCTACATTAAATAATCTTCAGATAAAACTTATTAAAGGGCTTTCGAGAGGAGCTTAGAACCAAATGACTAAGTGTGATCACTTATGCAACACTTGCTCACTTTCTCTGGTCTAAAAAGGACTTCAGACATTATCTCCATTTTTTGACCTCACATGTCTGAAGAGGGGCACAACAAAAGTGTCATGCCTCCTTCTTATAAGAATAAGAACAATGTTCAGGCATTTTCATTCTTCCATAGATAAGACTGAATTGAAGATAGCTCATTTATTTCATACAAGTACTATGTTTTTCTCCTAAAAACATAAAAAGAATAGAAGTTCAATTGTTGCATATTATGGTCTTTATGGGTCAGAATATCTACAAATTTAGATCGAAGCATGAAGTGTGTTGGTTGGTTTTGTATTTAGTTGGTGTCAATTCTATAATCTGCATTCACAGGAAATGGTAAACAGAGATCAACATTTCTCTTCCTCGGTGGTTTTTGTGTCACCTTTCTTGGGAGGACCATGATCATTCAAATGCCTAGTAAATTATTTCTGATGTATTGAGAGTACGTAAACTAAATGGCAAGTTTATTACCACATATATTACATCTAACTCTGCCAATTCATGGTGCAGAATATTGACACATACAGCAGTACCCAGGAAAATCAATCTTCTCTAACAATGAATGACTGCAAATACTAAGAATTACTTTATATCAATTAACCTAGGCAATTCTATTACTGTTCATAGCTTTTGTCTCTTCCTTTCACATCTTTTCCATCCTCACATCACATATCAAAACATTTCTCTGCAAGTTCATCTCCTTGTTTTCACTTCGTACTAGTTTAAGTCTTATTGTATATTCTGTAGATGTTTAGACCATGCTCCTGTGTTTTCTTCATCATCATCATCACTATTATGCATAAAGGCTAGATTAGTTACAGATCAGCATACAGATATGAAAATGGTATTACTTCAGACACTATGACTGCAAATAATGGTGTAATGAGGCAAGAAGTAGTATGTTCTCAAAGGATTTCAATTTACAAATAAACATTATACAAGAGTAGTTCCATTGAATTGAATAGAAACTGCTTACCTACTTAACTTTAAACACATGTCTAAATGTTTGCAAGATCTGATCTTCAGAAGATTTCTTTAGAAGAGGAATAGCTTTGCGTAGTAACTGTATATTAAGAAGATCCCTTGGTTTTGTTCCTGAGGCAAAAATGGTTGTGACCTGTTATGGTTACTTGACAACCAGTCACAGTTTTCCAGTTTATAAATAAGACTGATTTCAAAGGTATTTGAGATCTGGAGATTAAAGAAGCATGAAGTCCTACATTCCCCTAATAGTCTCATAGCACTTTGGGCATGTGTAATGGCTGTTTTACAAGAGTTTAACGTATGAAAAAAAGCTTTGTTTCACAATTTATTGTACCACATCAATTTTAAATGTTATAACCCTGTGAAAATTTTTTAACCATAAGGACTTAAGCCAAATTCTGCCTGAAGAAGTGTAAAGCTGGATTCTCTTTATTGAAGTCAATGGATATGTTCTAGATGTAAACAACTGCAAATAAGAATAGAGTTTGGCTCCACATCTTCAGCCACAATCAGATATGTTAAGAAGAGTAGGATATTCTGCAGACTATTTTTACATACTTTTCCTTTGGAAGGAAATACTTATGGCTTTTACGCTGTCAGCTGGAAAAAGAATGGTCATTTATTCTTACCGTTGCAAAATTAGGCCAATAGCTTTGCTGCATAGGATGAACACAAGACTGAGTCATGGTTACAGTATGCTGGGTGTGGTTGCAAAAGAAAGAAATATTCTTTACCTTGACAATATTTGTTGTTACCTGGGGGGGGGGGGGGAGCAAATACGGGTGATGATGTGTGATTTTATCTGTGAATGGGTGTGTTCACAGCAAATTAGCTGGGTATGCCAGCTGAATAGAATTTTCTATGAACATTTGGTACCAGAACAGTAATAGCAAAACCAACAAATAGTCCAATAGGGAATCACAGGAAATCTTGATGAAGTTATAGGAAATATATAGGAATATAGGAAATCCCTTAGAACATATGCTAAGTTTGAAAGTCCCCAAAACATCACAGGGAGGGATGCAGTTTTCACAACAACAGGCATTTTCCAGGTTCCTGTCAACCAGGCTGCTGGGTGTCCAAAAAAATTGCTGCTGTGTAAGGACAGGTAAATGACATACCTGCAGTTACCATATTTGCCCATCTACAACTTCCAGGTTACCCACTAAAATCCAGTGCAGTTCAGCAGCTATGTGAATTAAACGTGTCTCTAAAGCATGTGTGAAAGCTTATGGCAGAGCTTCTTTGCTCTTGCCTCTGATCTGCGACAGGCTGCTGCTTTTACTTCCCAGCATCTGCTGGCCCCTGATTTCGTACAGCCTGCCCCTTCCACCTCCATCTCCCTGCTCCCCGATTTCCACAGTTCGCTCTCCTGTGACCACAGACATACTTCTCGCAGTACCTACCCGTTCCTTTCCCCTGACAGAAGTTACCTGAGTGTGTAGGTTATCTGAGGACTTGTTCTCAAAGATCAGACCTTTAAAAAGGCATGGATTACTACATGCAATTATTTACTCACAAAAATAACACCCTGTGCTTGTGCGCATGAAGAACGGTTATCCTTACTGTCTTCAAACTCAAGTTCTGCATGTCAGCCGAGAACCGCAGAGCCTCCTCCAGCATCCATCAGGGCAGGGCCTGGCAGGCAGGCTGGGGGGCAGCCCCAGCCCCAGGCATCAGGCAGGGCCTGGCAGGCAGGCTGGGGGGCAGCCAGGAGCAGCCCCAGCCCCAGGCATCAGGCAGGGCCTGGCAGGCAGGCTGGGGGGCAGCCCCAGCCCCAGGCATCAGGCAGGGCCTGGCAGGCAGGCTGGGGGGCAGCCAGGAGCAGCCCCAGCCCCAGGCATCAGGCAGGGCCTGGCAGCAGGGAGGCAACCTGTGGGTCAGGCCCGGGTCCCAGGCCCATGGATGGGCCCGCTTCAGCGGCAGCAGTTGCTCAGGCCGAGCCCTGCGGTAGGTGCCGGCCCAAAGTGGCTCCTAAGGCCCTGTCATGGCCTCCCCATGGACCTCTGAGGCCACCTCTGCCCATGTCCCCTGCCAGGACAGGGCCATGCTCAGTGGCCTGTGGGATCCACTGACATTGAAACTTACTGGATATGCATGTGAGGGTGAGGCACTCCCAAAGATGGGATCATTGTGGCCTGAAGAGCCATTCTTATTTAGCCCCAGTGCCACAGGGGCTGGCAAGCCGTGAAGGTCTCCCCTGGCCAGACAACATAGAAACACAGCCCCTCGGTGGGAAAGCAGCACCAGACAGGGATCGATAGACTCCAGAGGCATATAGAAGCAACAGGACAGTTATGAAAAGTGGCTCCTACCTTGAAAACCAAACAATTTTTCTTTTAAAAGAGTATCAGTGTTAGGCCCATTCCTTATCCTTCCCGCAACATCCAGTGGCGGGGGTGTACTGGCAATGTGGGACCCGCTTTGCACAGTCTCAGAGAAGTCCTAGCAGCAAGTAATCCACTTGGTGGTGACTACTTCGGCTTCTGGGGTTTTTTGGTCTAAATATTGCTACTGATCTGTCTAACCTACCCTAAACTGAAAAATTACTGATACTAAGATACTAAGAATACTAAGATACTAAAATGTTTGACAGATCTTGTATAAGTATCTGAACAGTACATTCTGCATCAATCTGCCTGTTACTGTTTGAAATAGGAAATTGCTTAGGAAATTGCTTAGCAGCCCTCTAAAGATTGTTGCAGGCCTGAAAACAGCTTTTTCTCTGCTTCAGGGCTTAACAGATGGCAAGCTTGCCGAGATGATATGCAGAGCACAAGGCAGGTGCCGGAGTTACAGCTTGTTCTTCCAGATCTCAGGGAAGAACAGGAAGCTCTTAAAAGTTTGTCTTTCTAACATTTCCCTTATTAGCACACTTGTTCTGTATTTGTTTTGTATTCACCTCTGCCAGTAAACACCTTTCAGCATGACTCCTAGCGATAAATTACCTTGTGAATCAGGAAACTTGGGATGGATTTTAAAGTGGAGGCTGCCTTTTACCAACTTAACCAAAGGTAATTTTCAGCCCACAGAGTGAACAGGCCCAGAGGAATGTCTACATGCCAAAATTCAGACCTGATGCTTTTCAGCTGAAGTTCTGCGATTTAGTTCCCCTGTGAAGCTCCTCACATCTTGTGTGAGGATGCATAAGGACACAAGTGAAGGGAAACTCTGGCTAATATGACTTCAAGTCTGTCTTATTTCCTTTAGGCTCTTGCATCCAACAGACACTGCCAGGTCCCATGAAATCCCTCCGAGCTTTTTGCAGAGGCCACACATTGCAGCAGAATCACAGATTTTTTTTTTTCTTTTCTTACTATTACTCTTACTAATTCTTTTTAATTACACACAAAAATGAAAGACAAAACACTGTGCATCAGTCAAATTTGATGCAATGAAAAATTTCTTCTGGAGCCCAAAAATTATTTCCGGGAACCCAGTTCACACTCTACTTCCATGGCACGGTCAAGAATGTAAGACAGCAAGCACCACAATGTATGCTGGGTATTTCATCTACTGTCAATGAAGGGAACAGCAGTTATTCTGGACAAGTTGCCTCTTCTGCTTGAGACTGTGTTTCCCTCAGATTCGACTTGATTTCCTTTCTGCCCTGAATATCCCTCCTTGTCCCATTTTAAGAGCAATGTTGTCATTTCATTATTTAAGCAGTACATTTTCTAGAAGACCATGGTCATTACAGTCTGTGAGAAAACTTTTTGTACTTTCTTGATGTATGATAAATGCTGAATGTACTGCAGTTAACTCAAGTACCTTTGGGTAAGCATCTGCATTTAAAAAAAAAAAAATAAAATAAAATTTTTAAAAGCACAGTAATAAACTGAAATTTTTTAAAGCATTTATGGCTTCAAGGATATGTACAACCCTGAAGCAAAGAGGGCAGAGAGGTACATGACTAGAGACTGTTCCCTGGTTTATGTTGGATTATGCTAGCTGGTCTGCAGCAGAGAAAAGAGGAACATTACTTACATGCTGTCAACATCCCATCTTTGCTCCATTTATCTTTGTGGAGGGTCAAGCATCAGACAGGCTTCACGGCATAGCATTAGAATTACATGAGGTGTCAACTTGGCAGCAGGAGAATTGGTGGCTTCATGTCTTAGGGAAATGGTCCTCCTTCCCCTCAGTAAATTTACATCTGTGCCTATGTGCACCAGAAACTCTAAATCCCTACAGGAGATGTACACTGTTTTTCAATTTACTGCTCAGCAAATGGTCATTCAGTGAAGACTGAGCAAACCAAACTGGTTTTCACCTACCATCTTTCCTTTGCTTCCTTTCTTCTTCTCTCCCACGCCAGCTCCTAGTTTCTGTGAGAACAAGATTTAGTCAGGTGAGAAAGCATGATCAAAAATGTTTAAAGTTCTGTGGTTTTCCATTTCAAAAGATTGCAGGTAACTTCTCTTTTGCCATTGAGTTTACTTTTATGTTTTCAAAATATGTATAGAAGGCTATTAAAACAACTATCAACATGACTAATGAGTTGTCAGAAGAAAGCGGGACAGCAGACAATAATTTCAATGCATTTCTTTTAACTTTTAATATGATGTTCCATGGAAACAAATCTTAATGTGAATGTGTTGTCAGTGTATTTTTTTCTGACTGTTTGGTTTCTCCTAATAGCTCTTGAATGGTTTGGCAGATTTTAAACAAATCTCATAGAAGGGTGGAGATGGTTTCCATGAAAATAGGTGGCCAGGGAGAAAATCCAGACCATGCAGTTTTTCAAACTTTGAGAAAGGATGCAGAGTCAGTTTGTACATTATTAAACATGAACAAATTCACATGTCATGCCTGCCATAGGAAAAGTTGCTGTCATTTTTAGAAACCAAGACAAGTCAAATGTGAGGCACACATTTCTAGCAAAGCAGGGTAGTCCTTGTGATAATTGAGCTATCTGGACCAAGAAACCGCAGTATTTTTGAAAGAAAGCAAAAATATGTACCGCTTTTTTGTGAAAACAGGCTTTTTGAAAACAGGCTATTTCTTGCTGTACAAATCAAACATTATTACTTGCTGTCACTCTAAAAAATATGTTGATCCTGGTAAGAATCTAAATTTATTTTGCTTCTTTAATGATTGGTTTATGTCCAACCTAATGTTTGCTGGCTTGATTCACTGGCTTGTAAATCTGCAAATCATCTAGGGCAAGGACACAATTTAAATTTTAGAAAGCACTATTCAACTCTGAGTTACAAAAAAATTACTAAGACCTCAGTGATACGTTAATTCAGGAAAAGTTGGTAACTAAAAGGCTTTAACCTTTATTTTCTTCCATAAAAGCATTTTATTTTCTCTTGTCTAATTATACTGTTCTCAACAGACATTACCTTCGCTTTTTTTATGCCAAGCGTTTGCCCCTATATCTCTGTACCCTACAAAAATGAAGATATCTTAGAAAAAGTCTTCAATAGCTGGATTTATTTTTCCTCAGCATAATGCTGTCAGCAGAGCAGAGGCTTTACCTGCAAGGAAGACATGACAGCATATGACAGTACATCTCATATTAGCTTACCACATAAAAAACAGGTGCTTTTAAGTTCATAACCCCTAATGTTCTTCTGCAATATAACTTGGGCAGAGTTCTAAAACTTTCATTAGTGACAGCCAAAAGTAAATATTCTATTGTAAGTGATGTAATTTTCAAAGCCTCTTTACTTTCTCTTTGCAAATGTCATAACAAAACTCGATGGCAGCTTTTATAGCTGACATCTCACAAAATCCCTGTTGGCAAAAATAACTTGCTGCTGTTTTAAAAAATCTACTTATTGTCTATAAATACCAATGAAACCCTGGGTTCCAGTGAACTTCTGGTCAGGTCACACACAGATTAATGTCCTTTAAGACTAGAAGGGAGTATTAAGATCATTTGTTAGAATCTGATATGCGTGGCAGATCGGTAGCAGATCAGCAAGTAAATGCCACATCAAGTCAGCAACTTGCTCTTGAATCAGAATATATTACAGTACAGAAGAATTCAACTTCTATCAGTTAAATTTCAGGACCTTAATGGAAACATATGCTGGGAATGTGTGCTGGGAAGAGGGCTTGGAAGAGAGTCTTTACACCAGGACCCTTGCTACTAAAAGCAACACAACATCAGACTCATTTGGTAAACCACATTTAAAGGGAAAAAAGCTGGTGCTAGAGAAATACACCTACAGGGCTAGGCTTTCTGCTTTGTTTGGGCTATCCATGCTCACTTAGAGATGCAAATCTCTTTGCTTCAGGTGCAGGTGTACGCTGGTCCTCCTTGCAGGATGGCTATGACTACTTGAAGAACGCTGTATTAATAGTTAGCAATAGTCTTTAACATCCAGTCCAAGATTTTTCAGGGTCAGCCTATATCTACCTGTTCTTGCGCCAACGTTGTTCCTTGACTTAAACAGATCTGTTCCCTCGTGGTGTTTATCCCTGAGGAGAGCAATCTTATCCCTTCTCAGCCTTCCTTCTTCCTTTTGCAAAGTTAAACAAGTCATACCTTTCCACATCCTCTCATTAGTCAGGTTCTCCATTCCTCTTGTCACCCTAGTAGCCTTCTCTGCAAATGAACTAGTTTCAGTTCATTTTTTTGCATGACTGTGACTGGACTTTTGACTATGCCAGATGACTGCACACCAAAGCCTAGCACCATCGACCCGCTCCTTGGCTCTCCTTCTGGAATTCTCCTGGTGGAGAATTTTTCAAAGTTGCATTTGCCTTTTTTCATGGCTCCATTCCATTAGCAATTTACACCCATGCTGTCATCATCAATAATGCCTTATATTTCTCCTCCTTAACTACTTCCAAGTAAGAAGATGCAAACTTACAGCAAATCTTTTTGTTATCAGTCCCCAAATCATGTGCTCATAACCCTTGATGAAACCCCATATAGATGACGTTCTGGAAGAAATGTCTTCTGGACAGATCAAACAGTAGCAAGAGACATGCATGCATGGGTAAAAACAGTTAAAGATGAAAGCATGGAACAAAATTGCTAAGTTGCCTCATTTAACCACAACAGGATTAAGCATAATGCTTGCTCATACAATAATAAGCATTTAGAGAGAGAGAGAGGAAAAAAAAAAACAAAAACAAAAACAAACTTAGCAGCATCCAAGTGCAGAGAAATATAAGCAAATATTGTAAATAAATCCACAGTGGCTAGATTCTTCTTTCTGGTAAAATGTTTAAAGTTTGGTAGGGTTTCTGTCAAATACCAAAATACTGAATACAGTGAATTTATTAAAAATTCTGCATGCTTTCATACCTTAGAAATAAGGAAAGGATGAAAAGAAATACAATTTTTACTTCCCAAAACTTGAACATACGAATAGCAAGCACCAGCCTGCATAGAGAAGGCTGCTTGAGATTAAAGTTGTGAAAAATTACTTCACAACTTGCTGACTATTTGTATCTCCCACCTCTTACATGAACATCCTTAGCAGTAGGAAGGTGTGCTCAACTTATCCTTGCAAACAATAGTAATTAAAACACTGCAGTGAAATGGGAATCAAGGTGCCTCATTTCTACAGTGAATGTCCCAATGACCAAATAGAGTCACTCTTCTCCTTCCTGTTTTTTGTGTCTTACACTTTTCTTTCTGCAGTTTCCATAAGACAAACCGTAACAGGAGTAGTTAAGACAGCCATTCAGCACCCAGGTAGTCAGGATGCTCTTTCAGGAGGTAAAGGACATGATTTCAAAATCTCTCAGGCAGAACAGAACACCAGACCCCTGACTCTATGTCTGAATACCCTAGCCACCTGCAAAGGGAAACATGACTTTTCACTGGTTTTGTGAATACACTCCTTCCTTTCTTTTGCTCTTCTGTCAAAACCTGGAAAGCATTCCTTTTGAATAAAGTGTTTTGCTAAAGAAGTGAGGGAGGAAAGTAAGGATCAAGCTCATTTCAGTACAGCAAACAACAAAACATATTTTGATTCAATAGAAAACATTTTTTTCTTTGAATTTTCTGGTTCAGAACGAAAACAGAGAACTTATTTTTTGCTTCATTTTCCATATCTTCGTCACCGCAACTTCTTGCAGCTGCGTATTTTGACACTTTGACAGAAACTTCCAGGTCTGTCCAATGGCCGAGGAATGACTCACTTGGAAGCACTGTCACATAACTGCTTTTTAAGGGGGAACTCTGAGCTTGAGTCTGAGCTAAGTTTTCCCTTACTTTTTAGATCTTTATGTGTAACAGGGAAAGAAGCATTTTGCAGTGCCTTGTCTCTTACATCAAAATGCTCATTGCTACCACCAGGAAATACTGGCCATTTGATCTGATTCTGTATGGGATTTTGTTATTATGCTATTACCTATTATGGCGTTATACTTCAGGCACTGCTTTCAGCTCTTTCAAAAACTGCAGCTGATCAGCTAGAATTTCCCCAACAGTAATTTAAAAACAAGAAGACTGTGTTTCTTTGTGCATTCATGCATTCATGCATTCACATAAGGATGACTGCTTTTGAAAACTTATACTAGATGAAGTTTACACTTTAGTCTCCCAGATCAAATCCTGGATCTTTTCTTCAGTTTATTCACATCACTGAAGAAACATTATGCATTTACATCAACCACACTTACTGTGTTCACCATGGCTTTTTGTTCAAAGCTTTTTGGTTCAGAACTGTCACATCAATGTCTCTGGCTTCTTTAACATGCAACCTTTCAGTCCCTTTGGTTGTGGTCTGGGATGTCTTCAACCCAAAGCATATCTTCTAGCACCAGACATTCCCCAAAGAAACACACTCCTAACTTCCTCAAAGAGAGGCACTGCTTTTTTTTTTAAATGTTCATTATGAACACTTTCTCAAGTAGCAAGAACTGTGTTTTCAATATTAGACAGTTTAGTTCCTGTTATTTTCTGTACCGTTGTGCAAGGTCTTGGAGGTTATCTGTCCTTTGTCCTAACTTAGAGAATGTGCTTTTGTAAACAAGTAGATTTGGCTAGAGATGTAAAGCTGAAGTCAGTTCAGCCTTTTTTTAAGAACATGGGGTATTTATGATTTTTTAAATTCTTATCCATTGCATATTAAATATGAATTCTCAACAAAGTAATGCCAGCCTGTCAAAGTAGTGACTAAATTTGTATTAACAGAAAGTTTAAATTTCATAAAGAATGTTTCACAAGATTAATTTTTTTCAGACCAAATCATTCCTTTGATTTGTATAAGAACAGCATAAATATGAAGAACAGTTTTCAGTTACACCATTCAGCAGTGATTTTGTAGTTGTTTTTTAATGATAATTTGGTTTATTTAGGGTTTCTCTTTCCGGAAACATTTTTATAATTGTGGTTGTTATTTTCATTTTCACAATTAGAGGGTGGTGCATGAATTTACTTTGACTTGACAGCATGCAATTACATGATGCAGTGCCTACAATCATGTATATGATTGTGTCAAAACCAGAAAAAGAGCTGCTAGGTTAAAAGAGTTAGAGGAACACATCTTTTTAGGTCATTTTCATGGTCCCATCCACAGGATTAAAAGGAAGATGCATATGTTGCTCAAACTGCAACCAAAAAAACTTCAATATGGGTTTTGTAGCAAAATTTAAAGGCCAATTCTGTCTGATGTGCATACTGTCTTGAACACACATAGATTTCAGTGATGTCTGTCAGGTTTTTTTGGACTTTTTTTCCCTTGCATTGCTGCTTCGTGATGAAAGAAAGGAAATAGCAACTGATGCATCAGTGTTCTGGCTCCTGAATGCACAGAAATGCCGGTTTGCTAGAAGAGCAAAAAATATGACTCACTTTGGATTTTAAAGCAACATCAACCATCTGGAAAATAGGTCTACAAACATTTTAGGAAACTTCTCATTTGTCATGCTAAAAGTTATCATTTTGCACTGCCTATGAACTGTTATTGTCATGTTCCAAAACCTCAGCAGAAGCTTCTCGGGATCTCTTATTCATGACACTGTGCTTTTCCATAGACAGTGTTGGGAACGTGTTAAAAATGCACCACCTGGTAAACCGTTCTTTTAGGACCTGTTCTCCTTACCATATGTTTTTATTTATTCGATCGTGAGGCAGTACCATCCTACAGACAGTTGTTCACCTGGTAGGTGATCAGTTGTATTCTGCCAACAACATCTCTGTACAGTAGTGCTCTTTTCATGGCACTATAGAGCCTGGCAACTGCCCTTTTTAACAAAAGAGACTATGGGGAACCTGTCACTGGAGGCAGCAGCAGCAACAAAGCATCTAATGTCTCTGCTGTTCCCAAGAAGAAAGCGTAACTGTAGTCAGCATCCACATACATTACATGGCCAAGTTCATGGCTCCGGGGTGTTGGCAATGATATTTTTGCTGCCTCTGAAAAGACTTGCTAAAGTCTGTTGAGCCATGCTGCTGGAATGAGCTGATGAAATCATGAGAAGCAATAGTAAGTGTTATATTCATATTGCTAGCAGACACAGTGCTTGTCTCCTTTTCACCTGAAATAACCTTCTGGGGCATATTTGTTCTGTGATTGTTTTTAATTTGTTTTATCATACCTCATGTCCCCACCCTTTTGGGATCACAGCCAAAACATCTGCACAGCCGGCAAATAGCCCTTGTGCCATTCAATAGTGTTAGATTCAAAAGGTGACGGAATTTAACAATTACAAGTACAGATGATCTCTACCAAGTAATATGTCACTTGATCACCTAGTAGGGAACTCCCCTGGCTAGGTGCTGTGAAAAAAAAACATTCTTGCCAGAACTGAAAGCAGACCACTGTTACAAATATTTAATTGATAATCTCTGGGAAATGGCCGGCAACTGTTTAGACTTTGGAGAAGTTATCATCTCAGGTGATCCTATACTGACTGGAGATGCTCTTCTTCGTCCACATCATTAATGTTCTCAAAGTGGTGGGCTGTGCCTCAAGGTCAGAGTTTGGCTTAGGCAAACTCATATGCACTGATTCTTGGGATTCATGTCGCAAAACTTCCAGATTAGCAATTCCACTTAGCAACCTTCCAGAAGTAGAGGACTTCTTTCTGTTTCTCCTTCTGAAGTACTGCTCAGAGGAATGCAGCCTGTGAACAGCCTGTACTGCTGTTCCTAGAACCATAAACACAGCTTGTGGCTTTGGGAACTGTCAGGTTGCCAGATCAGGCAGCAATATTACATTATCAGAGATAGTTCTCTTTCTTTCTTGAGACTAGAAAAATTAATAACTCCCAATCTTCTTTTTCATCATTCAAAAAGTATACTTATGTATGCAATCAGCCTGCTTTTCTAGAGAATCCTCTTCAGCAACTGCTGCTTCTACTTCTGTTCCTCTGGGCAGTCCCTTCCCTGCGCAACTGTAAACAGACACAGTTTCAAATGGACAAACTTATAACTACAATAAGGGGCAGACTTCAAGTGTTATCTCGGTTTGCTACAGTGAACCACGTGTATCAGCAGTGTGAACTCACACAGTCAACAGACACATGCAATAACATGTAACAGAAGTAGAACTTCCTGAAGTCAAACCAGAAGCAAATAGTAAAGCCACAATGCTACCAAATAGGCAACGCATTTTCCAATTAACTCAACTACTACTACTAGCAATTTTTCTGAAGCCAATGTAAATTATGTGGCTTCAGTTTACCAGTATTTTCTGTGGAAAAATGCCATTCATTAAAAATTTGGACCAGCTTTAGTGAAAACCTCTTGCAAAGTGCAGAATAGGTCCATAAAAACTCAGAGATCTGATCTTCAGAGTATTCTCTGACTGCCTGAAAAATCTGTCCTCTATTCAAGGGTGATACAATGGTGTTAGCATTCAGGAAAAAACTGAGGAGCTAAAATCCTGCTCAAGACACATAAGTGAATAGTTACTTGATTGTACTTGTGCAGTAAAGAATCTATATAGCAGCTATTGGCATATAGTCACCACAGCTAAATTAAACACTAGTAATGAATCCATTAGGTAAACTGAAATGAATAACAGACTCTCGCGTGCCAGAGGCAACATTTTTTTTAAATCTTCCATCTTCCAAATACAAATATAATATCTTCTTGGAGTCATCCTGAGGTAATAATTCATTTCATACTCTAGCTGTAAACATCCTGGTATGACAGACAAAATTTATCACCTTATATTGTTCCATGGCTAGGATGCCTTTAGCATGAGTTTTTCTGAGGTGAGAGAGCACGAGACTTAATCTAAAATTACTTCACAATGGGCTGAGAATTAATCATTTATTTGATCTCAAATATTTCATGCTACCATGAACTCATTAACTCCTTGTCTCCACCTATGCATACGTAACACACATATGATTCCAGAAAAACAGAGAGAACAGTTGTCTCAAAGTAGGCTGATACTCAGCTGTATTTATTTACCTCATTTTTTCAAAAAACCCCCACCTTTTTAAACACTAGTCACAACTATTTAATGTCATGACAACTGACAATTCCTGTAGATACAACTTCTAGGTTAAATGAACAAAAGCAATCCCAAATAAGATCAATAGACTCACAGATCCTTCTACTTTACTTCTGCATCTATCCCTCTTATTTCATTCTGTGCTCTTCCTGAAGACTATTTTAGCAATATCTAGATGCAACAATTAATCCCCAGTTATGACAAGATGGATTTTCTAACTGGAGTTGATAATTTCAGGATTTGTTTGATTCCTCACAGGGTGAGAAAGAAGCCTTTGCAAGGAATTATTTAGTTCAGAGTTTAAATGAATCATGTCGGTATATATTTTAACTTAAAAGCTTAAAAACAAATAAACAACAAAAATACCTCACATAAGTCTGGCTGTTTCGGCAGCTACATAAAATGATCATTTAGTTTAAAATACACAGACATACTTCAGGAAGCACTATTTAAAGTGCCTTAGTTTCAAAAGAAGGGCAGTCCCCCATAACAGAACAGTTTCACCGTACACCCTCACAGCCTTGTGGTTAAGACACTTTCTAGGGAGATGTGGATTTCAGTTCATCCATTTTGTGGAAAGTCTTGAACCCCTTAGCCCCATATTCTGTGGGAACGCTCTAATCATTCAGGTATTCCACAAAACAGAGAACAGCTCATCTCTCCTACCTACCCTGTAAATTTAAAGAAAGTGGCCAAAACAACCATGTTTTGTCCAAAGTTAATGTGAAGCAGGACAGGTAAATACTTGGACAGAGAAATATCAATTTTCAGACTATTGATTGGATTTAAGATTCAAACAGCTACCAGTCTTAATCCTAACAAAAGATGGCAGTCACTGAAAAGAGTGGAATCTTCTGCATTAGAGGAGTTTTACTGCCAAAAATATAGTCCCTAACACTGTTCAGCAGGGCTTTTGAGAACCATAGTCTTGGATTTAGATGCTTAAACGATCTACAGATCCACTTCTGGCGCTTTAATATTTTTGTGAATCTTGGCCTGAAACTCCCTGAGCCTCGATTTAAACTAGAATAATTCTAGTGCTACGAGAAACTGGAGAGGTCTACTACGGGAAAGTTACTACTACTTTTGACCCCCACACTATCTGCAGTCAGGCATGCCAAGAGTTACTGGTGCTGGTAGTACTGTATCAGCTACCATGAGGAGTGCTTCCTCACTAATAATAATGGTTGAAAGATGTAGGGCAAAAGGCTAGTATAGACACATCTCCGATCATTTAGGCTGATTATTTTTTCTCAGAGCAATAGAAGGAAGCTATGCAATGAATTTGTGCAATAAATTAAAAGCGTTAAGCAAAGTGTTTTCCCAGTTACTGATATTTTCTCCAACTTTGCTGATTTCTCCAGCTCTCTCTCCCTTTTGAATTTGCTACTGTGTTAGCTCTGCCTGATTAGTCATATACCTAAGTGAATCAGCATGAAATAATTCATGTGTGTCTTAGTTTCATTGGATTATATTTAGTCATGCAATATTTGATTTGTCTTGATTCCTAGATTCCTAGTGTATGATTTTGAATTTGCACATGGCTATTCTCTAAATTTTTGGACATCTTTGCTGGCTGTTGAGACATCCTGCCTTGAACTTTCTCTGCTCCAGATGCCAGATGTGGTTAGTAACTTTGAGCTAGAGCCCAGAAACTAAAAAGAGGCCAAAACAGATATGGAAAAAGAACCTCCAGTGGTGCCAAGATCCACCCTCACTTTTCATGTGTAGAAGGTAATCTGAAAGCTTTGAGCAAAAAAATGCTCCATCCACAGGCCCAAAGCTGCAAAAAAATGTCCTCAGAAAAACTGCCAAAAGGAAACCTGAAAGCTCCAGCCTAGAAGTACAATATGCACTTACTAGCCACCCCTGGTTCAACACATAGAGAGCTGACTTTTGTGCCTTATACCCGGGAAGCCCCTACATAACCAATTTCAAGAGAACGTATTTCTACCCTACAGAACATAGACACGAATTAAATAAAAAGGAATAAACAGGTTTATTTGTAAAAGCAAAAAGTCCAAAATTAAATAAATAAATATATTCAGGAATAGACTATCTGATGATAAGAGGCATTGTGCTAGTCTCCTTCTACTCATTCTTTTACAAGAATTCAATTAGGTCAATAGGCATTAAGGTGGCAGAGAATACGTTTTGCATATTTTTAATGTCTTGTAACTCTATAATTTGTGAAAATAACACATTTATGAAAGTCTCTTCCAACTAGTGCTATTCTCTTCCTTCATCGCCTATAAAATATTGGTTGCGTGTTGTTTTAAACCATATTATAAATTCTGTGGTGGAATTGTCTTTAGTGTGTGGGATCATGATCACACCGGATTCGCAGTCCTTAGAAGCATGAGAGCCACTAAATAACTCCAGCTTGTCTGGAATTAATTTAGAATCACACAGACACTGGATTTATAGGCTTGACCTTAATCTCACAAAGTCCAGGAGAAAGAACAAAATCTTTTACTTTAAAAGTGCTAAAAATATCACATATGAAAATTTCTTTCTTCTCATTTAAACAAGAATAATCTTTTTAAGGTATAAAATCAGATAAGTTCATTAAAAGGCACTCTGAGATACATACATATGCTTTTCTTGGCACTGAACTCTATCAGCCCCACCTAATGTCACCTAAGCCAGGAAGAAAAACATAAACTCACTCTGTAAATACTGTTGCCCTTTTGCCAGGTTGTACCAGTTTGGGGAGTTCGAAATGGGCTAATTTATCTTTCAAATAGAAATTAGTGACATGTAGAACCAAACTATTTCCTAGGTATAGAAAGGTATGCAGGCTATGTATGTATGTACACACACACACACAAATATATTTTGATTATTGAACGCATATTGATATATAGAGAAGGACAGAATGGAATATACCTAAATTAGGTAAAAAAAACCAGACATTCTTCAAAATTACTCTGTTTTCTCTTGAAAAATGTTCTGAAAAATTTGTAGAATAGATTTAGTTAACTTAGTAGACATTATAGTACTGCCGTAATACTGAAAACATGACTGTACATGTTCTGAACAAAGATCCACATATTCTAAAATCCTGTCTTTGATGGTAACCAGAACAGAACAGAACATATATGTATTGTAATTCTTCCACATCTTGCCATCTCACCTTCAGTGATGGTAATTAGGTGTCTAATTAACCTACATTTGATAGATCATTTTTTGAACCCATGGTAAATTACCACAACATCCTATGGCAATAGGTTCCACAGTCTAACCACATTGTGCATGTTGTAATGATTTCACCACCATTAACATCTGTCTTTTGAATAGCCAAATATTCCTTTCTAGTTAGACACTGATGCTGAGAAGGGGTGCTGGAGCCAAATGAACAGACACCCAAAGCACAGGGCTCAGCGCTACATGGTGCTTAGCATTCTTACTTGCAAGTTCTAAGCAGCTCAGCAGAAAAGTTTCCCCTTTAGATCACCCATCTCATTCTCTCCATGAACTGTGTAGAAAGCTTATGTATAGAATGCCTCACATAAGTGATCTGAATCAACCAGCTTGGAGTAGGTGCCTCATATCTTGGCATTGCATCTCTTACTTGAAGGTGGTTGAACAACATTCTGTATTTTGGTCATTAACTGTAGATTTATACGTGTGATATATATATACATAACAGTGCCAACTGGCATCATGAGCCTGAGAAAAAGGTCTGTTGATGTGGACTTCTTTAATTTCAGTGCTGGATTATTAATATCTTCAGATCACCAGAACGCTTTAATTAAACTCTGTTGAAGACTTCTGCTGCAATACTGTAAATTGCCTTACAGATTTTGCTGTCTCAGCTGCTTAGAAATGGATTACGTAGTTCTTTACACCTAGGCTGAGATTCAAAAGCCAACACAAATTTTCCCTCCAAAACTGGGAGGATGATGTTTTTATCATATCCTGGTATATCTGATAAACATTTGTATAGCACAGACTTCAGTATCTTGTGGGAGCTTCATGATTTAAAGCAAAAGAAAAGGCAATAATTGGAAGACATTGAAAATTATGGGGGGATTGAATGGAACGTTTCACTCATGGGAATGCAGTCTAGTAGTATTATCTTTATTTGTTCTCCAGGCAGACGATCTCTCTAAACGCGTTTGTCTAACAAGCCTTAAAAAACCCTGACTAGAATTGCTGAGAAGTTGAAGTTCAATTTTATGGAAAAATCTCACATTTCACAACTACTTTTATCACTACAAAGGAATTCATAGTCAGGACATTTCACAATTATTCATGGAATATGAAATTGGAAATTCTTGGAAAAAAACTGCCAGGAAATTGAAACATATCAAGAAATATTATATGTAACAGAAACTACACTGTGTCATAACACAACTAATAGAATATAAAAGCCTAAATAAAAAATAACAAAACAAATTCAGAATGAAACACATTCATTTTGCCGAAAGAAATTTTACCATTACTAATGAAATAAGAACAGTCTTGTTCTAATGATTTTTTTCTTTGAAACTTGTCAAAATACATGTGGTTCCATACAAGATTTGGACTTTCTTAATACTGAAACACTGAACATCTCTACTTACAGAGAATAGTGACTTGAAACATGGTTTGGTACAGGGAGGTAGAAAGGTGGAATGATTCAGTCTGATTCACTTCACAGTTACAAAAATACTTAGTTTGTCACCAGGACTCATTCTGGTCTTACATGAATCACAGATTTTTGGTAGAGTATTTCCCTATGTTCATTCTCATATTCTTATTTTGGATTTTTAAGTTCTCAGTTTTCAGGATTTTTTCTTGTCTTTTGAAAAAACTAAGAAGAGATCCTTAACATCTCAAACATTATGCTGTTATTCAATAATGTTACAGGGCATGAAATAATTCAAATAGGAGCAATATTTCTCTCTTAACTGATAAAGCATTTCACAAAATTAGAAAAATTTATTTAATAGTATAACGCTAAGGTATTGACAATCACCGTTCCAAGAAATGAAATTCGGTCACATAAGGATGAAGGTCTAGATGCATAAAAAGATGTCTGTATTCAGTAGTTGTGTATATGTTTCATTTATATAGACCATCAACAGCACTGCATTGTAAAATACAGGAGAGAAATTAGGTATCCCAAAAAACAGTCTGCCTAGCTTAGTACAAGATTGTTCAGCTCATTTGCTGTCCACATTTCTAAATATGTTCAAAGGCAGTAAGTAGGAAACAATAAACGGAAGGTATTTGCTGTGTCCCTGTCTTTATATTTCACTTTGTATCTGGCCTAATGAAATACCATTGTTGTCCTGTATCACAAGAATGCTAGAAGCACTTAAGCCCTAAAGCAGCTTAAATTAAAGTGGTAAATGATGCCTCTCAAAAGGGAGAGATGTGGGTTTGAACCTTCCCCTCTCTCTGATAGGAAAAAGAAAAGAACCACAGACTAGGCAAATATTTCGCGATGGAATTATTTTGAAAAGTAGGAGTTTCACAACATAATCTAGCGTGAGAGACATTGCCATGGTATTATGTACAAAGCCTAAATCAGTATCTGTGCCCACTGCTCACATCACAGCATATAGGACCGGTCAGGAGACCAGAAGATATTACACAAATGGGTTTATGAATGTACTAGACAAAGATTAACACACAGTTTACACTTTACACATTAACATTGTCAGTGAGACTGTTTTCCTCGTAAAAACAAAAACATCCAAAGGGTGCAGTGGCTGAGCAATTGTTTGAAAACTACTGAAGTCCTTTTGCAGGTGTAGCTCTGCATGACACGGCCAAAGTACACGAGGCATGCAGCTGAGGGAGAAATACAATATGTATGTGTATAAGTCTACAAAAGGTTACAAAATTAGGAATTCTTTCAATCATCTTGTCCTATGCTGCATTAACAGTTTGAGTATACCAGCTACCATATCTAATCTGTGTAAACATGACTGGCAATGTCCTTACCTGTTCATGTATGTTCACCTTCTCCAAGGCAGCCACTGCTTCATAATCTCAATGTTGATATATTCCTGACTTAATCCCACCATCCACACAAATGTTGTCGGGTTTAAATGGAATATCCTTGTGTTAAACTAATTTCCATGCAAATGTCTTTATGTACATTAGTTCCATCTTCACCTTATCTATGTCTTTATTTTTTAATTTTTTTTATTTTAATCCTCAACCTTCTAACACACTCCTACCTATGCAGTTTTAGCACTAAACATCATCTTCAAAATGTTAAAATAAAGGAAAGGTTTAGGAAATTAAATACTATTACATCATGCATTTTATCCCCAAAAGAGAGTTTCCTGATTTATTTGTTCAGACTCATGCAGATTTCTCAATGCTGCAGTGAAATATTAACCAAAACAAAGCAGAACTGGAAAGCAAAAAATAATTATTAATGCTGTATTAGAAAATCAAACATTTTTGTCAGATTTAATAAATATGGAAATGGAGTTAGCCATCATAAAACAGCCATTGATATCACACAGAAAATATGTGTTGTAAGATGTTACTTATAGTCACTGTACAGCCTTTTGGTACCGCTGCTTAACCATGGAATGACATAGCTAGTATTGGGGTTCAGAGGGAGGAATGAGCAGGAAAGTGGAGCCTCAACTTTGCAGAAAAATGTAATGACTCATTAATTGTTCCAAAACAATGGAACAATGTGGACTATGAAACTTCCAAGGCTTCCTTTCCCTTCTTGTGGAAACTCTATGGCAGACCAAAGATAATTCAAATTCCTGACTACTGTTCAATGGACTTTTTTAAATTTGAAAAAAATGGTTTGTGCACTGCAGTAATTTCAGTGCATGAACAAATCAAATATTTTCTGGAAATCTTTTTTATTGTCCCCAGTTTGTAGACATATGTGACCTTAATCTTTTCATACCATTCTTTTTATGAATGTGCATATATGAGATGAAATAAGGTTAAACTCTTTTTGCTGCCAGTAACTGTCTGATTTACCTCAAGATGGAATTAATCCAATAATTGTTAAGGTCTTTTTAATTCTGTACTGTAACTACTAATTGGGAAATATGAAAACATTAAAAACAGTGTATCAGTTGCTCTTCTGTCAGAAACTGTCTGACTCGACCTCCATGGAGGTGCACAGTATGCATCAGAGACATATCTGGACAATACACACATTGCACATCAAAGCAGCTTCCTAAGTGAGAAAGCCTGATGCAGAGTTTTCATGTAATCCAGCAGACCTTGGTATTAGTGAGGGTTCTTCACCGTTGTAATCAATTACTTTCCTAGTTTGAAGTAAGTGCATTGCTTTGTTGAACACCTTAGTTGCTGTGACGCATGTTCAAAGGTTCCTTGTACAGTTGTATTACTTCAGTAAAAGCCTTTTTCTGATAAAGGTGGCGAAGTGATCTGCTTTCCTTCTTTGTTTCTGCAAAGTGATCCCAGGTTGCTTTGCAAATGTAAATGCATAATGTTATATTAATGACATATTTATGGCCATAACTCTTTTGTACACTGGAAGCATTTATAGTCTAACCATACCCATGTTCATATTAAACAATAAACAAAAAGTATTTACGTGTATTTTGATCTACTGGCTGGTGATTTAGCTTGATAACATTACAAGTGGAAACTGTCCTTAAGATATTCATAGAATCACAAAATGTTAGGTGGGCAGCAACCTCTGGAGATCATCAAGCCCAACTCCCCTGCTCAAAGGAGGGTCACCTAGAGCAGGTTACTCAACGCTCTGTCCATTTAAATTTTGGCTGTGTTCAAAGATGGAGACTTCACAAGATCTCTGGGCAACATGCTCCAGTGCTCACACTCCCAGGAAAAAAGGTTTTTCTGGTGTTTGAGTGGGATTTCCTGGATTTCAGTTTTTGACCATTGCCAATTGTCCTGTCACTGGGCACCACTGACTTTGGCTGTGTCTTCTTTACACCCTTCTATCAGGTATTTACACATACTGATGAGATCCCGCTCAGCCTTCTCTTCTCCAGGCTGAACAGTCCCAGCTCTCGCAGCCTCTCCTCCTATACATTAGATGCTTCAGTCCCTTAATCATCTTAGTGGCTCTTCACTGAACCTACTGGACCTAGCACACCAGATGCATCTCATCAGGGCTGAGCAGAGGGGGAGGATCACCTCCCTCGACCTGCTGGTGATGCTCTGCCTAATGTAGCCTAGGAGGCTGTTCGTCACCTTTGCTGCAAGGGCACAGTGCTAGCACATATTCAGCTTTTTGTCCACCATTATTAAAATCATTGTGAAAAAAAAGCTTCACAGTCAACTGCAATGGTACTTTATGTTAGTTTGAATCTGTTCTTAGATCTTAAATAAATAGTTTGATTTACTTCAGACCACAGTCTTAACAATGTGTTATGCATTGCCCTTTGCACATGACATTCTAAAATTCCAGGTCCTCATTTATTTCACAATAATACTTTATTAGGTTTTCTGTGTTGTCATTTAAAATTGCATACTGGTAACCTTATTGAATACCTAAGTATGTTACCGTATTTGATGTGGCTGTAGATTCTGGTTTTAAATGATTTCTGAAATGTCTTGGAAGACTTATTTATATGGCTTCACATAAAAATTTTTGCAATGCATTATAGGTTTACCATCCCAGCAAAACTATGTCAGGAGGTTTTCAGTTTCATAACATACTCAGAGATATAATTTTTCCAGTAGCAAGAAAATGGATGTTTATTTCTGCATGTTTGAATAGCAGAAATATAAAATGGAAGAGAAATATCTAGTTATTTATATTGTCTTAGAGGAATGTACTTATTAGTAAGATTTTCAGATATCCTGGAATATAACGCCCAATTTGAACTTAGCTCAATAATTACATTGAGAATTTCAGTTTCTTGCTATTGGTCGTATGAAGTAAACACTATCACACAAATAGGAAATAATTTGTAGGTCTCAACAAATAAATTCAGCATGTGCAGGTGATGCCTGATCTCCACGTAGAATTGTACTAAATATTTCAGTCAGAGCTTTTAATTTGGACAGAAGGAAGAGTGTGGCTGCATTCATAAAAAATAAAGGTGCTTATGCCAGCATAACGTGCTCCTTTTACCAAGCTGCATAGATGAGTTCCTTAAAAGACTGAATGTTCCTTCCTAAGTCAAGATTCATCTGAGGATCTCAGCTAGAAAGCCCATAATACATTATTCTCAACTGATTAGCAAATGCAGGTTATTTTGCAACTGTAAACATTTTAAATTATCAGAAATAATATCCAGTAATTGACTGTAAACTTCTAATAGTTAAAATACTTCATAAACAGGTTACTGGCTTAAATTTTAAGTATTGGCTATGGTTCTTCCCTTCGACATAGAACTACTTTATTACATATTTTTATAGATTTTTTTTAAATAACTGCTGTTATTTTTAATATCTACATTTAAGGTTACATTGACTATGCCTGAAATAAAGATTTATGGGTTGTTTTTGTATTTTCACCAACTAATATCAGCAGTTACACTTCCTTAAGAAATTAAGAACTTCATTCTGGTAGTTTTATATAATTTGTTGTTGTTGTTATTATTACTCAGTTTCTGATTAAATTTCATGTATTGCATAACACTAAGCATAAAAAATAATCTAAAAGCATGAACTTCTTATAAGCAAAAGAGCCATGGTGTTGACATTTGAGATTTTCAACTCATTTCTTAATTTCATCTTAAGTGATAAGTGTCATTCCTAGTAAGTACATCACTCATCAGTTCTTTTGCTTCCTTTTCCATACCTTTTCTTTGAGTTTTCTTTCACTTTTCCATATTATTTCTGAATGTCACCACATCATTCCTCTGACCAGGCGGTAATTTATAGTACATTACAAGTATTCTGTAGCACTCCCAAGTTTTTGCACAAAAGACAATTGTGAAAGTTCTCTGGTTTCCCTAAAACATACATATAACGATCACTCCGCAGCACAAAGTATTCTGCTCCACCTGAAAAAAGCTTCGTATGTGATTTTTTTCCTAAATCAGAACACCCAGAAACTGATGTACCTAGACAGTGATTACGTGTAGAGAAAAAAAGAAGGAGCCAAAACATTAGATTGAAGGACAACTTTCACCATCAGACCCTACAGAAATTTGGAGAGCAGAATAAGGAGGATTCGTTGGATTCATGGCTCCCTGCTAATTCATTATATTTCAAAGTTGGAATAAAGGTTTTCTGGGATATATTTCTTTTTTTTTTAGATTCTTACTTTTTAAAAGTTAAAGCATAATCAAAAACGTATTCCTTCTCTCTTCAGCTGGATATTAGTCAAAGAAAACACATTAGTAGTATTTATCAAAAAAAAATAATTAATAAGAGTCCAGCATTTCAAGAAATATCAAAAAGCATGAGTTTTATCTATATGTGGTTATAATCCTTTGAGGAAGTAGACAACAATTCAGTTGCACTAGAATTACACAGTTCTAAGAAACACAGGTTACTTTACTGCATGGCTGGTCTGATTTTAATTGATCACACTAGCTTTTTAAGAAGCCTTTTACAGTTTGAGTGTAAGTCTACAACAATTTCTTTCCAAATGTATAGATATCTGCACTGCTCGATGAGTTGATAATCAAATGAATAGGGTAGACAGTCCTTCATGTAGTGTGTTGCCAAAGCTGCAAGAGGCATGGGAGGGGTTCACATATTTTTGTTTTGTTTTTACTGCCAGCTGCCATACTGCTGTGGTGTTTAAAGCCAGTGCCAAATACGGGGTTTTAAAGGTTCTCCTATAATTATATCAGATAGAGAAAGGGCAGGGCATGCTTTAACACTGAATCCTTCCTTATTCATTTAGAGCCTGGCTCGAGGCTTGAGAAGTTTAAGACGTTGCAGAACTGCCTTCCTAGCAAGGCCTGTACTGCTCTGGCCATACACACTCGTGCTGATATTCTCATTCTTCCAGTAGGCTATAATTTTTTAAAATGTGTTATTGGTTCTCAGGCACGGAAGTAACCCTAAGTTTCTATATTCCCTATATTCCTTAAGTTATCAAGTGACTTTTAAAAAGTGATTTAAATAATAATACTCATATCTTCATTGAGCTTTGTGTTACCTTAATTGCTTTGAGCTTTCTTTTTTTCTTTAAAAGCATTAAGTATCATCTAAGGCGAAACATTAGCAGCTTATTTTTCCCCAGTTATTTCACCTATATGCAGGACAATGGATTGAAAAATTTACCATTGTGATGCCTAAGATACAGGCTGTGGTAACATTGAGCATGACAGTAGGAATTTGATCAAGGAAAGGCATGCTGAAGAGCTAGAAAGCCTCTCTGAATAGGTATCCAAGGCTGGATTCCTAAATCCCCTTGTCCTTAGCTTCCTAGGCAGCTATTTCCTACCACTCTTCAATAGTTATTTTGCACTAGATAATTTTCTTTACTCCAAAACTTTTCTTTCAGTCGTAGTAGATGTTTCCAAAGTCACAGGAAGCAATCTGACTCTTAGCATTCCTTCTTCTCTAATGCCAGTTGAAGGCAATCTAAAGACCAGCCATCACCTCTCTTACCTCTCATTTACTGTAATATCATCCCACGTGCTCTGACAAATCTTTTCACAAAAACTGCATACTTTCTAGGCATTCTTACAAATCAGGAAGTTGCACTGTACAAGATTCTCATTTCCTTTTTTAATGTCTCCAAGTGACTTCTCTTTTCTACTTTATAAAGCAAAGCGATCTAGTCTTCACTTTATGATCCTCCTTAAGCTGCTAAACCAAGCCTTTTTATTCTCATATACTGCTAAGGCATGAACTTCCATTTCTATTCTGACAATACTACTAACTTCAATTGCTATTTCTCATATTTTCAAAAAACACATTATGCTTTCTCCTATCCTGCCTGCTATTTTTGAAAAGACAGACAACCACAGGGCTGTTGATTTTAGTGTCCATGTTTTAGACCATGGAAGTCTTGACATCTTGAACAACTTATGTAGTATGAGCTCTGGTAATAGATTTTTTATAACTATTTTCTTGTACTCTGCTTTGATGCATCCTGTCTTCTCTTATTTTCCCCAAGTACATGACATTTTTGTGCATGTACTGCTGTTGTCCTGGATGAGCAAAATAATCTAGCCACTGACCTAGCATGAGCTGATATGATGTTGTGCTGTAAAAATGCATTTTGGCAAATCTCTGAACCAGTTGTTCATTCAGTTTCTTGCCTTCTAAGTTAGTTTGACATTTCTGGCAGCCAGTCTAGCTGTCTTGAATTATTTTGTATACACAGCTAGGTATAATATCCTAAATAAAGCATAGCTGCATAACCTCATCTTCTTATGCAGTAATTGCTGCCTTTCTAACTTAGTGCATACAGAGAGACCATACAGAAATGGCATTATAAAAAAAACTCTTGCACATGGAAAACTGTCTTATACTTGCTGAACGCTTAAGTTTCTTGTTAAGGAAGGTTTGGTCACAGCACATTAAGTATGTGACCTGAAATCTGTCTTTTAATTACCCTGCGCAAAGCTAGACATTTGGAGCGTTTCTTTAGCTTTGTTTTCCACCCATTCTTCTCAGCAGAAGTTGGGGAAATGCACTAAACTACATGTTTGGATGCCCTCCTAAAGGTGTTGCCTGATAATCCATTCACAGGTGTGATGTCGCTTATTTAGTTTTCATAGCAACTTGAATAGCACCTTGCAGAGTATGAAGAGATGGTAACAAAAATGAGGCACGGGTTGCTTTTTGAAAAACTATTTTTGAATGAACAGGGTGACATATGTCTGAGAGAGATCATATTCCTGTCTCCTTTTCAAAAACAGATTAAAACCACATGGAGTTTCTTCACGCTTTGATGCCGCTGTGGTCTATGCGGAACAGTGGAGCATAAGCCATGGGCCGTGAGAAAGAATAAATGTAAGTAAATGGAGGGAAATGGAAGAGGAAGCACCACAGGCATTAAAGGAAAGCAGAAGAAGACATTGTATTGCTAGTCAAAAGGTCTACTAGAAAACAGTAAATGAAATCACATTCTGCACACAAATAATATGCAAATGTTAATATGCATTTGGCATTGCACTGTTAGCAGGAGGTGTGTGTGAAAGATTTAACCTGAACAGCTTCGGCATCTAAAACATTATTTAGTATTACTGTTGTTTCTTAACTTTGAACAGAAAGTGCAGATTACCTATATGGAATTGCTTGTCTCTCAAAGCACCCAAATCAAACAGTCATGGAGTCATTTAACATGTTTTCATGCCTGTGATTTCAGATAATAGTTGTTTTTGATATTTTTGAGTCTAGCTAACACACTGGATAACAAACCCCTAGGGCAAGTGTTAGCGCACCTTTCGGTGAAAAAATCATAAATGTGATATGATTTGGTTTGACTCTGCCATTCAATAATGCAACATCATTTTAAACTATCTCACATTTTCTTAAATGAGCGTATCAGCTTCTCTCACACACAGCATGACGTACCCAAAGCATATACTCAGCCTTCTATAAGCTGGCCACTTAGGAAGATAGATCCTTTATAGTATGTTACTGCCCATTGTGACAGCTCTTCCAACTTTTCATGTGAAGTCGGGTATCAGTTTTTCTTAAGGATAGATTATCTGAGAAGGTGGACCACTAAAACATTTAAAAGTGGAAGTCCTCGTGCTTCTATTAAAGCTTTCATGACAATTGAAGGCAAGGTTCAAAAACTGTCAATTTATGAATCACAGAGAAAAAATATTTCATAACTACGCCCCCAAGTTTCCACGAGAAGACTGAGATGCTAACTCTGGATTTCTAATAAGGTAAATATCTACAAAGAGCTTTTTCCTATGGGTAACATTTTATCTTCTATGCAGTTGGTCATATTACAAACTTAGTGTGGTAAAGGACCTGTGGTGAGTTGGTAGCAAATCCAGTGCAATTTGAAGGACCAGAGCACACACATCCCTTACAGCCAAGCGATCTCTGCTGGCTCCAGGGGTAAATCACAGAGCCATCCTTCTATTACTTCCTCCTGGATTTGGAGGATTGGCACACACTAATCTAGCTAGCAACACTAGCAACAACTCTAAATTTAAATTTTTTTTGCCGAGGTTATGGGTATCGACGTGGAGCCCTTTTTTGCCAACTTGCAAGATGTGTTGTTTAGATTCTTGAATGGAAAAATGGAAAGAGTCCATTCTGCCAACAAAACCAGAGTTAGAAACCCTGGGTTAATTTATCACAATACTTTTAAACAATTTCAACCTATAATACCCAGGATTATATTCAACCAAGCTGATCTTTGGGACAGAGACTCATGAGATTTGGTTTACGGAAACAGTGTGTGCACTCAGATCTTAAAGCATTCCAGCGTCTCTGAAGAGTCCAGATTGTTCTTAACATTCATGCCAAGTTATCAACAATTTAGAAAACAGTTGCCAAAGGTCATTCCAACTACAGCTGTCTGGAAACACAGAGGGGTTTATTGATCTTTTCCTTTGCATAGCACTTTCAAAAATGCTAATACGTTGTGGAAATAAAGACCATGACAGATGTTGATGATGACTTGGCCAAAGGTTGAGGGGGGGGGGGTAGAGCTTATCAGGGTTGGGTTGAGGGTGAAAGACTCCACTGTAATGCTATTGTTAGGTCCCTGTGTGGTAATACTGTTCTCATGATGTGCCTTTGACCTGGCACTGTACTTGTCTCTCAAGAAATTAGGGAAGCTGGCTCAGCGGGTTGGGAAAGAACTCATTAGGCATGGCAGTTTAGGTGGCACAAATTTCACAGCTCCAAAGCAATCTGGAGCCCTCCCAGAAACACAGGTATCATATTCAAACAAATCACTAATCCCAGAGGCCAGCTCTGACTGCTTTTATGAAGTACTGTGAATCATGATCTTTAGGAAAACTAAATGGCTGCCATCCAATTTAGCAGCTGGATTATATTAGTTCACATTTTTAAGGACAAAGGTTATAATAACAAGATCTTGTGTTACTCAATTTACTCAATTAGGTAACATAGTTACCTTAATGGTTCTGTAACAGTTTGCTGGTGTTAGGAGCGATAGAATTTGTTTCTTCTAGGTAATACAAAAGAAGGGAATTCCATCCATGAAGGCAGCCTAGTAGAAAACAGGCAGCAAACAGAAACAGGGCAAAATAGGCACACTGTTGATGAGAAGCAAGGAAAAAAGGCAACAGATGTTAATGAGAGAGACGAAGTCTGAGTCAGAGTGTTTCAGGGCCTTGAAAGCACAAGCAAAAAGGTTAAACCTGATACACCAGGCAAAAGAAAACAGAGAATCCAAAAGACGAGTGTGTGTGTGTGTGAGAGTGTGTGTGTGAATACCGACGTGCACATACATGATCTCCACATGTTTATGGAGCTTAGGACTGGAACAATGGATCTACAAGATCTACCCAACACTCCACAATGTTGTATTTTCTATGGGATAACATTTGTGAATCTCGTACCAGGGTAATGAACAAGAAAATGGATTTCAGCTTGTAGATCATTAAGGTTGCTCTTCTTTCTACTATATGGTGATACCTATCAGTATTGCTAAATTTTAGTTGCATATAATTCACATTCTGTAGCAGAATTTGGCTTATAAGCTGTAAAAGTGGACAAACGTTTTTTAGGGTACAAGTTATGTTATCCACAGTCCTGAAAATTTCTAGAAAACACTTATCTCAATATGTCTAATATCCATAATGTTTAATGGCTGCTTTTTCATACAAACAGATTCCACTTACTGACAGAATGAGAGGAAGAAGGCTGGTAGGGTATTTTGAAGTGTGAAAAAGGGCTCTAGGTTTGTTTTTTTTGAGACTGAACTTTCTTTCAATTCCTCACCCTGCTGCTCACGCAACTTGGGCCAACCAAAACGCACACAGCCTTAGGAGCTGCCAAGAGCCCTCATCGAAGCTTGTAGCCGCTTCTCACGCGATTTATGGAGGCGCAAAGGCTCTTCCCCCCCTCCGCGGGGAGCTGTCGCGGCCCCGGGACCCCTTCCCCGGGGGCCGCTGCGCGGGAGCCGGTCCTCGCCGGAAAGGCCGGGGGGCTGAAGAGGGGATGAGGCTGGTCCCCTCTCTGGCCCTTGGTTTCTGGGGTTCATCCAGGCACTCGGGAGAACGAGTTGATGACCTACTCCACCCCTGCTCCCCCCGCCCAGGCAGCTCCGGGCGGCTCTCGGTCACACGAGAGGGGAGCGGGGGGGAATGAGCCGCAGCAGCAGCCGCGGGAGGAGGAGGAGGAGGAGGAGGAGGAGGAGGAGGAGGAGGAGGAGGGAGGGCAGGAGGGAGGGAGCGAAGGAGGGAGGAAACCGGGCAGGTGACACCGCGCTAGGTTGCTCCGGCTCGGCGGGCGCGTGGCCGGCGGCAGCAGCGCGGCGACCATGCACGTCAATGGCAAGGTGGCCCTGGTCACCGGCGGGGCGCAGGGCATCGGCAGGGCTTTCGTCCAGGCGCTGCTGGGCAAGGGCGCGAAGGTAAGCCCCGGGCCGCGCCCCCGCCCCTCTGCCTCCCGCCTCTCCCCTCCGAGCGGTGCCCGCGGGCGCGGGGTGGCGGCAGCCCCCTCGGCTGGGCCGGGCTGCGCTCGGCGGGGGAGCCGTCCGCCCGTCCGTCCGTCCGTCCGTCCGCCGCTCAGCCCTTCCCTCCCTCCGCGCCCAGGTAGCCCTGCTGGACTGCAACTCCGAGGCCGGGCGGGAGAGCAAGGCGGACCTGGACGAGCAGTTTGAAGCGCAGAGGACGGTGTTCATCCAGTGCGACGTTACGGATCAGGAGCAGCTGAAAGGTAAGAAGGAAGCTGTCAGCGCTGTGCTCCGGCGTAACATGCAGCAACCTGAAAGAGCCTGGGCTGCTGCACCAATAAGTGTGCAATTAAGGTTTCTGGAGGACAGCCTACTCCCAATCGCTTCTGACAGTGACTCAAAGAGGATTTGTTTCTGAACCTGCAGATGTGGAATATTACTACCAGCATGCATGTATTCCACCGTGTTACTTGGCACACCGTAAAGAAAAACCAAAGAAATCATTTCCGTTGAGTGCTATGTGTGATATTTTTGCATGAAAGCCTCTGCAGAAGATAATTGTTATCTTATGAGTAATATATATAAACTTTAAAGCACGGACTTGCTTTTTATGAGGTTTCAGTACAGACTCCAAGCTGCATTCCCTTGTCACAGGAGTAATGAATTCTGCTCTGGGTTGCAGTGCTCTTTCCATACAGCACACTTCCTTTCAACGCGTGCTGCCTTAGCTGAAAGCAGAATTGGCAAAAGATGGCACGGTGCTTCATCACAGTGTTAAACATGGGGGGATAACATTTCGCACACATTTTGCAGGTGCAGGGAATGGCAAGGAGTTTCCCTCATGTATGATTTGTATTTATGTTTTCACTTAGTGAATAAATCATGTTCCCTACGGAGTTCTTCGAGTACTGTATAATGTTGATGTACCCTTCACAATATTTCATAACAGGCACATCACTTTATCAAAGTTTCATTATTAAAGAGATACATTCATAGGTAGTGACTCAGATTCAGATTCTGACATCACTTTCGTCAGTGCCCATTTGTGTCAGGCTAGATGTGAACATGTTTAGTTCTGCTTTTATTCACGACACTTCAGTGGCTGTTTTCTCAACAGTGGTGATTGAGCATATTCATTCCTCTTTCACAAAACATTGCAGCTAGTCCAGAATTCATCAATATTGTTCACTGCTCCAGCTAGCATGATTATGCCTAATTCCAAAGTTTTACATTGTCTGTCTGTAAGAGAGATGCTGGACTATAAATTTGAGATCTGCTCTAACCAGTAAACAAAGTTTTTATCAGCTAGGTTGATTATTGACTTTTTCTCCAACTGGGAGGAGTCACCTAGGAGCAAGAAAAAGCATCCTAGGGGTAGGAATAGCATGTGCTGCAGCATGGGTGTTACCGCAGTGTGCTTTCTCTCTCATGATTCCTCCTCTCTTTAGTGCCAGGCTAGTGCAGGACCAAGAGGGTGTGCACTGGGAACTGGCAAGAGCAGGGCAGGTCAGCAAGGGAGGTTTTGGACCAAGTTAGTAGGAAAAGAGCAATCAGAGTAGGATCGGACTGGGCTCTCGCAAGGAATGAGAGCAAGAACAGGTGGCTGCTTCTTACGCTTATCTGATACTGCATTATTCCTGCTGCAGGTTTCTTAGCATAAATTTGCAATCATGTCTGACAATCCTTTGGGGTTTCTGGGGTATTTTTTAGTGGGTTTGTTGGTTGGGGGTTTTCTAACTGCTTTATTTTCCTATTTTCTCACTTGTAATTGCAAGCCACCAGTTAATAAACTTAGATTAATTTCACATGTAGTGTTTAAAGTTCTTAGTGGATGCATCAAGTCCTGTATTTGCTTTTATGCTAAAGGTCATGTGCGTGAATGAAGTTCCTCTTATTTTAACTTTAGCCCTTTCGGTATGAAACAAGTCACAGTACTAGAACTAGTATCTATAGGTACATAAGGCTTAGGGGTAGGAAATCAGCTGCTTCATCTACTTTCAAGTCTTACTTGTGCTTTTTTCTCTGGTGGCTTTATCACATAGTCCCCCACAAAAAACTTCTATCTTGTCCCACTTTTGAAAAATTACCATAGATTTACTTTTGCTTTCCATGAATATTTAGGAAGCTCACATATAACTGGTGTTTGTACTTACTTTCCACTGTTGTTCTTACCTCTCCTTTAAAATGGATCCTCCTCTTTATTTCTCATTTTTCTTCATTCAATATTTCATACGATCATCTGCTTTTCATTTTTATGATTCCATAAGCACTAACTAGCGGGCAATGTAAACAGAGAATTATTCTACATTTGAAAAGGCAAGAAAAAGTCAATTTACACTGATGTTTGGGTGATAACTTTATTAAGAATTTATAATGAGATTCTTCTTTTTGTGGATAGGTAATAGATGGGATTACTGTAGGCAGGTAAAATTTTACCAGAAATAATCCAAATTTGGTAATCATTAATAAATCATTAATCATAACATAGATATGCAAAGGGCTGAAAAGCATTTGGCTCTTTTCTCAATGTGTAAACTAGAAAACTACAATTAGTCAAGATTGTGTGAATATAATAAACAAATAATTGGCAAAAGTACTATTATGCATGGTGTTTTTTGAAGGCAAAAGATTCTACTAAGAATGAGGTTGATGAAAGGTGCTATTTAAAGAAGGCTTAAAAGGGACTCAGAGAGCCAGTTTCCAAAATCTGAAAACTAATTGAGGACGAAATTGTATTTTACTCATTGAAACTAAGTTAAATAATCAGTTCTGCTCCTAATAAATCAAAGGTTTTCATTCGCCCTTGCTGATGCAGGATTGGAAAGATGAGAAGTGATTGAAGAGTTAAGTGGAGAAACCAGAGAATGAATTAGCAACAAACGTTAACAAAAGCTAAAAAGGCAGACAGCCAAAAATAGAGGCTTTAGTAATATTAAAATATTCTAGTACAGAATAAGAATATTAGAAAAATCTGTACAATAAAGGCAGCTGGACAAATAAAACCTTTCCCATCAGCTGCCCAGCTCTTGTTCTGATGACAAGATGATGACTGTGATGGACCTGCAGCATTCAGGTAAAGAAAAGGCTGTAACAGGACCAACCATCTGGTGCAAGGAAAAAAACTTTGTAAACCCCTGCAACTGCTGCAAAAAAGGCAGATGTCTCAAAGCTGCTGCTCTGCTCCTGATTGACACTAATAGCCAAAGGCTAAAGATCAGAGAATAAAGATGGTCCTGGGATCACCTTTCAGTGAAGTGGTTTCATTAAAGCCTGTCAAGCATAATTTCAGTATACCTGAAATACACTAGATTTTTGGTCAGTCACCATATGATGTTTTTTAAAACAATATTGGGGGTGGTTTCTTGGTTTATGTAATAATAAATATTCAGTGATGAGGAACAATATTTGGAGGGAAAAACAAACAAGCTATATACACGTCAGAGAATGTCTGCAGTCATGGAAAAACTTAGTCTGGAATGAACATCTGGAGGTCATCTCATCCAACTATCCTGTCAAAGCAGAGCCAGCCTAGATGAGTTTGTTCATCACTATGACATCATCGTGTTTTTCCATACACATCTTTTATCTTAGTTCAAACACTGTCACCTGGGAGAACACAATGTCATTATGGAAGTTTCCCAGTTCCTTATTTTGAAATTCTTTGGAAGACAGGTCACTATTTTCATCAACAGAAGGAATAAGATTTGAATTTGAGAAACACATTATTAGTTACCCGACAAGTAAGATGTATAATAATTTATTCATAAATGGATAAACTTAAACAAGAATTATGATGAAATACTTGTAGTTGAAAGATTCATATCAGTTGTATCACTGAATAAGAATTGTGTTCTTAGGTTAAATTCAGACTCAAGCAAGAAAATTGTTCTGAAAACATGAAGCTTTTATTTCTCATTTAAAATAGATGCTGCCAAATCTTTAATTCTCTAGCTATATCAGACTGTTACAAATCAATCTATAAATGCTTAATTTATATAATTAGGGTGCCAAACACCTTAGCTAATACAAAATGTATGGGTGCTAAGAACTTTCATTAGCTCCTGTTATAGGCATTATAAAACTGAATGAAAAGGCAACTGTGGTATCTTAATCCTTTCAGTTTTCCTGAATATGTTTAATATTGGTGAATGGTTAGATAAAGAATTTAATTGCGTGTTGCTCATTAGTGGTTAAGAAGACAGTGAAAACATTTTGGTAGGCCACTAAAACATTAATTTGCATGCATGCATTGTATTTTTATATCTTACTTTTCATAAGTGCTAAGAAATTTCACCCTTGGATCTTACTATAGGTGCTTTCAAAAAAGTAATTGAACATTTTGGAAGGCTGGATATTGTGGTTAATAATGCTGGAGTGAACAATGAGAAGGACTGGGAAAGCACTATACAAATTAACTTGGTAAGCACTATCTCCTTTCACATGTTCATAATTTATTTAACGCTGCAATACATTTAACAGCCCTTGGCTTGTACAGATTGTGCCGTATGACAGAACATAAATTACTGTATTGGTAAACACAGTTATTGAAACAATAACCACGTAACTACATATGTACTAACCAATAAATGTGTGTGTGGTGGGTCCTTTAAGTTGTCTATCCAAGATGTACAGCACTGTGTACAGGTACTGAGGCTTATACCAGACAAAATTCTCTTTCTATAAAACCCAATGAAATCCCAGGCAGGTGTAACAATTTGGTGCCCAAAGCAGTAGAGCTGCATCTACAGGAGGCCAGTCTGTTTATATGAATGTTTTAGAACATTTTAGTGACTTGTGAGACTCAACTGGCCTGCATTAGAGAATAAGTTGCTATTTGTTGGTAGTACAAGAAAACTTATTCAACCAAGAGCTCCACATTTTCTTCACCAATGAAGCAAGCATATAGTCTGAGTTTTTAATATAGGCCATTTCACCATCATCACTGATAGAAGCACACCACTTAAGAGCACTTACTTGCTAAAACCCACTACATTCAACAAGCCTGTAAAATTTCTTTTCAAACAGACTGTTACCAGTTCTTTGATATCTGGTATCTCATCAGGTGAGACCACAATACCTGTTTCTCAGTTGAATTTTTTTTAATTTAGACTACACTGCTAGGAAATCTAAGTCGCAAAGGAAAGACCAGCTTTCTAGGTTAGTGAAATTCTAACCGGTTTGTATTCTACCACCTGTGAAGTTCTAATTCAATGGTGATTCAGCAAGTCACCCCTATGACCATACTTACAAAATGTTATAATCTAGATCTGCAAAGAAAGTAGCAAAAAGAAGCTTGTAAGAGTGCAATGTGAAGTTTTTTTTCAATCGGTCATTTGGAATTTGTCAACACAACAAGAAAGCTCAGGATAAGAAAATTAAAAGTTTGGTTTTGTCAAAAGTTTTAAGGATGAAGGTTCCTGAGTCTTTGAATCCTAATGCCTCCATGAAAACAAACTAACAAAAAACCCTAGAACAAGTAATGCAAGCTGTATATGAGACAAGTTATAGAAAAATTAATGAGAAAATATGTATTTGAAAAAAAAAGTTAGATTTAATAATACGTTTTCTTGATCTTTTATATCTATCCGAGGTCAAATTTGCTTATTCTTGGAAGGGACTGAACTGATATCACAGATTAAAATTTCCGCAATAAGAGAAATACATTTGTTCCATTTCCTTTGCCTTTTCTGTACATTTTCTTTAAGATTTAACTACACATATTTCTTCCTCACTCTTTCATTTCTAAAATATTCTGACAAATTAAACATCAGGAAATTTCATATTGTGAAGTAACAGGAGTGTGACATCCTCAGTGCTATGCAACATCAATATCTATTAGTACAGATCCCTTGAATTTGAAAGAAGACTTTACCTGTGTTCTAGATGATTTATTTCTCTTTATTTTTGTGCCTGGCTTAACACAGAATATAAGTCACTGTAGGCAGCCATCCACCTGTCAAATTTGCAAGCACAGATAGTTAGTCATCACCAGAAAAATTGAAGTTCATGTGAGAAACACATTTGTCTGTGATTCACCTTTAAATTTAGCTAAAAAAAAATAAAGGCATTTCTGATCAGCAAATCTTGAAGATATTTAAAGTCCTGGTAAATATCCTAACTTAGAGTGACGTCCAAACAATTCTTCAATGCCAAGAGCTTCAAACAGAAGGCATTGAGAACCTCCTTCTACTATTCTTTTTGTCTTATTACCAGTGATTTGGCTGAAGCAGACCATAGGTGAGTTTGAACCATCTCAAGTAGCAGAAAAACTGGAATCCAAGTCTTACAAATCTATATGCTTAACTATCAAAAACTGCCCCTAAAAATTAAAAAAAAAAGAAAATATTATACAGTTATACATTATTGTAGTTCACCATAAATGGCCTAATGACATTTGTAAAAATGACAATGGAAAAATTTCATCAATACATGCTGGTGACTGGAATAAGAACATCTAAAATGATCAAGCAGAGTAGAAGTACAGCCATGTGTGTTAAATCAAGGACACTCTAAGATCCAAATATCCTCATTTATCTTTTGATTTGAATATTCTTTCCCTGTCTAACCTTGAGCCAACTAACTAGCTTATTTCCATAGGGCATTTCTATCTAGTTACTGTAATTTCCCTAAACCAAGATAGAACATTTTGTACTTTTTGCTTTTTAGCTATAACAATGGAAGAATAACAGCTGCTGCATGTAAACTGTTATATCGACTGGTTCCATAAAATATTTTTTGCTTCTTGTAGAGAAAGGAGCAAAATATGTATGAAAGGCATGATTTTAAAATGCTTCTCTTTCCCTGACATCGGACATTTTAAGTATCCTTTGTATTATCCCTGAGAACAGGAATAACTTCTATGGCCACACATTTTGATACACACATTATGCACACATTTTCTACCTTAAAAAAGGGAAAAAATCCTCTACATGCCAGTCTTCATCTTAGTGATATCATTTATATATTGATACAACAAATATTCCCTGCCCCAGTTTAAAGTACAAAGTACAAAAGTAGAGCAGTACAGAGCAAGATAAATCAGAACAAACACATATGGGGTGTGTTCTTTATGGCTAAAACAGTTCACAGAACCTGTTGGTCTTCAGGAACATTTTTAAAGGAGTGTAAGGAAGTTCCCTGACAGTGCTGCTTGAGAAAGCATGAAGAACAGAAATGAAGAAGCAGGTTCAAAAAGTGGGACTTCATTTAGAAGGAAAAAGAGGGAATAAAACACAATTCCTACTTGTATCCATTACAGTTTCCTGAGAGTGAGAAAAGACAGCTTGATAAGGACGGGGACAAAAAGAGCATCAATGGCTAAAAAGAGATTTCTGTGGCAGTGCTTTCCACCATTTTGCTATTTTTTGTGCTAAACAACATCCACCTTTTCATTACTTTATTAATATTTCTATTAACTTTTTTAGTTAAGTATTCCAGCAATGCCATCCATTCCTCACCTCAAAACTCCAAAGCTGAAAGTGTTGACTTGATCAATATCAGCTTGATCAATGGCAGCTTCAACTACTCATACCCATACAAATGTACACTCTTGTTATTATGGTATATAAAAAAAGATCTTGGCAACCATACAGGAATTCCATTTTAAATGGATATTACCAGTGTAGATTCAACAGACCACCATACACACACATACCCATGCACAGAATAGCACAAGGACATATGACACATTCTTATCAAGAGCCCTACCTACAGTCCTCCAGCATGACAAGAACAATGTTTCTTGCATTCAACTTCATAAGAACTTATGCCTAAGGTATCCAGAAATTTTATAATCTGACTTTTTTCTCTTCACACAGTTTGGTGTTCTAAGAAGCTTCCCTAATTTTATCTTGTGTTGATGATGTAGGCTTTCTGCAACCACTGCAATTATAGTGGCTGCTCTAATTACAGTATCTTTTCTCTTTACAAGTGCACTTAGCACATTTTATACTAAGACAATCCCAAAATTTACTTTGAGGTTCCTTTTTTATGCTCATATCAGAGGTTTCTGAAAACTGAAATAGCTTGCAGTATACAGTTAAATGTAGCAGTACTGGTATCATATATGCTTACATTTTAAATATTGTCTGAATCAAAACTACAGAAGCACTTTACATAACATTTTTACTATCTTATTGTTTTATTATGCCAACAAATTATTTTGTACATATATTTAAACTGATCCCCCAAATGAAATTAAACAGACTCATGAAAGAATTTGACAGCAAAAATCACAATTATCTCCTGTTTATGTGATGATTTTGCACATTTTAACACATTATTCTGGCAAAACTTTAAATTGCAGGCCATAACTTGGGCATGAGAAAACAAACAGTCATATGGGGTCCAATTATTTAAGTGTTGCCCAGAGAGAAGTAGAATTCAAATACACATGTAAAATTTGTTTTGATGCATGACAGTCTCATCCTTCATTACTAGGCAAAATGTGGCAGCACCCAACAGTTCCAAGTTTTTACATTTTTCATGGGTATGCATAATTTATTTCCATAAATGACAAAGGCAACAAGTTTCCATGACTTTAGAAAAGTCCTTTTCTAAAATGAAGTCTGCCTAACTCAGGGTTTGTCCCTGCAAAATACTTAGATCAGTACTACAGAGAGGAGAATGCAACACTGCATATATACGTGTGGCTTCGTTCAGTATAACTCGTGATGAAATAAAAGTTCCAGCAACTAGCAAACCTTGCAAAATCAATTCGTTTACTCATCAGTAAGGAACTATTCCTCAAAAGGCCAATTAATATCTCAGCAGAAACCAGAAGCGTAACCAGGCAAACTTCAGAAGCAATTAATTTTATTTATTTTTGGGACAAAGACTTCATGATCATCACAAGGGTGTTCCATTTTGCAAACCGCAAAAAGAATCCCTTGGGAGTATGCTGCAACCTTCTTCTGGTCCGTACACCTTGCTCTCCTTTCCCAGTGTACCAGAAGAAATTACACGGACTGAACTTTCATCCCAAAATAGTGTGACCAGGACACATGGCTGAATTCAGCAGGTGGGAATTACCACCAGGTCCCACAGTACAGACAGGGGCAAGCACTGATTCTTAATCCTAGGAACATAGAAAAAAAACCAAAACAAAACAGTGTTATCTGTAGAAGATAAAATGGCATAGTTTACCAAGCTTGCATTCTAAGACAATCAGAAATACACTAACTCAGTTGTTCAATGGCTTAGTTGCTTATTCTTCAGCATAAGTTGATGTCAGAAAGAGGACCAAGTGCCTAGGGAGAGATGTGGCCACCAAAAAGTGACAGGTACCACTTACCTTGAAATCAGTGGCAGGAGTGCATAAGTATGTAAGTATAATTATTTTTGTTTTTCATATTGCACTAGGAAGGACACAGACTTAATTGCACAGTAAGTCAATGAACTTCTTAGCTTACAGTTTGAATGTATGTTTACAGTAACCAATGTACAACGAAAAGCAAATTTTTTGAACTAAGCACTACTTAAGACCAGCTACTCAAAATGCAATACTATTCCTATATTCTTCAGGAAGGGGGGGGGGGGGGGGGGAGTAAAGAAAACCGCACAGTAAAAAAATCTAAAACATAGTATTTCACTCCCACATTGTACAAAAGATACTGATTTCTGGCAAATGATCAAATCCTACTGCACATTCCTTTCTGCTTTCTGCCTCTCCCTCCCTAGTCTTCTTTTTTTCCACAGTTTGAGCTGGAAATTCAAACTCAAGAGCCTGCAATTTCATTTCATATAGCAAGTAAACTAATCTAGGCATAGCACTTGCATGCTTGCTACAACCTGTCTGTTTTCTAGAAAATCTACATTAAAGACAAAATCAGTCCCACCTCCCTGTCCAACAGCAAAATGTTACATTTTTCCATGGATATGACTAGCAGTGCTTAGTTTCAGACTTGAAGTTCATCTTACGCAGTTCATAAAGTACTTTGAAATGTTTCCTTATAGACAGCCATCAATTTACAACATCACAGTATGAAAGTCAAATGATCTTGGGTCAAATTAAAACTCTGTGCTAACTTGCTTTATGAAACCACAAGTCAATGGCTCTTTCATTTGTTTTTTGTTCGGTATCCCTGTCACTGAACTAGATTAGCTCAGAAACCTACATATAATGTTAGGACTGATTACTGATTACCATTTTTTTCTCTCAAAGAAATTCATATTGCCTTATCACCTTGATAACAATAGAGTAGTCATCTTCAGCACTGAAGGAATGCCGGTATTGTTTCTCAGCATAAAATATCAGCATGCATAAGAAGACAGCAGAAGTATCAGACAAGAGGTGGCAAGGAAAACCTTATTAAATAGGTATAAGAAACTATGTCAGTTGGAACACCTGCCTTGAAACACTACCAAAAAAGCACTGTGTACTAAATTACTTTCAAAGAAGTTGTCACCTACAAAGGATGATGATTAATGATGTTCTGGGCACCATCACTGAAGAACACTTTTTTTTTTATAGATCAAGATAAAATGAAACACAGAGTATGAAAATTGACTTACAGGTGTAATGTTGGAATACAAGAACATTGTACAACACTGGCTAACACTGGTTCCTAACGCCGGAAGAAAATTAATTAGGTCTTTATTGAAGACTTGGAGTCTTATTAGAATCAGAGTTTCGATATATGATCTCTTTTAGAACAACACAATTAAAACTATACAGCCATGGGAAACAGAAAGATCAAGAATCACAGACTTTTTAAGTTTTGTTTCTGATTTTGACACTGATACCTAAATTGCCATTTAACAATTTCTTAAATAAGTTACTGATTAATGATATGATACTTCCAAAAGCAACTGCAAATGTTTTGAGTATTTGCACAATTATTTTGCAAAGTGTACTATGCTGTCAGATACTAAGTTTTGGGTTTATTACTGTATGGTGCTTCAGAATGTCTGATCTCTAATTTAAATCTTTATTTTATGGAAGTTAATACTAGGAGATAGTCCCACACTCACTATTATAATTTCATTGGAAAGAATCCTAAATTTGCTCCTGGCAGTTGAAGAGAAAAATTGCCTCTTTTGGGAGCACACTTAGACCTGCAGTGCATCTTGATGGTCCGTCTTCATTATGGGCTATAATAAAACACTGTATTTTGGTAAGAAAACAAACAGCAGTATCACTAAGATCACAGGTTTTTCAACAGCTAGGAGGACAACCATTTAGATTATTTTCAGATTTTAATGATACTAGTTTTCAGTAGCCAGGAGCAAAAAAACTAGGTGAGTGTCAGCTGTCCCAATTTTCGCTTTACCTGCATTTAATTGCAAATTTGACTACTTTCCTACTCTTTGTTCTTGACATGTTTATGGACAATATCCATGCAGCTAACTGCAGTTGTAAACAAAGGAATTGTAAAAATTTCAACTCTAAAATGTGACATGCTTTGTTGTACAAAGCTAAGTGTCACAGCATATTTTCACCTCAAAACAAGTCAGACTTTTTTTTTTTCTTAGGTAATTTTAAATGTTAACTTTCCCAGAATTTCTATTTGCAATAGACAAACTATGAATTATTGTTGGTTAAGAGCATGGGATTAAATTATTGTTCTTAGAAGTACACACAGAGAACTACACAATCTGAAGACACCGTTAGTTTCTTTCAGTTAATTGAAAGGCAAATTGCAGACATTTTTCATCATATGCCAAAAGCAGGAAACTGGTCTGCACAAAACGCATCATTCTTTGCCTGGTTTACTTTCTATTGTGCATTTCATGGTATAGTGAAGTAATAGATGATAAGCTTTCTTCTAGAATTCAGATGAAGTATTCTGACATCAACAAATAGGAATCCAAAGTCACATTTCATATGAGAGGAGGCCTGAGGCTGCAATTTATGCACTTGCAAAGATGGATTTTGTAACAAAACCAAAAAACAATATGCTGTTGTTCTTTGGAAAACAGTAGTCCAAAGACTATTGTTCTTTGCAAAACCTCTTTCCCATTTGAGTGCTTGGCACTCAGGTAGGAGAGCATGCTTCACTTTATCAACTCAGCTGGATCAACAGGCCTGACTGGAAAGTGGCACTAAGACTTCAAAGCACACGTTGTATGACTTTCGTAATGCAGTAAGTTCAGCCACTGCTGTTCTTCCTTGGAGAACTATTGAGAGGACTTTCTCTCCTGGAGAGAGGGGAATTCTGGCAAGAGAATAGGAGATCTATCACACAACGCCTTTCATCTGAAGTGCCATCTACTGAGTGTGCCTGTATATTTGGTTCAGAGTTTATCTCCAGAATAATTCTCTATGATATTACCAGCCCAAACATCAGAAATAGCCATGTCACCTGAGTTCAGCCACACTCGATGAGAAGTTTTTTGCAAGGATAACAGCCAGTGTTTGGGCAATATCCGAATGACAGTCTGCATTAATTCTGAAGACAACCTCTCACAATACCTACGTAAAGGAGAAGGCTTCCCCAGCCACTTGAAGGAATGCTAAGTTAATGGAGTCTAGAGAGAAAAAAGAGCAGTACAGTGATTTTGATAGGAGAGTCAAGCTACCCACTTTTTCCTTGTCTTATAATTATGGTTTGGCCAAAGACTCATCTAGCACTATTATGTCTTCGAATGCGAAGGCTGGAGGAATAGAAAAATCCTCAAGGAGCCCCAAGCTACTTCCTTCTCCAACTGACTTATTTCCTCTAATCATCCTAAGTGGAATTCTCTTTCTCTGTTCAGCAGGCTCATCCACTGCCCCAGGGCATGATAGGACCTGCACCTGCTCTCCATAGACAGCACTAACCCCTTCCTTTCTAAAATGTCTTGTGTACAGCCTATCGTGTATATATATTAAAAAACACCACCCACCCTTAAGTCCAAGTCTAATTTCAGTTGAGCTGCCAATGAGTTGATGCTCAGAATAAGTATACCTTACAGCAACACTACTGGGCATTAATGATCTTGTTTTTCAATAAATACTTCAAAATTTACATGTGACAATCAACATTAAACAGCACTTGACTACATTTATAATGGCTCTGAAACTTTCCAGGACATGTGAGAGAAATCAGATTTAGTTTAATATTTTACAAGCCACTGAAGACAGTTCTTTGGAAAGTTTCTGTTAAAACATTTAATCAATTACATCCTTTTGATATTAATCAAAACATTTTTAGAAGTATGTTACTTAAGACAAAACTTTCCAGGAGAAAAACAAAAAAGCTTTTTGTGGAAATCTTTTGTTTAAGAAAAGTTTAAAATGTTATTTCAGAATTTTGAACTATTCCTATTTTTTTTTTTTTTTTTTACATTATTCCAGGAAATTGGTATACTGAAAATATAGTGCTATTGAAAATACCACATAAAATGCTGCAACTATAGAAAAATGAAAAAAGCTGACTCTTTATAGAAATTCCAAAGAAAACTTGGTAATGAGTTCTTAAGTTGTTTTATCTCTGTCAATGGGCAGTTTAACTTCATGTTATTTGGGCAACGAACAAGCAATATTAATGAAGTAGGACATACAGTCTTCCAAATCTGATTCCTGTTAAAAACAATAAGTGCAAAGGGCAACTGAACTTGAATTAGGACTTTTAGTTCATGTTTTATAAGACATATGTCTAAAACTATCAGCTAATAAAAAAGAAATGTAATACATGTCTTTAAATTATTCCAATTTTTGTTTGGGAGTCTAGATAATTGTTGAAAAATACTTAATGTTCTGATTTTAAAAGCTTTTTCTTTCCAGTACACCTAGTCACTATCCATTTGGTTTTAGTCATATACTGATCTTTTTTACTGTGTTTTTTTATTACTTTGGGAGATTTCCTTCTCCATGACTCACAATTCTGTACACCTTCCCTGGTCAAAACTCTTAGTGAAATAATTGTGCTCAGATGTGAACATATTTGTAGGGCCACTTCATCTTTTGAACATCTTAATTTATCTGGGTCAAATAAATAGCACCAAACGTTAACACAATATAAACGGAGATCTCATTTAAAAACTGAAATATTATTTCCAGAAAAATAAAAGTAACTCTATACATTTGTTCATTTTAAGGAGAAATCATAAACCAAATGTGAACTGATTATGGAGAGACCTAACTAAATCAGTAAATAATTATGAAACTCATCACTAATGCAGTAATATTGTAACATTTCACTAAAGTTAGTATCTTCCACTAGCAGCACCGTCTACTGCCTTTCTATTACCACTTGCTAAAGTCTCTGGGAAAGCGGCTTACTCGCTGGGAAAGACTCAACCATTTCATTCATTTAGGAGGCTGATAACTTCAGGCTTGGCATATCTTTAGGCGTCTCAGTTTAAAAGTCTGAGGTTTGGTGAGATGAATCCCAGCAGAAGTTCTGACTGCAGTAGGGTTCAAAAACAGATCTTAAGGAATCAAGATTATAGAGGTCTCAGTAAAATTTTCTTCCTCAAAGGTCTTTCTTTTTAAAAAAAATTAAAAACCAGATGCTGAAGCTAATATTATGCTAACATGTTTCATACCTCCTCAAATGTTTTTTTACCCTATCTGTATTTGTCTGTTTGAGTTAACCTTCTTTTGAGGGGAATGGTAAAACTCCACTAACTTCAGTCAGAAAAAAATACAGATTTTTAATATCCTGGGACCAGAAATATAACATATAATTTAATCCTATAGAGAGATCTCATGCCTTGAGACAAATGGAGTTATAAGTGTTAGTATTATCTTCAGATTCAGTCTGGACAGTTTTTATAATGTAGAGCAGTTTGTCTCAATAAAAATGCTGGGAATTGGATCAGTTCATTCACCATTTATATTCTCAGATAAAGTGTGTGTTTCATCTATAAATTATTTACTTCTGTATTTCATTTCCTTCTCACCATTTATTTCATGTTGTAACATTTTAGTTTTTATTATTGATATCTTAATAAGAAAAATAATGAAGCTGCTATTATTTCTATGCATTGCAATTGTGCCTCTGAAGTTATTGAGTTGCATTACTGTGGAATGTAATCTGTTTTTATAATCTTCCAAGTATAAATAAGATCACCGGCAAAGCAATACAGGTTCTAGGCACCATGATTAAAGCAAGATTCAGTTTTTAGAAGCACAAAAGAAACATATTTTGAATATAATCATCCCTTCCTCCCCTATATCAGACATCTGTGATTAGAGGAACCTACCTCGGCCTAGAATACATGAGAAAAGAAAATGGAGGCGACGGAGGAGTAATCATTAATATCTCATCTTTGGCAGGTAAGAATATTTTCTGTATAAACACTTTCTACTCACTGGTTTGTTTCTAAAATAAATGAATCATACGGATCAGTCACACTTTTTCTTCTGTCTTATGGGTCTTCCCTGTTTATTCCCGTTGGTTTTCATCATAGCAAGCAAAGTAGTACCAAAGGACCACAACTTTCATTTGCTTTTTTAAACTCAGTTCAATAAAAAACCCCAGTAATTTTCCTAACCTATCAGTCTCATATTTAATAATCTTGAGCAGGATGTAAATAGTTTTTTTCATGTTTCAGTGCTGCCACACATGGAGCAAAACCTACCTAGCCTCAATTCATGATGCTTATTCAACACTACTCAGTAACACTGCTGAATTAAAACATTATGTACACCACACTGTGTCTAAGAAACAAAGTCTAATGTATAGACGTAATTTGAATTCAGGGTTACTTAAATCTGATTATTTTTTATATTATAAAGTATTTATTGGGCATCGAATATGGAAAATTAGGTAATCTTTTTCACAGAAAGCAAGGAAGCAGTAGCAGGTCCTCCATTCAATTCCATAGGAGCACAGCTGTAGGAATATTCAAGATTACACTGCATCTACTTTATTAATGAAGATTTTCACACACCTACTCTGTCCGTGCTCCAAGTGCTCTTAGATGTGATCTACCTCTGCTTGAGAAGCATAAAATTAGCACTCATATTTCATTGAGCTTAAGCTAGCACATTCTTTGCTCATTACTTATCTGTGCTATAACTGTATTTTAATTTATTGGCATAAAAATAGAATTATATGGCTTCTAAGTCAGTCAGGGTTATTGCTGCTCAGTTGTGAGGCAGAATCCTTCTCCCTTTTCTGTAGGTACACATGTTGCAGTGGCTGGGCTCATAGCAAAAAAGCACAACTGAAGGGGAAACAGTAAATAGAGAATAATGACACCCTTCCTCAAAAAATTTGAAGGAAATACTTGCACTCTCTCCTGTTCATTTGAAGAGTTTGTTCTCTCTTGCTACTGTCATACTGTCTGGGAAAAATACTACGTATGCTGGCTTACACTTGGATTGTCAGTGCTTTCTTTGGTATCCGCGCAGAATACCAGATGATAGTAATTTTATTCTGGGGTAGTCCTATGTTTCATTTTTTCATTGTTTCAACAATGTAAAGCCAGTAAGACAGCAGTGGCCATAGTTCCTGAGCGTGAAAGAGGATTAGTGTCCGATAGGTGTGAATGTTCTGATTAGATTATATTATACTAAATTTTCCTGTAAACCTTGGCTTTTGTGATGAGAAATCCAGTTCACCCTATTGACAAAATGCATGTGGATATTGAGGATCTTAATATATGCACATGCCTCATATGAGTGAGGGGTTCTTTATTAAAAGTTTCCATGTACCTTTAAGTCAGCACTTGCAATACTACCCAACATATTGCCTACTGATGCCAGTAAGTTTATCTCTATTGGCTCAAATGAACATTGTATTGGGACCAAATTAACCTGAAGGAAACTGCTATTGCAGTACAACAGTTCATCAACACAAGTAAAAGATTAAACATTTTCACAGAAGTGCTGATGCCCACACAGTGCTTAAGAAAGGGCAGAGGTAGCAAGTAGTTTGATTCCATTTCTAACTAGTCTCAAACGAACACAAAATTTTTTTGATTTTAAGACCTAATAGCTTGGCTTTTCTCAGTTTGGTAAGAGCTTATAAGTGCCATTTTAATTATTTGATTAAAATTTGCATTTATTTACTTACTTTTTTAACATTAACATTGTGCCATAATGATTGTGGGAACCTGTCAAAAACAAAGTGTTCTTTGCTTTGTTTGCTTTTATATAGGTTGTATTTAGCAATTGTTTCCAAGGTCATAAGCAAAAACACATCAGAAAAGCTGACATACACTAGTTTTTATCATTTATTTATTTACTATTATTTGTGCTTTGCAACTCTAATTCTCCTTTCCAGTCTGAAGGTCTAAGTCCTCCAGTTCATTCCATGTATAAAAGGCAAACGGCCATTGGCTATGTTTAACATTCTCTGCTGGTGTTTTCTTTTCTCAGAGCTAGCTTCTGTTGATCATTAAACTTTTGAGTGGTTTTGATCCCCGCTGTCCAAGTTCTCTATAAGACTTTATCAGATACACTCTGTAGACATCAAATATTCTTGTCTTTTTGAGCAGCAAGAAGAGTTATATTTAGTGCTTACGTAATGTTCAATAATATTTGCTTTGCCCACTAATTAGTTTCCAGTTCTTCACCATGGGAATTTTGCCAATGATTTGAACTAGGGACAGAATCAAGCCTTACTGTTTTATATTTCCAAACACCCACAGGACTACTTAAATGCTTCCTATGAAGTGGATGCTTAAAGTGTTCATTCAGTTGGATGAAAGCCAGAGCATCCACCCTTTCTTTCCAGTATTGAATCTTCCTTTCTTTAGTGTCTCCACAAGACAGGACTAAATACAAAAGGAAGAGAAATATGTAAGGACATGCAGCAAACACCCAACCCCTAACCCACTGCATCTCAAAGCTAGAAAACCTCCTTAATTTTATGGGATTTGTGCATTCATATCAAGAGGCAGTAATGCCACTAAACAACTGAGATAATGGGAAATGTGTTTTACTACCAACTTGCCCCCATAAAAGATAACGCCAATGTCTGCAGGTTTTTGCATTGTAATAAATTTAATTTCAAATTTAAAGAGCAAAATGTTCTAAAATTTCTTCTGTAGGAAGATACGTACATTAATTTTAATTTTGTTTAACAGAATAGTTACAAGCAACAGAAAAAACATACAAAACTAAATTGAACTCCTGAGATTGTTTACATAATTAAATTTAGCATTGTCTCTTACATTTCAGTGGCTGGTACCTATACGCTTAGCTAAGCATATGGTTAACATCACTGAGTAAAGGAAAGACTTTACCACAGTGATACAGTGGAGCAAAGGTGTAAATGGCTGTACAACTGCAACCTTCAGTTCAGCATCGTGGAACAGCTTCTGTTCCCACTCCTTTGTAAAAAAAGAAGATGCCGAGCAAAATCCACAGAAATGAGGTTAGAAAATTTAGAAACTATTCCCTTGAGACTTCAGTTCACTGTTAAAAAAATTCCTAGAAATGACACAGCTTAGAATTTTTGCTAGGATTTCTGTGTCTCCTTTGTTTTGACACAGATCACAGCAGTATAACTGACATAATGAATGTGATCTTGTACCCCCTCCCTATTCTTAAGAATGAGAGAATCAATTCTCTCATCACTCTGCAGGACTACCCTATGCCCCTAGCTCATTTCTCTAGTTACATATCTGCTTCTTCAAAAACAGCTTCAAAGAACATTGTAGCATATTCCATACTGTTTATCCAGACTTTTGCCTGAGGGCGACAAAGGAGATTTCTGTAATGTGGTTTGGAAAGACGTTTAATTTAAATAAATATGGCTAAATCTTGTGATGTTGTTTATTTATAAGCATTCTATGTGTTGCAATAGGCTTTGATAAGTATATTTTATAAAACAAACGTAATATAGAATGGACAAATTATTTTGGCAATATTTCCCAACATATGGAGAAGCACACGTTTGGTTTGCTTTTAAATAGGTTTATTGGTTTGCCAAAACTTACCTTTCAGCATTATCACATCTGTGAATCATAAACAATGAAAATTTAGAGTTTTAGGATGCCACACGATACAGTGATCATCACATTAGTGAGAGAAAATTTAAATATTTTCATGGACTATTTAAATGTTTCAATAGTGAATATATTTGTCTAAAGTATAACTGAGAATAGAGCTTAATCACTGCGTAATCATAGTGTAGAATCACTGCTTTCTGATGAGCCCAAAGCCTCCATGAGATCAACAGCCATGTTACAAAACAGACTTTGGTTCTTGTATTGTCTGTGCCACACCCATCCAAACACGAAGTACGCTATTCCAAGAATTAATGAAACTTAAAGATACTGTCAAACAGAAATTACATTTGTCTCAAGCTGCCTAACAGTGCACCCATGGAGAAAATAGGGGGCAGAAAGGTCATCTAAAAGCTAATAAATCTTATTCAAAGAAAGATACTTGTTCAAATCTCTAAGGGCAACATGTGTTCAGTGGGAAAGCATACCTGGGGAAAAATGCTTAATTCTGTATTCATCAAAGGTCTTCAGTGGACTGAAAGGAAATACTGGTTGCAACAAAGCTTATTGATACAATTCAAGCTTATTGATACAATCCTCCACATCCAATACTAGTTTCTCAAGATGTGGATACTGAAACTATTGACCATGATAAATAAGCAGTTGTAGGGAGAAGCCTGACACCATGTCTCAAATGGTAGAGTGGTCTTGACACTGTAACAAGGTGACTAGAGTATAGCCAAGGGCAACAGCTGCCTCTGTCAGCCTGCCAGGAACTGAGAAAGACAAAAAAAGAGCACAGTTAACACTGGCGCACAGGATTACTGCTGGTCTGCTTGAACTGGTTTTGGTAAACCAAAGGGCACATTCAGTCATCATGAAATCATTTGCAATTCACCAACTAGTTCTCGATGAAGATTGTTTGAGGGGAGAAGGAAGTTCCCTGTCCTCTTTCATGTAACGGTTCAGTGATGCAGCAACATCCAGAGAGAGGGAAATCTAAGCATAGTAGCCTCCCCTTGCTAAGAGCAATTGAAAACCACATGCATCACTTTCCAGGAGTACACTGCCCCATCATCATCCATTTAAACACCCTCCCCTTCCTTCCCCGCCTTACTTTGTGCATAATATTCTCCAGTCTGTTTCACTGCCATTCCACTTTGCATAAGACAAATATTCATGGGAGCAGCAAATAGAATCCAGATTTTCTAACAAATGAATGCTTTAACTACTATGCTATGAACTCATCTTTGCTCGCTGGTTGAATAAATACTCAGGCAGAGCAGGGTCAATGTCACACAGTGGTTCATCCCAAAATACTGACTAGCGGAGTCCCTAGGATACATTGCGAACAGATAAAGGCTCAGCACTCCCCAGGGCAGGGGACTGGCTCAGACCTGGAAATTCCACACCGTGGTTCTGGGTACCACACTCAGGAACAAAAGTGAGACAGGACTGTCATTGTTTTGGGTAAGGAATGCTGGGACTAGTCTTCATTGTTGCTGCTTTGGCTGAAAGCGAGTCAATTGATTTTTTCTTCTTTCTCCATTTTAGCAAAAATAAGAATTTCAGTTAGAAAAGAACTGGTTTTAACACTTTGATTTTTTTTTTTTTTAAAAAAAGATTATTTGTTCCTCCCTTCCTGCTTAGTTACTCCTGCTGTCTTTTGACATTTAAGTAAGCCTTTGAACCTTATTCCACTTCATTATTGTGAGCTGTGCCCTTCCTTTGTTTATCTCTTGACTTTGTTTCTCTTCCCTCTCAAGTAGCAAGTAACGTGTCTTAGTATGTTTAAAAAAAAAAATTCCTCCTCTGTGTTTCCCAGTAGATTTTGTCTTTTGTATGTCTGTCAGCTGCAGCCTCATTGGGATTGGTTTTTTCTTTAAAACAGGTAAAACTACACACGAGTTTAAAAAAAAATAGTATCATAATATTGCTAATGTGCTAATATTCCAATGTTTCCAATTGTTTGAAAAATGGCAACAATCATCAAAAGTCACCAAACAGAGGAATATTAAGCCTGTGTTGCAATCACAACCCAGAGGAGGCAACACAAAAACCATTTTTCATAAAGCAAGTGCTCAATCAGAAGCATAACACATTAATCCAAGATAAGCAGATAAATACAAGTTTAAGAGAACAACCAGCCACTAGGTTAAATTCTTCATTTCCCACCACTGAATAGTGTTAATAACAGTGTTGTTTTCACTGAATCACAGAATCAGAATCACAGAATCACTACGGTTGGAAAAGACCTGTAAGATCATCAAGTCCAACCTGAAAAGAAAAGAAAAGAAAAAAAAAAAAAAAACCAACAAAAAACCACCACACAACAACAAGCCACAACACACCAAAAACCAACCCACCCAACACCACACAGCACCATGTCCATCAAGCCACATCCCACAATGCCACATCCACACGCTCCTTGAATACCTCCAGGGAGGGTGACTCTACCACCTCCCTGGGCAGCCTATTTCAATGTTTCACTACTCTCTCAGTAAAGAACTTTTTCCTAATAACCAGCCTGAACCTCCCCTGGCGCAACTTGAGGCCATTTCCTCTAGTCCTGTCACTCGTCACTTGGGAGAAGAGACCAACACCCACCTCTCTGCAACCCCCTTTCAGGTAGTTGTAGAGAGCGATAAGGTCTCCCCTCAGCCTCCACTGGATCACCAATGTAGCATTTAAACCAAGACAAAACCTTGAAGCTGTCAGGGTTGTAACTAGAACATTGTGCCATCTTAGAAAGTTTTTTCCTTCAGCCAAAATGGATTCCAGAGCAAAGAGCCCATGCAAGTCTCCGGCATACGTAAGTTTTCTGGCAAATCCATACTGAAAGCTGGGTAGTGTATTCTTCATCTCCACTGAGATAAGTCACACCCTTTCTTGATTATATCACTTAAAGAGATGAAATATGAAGAATGAAAAAACACCCGAGATATTAACTGGTATGACTTCCATTAGAATCAAACATTAATGCATCAAAATCAGTATCCAGTTTTACAATACCATATTCAGGAACACAGAAAAATTTTATCCTCTAACTTCAGGACAGGTTGTGGTTTGCTATTCACAGGACCCTAGCTATCAGGTGGAACTACAGCATCCATATGGTCCAGTTCAGCTGTCATTGTATAGCGGAAATTGTTGTCATAATGGGCAGAACTGTACATACACTCATGGTCTGTCATCTCTTCCTGACCAGCTTTTTGCCATCAAACTCAGTCTTATTAGAATTAAGTTCTTAATCTTCCTCCAAAACCTCTGTTCTCTCTTCTTTCTCTACTGTAAATAATGATTTTATGCTTTTCCACTCCCACCATAAAGGTTCACAATGTTAGCAGCCATTTTTCATTCTGCTTCTCCTTTTCCTTACAGAGGATAGCAATAATATTACCCAGGATTGTTACTTCTTTCTCCTGGTCCCTTCTAAAATCTTCATCCTGGCTTTTCATTCCAGAACAGGGCCCGCTGTAGGAGCTACCATACCATGAAATCCTTTTCAGGCAATCTGATTCAATCTAGCAAATGCTTCAAAAATCTTTCCTATCCACATCTCTGCTTTCATTTCTTTCTGCTCACTATCTGAGGTCATCATCTTGTCATTCCGTTCAGTGTTTACTCACTTATCTCTATACTCTCTCTGCACTGAAGTCCTGCATTCGCTTCTTAGTGCTTTTTCCATTTGCTTATTGCAAAATGGTTTCCCTATTTCTTTTAAATGTCATTAAAAAAAAAAAAACTATCACCTGTGAAATATTACCAGAGTAGTATTGTAAGTAAAATACATTTTACAATGCCTCAGATGGTACATCAAGTCTGAATTTCTTTGTTTATAGTTGCTCCTTTGATCAAAAAACAATATGCAAAAGAGTATGTATTTGTTATAGTACTAAATACATTGTGAAATAAAAAAGCAGTAACAACATTGCTCAGGCAGATGTATTGACTGACTGCGCTTCTGTCAGCTGAAGTTCAGCACACTCATTCTTATCTCCCGCATTAGGGCTAAATGAAAAGTTTTATCTGAGGCTGAGTTTTGTTACTATTCCACAGAAGCAACATAAGCAAGGGATTTAAGTCAGACATTATATTTATGTTTTGATATATTACAAAGATAATATTAAATCAGTTACAGTAGTGAAAATGGATTTTGCTATTTCCCTTACCTTTTCCCACACTTTCTCCCTGAAATCACTGTAGATGATTGCAGGTGTCCAGTTTACATATCAGCAGCTAGGGTGTCAACAATCAAAGTTTATCTAAAATACTTTACATACTTTAAATACTTTACAGATTCATAGAAGGCAGCTCAAAAAATCTCATCCTTGAGTGTTTTCTTCTAGATTCTGTCCTCCATTGTAAGTCATGCTTCATAGATACAACTTTTCCTCTTAAAAGTTATACTTTTTTATTACTCTTCTTTTGCCTCATGTTTTTATCCATCTCCATTACAAAATATAATTTGCAAATTTTTAATATTTTGTTGTATCTCTATAAATCCATCACTTATTTTTTACATTATAGACCTATATGTGTGTTTAAGGTAATCATAAATAGGAGTACCCAACATCTTTATTCAGCTACCTTTTTATTTTAAAGGACTCATGCCTGCTGCATTCCAACCTGTGTACTGTGCTACAAAGCATGGTGTAATTGGATTCACACGGTCAATAGCAGTAAGTATGTGTTTTTGAAAACAGTATCAGCAGCTTCTTGGGAACATGCTAAGTTTCTCATGTTCCCTCTCTATTGTCACACAACTGGAACTAATTTTCTTAAAGAAAACAAAGTGTCTGAAGCAGTGGAGGTTCCCTCCTTTCACAAAGGGAATCCAAAGATGGAATAAGTAAGGCATGTGTGTGTTTATGACCAATGTGAGGTTTTGGGAGCATGGAAGAAAGAGGTTGCAAAGTAATTTAAGGACAGTGGGAGGAGCCCAAAAGTCAAATTCTTGCCCAAGCTTTAAAAATATTTTTCATAACTCCATCCCAGACATTTAACATTTTGGTTTCCTTATTTGTTAGTCAGGTTGATGACTTCTTTTTTTTTTTTAAGATAAATAGGCACTAAAGTGTACAAAAAGTGACTTGAAAACAAAAACGTTTACCATTATTTATTCTTACCAACTCTTAATATGCTGAAAATGCAAAATGACACATTCAGGATGGGACATGTTAGATGTTATATGACCATATAGTAAGTCTTAGCCTCTGACTCCAAAACTTTCTAGTCAAACTGAACAAGCAGTAAGATAAAATAACTTGGAGAGAGCAAATATGATTACGCTTTCATAGGCTAAGCTTAAAGATAGTCTACTCATATAAGATTTCCAATCTAACTTCCAGAATAAAGTACCTGAAATGATCATTTGGATAGTTTATCCATATTTTACATGCCCACCCCCCACCCAAATAGCATCTTTTTTAGATTAACCTAAACAGATTAGTATGGATAAGTGTTGCATATAACATATTAGCCATAGCATGAACCTGACACCTGCTTTTCCATTCTTGTTTTCTCATTAAAATATAAACATCACTACCTAAGTTGAAAAATAAAGGGTCTGCTAGAAAATTAGAGGAAATGCTGTCTCTATGGAACATACGAATGCCGAGGAGAAAAAGAATAATAAACATAGCGAATCACTATATTTACCAGGAAAGGCAGTCCAGCCTAGTACGTTGGGCAGGTATGATACAAAACATGTAGGACTTCAGTTTCCTTTCTTCTCCAGACCAAAAGGGCAGGCTACCATATCATGAAAATGACATATGATTTACATAATACCAGAAAAGATTCCTGTTGAATGTTAAAATAAATAGAACTCAGTGCTGAAAAATTGTGGTTACTCTTGGATATATCATGTATATTCCATAAGTTCTGTGCCATCACTAAGTTCATCCAGCATTCAGCATATGCCTGGATGCTGATCAGACTTCTTTGCTACACACATGCATTGGTAGCACCACAAATGAAGGGTCCTACCATTCCTAGCACAATGTATGCTGCTTGCTTTCATCATGTTCCTGAACTGCTTCCTGAAAAAACTCCTGCCTCTTTCCTGGAGTTCACAGGGACTTTCCTGTGGAGATGCTCAGTGACAGATTTGTCTCTTGGCAGGGACAATAGAGCAGCTGGAAAGGTTTAGCATTACAGTTCTAGGAGTGGAGACCAAATCCTATTTCTGTTGACGTGAGGGAGGTAAATACTATCTTAGAGTTAAATCTTGATTTGACTTCACGTAGTTTTCTTTTAATAAGAAAATTCTTATAAGATTGGAAGCATACATTTGGGAGATATTTTTTACTTGGTTTTGCTTATGAGAATTATGTCATCACCCTAGAATACTGTTAATGACATGCCAAGAGCACTAATAACAAAAATATTAGGAAAAAAAAAGCTGCATGGAAAGAAGAGTGTTGATTTCTTGTAGAATTTTCTCCCAGCAAAACAGATTTTTTTCCTAGTTATCTAGTACAATTACTAGAGAAAACGTGCATCAAACGTAGTTGTTGAAACAAAAAAAACAGTAGTAACAAAATTCGCTTACTAGGCAATGCTGAAAAGTACTTAGTGGTAAATCTCATTCTTTGAAAAATTACTTACACAATACTTTTTTAAAATGTTGATGACAAATGCCTAACTTTTTCTCTTTTCTAGTTAGCTGCTAATATGGAAAACTACGGTGTGAGACTCAACACAATTTGTCCAGGATTTGTCAACACACCAATTCTTCAGTCAATAGATAAAGAAGAGAATATGGGACAATATTATTCATATAAGGATGAGATCAAAAATATGATGCAGTTCTATGGTGTGATGGAGTAAGTCAAGTCAGATACAGTGGTTTTTTGTCCTTTGTTAATGAAGCAGCACACACAATAGCAGTTTCAACAAAATTAAGATAAAAGGGAAACGCTGCCTCAGATAAAAGTCTATCGTCAGATGTGTTATCCTATATACAAGGAACAAATGGCAGATATCTAAGGCTATTTTAAGAGTATCACCTACATACTGATATTTCCCTTTATGCTTTCCCATTTCCCAGCAAAGTGCAAATCAAATTCCCAAGTTAAAGATGGTGTATTAGTTTTTAATAGTCTTTGATGTTCTTCCATAAATTTGTTTAATCAAACTTGTTGTGAGATACAGGGTATATAATTTGTGTTGAATGCCTACAAAATTTGCAAGTGAACCGAGACAGAAATCAGACCAAGAACTGACAAAGCTGGGCTAAGTTCATAAGAGCACAGTAGCAACAATGGTGGATCAGATCAAAGAGTTACTTAGCCCATTAAAGTACTGCCAATAAAGGCCAAAAGCAGACAGCTAGGAAGGAGTGTGAGAACAAGACAAGCATAGTGGGTTTTTTTAACACTTTCTCAGTTTCTAACAATTAGCTGCTTAGATACTTCTGCACAAAGGAAATTGCATGACCGTGTTGTTTCGCCCACGCTTTTTCATATGTAAACTATATTGCACATATTGACCACAGCAAAGTGCATGTGACAAAATTCTCCTTACGCTAATTTGTATGTCAGTCCTGCTACAGAAACAGGATAAATCAACAGCAAAGAGCTGCAGGGGATTGTATAAGGATTACTTCTGTCCATTGCCCTGACAGAGAAAACTTTGATAGGAAGCCCAGTGGCAGCTGGATGTCCACAGGGATCTAGCAGTAACTAGAGCAAACAAATGATGATTTCTAAAGTTGCCACTTTACGTTGTATGTACTGGTTGAGGAGACTGAGTTTCTCTCCTGAAATGCTCATACCACCGCTGCTTTTCTTGAAAATAAATTTGTTCAAATACCACATTGTTTAATTTTCAGGGTATATAGATTTACATTGAGTTTCTTTACTTGTCCTTTTCACATGTTCTATTACATCATGATTCTGAAATAACAACTTTTTTTTTTTTTCAGCCCATCAATAATTGCTGAGGGACTGATAACAATAATTGAAGATGATACTCTAAATGGAGAGGTTATGAAGATTACAGCATCCCAAGGGATTCATTTTCAACAATACAGCCAAACACCATTTACATCAAAGAGATAAATAATTGTTTTATGCTAATTATTTTTGGATTTTCTTAAATATAAAAAATTTTGAAAAGAGTAATTTTTGGAAAAAAAGGTTAGTGTTCTATCTCGAGCAGTGACAGTGTTCAAACATTCACATCCTAATAACAAAGAAATGGACAAGAAAATCTGGTGTGAGAAGATGTTACCATCCTATTTTGATTCTATAAGCACTAATAATAGTATTTATTCAGTAGAATAAACACACTGCTCTGAAGATTTTTGATTATATGCTAATAAGGGCCAGTTTTTTCCTTCTGGTAGTTCTGATCTACATACTCCATATGTATTTCGGTGGACCTGACGTACTTCATATAATTTTTTTCACTGTCATAAGTATCTACTTATTTACATCTTGAGTTCTTCAGACAAGGAATTCAGTTCAGGAATCTAGAACACGAATATACCCATAAGGAGTCAAGAATTTACTTTTTCTTAGGAAATGTAAACTAGAACAAGAGGCAAAATTCTCTCCTCATTTATATGTGCAACTGAATACGTTGTATATCACGCAAGAAAGTACAGATTTTTATCTTGGATTTTAGCTATTTATAAAATTGTTCAGAAATATTTTTGTTTTCTTTTATAGAGATATATATATGAATTTTCTCTCTCTGTATATACAAGGATGGATACTTTGGCATTGATTGAAATGTCTGCTTACTCATTAAATCCCATTTTCTAAACCTTTAAATCTAATTTCTTGCCTTGATTGATTAAAACCTCTATTAAATCCTGAGTAATCTGGGGTTTTTTGTGATTTATACATGTCCCTTTTGGTATCATGATACATACTCTTAGATGGACCATGTCATATAGTGACAATGAGAATAAAATAATGAGCTTCCGACGTCCTGAGTGCTACTGGACCTTCTGAATCCAGGTTAATCCCCAGCTACAGTTATGAAACAAACCTTGGTACTCAATGGGTTACATGCGGGACAAAAATAAATTTTTACATGGTAATTTATTTAGGCTCACAGAATAAGAAGATTTAATAACTCCTGGGAAATCTGGGAAAAGTTAATATTTACCCTCCTTAGGAGTACTGACTTCAATTTCACTGATGTAAGCATTGGGTTTTTTCAGCATTGTAACTGAAAGAGTGGAAATGCTAATATTTACCTTCTGTGGAAGTCAGGGAGTAATAAGACTGTGGGGAGAAGAAAGGAAGCAGACACACATACTTTGAATTATTCATCATTCTTCCCCCCACCTCCATTTTTGGCTATGTTAACACTATTTTTAATGCCTATTTTGAATGCACACATGATGCTAGCCACATCATCAGCATCCCTGAAAGCATCTGTATATCCCTCTGGACTAACAACTAGTATCTGATTTGATTGTGCTAATTTCTACTTTTTCCTCATTAAAATCAGAGCATTTCCTAATACGTGACAGAGTAGTGTAAAAGATGCGACGTAAACTTAAAGTCAGCATGCTTCTTTAGATACATCCTAACACTGATAATCATCTACCTCTGCTTCTCTCCTTGTTAAGCAGTATTTCAATATAGTTTATAAACAAGAGAAGGTTTAATAATAATGATAGTATATGCAAACCATGTAACTAGTAAGCACCACACTACGTTAGATAGTAACTCAGCACCTTCTCTTAATAACATAGTTCAAATAATGATGGGAATATTGTAAATGTCAGTATGTATGTTGATGCTATATTGTTGCCTTGATGCTTTTGCTCACCTGTACTCCTTGCTGCCCCAAAAGAAATATCTGTTAAACAGGGAGGGTTGAGCGTTCCAAGGGATCAATCAAAAAATACATAATTTAAGAATGTTAGTTCTAAAAGGCCAGAAGTCCGATGCATGGTCCCTGGAAGAAGAAAAACAGAAAGAAATTTAAAGTTAATTAGAGCAAATCACTTTAGACATTGCACAATTAACTTGTGGTATTGCACTGGTACAAAATTCTAATTCTGTGAATTGGCAGTATTCTAAGAATGGATTCCATTTATGTGGTTTATCAATAGTCACACAAGACAAAATTAGATTACTAAAATATGCAATTAGCCTCCAGGACACCTGGAAAATCTGAGCCTATATCTGGGAAAGAATTAAAGCCATATCTGTCTCGTATGTATAGGTCTTTCCTTTTGGATTATTTTTGTAACTCAAAAGACAGACATTTTCAAATCAAAGCCATACAGAAAACTTCAGGAAAAGCAGAGACAGCATTCATTTCCATCTGATAATCCGCTAAGGAAGTCTCAGAATGCAATACATGCTCATTTGATCAAATAAACATTTATATTAAGATAAATCTCAAATTATTAGCACATCTGGAACTCACTGAAAGAAAAGGAAGTAACAATGAAGTAAAACTCTTGATGCAAATTCTAACAGGAAAAATAGCCATCAAATTTCTACCTTTAAATAAAAAAAAAAAAAAAGCCCCAAACGAAGTATTACAGTTTTCCAGTTTCAGTTAGTCTGTATTAAAACACATCTGAGGGGTTTATCTGCACAGGAAGAACAAGTCCTAAATATGTTTTGGAAAGGTTTCCTGTAAGACTTCCCCCCAACCTTTGGAAGTCTTCCAGAAAGCAAGAAAAAGAGCATATGTTTGATTTACAAACAGAAACACCCAGAGAAGCAGTAGGTAGAAAGATGAGTTAAAGGGAGAAAGTGAGTTTAATTTCTGCACAAAGATTGTTTTGAAACTTTGTCTTCAGTTAGAAGTCTTGACGTAATTCCAAGACTTAATTTATTTTGCCTGGGAGATCATCGTTTTTAAGATGACTGTTCCAGTTTTGTAGGGAAACTCAGCCAAAAGGAAAAATAAATATTTTAAATGAGAGATACTAATTGCCAGGAACATAAAATGACAAGTAATAATCTAGACTCATATAATGATCATTATTTGTAATGAACACTCAATTCCATGTGACATGAGTTTACTTTTCAGTGGGTCTTTACAGTTTCAAATAGGAATCCTTTAAGGGTAAAGAATAAATATTACTAGTGAAGTCCATTTTTTCAGTGTTTATGATCCTACATGAAAGCTCAAATCATAAGGCATTTCAACTGCATTGTGACAGTGTTACTTTATTTGTATTATTTAATGCCTTGATTCAAGGAAATCTTTTTGAAAAGGTACATAACCACAGTCATCAACATAATTATGTGGGTAAAAGACTACATTCTGTACAGTTCAGAAGGACCTAGAATCGACTTGTATTATGTGTATCATAAAATTATATGTGTATCAATTTTATTGTTGAGGGGGTGATCCATGCAGTAACAAGTCCTCCTTGTAGTTTCCTTAAATTAAGGAAGTCCTGATACGAGAGACTAGACCTCTTCCTCTTGTTTGGAACAAAGTTTTGGAAACAGCAAACCAAAAATACACTTAGTAAAACCAAAATCTGGTTTCCACTGAAATCTTGAATATGAGCCTAATCTTTAAAGGAACAGCATTAGATATCTAATGCTATGGCTTTTGGGCAGGATGGGGCTCTTCTGACAGATAACGATTTCCTCCTTCTAGTGTTGAACTGCTCTAAACTTTCTACAGGATGATTCTCCAGCTTGAACTTCCCTTTTAGCTAAGTTTATTTGCTTTGCATCAAGAGATGTTGACAGTTTTCAGCTCTGGCTCCAGGAGTCCAGATGGTTCAATGAAAGTAAGGATAGTACCATATGACTTAGATGATTTTTTTTTTTTTTTTTGTCCCTCCAGTACAAAAAGGAACAGCTTAATGTCAGGTCAAATTTGTAATTCAAACTGAGAGGGACAGTAAACAAGAAGAGTTATGCTCTTACTCTGAAGAGGACAGTAAACAGGAAGAGAACAGGTTGGGTAAAAAAATGCATAAGATGCAAAAAGCCTAAACCTAAAACATCTTTGAAATAAGTAAGTTAATCCCACTGTTTATGTGGAAAGCCATTACTATGAACTGTGGACCAAATCTAAACCTGAATGTTTTCTGACTTGTATACAGAGACAGTCTAACACACTATTCTGAGGGATTCAAAGAATAAAATTATGATCTTCACAGTAAAAATTAATCTTAGTGAAAAAAAATTAATCCATTTCAAGCAATCACACTTTAAGCAGTGAAGCATTTGCAACAGTTACATATTCAGCTCCTTTTATTTTTCCACAAGCTCTGTGCTAATTCACTGCTGGCATCTACTGGGCAAACCTTACAGGGATTATTATCACCAAAGAGGCAGAATTAATTTCTTGCTACAGAACTGCAACTTCTTCAGCTTTTACTTTCATCAGAGTTTTTCTAGCCCTCATGCTCTGACCCAGAAGAGAGGCCACACAAGACAGGATGATCATCTGGTGGCAGGTCTGACATCTGGTCCAGGATTTCTGGATGGTTGAAGGTTATAGATTTAGCCTCATGAAGCAGAAATTCATTGTAGTGACATCCAAGAAGAATGCAAAAGATGTATTTAGTCACTTATCTATCACCCTGACCTTGCCACCTCCTTCTCTGCATCTTTCCATTGGACTACCTTAAACACAAGCTTTTCAGCAGTGAACTACACTCCAGCTACACCAAAACACAACTGCACCTCTTCAGCAGTTACCAAGAACATATTCACTTAAGACACCCGTTTCACCGATTTCAGACAAACTGTAAGGCCAGTTTATTAGCTCGCATGATGCTCCACTCCACAGAAATGGCCCCAGGTATCTCAGCAGCATTTTTCTCTTTGCAATGTGAGCTTTCCTCAGCAGCCGCAATCTTGAGAAACTAATGAAGAATAGGAAATAAGGCTCCAGTTACAACGCTTTGAACTTATTGCTATAGGACATGAGAACAAGCCTGCTTTCTGAGAAAAGCACAAAGACAACTTTGAGTGCGCTTTCCCAGAGCTGCAAACAAAACCCATGGAAGAAAAGAGGAAATAAAGATATTTTTGGAACACAGGAATGTAAAACTCTTCAGAAAAATAGTTGTATTTTAGCTCATCTAGCCATTCCTATGTACATAAATGATTAACACTTCAGAATCTGGTATAGCATTTGACCTTGAAGACGTATTGCTGCAATTAACACTACAAGAAGTTAACCTCACATACACATGAATGCTGCAGTTCTCAAGAAAGACCCACAGATGGGCAGAGACTACTGAAATCTCTGCCACTTATTCTGGAACAGCTGTTACAGAAGTGAATCATCTTCCTTGTACAAAATCCTTCTGGCAATTTCACTTCAAACAGATATGGCATTCCTTTGTGGAGCTTTTTTTCTCCTCTGCATTTATAAGGCTGTTTAAATACACTGCCCTCAGCAACGCTTACAAATTAGCTGACACTTATCAAAACTACTGCCGTTGTTTTGATTTAAGAGAGTTACTTTCTTTGGTATGTATTAATGCAAGGCTAGAGAAAATGCAGCTAGGTATTCATACATGCCCAATGCTACACCAGCATTTCATCTTATAATCACATTTTCCTAGAGGAAGAACAGTACATATTGACTTCATACAGGGACTATTACACTTTCATTTTTACACCCTCTGTACATGACTATTTTATTTTTTTATATATATAAAAATATATATACACACACATATGTCTCCACATATATATATCTACACAGTCACAGAATACACATGTAATAGAAATTATCTTTTGTTCTAGAGCAACATACACTATTTATGCATGTACCTGAAGATAGTACCTTTTCTAAAAGTTGTAAAGCATTATTTTTCAGTGATGTTCATCTGCCAAATCTGTTCTGTGAAGTTCATGGAATATGCTTAAATCTATATAAACCACATTTCATTGAGCAGGTTTTACCTAGACTAAGTTCAATTTGCAATTTCATTTTTCTCCTCAGTTCCTGAATTATAAAAAATTATAAAAAATTATAAAAATATAAAATTATAATTATAAAAAATTATTAAAATTAGATTTGTTCTTTAATTTAAATACACATTAACTGATGTATAATCTTTGACATATTATGTATCTCTAAAATTCCATCTGCTGAGGCAAATCTATTGCCTTATCTGTTATAATATCTTATATATTATCATAGATGGGTCAATTTCACAGTCACTGAAATACTTATGATTCTATGCACTGGACATTTCCCAAATATTTCATGACAGAATCTTTGTGGCAGGAGGAATTTACATTTTTTTCACATGGGTTTTTCTCTTCCTAGTGTCTGAGCTGCTAGTATTACTTTTTACTTTTAGAAGGGGAAAACAAAACAAAACAAAACGAGAAACCCAAACACCACCGGAAAAACAACTTCCCTTTGAAAGCTACTCATCCAAAGAATAACAGCAGGTAAAAAAGCAGAAGAGAGCATACATTGCCATTGCATTTATTGAACAGAACTGTCCACTGAGTGCAACAATGAGTTCTGCCTAAAAAATAGAAGCCAATTATGTTACAGTGTGGCCAAAACCAAAAATGTGTTTGGGAGGCCCATCTCTGGAACTGTATTCCTTGAAAAATCATCAAATATATCATCTGCGTAGTCTCATTATTCCTTGCCATTCCTCATTATGTCTAACGTCTTCAAAAAACAAACATAGAACAAAACGTTTCCATAAATTATGAAGTTTGTACTACTAAGCTGAATTGAAGATAAGTAGTTATTTCTTCCAGTATAAATATTTGTCTATGACACGCACATGGTGCAAAATCTGTGGCTAAAAGAATAAGATTCATTTGTATGAGCAACAAAGAGTCTGTATACATATTAGTATGAATAATAAGGTTGCTTTTGGCCACTAATTTTCCCTCAAGTTGTCATCATACCATAAACTGTTGGGAAAAAAAAATATTTGTACAGCTTAAAGGAAGAAAAATTATTCAGTAATCAACTCTACGCACTGGAATGAAATTCAACCTTCACTTCCAAGGAGAGGTTCTTAGAACACTTGACTATAAAAATACATTGGTAGCATAAATTAAAATACTACAGGGTGCCAACAAACATCTGTGGGGTCTGTTTCACAGACACAGGAACTAAAAACATATTAAACATTGTTAATGGCATTTTCAATTAGTGATAACTTGAAAAGCAATCACAGTTGTTTAAATAAACTAAATGTGTTCAATTTCTATAAATTTCAAGCTTTAGTGCTGCATTTACAATAAAATATTTTTGTTCTCAAATTAAATAGAACTTCGGCATTGAAACATTAGTCATTTTGCAGAAAAATCTGTATGTAAAGCAATACTTGAAAATGCATGCTCAGCGTCAGAGAAATGCTTAGATCCCATCCACTTCAGTGAGACTGAAACCGGCGTACTAGTCAACTGAATCAGAGTCTAGCTCTGTGCTTAGACAAAAAGTCATGAGATAGCGTATAGCACTGAGGCATTAACTGCATACAGGTCCCACAGGCGTGGAGCTTTCCCTCTTTGCCAAATCTTCTAAGCATTTTGGACAGCACTTCTAGTCAGGGAAGGCAAGAACTATGCAAGAATCCCCCAGAGAAATGAGTTGGAAATTTCTGCCTCACTCCAACACCTCCTGCATGACATTGCTCTCCGCCTTCTGGAGAAAAACGAGCTTCGTTAGCTGTCTTAGTCTTAGCTCTTTGCCTCCAGCTTCCCTTAATTTCTGGATATTGAGAGAAGCATTCAGCTGAAAGTAATTTTTGGCCTATCCCAGAAAACTGAAGTTCATCTCCAAATGTATCGGGTCACAGCTTCTGAACCGCACAATCCTGGAGAAAATGCAGAAGTGTTAACACAAGTGTTAACAGAAGTGTTACATGGACTTGGGCACTAACTAACAGTAAATGTTGCTCCAGAGCATGTGATAAACTGTCAAGAATTGCTAATGGTAGTTGAAAATATGCATAAACTGAGATCTCACATTCCATTTCTAAATGAAATGCCAATGTCAAACCAAACTGACCACAAATACTCTTTCCCTCCTCTCCAGGGAGTGACAGAGTCCCCAGTTCTGGAAGTCAACAAATAACATTCTAGAAGAAATGAAAAGAGAAAGAAAGAGTGTTCATGAGATTTTACAGTCACAGGTGCAGGTTAGCACAAATCTACCTATAAAGACTCTAGCATTATAGTAATCATTCTAAATTTTCGATATTTATAGGCATTTGCTTAAGGGGGCTTGCTATCAATTAGCAGGCAATTTTATGCTAGCAAAGGTATCCTCAACAAATATTAATACTTAACACTCATTGCTATTGAACTCTGGAGTATAAATACATTTTACACTTTTATAAACTGGCAAATAACAGTTAATAAGCAGCATGACTGCCCTCTCTTGGAACTTGGCTACCTCTATAATATTCTAAGTCTGAGGAAAGATCTGACCTGCAGAATCATAGTTGTTGGTTTCTAATGATTTACTTTACTTTTTGTTTCCCTTGCATGCTGTTATTTTTTGTATATTTAAAAAACTCAGAATGTATGAACAGGCTTCTAATCATCTGCAGAGCAACCTACACTACCGGATCCTCAATATTTGCCTGATATTCGAAATCAGTTGATGCAGGTGATCAGCAGTTCTGACAGTGGTGTTTGGCACAGGAGTTGGAGTCTGAGTCCCAAAGCAGAAATGCAAATTACAGTAATACAGAAAGAGAATGCATTTTGATTTGTAAATTTTTGCTTTAGATTTAGCATGTATTCATGTCTGATTAAAATTCAGAGACTGAAATATAACTATTATAACTGGATTTCTAAAGCCTACTCCAATTTTTCAAGTCATTAGTAATTCATGCATTTTGATCAAATTTTCACTCTCTAGTAATTCTTTAAAGTGTATCTTTGAAAGTGAGCTGCAGAAGAAGTTCTATGATTAGACAGTTTCAAACTAATTCAGTAGCTTTGTTTATAGGGCAGCTGCCAAGACTTGAGTCACTAAGTCAGCCTGTGACATGCCCGCTTGTATAACTTGTATTCTTTGGCAGCATTTGAGGGGTTTGCATATCTGTTTTTGGATACATAACTCTCCTCACATATCAAAAAAATGAAATGGAGTGATAAATTTGTACTAAATTAGTTTTAAAACTACTCATTAAATCCAGTGGAGATCGCTGTATTTTTTTACATCCTGCACCACCCCCTTACCTGGTGGCCAAAAAAGGAGAAAAACTTGAAGCTGGTAAAAAGCAAGCCTCTTGCCATACATCACACTTTTGATTAAAAGGACAGCTTTAAAATCCACCAGGATACTGTATCTTCTCTGATAGCAGAACTTGGTGTATATACCAAAAGAGCAAACTCAATCAATTCATCACAAGTACCATCAACTTTAGCCTGCTGCATACCCATAGCCACCTCTATGCAGAGAGAGAAAGCACATTCTGTCTGTTTGTCTTGCTCTTTCTCTCTCCATCTACTTAATTGAATTAGGGAAAGGACAGGGGAAAGGGTAGTAAACTTCAAGCACATTTGTTTGCTTTTTAAGCTAAGGTTGAATGTAATACTGAAATAATTGGTCTCCACCATTCAGAGATCTGTTCCACTATTTTCCTGCAGATTTCATACCTCCTGGAGTTGTTTCCTAACTAAATGGTTCGAGAACAACAAAAAACAATAAATATTTTGAGAGATGATTTGCTTCGCTTCCTCTAATGTCTAGCAAATGGTCGTGCTTTTTAAGCCATCAGCTTTTACTCTCATAGACAGCATTTCAGTTCTGGTTTAAAAGAGTTTCTAGTCACCAACTGTTATTTTTTTCCTCCTAAAACAGAGGTTTATTTAGTGGAACAACCAACTCTTATCAATTTGATGACTCCAGCATCCTCTTTCGGTGGTATAATACAATCCAATTTCATATCAGATTTTAAAGCTTGTCAGAGCTTGCATAGCTGTTCCTATTTATCTTTCTCTGGAAAAGAAAGGAAATGTTTTGTTTGCTTTCTTGTCTCATTTTGCCTTTGAGGATTCCAGTGGGCCAGGCTGAATTTCAGAATATTACTTACCTTGTATACCATTATGCCCACATGATCTGGAGGAAACAGATTTTTCTGGGTTTCCTGTTCTAAATGATGTGGGTTAGAGTCAGACAGAACATTTGATACTTGAGGACTGGGGCCTCTCTACATGCAATCGGTTCTTCCTCATCTAGCAAAGCATTGTTTTTAATTTCATGTTCTCTTAATGCCAGACTGAAATGAAATTACATTATTATTTTTCATATTTGACCCTTCCACACCTACAACTTCACGTTTTACACTTTGAGGTAGGGTGTCTGATGGTCAAGGATGAGAAAGTAAGTAAAGGTAGTCATTAAGGAAGCGAATCTGTACAGCTTGAGGTCACCTTAGCAGACATAGAATCGGAGTGTTTCCCCCCATATTTAGAATCAGACTGGTATTGGGTTAGTTTGACTAGAATTCTGGTGAAACACATTCACCAGATGACTAAATAAAGAAGAACTTGAAGAGGAATTTGTCACACACTGGCTGAAGATCAGTGCAGAGCCTGAAAGATGAAGTGTCAAAACTCCCATGGGGGAAGAACATGAACCAGTTCCAGTGAAGAGAATAAAGGGTAAGACGACAGACAAGAATCCACCCAAGCTGCAGAAAAGCCTTCTTAGAGGCTCTGGGACATCTCCTCTGGGACAGAGAGCTCTATGATGTTCTAGATCATCTAGATAATCTGATCCAGGCTCCCTTTCCCATGAAAGGTTGGACCAGATGGTCTTTCAAGGTCTATATAGTGGATGGCTAGGAATTTCCTTCCTAAAAGAAAGTAAGTTCTAGGCTTTGGGTCAGAAGAAAGAGAAGGACAAAATGCCCTTTTGGATACAAAGTTCTTGGTTTCTCTTGCAATCACTGAGCGCGGCTGAAAAGCTCCACTTCCTATGCCAGATCCAGAGGTTTAGAAATTATACACAGAAGAATGGGCTGCAGGATTTTACCTCGTACCAAGTAACTGATAACAACAGTGCTAACTGTAGTGTAACGGGGTGGTGGAGGGGGAGACTACAACAAAAAACCCACAAATACCTGAAACTAGTTGTGATGTTGGCCACTGCCTGAAACAGTAGAGGTCCTGCTTCCATGTGCACATCCTGATGAAGGAAGGGCAACTTCTATTTATGGTAGAAAAAACCCAGTGCTGCTAGCAGCACGAGGACACCAAGCACAATGCCTTCATTGTTTCTGAGTTACCCTTGATGGACAGAAAGAACACATGTAATTCAGTCTGAGAAAAGGAGGTTTTCCTAAGCTGGCCTGGAATCAGCTGTGAAGAGGAGGTATCTGACATTTCAAAGGGCTTCCTAAGCAGCGATATGCTGCAGAAACTCCAGACTTGACAGACTGGAATGGAGTAGAATAATCTGAATGCCTGTCTATCCCTCCAACATCAACTCTGCCCAGGAGGAGGCCTGGGGACATTACTGTACCTGGCTTCCTCTCCCTTTCTTGGCCCAGGCACCGGCAGGTATTGATCAGCTGATCTGGAGTATGCAACAAATACATCCTTGTCTGGTCCTAATTCTACAGCTTGCAAATCATGGCAAAAACATGGCTGCAAGCTTAGAAAGCAAGCTGGCAAAATGGACTGAAAGGCCAAGGAGGGAACTTACATTCATAGATCCATAGGTCATGCAGTATTTACTGAGATAGAGTATTTTTTGGCTTTGCAAATGTAGACAATTTTCAAGATGGAAGGTCAATTAAATGGGATTACTTTAGTAAGGCAGGCTTCCTCACATAAAAAGATCAAATTCTTAATTAGTAAAATATTCTCATACCTCTAATTTCCCTGTAATCTCTTATTTCTCAGGAGACATTGGCTGTGCTAGCATCATGTTCAAAAGGCTTTTAATGTTCTCTAGCATTAAGGGGAAAAGTAGAAATTTCATTTTATCCAAAAGATAAAAAAATGCTTCATAAGAAAATTTTATTGTCAGTGATAAACGCAATCCTGAATTTGTTTGGTATATTTGAGACTAGGAGTATTAGATGCACTTACGTTATTTTCTTTGGCAGGTAGGGAGCTCAGGGCAAAACATTTCTGTTTCAGAGATAATGTGTGCTGTCATAGAAAGTATTTCCAGCATTACTGGCCAGAGGTCATATCATTTATTCTCAAGAACCATAACCTGTTTGGAACTGAAACTCACTTTGATCCTGCATAAATAAGTGCTGCAACTACCCTATTGTGTAGGGGGAGCAATTTTATTTTCTAACTAGTAACTGATATTCAAATATGATTTCTATTTTCTCATGAATACTAGTTGTCATACATTTATCATACTACATTGCAAACAGATTAGGTTTCAATGTACAATATATTTTAGAAGGGAAGAAACTGATTGGGGAAAGAGTTGAAGGATCATTTCTTTCTATTAAGATTTAAAAACACCTACATAACAGAGCACACCATACCCTCCTTACTCTCTTGTAAACATTTAAAGTAACCAGGCAGGTTTCTGAAAGTCACATTGTATTACTATGGATGAAGCTCCAGAAAAAGGCTGAATTGCAATATTTCTGCTATCGTATGTGGCAATATGCAGTAACAAGCATGTGACCTGTACCACAGACCCTGTAATTCCTAAGTTTTTGAAAAAAGAAACATGCTTTAGATAGCTCCATGTGTGTGCTTGTTGGTTTAGGGTTTTTTTTCCAACTTACATATAATCATTTTTACTACACAGGCTCCATGAGAAAAACTGGAACAAATGCATGCAGCTTTCTGGTTTTTTGCATAAAACAAGAGTAACACAAGTAAGCTTATTGAAAAGCTACAGCTTTGGAGGTCATGGTCAAATACAGAGATAGGGCTGAAATTTAGGACGACAGGTTAAAAGGGAAAAGAAAGTGGAGTCAAGAACCTGACTATAACCATGCTGCCCCTGTTCCTTCACTGACAGACGTTCATCCCATTTGGTCACATTACACCCTTTCTCAATGAGCTGTTCCTGTAAACAAGCCAGCTGCTGATAAAGTGGCACAAATAATCCAAGAGCTTCTCCACAGTCTTTTGTACCTCACAATATGGGAGTGACTCAACTTTCAGAAGGTTGAACTAGTTCATACCACTAGGGAGCACTAGCATCAGCACTGGTATGGGGTCATGGAGGCACAAGGATGAGTGGCAAGCCTGCATCCTGACCATGCAGGAAGATGTTTATAAGTAAATGGCCAGGCTTGCATGTTCTGCTTTTCTTTCTTACACTTGGCCTGAGGAGGAAAGCCTACTGGATTAACTTTTAATAATATTTAATTTCCAAACCACAGAAGGCACTTGCCAATGTAAAGCTGCTGAAACTTTTTGGGAATTAAATTGTACATTTCTAATTTTCTCTCCTTTGGCTTCATGCTTTTTTGATTTGAATCATAGGATTCCATGTATCCTTGGTTTCTAAACAATTTGTGATTTCTGGTATGCTATGAAGCCATCTTTTAATAAATATGAATGTCCTCTCTCTCACTAGAAACCTTGCACCAGCCAATGCTACAGAAGAATATGAAAAGTCTATGAACCAAATATCAACAGAAGATGGAGAAAAAGATTGCAAGTAAAATGCCTTGTGAAATTCCTAATTCCTGGGACATTTCCACGTGAAATTTATTCTCAGCAGAAATAGTACAGAGTAAAATCAGTAGCCCCAATTTAAGTAAAAAAGTTTGCTGCAGAAAAATGACATTCATTATAAGTAAGATCTGACTTCCTGCTACAAGAAGGTTTGCAGACGGGGCCTTCCTAGAGTGTGTGTGGGGAAAAACAGGGAAAAATTGATGAAGTACTAAGTGGTTGATAGGCAGAGGCAGACTGCCCTTTCTTTGTCTTCTCCCAACAAGCTCTTCTCAGCAAAAGACAGAACAAGAATATGAAAAATGGTGTGTGTTTAGAGGGGCAGGTAATTCTGAATCTCATTTCTTCTCGTCCTGTTCTTTGCTAGAGCACACTCAAGTGCCTCTTTCATCCAGGAGCTTGTTGGAGCCTCTTACTCTGTCCTTGGGTCTACCAAACCACTGACCTTGACACTAAACCTCTTTCTCAAACTGCCCATATTGCAGAAGAGGAACTTTCAAAAGTTAACAGTACCCAGCAGCTTCTGGCTGGGTAAAGGGATTTAAAAATCAAACTAGAAAACAAAGAGGGAATAATGAAGGTTATAGTAAATAAAACCGAAATTCCAAATAACACAAAAAGATACAATAGAAACATTACACAATGTTTTCTGTTTTCATCTCTTACTCAGTTCTTGTTTTGACATAGCCCCTAAACGTTTACATGACTAATACCACAGCAAAAACGAAAGTCGTTCTCAAAACACTTACCAAGAACCTCTCTCTCAGAAATATGACTTTTGCTGAATATGGGTTATGCAGGTGAGCCTCTTCTAGGAAAAGCAGCCTAGAGGAAAAAAACAAGCCTTTTCATGAGAATCATGATGAAACTTGCAGTGATGATTTTACAGTCCCGTGGCAAGTTTCCCAAAAGGTAGCATCTTGAGCTAGTTTTTAGAAGACTCCCCACCGCTTCCACAAGACCTTGAATACCTTAATTTTAAATTTACATTGTTATAGCTAGCAATAGTTAATCTTGACTCAAGGCTGTGTTGTAAACTACCTTATCTCCTTTTAACATCATGACCTGAATTAAATTTTCCCCACAGAACTTGATAGGGGAAAAATGCCAGTATACTGTCACTAAAATGCTTGGAAAACATGCACGAATTTTGTCAGCTTTTTTCTTTGGAAAAATATTTATAAATTATGAAAATTGAAATGAAATGTTAGAAATGAAAGGAAAAGCTTTAAACCTTACAACAAATCTAAGTTTTGTTTTTTTAATTTAAATGCTTCAACTTAAAATTAAACATTTTGCCTCCCTTGAGACAAACATTGACAACTGTCAGCTTTTGTTTATATTCTGATCAACGTAATTTCTAACCACTAATGAAATGAAATATGCATTACTTAATTTGCTTGCATGCTTTCCTCCAGAGTCTACTGTATGATTTCTGGAATGGTGATTACTTCATAATTTTCCTCTGCACTATCCATAATCCTACTGGGGATCCAGACAGAGAGAAATTCAAGCAAAATTAAATAAATTATAGAAAGCCCACTCTTGCAGTCACATTCTGCCCTGCTATCTTATGTTTTACTACAGTTCCCTGTCTCACATTAATGAAGCTTATTCCTTATTTTGTATGCTTGATCGTGCAGTAAAGAATGACTACAATCTACAGGGGAGGACCTGAAACAGGGAGACATTAAAGATTAAATCCTACCTTCAAGAAGTCTATGGACTTTTACAATTTTCTTTAATGGAGATAGTATTTTGTATGGCAAAATTCATATGGGTGCTTGATGGCTCAGGGGCATTGAAAAAAACTTCTAGGTAGTTCTTTAACCACTTGGCCTGTCCTTTTTATGCAAACCAATGCTGCCCTTTGCATCTAGCAAGCATTTAATTAGTGGAGGAAAGCAAAACAACACTTTCTCTGGGAAACACTAAGCAATGAAACAACCTGCAGGATTACCACCAACCCCAAACACATTCCCAGCTACCACACAGAAGACTATTTCACTCCAGGTGTTGTAATTTCACATTCTAAGAAGTTTGATTTGCACATTTAATTTTAAAGGAGGAGTTCCTGTAATGTGCAAACACTGTTTAATCTCACCAAAACTTCATTTCTGTTTGTTCTGGAAGCTGCTTGTCTGAATCTAAAATGAAAGCAATTGGTTTGCCTTCAGGGTTTAGTACAAACAAAGGTTTGGGGAAGAATTAATTTAAATGCAGAATAAGTTCCGAAGGAAGCATATTAATAGATAAAATTTCGTTTTTCAAAACATTCAGAAAAAATCAGTGAACTGCAAGAAATAGGCAACTGGAAAATGAGCCAGATAAGGAATAAACTATATTTTTTTGCTGAACACAATATCAGTTTGAATTTGCAAGAATTAACTGTGAAATACAACATTAAAAACATGTGGTTGAGTCAAAAACCCAATAGCGAGATACTTAGCTAAACTTTAGCACCAAAAAAAGTCCTTATAAAGAATATATTTACTGAGGGATTAAAGAGCATGTGTATAATATACAAACACGTATGCTAATAAAGTCTCCTGAGAAAGCAGTAAATGTACTGTTGGTTGAACTGTAAATAAAAGCTGAAAATTACCTATTAATCATAGAAAATAACACATGTAGAGATAAACATACACACTGCACATGTAGAGATAAATATACACACTATTTGATCTGTACTAGAAAAGGTAAAGTTCTGGAGATTAAATTGTTTTGATTTATTATTTCAGCAGGGTTAATTTGTTTCATATACATGGTGTTTGTCTGTGGGTTTTAATCAATCTAAACAGTTCTCCAGTTAATTATTAAAATGCCTAAAGCTTCTGCATGTACTTCTTGTAGTTGACATAATGGAAACAGAAGTGAAGAGTTTTTCTAAGCAATTCTGTGAACATACTGTTCAGAGCATAAGAACAGGGACATCCTACCACATTATCTGACGTTAAGAAAGGAAGCACTGTTAAGAAGTTACGTAATTCTGTCTCAGATGCTGGCCTATTAGTGGTAACGTCCCAAAAAAATTAACAGTTAGGAGTTATGAATTCATATACATGCAAACAAAAAATAAGTGATCCTTTCAAAACCTCTTGTCGTGCCTAAATATGGAGGAACCTCCATCCTATTGCCCAGATGCTGAAGGATCATCTGAATATCTCCCATGCGCCATACCTACAATCACCAGTCTTTTATTTTGCTCCTATATTTAAAAAGGATCCAGGTGGAAAATTACTTCCTGCATTTATGGCCACAAGTCACAATAGCCCTGAGCTATGTTTGTAATGACATTCCTTATCTGTCGCAATCTTGGCTTCCTTTTGTTTGCTGGGCTTTTTGGGAACACTTTGTATAGTAATTACACTAATCTTGTTCTTTTTCTTAAAGTACTTCCACATAAAAAAAAGACTGCGATTCAGAAGAATTAATTTACACTGTTAGAAAAAAAAATCCAATAAACAAGAAAAATCTATTGATTTCAGTTACTGTAAACAGGGCAGATCCTGAACCCCAGAACTGACTATAGTCAGGCAGATGACATAAGTGGGAACATTCAGCAGCTGTTTTACGGTGTACGGTTTTTTAAACAGAAAAACAGTGATCAAAATTGTTATGAAAGCCCAAAAAGTGGGACAGCACAGTCTTTTCTGTTCCGTCTGCCTACAGGGCGAGGAAAGAAAAATTAAAAAGTTACATGTCTGAAATGCATGCAGCTTCTCCTGCATGTTTTGTGAAGTACTTCTCTCACACACAGACTTTTCATTTAGTCTTTTTGGACCTGTTTTCTCAATTAAAACTAAAAGCAATGTAGAGTGAAAGTATTTCCCTCTGCTTTATGTAAACAGTGAATGTACCAGAGAGTACACAGGAATTGTCAAACTTCCACATCCTGTTTCTGATAGCGGTCACTATCACTGTCAGAAGAAAGCAGGCAGCAGTAACAAGACATCTGTAACAATATGGAAACCTGTTCCCACCACCTAAAATTGATTCATGCCTAGAACATGTCTATCCTCAAAATAACTGTAAAAAATACTAATAGTCTTGCTACTTCTACAAAGCAGCAGCCTGTTCTTTAGTACTTTGGCTTTGATGTTACATAAAAATTCTTGACCTTCTGCTGTATTTCCAAATAAACATCTCATTTGTCCATCACAGCACAAGATCCCATCTCTTGCTCAATTCTATTGCCTAATGATAGAAGACTGTTCTTCTTCCCAGCTGAGACACATACACTTCTAGTGCAGGATTGCCAATAGCAGCAAAGAGAAACAAATTGTACAGTTTCTACTCTACAACCAATCTCAAGATATATCATTGAGGTTCAAATTATGCAGTGTGTTTGGTCATTATTAAAATTCAGAATAAATTATTACACAACTTTCTACAGAAATGTACTAGCAATATCAAAGTAGTTTCCCTTAGTCTCTACTTTATTAGTAACTATCTACTGGCCTTTAGTGAACCTAGTGTTGCTTCTCAGCATCAGAAAACATAATTTGGAAAAGTCATTCTGACCTTCCTAAAATGCCTCTAATTTTTAAGGCATGCTGTAAAACCAATCAAAAGAACGATTTTGTTTTTTCCACAGCTCTGGTACTCTGTTTACCTGTAAGAAGTCATGTCTTCTTCAAAGTAATCTCAAATACAAATTGAAAAAGAAAATTGAAAAGGGAGCTTTTTCAATGTGAATGTCGAATATTCCCACTGGGCAAACTGCAAAGAAAATTCAGCATAAAATAAGTTTAAATAAGCTTTATAATACTATTGCCCTCTGTAAACTCATTTAACTTTGTCCATCAAAAGCTTCAAAAATGTTATTCTCTGATATCTGATGTCACATAAATCCAATTTCTTGTGAAAAAGTCATAGTTTACAAAGAAGATAATGAAAAGTTACAATTAAAATGTGTTCCTGTATTGAGTGGGAAATAAGTGACGTAGTAGAAGGATTTAGATGAAACTTTGGAGTGATTTTTCATTTTGTCTTAATACCAGCTTACATTCCTCTTGTTATTATTATTACATCAGATAATTAGAACATTAGTATAGGATTTCAACGTTAACTTTTTTCTTTATCTTTGGCATCCAGTCCTTCTATGCCATTCAAAAAAAACCAGCTAGACAGACCTGCTGGATTAGATCATCCAGCATATCTCAACACAGGCTGCTCTTCACAGACAGGATTTGGTGTAGTTTGTTCTATAAAAATCCATCACATTGGGATTTCCACAACTTTTATCAAATGTCCCTTCCTTCATAGATTTCACTCTTAAGAAGCTTTCACATATTCAAAAATTTATTTTATTTTACAGATTTCATCCTGTTGTATTGGCTTCTAGCTCAGTGGATTATACTAAATAATTCCTCTTACTCTTTGTCTCTGTACATGCAAAAACATAAGCAACTACAAGTTGATTTTTGCTTTTTTTTTCTTGGGTTTTTTTCCGCCACTTTTCTGAACTAATAATCAATATCAGGCCATGTCGCAGCTGAGTGTGAAAGAAGAGGGACAGCAAAGAGAGAGGCCACCAAGCACTCTTAAAGTAAAGGTAAATAGCTCACAGTATGAGATACACTGGGAGCCAGCACAGAGATACAAACTTGCAAAATAACTTACACTGCCAACTATTCTGTTTAATAAATAATTAGTAACTGACTAATCTACTTGAATTTTTCAAAATAAAAACAATGTGAAGACTTATTACACAACAGAAAGAGGGGAAGTATAATGTTTACGTTCTTTTCACATGGCAATACCATTTTATGTACAGTGTGCATGCAGAATTAGATGAATAAAAGTAGAAGACCATATAAAAAGAACTTGAACAAAACTGTTCAGTCTTTTGAGATGTTGAATATCTGCATTATTTTCTCTGGAAGTATTTTAATTAAGTCAGGAACCCCACAAAGGAGAGTCTTACTATGAATCACCTTGAGTTGGGCTGGCTTTCGCAAGGCCACAGGAATGTTCCCACTCTGAAAGGTACATTTAATTGGAAGGAATTAATCAACTGTTTAGAGCAGAAGAAAAACACAATAGACTCCATCTGCTTGAGAGCTCAATACTTTTTAGGATATTTGGCTCAATAGTAAATTGTCTTGTAATTTTTTGATGATTACTCTACCTTACTAAGAACTTAAAATATCTATCTTCAGCATAAAGACAACCAGATTCTCATCTCTTTTCTGTTCTTTCCTTTTTCTTCTCACTCCATGTTCAACAATGTGAACTTTGTTGTATATATAGATGTTGCTAACTACTGTCTAAGAAATGTTTTTCCAGGAATCCTAAAATGGTTACAATTTTTCCCATTAAATTATTCAAGCTGCAGACCTTCCACAAAGGAAGGTTTCTACCACTACACAGAAGTGTAGTGGTACCTGGCAAACCCCATTATTTCCAGAGTATGAATGGGTTAAATTTTAATGTGTTATGATGGAGGCCAGTACTGCAGAGCAATCTAGTCATCCCACAATGAAAAAGGAACACTGCATTGCAACACAAAGGTCTCTGAACAGCCTGTACAAATGTCAGTTGATATCACGTCAATGCTAATTAAATAGAGTTGACACAACTTTTGTAAGAAGGTATGGAGTAAGATGTCTCAACTTGGGAAAACTTGTATAGTTTTCTTGAGTAACATTTGGTTTTAGGAAGTATCTGATTTATATAACACCAGTTCTACCTGGGAAAGAGACAAGTATTACATGTGTGTACTCAAATCTGAAAGGAAAGTTAAGTTAATCTGCTTGAACAGAAGTAGCATGTAATAAATGCATAGTGTGAGAAAGAAAAACAAAGTATTTGTACAAAGTAATTCAGCTTCCAAGCTAGAAAAATTCCTGGTACCTGTGGTGGACAGATATTCACTAAGATTACATACATTATTATAATAATACAACTCTCTTTTCAAAACAGTTTCTAGATAGGACATAACTAGTCAGGTGCCTTATTGATTTAACAAAATCTGCAACACAAACACATTAAAAAAAGATAGTAATCGCTTCACTGATCACAAAAGTGATGTTTTGCATTTATTTTAAACAAAATAATATTTATGTGCTCTTAAGTCCTTCTCTCTTTTAGACAATTCCATTGTTCTATCTTACGTGGTAGCTACCCAGACAGTGTCATTTGAATGTTTTCTGTATGAGCAGATTAGTCACTTGAAGCCAAGGATTATCCACTTTTGAATAGGTAAGAAGGACAGATCAAGAAACTCTTCGCATGCAGCACAGTACTCCGGAGTTCATTAGGAGAGAGCAGATAAGAAAAGGTTGGAGCAAGACAACATACTGTCATGGTTTAACCCCAGTAGACGACCAAGCCCCACCCAGCCGCTCGCTCACTCCCCACCCTGGTGGGATGGGGGAGAGAATTGGAAGGGTAAAAGTGTGAAAACTCGTGGGTTGAGATAGACAGTTTAGCAGGTAAACCAAAAGCTGCAAGCACAAGCAAAGCAAAGTAAGGAATTCATTCACTAATTCCCATCAGCAGGAAGCTGTTCAGCCATTTCCAGGAAAGCAGGGCTTCATCACTCCTAATGGTTACTTGGGAAGATAAACACCATAACTCCAAATGTTCCCCCTTCCTCACTTTTCCCCCAGCTTTTATTGCTGAGCGCTAACATCATATGGTGTGTGATATCCCTTTGGTCAGTTGGGTTCAGCTGTTGCAGCTGTGTCCCCTCCCAGCCTACTCAACTGGCAGGGCAGTGAGAGAAATAGAAAAAGCCTTAACACTGTGTAAGCACTGCTCAGCAATAATTAAAACACTCCTGTATTATCAACACTGGTCACAAATACAAAACATAGCACCATACAAGCTACTATGAAGAAAATTAACTCTATCCCAGCCAAAACCAGTACACTAACACAAAAAAAAATGTAATCAGAACAAATGAAATACTTTAACAATATATAGGTCAAATATGCAATCAGAATCAGTTCAGCCCAATTTATAAACCAGGTTATAAGCCATGAAAAGAGAAAAAACTCAAAAAAGAGGGGTGAAGGCAGTCCCTCTGAAATCACTATCTACTCAACATTTTCCACTGAAGGAAAGTAAAACATTATCAAATGCTAAGGGCAAGTGCATACTTTATAGTCTTTTTTTTTGAAATTATTTTTTCCTGTGAAAGCAGACATACAGACATAAACCAAACAGCTCTCTTAAGGTTTTAAGCCAACTGTTTTTTGGAGAGGAGGAATTTAGCAAACATTTAACAGTGGATACATTGAATTTGAGATATCTGAGCACTGAAAAAGGTGACAAATTGCAAAAGTACTTCTGAGTTCACAGATGCAAAGGTGTTTTCCCCATGGTAACAGGAGAATTCTGTTCAAAAAGACGAACAGGAAAGCTGAGAAAAATGTTGGACAGTTGTCTGTGTGAATGGTGACCTCAAGACAGGTACAAGGTCAGTGAGAAACCAATAATGCAGAAGATGAATTGCAATGAAAATTGCAGCACTTTTATATCAAGAAGAAAAAGAACAAAAAACACAGCTTAAGAGCATGTATTGAAGACATTAATTTTACAGTGACACAGATGAGAGGAGTGTATGGGTGTTAAGAAAAATGCCTGACATAGCTTTTTTTCTGCAAATGTTTGTGAAGTAGGTCTTGGCCCACTTAAACACCTGACACTGGAAAAAATGAATAAAAAATTTTAAAAAAATTCAAGGACAGGAACAAACATGGTCAATAAAAGTATCCTTGGGGCTTTCTTTCCTGGCTCTGCTTCTAAAAGAAACGTAAGTTATTAGCCTACACGATTAAACTATTTTGGCTGGACAAAGAAAGAGCACTGGCCACCATGGTCTGAGGCATTACACAGACAACAAAAGCAGCAGTTGTATGTGCATTAAATATACCAGGAAAAGATGACAGTTTGTGACACACCAAGCTAGCTTCCACTTTGAGCAATGTGTAGGGAGGATCAAAATCCCTAAGGGCAGAAAGCTCTGTATCACATTGGATACCAATTGGAGTTTATCATGATACTCTTGAGTCTGGCTCTGACCTCTCTCTTTCCTTTGACCAGATAAAAACAACCCAAACATCTGCAGTGACTAGAAAGCATAAAAGCTCTCTTCCAAGTGGACACACCAGCAAGGAAGTCCAAGACATTGTCTGACAGCTGAGCAAAATAAGTGTCACACTGTTCATCTGAAGCAAGCGAGTTCTCCGTGAGCTGGAAGCACGTGGGACAACAGCCGGCTACAGTTCAGCATTGAATTGTGAAGATGGCTTCAAGGCAGTAGGGGTTCAGAGTGATTGTCACAGCAGACAGAGTAGCATGAAGTCCCAGTTAAAATGATTTGGCAGCTATGCAAAAACTACTGTAAGCTGGAGAAGCAAACAAGTCTACTCTGTGGAGAGCAAATTCATTCTCCTGTCCAGTGAATCTACTTCAGAGTGGCTTTCCTGTTATCCGAGTCATTTGCCACTTTAAATACAACAAATTAAACATACTTGTTGTAGATAAAATTCACTTAACACACAGTAATTCAAGGAAATGCCCAGCAAATTTCATATTATTTTATACAATAGCATTAAGGACTGCAAAAAAAGTCAGCTGTTGCAGTCGCAAAACCAGTAAAGTTTGTTGCCGCATCTTGGCACTAGAGAGTGCCAATATCCACGGCAGTGACAACTCACTGTGCATCTACTAAGTCATTGCTTACAAAGCTGCTGTTGGTATGATATTCTCTCAGTTCCTCGTGTTGCTTCCCCAATATCTACAGCAAGTGCTGGTATGCTGCAAACAAAACTGAAAATGTCTATTAATGTTTATTAGCAGCTTCTCTTTATTTCAAAGGATGAATCATCTCTTGGCTCCCTGAAACTCTGAGTTAATCTTAGCCACTCCTGTACTGACTCATACTCACTATTATTACTATGGGGACTCCAGTGAGATACTCCAGTCCATGTTACTAGTGCCATAACACATATCTGATTCATCCCAAACAGCATATTGCCAGCAAGCACAGTATGATCCCAGATTGTACGGGACAATGGAAATATAACATCAGAAATCTGAAATATTTTTGTTAAAGGATTAGCAACTGGACAAGGCACTTGATAGCTCTCAACAACACATTGCTGCTTGAGTGATTAGATGGAATTAGAAGGTACAAGAGCCCTACGAAGTCCCAAGCAAATAGAGAAGGAAATCATTCACTTGAGGGCAGGGCATCATTGACCAGGAGCTTCCTCATTCGTGCTCCTGCCTCAAGAAAAAAAAGGGGAAACACACTCTGGTCCCTATGGATCACTTTCATCATTCAGGTTTCTCCAAGATCTTGAAGATCTTGTAAATGTGTGCATACCTGGTAATCTCTCCACTAAAGGATGTTGCTATAAGCCTACCACTATCACATATGACAGGTGCTTATAATAACATCCAAAGCAAGTCAGGATTGTCAGGGCTCCATACATGAGTCTTTACAACTCCAGAACTACCTTACTAGAAACATGTAAAATAACAGGTGCTATTACTTAAAGCTATTAATTAAATACCCATTTGCTAAGGATTTCAGAGACAGTAGAAGTAACAATGCAGTAGCATGATCCCTTAATGGACTATTTAGCTTCAGGTTACAAATATCCTGCTGTGACTCCCATCAATATCAAGTTTGTATCCAGGTCACAAGTAATACAGCCACAACTCCTACCCAGCTCCATAGCAAATCGATTATGTCGTCTACTGCCTCTACTCCAAAGCAGCCTCCCCCTCCTGTGGAGTTTTTTGGTATGTTTTGGGTTTGTTTGGTCAGTTTTTTTTCCTTTAAGTGACATTTCCCTTTCCTGTTCCTCCCACTAGTTTTTGCCACTAGGAAACTGAATAGGAGAATAATCCACAGGTCCATCAATACACAAACTGGGGAGGTCATCTGAATTAAAACATACTCCTGAGCTTGCTTAGACTGGAATGCACAGACTCCTTGGAAGTGTTATTCTAATTGAAATGATTTGAATGTAAAAAATAACAAAATAAAACAAAACAACTTCATTCAGTTTTTATTGGACATGGAGTTGGGAAGGATAAGACAGAGAGAAGAAATAACTTCTTACTCTTAATTACAAAAAGATACTTTTCTCTACTTCTCATACCTCTCTTTAGTAAACGAAATGTCAAAAATTTGCTACCGAATTTAACACAAAGTGTGATTACCCGAAAGGATGGTTCACCTGCATTATTGCACTCAATATTCACAAACATAGTTATCATAGAGGATAAACCTAATTACTAGTAATCAGCCTTCTTCCCTCTCACAGTCAAAACCAGACTTAATTTTATTTTATTCTAAGAAATAATCTTCATTGATGTCCTGTTCTGTGCAAAGACTATATGCATACGCTGTCATGCTCTGGATCACTCAATAATCATTTATATTCAATGTTCTTTATAGCCTGCCAAAGGCTAATCCAGACAGGAGGAGAACTGTTTATGCAGAACTTTTGCATAGAAAATGTCACCTTAGAAAGCATGTCAAAAAGAAACTACAATATAGGAAGGTTTAAGTTACTTGGCGAGTTAGTAATCTACACAATAATTAACGAAGGTAAAATCCTGTTCAAAGCAGAGATTATTTTCATACTCTAAAGAAGTGCTACTCACAAAATCTCAGGACCTTGGCTTTTTTTATTATTTTTAAACACTTTTTGGTTCCTATAACTTAGCCATAAATGCATCTGCCTTTCTGACATTCCTCTTATCCTCACCTTCCTGCACCCCATACACTATAGCTGTTTTTTTCAGAAAAGGCTTTCTAAGCCTTCCTTCTCTTCATTTTTCTCCAGTGCGTACTTTTATTAACTATTCTAATGGCTCTTCCTTCTATTTACCAGTTTTTAAGTTGTTTCCTTTTGGCGTTTTAAGTTCATGTCTTCAAAGCTCCCAATAACACTAGTCTTCTGGGTTTTTTAATCCAAAATTCTTTTTACAAGGTCTTGGGACTGGGAAGATTATTGCTTCTCTCCTTACAGCACACAGCTTCCCCCTTCAAATTTTTGTCTCCTATTTTCTGATGAAGCTTTTGCTATCTGAACAAATGAGAACGTATACAATGCTGTAGAATAAGAAGGAAAAGGGTCAAATGAAAGAAAATAGCAAGTGCAATGTAAATTCAGCCAAGTCTTGCAATAATGCAACATATAAATGTGAATACAGTTCATACAGAAAAATTAAATAAGAAAACTCATAACTGATGTAGAAACAGTGTGATAATCCAGAACACACAGAAGCTGAGTAAGGCAAATCAGGACTTACTCAATCCATCTACCTTATCCATCTTCAAATTTGAAATTAAAGAAACAAATTATTTCTTGTGTTTTCACAGAATCACAGAATCACTAAGGTTGGAAAAGACCTGTAAGATCATCAAGTCCAACCATTACACAAAAAAAAAAAAAAACAACCACACACTCCACACAACACCACACAACCAAAAAAACCACCACACACCACCATGCCCATCAAGCCACGTCCCACAATGCCACATCCACACGCTCCTTGAACACCTCCAGGGAGGGTGACTCCACCACCTCCCTGGGCAGCCTGTTCCAATGCTTCACCACTCTCTCAGTAAAGATATTTTTCCTAATACCGAGTCTGAATCTCTCCTGGCGCAACTTGAGGCCATTTCCTCTTGTCCTGTCACTCATCACTTGGGAGAAGAGACCAACACCCACCTCTCTGCAACCCCCTTTCAGGTAGTTGTAGAGAGCAATAAGGTCTCCCCTCAGCCTCTTCTTCTCCAGACTGAACAACCCCAGCTCCCTCAGCTGCTCCTCATAAGACTTGTGCTCCAGACCCCTCACCAGCTTCATCGCCTTTCTCTGGACTCGCTCCAGCACCTCTATATCTTTCTTGTAGTGAGGGGCCAAGATAAATCTGTTCAGTAAAACTAAGCAAGAATTCCGGTGACCTTGACGATGGACCTGTAACAATTGTGTTATATAAATAACTATGGTTTTACTGACAAGATACTCAATTTATGCACAGTGATTCTCTTGTAAGTGATAAAACACATCACTATCACTGTTAGATGAGATAAGAAAGGACAGCTTTAAGTTTGATTAAAATTCAATGGCCTATATTAGCACACAACTATGCAGGACTTGCACTTGAATGCTCCATGAAGTACTGACACTGATTTGATGAAGTAGTGTGTTTTGAAATAGAGCAAACAGCATAGAGCAGGCCAGCACTGAGCTTGCAAAGTAATTGATACACTTTGTGACACAGACTGGGCTATTATTGATCCAATAAACCAAATGAGACAAATTGCTTTCAAGAAAAAAAAAAAAATCTGTTCTGAAAGCAGTCAGGTAAGATTTCCCACACAAAGTTCATATCTGTTCTTTCACCTTCAAAATGCTGAGGAATAATTGAAAACCTTCCAGGATTAAACCCTATTTCTCTCACCCTGACTTTTATATAAAATACTGAAACTCAACCTTTTCTGGGCCACTTTTCTATGTAAACAGTTTGCTCTGAAGATTAAAATAATCCTATCTCCAACTACCATATGATTTTTGAACATAAAAATCCACCCCTTTTAAAGCTTTCACTGGGCAATGCAAGTTACCTCATTTTCCACTGTATTCCTTCAGTCCTAATTCCAATTTAATTCCTCCTGTACTTGATTTAAATACTCAAATTATTTTCACTGGCTCACTAATAGTGGAATGCAAGGTATATGATATCTGTCATGCATGGTGTATCATGGTTGGCTGGGCTAACAATTTTCAGCCAAGTAAATTCAATACAGGTTTGTTATCTCTATGGATCTTTGATTGTAAATTCCGCAGGGCAGTGACTGAGACCTCAACAAGGTCCTGAAATCTACTAAACAAACATCAGTAGTTAACCTGTACAGTAAGTTTCCATGACTTCACTGATTGCCAAACACTTTTCACTACAATAATTGCCAGTCAACTAGGGAAGTTCCTGAACATTGTATCAGCTTCAGAAGCTGATATAAATTTAAGCAGAATATTGAAATTGTTCGATAACCTACGTAACATAACACAAATCCTACTGGGCACCAAATAGTAAACATATTTGCACCAAATCACTGGTTGTTGGGATTAACCAAACATATTCTTTCTTGGCTATCTTCCATACACTGGCAAGACATTCTTTTCATTGTATCTCAATACACTTATGGAGACATATAATACACAAAATGGCTGTATTGCTAATCAGTAACATACCTGTGGAAAACACCAAAAGCCTCAACACTTCCCCGAAACCCATACAGATTTGGCTGTGCCAACCAGATAAGAAATAGGCCAAAAGGACAAAGATAAACTTTTTCGGCCTCCAAGACTGTAGCATAGTTTTTGTGCACTACTTACAACAAAGCAAGGTATTCGATACATCATTACATTTTACACAGTGAGGATAGATGGTTCCTTCCTACTGAAGCTCTCCTTAATTTTCTCCACTTTCCCATGGCTGCAGTCAAATCAAATTGTAGGAAGTTTAAGTTTTCACATTCTGGCTTTTCATTACCACTACACTCGATTTGGAGCAAAATAGCTTACAAATGAATTAATGGGAGTTTAAAGCACAGTTGAGTTTCTGTTACACTGTCAGATTGCGTTCTGAAGCAATCATCTGGTTCCTATCCATTCCTTAAAAAAAAAAAAAAAAAAAAAAAACCAACCCCAAGAAACTTTCTATCACTTCTACTTCAACAATAATTCTACTGAAAGCAACAGAAATAATACACTAGACATTCGATATGCTCTTAATGTCCTATTTGGGCAAGGCACACCGACCATGGTTTGGCCTTTATTCTTTTCCAGCTGTATGTTTGTCTTTTCGGGTACATGGGAACATGGGTGGGGGGAACATATTTTAATTAAAGTCAAGAAAATTCCATAACTCACATTTTACAAATAAGATCACTTACTTTAATTGAAAACTCTCAAGCACTGTGTGCAAAAGCCAGCTGGAGCACGTATCAGTGGACAAATTTTTATTATACTGATTAGATTATTTATACTGATTAGAGCGAGATACCACTGGATGAGATACGCAGAAATTCTTAGATGTCAGAAGAGCTCATTGCTGTAAGGTAATGGCCTTTTTCTCCTTTTTGGGAGAAAGGAAAAAAAAAAATATCAGTAAATCCAGTTTAACTCTGGAAACTTCTCCTGCCATTTATTGATCCCTGACAGGTATAGAAGAGCATTTATAGTTCCACTCCCAAAACACACTCTACAGTCACATATATTGCTTGACAAGTGTTTAATTTCCAGTTTTTTGCCTCTCCACCTTCCTTGTTTTGAAGTGGTTTCATTGTTTCTCTTACAACGATACCATTACTCTAGGCAGAACCAAATTAATTCTACAATGTATTAAAAATCCCAAACAACATGCATGGAATATTTGTAAGTTTCTGTTATTTAAGAGTGTAATTATGCCTTGCTTCTAAACTTGTAACACAGACAGCAGTTAATAACAAGTAGAGGACTGAATGCATTATCAGGCCTTTAAGAATTGTATACACACACAGATAAACAGGTATACAAGGAGAGGACCACAGATGTATATACACAGAAATTCTGACTATACAATAATGCACAGAAGTCTGTTTTCAAACATTTAGTGACTCTAATTAAGACGAAAAGTAGCATTAACTATCCAGTTTGCTATCACTATCAGTCCAGTAATGATATTTTCAAAATATAGTATTGCCCATTTTCCTCCTCTGTAAGACATGAAAACACAGTTGCTGACTGCTTATGATTAGTAGAAATTCCCTTACCATTTTCCAAAGAACTGGGAGAATGCAACTACATTTAATTTGCAGCCTTATATTCACATAAGTTGTCCTTTTGACTGGAATAATAATTTATCTTTTCTGCTCTAAGATACATCAACTTGTTATTAGTATCAAATACACATTGTATTACAGTAATTTATTATTTTATGATGTAGACAGTGAGCTAGAAAATTTCTTTCAAGTGCCTAAAAATGATATTGCATTTAAATTTTAATTGGTTATTTCCAAGACTTCAAAATATTCTAAATACAAGTGCTTTCAGAGTCCTTCATTTTCTTTTGAATGTTTGCACCAGTTTTGTAGAAATGAAAACACACAGATCTCACAAACTAACAAATAGACAAAACTACCATTCTTTGGCCACAAGCAAACACAGCAAAAAAAAAAAAATCACTTAAGACAAACAAGGATGCAAAGGTTATTTCTTGACCTAAAAATGTACTATTTAATTGAAAAATATATCAATCCAGCAGTCATTCCCCCATATAAAGGGCACCAATATACTGATCTTTATTGCCACAACATGATGCACATCTAAAACATCCATGCAGAAATAGATTACTCGCAGACCTACCTTCAATGAGCCAATGAAACACAGAAATTAGCATATTTTTGTCCCCAACTCCTCTCCTCCCAGTACACACAGGACAAATCCCTTTGTGTTTGGAATGTCCTACAAGAAACTTGAAACTTTGAGAATGGCAAAGAGTTTCTCTCAAAAGGGAATATTTCAGATTTCCTCTCCTAAGAAAGAATTGGGGGGCAGGGGGGAAGAAATAAAGTTCATGCAGAATCTGTGTTGATATGGCCAATACTTTTTTTACTTTAAACAAATTAAGAATAGTCTTATGTAATTCTCTGATATTTGAATCTTCTTACTTTCTCAATGTGGTTCCATAATGCCTTTTCTTTTCCTAGTAGCTTTAGATAGCCTTTTTGTTTCATGATCTTGCAGAGTTGCATTTGAAGTCCACATTGCATTACAGACAGATAAACCTCTTCTACATTCAAAGGTGCAAATAATAACTTTTCCACTATCTATCCACTTTTTTGAAAGTCTGAAGATTCAGAGTAAGAGAAAAATACAGTGTTTCACAAAAAGTTTGTAGGTAGATTATTTTTTTATTTAAAGAAATGGTTATTCTTAATTTTTCCTACTGGACAGTCTAAAAAAAAGCAGTCTGGCAGAACATACATTAACATCCTACATTTTCGTAAAAGGCACACGGGTCTGGAAAATAGTCTTTGGATGCCTCTCAGCTCTGTTCAAAACAACACCTATCTGTATTGTGAAAGCCCTTTTTGGGAATCTAGCAGATAATCTCTCCAGCTCTTTCTGGAAAGCAGTGCTAACAGCCGTCTCCAGAGAGCCTCCCAGCTACGTTTTTCAGTCCTTTGCAGATGCAGCAGTTGCTCCTGTATAAAATGCAAAGTTCTCAACGGACATCTGCTGGAGAGTCTCTAAAACAACACGTACAAAAAGCTGTGGTTTTGTCAAAACACAGGTTTGTGATTTTGGTATTCTCTCAAGACACACTGCTACATGAAGTACATACTTTCTAGTATTTCTCTGTGAGATTTGTACCACATCTCCATGATTAAGGAGTTTTAAAAATCAGAATATGGATTTGTGGGTGCACATGAAATTCCACTCCCTGATGGGCCAGAGAGAGCCATCAGTCCTGCTGAATGAAATACACTGCAGCAAAATTCATACTGATAGAAACACTTATGAAAGGCACCTTGTTAAATTGAGCAGAGACATTAGTTAAAACCCTCAGTGAACTTCTAAGGGGGAGCGGGTACCCACCCACACCCACCCCACCCCGACTCCAAAAAAACCCCAACACCTATCAGCCGCATCTTGAAAAAATGTAGGACAATTAAAAGCCAATAATACTTAGGGTAGGGGCCATTTTGTTTCTTAACATCAAACCAAAATATCTTTTCCTCATAGAAACTTCTACTCTGTATGTTTTGATGACAAACCTTAGTCCTGATTTTACTAAAAAAGATGCAAAGGTTTCTCATCATCTTTGGTGTTCCCTCACCGTACGTTATCTAAACAGACATCTCATTGCTCAGAGTGCTTATGGCTTCTAACCACAAAACAAAGGGCAAGAAAGCAGTTATATATATTTTAAACAAATGATACTAAACCCCAGTGGTAATGGAAGTTACTGAAGTTCTGTATTACTCAGGATTTTACTAACTGCAATAATAAAACACTCAATAATTATTTTGTAGTTATAAATGGCTAGGTTATCACAACACTTGGTTTTTTGCAGAACAATTTATTTTAGCTCAGAAAAGTGAAAAAAATGCACCTACACCGCCATCTTGTGGAAAGTGTCCATTTCGCATTCATTGGACTTCTTCCTTTGCTGGATCAAACACCATTTCAAAAGGAAATCTCCTTTTCTTTTAGTATGTTGCTCTTACCTATTAGACATGTAAACATTTTTTTAATAGGACAGTATCAGTTTAAATTGAATTCATTTTCCTACTCTATAACATAAAAAGGATGAGATAGCCCTGCACCGAACTTGCAGTTTAAAGTGCAACTCGGCTAAAACCAATAACAGAGAGGAAAAATCTATCACACAGAATGCATCTCAGTGACCAACTTGTTGAATATTCTCATTTTCCAGAACCAGCTTTGTAAAATCCCCCTTTCAAACACATCCTCTCCCCTACAATTTAACCTTTACCTGCTCAGCAGCTCCAATAAGGCCCTCAGTAACACCTGCACAACATTTCTCACCCTCAGAGGAGCTGTCACTGAGCAGAATTCAGAGCCAGACTGGGACCAGCTCTGCAGTGAATATGAAGGAAGCACCTGGGTAAGAAGCTCTCCATCACCCTTTACAGGTTAAAACACACTTCCTCCCCACTATAGTCTGTAAGAACCACTGTGTATGTATTTTTCACTCAGGGCTGATAAGTAACCATTATCCCTTTACAACTAGTGTTATATCAGGTAGACCCAGCAAAAGGATAAGAACTTGTCTAATTTTCTGTTTACCTGAATTTCATGATATTGAGACTGATAATATTGAAGCAACCACCCATAAAAGTTAAAAAAGCAAAATACCACAACACAGGGTACAAAACTTGGCAGCATGAACTATAACTGCAGCAAAACTACAGCTGGGATCAAGTCTGAAGTTTTGCACATGTGCTCTGATGCCTCTTTTACAGGCTGTCATTTTGATATATTTAAGAAACATGTCATCAAGTCTTCCACACTTTCACCTGGACCTACTGTGTCTTCACATTAATCTCCCTAATTCTTCTCCTTTAACCCTCTCTACCACACGTCCACGGGCCATTACGAGTATGAATATATCTTGGTGCATGCTACATCCACCAAACAGCTCTAAGAAAATACTTTGGCATTCTTGAGGTGATGAAGATTATACAGCATTTTCTTAAGACAGTATTACTTTATTGTCCCCAGCAGGAAGACTACGGAATGCTAAGATCCTGAATGCCACAGAAGAGGACATTTGGGAATTGTTTGCCCCCAAAACACAAACAAGCCAACCTTTGTCCATCATATATGGGGCAGAGGAGATTACTGGGCAAAGGCTGGTGGGAGACCAACAGTAGGATGGAACATGTTTTACTTGAGTGAAAACTGCAACAAACAATGAGACCTTCCTCAGTTATGATGAGCTACTGAGAAAGAGAGACAACTGCTATGTCTACTCCAGACCATAAATACCAGTTACCACTGGAACAGCAAAGAGAAGCTAGATGTTGGTAATCCGAGAATTCAAGTATGCAGCATATCAATTAATTGCCATGATACAGTATTTTACAAAATATACTTACAGAGACATTATCAGAGATAAAGAGACCTTGAAGTCTTAATAAAATTCTGTCCACCTCAGCATGGTAAATCTCAAAATTAGACAAACGACAATAAATTTTCTGACTGAAAGTAGAACCACAAGCTGTCAAGGCTTTTTCAGTCAGAGTTGAACATAAAGTTACAATCATCCTTATGGCATATAGGACCACACACCTGGAGAGGGGTTCAATTTCCAATCACAAAATCCAGCTATTTTTTATTGCAATCATGCATTTAAAAAAAACAAAACCAAAACCCCAAAAAACCCCAGGTAATTCTCCATCCCCAAGTGGCTAGTTGGATAGAGAACTTCAATGCATTAATTTCTTTCACAGCTCCCGGGCTGAGCTGGAGTTTGCATTAGCAAGAAGTGCAGCTTTGTCAAAAATATGCTCTGTTTTTATCCTGCAAATATAATATCATCTTTTGCATAGCCTATTAAATCTGCCTAGTTTTGCATGTCTGTTCAAATGGAGAAGTCGGTGTACTTTAAAACAGAGTGAAAAACTAAAACTTCTGCTTCCACAGACAAGTACTATATCAAAATTTTAAAAAACAGTAAGTACAAAACTGCTTACATATTTATGATTATAGGAAATAACTCTAAACATTTACTAATGTAAAGATGTGAATTAGTCCCTACCCATCCTGGTCTTCTCCCCTCCTGCCTCCTCAGGCTCTTCTTCAAGGACAGCAGCAGCACCACCACCACATACTTTGTCCAATTCAGACACCCTCATCTCTACCTACTGCAGTTCCAGTTGTGAGAAACAAGAACAAAATTAGTAAGAGAATTGTATGTAATAGGTTTATTTTTAATAAATAAATATTATTCAATGAATAATACGTCTGATATTCTTCAGCATCTCAAGACCATGAAGTTATTTTCTCAGAGACCTTTTGGGGAAGGTACTGTTGTCCCAGGTTAGGTTAATACTCATAACAGCCTGGGATTTTTGGTGCAAGAGAGGAAAGAGAAGGGGAAATAGAGTTTGGGGAAGTTTCAGATGAAGATAGAATAAATCCAGGTAAAAGTGTGAGAAACTCTGAAAACACCTCTTTATTAAATTCCAATAAATGATAACAAACATGAAAATAATTACTTAATAGAAACACTCAAATCTTTTCAAACAAGTGTACACAAAAATATATATGCACACATTAACTGTGGCAGGTCTAAGACCAAATATACATTCTGTACCTTAATATGCCAGCTATCTCTGTATCTGTCTTGACCAACATATAACATGTTTTAACAGTGTACATAAATAAATCTTCAGCAAATCATTTCCACTTCAAACACAGAATATCAGCACAATATCAGTAAGGTTGGCAAAGAGCTAGACACTGCTGTTTCCTGGACATGATATAACATATATTGGATACTTGCCTGTCAAATAACTCTAGCAAGCACATAATGCCTGCATGGACAGACTGGGATACCTCAGGCATTTGCAAAATGTTGTGATGAGCTAATTTTATTTCTGATATAAATTAAACAAATATATGTTGTCATATGTGATATTTTCTCATTGCATTATCACAAAATAAATGACATTTTAAGGCTGTTCCAAAGATTAATGTTGAAATTATAAAATATCATGCTAACATTTTTGTCACAGTTCCAGTTTTTAGAAAAATAGGTATCTATCATGGGAAGAAGGACTGAGTTAAAGTGCTCAGAAAACCAAGATCCTCTCAGGTGAAATCTGAGGACAAACAACCAAAATATAAAATGCATTCATTTTAATAAATCTATAAGGGAACCAACTCAATTCTCAATAAAATTAGATGGTAACACAGAGATTTACATTTAACTATTTGCACCTGGTGACTTACTCTTTGAATTCATTGTCTTTATAAGACATGATTATTTTAGCAGAGCCAAATATGTCTGTGCACATGTGTGTCTGTACTACTGTAGTGATAAACAGATAGATACATAATATATGTACAGAATTAATATTCTTGCCAAATATTCATATTAATTCTCAAACCAACAGATAGATATCTAATTGGAGTAATGGATGCCTGACTTTGTGAAGAGGCATTAACCAGTTTCACATGCTTTCGGGACATTTGGTCATTTCTTTCAGTGTTGTTGAATATACAGAAATATTTTGGAAGAATTCAGTGTGTTGATGGTAAATATGCTGCAAGGTAATTATCACCTGGCATACCCTCACAGCAGACCAAATATCAACAGTACCTCACCAACTGGGCTGAAAGTAAATTAGAACTATATAATGGTACTGTGAAATGTGTTGCAATGAAAACAATTCAAAGAAAAATAAAACCTGTTCTCAGAATTCAGTTAATCCCAAAGAAATTCTGTCTTGAATTTAGCTCAGACAAATTTGAAGACCTTCAGAATTCATCATATACTGCATGTATAAATACCTACATTGCTTCTTAATGTATTTGATAGGAAGCATATGATTGGAATCTGTCAGTCCTTAGGGACAGGCATAAACTTAAATCCAAGCATGAAATATCAGACATACTTCACATGCTTAAAAAAAAAAAAAACCACCAAACAAACAAACCATAGTGCTCTGTTATTTGTTAGGCAAATTCTGCAGATTCTGCAGTTAAAAATCACAATACAGCAGAACACCATAAGAATACATTTCCACATGTCTAATTGTATGTGAAGTCCCAGACAGCTGCACTTAATCACTTCTCTTGAAAACTGATTCTAAATGAAGACAGGATTTTCCTCCTTACATATCATGAAATTATTTTCCTGTGTTTTCCAGTTTTTACTTTTAGATCTCCTTGTCTCAGGGAGTATGTATAATTCCACAGAATACTGCAGAAACCATTATATAGGTGTCACACAGGGGGATAGAGTATTTTAACACAAATTACCAGCAGTTATTAGGAGAAAGATAATTTGATCTGTAGATGAGCATACATTACATATAAATATGACTATCTGCCTTTCTTAAATGTTAAATTATTTTACCTATGTAACTGCAGATGGAAGTACCCCATTCTGTTTAGTACAATCTAGTATCTCATCCCTTATTTGCTGGTATGAGTAGACTTGCTTCTCACTTTATAGAGCATATTGGTAAAATTGTTCTATACATGCTAATGCAAATATCCTAGAAGCTTTGATTTGGAGCTCCCAGGCACTAAAAGGAAATTACCATCCTGGAAAACTAGAGCAACAGGACAAATTCACCAAAACTGACTCCATTGTCAATTCTTAATAGCTTTCTAATGTTCAAATATCAAGTTAATGGTGATGCATTGAATAGCAGAAACTATGTTTTCTGGCTTCAACTTAGACTTGTTGACTCAACTTCAGTTTGACTGTAGAGAATTAGAACCAACCAAAGAAATATTTTGAGATGCTAGTTTAACTCTCAGGTAACATGGTTACCAGGAAAACTGAATGAATTGGAATTTATAGAGCAAAGTCATTTGGACCTTACATAATGAATCATTTGTAGGACATCTCTAAGGGCTCTGCTGTGCTCTGTAAGACTCTCCCAAGTCTATCAAATAGCATGCTTGGCTTTAGAAAATAACAAATATTTTTCTCGGGCACTGCACTCTTCTGTAGTTGCCTGCAAAAAATTATTTAATGTTAAAAAGTAGGGGAGAAGTTTCATGTCCCTACTTTTATTTTCTAATACTTTTGTCAAAATATAAACTGGAATGGTGATATTATGTGATGAATGCAAGCTGAAGACTCAGTGTCCTTCAAAAATCTTCTTGTTTCTTGCCTTTTTTAGAAGGAAAATAATAATTAAAAAACAAGCTAGAAGTAAAAACAAACAGCACCCTTCAAGATTTTGACAAAACCACTTCCAATGCAAAGAATGCTTCTCTATGCTCACACTATTTTTTTTTTTATTCATCATTCATTCATGCAGGGATAACTACAAGATGGGTTTGCCATGGAAGAAATCTACTCTTAAAAAAAAATTGAAAAAATGAGCAGTTCTATCTAGGTTACTACATTGCCCTTCTTCCAAAGACATAAGCCAAGAATGAATATCCAAGAATAAAGCCACCTGTTAGGATAGGTCTTTTTCCTACTTTTAAAACCACTTCAGGACATCTTTAATGCTTTCCTTTAATTTAGAACAGAACAGAATTAAGTTGCTGTGCCACAAAGAGCAAATGGTGACAGCTGATTGCAAAGCCATCCCCTAAGACAAGTCCTGACTGCCACGCATGTACTCAGCACTGAGATAGGCTACTCAGAGGCCAGATGAACAAGAGTTTTTGTTATGCAGCCTCAGTGGTCTCAGAACTGCAGACTGAAACATATGGGTAGCATACCAGCACCGAAAATGGCAGGTCTGCAAATGTGCAGCATCCTCCTGATGGCCATTATTATTCTATAAGCCCAGTTTTCATACATAAAAATTTGAAGATCTATTTTTATTGCCTTAGAGCTGGACATCAGAAATCACTTCAATATTTTAGAGCTATCAACTCTGTGTGTCTGAAAGGACCACAGTTCCATGCTCTGTTCAATAAGGATTTGATATTAGTTCACAATTTCTCTGTATCATTTAAACATCCACCTTTTGGGGATTTTGTGCCCATTTTCCCCACAGTATACATGCATAATTTCTCACAGATTCTTGGGAACTCATAGAAGTTTTATATATGCACATCAAGATGAGAATAACCACTATCAGGTAAGTAAGAGTGGGATGTATTCCGAAAACTATAGGCATCAAGAGAGCTAAATATTTCTGGGCTGCTTTAAGGCCTTGACTTTGCATTTATTAATATGTGGACTTCAGAAAAATTCCTACTTTCTACATGTTGCTTATATTAGTGGCACAATGATACACACTCACAATTCCTTCAGTGCTATACTCTTGGACATTGAACAGTTTTTCAGGATGCAGAAATCAGGGACCTTCTTTAAAGGATTTATTTTTAAAGCATTCCTCCTAAAAGTTATGATTTTGTTGTGCTCAAGTCCATAAATATAGCTTGCGCCTTCAGATTCTCCTAAATCTGAAAAGACTGTGGTGCTCTTTTAAATAGCAATTTTATGGTTTATTCAGAGAGTCAGTGATTACTGCACAAGATATTATTGCCACAGACTTAAGTGGTGCAGGTAAGTAAGTCCTCACAAAAGCAGTCATCCCTGTCTTTTCTGTGACTTCTAAATCTGAATTATTTTACTGGCAGTTTTCTCACAACAGTCTCATTTTGGCACATTACAGAACGTTTATAATATTCAAAGTATTCATTAATGTAATAATTAAGTATATCCTACAATGTTAATTTATTTAGACACTATTTAAAAGGCATAAGATCACAGTATTTTATGCTCAATACATATTTAAACTATCTATCCAAGACAGAAGTTTTTATAGACCAATTATTCTTCTATTATTCTTTCTTCTTTCTATATATGCAAATCTATTTATCTATCTATCTCCTTTTCAGCGCAGCTTGAAACAACACAAAGAGCTGGGAATACAAAGACAAGAATAGACCAAACAGCAGTGTTAATTCTGAATCATGATCACTGCCCCTGAAACAAGTTTTCCCTGCGCATGCCCCCCCTTACTGTTAAATGTGGGTTATAATTCCCGCAGGTGGCCAGAAAATGTATCACACTGAACACCTGCACATCTGTATCCCTGAAAGAAATTACAAACATGCTCACTCTCTTGCTAATGCTCTTTGTTTGAGCCAAGGATATTCTCATGCAATAGTGATACACATATCAGACAAAAAGATTACATAAAATTAAATAAATAATTCAGCTGATGTTAAGGACTACACAAGAACTCCGAGACTTTAAAGAAAATCCAACTAGCCATCTCCTCAAATAACAGAACCTTTCATTAATACACTCTTAGATACCATTCACTTACTGTGCAATGAATGACCTGCTGTAGACTTCTTTACACATAATAAAAGAGAGAGTTAAATTTGTGAGTATCGGTACTGAAACAACCTTATAAACTTGTGCAAGACTGACATGGCCATAAAAACTCTGTTCATCACTAATAAATCACTCCCTTTCTTTATTTTAATAGCACTAGCACAAATCCAAATGATAACAATTACTGTCTAGATTTACAACTAAGGTCAGCACTTGGATCCATATGTTTCAGTGCATGGTTATTTCTATGCATATTTAAAACTTTGGAACCATATAGAACTAATGAGGATGCAAACAAAGTTAGGCTCTACTTTTAATTTGTCTGTATGCCCGACACAGAGCATCTGTGCATAAACACAGAAACAGGTCTCTTTATAGCAGAGCTAATTTGAACTTTATATTTAAAGGCATATATTCAGCAGAGGGAAAGGAAGCACACAGTATAACAAGACGACCACCAAACTGACTTTCACTACTGCCCTACTCTGTCTCTGTACAGGCAAGTGATCACTAGATTGCATGACAAAGAAAGATGTGTGGTTTCAAGAGGTCTCATGGAATAGAAAGTAGAGGGCCCTGGAGCTCAGTTCCAGAAACTAAACAGTCATATTGAACACAGATAAATAATTCAATCAACACCACAAACTACAAAATGCCTTTGAACACACACCAATCGATTGCAGAAATGCTACTGTTTAATTTAGCTGGGAAAAAACCCTATGACTATTTGCTGGAGTGCTGCATTTCACTTCATGTGGATAGGGGACAGGGGACAGAGAAAGGGAAGGAGACCAAGGTAGTATTTCTGTCTGTACTCTGGTAGAGAACTGGGGATGTGTTCTCTATGCTGCTGATGGAGACAGTCAGATCACAGGTCATTGAAAATGCTTCTAAAAAGATGCTTGTGTCTGTAATTTATTTCATTGCCCAGCATTGTACCGGAAAGCACTGTAGGACATGTAGACAGTACTTAAAAGGGATCTGTCAATTTGTTTTCATTTAAGTGTTTTGTTTTCACTTCATAACCATGCCAGTGTGCCACTGAGATAGTCCTTCTATCATAAGTTTACTGTCCAACTACATTATTACAACCAACAAATGGAGATAAAGATCACAATGAAGGTAACTGATTTTGTTACCTCAATTCACCTGTTAGATTGTAAGCTTGTTTTGATAGCATCTACTTTCTTTTTTGTATCCACGAAGTACATAAGGCAACAAAGCCTGGTGCATTTAATGGGATCCGAGAACACTCCTGGAAGGAAAGGCACACACATAAAATTATGATTTCTGGAGTCCTTATTTTTGTAACCAAATCAAAACTTCTCCCCACCCTGTTTAAAGTCATCTTGCCTACAATTTTATTCATACATCTAGAAAATCTCATTAAAACGTTTTTGAAGAAAGATAAATACCATTTCTTTTGCTCTCAAATTTACACATAGGACCATGGTATTTTCAATAGGTTTTGTATGTCTCAGTACCACACCTCAGATTCAAAACACTGCAGAAAAATAAATTTCCAAATGGCATTTCTGCCTTTCTTCCAAAATGCATTTGGCTTATATAGGAAAACAAAGCAACAAACCCCTAGCCCTTCAGTGCAATCCTCACTGAGCTGACATGCACCCTTCCACACCAGATTCTCACAATCTGGAAGGATTCCAGAGAGTCTCCAAGGACAAACTTTAGAAGGAGGCCCTAGTTAAAATATTAGCAGCACATAAATTTGTCTTTTTAATGGCAACCACTTTACATTGTTTAGCACATTTAGCAGGATTTAAAGATGAATCTAATATAGTCACAAACTCTCAGAAAAAGCCTGTGAGGTGGAGGAAAAAAGCTGGTGAGAGATGAAATACATAGTCACTGCCAACAAGTCTTGAGCAAGCACTGCATGAGCAGGTGAAAAAAAAAAAAGAAAACTAGTGACTGTGAAGAGCTTGATGACAGCTCTGGGTCTGCTTCCCTTATTCAACTGTTTCCACTTATATTCACTTCTGCATCTGTTATATATTTAGGGGTGTTTTTATTAGTAGCTTTGGATCTATTGAAGCAGGTGAGCATGTGTTCAAAAGACAACTAAAATAGAGAAGTTGAAAACATGAAATGGTTCAGAGAAAAGTAGATAAACAAAGCATGCTCTCTGCAAATAAAGGCATCCACATTTTAATTGGGTCTAAGCCATTCGAAGAGAGACAAAATGAATAAAACAGTTTAAAATTAAAGCAAACCAGGGGAAAGTAATTTGATGCAAATAATCCCTCTTGGCAAGCATTGCCCAAGATGGATAACAGCAAATACACACACACCCCGCATGCAAGCTATCATACAGTGATCTTCCTTAAGCAGCTTTCCCCCATCTTCCCACCTTTCCCACCCTGCTTTAAGATATTATTTAAAACTCACTTTATAATCTTACCTGTTTTCCTCTGTATTTATGTGTTGACAGAGGTCTCAAGTCAGGAAAGCATCTCGTATGCACTTGAAATCCAAGGCCATAGTGGTGGGAAGACGAGTTAATTCCCCACAAAATGCCTTTCCAGAATAGGAATTTTTGGCCAAGGGTGATGAATTTATGCTTTTGTTTTCAAGCTGTTCTTGGGGGCAGGGGAAGTAGTAACACACAGACTTATCTCCAAAGTACTTCTTATCTTTTGGGTTATATGTAAAAGGTTGTATTGCCTTTTTTTTTTTTTTTTAAATACATATAACCTTATTTTAATACTTTAATTGCTGGTTCGCCCCAAACATAAGGATGCATGTTGTCCTATATGCAAAAATATTAAAATAAATTGTAACAACAATGAATTTCCTTTGTACAGCTGAGAGCACTTAATTCTGACAGGAGCTGTGAAGGACTCCACAGTTTAATAAATTATAATTTCACATCTAAAGTTTAGAGGTGCTGCAGAACCACTTAAGCACTTGACCAGCTCCTCCCTCAAAGGAATACAAAGGAATCCAAACATCTGTATTAAGGCGTAGTTATGTGATACATTGTCTTGTCTTCAGTTAGCAAAGCCAGTTTAAGATATTCCCATGCCTTTTCTCCCTGACCCCAGCCACTCCTCCCTTCAAGCTGCTCCCTGAAATGAGCCAATTACAGAAAACTGTTATAAAAAAAAAATTTTCTTTGGGGCTTCAGTGTTTTACCTACAGTAAGATACCTCTCTATTTGGGATCACAGATGAAAACACTCTCCAAATTACAAGTACCTACATATTATTGGAAGGGAGACATTTTTCTATTTTAAAACACACATGGTGATGATGTTTATAAAGTAATCCAGAGAAAATTGTCTGGGCCACAATGACATAAAAGCTATGAAACTCTGGTCTAGCCATCAGGGAGCTCAGAGAAAGACAGATTACATACCCCTTCCTTTTCCCAAGACTGCTTACCTTATAACTGTATGTATAATGCAATAACAAGTGAAAAGTTTTGTGAAGCAGGAAAAAAAATGCTCCTTATGTGAACTACTCTACATATTGGTGGTTAGGACAGTCCCTGAAAGTGGAGAGACATATCTGCATTCCCACCGCGGAGGAAACTACTACATGTCCTAAGCCATAATACAAAAGGCAAGTCCTGCCACCAATCTTGCAAGCAGATCAGTGCAGTAAGTGAGCTCTGAGGACATCTGTCAGATCAAGTCCCAAGAAAATTAGTGTAAACAAGCTGGTTGATTTTAGATACTGACTGGGTGAAAATGCTTCTCAGAACTGGTTAGGACTGGACACAAATAGAGGTACAATCCTTTGGAGCTCTGGACTATCTGAATTTTTATTTTAATACTTCTTTTGAATTCTGGTGGCCTTTGAGAGACAGCTTTGTGCGTAGGCATCCTAATTTAAGTTGATGCCAACTTTCTTCAAATTTAGTTTAATAGCTCCATTGAATCCTCCTGTTATTCTAATTTATAAGGCAATATCTTTGTTCATATCCCAAAAAGGAAATAAGACACACCTGATGTTACTAAAAAAACAAAAGTAGACAGATGCTTTCTTAAAAATAATCATCATATGGAAGAATACATATCATGATTTAATTTAATCAGTGAAAACAATTCAGTTCTTGAAAGGTATATAAATAACAAACACATATGCCAAAAAGAGCAAGGCATCTGTAAGCACAGAATTTTGAGAAGCAGAAAGTATTTCTCTCTGAAAATTTTTTATAACAGTCTGCAATCCTGCAAATTAGGGCAATGCTCATCATTTTGTCCAAGCTACAGTCACTGTGTGAAATTAAAAGATGATAGAGTAGACATATGAAATTAATTTGCCACTAATTGCATGCTAGCCTCACATGAAACTGGATTTAATTTTTTGTCACATATTTGGCAAATTTACAGATACCTCTGGAACGTTAAATCGGCCAGATTTAACAAAAACAACAGTTCGCTAACTGTTGGTGAGGGGGCAGCTAAAACATTCAAACTGCTGATAGGTATTCCGCCTATGGAGCCAGATCAGGTCTAACCCAAATCAACAGATGCAAAGTATACACCATAGGGGACACTGAGTCCACATTACCAACTGTTTCACCTTAAAGGTCTAGTCTTACAGTGATGGAATGCTTACCAAGATAGACAGCCTTACAAAAATTGCCTCTCCCCACATCTCAAGAGTTAATTTTTGCTGTAACATACTTTCTGAAATCCATTCACTTTTAATTTCTTGACAATTGCCCTGCCCAGGGCATCTATACTCATCTTGCAAGTTCCAATTCTAGGCCAAATGACCAGGTAAAAGCCACTATAAGAGACTTTTATTGGGCACAAAATGAATTATCCAGCAATCCAGTATTCAATATTTATAGAAAATTGAGTGTGAAATCATCCATGAGTATTACAATGTAATCTGTGTGACAGTCACACTTTCAGAAAAGAACAACAAAAAAAGGCTTAGTGGGAAAAAACCCCACACACTTCTCTGAACTGTGAGCAAATAAAGCTTTTCAATAAGCTTTGATTTGATGCCCTGACAGGGGTAAAAATGAGCACTGAGTTTTTTTAAACATAACAGTACCTGAAGACTTACATATTACAAAAAGCATGTAAAAAAATATTTCTTCAGTGAATAAAATAAGGCTTAAAACATGTATCAGTTCCTTAAGCTGAAAAGAGAACTAATGTCACATTGGCTACAGAAGAATAAGACCTATTCACAGTACAAACTAGACTAAGTGGAGAAAAGGATACAGGGAGGGGAGACAATACAATGTATAAATTAGTCCTGAAGATTTAGGCAGTAGAAAATAAGACAGTATGATCTATTTAGAGACAGATTTGTCAACTTTTGTCAGTTCCCTCCAATACTTGAAGAAATTTTGTTTTCTCCAGAACACATTTAGGGAGGTAGACAAAAATAATACATCACAATTTCATTATAAAAATAAATGAATAATCAAATACATAATTTTAATTTATTTTGTAGTGATTTTTAACAGAAAAAAAGTTTTACCCTCTTCAAGAAACTTACAAAAAAAACTTTTGCTGACAGTCTTAATAGAATTTGCTTGCCCCTTTTGTGAAACCATAAAAGATCACTTTCATTTTTACATGCAAAACATTTCACACAGCTGTAGAAATACTAGAAACACTTGTTGCTTTCAAGTTCCTGAAGGAACAAGTGTATTTTAAACAAGTGTAACTCAAAATCCCATTTCACAGAGAAAATAGCTTGAATAGAAGAGATTATCCCAAGACATACTTGTTTCTCATTCAGGAAGCAACCCATCTTTCCTAGTTAAAATATCCAAATACATTAATGGACACCTCTAAATGGTGCTGTTACGTTTAAGTCTTCAACATTCTGCTGCGTGGAAAGACTAGCATTATATTCTTAACAGATGTAGTGTTGGAATGGTTTTATACTCTTCAGAGAAATTGTATAGTATGATTTATCACCCTAACTCAAGTGAAACGATACTGAATGGAGTGCTGTCAGTGATGAACTACAATTCCAGCTGATTGAAATTTACTAAAGAAAGCAAAAGTTGGCATCATTGCACTATTTTAAAGCTTGGAAAAGCAGCCTGGAGTGCTGAAACCTGCCAGAATTTCTATAATTAGTGGCCTTCCACTATCTACTTTAAGCAAGGGAATTACGCAGTGTAGATTATGGGGCCTGAGGCCACACACAGTCTAATTTTCATCATTTCTGGAGAAGGATTTAAACATCAGTACAGCTTTACGCAGACACAAATTTTCCAACTGATATGGCAATGCTATACAGAAGCACTCAAAGTTAGATATTTTCAGATCCTTGCATCTTGAAACCTAGATTTCCAACATATTGGGCCTGAATTTCTCTGCTACAAGAAAAAGCTAAACACAAGGTAACTTTCAGTAAGAATCAGATATTTCAATTCTTTGAGAAATAAATCAGTTTCCAAGTCTCTGAGTGGTGTACGTTATCTGTGAGGATTTAAAATCTGCACATACTTATTCCAGTGAAATAACTTTCAGGAGAACTTGAGACCTTTGTTTTCAATACCAGATCAAGAGAAAATAAAGAAGCAAGCCTTGTTCACATTACAGCAATGTCCCTCAGATGCCTTAAAACTTGACTGGTTTTTTTTTTTCAAAAGGAGAAAAAGTAATTTCATTCATTAAAGATAAAATATTTGAACTTATTGACATCTCCCCCTTTTTTAACATTTTAACATTAATATTTGGGGTTTTGACGTTCTAGTCAGCATTGCATTAACTGTTGCACTAACAAGTGTTAATGCAGTTCCTGCCTTTCCTCTAAAGAGCTATAAAAACACAGTGCTTTCAGAATTTAGGTAAGGATATAAATCTTGGCTCCAGGTGTTTCTAAATCACTTTCCATAATCTGAAATGAAACTAGTCTTGACCAATTCTGCATAAAGTTTGAATGCAGTATAGGTTTGTACTAAGTTAAACTATCTTGAGTATGTAAAATAAACCCAAATTTACTGACATATTTACTTTTTGAAAGGCATGTTAAATGAACTTTAAAACTGGATTTGAAAATCCAGCTGTAAAAGGGGTATGCAAAAGTGATGAATGAGGGCTGAACACCATCCAGATCACATACTTCGTTGTAAGAACTACAGTAAGCAAGTAAAAATCCCACCCTGAAGTAACAACGCAGTTTAAATTAGAACTTGCAGTTACTTTTCAAATTTTAAGTCAATAGCTATTCTGTGGTTGCCACGTATCAGAGAAACATGCTTAGTGAGAGTGTAAAATAGCTCAGCGTAACAAATATAAACAATGAACTTTTCAAACATCATTCCCGAGTGCAGAGTGCAAAACTTCTTCACTGCTAACCCTAACACAAATCCTCCCAAGCCTGTACCCACTAATCATGTTTCTACTTTCAATGAGGTTCTGAATGTCTCCCCTATCCCCTCCGCCACCCACTAGAAAATCCTCCCTCATTATCTTGACTGATTGCTTCAATTAGCAAGCAACTCAGTCACTCACATTATGTTCTATGCTTCAATTCCAGGAAGGTAAAGGCTCAGTGATATACTTCAGGTTTACTTAATTAGAAGCAAAATTAACTTAAATGCTCTATGGACACAGTGCTGGGGTAGACTGCTTGAATGCTCATATACTGTTTGCACCAGCCAAGACCTTCCTTGATTACAGATTGCTTTCTCTATATAGAGACATATATTGCTCTTTATATTTACCTCACAATAACAGATGAGTAATGGAGATTTCCACCAGAAATGCTGGGAGTTTAAGATTTGGAGCCAGTAAAACATCCACTACAAGGTAACTCATTGAATCAAAATAGCCCAGTTACTCTTAAAGTGATTATTTTCTGATCATTGTGACTTAGTCGCAATAAGTATTCATAGAATCATAGAAACGTTTAGGTTGGAACAGACCTTTAAGATCATCAAGTCCAACTGTTAACCTAACACTGCCAAGGCCACCACTAAACCACGTCCCTAAGCGCCACGTCTACACGTCTTTTAAATACCTCCCCGGATGGTGACTCAAACACTTCCCTGGGCAGCCTGTTCCAATGCTTGACAACTCTTTCAGTGAAGAATTCAATATTTGCTTTAGTAAAACTAAGGATTCTTCAAATTTTAGTTTTTCTTTTTTTTAAGTACTTAAATACAAACACTCATTTGGACCTTTTTTCCCTTAAATAATACAAAATACTGTTTACATTTTATCTGCCAATGAACTTTTGTCAGTTACCACTGATTCTATGTTGCATTTAGCCTATCAAATTCCAAGTCCAGAGTTCAAATAATTTAATTATCCAATTTTCTTGCTGCATTTCAGATTTCTGTATCAGTTCAGCTTTTCTAGCTCTAGAAAATGAACTGGGTTGCATATGCATACATGAACAGGCAGCAGTACTTTCTGGTGTTTCCTATTTCTTCACTGTTCTGAAAACTAGTCAACAAGACTGAGACCTGCTGTATGCTTGACACCTGTTATTCACATGATTTAGTCACAGGAGTGTACCACAATGTGAATAATATCTTCCAAATCTATGGTAAATATGTAAAATAGAGAACATAATTGAGAATTGTACTAAACATTAAAGGGAGCAAACACAGAGTTTGCGCAAACACTGCGCATTAGTAATGTGGCTGGCTATTACCAGTCTGGCTATTTTTCTGAAGGAAAAAACAGCAAAAAGGATTTTGTGCCTTTTTTTTTTAATTGTACATTAGAATAGGTAACAAAATTACACGAACATCTTTATCCTAGCCAATTTTGGGTCTTCAATCTGTTCCGTATTTAGAAATAGATTTACACAACCCTCAGAAGCTATCAGAAGTGGAATTTTTTCAGGGAGAAAAATATTTTATGTTGAAAAGTAACTTCTTTCCATTGCTTAAAGTATAACTTCATTAACATGTGTGAGGAAGATGACAAAACTTACATGTTACTAAACATATTTTTGCATCAGCAAAGGTATAACTGCACCATCTTTTTCGAATGACTGTTCCTGTAGAAGTTTGCCAGACACATCACAATTCTGATTTGTTTTCTTTTCTGAATATAAGGGAGACTTGCAGTAGCTGTTATGTCATTAGGAAGTAAGTCAGTAAATACTAGCAAATTTTGAATAACAACTCAGTTTAAGAAGAGGTCACTGTTAAAGTAAGGGTTGGAATAGTTCAAGCTACTTCATCGATAGCAGAACATTGCAAAGCCCCCTAGCACACAGAAGTACAATTCACATGTAGTTTAAATCTCATGTAGCTTTCAAGTACGAAAGCCATACAGAAAACCTAATTAAAATTATAATAAAGCCAAAAGTCTGCATAAAATCCATAGAGATTTTAAAAAACACTTTCAGAGTTTGTTAAAAGAAACCCAAAAGAAACCCAAAAAACTCAGGTATGTCTTACAGTGTACCTCAGGTTTTTACCAGAAGTCATACCACACATGCTAAGAAGGGTCACGGTAACCTAAAACAGTACCTGGAGAGATGAAAAAAACAATGTAGGGTTGGAGGCCTTGGAAAACAAACAAAAAAACCCAAAAAAATCATCTACCTACACACAGTCAGTCAACAATTATTAGGGTTGCTTCTCCATCAGGGCTTCAGCACCAAGAAGACCTTATCGCTCTCTACAACTACCTGAAAGGAGGTTGTAGAGAGGTGGCCACTGGTCTCTTCTCCCAAGTGACAGGACAAGAGGAAATGGCCTCAAGTTGTGCCAGGGGAGGCTTAGTCTGGATATTAGGAAAAACTTCACTGAAAGGGTTGTCAGACACTGGAACGGACTGCCCAGGGAGGTGGTTGAGTCACCATCCCTGGAAGTATTTAAAAGATATGTGGATGAGGCGCTTAGGGACATGGTTTAGTGGTAGACTTAGCAGTGTTAGGTTTACAGTTGGACTTGATGATCTTAAAGGTCTTTTCCAACCTAAATGATTCTATGATTCTAAGAACATGGCCCTGCTGTAGCCAACTCACCTTCAAACATAGAAGAAACATCTTAGTGTGGATACACATTAAAAAAAGATCCCTGAATGGTCAGGTATTACTTAACATTATACAGTATTTTCCACACCAACTAACCACTTTCCACCTACAAAACCCTCCTACACCTTCTTAAGGAAGATGACAGTTTTATGTAAGACAGCTAATCCTGATCCTAGTTTCGTCAGGATTTCTAACTACAAGGTTGAGAAATTAAGGACTCTGGTTGTATATACTCACTTTACAAAAAATATCCTGCCTTGTGATACCACAAGAGAGATTCACTCCTTAAACAATTGGCTATTTAAACTGTTCTCAACAGTTCCTAGATAGTGTTTGAAACAAAGAATCAGCGATCCTTACAGGAAGGCTACAAAAGAGAAAACACAGGGTTTTTGCAATGTAAGAAATCCATAAAAGTCAAGTTTGAACAGTAAAACAGCAATGTAAAAAAAAATCTTCAGGTTCAGCAATGGCTTTACCTATTAAGTATTTATTTTTAAGCTTCTCAACAGTAACACCATTTAAAAGTAGAAAAAAAAAATGAGACAAAGATCCTGTTTTCTGTGGGATTCGGATTTATTTTTTTCCCCCCAAGACAACACTAAGCTTCAGGTTATTACTACCAGAATAGTAATAATTATAAGATGCTGTCATGCACTATAAACAATTGTTAATGGCCTTTCTTATGCTTTTTCCAAGTAAATTAACTATCCCATCTCTAGTCAACAGCAGCAGTTAAACTCTCTACTGAAGTGACAATTATGCATTATTTTGTTAAAAAAAACCCTTCACCTTCCACCTTTTACCCCATTCGGAAATGCAATGTGGAAACTTAAGTTTTTCTTAGCTCTCAACTTCTAGATCACCCTGAGCTTTGAAAAACCTCTGGAAGCATCCGAGTAACTAAAAAGAAGGTGAATCTAAAGGAAATAAACCCAGTCCTTTGTAAGTGGTTGAAATAGCAAGTACACACATTAAAGTAAAGCCGAGGATGAAGCCACAAGGAATATTATGGATAAATAGTGGAATATCTACCATTTTAGAAAAAGGAGGAAGCGGGTTCTACAGGACAGGGATATGGAAAGCAGATCAGAAGGCTTCTGCTTATCTCAGAAATTATTAAATAATTAATTGTTTTACAAGTAAAAACTAGCACAGCAAGTTTCAGCAGTTTTAAAGAAATAGATGATACATTCAGATGCAGAGCATTTTAAGAATCTGAAGATAAATAACAAAGTAGCCTAAAGAAGAAAAGTTAAACAGACTGCATAAATTATGTTGGACCGATTATTTCTAGAAAATCATATTGTCACAAATGTGACCTATCTATACATCAAAGATGTGCTGAAACCTCATGTAAGCAGAAGCAGTTTGGACCAGCTGTCATTCATTATGGGTTCCTAGCTTAGCTGAAGGTTAGACCCTCAGGTCTCTGTTGACAGATGTTTGAGTAATACTTTATTTGGTTGCTTTTGCAAGAAAAGGGCTGAAATGATTGCCTTTCCTGACAGGAATCTTAACAGTAACTTGAATTTGCAATGCTACCTGTTTCTCACAGGTCATCTGATGCAATTTTAGCTATGTAAGTAAGCAGCTTTGAATCTTCCTCAGTTTCGTCACAGAGACTTCTTAGTAGCCTTAAGGTCTCAGGCAGACAAGTTGTTAAAGCTTAGTACCAGACAGAGGGCCTTGGAAACCCAAAAGAGGGAAAAATGCATAAAGTCTTTCATACTAAACAGACACCATGGTTAAGTGAGCTGAGTGTTCAGTTTAAAGGTGTTTATCTTTTTAATGGGAGTTTAAATGTAAAATCATTACCCCTAAGCTAAAGTTGTTATTAAGTACCAAGCAATAAGTTATGTTACACCATTGACATTAGGAAATTAAGTTCCTTTTGAAGGGTGCTGCACTCAGTTGCAGAAACTGCAACTTTAAACTATGTGAAAGGTAGGCAGATTCCTCAGAATCCATCAAGTTTATCTATATTGTCTTTTTGCACTTTTCTGTGACAAATGTCTAATTTTCTTCACATCTTATAAACATTAGATATGCAATACCCTCAAAGGACTCAAAAGGAGAAGGAGAAGCCTTCTTCAGCATCTTCATTTTAAAGGGATATTTAGGTGAGAATTTCTGTTTAATACTATGCTTCCGGTAGTCTTCATTAAGGATCACAGTACATATAGAGCTAACATGCCAAGAAGAACCCAATGTTTTACCTAAGAGAGGTAAAAGGAATTGAAAAGATAAAATTGTTTTGCCTGGATAAATCAGGGGGAGCAGGTAAAGAAATAGAAATATATGGATATACAAGGCTGTAATTTGGAAAAGGTTCTGAAGATAATAGACATTCCTGAATTTTTAAAATTTTTCTTTCAGAAAATTCTCTGGAAATTTCTAGAGTGACATCTTGTTAAGGGTCAGATAACATACTGACAGGCTCACTGTTTTCCAGTAAAAACTTAGAAAAGCTAGCAGTAAACAAAGTGTAAGAGGCAACAAAAAGCTGAAGCAAACTTACAAGAAGGCTGTAAGGTCAAAGATTTAATGTGTACTATCCTTTTCACAGATTTAGCTCAGCAGCTGCTGCTAGAAGGTAGAAATATCAAATCCAAATCTGTTCATAAATGTTCTGGAAGAGGTGATTATCCTGTGATATGATAATTTTTGCTGATAATATTCAGGTTGTTAGGAAAAGAAATAGTGAAAAAATATTTACTGAAAATTCTGCCTGAGAGAAAAAAATTGCTGACAAAGTTAAATGCTGACAAACATAAACAAGATATATGACAACTCTAACTTTGCAGTGATGGGTTCTGAGTTGATTCTTTATATCCAAAAGTGAGATACTGGATGTACAGATGGGTCTAAGAGGCAAAATAGGCCCTTTTGAAAATCTCAGAGACATTACATTTTGCTATGAAGAATTCAGGTCTCAAACAGAAAATAGAAAATGGAAGATGAGAATATGATTTATACAGAATCCCAAACTAACATTTACCTCTTCGAATAACACTGGAAATACTCATGCTAGTTTCCTGCTGACCTATTTATATTCTGCAAGCATTGTTTTCATACTTGAAGTTTATTGTCTAGGTATTTTGTCTCCACTGTTTCTCTCCAGTCATGCAATTTATACAAATATAGTCACAATTTTACTAGTATGCTGAACTACAGCTTCCCTTGGAAATTTCCCAGCATTACTTTTTCTAGACCGTCACCTCTCTCATGGTCCATGTTCTGCAAGAGCCTGCAGAAAGTCCACAATGACCTCCCTTTTCTGAAAAATATCCTAAGTGATGTAGAATCTCTACCAATACAATGGCATGAAGTAACAAAAGCAGCACTTTTGCTATGGTACTTGACTGATCCTGTTTATTTATTCCCTCTATTTCTTGTATATACACTGGAACGCAAATCCCATCACAGTAGTAGCTGTCTCTTTCTGAAATGCAAGGCATAAAAGAAAGTATTGGCAAGCAAAATACACAAATATTCACCTGACACAGTAATAAACACCATTAATAATTTCTTCCTTACTGAAGGAGAGAAAAATGATTCAGCTTAATCGCAATGTTATTCAAAGAAGATAATGCAAGGGCTTAAAGTAATAGGTATGCTCAAAGCTATATTATAATAATACGGCTGGAAAGAGTATTTCTGGCATTTCTTAAAGCTCTTGCTTTTGGATTCTTTTTCTTTCAAATAATCACAGAGTAAATTCTGTTTATCCAAAAATATGGGCAGTGCTGATCTTTTTCCTTTTTTCATTTTCAACAACAAGAAATATGAAGATAAAACTAGAAAGGAGAATCTGCTTCTGCTACCAGTACTAAAGCTATGAGCTCTTTCTTCTCTCTTCTCCCAGATATGTATTCCAGACATTAAATGCAAGAAGCAGTCTCTGAAATAGAAGAGCATAGCTTCAACTTGTAAAGAAGGAAAGCATTAGCAGACCAGGTATGAGGAAAGTAGAGGAAAGGAGCAGAAAGGGGAGTAAAACTCCCTTTCAGCTACAAAAATAGTTCTAACTGAACTTACGATAAGGACTATGTGACACACCTGCTAATAATGATAATAAGAGAGCTGGAACTAACTGGATCATTTTTGATACTGCACATCATTATGTGCAATGGTGTATTTGTCACTGACATCAGGAAAATCTTTCTTATTGAGGGAGTATATAGACATTTATAGATGCAAGAAATGCAAAACAGCAATTTCTATAGAGATTTTAAGAAAATATTCTTGGGTATCTTCTCTTAAAAGTTAGAAAAAAATAAACAAATTATAGGGATTATATCTGCAACACAGGCTCAGTGTTACAAATAAGGGCCCACAAGAATAAAAAGTGAAAATAAAATTTAATTTCTCTTAAAAAGAAGACCCCACGATTTTGAAATTCTCTATATTGCAGACAGCTTTATAATTTTAAAATTTAAGAACTTAAGCTTTTTATAATAAGCTGTATAATTTAACATGTTTATCTGAAGTTCATATTTCTAAGATATTGAGAATTTTTATGCAGAAAAAGGGCTTATTTTGTCAGCTTATTGGGAAGTTCTTTAGTCTTTAATCTTTTCCCAAACACAAAGGCCTTGCTGCAAACTCGCACCATCGCTCCATTATTCAAAGCTGTTCTTATCTTCTCTGTGACTTAGAGAACTGCAGCTAACCTTTTTTGTGATAAGACAATGTTGGCTACCGTTATCTGGAAAAAGCAGCAAATGCCAATCTTTTATGAAAAAAATGTAGCTTAAAGACTAAACTGTTTATATTATAGTAGACACATCTGTCTACGTTTGCCAATAAACTACACTGAAATAGAAAACATGTATCATAAATTATATGCTTTATTTAGATGAACATGCTATATATAGGTTCTATTTGCAGTAAGAGTTAACGTTTTATTTTGTATAATGATTAACACTGGAGCAACAAAAAAAGAATGATCCTCTAGTAAATTACCTGACTTAAAGTTCAGATTTAAAAGCATTATTTTTGCATGAATAGCAGGCTTATTTACATGAGTCAGGATATTATTCCTTAAATCACTCCAAATAGAACTTCAATTTTTAACAGGAAAGCACTGAGCCCATTTTAAAACAGAAATCTTGAGTTTGGGTAGTTCAAGCTTAGCAGAAACTCATTAGTTTTAAGGTGTTATGAAAAAACTCAAAGGTAAGCAAGGATTATTCCTTACTTGATTTTGCCATTTCTGTTAAAAACTAATATTAAACTAAGCTATGTTTTGAACCTTTTTCTTCATATTTTTAAACATATTTTTCCCTTTAGTTCCCACAGGAAAACACATAAAAATTACACGTAATAACAATCCTTGTGGGATATGTGGGATATTACAACTGTGTAACATGAACTACTGAGAACTCCATTTAACTTTAGATCCCACATTCAGTTAATGATGTATATGCTGCCGTCCAAGTTGTTAAGACTAGAGTTATCAAACTAGTGCGGTTATCAGCAAGAGCACAGTTACAGCAACAGGGATTGGCATGTTCTAGCCAACAGACTTCCTGGGTCTCATAGCCTGTGCTGACCTCAACATTATAGCCCTGGTAACAAGTCAGGACCTGAGCTACTTCATTTACTGATAATTTATGTATGCTTACACAGGCTACAGTTACAATTTTATTTAAATGGACTTAGAGTGAAAAGACCAAAGATTACCTGAGCTAGCTTACTCTGCTGAGTACACCTGGGGTTTAAGTGTCCACATTAAAGCTCTCTCAGGTAGACAACAAAAAAATACTCCAATCATTCTCCCCCCACAACCATTAAATACATAAGCATAAAGAAATAAATACTGTTAGCATACCTGATGGGACTTGTACCATGAGAAAAATGCAGCAGACACTGCAAACGAAGAAAGAGCTAAATGACTAATCAAGACAACTTAACTGAGGTGGATTTCTTTAAAGTTAGCTATGTGCTAAAGTGTGCTGCTGAGTGTCAGCACAAGTCTGAAAGTTCTAGTATCTAAAGCCCGAAAACCCTCTCTGACATCTATGCAATTTTAAATAACGTGTCAAATTAAGTTGTCTCCTCTCATTTACAGGTCTGTGACTTGTACAAGATTCAAGATACCAATTGTCACATTCTGTCCTCACATTGACTAAAAGTCTATGAAATCATTTGCTGAAGCAATATTACTGTCCTAGTACTGGGACAGTACACATTAAATGATCTGTAGCACTTTAAAAACCTGCAAGAAAATACAAGACTTGCACACTAGGTAAGGTTCAAGTAAAATCAAGTATACAAACAATGATATCTAATAATGAGAACACACACAAAAGGTTCGCTGAGTAGCTGCAGTGGTATAGTTTGACTATCTGGTAAACCAGTCTGGTCCTGGTCTTGCTGCTTTTCTCAAGGAACTGCTGCCATTCCTGCATAGGTGCTTGGCCATAATGGTTCCCTGCAGGGTCAAACCGCTTGTTTTAAAGACAAAACATGGAACTCTGGAACAGTTCTCTTGAGGTGAGAAAAGGCGTAGGACAGTGAAAGTGAGTGAAAGCTTGCAGTCAACCGTGGGGAAAAGACTAGGATCTTTAAGCAGTATGCATCTGTTACATCAGTTCAACCATACGGCCACAAGCACCTACATAAGGAATGGCTGGAACTCCTTTTGCTGTATTCCAGAGGCTTGAAAATAATTCATTTTGTGTACTAAACACTATTTTAGCAGTGAGCTGCTTATTGTGCCAGTGTTTGGTTTTCCTTAACGATCTGTTTATTTCTCCTTTTTCACCTCATACAAAATGAAATAGTTTAGAAAGCATTGGAAGGTATATAAAGATTAATGAAAGTGACTGAATGTTACTAATTCACTGATCAAAGGAGAGTGTTTTGTGTGCTTTATAGAGCTAGGAATGATGACAGTATTTATTAATTGTTACACTTACTACTACAATGTTTTATTATTACACAGCCATGTAGTCATGGCTGTCTTCTTAAGACAGAAAAAGAAAAATATAGACAAATACCAGAACACACAACTCCAGCTGGCCAGTAACACCTAAAAGCTGGCTCCCAAACAAAAAAAAAAAAAACCACCACAACAATGCTTTAGTTCTCATTGTATTCAAGGTGACTGTGATAACTGCGATACTAGGTCTGACCTCATATATATCCTAAAACATTACATCACTCAAAAATCACCATAGCAGACCTAAAGAAGGTTGGGAAGAGCCTCTCTGAGAAGGTACTATAATAGGAGACAAAGTACCGAAGTATTCACTCACCTTATAAATAATAAAAGAAGCAAATTAACCTGTGCAGGCAAGCTATTAACAAGAAAGTCCTTAGTAGTGACGGGATTCTTAGTCTCCAGAAAACTGAGGGTGATGTGCAATAAAGATCATAATGCAACATTATCACAGTCTGTTACTGCCAAAGAGGGTATGCACCCCACGCTCACTTCTGGGTACCCCCAACTGCTTACTCCTGTCCTCTCCCTTTGGTGTTACCTTGTCTTTGTGCCTTCATGCCTAGCCAGTTTGGCTGAAATCTGTTTCTCTCTTGCACCTGGTCTCCCCCCAGCTGAACCGACCCAGTTCACACTGTTAGGTGTGCACAACTTCCTGACAGATAAACCAATTCATTAAGAGATACAGACACAGGGTCAGGGCAGAACCTCATGGGAAAGAGGAGGGCTGCCAGTTTTGGCTTATCAAAAGTGATGTACCTCCAACAAGCTTCTGCAATGGTGGTTGTCTGATTAGCTGAGATATGCCCGAACAAGGCTAGAAAGCAAAAACTGACTTCATGCAGTACAGAAAGTAAAATACCTGAGATCTTTAACACTCCATCCGTGAGTCAGAGGGGACCATGACCCTGAATAACTGTCAGTGTGGGTGTCAGCAAAGGAGGAAAAACATACCAGTAAAGATTTATATTACAATTTGCATAAAATTTGTATTGAAATATTAGCATAAATTCATATTAGCAATGAACATTGGACAATATATTTTTTTAGAGAAACAAAAATCCCATTCCATCCCCCCTAAGCCCTCAATACACCTCACCTACCATGCATGCACTGGACACAAATTCCTCCTTGACCTTGCTGGCTGTGTTCTAAAGCATGAGATTTTTATGTTTTTGTTTTAACAAAGAGCTAAAAGTGTTCTGATGAAAACATGGAGAATGCAGATGGGATTACCTAAATCTGGGAAGCAGGACAATAGAAAAAAGAGGCTTTGAACAGAAACACCATTTCAGATTTTAAGTCCAACCACCTCCCTCCAAAGGTATACAGCCTCATTTTTTTTCCCCCCAAGTACAAAACAGAATTATGTCAAACATTTTCATTTTTACACCACTGCTCACCACTGTCCCAGTTTTAGAGGGGTTCCTGGGCGGAAAGTTTGCTGACCTTCTGAGGAGTCTAGGAGTCTGAACCATCTCCTCTCTTTCCGCACATGACCTTTGAAGATTAAGTTGTAATCATCATTTTGCTTTGGTCATGAGAAGAGCTATTCCATTGTATCATCAGTATGACCATCATACTATAGTGTATTTTCCCTACTCATTTGAGATGTTTTAATTTCAAATGGTTCTCAATACTAGTGTACTTTTAATGAAATGCATTTGTATTTCATGCTGCTTGATTGTCAGACATACTACACTGTGAACCTAACTTTTTAAGCATTATTTGAATAAAATATGCCCTGCTGACACCTGCTTTTGGTTCATCCAGAGCCTTTTTCCTGCTTCTCTTGTAGTTTCATTTTTCTCTCATCCAGAAGAATCTCCTGCAACCAGGAGAGACTTCCATATTTTGGGCATACATTTTTCAAGGCCATAAACATCTCTACTAGGACTTCAGTTTGCTCTTTACTCAAGACAGCTTCTCTCCTTAAGCAAGAAGTGATTCATGATGATGATTAATCTAACTTGTTGTTAAGATGAAACTGTGCCTGTACAGCAAAGCTCACAAATCTTTCCAGAACACCTACAGATCATCACAGCTTCTTGTAGTTCTAGATCAGTATTAGTTAGTACATATTAACGTCAGTATTTTAAGTTGGGGGCAAGACCATCAGAAAACTCACTAAATCAAAATCCAAAAGTATATCAAAGCCATGCCTGTAACAAAAATACTTTCACTCAAGGCCAAGGTCATGAAACCAACTATGAAATAAGTAAAGACATTAATCTCTTTCAGTACCCTCCCAATCACTAGAACAATTGTGCTTTTTTTTCCATGCTAAAATAACATAATGATTGTATCCCTTCCCTCTGCAGAGGTATGAGGATATTTTATCCTGAAGACAATTTATGATCAGTGCATCAACACAGTATTATGCAAGTCAAAGTCAGCTTCAAATTGAAAGTTTTAACAGGTTTTAATATGACATTCAATCACAAAATACTTAAGAGCAATAAACTGTTTGCTGGTACATCTTCATGAAAAAGGCCTTATGTAATATAGAGAATATAGAAATGTTTCAACAGTGATATGCAAAAAAACCTACAGAAAACTTGAGTTACTGGTCCTAAATTGCTATATCACAGCTTAAAAAGGAATTTGGTAAAGTATTCAGGTTAGCAATCTCCTACCATATCAACACTTATTTTTCTGTAGTTCACACAACAGCACAACTACTTTATCTGAAATTATGACAGCTGTCAACTACTTTTATAACTACAAGAAGCTGGAGCTTAAGTTACTACTAATATATAAGCTCAAGTAAGTTCATGAACTCACCCTTTAGTTCCTTCCATAGGTTCCAATGGAATGGTTTCAATTAAAAGAACTCTTAACCAGACTACATTTTTTTCCATTAGCTTTCTTCCTAAGTAATTCTTAAAGTGGGCATAAACAATGAACAAAACCACGTAATACTCTCCGGAGGAAAACAAGGGGAATCACTTAATTTTACAGTTGGAGAAAGCAGACATAACGAAGTTACTATAAATGACTTATGCAACGATATAGGGATAAAGACTCTATGTAATCCCAGATCATAAGTCACTATGATAGGAAAGGCATAGCACATTCAACTTCATCACCTATGAAACAGACAAACATGCACTGCTAAAAATAACTGGAGAGTCTTCATGTATATTAAAACTCACTTATATTGATAGTAACGAAATGCTTTGAACTATATTAATTATATTGTCTAGCTTATCACTTTACAGTTAAACTAAGTTTGAGAGGATGGTGTGTTTCACATTTTTATAATACGCTGTGATCACCTATATGAAATATTATTTTAAATGCCTTACATGTGCACATGTTTATAACACAATACAGAAGGTTTCCAAACGTATTCCCTCAGGACTGGTTTCGCATTTGCCTGTACATTTTATGGTCATTTTATATAGCAACAGGGGAGAAATTTGTATTTTTTTTAACTTTTTTTTTTTTAAACACAATGAAAAATATGCCTCTAAATCCACAAAAATTGGCCAAGGGAAAAAGAAATCTGAAGCACATGTAATAAATAGAGCTATTTTAACACATGAAAACTGACCCAGTTCCAAAATGTAGATTCCCTTTAATCATATTTTTCATGTTTTTTCTGACACACATTTGCCCCTTCATTCAGTCAATTCAAACATAAATGAAACAAACATGCAATAAACAAGTTTTCATGAATACGTACATTGGGACTTTGCATAGGAACTTCTTCACTTGTAGCTCACTATGGGCTCAGAGAACAAATCCTTCAGCAGTAAAACACTACCTTGACTCAATCTCTCTCCTGCTGCCCAGTTACTTATTGACACCACAGCACACTGCTCCAACTGAAAGTTCAGAGACAAATGTTCGTATGCAATGTCATAAGCTGGATCACAGAGATGATGTGGATGAAAAAAAAAAAAAAAAAACAACCCAAAAACCCTCAACACCCCTCACAATTTATTTTCGGAAGAGTATTTTTAAGTCACATCAGTTACAAAATACAGTTCGTAGCATGGTCAGATGGGAATGAGCAGCAGCAGGAGGAAATCCCTTAAGCTGCCAAAAACTTCAGCTTTGTGAAACTATTCTCAGCATTCATGGAAAGTATTCAAGGTGCTCTAACTGCAGTTCTCTTAATCCCAGTTCATATTTCAACATCACTCAGTGAAGTGCAGCAACTCCAGGTAAGATGAGAATAGACATACAAGTGCGAAAGTTTATTAAGACCTTGCAGTGTGTTTTACAAATATAATTGTGTCTTTGATTAAAGTACCTGAGGCATCATATTCTCTGATATCACTTATGCTAAAAATTAATCATTGTAAACCCAGCATTGGCAAAATTCTATTTTTGCTGATTCCAAAGCCTATTATCGAAAGTTATTTTGCTTTATGGCATATGAGACTTCCTTTACGATAACTGGAAATTGCTGTATTAGAACATCAGTGCCCCACACTACGGCTTACTGTTGTTAACCTACAATTGGAGCAGTTTTCTCCCAGATAGTAAAAAAGCCTCACTACTTCCAAATCAAGCATCTGCTCTGGATACAGCCTAAAGAGGATGACTTTTGTAACCATAGATATAGCATCTTATGAGGAGCAGCTGAGGGAGCTGGGGTTATTTAGTCTGCAGAAGAGGAGACTGAAGGGAGACCTCATCGCTCTCTAAAATTACCTGAAAGGAGATTGCAGAGAGGTGGGTGTTGGCCTCTTCTCCCAAGTGACTAGTGACAGGCCTCAAGTTGCACCAGGGAAGGTTCAGGCTGGATATTAGGAAAAATTTCTTTACTGAGTGAGTAGTGAGACACTGGAATAAGCTCCCCAGGGAAGCCGTGGAGTCACCCTCACTGGAGGCATTCAAGGAATGTGTGGACGAGGCATTGTGGGACATGGTTTAATGGGCATGGTGGTGTTAATTGATGGGTTGGACTTGATGATCTTACAGGTCTTTTCCAACCTTAGTGATTCTGTGATCTTTCTCTGTTAGATAAGGTCACATTGCACAAACAAAGCTACAAGTTTACCACACCTCATGAAATAAGCTGTAGGATGCTCAAGTGAAGGAATATCACAGTTTTAGTATGACTTCTTTTCCCCATTTGGAACACTCATGTTACAAGTGTTTTAACTAGTATCCTTGTATTGATTGCATCATCCTAAGTATCCTACAAAGAACACAACCAGACCTCTATCACACAGAAATCTGCCTACATGCCACAGGAGCAACATACTATCATTAAACAATTCTTGCAGATTTAATACCTTTCCTGAAGAAGCATATTTTGCTGTCTGAGGATTATAAGTGTGCTACTTAGATCTTCACCACATAGAGTTAAAAAAAGATCGTAGAAAGAAACTGAAAAGGAACTACAGGTGACATAAGGAGTTTGGAAAGATAACTGTAATGCCAAATAAATAACTTTAAGGTGGGATATATTACAACTGCAACTGTTCGAAATGATGGCTAATGTTCAATGTCAAAACAAGCATCTGACAGAAAAAGCTGGTTTAACCCCTGTTCACTAATGATTAATAATGAATTTTAAGCATCTCTAATAAATAGTAACTAAGTAAATTCCACAAATATTACTAGCTTCTCATACATTTTGATCATCTTACTTTTCTCTTTGTCCAGAAAAACTAACCTTTACAAGATAAGAATGCACTTCTCAAACTTCAGTGTGTCCATATCCTTGATTTTAGCTTTTCATTACTATAATAAAATAGATACAAGAGATCAAACAAAAAAGCCAATAAGCAAGGCAAGGGGGCGGGGGGGGGGGGGAGGGGAAGGAATAAAATAGCCATTAGAAAAAATTGGCGTTTAGTATGAGCAATAGGCTTATAGGCTGGTTGTATCACAGGCTGTAATAGCAACTTTAGCAACACTTAAAATTTGCTGTGAAGCCACATAGGCACCAGACAGCTATCCCCACAACTCAACACATACTCTTGTTTAAGAAATTAAAAAGAATAGCTCATTTGAAAGAACTATCACCTAATCGATATTCCACAGGGAGAGAAGAAAACTGCCACTCTCTTCAGGTATAGTTAAATTGAAGTCACAACACTACGTGCTACCAGCAGTTTAAGCTGAAAAAAAAAAAAAAAAGAAATATATATGCAGTATTTTTCACATTGGAGTATTTCTTCAAAACCCTATAATAAATATACCACATTACCAGGAAAAAAAAGAGCAACAAAATTATTTTTATATTATAATTCAAACAAGGTGGCTCTACTAGTCACTGCTAGCCTGACAAAGTAACCTCCTTCCCCACAGAGTATAGATTTCAGTTCTGGAAATTCCTTGAGAGATTTTCTCCTTAATTGAACTGATTTCAAGACAAGTGTTCTGTATCAGGCAAATTTAAAAGAAAGTAAAACTTTAAAAAACATTTTCAGTCCAGGTTTTTTCTGCACCATGTTTGCTGTTGGCTAGAAACTTAATTGAGCCTGACATGGGATACAAGACTAAACTAGGACAGAAACACATAAAAGAATTCCAAGAATAAGCACAAGAAAATTGGATATACTTATAAAAAAATAGGACACACTTAGTAATTAAGGCCTTGAGCTTTGAATACACTTCTGACGATGCAAAACAATTCCAAGTTAGGCATAAACACCAGGATATAACTGAACTCAGCCTGTCTCATACTTAGGTACAACCAAACTTGAGTGATCTGCAATACAATTTAAGTATCAGATCTCAAACATCAAAAGTAACATCATAAAGAATATATTCTAGTGTCATAACTGCAATAATTTTCTTAGCATTTATGACTAAGAGCACTAGAATTCCACAACATCTACCAGTATATACACGAACTGAAAATATAACTAAAAGAGGTTATCAGACTGCTTTTCAATATTACAAATTTGGGGTGAGAGAATTCTTATTATGTTTTCTACAGCATGTTTTAATTTCAGTAAACGAATTAAAGTGCATACTGATGTTAGATAAGGCAGAGAAAAAAAAAATCTTAATGGGAATCCTGTGAATTTTAACAGATTCAGAATCTCAATTTAAAAAGTGTATTTTTGTAGAAGGTTCAGTTTTAGCATCCTACTTTAATGCAATTATGCTTCATTATCTCACATAATGCATAAATACTTTCAGTTATATAAGATGGAATTATTCTATTGATGTTTAAGGAAATAGAGTTGTCAAAATAATTCTTAACTATAAAATTAATAATATATATTTTTAAACTAATCTGTCTAATTATCATAGAACATGTATCTTGAACAACAGGAATTTTTTCCAAGTCATTGGAGAGAGCTAGGCATGACAGAAACTATAGTGAGGAATATTCTCTGATTTAATTTGTGTTTTGGAAGGTATCTAACACTGCCTGTCACTCAGCAAGATCCACCCATGCAACTGTTTGTAAATGTAGAATGTCAGCTCTTTGACTGTTGTGACAATGCTCAAAGTAGCATTGCACCAGTAATTACTCAAAACCTGTTGCCATTTTCAGTCATGACACATATTTCCCAGCATTGCGCTGCTTTGGTGAAGTTTTACTGTGACATATACCGTTACTAGCACTGAGTGTTTCCAATGACAGAACTGAATATAAAAAAAAAACCCGCAACTCAAACATGTAAAGAGGGTTTGAATGCACTATGAATATTTCTTTTTCAGAGATGGTGCTATCTTTCAAAATGAAATTTCATTTAAAAAAGCAAATGTGAGAGGAAGACCTTTAGAAAACCAGCTCCACTGCCCTAACAGGAAAGCACCTTTGGCTTCAGGTTGATTAAAGTGAGCCCCTGCTTGGTCTTGAAAACAGAAGCAGCAAAGCCTTTCATTAAAAAGGCTGAATCCCATTGTGCAGAGAAATGTACTGCATTTAAGCTTCTGGAATAAGGAATAGGTGAACAACTGTGGATTTTCAATTTTGCAGCACTAAAACAGAGACAATATTAAATTGTACATTTACAGAAAGACCTTTTTCTAACACTTACTGCATCAATCACATGCATTCAATGATAAATCCCTGTAACTTGAATCATTTATATTGACTAATGCTTCTCATCTTTGCCATAACATCGACAAACAACAGATTTATTGTTCTGGTTCCTGGCATGAACATCATGAAATATCATAAAGAATAATTATCTTACTTAACATAAAAGCCTCTTCAATTCCAAGGCAAAAAGGAAAATTTAAAGAGAGGTAGTATTTCAAAATATTTGATCATTACTGGTTTAAAACAATAACTTTAACTGTATAGGAATATATTTTTTGCCTCTTTTGGTAATTACTTTGTATAAAGACTTCCACAAGATGGTGCTGTAGTCCTATTTTAGAAAATATCACCTATTTTCTGTTGAATTGGTCTAATATTTAGAAGAAAACCTCATTTCATTTCATTGTTAGGGTAATGAACAGTGATTTGCAAGGTCTATTTTCAATTAAGGCACAAAACATGTTCACATCAAACTTTCTGATTTTTTTTTTTTTGAAACATTGGAAAAGTAAGTTCTACTGCAAAAGTTCAAAAACTGAAGTTTATGTAACAATGGATCACTGTCTGTTCTTCTGTTTGTATGTAAAACAAAGTCAATTTATATTCCATATGATTACAGAAAAAAAATTATAATTATTAAAATATATAAACCACTTTTTACAGCATAATGTCAAACAGCTGCTTTCACCTTTATGTGCAAACTCTGGCAAAAAAAATCCACTGGTTTTGTGATATCAAACTCCAAAAATCTTTTTAAGTGAAGTGAGCATTATAGCACAAAGAAACCTTGATATGATAGGCTACCAATTTACAAAGAGTAGTAAGTAAATAAATCAATCTTATCAAACCTCACACATCTTTGGTTTGATTATATAATGTTTATGGAAGTCTTACATCTACTTACGTCTCTAAAGAGAAATTTTAATACCGCTTCAAATCATAAAAATGTTGTGTATCTTTGTATACTGGATGGTCTCCATCTGTGCTGCTGGTCTTAAAATGTATTGGGTAAGAGCACTAAAACACTCAACACATCTCTTGCAGTCAAAGTCTGTGGACTTGCTTGCACGTTTTAGTGTTTAGGATCAAACTGACCCTCACTTTGTCAGTGTTAATGGAAGCCATAATGTGTTGGTGCTCTCCAGCTCAGCATGAAAATTTATATTTAAAAAAAAACAGCAAAAAAGGTACATATTTAAAATTGTGTATTTAAGTTTTCATTAAGACTTATTCAACAGTACAGATGGTAAGATGGTATGTAAGAAAGCCTCTTGGGTGCAATATAAAAGTCCCAGCTGGAATGTTTCCAACAGGATGTAAACTATAGTCCTCAAGCCTGCACTTTAAAAAACATATTACTTAGCACACTGCTAACAAATGTCAACACAAAAATACACTGCTGTAATGACCTCACTTTACAAAAGTTGGGGGAAAGCTATTTGAACAGTTTTTAAAACGAAAATAATCAGGACCAGGGGGAGGGAAAATCAGTACACAGATGCATTAGAAAATATTTATTCAAAAGAATAAAAGCACTGGTGATCATTACAAATTTGATATATTAAAAATGTAATGCTGTACAAACATACGTATTAGTTCTGATATCTGTAAGTCTACAGAGACCAGGTCTGAAGACCTGTGCTTTCAGGTCTTCTCAGAGGTGTTGCTTGAGGTTTTCAACAATTCCGAGGTTTCTTCAATTCTGAAAATAAATTTTGTTTACACACACTTAGTAAAATAAAGTAAGATATAACTGACTCGTCTTTAACTTTCTAATTAATCCAAAATACTAACAAGCAGCATGAAACCTTAAGTTTCCTCTCATACCTCTTTTTCCTCTGCAATTGGTTTGTATTTTAAATGCCTACCACATATCAATAAACCTTAAGCATACATAAAGAAAGAAGTAACCCACACAGCAAAATTAAATTACAAAAAGGGCTATAGCTTTTTTTCAGGCCAGGCACTTACAGAATAGAAATCTCTTGCTAAAGAAACATTACACAGCAATGCATTTCTCTTCAAGTGTAAAAAAAATATTTCTTACAAAAAAATTTCATTACAGATCTCAGGACTAGTATCATATACAACTTAATACAGTTCTCATAATGCTTAGCTTGAAATTGGTTTTACTTTTCCTGAAATAATAATAAAAAGAGTTAATGTAGTTATTTTTCAGGAGGAAAAGTTGCAAGTACCAGGGAATTCCTATCAGAAGATAAATAATATTCCTATTTCTTGTCAACCAGATTCTAAACACTCTTTAATCTCTAGTTAATACTATTAAGAATACTTTCTATTGCTTTTTAGAAACCAAAACAGTGACTCATCCCACAAATAGAGAACTGCAAGTAGATTTATTATCCAGTGGAGTCATAAGGAAATGCCACACCTGATGTGGAGACCTTTGAGGTTTGGAACACATATGTACATTCTCTATATACCTTAGTCCAGTACAACTCCCTCCTGGGAAATGAATTCCTGCTGCCCTTTCCTATTACTTACATTTTGCTTATCCTTTCCATTCTTTGTCTTGTTGTCTCCTGCAATTTAAAAGCAACAAAGTTAGTGAAGTCTTCAAAGCTAACATTTTTCAGATGGACTTTCAACATGAAAAAATCATAGAGAAAATGTAACTTTAAGCACTGTTTACGTATCAAAAGGATTTTTTATGAGACAGACCTAGATGTAGTTTTGCATAGTTTCCTTGTTTTTCACTAGTAGTATACACAACTAAAACTAATGCTTACTTGTTCTCTTGACCTCAGAAAGGAAATCAACTAAGCATTTGCCAGTTTTACGTACCTTTGAAATGTCTGTCAGACCACAAGAATTAATGGTCATGACTTTGGGAGATGGGTCTGTGGATAATAGCGAACTGTATCCAGACGACTGATGAAGACTCTCTGGCATCTCCTCCTTCCTCTCTGTATCTATGGAGAAATACTCATTTTTCTGTCACCTTTGCCTTTTTGCTCTCTTATTGCAAGGTCAACTATCAAGTAGCTTGATTTACAGTACGTAATAACAGAAGAGAATGCATTGTTTAGAGAGGGAAAAAGAAAAGCTACTGATGAGGGTCCAAAATAGATTTCTCATTTTCTTAAAACAAGGTAAGTGCAGTATACTATGTATAACTCACACAAGACAAATTCAAAAAAGATTACTAGGAATGCCTCCTTTATCCTGATTACAGCAAAATCAACACTTAAGAAAGTCTAATTACTGGGTCAAACATTTAAAAGAAATTTCAAATAGTTTACATTATTTTTATTGTAAACTACCTGTTTAAACATGTCTTTAATTTGTAAGTAATCTGTCTTAGAAGCAGCAGAAATATAAACAAAATCATAACCTTCTTGTTTAGCTTAAAATTTGTATCAAGCTCTTGCTGTTTCCCTAGCTCTCCTCCCGTTGGGATAGGCTCAGCATCCATTCAGCAGAAACAGACTTTTATTTTACATTGGGAAGGCTTTGATACTCTCTGCAATTTCAGAATACTATTGTCAGGAACGAGAATTTAATATTTAGAAAAAGATAAAAATTGTTCCCATATCCTTATTTTCAGTAAGGCCACTATCTATTTGGAACATGTTTAGCTACACTATTCTGTATTTAAAAATCACATTAAATTACTTCTAATCAATTAAAATTGAAGTGTTTCTTCTGTACAGCTGTGATTCCTGAAGAGTACTGCAACCAAAATGAGTGTCAAAGCATTCCGAATACTGTACATCTCAGATAAGAGTTAATACTGGCCATATAACTCGTATGGCTAAAATTTCCTGAATCATATTTTAGAAAAACAGGAATAACAAATTCAGAAGAATTCTAGAAATCTGAAAATATGAAAATTCTCTTTTAAAGACCATCAGCCTGCTTGCTGACTATGAAGTCCTCAAGTGTCAGTAACATAGCACTAAACTTAGGAAAGGAAGTAAACATGTTGCAAGCTTTCTAAGGTCTGTAAAAAGAAGTTCCCATTTCTGAGACTTCAAAATTAAAACAAACTTTGACATAACCAAGAAACTGCCTTCCTAATTTCCATGGAAATTGGGTTACTGAGATTCCCTTTTAATTTCAATGCAACAGCCCAACAATGGACAAAATTGCCTAATAAGTGAGAATAGGAAATAAAATATCCTCCTTACTACTGGTGGTAGGAATAACAGCTGCCATAGGGGAAACAGGCCAAATTAATAAAGGGAATGACGCAAGGTAAGGGCTAAAGAGCTACCATTGAGGAAGAGAGAAAAATTACTTATGGCCTGAGGAATATTTTTAATTTCTTTCCCACTTAAGGATGTTTCATTTTATTTCCTGTATGTTATCAAAATTAAGTTGGAAATGGAAGAAAAAGATTTTGTCTTGCTCTTCAAAATAAGAAAGTTTAGCAAAAATGCTAGTTGGATAGCTGCTAACTGCTTCAAAAGGGATGAAACTATAGAGACCGATCAGCAGTGATTTGGAAAACAACACGAATTATGAGTGAAAAAGCCCTGATTTGTCCTGAGCCTCATTATAAAGTAAAAAACAACATAAATGTGACACTATTTTATTTATAACAAACCCATGGCAGCAAATATAATTTCTTTTGTGCTTACAAATAGCTTATTTTTAAAACATTATGATAACTATTTTAAAATGCAGCTAACATTGTTTTTCACAGCTTTAGCTATAGCACCTTAATTAAATTTGCATCTTTGAGATTTTTAGTAGTTATTTGCAACTATTAATTACTATGCTATATATTTTCATTAATGTTTTAAGAACTTTTTCAGTAAATAAAGCTTCTAAAGAATGAATTACAAACATTAAATGACTAACAGGTTAATTCCTAATTTGCAGCATGCATTTAAATTCAGAGGTCACTAAATTGCAATTGTCTACTTAAAAAGCACTATTTTAGTCAAGGTCAGCAAGAAGTGTTTAGCATATGATGTTAATTAAAAAGGAAATCATTAATACTCACCAGGAGAAACTGGAATTCTACTAGAAGTACATTCTTGACTTACATCGCTGAACTCTGTAGATAAGTCTCTCTGAAATACAAGTTTACTGCATTTGAGCCATATACCCTGTTTAAATCATCTTTTGACTGAAAAAAAGTATATTTAAGTACAAATTATGTATGCATTTGCTACACCATCCAGATATGTTGGCACTGCACAAATGTCTTTACAGGACTAAAAAAGTCCGAAATTTCCATACATACATTGCATTAAAAATCTAGTCTATTTCATGGGGGCTTTTTAAATATCAATATTGCTGTTTGTAAACAGGTCAAAACCAGGTCCATACATAGTGCATATAACTTAGGTATGAGTAGAATGAACAATCAGACTGTTCTTGGCCTGTGCTAACAATTACATCTTGACATTGGCTGCCGTTACCTTAACAAAGTAAGTGTACCTTCTACTTCTGGTTGATACTCAGAAATGCAGCTCCTTGGTCCTAGAAAATTAGCCTATAGATGAACTGAAATTCATTCTACTTCAATGCTTAGAACTCAAAAGTCTTTTTTAAGCTAGTTTCCCAGGCTTCTAAATGAGAGAGGGCTCTTTTAAGAAAGGTTCTCAGTTTAACTCAGTCTAGCTTAGAAAAGGTTGTTCATAAACAAGGAAACAAAATTAATGTTGTACTAACAATAAATGCTTTTGAGAGCATTTTTTTAATTCCAAAATAAAAAAAATCCAACACTCAAACAGCATCTAGACTTTTTTCAACAATGAGTTATTGTTATGATTTGAAATCTCAGCCTTTGATAAAGTATATCACTTTACATACTGGAGTAACTATACCAGTTAACAGGGGAATATTATACCCAAATAAGTGAATGAGGGAGAAATAGTAGGTAGTGTGTGGGAGGAAGCTGAAAAAAACTGTAATAATGGATACCTCTTAAAAAAAAAAAATCTGCACTGACTACTTTGGTTTGATTTCTTTCATTGAAATGAATTTGGTAGCTTTCAGACTTTCCCAGAGCTAAATGCACAGCTGCTGCTACTTTGGCAGCAGTGCAAGACAGATCTTAGAGTGTTCCTGCTATGTTGGCTAGACGCCAAAATTTCCCTGAAAAATACAAGAGTAAGAAGAAAGAAGTAATTGAATTGATTCTATATCTGTGAAGCACAACCTGGATGGACTTTCATGAAACAAAGAAGCAGCAATTCTCTGTCCCAAGGGATTATTTCTTGGCAGTTTTCAAACACCTATTGCAAAAAAGTTAGGGGTTTGAAGACATTTTTTTAAATATAAAAAACAGCTTCTTTTGCTTTGAAAAAAGACAAGCAACAATGCCACACAGAAACTAAATTCAAACTTGTTTCTGCAGATGACTTCTTCCAGTAACATGCAGTACAGAAATATAATTATCTTACTGGAAATTTTTGAGTGATACTAATGTTAAGTATTTTCCAAATACTATTCCAAACCTTTGAACAACTGCAATAAACATGTTACTGAAGAAATAATAAACCAAATTTACAGAAATAAAAGAACTAGCCTAGTCTGAAGCACATGCTTTCCTGTGCTGCTACTGTCATAAATGCAGCTTCTCTTGAAGACAATACACTTGAAACAGGAGCAAAACTGTCTATGGCTGTTCAGCTCAAGGCCTCTTGAGGCTGCTGGCAGAAGAAAACATTATCATTGGTGGTGTTATTTGGACATATGTCCACTGATAATTAAATTACAATATTCGTAAGAAATTTATTTCAAACGGTAAATCACTTGAGCCATTACTGACCTGAAACTGTGTTTAAAAGAGAAGCGATTGAGAATGTCAATCCTTATCATTTGAGCTACAGCCTTTAGAAATAACCTAGTGATCAGTCTGAACACTTTTCCATTTCAGGACTTTGCATAACTAACACACTTTCAAGGCACACTGAATAAAACATGTCTTGTATACAAGTATTAGTGACATTTTCAAATTTGCAGGCCCAGCAACATGCTCGGAGCTCCTGGTTACAAGTAAATTCAACATTTTTACAACTACAAAGAAAAATGCAACACTGATCAAATATTTTCCCCAAGGGTTTTCAGCTTCTGGAAAGCATCTGACAGTATCTGGAAGATACATATGACACACATATGCAAATACACTTCGAAATTAAGCATGTGATCACAAAATTGATACTATGCTTCACTGCACCTAAAAATACTTACATATGCACATATATGAAATTATATAATGTGCATACAAGGACCTTTCAACAGCATGAAAAATAATACAGAGTCTTAATGCTACAAAATGCTTGATTTGCTTTGACAAATATGTCAAACGTAGCCACATCACAACTGTAGCACTTTCACACATTTAAAAATGCAATGAACATCATAGACAAGAAATAGGAAGGCAGGAAGGAGGCATGCAAAAAGGAGAAAGACCATCGATTAGGCTAGAAATTTCAAAGATTCACAAACTAAGAATAGGACTAAAATAAGAATTAACTTTTTCATCAACCTTGTATTTTCCACTGAGCATGCCATCTATTTTTGTCAACACTAGTTATATAGAATGAAGACTTAATCTTCCAAAGGGAATATCTGTATCTGATTAGAGTTTGGAGAATTAAAAAAATAGATATTCAACTGTATCAACAACAATATTTGCAGGCCAGTATAAAAAATTCAGAATAATGCAGACCAGAATAAGGAAACCCTTAAATGTGTCACTAGCATGATGAAACTCTCAACTACAGAAACATTAAGCTTTCAAAGACAGCATAATTAAGAATCTTCAAAAGCTTCCTTCTACAAGTTAGCTAGGAAATGAAAACACACACAGTCATTACTAATGAAAACAGGCTTAGCTACACCTGCTGTTCCTGCAAGGAAACAATTTCCAATGGAGAGCTTTGCTTCACAGAGCATGAGAAAACAGAATTTAACAGTTAAGAAAAAAAATACCACCAACTCTATAAACAGCACTTCCATTCAGATTACGCCTTTAAAATACTGAAAATCATACATCAGGAGGCAGGAAGAACAGAACAGGCTGACAACATTGTGTCTGGGCAATATTTGTTATAGAAGAAAAACAGAAGTTAACATACCTTTTGGGATTGCAACAACAGTTCTGTTTCAAGAAGCAAAACTCGACTCAACAAGTTATTCCAGTCCTTCTCATCTATGATCACCTTTCCTTTCAGTTTCTCTTCTAAGACATGTAGTTTATCTTCCATCCAATCTAGTTTATGAAGCTTGTCCTGGCAATCAGCAAGCTGACTCTTTAGGAACTCAACCTGAGAATTATCTTCTATGACCTGAAAATATGGATAAGAACACATGTCCTCTAATTTCGTAACTTGATCAATGAAATTACGTGGAATCTTCCTCAAGTTCAGTAACCACATTCTGCTACATTAGAAAATTATTTTTCTTTCAGAATTGCCATAATATGCCTATTCATGGAACTCAGCTTTTAAAGAAACTGTTGACAGAACTGGCTCTTGAAAGGACAGTACAATTTAACTGACTTTTTCTCAACTTTTTCAATATATTTATTATATATCTATTAGTTATACTTAAGGAGCATCCAGCTATCTTTTTAAAACTTTTATCCCTTTAGAAAAGCCCTGTAAGAAAAGTTAAGAATACATGCGGACAGCATCTTAAAATAAAAGTTCTTACTTGTTCACATTTAACTTCCACAACATCATGATCTAGGTACACTTCTTCATTACCTCCCTGTGCTGGAAGGGGTAGTACAGGAAGGTCATCACTAACTTCATTTCCTGAATGCCGTTCTACTTGAGGCTTCTTCTGAGCATATTAAAAAAAAAAAAAAAAAAAAAGATATCTGTTTAAATACGACAACCTTATCCCAACTGATTGCGAAACACAGAAAGCAACAGCAGGTAGTTTAAAATATCATATAGACATGAAAGAACTCTAAAACAAACATGCACACACTTTACCGTATGTAGTGTGTACCTTGGTTCCCTTCCGTAAACAGTAATGAAGGAAGGCATTAATATCCTCTCTTATTGTAAGGTTTGATAGATTTCTAAGTGCAGATTGCAAGGTATGAATCTCACTGTATATATTAACATATGTATAGACAGTTCCATCATCAAAACCACCACTCAAACATTCAGGGGGGAAAAAAAAAAAGTTTACCTAGGAAGATTAGAACTTCCTCTTTTCCTTGACAACTCAGCAAAATAGCCCTACTAGCTACACATTTCATTTCTTTTGAATGCTTCCCTTAGAGAGAACAACATAAGAAACAAATCTTGCCTTTCCTTCCAGGTAGATCAAGTTTTATGATCACTACCTGCCACATAACAAAATAAGTTACCTAATGATTAAGAACCCACAATTACTAGTTTTGTGCAGCATCTTAACGCTTACAGAATCCTAGATGTTTTACTGAAGCTGAAACTCCTCTTCCAGGGAATTCTTAATACACTCACATATATGCCCATTCAGTTCTACCATTCAACAACCAGAAGTGCCAAATAAGTCATTCCAAATATTTTTTTTTGTGAAATTTTCCTCTGCTAATAGAAATCAACAACACTTAATGGACAGTCACAGTCCTAAAAGTTTTGTACAATTTTACTTTGCACCCCTTTAGCAGAAAATATTAGGAAAGCTGCCTCCTCCACAGGCCAAAAGTAGCATAACGCATAAGATCAAGCATTACTCTTGTAAAACCGAAGCCAAGAGGAATGTTGCATTAAGAAATCTTTGCTGAACAGATTCAGACAAAAGAGCAAAAAGTGTTTTGAAAGCTACGTTGAAAACATTGCAATGTTAGGCCAAACACTCTTCAATCTCCAAACAGGATGTATATTCTTTTTCCAATTGCATCTTCATTTTCATTGCTGTCCCTCCATTTGATAGAATTCAAATGGCAAACAACAGTACTAGATCATTACCACCGAGACTTTGAAATCAACTACTCAGTAAAAGAGAGAAGCAATGTCCTCTGTATTCCAGCTATTACTTCAGTCAACCACACTTTGGAGGGCGGAGATCCAAACAAACAAAAAAACAAACAAGCAAAGAAACAAACAACTGGTCTGATCAAGCATTAAAACCTAAATGAAAGCACATGTTCCAGAAAGAGCCTGACTTGTTACAAATGAGATTAACTTTTAGATACACAACATAAAAACTATTCTCATACCTGTTTGGAATTCAGAGCATTGCCACTAGAATCAGCACAGACATTATCACAATTTGACCATACTTCATATTTAAAAGATGTGAGTTTTTTCCTTGTTTGGGGTTTAACCTTCAAAGTGAAGAGGAGAAAATATTACGCTTCTAACACAGGAATATTTTTCAGGGGGCGGGACAACATGGGGACGGGATGACATATCCCATTTTCTGCCATCATTAACAGGCAGAAATATTGCATGGCACACACACAAACACATTTAAACCTCTGCAGTACAATAATATCTAAAAAAAATTAATTATGACCCAAATTTACAGAGAAAACAGATCTGGAAGTGAATGACGTATTCATAAACTCATTAATGCCTATGCAAGCCTGCATGAAGGCTGGTTGTAAAGAGAAAAGACAACTTTCACTGGAGTTGAAAGACAAACAAATATGAAAAAAATGTAGGTATGCCCCCAAAAGTGACAAATTAAGTATACAGAAGTCCTGAAGACTGTTATAAACTTAAATGAAACAAAATCCTGTAAAATATGAAGACTGAAAATTCCTTTTATTAAAGCATACACTGATACACAGTATACACTGATAAAAAATAATGCCTTACCAGTGTAAAGCAAATATGATTAACGCAAATAATCAGATTTGAGATGTATACCACTGAAACACAAATACAAGTGTCATGTTTAAATTAAATGTTACCAGAACTTCAACATACCAGATGGTTTTGCTACGTTTTTAAATCTACCTGCAAAGTCTACTGAGTTACACAAACATTCACTATGTTGTGAAGTATAAAAGAAAATATATCACTTACGGTAAAGATACCGAGTACTAGATTTATCTTTATTCTAATATTTTTTTGTTTATACTATGAAGCATTGGCAGCTTTGTGTCTTTTGTATACCTGATAGCACTCAAGCATCTTACAATGGAACTTCATACTAATTTTCCCCTTATTTTGACTATCAGCAATGCTGCACTTTCAAATAAACCAGTCTTCAGCTTCTACCTGCAGCATCAAGCATGTCAAAAGAAACTTCTCATAATAAAGTTACCATTTAATCAGTACCTTATTCGAGTTACTTAATTCCTTATGTTTTTTCACCACACAGTTGATAATGTCACAAACAATCTGCATTTTTCTTTCTGCAAAGCCAAACTGAAGAAACTGCTGCTTTGTTAAAATTGGTTTATATTGAAATTGATCTCGAAGAAGCTGCAACAAAATAAGAGTTTACTTCACTTTCAAAATCACCATGCAATTTGTTGTAGAAATGGCATGCTCAGGTTCTTATTTTTCTACAATCTTTTCTTTTATTCTGCACTTCAGCAGTTAAACCTTTTCTCATTTGGTTATTTATGTATTCTCAGATGTCTCTTCTAACTAGACTTTCAACGTACCTCTTCCAGAAACATTTCATTCACATCACTCTTGTAAAGTTTAACTCACAGTCTTAAGATTCATGAAATAAATTATTGTAGACATTAATATTAAAAAAGTTAAACAAAAACTTTGCAAAGTGAATGCACAATAAAAAGTTGTATTAATCTCAGCAAATGTGTCAGAGGGCTCAGAAAGGCTCCCACAGAGCCTCTTTGTAAAGGAGTCTCTGTCCTCCTCAGATGGAAAACTAGTCTGAATAAGCCAGTATTCATTAAAATATATCAAGCCACCTTTTATAAAAACGTGCTCATAGATATTTTTAAGGATAGTTCAAAATTATTTTCATTCAATTAAGAATTTTATTTGATTGAATTTATAAACTGTTAAGAACTGGACTTTGTATATTAATTTTGCATGGTGTTTTAAAAAAACTATTTCTTAACTGTGTTTTCATTATGATTATTGAAGTTTTCTGTGATTTTTTGCTGGTTATGATTTCTTCTAAGGTCAATTCTATAAAATCTGTTGTGTAATAAGTATTTCAGTATTTTTCACAACTAACATAAAAACACAATAATATTACTGATTCTGCGGTTGTCTCAAAACTGAGATTTGGCTAACAACATCCAGCCTTATTTTCATGGAAATCTAAATAAAGACTTGCCATACAGTGAATTACTACTCATCTTAAATCCTAACAGAATTCCAATTCACTTTCATTGCCAAAATTTTTCACATTCTAGTAAAACTCATACTAGATGTTTAATTTTTAGGAGGCCATACTCAAAACTGTGTCTCTTCTGCAAAGAACATGGAAACAGATACCTTATAAATAGCTTCAATAAAACGCAAGTCACTCTTTGCTGTGAGTTCCACATCACACTTTACCAAAAGTTCTGCTATGTAAGTTGAAAAAGATGTAAAAGAATAGCTGATGATAGGTAAAAATGCAGCTGGATCACCCTTTACTAACCTATTGAGAAACAAAAGTATTTTACACAGCAGAAGAAAACAAAAGCCTTTCATTACATGAATTCAAACATTTAACTTGAAAGGGGTTTTAATATAGCCAGCATGTTATACCCAATCTCCTTAATTTTAAGATTTTTTTCCAGGCATATCTTATTCAGCAATCTTTACTGTTCTCTGTAAAATGCTCAAAACAATGTTTTTGTGACCCTCATATAATTTTAACATTGTCAGGTCTAAAGCCCATCAGCATTTCCATCTCAACATTCAACACCTTTTTTTTTTTTTTCCAATCATTACAGGACGAAATTTCCTGAAGAAAGTTTTGCTAGCACTTACAAAAAAATTATAAAGGTGAGACATTAATCAAGTTAAAAACAGCAGAAGAAAGAGCAGCAAGATAGTGATACACTTCAGGATCATTCTAAGGATTGCTCAGAATAGCAAAACTGCATCCTTTTATCTTCCATTTCACATGTATCAAACCCCAACTTCCCACAGGCATATGCTCTGCTTACTCATCACTGGGTGCAATGCTAATATTTACATGTATCTTGTTTACACATCTTACTGTGATCATGTATTAGCATAAATTTATTCACACTGCTGCTTACACTGTATAATCCACATCTCTTGGATAATTTAACAGGCGAAGTCCTTGCTCTATTTTTCTTAAACTTCCTTTTAGGTCTCCTGTTGCCATTATTCCAAATGCTATTCTTCTTTCGGATTATGAAATAAAGGTAATATAGTACATTCTCCTCCTTAAAAAAAAAAAAATTTAAAAAAATTATGCACACAAAAAAATTACAAAAGGCAATAGAATTATCACTGAAATTCAAAGGTTTTCACTCCTCTTTTCTAGACACTACTATTTCCAAAGTGTTAAAATACAGCACAGAGCTAGGGCTCGATAGCAATTAACATCAGTCATCATCTTAATTCATTCTAAATGGGAATAAGAAGCAATCCTCAATCCATTCAACTATCAAAGATCTTTAAAGATAAAGATATCTGAAAGCTTAATAAGAATTTAGGGCTGGCTAAATCCACTAAAACTAAGTGAAAACAAGTTTTTTCACTGTTTCAAAGAGCAGGAACTCCACAAGCAGTGAAAACCTTTTGCATTCTTCAGTTTAGAATGCTTCTTATTCTTTTCTTCACATGGCCCAAAGCTCACTGGCCAAAAGAGCAATGGTTGGATGTGTAAAGATCGGAAGGCAGGACTAGCAACTGATCACAGGCAATACTTCTGTATTTAGATGATCCCTAACTACACTTAAAATTGTTCCGGGGGAGGGGGTAACAGAGTGTGTAGATATTTCAAAATAGGTGCAAGTTTACTGGGATGATAACCAAAAGGTCCCTGTTTAACTTGTACATTGTAACACACAAGTTGAGAATCCACTTTTAATTTATTGTGGGCTTTGCTGCTTCTTCACAGAAGAAAGAGACTCATCTAAAGACTTGGTGCAAACTACAAAGAGGTGCCTTTGTCCCTGCAGAATTATCGTGGAAGGAAACTGAAGACTGCAAGGAAAAAAAAAAAAAAGAAGAAAAAAAAAGACAACAAAAGAAAAATCAATAAAGCATGAAATCACCATCACCCAAATCAGTTTTGAGATCTATCAAGGGGATAAATAATTACAGGAAGCTCACACTCTTAATATGTTTTATCAAACAGAACTGATTAGTAAATTCTCAAATGGAGGAAGAGGAGACTGGAGGGGGGGAAAAAAAAAAAAAAACCCACACATTGCCATAAGAGATCTAAAAATACTGGCAACTCCCCCTGGCTGGCAGATAGTAAAAAGAAACACCTGAAGCAGTACCTTCAAATATCAGTACTAATAATAATCTTAAAAAAACCTTGTCCCTCACTTCACTGCTTCAAAATACATTTATATTTAGAGATAGCCTACAAGTATTACTTACTGTGTCTTGCAACCATTTGTTTGAGAAACCAAAATTAGTTCTTCTCCAACACAAGACTTTAAAAGCATCGACAGGCTGATAGCCCAGCTCTTAAGTCATAAATGAAAACAAATGGCCTGCATCTTAGCACTGTGGACAGACTGGTAGAACTTGAGAAGGTCTATTAGCAAACTGCTAAAGTCGGTGTTTTTTGAATGGTTTAGAGAAAAAACAAGACAAAAAAAGAAAAAAGTTAGTTAAAAGTACAGAAGTACAGAAAGTTGACACTTCTCACAAAAAGAGTTCTCCTTCCTCACATCCTTGAGATCTGCTTGTGACTGGCTTAATCTGCTATAGTACTTCCCCCAAAAGCCTCAGTAAAAGTAATGATTTCAGCTATAAAGCCTTAAAACAGAAATTTACTGTTCAATTTTCTGCTAGAACCTGGGAGATAATTGCCTGCCACTGGCTTCACTGAATTTCTTTTCTTGCCAGAAAACAAATACTTTGAAGCCCACCAATCCAACCAGTGAAGAGGCATTGCCTGACAGCCTATAATCACAGAACCACAGAATCACTAAGGTTGGAAAAGACCTGTAAGATCATCAAGTCCAACCATCAACTAACACCACCACGCCCACTAAACCATGTCCCACAATGCCTCGTCCACACGTTCCTTGAACAACTCCAGTGAGGGTGACTCCACCACTTCCCTGGGCAGCTTATTCCAGTGTCTCACCACACTCTCAGTAAAGAAATTTTTCCTAATATCCAGTCTAAACCTCCCCTGGTGCAACTTGAGGCCATTTCCTCTTGTCCTATCACTCGTCACTTGGGAGAAGAGACCAACACCCACCTCTCTGCAACCCCCTTTCAGGTAGTTGTAGAGAGCGATGAGGTCTCCCCTCAGCCTCCTCTTCTCCAGACTGAACAACCCCAGTTCCCTCAGCCGCTCCTCATCAGACTTGTGCTCCAGACCCCTCACCAGCTTCGTCGCCCTTCTCTGGACACGCTCCAGCACCTCAATGTCTTTCTTGTAGTGAGGGGCCCAAAACTGAACACAGCATTCAAGGCGCGGCCTCACCAGTGCCGAGTACAGGGGCACGATCACCTCCCTACTCCTGCTGGCCACACTGTTTCTGATACAAGGCAGGATGCTGTTGGCCTTCTTGGCCACCTGGGCACACTGCTGGCTCATATTCAGCCGGCTGTCAATCAACAACCCCAGGTCCTTTTCTGCGGGGCAGCTATCCAGCCACTCGTCCCCCAGCCTGTAGTGTTGCATGGGGTTGTTGTGGCCAAAGTGCAGGACCTGACACTTGGCCTTGTTGAACCTCATACAATTGGCCTCGGCCCATGGATCCAGCCTGTCCAGATCCCTCTGCAGAGCCTTCCTACCCTCAAGCAGATCAACACTCCCGTCCAACTTGGTGTCATCTGCAAATACATGACACCATGCATATACATGAAGATATATTCTCAAGATACAGAATTTTATATCATTTCTCTCGCTGACACATGAGGTTCAGACCAAAAAGCCAAATGCTTCAAAGAAGTTATGTCTAGCCTTGTCAGAAATCAAACCCAATGGGTAGTCCAGTTTGCAGCTTTGTTATTTGGTCCTGCTCATTAAAGCAATAAGTCTTTTTGAAAGGAACATCTTGATGACACACTTCACTTACAGTAAAAATAAAATAATCAAAAAATACAGTTAAAGGTTGCACTCACAATGGTCTGGGTTTGTTTTGTTTTTTTCTTCTTGTGCCTCTATGGTGTTTAAATCAGCAATCTTCAAGAAGATGAAGATCTTCACATGTGTTCCGCCCTTACTAAAGTATTTTCTTCCTATTTAATTATTAGGTTCTTCCTCTTTAATCATTAAGTCCTGAGTTATTATACATGCTAAATATAAGTACACAACACTCATTGTTAAAGGCTAGGGACAATTTAACCTCAAGTATTTCAAAACTGAGGCAGCTATTCTTCCTACATTACCTTACAAAGTGATCCACCCTATGGTTTTGCCAGTGCAACCAGATCTCAAGACAAGCTTCAGAGTCTGACATAAAACTGAAGCTCTAATCAGCAATGCAAATACTCATAGAAGACACTCTCACAGGAATTCATCTAATCATATAGGCTGTTTCCCAAAAGTATCAACAATCCTTTCTATACCAGACCTCTGGATGCAGAAACTGGCAACTACTGTCACTACAAACTGAATAGCTCAAGAGATCATAAAAATAACAGAGTTAAGGTAGTAGAAGATATTTTAATATCTTGGGAAGGTGAACACTAAAAAGTGGCACACAGCTTTCGCCTGTAGGAATTCATGACAGAACAGTTACACAACATTGACTATCCAGAATAAAACCAAGTACAACGAAATTTTAAGAGATTATAACTTAGAACTGCAAGTGGTTTAAATAACAACTCCCAAAATTTCATATGGTATTCAAAGAACTAACGAATGACAAAAAAAAGAAAAAACCACAAGAAAAACCCCATGCAAGTTACAAAGTATCTTAACACTCTAAACACTGTGTTTGAAATGTCTAATAAAAAAACCTTTTGATTTCTTCAAATTGTATTTAGACTCTTCTGTTACACGGGGTGGGGAGCAGAGGGAAAAAATCACACCATTATGCAGAGATGCAAAAACGTCAAGGTCAAACGTTGCACTTCGCTATCGTGCCAGCTGTAATAGAGACACTTCAAGCACGTAGGATACTTGCAAACGAGTGAACCGCTCAAGGAACTGCGCGTCCCGGGCCGGTTGCCCTGGGAACCATGGAAACACCGGCAGAAAAAAAAGCGTGGCCCTGCCATGGGCAAGACCGGCTGCCGTCCCGGGGGCGCGCCAGCCCGCTGAGGCCAACTCGCAAGAGCGGGACCGGCTCTCCACCCGCGCTCCCTCGACGCTAGACCAGCCGGAGGCCGGGCCTTCCCCGCTCCGCCCCGGGGCCCGCCGTCCCTGAGGAGAGGGAGGGCCCTGACCTCAGAGCCGTCCCGCGCCGCCAGCCCCTAAGGAAGGACAAACCCCTGACCGGAGAGACGTCCTGACGCTCACCCGCGCCAACCGCCGCCCCCGGTGCGGGAACCCCCCGCCCCGCCGGGCCGCCTGCCCCGGGACGGCGGGTGCCGCGCCGTCTCCCCTCAGGAGTCCGCCGGCCCGCAGCGACTCGCAAGCGGCGACAGGCAGAGACCGAATCTGCCGCCGCGCGACCCAACGGCCGCTTCCGCTTCCCGCGCGTCCCTCCACGGTGACGTCACTTCCAGCAACAACAGCAAACGTCAAACCTGCCCGGCAGGAGACGGGGCGGCGACGGCTTCCCTGCGTGCCGGAGGGGCCTCCCTGGCTCCCACCGCCTCGCCCCGCCCCGCCGCCGGGGGCTACTCAGCCCCTTCCTGCCCGACGAGGCTCACGCACCGACTCAGGCCGGACTCGTCGCGGCGGCGGTTGAGACCCGAGCTCGCACAGGTACGGGCCCCCGCGGGTTTCCCCAGCGGGGCAGGCGGGTGCGGACGGACAGACGAACGAACGGACGGACGGGCGGGCGGCGCATCCAATCGAGAGCCGGAGCCGTTGGGGCGGCCCAATGGCGCGCGGGGGCGGCACCTGCGGGGCCAGGCCCGCCGGTGTCCGCCGAGCGGGGGGCGGCTGTGCCCCGGCCCAGGGCCCGGCTCCTCTTTGCGGGGAGAAGCGTGACTCGGTGAGGCGTCGGCGAGGAAGCGAGCAGGGCGGCTGCGGAGCTCCTCGGGACGCGGGGCGGCGGGAGGGCAGCGGCGGCACTTGGCGGAGGGGGCTCCCTGGGGCGCTCCCGTCAGCTGGGGCGGCCTTGGGCGTGAGGGGCTGGCTCTGCCTCTGGAACCGCCAGCGTGATTGCCTGGAGTCAGATTTGAAAGGCCCTCGCGTTAGGGGGCTCAGCAGGCCTCGGTTATGAATGCAGCTGCTACAAGCGAAGCTTCAGCTTCGATAACATCGAAGGAAGGAACATTTTCCTGTTAGGATAATTGTGGTCACAAAGCAGCAGCTGTAGGGCTTGGTTACATAAAGTGGAGGGGATTTATATCAAGAGCTTATGTTGTGTTTTATTTAATAAAGCAGAAGCCAGTACCAATACAGCATTAATCTAGCTTACATTTAGCTTTTAGTATATCCTATCATGCCCTTTAACACTGCGAAAGAACTTATTATGGAATAACAAAGTAGCATAAAGAAGGCATGATTAAAATTGAAACCAGACTCTGACAGATATCAGAGCCAGACAGAGCCAGAGAAGATCAGCAATTTATAAACAAGCTTGATGTTATGTTTACTGTGATAGTTATTACAGCCAAACTATCAAGAAGTTTCAATTATTAGATAAAGTTACATAATTGGAAGTTTGGAAACATACATTTGAGTGGCCTGTTGAATCTGGAGATTGAAAATGTATGTTTAAAATAATTTTAAAATACAGTTCTCAACACCATTACTTAAGGGGATTTATAATAACAATGAGTTTACTCATCTTGTTTTACAAGTGAGTTCTCAAAGTATTCATACTGAATTACTGCAAAGCTGAAAGTAACTGCTTGATGGGGAAGATAAGATGTGATCTAACAAACAGCATATAAGCTGCTGAATAGCTACACACATATTAAAGCTTGTAGATTTCTGGCAGCTGGTTCCAGAATGGTTAAAAATGTGTCTCACTTTGTTCCTTCTCTGAAATATGTTCAGTTGGTACTCAAAATAGCAAATACATGATTTTTTTTATCATTTTTATGTTAAAAAAAGACTTACTAAATTATTTCTGCAGTGGTATTTTCTGTATAAGTAGGTGAGTGCATTATAAGAAGGCTAGTTTCTTGAATGACATGGTATTTTTTTTCTGTCTTGGAGCCCCTTCTAGTGTTAAATCATTTAGAAGTGATTATATTATTGGTGATGTATAGCAATTAGCTTTTGTATGGGGAGAAAAACCCTGTGAGCGCCAACAAGAACTGTTGATGTTCTTGTTAGCTCAGTATTCCTCAGTCGAATGCATTTCGTGAACAGGAACTTCTAGCTGAATATTGCAATAAAGATATTAAGCTAGCAACTGAAATTTGGATATTTGATTTAGCGCTAAGTAGGAAAACTTGGTCCTCAGTGACCACTAACGAATTCTTTACAAGTAGTGTATATAGAACAGAAAGATAATCTGGCTTTGAAGAGGTCTGAAAACTGTTATAAAATCGCCAGATGCTTACCTGACATCATAAAGTTCACTTGATAACTGACTGGGTACAGCCTTTCTGTGAACTGTTTCTGATAATGCTGCTGGTCTTTCTCTCTTGTCTTTCTGGTGTATTGTGATTATGAAACTTGTCACAATATGATTTCTAATGATCTTCAGAGCTTTGAATTTCCTGTTATTCCTTTTTTTTTCCTTTTATTTAAACTATGCTCAAATAATTAGTATTTTCAGAAGATTTTTAACAGTTGAGAGTTAAGAAATGTGTATAGAAATGTGGCTTTGTTATAATGATATAAACTAATGTCAGAAAAGATGGCAAAATACTAGCAAAATAAATTCCTTAATTTGTCTTACAAAGTTACCTCAACAAACAGATTTCTGCATTTAACATAACTTTCCTTTCTCTCTACTTGACATACACAGTTTGCATAGAATAGGTTCTCTCATTTCAACTTTCGTAAAATGTAAGGTTTAATATTGCAATGTTGTCATATTTTTTCTTGCTGTTTTCTATTGCTTTAGTGGTTAAGGACTTGAAATGATGATGAGGAATTACAAGCTCCCACTCCTGGTTCTCTCTGTCCCCGAAACTAGTATTTTGCTCTTTGGCTATTTTATCATTTTGTTTAGAGTCAATGCTATATTTTCAGGCAGATTTTATTTTTGTTTTTATGTGAAGAGCTACACTGAGAAAGTGTGCAGATTGTATTTGAGTTACATCTACATGTGAACGTATACATTTACCTCTTTCAAAACCCTGATTTTTTTACATAATTGAATGATTATTATTATTCAGTCATTGAACACAACCTCTAAATTTGGCACCTGCGTATTTGAAAGTGTAATGCCTTGTTGACAGTGTTCAGTTCACTCACAGGGATAAGGTCAAGAATTGGTTAAAGTCTCCCAAGGTATTTAGAGATATGTTTACCAAGTACTGTACTTAAGTAATTAACAAGCTCATATACAAGTGTCTAGCAAAATGGGAACTTTATCTTAATTGAATCCTCTAGCACGGTGATAGTAGCCCTTTTTGAAATGTTGTATTTGCTTAGAAATATTCCTTATCTGCTCTTTTCATCCCATAGGAAAGTCTCCCCTCCTCCTTCCAGCCCTTGGCTGTTACTGCCTACCCACACAAACTGGTTTTTAGCTTGATTCTTCACTGTATGCTCTTGCCTGCTCAGCAGGGGCAATAGCAGCAGCAGCTGGAGTTGGAGCGGCAGGTGACTTGACGGGTTTATGCTTGTACTCCCGAATGCCAATTGCACACCTACCACTGATTCATTTAATAGGTCTTGATTTTATTGTAACAGTGCTTGGTGATCCTCCTTTAGGATGAAGGTTGGTAACTTCCTTCTACTTAAAGAGATTTAGTTGCTCAAAAACAGAAAAAGGTGGCGCTGAACAATTGCAGCTCTGGGAATGTCTCTTTAAAAAAACTTGCTACCTCTTATTTTAATCTAGCTAGGCAATGAAAAATAAAGGTAGAGTTCTTTATCTTGTGAAGAAGTACGTTTTATTTACAGCTAGAAGTTTCATAAATTAATTACCAGCATGAATTACCAAGGCCCACTTTCATCAGACTGCTCATCCTTGTGTTGCCACTCTTTAAATAGCAGATTGTGGTATCCCTTCGTATCATGAAGCAACTTTGCCAGTAGCCCTAAGGACTTTTAAAAATTTTATGGTGGTCTCAAGAAAATGAGAACACCTTCTTTATGCATACATTCTTGCAGCCAATTGTATATCCTATTTATGGTGTGACTCAGTAAGCTTTTTGTTTTAAACTTGCCTGATAATTTATAGCACTTGATCATGGTTTAATCTGCCTCTGTATGATAAAAAAATTAAGCCAAATATATAACTGTATAAGAAATGAGAATAAAAATAATAACAAATTTTATGTAAAAACTTGCATGTTACTAAATTGAATATAATACATGTGACTACAGTTTCTTCACAACTGTGGCCTTATCTAGAAATGAATTCTTGAACTTCCCCTGAATGGATTCTTATGTAGATAACTGCTTCACCAGCCAGCTGAACTTGTCTTTTGTCTACTTCCATCTTGGTTATGCTTTTTTTTCTGTAATTTCTCTAATTTCTCCATTTTTTTCCTCCCATAATCACTCATCGCATGCATGGCTTCTTTCTTTCTGCTTATGTAAAACAGTTTCCATTCATGTCCAACCTTTAACAGTTTTAAAGCACCATTTTTAATTCCCTGTGCTAATAGGATATAAATAATTTCAAATACATGTGAGATTCTACCAGACCAGGCCATAAGTGTTTCTTTCAAGAAAGTCAGCATCAAGAACCTGCGGATTCCTAGTACAATCACTTTAGTGATCTGTCATCATAGCAAAGGTTGAAAAATAAGATAGATCACCATATATACACTACTTGTGATGGGATTAAGACAGCATTCCCATACTAAATTAGTATGAGTTATCATACTTTAATTTTCCCTTTTGGTAAATACAGGGGGTTTACTGAAATTTGAATTGCGGCATTCAGAAATCTTGATAACTAACATTCAGGATGTGTTCTTTTTATTACCATCTGCAGCGAAGTTTGACAAAAAATAACAAGCACAGTGATAAGTAAGATATAGAAGCCTTATCATGAAGTTTTTATGCCACTGTGCAAGAAAGCTTGAAAAGATATTTTGAGTGCTCAGAAACAAGAAACTGAATCCTTAAAAGCATTGTCATTGAAGTTGTTAAGCTTTGTCTTAATGTCAGTCACAGCCTAATTTTGTGTGCTACCCACTAATCAGGACATTTTTGTTTCCCCTTACATTTTATAGCACTTCATTGACTCTAAATAAGCTATTTTTATTAAATTTTAAAGGCAGTCTGAAGATAGTAATTCCAAATCTTCTGATGGTTAAGGCTTCTTAACTTGCATAGGACATAGATAATGTTTGGTACTGTTTGCAGAAGCTTATTTTTAATTTCGTAACTCTTAAAGCATAGAAATTTTTGAAATAAATCTTCTGGTTTTTATATGTTTTTTGTTTTCAGTATTTATTCAGTTGCTCCATTGGAGACATTACAACATCAGCATAACTTTGACAAAGCTCACTCTTTTTTCTATTCAGATCAGTCCTATAATTTTGTTTTTCCAGTGTGTGCTGAGTCTGTCTTACAAATACTTGTAAACACCTGTCAACATTTAATTTGGATTTTATGTCCAGCAGGCTCTCAGATGGGTCAGGGACTCTGGAGAGTTGCTAGGAACCAGCAACTGCAACACCAAGGATACAGTGGACAAGGCTATCTTACCAGAGAACATGGTAGGAGGATAGCCTCTAACAATGTTTCCAATACAAGCCATCGCAAACAAGCCCAAGGAGGCATTGACATCTACCACCTGTTGAAGACAAGAAAATCTAAAGAACAAGAAGGATTCATTAACCTGGAAATGCTGCCACCAGAGCTTAGTTTTACCATTTTGTCATACCTGAATGCAACTGATCTCTGTCTAGCTTCATGTGTCTGGCAGGATCTTGCTAATGATGAGCTTCTCTGGCAAGGGTAAGCAAAAAAAAAAAAAAAAAAGTATCACCTGGACATAGTAAAAATAATTACTAGATTTTAAATTTGTCTCAACCTGCTTTTTGTCATTCTAACCTTAGCAAAGGTTTCCTAAGTTAAATTAGATTTGACATAGGGGAAACATTAATGTAGTTTAAAAATGTGTTATTCTGGATTTCTAATTACTATCAGGTATTAGCAGAGGTTACTACATACACAAGTGTGCTTGGTACAAGTATGCATGTGTATTACTACATACCTGTTTGATATATCATGGGGAAAAAAACAAGGACTTGTCTTGACTTTTGTATTAGCTCAAAGTACATTTCAAATGTTTGTATTATTTACTTCTCTGAACTTCAAACAAGTATCTAGCTTGAGCAAGCAAACCTATTCAGCTGAAGCTCTGGGTAGAAAGGGATGAGAACTCATCTACTATATGTGTCTTAGAGGAATTTAAGCGTGTTTTATGGAAGATGGTGATGGAAGGGGGAAAGAAAGGTCAGTTCTGCAAATGTATCAAGTGGAATTTCTGCAGTCTAACAGTTGAAACACATTTATATAACATATGCAGTGTTTGTATATCCAGGAAATAAATAAAAGAACATTCTATAAAATAGTATAAGATCAAAATTTAATTAAAAATATTTTCTTTGATATTTGGTGTTTTACAACACTAGGAAAGACTCGTGAAATCATACTTATCTTTAGAGTAGATGGTCAGCAGATCTTGTATCTTCTTTCACAACATATTCTTACCCCTTAACTTAATAGACAGTTAGTAGTATTACTGTATAGTTGGGTTGTTGTTCAGGTCCTGTTTCTTTTCCTTTCATTGTGCTCTACATCTCTTCCTTTCTCATCTATTTCTTTGCCCCTCTGCATTGAATTAAGCAGCTTCCGTTCCTATCATGCTTTACAAACTCAGCAATAGGATAATGAAGTTACAACTTTTTAATCACAATTGTTCTGCTGTTGGAGACTATTGTCTTGGCAGGAAACAGGAATTCTAGTGAAGATCCTGCTAAGCTTCTAAGTTTATGTATGTCAAATAGCTTGGCAGTTGAATAAGTATGCATTGTATTGTACTCAATTCTTGGTATCAAAACTACACTAAATACAAATAAATTCCCTGGATCAAAGCTTGAAGGTACTAGAGCTTCTTAATTGTATGCAGCATATATTCTTAACATACAGGGGGAAAAAATACGTATTTTCCTCAGAGTTCATCCTGGTAAATAGCTCAGTCATTTTTAGTGAAGTCTTCCCAAATAATACTGAATTCAAAGTATACACTTTGGTAGTGAAAATGTGTCCTAATTTAGCAAATTAATCAAAATCTCAAATTGCATAATCTCTGTAGACTTCTTAGTCTTCAATATTCTGCCTGTATTGGATGTGTTTGAGTTTAGGTTTGGGCAAGTCCTGTGGCTGTAGTTCCAAACTCAGTCCCATTAAGACCCACGTTCCTGAGCTGAAAACAAAGTCTCTCCCATGTCCTCAATGGCCGCCTGCTGGGTCCTAAACCTTGTGCCTAATTATTTACAAAATACATGTGTTGAAGCAGAACTACCAGTTCAATAAGGAATCTAGATAACAATTGGAGTTCCTAGAAAGTGAAAGTTCAAGGGAATTTCAGATAGTGTTATCAAGGAGACTGAGATGAGGGACAGAAACCGATGAAACTGAGCTGTGGAGTTAGGGTGGGATAGAAGGGAAAGAAACTGAGAAGTGATGGAAGATGTAGAGGGATGGGGCTGGATGAAATAATTAGGAGTGGTCAAGACTGGAAAAAGGAGTCAGGTGGAAAAGGACAGGTGGGGAAAGCAGTGAGTTAATGGCATAATTTTGTGCAGATGTGGGGTGCCACTCACTGCACAACTGGGGCACAAGAAAAGAAACATAATTTTTTTAACTGTCATATTGCTGCAGGAGAGCAACTTGTCACAGTTATCCAGTGTTCAGATACTAGGAGTGCCAGAGGTCTCAGCTGTGTGGATGTTGTTATGATGCCACCTGCTGGGATATGTTTTGAGATTGCACACAAATACACCAAAACCCACGTGAGAAGAAAACAATCACATAAATGAAGACTTTAACAGCACACATGCAAAAGGCTTAATAACTAAGTGTTACAAGCAACCTATTTCTTACTTCTCCTATAGTTTGAGTATTTGGCTTTGCAGTGTTGATTACATTTTGTTTATGTAAAATACATGAAATACAGAAAAGAATTTTCATAATAGACTAATTCTATTTTCATAGGTTGTGCAAATCCACTTGGGGTCACTGTTCTATATACAATAAGAATCCACCTCTAGGATTTTCTTTTAGAAAATTGTATATGCAGCTAGATGAGGGCAGTCTCACCTTTAATGCCAACCCTGATGAGGTAAGTGAACTCTTGCTGACAGTAATAAACAGTTAAAATAATTATGATTGTTGTTTTATAATTATAGCCATATTAAAAGCCAAGTTTTAATAGGTGTTTGCTTTACTGTAGGAAGGGTTAATACTAAGTTACAGCCCTATCCTGATCTTTTTTTGCATATGGTACCTGTGCACATCATTTACATGGCTTGCCTCTTAAGTGCTCTGTACAGCGGTCTGACCTATGGGATGCCAGAAATTCATAGCCACTTATTGACCTAGAAATGAGGCAGAGATCCTAACTGAAGAGACAATGGTGAATTTAAAAAGAATAATAATATGCTTACATAAACTAAAATGCTAAAATGCTTCTGCAGAGTACAAGTTTGATCCCACTTCAGTTAAAGCAGGATAAGATACAAAGTAACACCAAATACTTATATGACAATTATGGTTTCTTGTAAGGGATTTTAAATATTTCCACTATCAAGGAGCAAATATTAAAATATTATAAAAAATATGTACTGCTGAACTATCCTAAAGATGGATTCATTTGATTTCTGTGGATGTTTGTTACGCATAAATGTAATCTTTCTTTATAGTATATGACGACATATATTTATTTTCAAAAAATACCCCATGTCAAACTTAAAAGTTTCCATTTATTAGTTCATGTAACTAACTGGAAAAGTCAGTTTCTGCTTTCTCTTTGTCACCTTTCAAAGAAGAAAAGAGTTTGAGAGTAGACAGCCTTTGCCTGGGAGATATGCAATTAACGCCCAAGTGACAAAGAGAGTCTTTTGTGTACAAAACCAGACTTCTGCTTCATGTTTCCTAGGAAAAGAAGGTACACAGTCCTGAACAAAAAGTAGTATTAACTTTCTGCTTATATTTATACATACACAAGGAAGTGGTAATTGAATAAATTGGAAGTAGGAAAAGGATTAAGATACATGAAAAGATATATTTCTAGGAGCCAATAGTTCACTCTGCTGATATGATACAGAAAACATGAACTTGTGACCACGGGGTGAAATAAATAAAGCAGTAATATGAATCATTACAATAATGTGATTTTGTTTAAATACTTGTTTTATCTCATATTCTGCTGGATAAAGAAACCCACTACTTTTTTATTAGTCAAAAATTACAATATTTTGTAATTTCTCTGGTAGAGCTCTGCCTTGAAGTGTGATATGCAGTGCTGAGACGTCTTATCAGCACCTTGCCACTGGAGTGATTAGTGCTGATTTTCAGCAGGATTTTAGTGAATTTAGTTATAAATGTAAAGCTTCTCAAATGAAATGCAATATTTAGGTAGCTTAAATGTGTTTTCAAGACTATATCAAGCTTTAATGGCTAACAGCTTTGTCCACCCAAATTTTTCTTTGTCTTGCAATTTGTTTTGACATAACTTTTCACTTACTATCTTAGTTTATAATATGCTGTTATATTCCAACCTAATTTAAAGTAGTCTTGGTAGGTTTAAAGCATTTGGAGCCTTCACAAAAGGCACTGAATAAAATATTTTTTATTTTAAAAGGAAATTAAAATCTGCAAATTAGAGCTACCTTATAGTATACCTAAATTAGGTATTACATTTATTATGCTACACTTACTTCTTCTGGGTTCATTATGGTTATGTTGTACATTAGTAGTACAAACAGTCTGCTTCAGGCCTAGTGAGAGACAAGAACCTCAGGATATCTCCTAAGGGCTTCTGTTCCTCTCTCCCTGTGGAGCACCATAGCCTGGTAGGAGTCATTCAGGGCTTGAGTTTCAGGAGAATTCACAAATACTATTGCTTTTATTGTTTACAACTGTGATATTGGCAGAATTTTTATTATAAGGACACTGTGACTGGAATATATGATATGACATTCCACTATTACAAATAGCCTCTCCGAATTTTCTGCCAAACTCTGCTTTACATTTGATAACAGACCTGATCAAATTACTATAAAAATAGGAATACTTACAGCCACAGGAGCAAGATTCTCCAAAGGACACCGCCCATGTCATGAAAATGGGTAACCAGGCTCCACAGCAACAGCTCCAGAGCTAGCGGTGGCTCACGGGGTAGGGAAGAGCATCTACACACTTTGTGGTAGGATTCTCTGGTTAGCCATTGTTGTGTGCATGGTGTTGTGATATCTGCTGTAATTTAATGTATTGATTGTGTGCATGAGCTTGCATAACTCCTAGGAGGTGCTCACATTCTGCCAAAAGGATGTGCCTAATTACATTACACGTAATCTAAAAAAAAACTCCAGTGCATGTTTGGTTTCTCATATTTTTTTTGTTTGTTGTTTTTGGGTTTTTTTCATGTGGCAGCACCATTGTAGCCAAGATTTTGGAACTTGGTTTTTGTCTCTTTGGGGAGAGGGGGTGGTTTAGTGTTAGTATTAACACTTGAATATGAACATTGTATTGTTTAATCTGCCTACATGGTCTCTGCTGTATTTTATTCTAAAGAGTGTATGGTGTGTGTAAAATGTTTCTCATACAGCGCTCATTTCATATCTCGTACGCTTATGACTCAGAATTTGTAAGCAACCAGAAGTTATTTGCCACTGTTTTGTATATTGTTTCTAACTCCCTACAAAATACTTTGTCATGTTTATTACATGGAGCTATGCTATGTAGTTAAAATTGGAACTGAAGGTGGAAAAGAGAATCCCTTTGGTCAGGAAAGAAGATCTAATTTTTGTTTCATTCTTAATGATAACGATTCTAACTGATTCTGTTCAATAGCATTTATTTTTATGGATCTATTGGAATTTGGGCTGTACTGAAACTCTCAGACTTTAATGAGGTCAGGATTTCCTTTATGTATCTTATAACAATAAAGTACAGTAAGACAGTGCTTATACGAAGCCTGGCTTTCCACTCTTCTGATTGTCTCATTGATTACCAGCTGCCCTTAGTTTTTGCCAGGGAGGTCAGTGTTCTGACCTTTTCTTGATTATAAATGAATTGTTAGCCACTTGCATAAAGCTAACTTACCTGACTTTTAATTATAGATAGTGTAGATGATGGAATATTTACTGTGCTGTATATTTCTAACCAACTTTTTTGAAAACTTATCCTACCTATTTCAAAGTGATCTACTAAGCAAGCCAGTTTTGAGATGCATTGATTTATCTGTCCTAAGAATATTAAAAGTATGTGTATGTTGTAGAGGGAAGAAGTTGTTTTATGTGATTTATCTTAAAAAGTTGGAATATACCAGACAGCTGAAACCTTTTGAAAATTCTACATTAAAGTCAGATAACTTTAATGTTGTAAATTATTATTTATGGATTCTGTGTAACATGAAAAATATTTCTACGTTCTACTTGTGATTTCTGCCATCATAAGTGTGTATCACTGAGACTGTATTTTAAAGACAGACAGTGAAAGAGACACTGTTTGAAATGTATGTTCTATATTGTGTCCACATTTGTCACCAAATTACTTGATTCATTACTTAGGAAAAGAATCTTAAAAATTTCTATTAGAAAATACAACATCAGTACTGTGCATTTTGTTCCAGAAGATGCACCATGAAATATATTAAGAGATTGCATTTCCCTAGAAAAATTGGAATAATAATACCATACATGTGTAATTATTATTTACTAATAAAGTTAATGTTACCTAGAAGCCCCAATTAGAAACCGAGGCCCTACTATGCCAGATACTGTATATACAGAATAAAGACAGTCACTGCCCCCAAAGAATTTATCTAAATAATAAAGCCAGTATTTAAACTTGAATTCCTATATTTCCTCAGCTTTTATTTGAGAATGTTTTAATTTGGTTCGTGATCAAAATCTTCTTTTTTAATACAGTACAGACTAGAAACAAATCAGCATTTTATATTGATCCTTACATAATCCTACAAAAATGTGAAAGCATATAACTCACAGAATTATAAATCACCTAAAAATGTTAATGTTAATATGCTACTAGTGATTTCCTTAGTCACCTTTTAAAACTATTTAAGCTAAACAAATAAAACATGTTTGTAACCATTTATGTGAAATTTGAAATTTCAACTATTAAGTGAAATTTGTCTTTATTGACAAACGTATTTGTCATGTATTTTCCTGCACTACTTTTAAGTGTGCATTAGGTAAAAAGCTTCATTGTCTCCCAACTCTGACTTTGCAAACAATTCCATTTAATTACTAAAAAGAGAAATCATGTATATGTGTAGAAAAATACTGATTCCAAAATTTCTATGCCATTAACTTAGAATATGTCTGGTTTGTTTTGTATGCATATCTAAACAGAGATGTCAAAGGCAACTGCAAAAGTTTTAGTGTTGACTGCTATACTGAAATATTCTGAAAGTACTCTTAGCAGAGAAGAAAATAAATGTAGAAATGAAACCAATACTGAAAAAGAAAACTTTTCAATTTTAAATATCCTGTATGGATATAAATAAATGGAAAGGCTCTTGGGAACAGGTAGAAAGCAAGCTAGGAGTGTCAGTGCTGTAATAGAATAGGTTGGTAAAACAAGCATCGTGTGACTGGAAAAAAAGGAGCAAATATAAAAAATAACATTGAAATACAATGAATGGCTTTTGTTATTACTATTAGTCTAGAGTTATGATTGTTATTTGCATACATAATTTAAATCAACACTGTCATACATTAAGATTTTATCCAGAGGTGTCTGAAATTCAGTGGTAACATTCTTGCCACAAAGGCAAGGTATCCTTAAGGCATCTTTCCTAATTCTCATGCTAACAACATTATAGTGACAAGCAGGCACCTCATATAAGTTACACAGACATAGAACTACTGGAAATCTTGGCTGTTGTACTGTTCACCTAACTGCTCTTCCACTAAATCAGAATTAGAAGAACATACCATGTGTGCTCATCCTGCAGTGTCTCTTAGTGTTAAAAAGACCTCTTCAGACCCGGTAGATAGTGGCACAGATCTGCATACCTGACTTCAGTCAAATGTTTCCTAAGAGAATCACCAGATGACTGATAAATAATCTTAGCACAGATTTTAATAGTGTGTAGAACTTATTTCAGCTAGTATACCTGCCACAAGCAACCATTTTAGCTACCAAAAGTTATTTATTTGAAGTGCAGGTTCTGAGATGAATTCAAGGCAGCATTTACAGTGTTACAAAAAGTAGATTCGATCACATGCTGTAAATCTTGTAAATAAATTTCATTTGCTGTGAGCCGAAATTTAAGAACTTTAAAGAGAAATCAGTTTTCTATTGTTGCGAAGTATTTGTTGTTTTTAGGAAGAAATAAAAAGCAACTAAAAATGATGGCATGTGCTGAAGTATGTTTTATTTATACCCTGTTTATTTGTGAAGGAAATGAGGGAAATGAATAATGAGACTGCATTCACAGAGAAAGATATTGTCAAGCATTATGTGTGGCGGGGGGAGAGAGAGGGAATTAGAGAGAGGGAATGAAAATGCTTTGCAAAGACTTGGTATCCTGTCAGGTGAAGACCCTACATTGAGTTGAAATCTAGCGCATGAAAGAAATTACTTAAGGCATTTACTGTCACAGAGAAACCAACGCATTGTCTGTCTTAAAGAAGGTGTTATTTTCATCCTGCCTCATTTATGACGTGTCAGGTATTTTCTGGATATGTTACAGAAGTATTTGTTCAATAATTACAGCAGGAATACTACTGAGACTGCCTCGCCAGGCTTCAGTTTTTATTACCTTAAGCAAATACTTATTACTGAAGCAAATGCTTAAGTCTCATTAAGTCAGGATATATGTAAAGGAGATGTTCTGCTGCTAGTCTTGTATAAATTGCCAGAATACTTGAGGAATTAATATGCAGTTGATGTTCATTTTGATCTCCCATTTTTTAGTTTCCTATTTAGCCCTAATTCAAGAAAGTACTTAGCCTGATGTTGTCCATCCATGTTATGGGCAAACTTAAATATGGTCTAGATTGGACTAAAATGCAAGCTTATAGTGCAGTACATGTTTCATTACGATCCTAAATAAAGATTCTTCTTACAATCAGGGCCTAAAATTGCTAGGACTTTTTTTTGTCTTACCTGTAAAAAAACCTTTATATTTTTATTTATTTTATAAAACATTATTTTAACAAAAAAAAAAAAAAGTATGCTGATTAACTGTTATTTTCTACAAATACATCAGCATAAACTATGGACTGGTAAAAACAGCTAGATAATATTACAGGTGTTTGTTGGCCTTTCACTTGTGTTAATCGGTATCTTAGGCATATATTCTAATTTCTTTTTTGCTTGATAGAACTGAGACTTTGCTTTACTAATCCTCTTCATAAAACAACTTTCCAAACCTGCACTCAGTCCTTTATTTCTTTTTTAAGCAAAATTGAAGAACACTGGGAAGTTAGTTTATACACTGAATGACAGGTTGCCCCTACATCTTTATAGATGTAATGTAAACTAAAAGGGCAGACTTGCAAAATATTATGAAGTCAGATATCAGAAGATTTATGCAAAAAGATTTCAGAAGTATTCTAAAGGTGATTTAGGTTGTGGCCTTGGTACATTATCCTATGCAGAAATGCACTGTCTTACACATTTTACATCATTTCAACATTATGGTATAGTCAAGAGATACTGTACTTAAGTATTTTAACAATTCTTTGTAACAAATGCTGAGAACCACTCTCAGCCCCTACCAAATTTAATTGAAACTAGTTGGTTAGTTCTTAAGTTTAGATTTTTGTTGTTGAAAAATGTGAATATTTTTAAAATCTATTAGATTGGTTTTGATTTCTGAGATGATAAGGAAAATAGTTTTATGCTTTGTGATATTTCAATGAACAGAAAGAATACAGAATATCACTGAAATATTTTTAAATTAAATTTGGCATGTATATTCTATAAGAAATGTCTGCTTGGCAAAGTGTGGAAAATTCTGGACATCATAATATGAATATAAAATATACACAATTGTTCTATCTTTTTAAACCTTTTTGTTATGTTAGGCACGGTGTTCTTATTTACGTGTATGCATAGTTATATATGTTGATATTTACCTACACTTTGAAATCAGCGTGCTTGTGTTTATTTGCATTATTACAGATTTAAACAAATGCATTTAATGCATCTGTTTGAATGTGATACATCATATACGTGTGAGAACATTAATGTTTTAATGAAAGATATTAAAGACTAAACACATTATGGCTAAGATTTTCTTATTTACAAAAGTTATGAAATTAAATGTTATGGTCCCCACAGCATTTTAAAAACAATTACAGAAGTATGAAAACCAAAATACTAGTGTACACTGTAAAGAAATTATTAAAGAACCATCATGCTCGTTATGGGGTTCATAATTTTAAATTTCCTACTGTGAGTATATGTAAAATCTCAACCATAACAATAAATTGTTTCTTTGCATTTGATTTATAATTTTAGAGTGTATTGTGCATGTTGAAATGTGATTTAGAGAAGAGGAATCATTCTGAAAAACAAACCAACTAATTAGTAGGATTCTGTTCCTACATTGGCAAGTACAATACTCGTTCCTAAACACATTATGAAGATTAAACATATTTATACGTACATGTATTTTATCTCAGGGAGTCAACTACTTTATGTCCAAGGGTATACTAGATGATTCACCGAAAGAAATAGCTAAGTTTATCTTTTGCACAAGAACACTAAATTGGAAGAAGCTGAGAATCTACCTTGATGAAAGGTAATTTGAATTTCTCTTGAGACATTTCCTATTTGTTTTCAATATACAGCAATATTCAACAATATTTTGCTTGTATTGATGTAATTTTGAAGATGTGAAAATGCAACTAAGTAATGCTGCTGCTAAATCTGAACAGTTACTCAGTTCAGTATTTATGTGACTGTAACACTTCATAAGAACCCCTCAAAATACCACCTATAACTACTAAATCTCACGTCCTGTGCTTTTTCTCCATTTTTGCAGTTCTGGGCATAAATTGTTTTGAAGCTATAGTGAGCATTTAAACTGCACAGGATAATCTTTGTGCTGTATGACATTCAGATTTTATAAATATTTTGCTGCTTTTTTTTGTCCTGAGGTTTCTTTTTTTCCTATCTAGTATGGGTGTTAATCAGAAAAAGCAGTTATCACTTTACCAAGTGATGGTAGCTTTTTAACTAATGTTGGATTGTCTAACCATTATTTGGTTATCTGATATTTCTCGAATGGAAGTCACACCCACCTCCTAAGATGCAATAGAGCATCCTCTTGGAGGCAGCATGAGCTGCAGTAAGGAACACTTTCCCTGCTGTAGCATTGCTCTTCTACCTCCACAATGCCTTCTCTTGCCCTCCAGGATACCTTCAGGTGGGTGTAGTGCAGTATCAGGAAAGAGGAGCACCAACACGTTCAAGCGAAGTTGAAAGAGGAGGAGAATAATAACTGGACCTAAATAGGAAGAGCAGAGGGACAGCAGCGCTTCTAGCAGGAATCCTCTCCTGCTTCTCATCCTCCTCAGCCTGTACCACTAAAGGAATAAAAGGAGTCATTCTGTAGCGTTATCACCACTGACAGTCCTGTGCTGTAAAACTTCAGATTATCAAATTTTTTGGCAAAAGAAAAAATACAAAACCGTTTAATGGATGAGTTTGCAAGTTAATATTAGCAACCCTTACTGCCATTCATCTTCCCTTCGTAAACAGAGTGTAATCAGGCACTAAAAACCAAAACTAGGTTTCTAAATGTTGAAACTCCCCTCTTAGTACTGAAATATTTAATAGAAGGGATAAACATACGAGAACATTCTTTGGTTCACTTCAAATTTCCCTCCAAACTTCTTTCAGGTGTCTTTAGCACATCTGTTCATATAGGCTAGTCTGAATCCTTTAAATGTTTCTGTGTTCAGTGGAAGACACTTGAGAGCATCACATCCTGATGGATTTAGACTTTAAAGGGGTTTTGTGAGCAAATTTTATCTAAGTTAAGCCTGGTTTTAACAAGATACTCCTGTAACAGCTTCTACTTAGGCACCAAAATGTGACACACATGATCCTATTCCCTTTACTCTCTTTTTGAATGGCTTTGTCAGACAGTTTAAAGGAAGCGAAGCCTCTATGTAGACTATGATTGACAATGCATATAAAGAAACTTACAATTCTGATTAATGTATATTTTTATAGTATTTGCCTACTATTGTAAGTGTCTGAAGAACATGTTTATATTATCTTTGTGCTGGTAGTGATAATTCTCTTTCAGCAAAAAACAAAGCTCATAAACTAAAACTTTTATTGTTAAAACCTACATTTTCATATTTAAGCAGTTAAAAGAAACTTCTCTAATTATGTGAGATTTTATTCTACCAGGCGAGATGTTTTGGATGACCTTGTGACGCTGCACAACTTCAGAAATCAGTTCTTGCCAAATGCACTGAGAGAGTTCTTCAGACACATTCATGCTCCTGAGGAGCGTGGGGAGTACCTTGAGACTCTTATAACAAAGTTCTCTCACAGATTCTGTGCTTGTAACCCTGATTTGATGAGAGAGCTCGGCCTTAGCCCTGGTAAGCAAAAAAGAGCTTTGATTCAGCGGATCAGTCTTTGTATTTCTGGATGATGCTACTGTTTATGATAGTTTTAAAATCAGCACCTAAACAACTATTTCTGAAAGTAGAAACATGGCTTGGGAGGGTTCAGTATACAGACATCATCCCACTTGGGTTGGAAAAAAACCCCAAAATAACATGCAGATTCTTTTCTTAGACCTAGCTGATAAGTGGGGTTTATTTTCATGTTATCTTTCCTTCACATTTCTCTGTGCTTAAGCTCTGTACTAAGTCTCTTAAGTTCCCTCTTGCAAAGACTTATACACTTAACATTTTACCTTGTGGATAGTCCCACAGAAATGAGATGGAATTTTGGGCCTCACTCAAGTTAACAAGCATTTCTAATTGGTTGGGGGGGAGCCAGTTTTCAGCAGTGGGACTGCTTACATATTTAAAGATAAGCTTTAGCAGGATGTTGGCCTTAGTTTACAAAAACTTCAAGAATCTGTTTAAATGAATGTGCATAAAGCCCTTAGTGACTTTTGGATAACGTTGAAATATTAAGAGATTTGTAAATTCTCATTTGGCAATGTGCTGACATTATTACTTTGAAAATTGCTATATTAAATTTTATTTCACTGGAATACCCTTTTGAGTTGTTATATATGTGTGTGTGTATGTGTGTATATATATATAATTATAAACCCAGATGATGAAGACCATAAGGTTCTTAGACAGCGAACAATATTTTTAATGATCACAGTTTCCTTTTTAAATTTTTTTTATTTATTCTCTCTTGTCTAGATGCAGTTTATGTACTGTGTTACTCTTTGATTCTACTTTCCATTGATCTAACAAGCCCTCACGTGAAGAACAAAATGTCAAAGAGGGAATTCATCCGAAATACACGACGAGCTGCACAGAATATTAGTGAAGATTTTGTAGGGCACCTTTATGACAACATCTACCTTATTGGCCATGTGGCTGCCTAAAAGCACAATTTGCTAGCACTTAAAATTTGTAATTTTCAAAAACTACATCAATTCAAGAAATTAATTACTTTGTAGAGATGGGGGTTATTTTAGTGCTGGTCATTCTAACCTCTGTATGCAATCAAAGTTTGTGTGTGTAAGTGTGTGTATGTGTAAACTACCTTTTCTATCTATTTACCGTAGGAGCGGAAGGATTTGGAGATTTGTTTTTCATAATTTTTTTTAGTTATGCACAAAACAATGCCATTAGTCTGACACAGCCATTTACAAATGTTAAACTGACATTACGGTCTAAGCTGACAAAGTGGTACATTTGTGCGTTAGATCTGCTTGAAACTTTAATAAGTTCATTCTTTTTAGAATACCATGTAATGTGTATATATTTAACTAAAGAGATTTATAATCATAATTATTTTATTGTAAAATATTTTAACTAAAATTTCTCCTTTTATCTCTTAAAATAGTGTTGTACTTCTTTCTTCTGCATTTTTTTTTACAATGCTGACTACCTCAGATACATAAGTTAGAGAAATATTGGTCTGAATACTACAATAAAGTTTATTCTAGGAGATGACAGAACACTTGTATTCAATATCAGCTTAGATATTTTACTATATTGACTAACTTGAATTAGCATATTGCCGATCTGCTATTCACTCGATTTTAAAGACAATTACAACCTCTATTTTAGGTGAACCCTGATGTCATACAGGGATAGCCTAGGGAAATCGTGCAGTTTACATAGAGAGAGCGCTAACCTATATTGCAGACACTAGTTATTGGGGACATAGGACAACTACAATCATCTATTCAGCACCGTAAGCAAGGAAAAATCTCAACAGGGAAAGTGGTAGGGGTGGCTAACGTGTTGCTGCTTTCAATTGCTTTCCCTCCGTCTAGAAGTGTCAATGGTGGAAATGCCTAGGCAAATATATACCAGATGACTCATTGCTAAAGCTGTTAGAGCTTGACTGTGCAAGATTAGAGCAGTGACTGTGCAGGACTGGAGAGCCGGTTCAGGCTCAGATACTGAATTACTCTTTCTAAATCTGTCATGTAGGTAGATTTTAAATAGTTCTAGATTTATGAAAATACTTCAAAAGTGGTTTCAGTCAGGTTGTGTCTTGCATTTTCTGAAGTGTGTAGAATATTAGCAGTGCAACTGCCGTGCATGTGCAGGAATTGAATGAGGCTTTACCTGGGTTTTGTTCAGATAACTCATAGAGCAGTGCTTTTCTTAAATTGACATAACACATAGTTGAAATCAGAGCTGTTCCTGATTATGTTTGTTTACATAATATTCAGCTATCACTAGCATCTGGATTCAACATGGTAACAAGTAGATTTATCCTTTTTCCCTACTGCACCATGAGGTGAGGTAGGAAGATATTCTTAATTCTGTTTTACAGATTAATCTGATTTTTTACGTAGGAAACCTATGGCAGAACCAGGAATTGAATGCGGGTCATACTCCTCATAGGCACGCATTTTGCCCACACTGCTGCTTTCTGCTTGGCACCTAGGGGGTGTTACATTTGTCTTAGATATGAGAAGAGTGATGACAATGACAGTCCACATAAGGGCTACATAAATGACAGGGAGAAAAAAATGTAGCTACTGCTGCTATTTCAAGTGTTTAGTATACTTTATTCATAGCTCGGGTCCACGTGCAAAAATGCACCTAGAAAATCACTCTCCTCTGTCAGGATAACTGTGTCATTGACACCCTGTGTCATTTCATATATTTCAGAATGCCCAAGGATACATTCCACAGTGGTCAATTCCACAAATAAGGAGTATAGGGTATGTTGGGGAGCTTTGTTTAAGGCACAGGTATGTGGTCCTGTAAAATACATTAAAAAAAAAATACGACAAGTTGGGAGACTTTTAACATAATCTTTAAAACCAACAACAAAGGCTAATTGTCTCTGTGCTGCTTAAAGTGGTCTTACATGAAGTCTGCAGAACATGGCTTTCTAGAAAACACTCCTCAGAAGTTGCACACTTAAGAAGAAGAATTCCGTGAATTTTGAAATTAAAACTTACCTCACCAGGACATGTTTTCTTCTCAAACCAAAAATGGAGAGTGAGGCCTAATTCTTTTCTGACTGGTATTTATGTTGACATTAGTGATACTGGTTTTGATCTTGCACTGATACGAGAGTATAAATTGTTAATCTGCATTTCTCTTAATTTCCAGTTACCCTCAGTTCCCATCCTCAAACAGATACAGAACAAAGCCTCCAGGCAGACAGAACGTGCTTTTTCTGGAATAGATGAGTACATCTATTAACAAGGTTTAGAAAGCTTCAAGGCCAGTGTCACAGCCAAGAAGATAAATTAGAAACAGGATGATATGGTTAAAGTTTCCATAAGACACAAGTCCAGGGGAAAAGAAAAAAAAACCAAAACCCTAATCGCATACAGATAACAGCATCTGATCTTCACGATAGGATTTTGAACAGTGTTGGATGGTTAGCACCCGACTCATGCTGTATGTTATGTTACTAACTCAGAGTGGAACAGAAAACAGCAAACACAATGTGCCAAGTGTGAATTCCCTTAGAGGTAACCAAGAATCAAAAAATGACAATAGACAATTTATCTGTCCTTTTTTCTCTTGAAGTTTGTGTCTTCCTCCAGAGTGGCAGAGAAGTAATTTTTTGCATTTTAAGAATCTAGACTTTTCATGAAGTTAGGCAATTTTCTGTCTTAAAATAAAATCTTAATCAGGTGTAACAATCCTCTTACAAAGTGAGAAAGATAAAGTTTGAATTCTCTTAGTCATCCTCCAAAAGCCTTCTAAAAACTAAGTTTTGGGCAGTGTCTTCCTCAATGCATTATTGGTGTCGCCACATACGTTTTAAAAGAAAATAGTGATAGATGCTTCATTGACCCAGGTGTTACTAAATGATCTGACGTGGAAGTAGCTACTTGATCAAGCACTTCAGAAGACTTAGATAGAGGATCCCAAGCCTAATTACATGAGCATGATCATACTCAGAACTGCAAAGTGATTCCTGAGCTATTGTGATTCCACCACTGCATGTCCTTTGAACTTTGGCCATGTGTTGTTGCCTTCACGCTAACTGTACACAGCACTGAAGGAAGAAATGAGCCTGCAGCCCATCCCCTGGGAAACACTAGTTATTCTGGTCCTAAAAGACATGGAAGGTGTGTTCTGAATGGCCATTTCTGAAATTTTGCTAACTTCAGTATACACAGATGTGACAGAAGGACAACTGTTCTTTGTTCATGTAGGGGAAATGAGTGTACCTCTGTCCATGTAAAGTGTCACATAATACAGCCCATTTTTGCCTGTATTAAATTCTGAGGCTCTCATTGCATTTATTCAGGGAATATGGCATATATTACATAATCGTGGTTTAGTTATAGGCAGTGTCTGATATTCTACATTTTCTCAAAACTATGTCTGTCTTGAATACGTTTCATTCATATTCTAAACAACAGATTTATACAGCTTTGGCTTTTTAAAATAAATCAAAGCTGCTTCAACATACAAAAGCCCAAACAATTGTAAGTTAGAGACGAGATTATCAATTTTGAAGTGAGCAAGAAATTTGCATTCAGGAAAAAAAAATTCAGTTTGTTCCCTTCAACCTTTCCTTCCCACCCCCCACACTGGAAAAAGAAAGCTTATAAACAGTTTCAAAATACAGATTTAGGCAAATAAACTGTCTAGCTGGGCAAATAAATGTTGCTATTTCCTCTTCATTCTACTGTAGTTTATTAATGTTCTTTACATAAACAAATTTGTCAACAGGAATTGCTCTTGTTTTAAGTGGTAATAGTTTTGTTCTCTGTGTAAGGTTGTCATTGTGCAATCTGCTATTTTTTATAGTTCTGCTTTTAAAAAACAAGTATTAAAATATTTTAAGTACTTAAGCAAAACTGAGGTATACCTACTCATTCATGTTAAAATGTCAGAATAACAGTATTAAGTATATAGAAAAGTCAGATTTACTTGCCTTATATTGGATTGGGATTTTTTTTCTTTTCAGGTATTTCATGTAAGTATCAAAACTAATAAACATTAAGGCTGATGACTTGTTCTCTGCCATTGTAAAATCTACCGCTCTAATCTCAAAAGCAGTATTAAAATGGACAAAGGACAGACTTAAAGGATTTCCTGTGTCTCCCATAGGCACATTATGGTTTCATTTTGCCTTAAAGAGAAATAATATACAAACTTCGATAATCTACATATAATAATGATTTTAGTAAGAAAATTTTATGTGATCTTCTAATATTATTTATCAGATGTTAAAAGTTAACATTTACCATACGATGTGTGTAATTCAATCATAACCAGAGAGCTAGGGTTAGTTACAGAAATGAATGTGTATGTAAAAAGCTTCAAAGAGATCACATTGTTCCTTCATCACTTCAGTGCTTTTGCTGGCAATGCTATTAGTAAATTTGCAGCTTTCCTTTCTTTACTCATATAAACAAGCTGAGAGAAGAGATGGATTAGGAGATATTTACACAGAATACTTCCATTCCCTATGTGAAATTTTCTTGCATTAAAAAGGAACTTTCTGTATTTGCTTTACAATTTAAAAAAGCAAAAAACTACAATTCATTGAAGAGGCTCTGATTTTCAGATATGTGGTTCACTCATAGCACCTAATACAGAAAATGAGCAAAAAGTACTTTTGGGATTTCTAGCAATCCAACAAATGCATTATTTTTTTAAGCTAAAAAATACTATTTATTGAGTATGTGTACATGAGAGAAATCAAGCATATTTATGTGAAAGCAACATGGTCAGGATACCAGTTCTTTTCAGAGAGAGTATTCATTTGTAAAAGTTAGCTTTCTGCTTGGCAGCGTTGGAGAGGAATGTTGGATTTAATTTAAAATGATTAATGAGATTTTGTCAGACTCCCTGCCTTTACCACCACTGCAGTTTGTCAGCACAACAACCTGGGAAACCCGGACGCCACTCTGTCGCCAAAAACAGCTTTCCAGGAAAAAATAAACCTGAGTAACTGGTGCCAGGTACGTGTCAATGGTATTGTCTTTCAGCTGTTGAAAGTTTAACTCTAAGTTGGGACATTTACACATTTTGAGGAAGTGAACCTCATCCATTATTTCTATAGTCTGCTTTTGACAGTGGATACCAGTATGAACTTAAGTTTTCAGAGCAAGCATAGCCTTTATTAGTAACCTTACAGAAAATCCTATAATCCATGCAGATGAGAAATTCTTTAAAAGGAAAAAAAACAAAGTATCAAAGCTTGTTCAAGTAAGGTTTTTTGGAGAAAGACCATCTATGCAACCTGTCTCATTTTTGGCTGTGTTCCGTTAGGAGGATCTCATCCTCTGAGCACTGCTCACGCGAATAGGCTGCCGAGCGGCAAGGAATGCTCTGTTGGACTCAAAGCAGACGCATCTGTGTGCACACATATGCTAATAGCCAAAACCTAACAAGTTCGCAATACTTTTCACATGTAACCATAACATAAGTAAATGAGCAATTCTTTTGAAATGTAAAAGGTAGATACTGAAAATTATTTATGATTTGTCTTTTTCACTTTACTTGTTGAAATTTATTCTGGTGGGCTACAGCTTGAGCATAGTGTTCTCCTTACACACGAAATACACAAAAACTGAAAAGAATATATATAAATAATTTCAAAAGCAGCCTTCCCCTTCCAAGAAAACGTCTGCCTGTGCTGCACAAGTCTTTCTGCAGTCACATAACCCTGTATCAACAAACTGACCTTTTGTTCACTCCTGTCAACCCCTTTATACATCAGTTCCATCCACTAACTCAGCAGGCCAAAAATCCTGTGAGGCTTCACGGAGGTGTAGATGGTGAAAAATATGTAGTGCTGCTCTGCTACACCAGGCAGAATGTGCTCCTTATGGGGCATGATGCCACAGGTATTCTTTGCATGACTTTTATCTTACCTATATCTTACGTGTTGAAACAAGTATTTTCACAACTGCTGTTTCCCCATCTTCACATGCAGAATTCAGACTCGTTGTCATAATTACATGTAATGCAGTTGAAATGAAATATACTTTTATAACTGGAGAGCTTCTTAAGCTGACTTGCCTTCTGCAGCATTAATCACCTGCATGACAGAACAAGCAAGGAAATCACAGAACTGCTTTAGAAGTGCTAGAGAAATGCAACTCCTACTGTGCTGCTTAGTGAGAATCAAGATCATGCACTTTTTCACGTTAAATGTAACTTCTATATTCCACTTAGGAATTTATATCAATAAATAGATTTGTTACTGTTCTATGCTGTCTGAAGTCTGACAGTAGTATTTCTGATTTGTACTAGCAAAAGTTAGTTTTGTTGGGTTTGGTTTTTTCCCTAGCATAGCAGCAAAATTTACAGTAGATACACAACATTCATCTATCACAGTAAAAATGTGATTAAAAAATGCTTGAATCCTTTTTCCCTATATATAAGGTTTAGATATGTAATAAAATACAGACGTCACATGATTAGTAATCAGCTTTTGTTAAAACTTTTTTTCAGCTTTTTAAAAATAAATATGAATATATTACTGCCTTTTCTTGGTATTAAGTGTTCACAATGTACATTGTGCTGCATAACAGATACTGAAAATTACAGCACTTAAAGGCCTAATTTGAAGATTTAAATGGTGCATAGATAGACATTGTGCTGACTTCCTATATAAAGTAGATTCTATTTAAAATCATAAAGACCCTGAAATGTATTGAGAATTCTTTTAAATGAGTAATATTTAGTAATACTAAGTTAAATTGTTAAACATAAATCAAGATCTATGGTCTGGGTCTAAAGACACAAATTAGTAAAAGGGAGGAAAGCCAAAGGAAGACATTTTCTTTGATAAGACTTTTCATTAAAGGTTTCATTAAAACTAAAATTTCGTTAGTTTTAATGCAGCTCAAGACAGAAGTTTTGAAGAGGTGAGATTAGTGGTTTCTGTAAGAGGATACCTGGTCCCAGACGTATTCATACCTCATGCTGCCTCTTTCCTGCATTAACATAACAGCCTTCCTGCCCTGTCCAACAAGTCTGCTCCTCTCCACAGCTGTCCACAGTGAAGCTGGGCAGAGTCTTCCTTTGCAGCCTACTCTTCTCTTCTGCCCAAATTAGTAAATGGACTGTGTGAAATCTTGTTATTTTTAAAATATAAAGTGTTCTCTGTAATTTCTTAACACTGGTTAAATAACAGAAACAAAATAAATTAGCAGTGAAGATATACCTTCAGTGAGTGATGATATTTTTTAAGTACAGACAGGTGTTCGGTTATGCAAAAGAAAGAAAAAAGGAAGCCCATGTTGCCAATTGTACAGCTTTGTGTCAATAACTTCAATCTGATTCCAAAATCATCCCCAAATTAATTCCATGAATGCTGATTAATGATCTTTAGTCTGTTTTAGAAGTTGTTTGCTACATACTGGAACTAAGCAGAATTTTACATAGAATATCAGCTAACACTTGGAGAAGCTTATCTGCATTATCCTTACAACACAGCTAACAAGATACACCCTAGCAAAATTCTGGCCCCACCACTGTCAAAAGCAAATCAGTAACTCACGGGAGTAGAGTCAGGATGTCATTATGGTTTGGAAGAAGCAAAAGCTTAGAAGTATCTTTAATGCCTCACCGTCTGACAGACCCATGGTCTCAGCACACTGTTTAAGCTGATAAATGTCACTGTGTTATCAATTGTGACATAGCAGTATTCTCAAATCTTTTTGGATAACCTGTTCTCAATAAAGAAGAGAAACAAAAGCAGATTGACTCTCTGGAGGCTTTATGCTTACTACAAGTAGTGCAAGTAATACTGTTACTTAATACAAGTAATGCTTTAGTCAAAAAGCATTTAACCTCAGAGAAAAGAGAAATAATAAAATTCAATGCCCATGATGCATAGAAGATCCGTAAAATAAATAGCAGAGTCCCACCTGTACAGGCATAGCAGAATATTGGTCTAAAAGAAAAGGAGTCTCAGTTTTAGTAAACTGTAATCTAATTTTCTCAAAGGAGAATTTGTGTGTTCATTGGCTGATGAAGAGTAATCTGTCTGCTCTGCCTGGCACTTCTCACAAACAGTCTTCGGTGAGTCAATAGCATTGTCTTTAGAAGTAAGATCTTCCAGAAAGAAATTTGTCACTTGCCGTATCACAACATTTAGAAGGTACGCTCAAAGGCTGAAAAAAGCCAGGTTGGGTGGGTGGGTGGGTGGGTGGGGTTTGTATACTGTCAGGTATGTGTATTGTATGTTTCTCTCCCCCTTTCCTCCTTTTTCACTTTCTTCATTTCCAAAAAGCTTGTTTATATCATCCTTAACAGTCATTTATCTTGGGAGGTAAAAAAAAAAGACTGTGAATCTTTGAGGGTAAAAAAAATGTGTTAGCTTTCACAGTTTTGCCATAACATTAAAATACCATTCCTGTGGTTGCCAAGAATTTTTGCGAATAAAATTGTGAACCTCATGTGAGCCCAAACTGATCCAGTGATGTCTGAGAGCAGAAGAGAGTCACTTTACAATTACCATCCAAGAAGGTTAGAATGTGGAATTGGTGTTACCGTGCTTACAGAAGTATCACTTACATCAAAGTTGTTAAATACTTACAGAATCTTCACCTACTATTTTAATTATTGTTATTTATTTAATGTACTATTTTAACCGGCAATTGTCAATTAGTCCTTTATTCCTCATTGTGCCAGTCTTATCTACCACAGATCAAGACAAGTTTCTGTGAAAGGACTCCATAATACCTTGCTATGGAAAATAATACATCAGGTTCACAAGAATAAAGCTCTCGCTTACAGGGTGATAAGTATAAATTGCTATATAAAAATGAAAACGGCCTTTAAGCAAGTGAGTGATCCAATCCATTTTAAACACAAGTCCTTACAGGGGGGTCTTAGATGTAAGCAGATGAATAACCCAATCCCTACTCTGCTGATGATACACATCTTTAAACACGTGCTTTTAAGTTTGTGAGAAGCCAATGAAACCAACTTTCCATACTATTTATGTCTGTAAGACCCAGCCAGCTTGGAAGGGCAGCACCAAAAACTACTCTCCTGACATGAGTAGTATTTGGCTCAGGTTCCTTATATGATTTGTTTTAACAGATGACAACCATGGAGTGAAAGTGAGTTTAATATCAAATTTATTCTTGATAGGAAAACTTGCACAACAAATGCAGTAATTGCAACAACAACAACAACAAAATATGCTTGACACCGGCTCCATAGAGGCAATGCAGTCACAAGGTCATTCCTGAGTAAAACCAACACCCTGGTCCCCCATTTTACAAGCTTGTTTGGCAGGTTTCACCAGTCGGGAAAAGCTCTGCTTGATACTCGCTGCCAAAGCACAGCTTTTGCTCTCTGAGCATCGTTTCCCCACCAGGCCAAAGCAGCCCGGGGCTTTCCTTGATGCTCAGTATCCCGAAGAAGGGGCCACAGTTTCGGATCATGGCAACACAGGAACAACAACGCACCGTTTCTGCAGCACCAGCCACTTCTCTGTTTCAGTGAAACCTAATTTACACCAGCTCAGAATCCACTCTTCTCTTTTACGTCCTGAAACTTGATATTCTCCTACCTCGATATGTAACTACTCTCTCTGCATTACCGGGATGCTTCAGATCTGTTGTACTCTTCATGCTATGGATTCCTTGTTCACATATTCCCCTCTGAAAGCAAAAGACTCGGTGTCAGAAAGAAAGGGCACAAACTCCATGCTGTGCAGAGCTCTTGTTATCAAAAGACCATAAAAAAAAATACAGTGCATTTGCAAGGAACTATCCCTGGATACAAATATGTTTCAAATTAAAGTAAGACTAGAAATGACTTCAGCTTAAAGAATACTTTGCTGACTAGAAAATCTGGTAAACTCATGTCTTTTCCAGATATATCTATTGCATTGTGTTTTAAAATGACCAGGTTTCATGTTTTTCAGCCACGTATTCGTGAAATTGTGGCCCTGACTGTAAGTATAATGGGATTTTTTTTAAGTCCTCAACTTGCTTAGACACTTTTTTTCTTTCTTTTTTCTAACATTTCCCTTGCTGGTATTAAAACATACAACGTAACATAAGTTCCTAACAATACCTCCTACTTTTTCACTGTGATTTCCTGACTTTGTCGGGATCTTTCTACATACAGTTTCTCTTAGAAAGGCATATAGAAAAAAAAAGTGTAAATACCACAAAGTTGACAGGGTTTATATGTATATATTTATGCCTTGTATATATCCTAGGCTCCTGGTCTGCTTGCTTGCCAGTATGATTGATTGACTGAGTCCCGAAAGATGTTTATAAAAACCGGCAGGTCCTGTACTTGTACAGATCTGCAAACACCCAAAGAAAACCGAGCGCCCCGTGGTCTCGCTGTTGGCTCTACTCCTGCAGCCTCAGACGGGAGTATTACTACGGTGGTGATAACTAACACCGCCGATGAGCTGCCCTTCCTCCTCCTCCTCCTCCTCCTCCTCCGCCCTGGGCTTCAGCGGAGCCCCGCGGCCGGAGGGATTTGCGCGGTCGCCGGCCGCGGATCGCGGCAAAGAGAAGCGGCGCTCGGGGACTGGGAGGGCGGCCCGGGGAGACTAGTCAGCTTGTCCTTGCTCAGGCTCCGAGGAGGCGGGGGATGGCGGGGGGGGGAGGCGGGGAGCGGGGTCTTGGGTTTTCCTCCCCTGTTTCAGGAGGGTCCCCTGTCACCACAGCGTGACAACCGGCTCACTTTACAGCCGCATCACTTGGAGCAGAAGTAAAATAATAAAATAAAAAACAAGCTGCCCGCAGATTAGGGAGCCTTGCTCCAATGCTTTATTTATTTTACAGCCGCCGAGCCGAGCCGAGCCGAGCCGAGCCGTGCTCCGCCCCGCCGGGCTCCACCTGCCAGGGCTCAGGGCCGGGAGGATCGCCCTGCCCTACCCCCCCTCCCGGGGGTCTTTTCCATGTGGATCCCATTATCATCATTTGCTCCTAGTATAAGGGGGATTAAAGCGATTAGAATGAAAATAATTAAATGATCTTTCAATTTACCCCTCCGTGCTGGTTGTAAGTGGAAAGGGAGAGGGGACTTTACCTAGAGTAACCGAGGCAGGGTTTGTCATTTCTTGTTGAAGGGGGTTATTTTTAAGGGAAAGGAAGAAAAGGGGGGAGGCGGGGGGAGAAACCCTCGCAACTGTCAACTGTTTTCCAAACACTAGATTAAAGCTGGCCAGACCTTTGTCGTAACATGACCCTACTGTTTTCAAATGTGTTTTCCAACCTGTAATCGTTTGTTAAGTCTCAGCGTTGAAGAATGAAGGCAAAATAAAATCCAAAAATGCTCGGATGCGCTGGGTTTTAGTTGTTGTTTTGGGAGTGGGAAGGTGGAGAAAATGTTTTGGGGGTTTGTTTGTTTGTGTGGCTTTTTTTCCTGCGACGAGCAAAATCCCTATATTTCATCATTTGGAATAAAGCCGTAATCCTGACGAAAGGATTTAAACATTTAAAAATAACAGATGGATTTCAGTCTGATGAAGGGATAAGCGTTTCTTCAGCCCCTTTTCTTTTTCAAGGAATGTGCTGTGAACAAGTGACAAACCGCTTATGTATATATGCACACACTCACACTATAGCTAGGTGTTCATTTATGTATCTTTATGAATCCGTACCTCAATCTTTACTGTTTTCGTTTGCACGGATGAAATGATGAGCTTAGAACCATGTCCGAGACAAGGCAAAAATTCAAAAGTTAATTACTCACAAGCGCCTTCGCTTTCTTCTTTTTCTTTCCCTTTTTTTTTTTTTAAGTAACGTTAACATTAAAGAGAGTATTAATATATAGGGGCCCACCTGGGGAAACTGGCGTGGCAGATTTTCAATGGCAAAAGAAGGGGGCCTTCCCAAAGACAGCGGAAGCTGCGCTTATCGACGCCCCGTCTGACTTCGCCGGCAGTGACCGCCGGTGAATCCCAGCCCTGCGGCGGGGGCGGGCCGGGAGGCGGCGGGGAGGCAGCGCGGGCGGCTGCCGGCAGCGCTGCCCCGCAGCGAAGCCTCCGCTCTGCCCCTGCCCGGAGGCGCAAAGGCACTGGAACCGGCCTGTTAATTCTAACCGGGCAGAGACGGCGGCACAACGCAGCCCTTCACAACTGAACCCCGCCGAACTGAATTCAAATGGGAAGAACCCTGACAGGTCCGGTGCTGATGGAGGAGGATGAGCCGGAGACGTTCAGAAAATGCGACGTTCACAGCTGTAATGCCTCTGCTACCTGAAGGCACAGCGCCGGAGCGGGTAATTTCTTCTAGTAATCACTTCGTTTGACAACGAGCAGATCAAAAAGAAAATCTTGTAGGAAGACCTTCGGGATCTGCAGGGGAGAATAACGTTTCTGTGCTCCCTGCGTACGCGAAAATCCTAACAAACCCGATGTGGATGCTGTGCTCTCAACGGCTCTGAGCGTACAGGTCTGCCCACAGGCAACGCTTTGGTTTGGTTTGGTTTAAAACGTTCTTCTAAAGCTGAAAAATTACCCCGCGGGGTGTTGTTATTTTTAAAATAGTAGATCTTTCAGGGTGAAATTTAAGTATAGAAGTTTCTTTGATTCAACGAGGAGAGAAAATCCCGTTTGCTGTCAGAAGTTAATTTTCAGCTACTAGAGAAGTTACTGACTTTAAATATTTTTCTTTCCTCTATAAAAGTTATTGGCCTGCTTTCATAGTTACTAAAAAGTTTATCCGGCAAATCGAAGCCTAAATCCCGGCATTCATTTGGCAGTGACTAACTCCTTTAGTAAATACTTGTTATTACGGCGCAGCGCCCTTTGCCCGGTGGGTCCCGTCCACAAGCCAGGCACTGTGATTTCTACCCGCTGAAGCCGTCATTAATGCCAAACCCGCGGGTGCGAGGCGCTTCTCAGTCGCCAATAAAACCTTCACTGCGGCTCGACCGAAAGCGTCTTTTGAGAGCAGGCTGCTACGCCTGCGGTGCCTGAGCGCTGGTTTGTCTAATGCCTCCTTTCCTGATCCGATTACCGGCCGCCGCTGTTTCGCTGTTTATGGACAATAAAAGCCCCCGCATGCCCCGCTCGGGGCCGCCCGGGGCCGCCGGGCTCTCCTCCGGGCAGGGCGCGGGGAAGCCGCGGGAGCAGGTGGCCGCCCCACGCAATCTCTGTTTTTCCCCGTTTTAGTGCAAAATAGACAAACCCTCGGCTTTACTCCCACCTCCCCCAGCCCCTCCATTTCTTCACGGAAGAAACGCAAGGAGCCTCTGAGGAGGAGAAGTGCCTTCTCCCGTGGCATCGCCTATAGCGGCCGGGAGCAGGGAAGCCCCGCGGCCGGGCAGCGCTCCCTCCCGCCAGCAGCTCCGCCGGCGCTCAGCGGCCGCGGGGCGGGGGACGAGGCTGCGCGGAAGGAGGAAGGGAGGCGGGGGGGCCGCCGGGGAGAGGGGGCAGCGTCTGCTGGATGAAGCACTTCGCGTCTCCGCTGTTTGCCCCGCCGGCGCGGAGCCGGCGGTGTCCGTCTCCCAGCGTGGGACAGACAGCTGCCGGGGGACAGGGCAGCGGCGCTCCCCGGGGTGCCAAAGCCGCCGCGCCTCCGGCAGGTCCGTGCTATTCAAAAAACGCAGAGAGAAGGGAAAAAGAAAAGAAAAAAAACAAAACCCCAAAGAAACAACACCCCCCCCCCAAAAAAAAAAAAAAAAAAAAAAAAAGAAAGCCCAGACCACCACCACCAAAAAAACCCCTACAGTGGCCAAATCAGATTTACCTTCCGCGGCCGGGAGGGATGCCATTACTCTCCCTTCTGGCGGGATGGGCTCTCCTCAGAGATCCCCCGTCTCCTCCGGCAGCCGCTCCCTCTGTCACCTAGAATGACACACAGTCGCGTGTAACGCGCAGCAGCTCCCGCACGCACACGCTCTCCCACGGCTCGGGCTCGGCGCCTCGCGGCCCTGCCCGGGGCGACCCCCACCCTCCGCCATATAAGGCGCTCCGGGAAAGCCCCGGAGGACCCGCCGGTGCCGAGCATTGTCCCCGCCGCTCCGGGTCACCCCACCTCGCCTCAGCCCCTCAAACACGGGGAAATCCTCCTTCTCCAACCCTGGTGGGTTTGGTGGTTGGGGTTTTTTTCTGAGGGGATGTACTGAAGCGGGGCTCAGCGTCCCCCACCCCGAGGTGCCGGGAAGAAGGCGCCCACCCCACTGGGGCTCCGCGGGCATTCCCCAGAGCCGCGGGGAGCCCCAGCCCCGCCGAGGCGGGGGTTAGGCACTCGCCCGCAGCCCTCATCTGCCCCGACAGCTCATTAAAACCCGCTCCGCCACCCGCACGCTGCGGCCGGAGCGGCGGGGCGGCGGAGAGCCGCCGGCTTGTTTTAGGAGCCAGGCTGGACGGAGTCCTCCCTGACGCGGACATTTGATTTAAAACTGCATCCGGAGAAATACAAATAAATAACTTCTTCTTCTAGAGGGAAAATAACAAAAAACCCACCACCAACAAAAAAATCCTAAAACCAAAGCCGACTCTAAACCTGACAGGAGCTACAAACACTAAATACGTGTAGGGACGGGAGAAAGAGCAAAAGTAAATAAATCTCGGTTACCTAATTGAAAGGCAGAAGGGAACCCTTTGTGTACACAGTGCTTCAGGGAGAGGAAAACCAGAGCACGGGGGACGAGGGGAGCGGCGGGGCGCTCGGGGGCTCCCCTGGCCGTGCCGTCGGCGGGAGATTTACCTCCGCCTTTAGCTCCAGCCCAGCCGTCTCCCCCACCCGCAGAAGAAAAAAGGAAAAAAAGAGTGTTAGGAGGAGTCCAGTAACAAGGGAGAAAGGATGAGAGGCAGGGAAAGCTTCGCCAGCTGCGGGGAGTGGGGAGCCGGGGGTTATCTGTTTGAGAGGGTAAAGGGGGACACGGTGGCGGTGCGGAGACGGGAGAGCGGGCCGCGAAATGTGCAATAAGGCTGAAAAGGTGCGAGTAAAAGCCGGTGAAAGGAAGTACCATTTTTCTTTTTTCTTTTCTTTTCTTTTTTTTAATCTGCAAATAGGCTGTGCTGCTCGAGGAGTGCAGCGGGACTAAGGAAAGCAGCCAGCCTTCTAGCTGGGTCAAAAGAGCAGCGAGATCTGCTTTGACAGGGTTTTTTGGTTTTGTTTTAAACTAAGTGCTTTGGCAAGTGTATTCGTACACGTTTCTCTGCATAGAAGTCAAAGGATCAAACGGGGTCCCCGAAATCAGTTATTTCCTAATTATTTGGGGCAAAATCCAAAGCCTTCTAATTCTGAGCTAATATGATAAAGGGCTGAAAATTAATCTCAAGAGAGGGCTGTTTGATGTCTCTCACATATACCCACAAGCTTTTCTCCCTACATTTATAATCATACTCAATAATTCCCCAAACACAGAGGATGATGCATATGACCAAACCGTTCACTGGAACTGTGAAGTTATTCACCCCACGCTTGTTTGAAGAATTAGTCTCTGCTCTTCAGCTTGAGAGAGTGCATAATACGAAAGCACGCTCTGGACACATGCTTTCAGACTGCAAATCTTATTCCTTCCTCTAATCCCTTCTACATCCACAGTAATTAATAACAACTGCAATTAACAGCTTCAATATAATGTCATATAGTATTCTCCACTCCCTCCCAATATGCTATACTTATTACATGAAAATATGCTGATGATCTGCAGTTTGCAGATTTCAGTGTTATCGTCATACGCAGAAAAACTCTCAAACATTTCTTTTCTCAGATGTGACCTCCAAGTACCCCTCTCTGGGATATCAAGGGGAGCTTTTCCCCACCAGTCCCAAACTTGTTTGCAACAATTCAGCCTCTTCACAAGTCAGCCTCTGCCTGGACACTGATTCCAGCATCATTTCCATTAAAACCAGCAGGCTGGTGACTCCAAAGACAGTACAACCAGTCCCATTCAGCTGTTTCAGTTAAGAAAAAAACCTAGTCTTTTAACAGACCTGTCCTAAAACTGAATTAATGTGCACATATACATATTTCTAATAAATATCGGTACTTTTTCTGATACCTCTCCTGCATACTGTGGATGCAGTCAGAAGTGTCTTTACAACTGGTGTATAATATTCTTGATATGCAGGTGCATAACTGGGTTTACCAGGAATGGAGAGGTTGAAAAGGGCCTGTTTAGTGTCATCAACGCTATCCAGTGTCATGCATACACTCCTAATCAGATGGTGCAACTGCAGAAGAGCAATGGCCTCTCACCTTACTCCAGGTCATTGCAACTGTGACTGCAAAAAAGTCTTAAGAAAAATAGCTATCAATCACCTTCGTCTACTGTGATAATTTCCTACTATCTCAATTTTCCAACTACCAGAAATAGTGTTTTAAAAATGCAGTTTTCATGTAGAAATACAAAGCTGATCAGAAAAAAAAGTAAAGTTAATTTATTTTTAAAAAAGATGTAACCATTCTTGAGGTGTGGAAGTGAAAACATTTAAGGCGATTGCTTCAGAATTTTTTTTTTAAATTTTCTTACTCAAGCTCTCAAATTCCCACTTTTAAAATGAAAGTGTACACTTCATTTACAAGTTCACTTCTAAGGTTTACCTATGGAAATGTTACTGGATTATTTGATGCACAGGCAACTATGGACTTTTTAAAAGAAATTTTGCTCCAAGAGATCCCATTGGTGACTTCCAGTCCTCCTAATAGAGCACAGCGGCAGTTGTTCAGTAGTCAGCAGCATTAATCAGGAGTCTACGTCCTGCAGTTTAAAGCAGGGAACAGATAAGGTAAACAGCTATAAATCCTTATGTCTTAGAGAGAAATCCTGCATTAGTCTATCCTGTGAGAGGGTAAGAAAGAAAGTGACGAGAGCCTTTTCTGGCTCTGTTGTCAATATGGGAAGTTTCCACACTAGTCCTAGCACCAGGTGAGAGAGTGGCTGAAGCACTGGCTGGTGTGGCAGAGAATTGGCTCTTTAGGCAACTGAAAATGGCAGGGTCAGCAGTTTGCTCACATGAGAAATGTCATGCCTCAGCAACAAGTCAAGAGCAAAATGACTACATGTAGGCAATTACCGTGACGGTCTGGCTATTCAAAATACTCAGGTTCCCTTCCTATTTTTCTGAGAGTCCAGTCAGACAGACCTGGAGTCTCCCCACGTGGTTTCAGGTGTTGCTTACTGCTTTCTGCAGTGCAATGGCAAACCTGGGCACAGGACACTGTAGGAGGTTTCCCAAACCCTCATGAGAGGACAGGAGTGCTTTCTACTGCCTATGACCCTTTACTGAGGCATTTCTCAGAGAAACCTGCAGCAGTGATCTGATCTGCTTCCTCAGCTTCTGGGATGGGACTGCTGTGATTTTCCCTCTTGCATCTGTTCTACTGGACTATACAAATAAAGGGGCATGGAAATTTTAGAATAAGCATGAAAGCCATTTTCATGGCTGGACACTCATGTATCAGATTCCTACATTCCTTCTTTTACAGACTTTGCAAGTATGTTCTGAGGGTGTTGGCATGAGATGGATGGTGGGCTGTTACCAAAATGAGAGTATAAGTAGCCAGGGCTCCTGAAGAACCATCCTGGTGCTACACCAAGAAGAGCTGGGAGGGTGGCGCAGAGCGATATGAGCTGGTTTGTACAGTCAGCATAGATATCCAGAAGCAGCGTGTCTCTGTTCACCTGCGCCAACGACCCTGCCAAACAGCTCGTAAGCCCTGTGATGGAAGTAGCACATCTTATTATTCAGGCAATGCTTATTAGTTTAGCTATCTTACGAACTGTGGCTAGGCTGATTTTAGAAAGCCACTATGTGCCTGTCAAGAATAGAAAGAAAAGGAGTAACACACGTTCAAAACTGCACAATTGTATGCTGAGCTTTATCTCTCTTCCTCCTTGAAGATCAGCTAGTGTATACAAATTTAGGAATATAACTTTGATGGTGAGATGACATTTGGAGAAAACAGGGCACAGCTGAAATGGAGTCACTCTTTAAAGAACTGGGTTTCTTTTTGTGTGTCCTTTTTTTTTTTTTTTTTTTTAAGAACACACCATGAGTACTGTCTTACTGCCAAAAGCTAGATACTTCATTGTTATAAATTCATAAATACTATTAAAATTATTCTGTACTTTAAAGAGCCTCAGGTTTCAACTCTGTTTCACTTAAAATAGACTGATAAGAGATACATACACCCTTTCAAAGAAGTGTCTGTGTGCCAAAGCCCTGCCTTTAACAAGACTTACTGTTCAGGACTCTCTATCCTGTTACAGAATCCAAAACTCAGCCATGGTTTGAAGTATTCAAACATTTTAGCTAACCTGAAGCTGGTTATTCTTTTCCCTGGGATAGCTTGACCTTGCCATTTTACCCTGACTACCAGAGGACCCTGGCACGGAAGCAAGGACAAGAAAGAACTACTGAGTTTTTCTTCTCCTGTAATGAAATATCAGATTACACTGTATTATTAGAGATGCTCCAGAACACATACTGTAGATAAATTAGCGTTTTTCTCATCTTCCTGAAGTCAGAAAACATCTTGATTTGATACAACACTCACTACTACCTAGATACTCAAGGGCTGATTCCTAGCATGATTACATAAGAATTTACAAAAACTCTACATTTTGAGTGACTTATTTATAGCTACTGAAACCTGCCTGTGGGGACAAAAGCTAAAAGCCACAATTATGAATTAAGTGTAATAAAAGCTTTAGGATTTATGAATCACAGTTTTGGACTCAGATATTTAATTCTGCTTTCAATTTGTGTCCATATTACTTCAATTCCATAATTGTGTATTTTTTGATTCTAAAGTTTCCCGTGTACCTTGAATTTGACTCTGAAGAATCACAACTAAACTCTGAGCCCACCCAGGACTGAGAAAGTATACACTTCTCTGCAGAAATTCCCTGAGGTGCCTCACCCAGAAGATATCTTCTGGTAATTGCTGGATCAAGTTCCTTATCAATTGCAATTGTATTTACTCTAAATAAAAAGAACAGCACGCGGTTGTGTTATTGTTTCTCAGCTTAGTCAGACACCCAGAAAATGGAAGATAGAGACTCAGTGCCTTCTAAAACTGTAAGGGCTCAAATAACAATTTAATTTTTTTTTTAGGAGAAACCACAATTTCTGTATTTAAAATGAATTTAAGATATGGACTAGAAGTCATGGAGTTACCTTACCTCTCCATGGAGTATTTTGGCTTATGAATCATAAAAAATGGAGCAATTTTGTCCACACCTAGGCGAGGTACGTGGAAATAGGTGGGGTTAAAGAGACAGCCCTGCCCTCCATGTTTCTGCTGGCCAGCGGGTGTTTTTTGATCACCTAACTGCATCCCGGCGCTGGACCACGAGTGCAGGATCCTGCCGCACACCCTTGCTCTCCACTCCAATGGGCAGGCACCGAAATTTCTTAGCCGAACCAAGACCCAAGCGAATAGCTGCTCGTTACCAGACATAGTCTTTCTGAGAAACCCGGAGGCAGCTATTACGTGTTGCAGCGTGTGAATTGAAAAAACCAGAGCGTTACAAAGGTGGGCTGTGTACGCCGGAGGAGGGCTGAGGCGCCCCGTGAGCGGTGCGGAGCTGTGCGAAGGCTCAGGCAGCACCGGCAGCAGCTGGAGAAACAATCGCGGCCCTACTTTCGGAAAGACAAGGCAGAGTGCCAGATGGCAGCCAACCAGAAGAGCCGAGGTCTAAACAAAAGCTCTGAAAAGAAAGAAGAAAAAAAAAAGCCCAAACCCTAAACAGGGAACTAGTCTTTTGGGGCGACACAGATTTCATTGAGAGGTATTTAAAAAAACAAAGATGTCTACGCTGTCTTGCTTTTGCAAAGGGCACGTTTTCTCAGATACCTGCACCAAAAATATCGTAAAGCGTTACCTAGCTTATTCATAAGTCAGAAAGCCACTAAGAAAAAAATAAATCTTTCTTCAAGGGGAGTTTGATGTGCTGTTTAGCCTGCTCTGTCATTTTTCTTGTCTCTCTTCATAATCCCTATGTAACCCAGAAACGGCCAGTAAAAAAGAGAGAACCTCTGCTTGTTTAATTACTTCCTGAAAATTTGACAACTGCTACTTCGGTCTCATTGGATAATCTACTTTTAAATTGCCTAGCCTTTCAAAGACAGCATAATTATTTGAGTACACTTACTTCCCTAGCTATACATCATGCCTATCAAAATTAAATGCTTCCAACATACCATTGCAGCATTTTAACATTTCACTTCTGTAATACATTTAACAGTAAATTGATCCTATACTTCCTTTTTAACAAATTTTCATACCTTTAGCAGTAAAGCATAGTTAGAATTTGGATTTTTTTTCTCTGATGAGGGAATAAAGTTATTTAAAGAATGCTAAAGAGATTTATAAAATGAAAAGCTTGGTGGCCATGTTTGTGAGGTTCAAAAATTGTTTCCTTTATTTTTGCTTTAAAAAAAGACTATTTAATTAATGCAACTAATTTCTGAACAAAATATGTAAGTAGATGTAACTTCATGAGTTTACAGTTTTGCTCTGCATATAACCAGAATAATGAATGTTATCTTGAAGGAATTAATGTGATTTTCCTCTGAAATTTTGTGAAGAATTTTTTCAAAACAATAAAGTGATTTACAAAAATGAAGAATAAACGATTTAGTGTAGTCATATAGCAGACTATTCCACTGACATTTTAGCTGGTGAATATGTCACTTTTTAGAAATACTATTTTTCTGTGATCTATGTGATTATTTCTGCTTCTATATCATCAGAAAACCAAAAATGCTCTTAACAACACGTATTGATTAATCATCAAAAGATACACTAAGCACGTATTCAGGGCGCAGTCACCGCAATGGGGGTGTGTGTATTTTTCAAAGCTGAACGGCCACCCCACACAGTACTAGCATTTCTCCTGTAAAGACACAGGGAGCTAAAAGCAGTCACGAACACAGACCTCTCTCCTAGATATTAGCATTGCTTTTGAGCATTCCTCTCTCAGGATATGCTGCATTTGAAGGGGTTTTTTGTTTGTTTGTAGTGACACATATCAATAAGCCACATTTTCAAAAGAGAGAGATTTTATTTGCAGGAATGCATGCAGACTCTCATGGTGGATCCTGTTGGTATATGCACCACATGTGCGTGTATGCATGCAAGCCAGAAGACTGTCTACAGCACATGTGCAGGTCAATCCAACATGAGCAAAACCAAAAGCAAAGGAGGTAAAGAAACAGCACGTAAAAAAAGAGGAAAAGAAAGAAACCCCCTCTTGGTTCTAAATCATCACAAAGACTGCAATATCCTGTTATCTATTGTAGTAACATCATATACAAAATAAAGAAACAAATGTTGCCCTTCTGTGAAGGGAGATAATAAAAGATTGATTCATTAAAAAGAAAAAAAAAACTGAGGAGATAAGAAATACGTTGTTTTAAGCTATACTCAAGAAAAGCACAGGCTGACATAACTTTTAAGCAGCCCAAAATTCTTCATGTTGGCTGTTCCTATTGTCTTATGGAGCAAACGGTATAGACATGAGATGAAAGACAAGTAAAAGCCATTGGATGTCTGGTTGCCACAAACCTGTTTCTAAACCACGTTATTGACCTAATGGAGAAGAGCTTCGTACGCTGATCTTCACTTATTTTTTTCCTAATACGGACCTAAAAAAGACAGAAATAAGAAACTAAAAAGCACCAACTGAATATATTTTAGGGGAGTCGATAACAAATGCATTTCACCCTAAAGAGAGAATACTACTCACCAAGGATTAGCGTTGATTTAAAACATCTATTCAGAATGTCTCTTTAATTCTGTTATTATGACTTCCCAATGGCAATTAGACAGATATTAGGAAGGCAAAAGTGTCAAGTTATAACATTAAATGATGAGAAAATAGCGATTCACTTCAGACACCAACATTTTTTAATTTAATATCAAAGAATTAAAACCAGTTGCCTACCTGTTTCTAAAATTCTGATTCCTGATTTCATTGATTTACCAAATCAAGTTTCATCCTCTCTCATACTCTAAACATGCTTACATGTTCAGGAGATGGCAAATCTTATTAGTACTTATGAAATTTTTGCAGAAATAACATATAAAATAAAAAAATAGTATGCATAAATAAATCTTACCCCTTCCCCTACTACAGGATCAAGGCAAAACAACGTGCGCAAAGTGAAAACTGATACACAAGAAAATATTTAGGCACAATCTACAGAACTCACAAGAATAAGCTTGAGTCAAGGAATATTTGCAAGCTCGGGAAAGAGTGACATTAATCAACTACACATATGTTAAAAAATTTTACAGGTTAAGGCTGCTGAACAAAGGCATTAGAGGTATATGCCTACAGTTGGACTCTGAGGATCTTACTTAGCCCCCTAATGAAGTCTGGACAACAATTCCCACTAACGCTAGTGGAAAGCGTCCTGCACTTCTGTAAATTGCGATACTTGTCAAGCGGCCTACATAAAGTGTTTGGTTAGGCAGAAGGCATATGAAAGGGAGGGAATAACACTCCATATCCTGACATCTGCATGCACGCTTTCAGCGTACTTGGTCTGCTACCCTGCATACTTAGTGCTATTTTTCTGTGGGGAGCACAGTAACAGTTTTTACTCTTACATAGTATTCAACGGCACGCACAACTTCTCTCAGCTTCCGAGCTTTGTATTTTATCGGTGGCTTAGAGACAGTGCATGCGTAGATTAGCATAAATTGTTAGGGAAAAAAATGCCCAACAAGATACTTTATTTGAATTCAGTTGGTTTTGCTTAATCATAATCAGAGTTGGAAAATAAAGACATCTCAAATTTCTGTAAAAAATTAAATCTAAATGCTTTTATTCAGAACAGTATTCCATAACAGTTTTTACTGAGTATCCCATGCTTGCTTAATATTTAAGGTCAGAATAGTCACAATAGAATTAAATCACTGGCCTGAACTGAGTCATGCTCATACAGTGATTTATAAAAACAGATTAGATCTTAAAAATCAATCATTCTAAATGAAAGAATTCCAAGTGACATCCCACCTGGAATTAATATCTAATTAAGTACAACAATCTCAAAAGGGAAAAAAATACCTTCTTCAGTAACTTATGCACAAGTCTCTTGTATTTCCAATTTTTCTTAAATTATATAGAAACTGTTATATAGTAGCTACCAGTCAAGTTCTATACCTTTGTTTCAGTCTCAGTTATCAAATTCCTGTTACACCGAGTTGCCATATAAAATAATTAACCACTCCTAAACATCTGATCCATCTTAAAAAGCTTGTTCTAAAATCAATTTTCAAATAGAAATTTGACCCAGAAGTTCTCAAAAATCGCTGAAAGAGAAGTTGTTCTGACAGTGGTTTACAATATTAATAAATAAATTAAAAAAAAAAAAAATTAAAATCAACATTTACTTTCTCTTTCCTGGTTTTGTATGCTCGTGATTTGTGCTCGAAGTGTTAGAACGTTATTTCCTAGCCTCTCCTTAAACTGCTTTCCTCTAATGGGGCATTGCAGACCCGCTACACAACAACCGTGTTCCCGACATACCAATAGTTTTCTCGTTTTGAAATTTGGACCCGCTACACAACAACCATGTTCCCGACATACCAATAGTTTTCTCTTTTTGAAATTTGTCCTTGTTACATGCATACTCCTTGGGGCAAGGCCCCGGGGGAAATCCGCACTTCAGTGAAATCTGTTTCCCAATTGGTCATGACGGAGCCAGCATTCTGTAAAGCAAGTACTTTTGTAAGAGCTATAATGTTCCTGTAGAGGTAGAGTGCCATGAAAGTAGAAACAACTCAGCTACTGTAGTCAGGCAAGTATTGCCTTATTCTTAGAAAAATAAAATAAAATAACTTTATAAGTAAATGTAATAAGGTCTTTCTAATAATGGGTGATTTTGTGACAACCTGCAATAAAAAAAGCCCAGTGGGCCAGAGATTCCTCTTCCCCTTAAGAGATTTCTTTTTACTTACTTATTTTTGACTTTGAAGAAGGGTAAGAATTATTTCTTTAAACAACTGAGTGCAGATTAAAATTAACACTGTACATTTCAATTATTATCAATTCGTCAGGGAATCAAAAGAGTTGGTATCTTTTTAATTAAAATATTTTTATCAGATAACCTAAGCCTCTAAAGCCATATATTTGATTTTAATTAAAAAAAATTCTGGTTGTGATCATTGTTCAGAATTAATATACCAAATAAAATATGGGAAGAAAGGAGGTAAGGGGAGGTTATATAGTGTTACCTGATAAAAGGAGACAGTAATATTTAAAATGAGGTAAGTGTTACGCCGATTTATGATGTATTTTATCTTCTAGAGAAACCCTAGTTTATCGTAGTGTCGTTCAGTTTGAAACGTCAGCTGTATATCTTTCTGCTTTTGAATGTAACTCTAGGTTGAAAGGAAAAGGTTTGCAGTGATGTGATGTATAAGCAGATCAAAAGCTTGGCATTTTTTCTGGGATAATTCACTTTTATATTGAAACATTTTTGTTGTCATAAATACATAAATATTATAAATATCTTATGAATATCTTGAAAGAATATTAATTAATAACACTTAACATGCCTCTCATCTTCATGGTGCTGTACAAACATCTATTAATCAGAAAGGATGAAAATGTTCCTTTTGTTCTAGTCCCCACTCAAATGATCCTGTAAACATCCTCATCCCTAGCCCACTAGCACCAGAACATGGATTTTTTTCTTCATTTTGAAAACAAACCAAAATATCTTCATTCATAGTCTGCTTTCCTTTGTATCCATAACATAATTGTATCAGGAGTCTCGCCAGTATTAAAGCGATTTAGTTTGCAAGAAAACAGAAATGCTTGCTTGGTGGCCTTACAAATATAGTGCCCAAGTAGCACCATATTGATAATGGATTTATTCTCAGTATATGCTCGCATAAATTGTAGATCAGCCTCTGCCTCTGTCGTGTATGTGCTTAAAAGCAGCATAATCCTCCTAGTCGTTCTTATGCTCAAAAAAAAATTAAAAAAGAAAAAATACAGAATGAAAATAAAAAGCTCCCAATACCAATACCAAAACAGCGGGGCAAAGCAAATCAGCCTCTAAATCACACCTAACCTACTCACTCAAAAGCAATCTACCAGCCAAGGGCCAAACTGACCTGCGTGTTGCAGCTAGTGCACACAGCGTGGCAAGCAGAGGTGGCACTTTGCTTCAGCTGCATACTGTGCATGAGGTGAAAATGCGCTGGCTTTTAAGGACAGTATTGAATGTTGTATTTATTTATTTATGTTAAAATAAAATTATAAGCCAGCCAGGATCCAAGAGTTACTATGGCTGAAGGAGGAAAGATGACACCAATCTGCACGATTTCTTTTCTTTCAAGGTAGCTGTTCCTGCCTCCTGCTGATTTCCAAATACCAAAGAAGCAACAACATGACACTTCTTGGTAATAGTTCTCTAAATATGCTGTTGGTTCCCAGCTCCTAAGATTATACCAGTGGACCATTTGCCATTCAAAATCACTTTTGATTTTGCTGATTCCAATGCTTGAGGGCATTTGTCCATCCCATTCCTGTATGTGCATCCATATGTTCAATGCAGAATATATTTCTAATTTTGGTTTAATAGATTTAGTAGTATATACACATTTCTAAGAATTTAATGAAGGAAAAAACCATTATGGTCTTCATTTGTACTCTCAGTGGGTTCTTTTGCTCTGTGTAAGCCAAGCCAGTCCCCCTGAGCAGCATTGTTTATTTCCATTTACAGCAATTTGTAGGATAATGTCTAGTTGTAGCCTAAAGATTATAGTTGCCTGACACAATTGTCAGCACACTTTATTAAAGAAGTGCCAGCCTGAAGTACCATGACCTTACACTTTTCATCTTTAGAAAACAACTTTTGATCTAGGATACAGTAGATTTGTTCGTTATACCATTCATTTTTTAGATCTCATAGCTTGTTCCCAGAGTAAATGGGATAATAGCTATTGTCATCTCTAAACCATTAACATATTTGCCTCATGAGAATTTAGTGTCTGGGCTGTATACTCTAGCGTTAACATCTCAAATGTAAGTAGAAGAAAAGAAATCACGACTAGACCAGAAGGATTAATTTTTATTATTATTACTTTAAAAAAAAAAAGAAAACCCCCAACTTTTTCCAATTAAGGAAGAGGAATAACTTGCATAAATCTTCCAGGAACCTCAGCTCACAAATTAAGCTCATTATGGCAGATAAGGAATTAATGGCTGTTGAGCACTCATATGTGTTCTGGGGATTTAAATGAGCATAATTCAGAAATGTACGACAGCAGGATTTCATTTATGCACATGCGATCACTTAGCTTCTCATCACATCAACCTGTTGGATCCATTGGGCCCATTCCAAATAAGACAAATGCAAAAGGAGAGTCTCCTATTGAGTTGGGGTGCTTTGGCTTTGGCCCACTGAAGCAAGCAGCTCTTGAAGACGTTTTCAGACCTTGTCTTGGCCAGACTTCTAGACACATCAAGAGTTTGGAACTAATTTAGAAGTGCCACTTGGGGCTTTAATTTTTGTCTGTTAGTCTTCCACTGAATGGATCTCAAATTATAATCTGAATCATTGATGCACACACCCAGACAGATGTACATACATGGATGCACACAAAGATGTAGAGCATGAAGTCTTATTTAGGAAATTAAGTGTATGCTTTTCTGACTCTCTTACAGGATTCTGAAAAGGAAAAAAAAATTACTTACTTTCAAGTCTTCTCTGGACAAGAAAGATTCCTGAAAGACCCAAACCAGAACAGTGACCTAATTCGTTACTGAACGGACAATGAAACAGAACCATGTAGGTACCCCTTGATTCTTCCTTCAAAGGCTCCCTGTCAGAGAAGCATCTGCTTGTCTGCTGTTTGCTAAGTTTCCATCAAGCCAGGAAATACATACAACTTTGCAACAAGTTACCGTTTATTAAAAATATTTAGAAGAGAAAGCAATTATAAAATAAGTATTTGTACAGGAGCCCAATTACTATAGCTTTCCAGTTCTTTTCCTCTTTCAGAGAGAAACCTTATGCTTTCTGAAACACTGGGCTACCCTGATTTTTTTAAAAAAAAGAAAACAAATACATAATCAGGGTCTCGCTTTTCCCTTGTTCATTGTTTTAGCAAACTGACTGTGGAGTTTTGGCTGCTGAGGTATATGGAGAGAAAGTTTGCAGACAAACCCCTCTTTTGCCAACAGTAGTAGGGTGGAAGGCAAACATGCAGGCCAAATTGCTCGTTTTGTAATTGGTCAGGGTCTACAAATTATAAGGCACTCTAACGTGCACAGAATGGTCAAAGACACCCTGGATCACCAGGGAACGGGAGAATTTACCCCTACACAATTCTGAATGAATTTTGACCTCACTCTTTTGCATTTTGCCATAGCATGCTCTTTCTCTCATTGGTTTTTAGTATTCATTTATTCATACCACCCCCAAACCAAACAAAGCACAAACCCCAGACATTTAGCACTGTGGTAGCTGTTGTCAGCCCCAACACTATCACCTGTGTTTTACAAAAGGTGAACCCAGAGCACAGAGAGATTGCTGTTTACCACGGTCAAATGAACAAGTAGGAGACCTAAAAATAAAACTTCTTCTCGAGACTCCTGTAACCAGCTGCCAAGGCACTAGGTACATATCTATATTTTTCCAGTCACATACTGTGTCCTCAGAATCTGAGGGCAGAAAAGAGCCTTCCTCATTTAAACCCATTTTGATTCCAAGAAAGAGAAACTTTGACTTGTTTGCTATGCTTCACTTGACATACTGCCTCCAGGGCAATGTTCAAAATGACCTTACATAACAGTTTACATTCATAATCCATCACTGCAGAGTGAAATCAAAACAACAGACTTTTTCCTGCTTCGTTCTAAAGGGCTGCTCTTGTTCTATGTTGTGTTCTCAGGAAAGAACCAGTGATGAAATCAGATTAGAACTACAAAAAACACAAAACATGCCCCGAAAAAAACCCCAACCCTGGCAATGTGCATTTGCAAATTAGTTGCAAGAATCAAGTGGCTTAAAAATGAACAAAACAAATTTTATTCAAAGCTCAAAGGCCTTTTTAATACCTGGTTATCAGGTGACAAAGCTCACTGAAATATCTCAAGTATGTGTCACATTTAGAACAGATTAAATATTAATATACGCACACATTATGCCCTTTTACATGTAAAAGTTATATTTTTTCAGTGAAGACTGCATTTAATACAGATTTCTTTTCCCTTCCAACTTCTTTCTGCATCTATCAATATTATATCCCAGGATCTTGCAAAAGAATAATATTATTATTACTTACCAGACCAGGAGAAATCACACCCTCTCTGAACTTGAAGCTGATAATGAAAACCTCCCTCATTCTACTTGTCAGTCCAAAAAAAAAAAAAACCACACCCCAACCCATTCTTACTCACCTCACAAAGTGAGTGAATAAACAAATACGACACAGCAGGTTTAGCGATAAGAAGTCAATGAATTGATAAAAACCTTGAATTCTGAAGTATTCTTACTATCACCAGATCTAAACCAGTTTTGCTAAACAGCTCCCCTTCTTTGGTAAGAGAAACAAGGATGGAAGCTTTACAATAGCCTTCAGTGCTTCTTGATAAATAGCAAAGAAGCTCAGTGGAAATGTTCAACTTCTTTATGATTAAAAAACAAACCTTTAATGTAGTTTTTGTTTACTGTGTCATAAGTGCAGTGTTGGAAGTTGTTGCCAAAGAATCATTGGAACAGGCATCACTAAAGCAGTGTCAGCCAGCCAGCTCTTTGAAAATGATTCAGTTCCTCTAGTCTTATGACTAAAATAATATCCAGTGGCTCCAGCTCGAAGCCTGGTTAATACATCTGTCCAGAACACATAATTACTCGGTCATAACATTCCCCCGGCCACCAGCCAACAAACCAATCAGCATTTCTTCCTAACTCACTAGAATTTTTGCTGCGTCAAACTGTTTGATCTCTAGGTAGTAAAAATGCAAAAAATGGAAGGACACTGCACTGGAAGGTTTTAATTTAACATAGTTTCTCATGGAAATTAAATCTGAAAAGAAACATGTTTTTGTTGACATTGCCGAAGTTGAGATTTTCATTCTCTTTCAGGAATTATATCGACATCTCTATCTTGCAGCTTTCTTCTTATCTCTTCACCAGCTAAGATTCTGCAATGTAATCTCACTTTCATTAATTGCTTTCACAATTCAACTCGTGTTTATGAGAAAGTGAAATGATACCAGCAAATTTAAAAGGCCGTTATGTGTGTAACTACTAAGGAATATGCTGTGTACACTGGGCATGGAAATGAAAATGAAAGAGATGAAGCGCAGTCTGGGTTTACACAGATACTACTATCCACAGTCCTCTAAGCTTTATTTGTAAGAGTATATGTTTAATTTTCTGAAGCTAAATTTTGAAAACTCTGATCCAGATCCTGAAGCACTGGAATCAATAAAAGCTTTATATTGACTTCACTAGGATACAGGATCAAGAGAACTGTAGCGTTTTACTTACTTCCCATACCATGTGCCAAAACCACAGCCAGGAAAGCACTCCATGCACATTTCAGAGTAATTCAATCTTTTCTCTATACAGATATGGTATTTCTAAAATGACAAAAGAAATTGCCAAAATTTCTAAAGTGAAGAACTTAGGCAACACCCTCAAATGTACAACCTCAAAGAACCCACATAATTTCCAAGATCATAGTATATTTATTGCTCAAGTGCTGCAGTTTTACACAATACCCTTTTTCACCCTGTCATGGTGTCACGGTGACCAACAAACACCTTTAGCTCATGACCGATATTTAGAATTTAAAGGCACTATAGGAATACAAATAAAGAACAGTGCACCTCCCCTGTCCACACTGAATATTAGTCATTTGTTCTGGCGAAGAGGAAAAAACCAAACAATTTCCCTAATTTCCTTCACAAGAGTCACACCAGATACATTGCCTATGTCTGGACTAGTGCATGTGTGAGGCAGTAAGATGCCCCTGTTCATCCTAACCGGAAGACTGGAAGGAAGAGGATGTAGCTCTCATCTAGATTCTGCGTATAGGTTTTCTCTCCATAGGAAAAAGGACACGGAAAGAGGAGGGATTGGGAGGATCCCTCTTTCAAATGAAGCTAGGATGTGGTTGGAGTTGACTTTCAGAGAAACTCAGAAGCTTTCCTGATTTAGACTTTGCTGTTGATTCCTTATTAGTATTAAATCTCTCAGATTCAGCACCTACTCCAGCTTTAATTCTATGATCCTGCATTAGCTTTTCAACAAAACTCTTGTCTTATTTGGTGAAAGCATAATACTGCATTTTTAATGTCTTCTGCATTCATTCTATGCTTAAGTATTACACAGAGTCATGTTATCCAAGCCCTGCTTTGAATACAAAGCTATGAACTTCATGTTTTTATACCCACTTCCACTTTGCTCCCTCACACACAGTTTAATGGAGTGCTTTGCAGATTTATTTTCACACCACCTTACTATTAAGACCCATGAGATTACTGGTATTTTTATCCTCACAGAGAAACAAAAAATTCAGATCAGGAGCAGTCATGAATTTGTGGGACCATCTTAACATACATAGTACTGTGAAAAAATTGGGCTTTAACTACTGAACAATTTCAGCAGTAGTCATGAAGGCTCAGCAACCCCGGAAAGCTGGTCACAGGTCTTTCAAATTAGTTAACATAAGAAATTATGAATACAAAGCAGATATCTGAATGAGAGCACAAGCATTTCCATACTTGGCTGTCCCCCTCATCTACAGGAGCGACAAACCCCAAGAAGGGGTATCTCAAGGCAGCATTCACTATGAGCCTATTTTTTCCTGTCCCCCTATTGTTTCATCTCTTTCCAGCATCTGTGATAAGCAAGGCACAATTCCTACAGACAGTCACCTTAGCTGTAATAGCCTTGTCCACCTTCGAACAGGGCCACAGCGAAGTACTGCCCTGCAGTGCAGCACAGAACTAGCTCTCTGGCTTCAGTTCTCATCAACCTCCCCTCTCCCAGTTTCTTTTCTTTCAGAGTGCATCCCTATCCCCTCCACCTTTAAAAAAAAACACTAAGAAATATTTTATCCTTAGGGAAGTAAAGCCAAGTGCCCAGTCTCTGGACTTGGTCAAACTAGCTCTGGGGATACTGTGATTAATTTGAAGAATCCTACATGCTTTAGGGCAAAGGTACCTGAACATCATGTTTCTTATTTGGAAATGTCTACAAGTTTCCATGAAGGTATTCTCATGGCTGGGGTTTTAGCTTAAAAATGCGTCCGTCACAGTAATATAGTCACATAACATTTTATCTTTGGTATAAAGTGCAGAAAGGCTGCGGAGTTGTAGAGCTCAGCTTTACGAGACTGTACATGAGTAAGAATGGGCTTACTGCCGTCATCATGCTCTCTCTGGTTGCTTAACTTCACACATATAATCTCAGACATTATTTTGGGCAAAGGAATTTGTACACAAGACAGTGTACAAAAAAATAATTATTCAGTCTTGTCTACTGGCCCATATCTGAGTTACATGCAGTTACCTGCACCCCCAGAAAACAGTTCAAATATAAAAAAGTACAGGAGACATTTAAGTAGCCACCCTATATATCAGCCAAATTAATTTCGTGCAACTACTGGTGTGTGTTCCAGAAAACCAAAGACATCTTCTTTGGGCAGGACAAATTAGATTTTGCTATTTTGCTATCCTACAGACTTAGGCTACTTTCTAACTGGAGCTCATTACCTCAAATCGTCTGCAGTTCTTCAGTTTTAAGATAACACATGAACTCCCACTCAGACTCCTTGTTACAACAGCAAATGTTGTGTCTTCTGTTTTAATAATTTATCTTACAACGATGGGAATCATCCGATCAGACTTAAATACTTGTTATGTGTTCACAGGTACATCCCCAGCAAAAGTTGTTGTCTAGGTTAACTTTTATTGTTAATGGCAGAAACGGTCATTGTAGGGCATGGTTTCAAACACCTATTTCTCTATTGACTAAAAAAGTAAGTTTCAGACTGTGTGCTCAGAGAGAAGGATCTCAAGTAAAATAATTGCTCTACAGTGTCTGCAGTTACTTTCACCAGCTAATCAGCAATGGACATACTCATATTGAATCCGAAGGCAACACCAGCTTCTGGGTTTGTAACAGAAACAACAAAAATAGAGTAATACATATATTGACACAGATCAATTAATTTCGTTTGCTGTTCAAAACTCATGCCTGGATTTTCTCACTAAGTCAGTCATTGTCCATGTTCATTTTCAATTACTTTGCATAAAGAATTGTGTTTATAGTTATAGCTAGCCAGAACTTCATAGCATGATGTGGACAACATGTTCACTGGATTGTTATACCAGATATTTACGTAGAGTGCGCTCAGTAGAAGACCAAATATTGCAATTTGCTTAAGCCACAGAGCAAGAACTATTTCAAAAGCACTCTTTTGTCCTGCAGCAAGACCTGCATATAAATAAGGCTGTATTTTAGCAGGATCATGAGAACAAGTAGCTGCTGTATAAGCAACAACAGTATTTCCCAGGCAATTAATATATAAGCTGAAACTATCAACTCATTACCATCTTTAAATGCACATAAAGCTGTGAAGCCTATCCATAGAAAGACCACAGTGACATCTGAAGAGAAACACTGAAACATTGGGCACTTGAGCAGAGGTGTCCATTAATCTGGTTTAATTTTGAAATCAAAGAGCAGCCTGGAATTGACCAAAGAGGATTACAGTGAAGTTCGTTCCTAGGCTGGTTCTGTACAGGGGCACATCTGGGGAAAGGCTGCTGTGCACACTTGGTTCAGAATAGCTAGGCGGGTTTTTTTTTTTTTGTTCTTGTGAGTTTCTTCATTCCTTCTTTTGAATCATGCATTCGATTCTGTTGAAAATCAAGTACTTTCCTCACAATGTGGGAGGGGTTTTTTTGTTTCCTTCCTTTTTTAAATAAACTTTAAGTGACCCAGTTTGAATTCTTAGGATCTGTATGAAGAAAATATTATATGAACAGACACTACATGTTAAAAGCTAAAATAAATAGAAAGAATGATCTCTCCATCCCCCTTCCCTCTGTTTCTTACATTTGCAGGAGCTGCAGCATTACATGTTCTTATGTTCTGGTCCTTCCGCCTTCTTAGGGAGCATTCACACTTGCCAGCATTCCTCCTTCCCTGCTCTCCTCTCCCAAAGACCCGTATTTCATATCTGAAGAGCATATTCCCACAATCATTTCTCCACGTGTCCTCTGGCCCATAGCTTTTCCAGTCCTTATTGTTCTTTGCTTTGCTAGCACTAGGAAAATACATACTTGGGAGTTCTCAATACAATGTTATTAATATAGATATATGTGAATCAAAAAAAGATTCTGTAAAAGAGCATCATGTACCACTTCAGCATGTCATTTAAAGAAGGGAAAAGGCTAACAAGCAGTCCTAATTTATTCCAAAGTAAGGTTAGTACATAAATGAAAGAAGGCATTAAGTTACAGCCAATAGGTCTATATACTTAAGATTTTATGTACCACCTCAGTAGTCCCTCTTCTAATTCTCATATTTGTCCCCTAAATACGTCCTGGCCACAATTATTTACATAGATGACAGCTAGATACTAATTTTTTTTCTGAAATCGTTATTGTTTCTCTCTCAGTATCATAAAATTCCGATAAAGCCCACCTTGCCAAAACACCACCTAACCACAGGCACTGAGGTATCTGTTACCCTCTCCACCAGTGGTGGGGAGAGGCACCTAGAATCCCAAATCCCCTCTGGAGTTGCCTTTCAATTTGTTGTGAGGCTCAAAGTTAATATAACTAAGGTTAAGTTAAGGTAACATTATCTCAGCTAAGGTTACTTTAACTTAGGGACTCCATTTCCATCCCGACAGGGAGGTGGGGTGCATCCAGGCCAACATTTCACAGAATGCTTCATTAGGGCACAGCAGCCACAGCAATCCCTGACGCGTGGCATGCTCTTTCCCCTGTTGCCACTCTTTCCAAAGGCAATATTTATCCTTCCACTCAGAAATGAAAATGAAAGCTAGCGTGTGACAGAATGTACAGTATGATGCAAAGCACTTCATGTCATAGCAAAAACAGCTTACAGACAGCATGCCAGTGATGATATCATTCATAGAGAACAGTTAATTTGGAAACTGGAAGGGAGAAGCTAATATCTCTAGTGTTATGTGATTTTATACTGAAAGGCCCTCACATAAATGCACATATGCACAAGAATGGAATTAAAAGCACTTAGTTTTGGGACTGAACACTAGAAAATGTGCAGTTGGGAACAACTCTGCACTGGTCAGTAGATGAGATAATTGGCTTTATTCTTTAACTTGTTATTGAACATATATTAACATTTCCTGATTTTTGCAGACTTAAGCAGCAAGCTGGATACTAACAGAGGGCTTTTTTTCCCCCTGAATGTGCATCTTTTCCAAACCATTTATCATGGTTTGCAGTGGTAAAAAAGAAAATCTTAAACTACTATTAAATACACCTTTGACTGAATCCAGGCCACAAAGTAATGAGCAACTATGTATTCCGGATGAAGTCTAAAGAGTTTCTGGCTTCACGAAGACAATCCACTGGACTTCAGGGAGTGTGTGTATATATATATCTATATATATTGCACTCTGTGTATATAGATGCTGTATATATTAATGCTTCCTTAAAATAACAAGCAGCATAATGAAAAAAATATAAAGAATAAAGATGAAAGGCATAACTGCTTAGTTTGGAAATTAAACATAAATTGAGGTGGAAGAAATTCTCATTATTTACGCAGGGCCTGATCCAAAGCTCCTTAAAGTCAGTGGAAAGAACATCAACTGCACGAGGATTAAAATTGTGACACTACAGCTGGATGCTTTGGAAAATTGTCTGGGAAAGCAGCACAAAAAAAGCCTACTTAGAAGTTGGGAGGGAAGGGGCTTCCTGGATTATCTTACACCATTTTTACCTGTGGGACAGTCTTGATCTCAGCTTACAGGAACCATGTATTGCTTTATCACAGCTGTGCAAGAATGAAGCTTGCTAAAATTTCATGGCACTGGATCAAGTGTAAGAAAGGGCTAGAGCAGGAAATAAAATACCTTGGGTAATATTTACACGAACGCCGTAACTAGGGGAGGACACCTGAAAGCAGCTATGTCCGTGACCTCTGCTTGAGGCAGAGGTGCCATCTCAGCCCATTCTGCAGCTCAGGCCAGTGATCCACGTCCTGCAGGTTGGGAGCATCACTGGTACACCAAGTGCTTCTCCAGGTCCACACTGCTGAAACCGGTACAGAGCACAGAAATTAGCAATCCAAGGAAAAACCACATCTTCTCAGGATTTCCAGCATTCTCTCCAGTATTGTCTAATATTTCCACTGAAATGAAACAGTATATCCAAAGTATAGGATGACACCTTCCTCTCTATACCATGAAATTTGTTTTTCTGTCTTTTTGCTCTTATGTTTGTCCTTTGGGAGTTTTGAATTAAAGGATTTTCTCTACTAATGAGTCCATCCATTATTCTGACTGGATATTAAGTTATCATTAAATTTAGCACACCACAAGACTGAAGTCCAAATATTACCTCTTGAGCACAGACACTATGTGGCACCTACACAGAACCCTTCTATAAATATTTTAATATATTGAAGGACATACAGCTTTCCATTTGAGATCCAGGAAAGACAAAATATGAGTTGAAAGGGTGTAACATACCTGAACATAAGTCTCCAAGAATGCACAAAATTATAGGACGGGTACAGCTTTTCATATCCATTTTCCTATTCCACATCTGTAACAGTGTGAAAGTCAGTACTGAATACTCCTAACAAAATGTCCCTCAAAGCTTTCTTCTCATTCACAATTGTATTATTTGCTCTATGACTATTGCAAGCCAGAGTTATTCTGCCTGCAAACTAAAACAACTTACAGTTTAGTGAGACTTCGTATAGTATGTAACCTCAGTCCTGTATTTCCACCAACAGAAAGTATGATAAAAATAGCAGTTGAGAGACCATTGATGAAAAAGGTCTGGTTCTGTGTAATTGACAGAGAATCACAGAATTAAATCATTAATAAAATTTAATTTCTTGTATAAAATTATGATACTGAACTTTTCCTGCCCTGTTTTGATTGTAAGTCATCTGAGGAAAGAATAAAAGAAGGAATTTAGTGTTTGCTTGTAAAATCACTGGAAACAGAAACCTGAGCCAGCTGAAGTCTTACAGTAAAAAAAATTTCCTCACCACCACATTGCTACCGTTTAATTGTTTATTACTTTGAAAATGTAGTCCCAATAGTAACATTAAAATCTGGTTCTAGGCCAACCAAGGCACACAAGGTAGAGCTGGAAAAGATCCAGTTAGTTTACAGCATCACATTATGCAGTGTCAAAGCAGCAAGCATTTACTTTAGATACAAAGACATCATAATATCTTGTTTAAATTAAATGCTGAAAATATAAACAGACTGAGATTTTTTTTTTTTTTTTTATGTTTAGACTCATCATAGTGGAAACAGCTTGCAATATATGGATAAAACTAAACAGATACAGTGATATTATTCTGGGAAACCTAACTCTTACCTTCAAGAGCCTGTGTCCGCCCTAGCAAGCCAGTTGAGAAGTTCAGCTGCTTAAATGTCAGTGACCAAATTTAAAGAAAAACTTCCAACAAAATAAGTCAGCAATGCAAAGCAGGTGTGGGGAAACTTCAGGTTTCTCATAAAGAGCAATTTTCACAGGAAATGTAAGCTGTTTGACTGCCAATTCTATTTATGGGATCTTCAGGTTTTGCCCCCCTCCATTTGTACTAGAAGTACCCAGAGTAGTATTTGGATGCCCAAATCAACTCCATGCCTTTTTAGAATGTTGTAAAGGAGTCTCCTGGGAGACAGCTGTGACATTTCTCTCAGCTCTTGATCTCATAAATCTAGTTACAAACAGAGATGATGTTTGCTGCTTCTGGTAACAATTTCTTCCCCAAAATACTGATATTATCACCTCCACCATTTCCACTACAGTGCATCAAAGCACGGTGGCTTGTACTCTAGATGCAGAAAGCACCCTATTCTTTGAACATCCATTTTGCTCCCAAGTTGAACAATGTGTTAAGGAGTTCTTCATGTAACATCATGTTCTGCAGTGTATTTCATTCAACATATTCTGGCACGCATTCCTCAGTACTTTTCACTGAGCTATGGCTTCAGTTATTCTCAAGGAGCTGCTCTAACCAGCTCTTCACTCTTCCCTTCCTCCCTAGAATAAGTCCCAACACAATTCCAAAATAAACCCACAATCACTCCGCAGTGTTATTGCCCTTTTACCTGAGCCATTATCGTGTGGCTGAGATGTTGGCTGGTGCATTCCTGGGAGGGAGCAGTGCCACTTGCCAAAGGCAACCATGAGTCTGCATGAGAAGTTGGACCAGAGCAACTTGCCTGAACTCCAAGAGCAATGCACACAAAGCAGCATGACCAAGACTGCAAAAAGCCATTCTCTGCCCTGCAGCAGCGATCACCATTTGCATCTCACCCAACACTGTGTGGGTCTGTGGCAAGCAAAGTCTCCTATGTAGTCTCTGTGTCTCTAACAAATTATTACATAGCCCTATCAAAAGCAGTGGGTCTATTACTGTTTTATGTCTTAAATTTACTAGTGTACCCCTTTTCTCTACTTCGTTAGCCTGTCTCCCACCTTGCACCCTTTTTTATGAAGGCTAGCACATTTTTATAATAATTACTAAATTACAAGACAGTGTTACATACATTTTTAAGCTAGATTATATTTTGTGAAAGAACTTAAATCTTTTCTTAATGGCATTACTAGGAACATGTCAGTACAAGAAATGGAATGTAAATACCTGCAATTTTTTTAACCATATTGTTTTTAACCATACCGTTCTGAATGATCTCAAGCTGCTTTCCAAATTGATGTATGGATAACACAGCTTAGCTGCTAAAGCCACAGAAGAAGCTGCTATACCACAAAACAGATTAGCACAGCTTTTTTTCCTGGCAGAGTGTGTTTGTTACAAACTCTCCAATAAAATATTGTATTTCACAATACCGGGCTTTAAAGAACACATTAGCAAAGACTCAGTCTCTGTCTTCCAGCCAAAAAGCCCTCCATACCATTTAGAAGGGGGTATTGTATTTTTCCTTGGTTACCCCAAATACAATATTCAAAGAGAGTATTATTTAGAAGCTATCAAGTAGGAACAAATGTCTCTCTCTGTCTTCAAGTACCAGAAGATTGTGATGGCATTAAGAGAAATTTAGCATTTCAAATTGCGCCGTCAAAATCAATTCCTATAAACATGTACTTAGCATTCTAAGAAGCGGATATTTGAGACTGTATAAAGAAACCACTCATAATAGAACACAGAAAAGAACTGACAGAAGGATTCTTCACAGCGACTGCTGGCTTTACAGAAAACCAAGTTTACGATTCAGGAATGGAGAAGGAGGGCAAAAGAATCACAGTGCCAAATTTGCTTATCAAACATTGCAACATCTGCTGAGTGCAGGGTATTTTCACTTTAAGCAAAAACCTTTTCATTTTTATTTGGCTTGATAGAAAAGCTACCTTTACAGAGGTGCACTCTCATTTTTATCTGTGCTTCAGACACACAGGTTAAAGATCACGGTCAGTACTGTTGCTTCACAGACCTCAGTAAAGCTGCCACAGAAGGTTTCACAGACTGATTAATGAACATCTCCCACAGCTGCCTTTGGCTGTCCCAAATGTCTTCTGTCCTGCTGCACATGAAGATGTTTAAATCTGTGCTACAGGGGGCCAAGGAGTCACCCACTACTGGTGCAGAGTCCTGACATGCTTGTTTTCTTTTCTACCTGGCATATGCATAGAGGTGGGAAGCTGATTTGACCTGAAATGATAGGGTTTTATAACTTTGTTTCAGAACACCAGGAAATAATTCAAAGTCAAAAAGCCATACAATTTCAGCTCTTCTTATAATAGTCTCATTTCCTGGTTGACAGGTACCAGAAAAAAAAATAAAATCAGATTTCATACTACTGCAGTGTCATGCAGAGCTTTTCATACCAAACTACAACCCTGTAAAGAGCAAAGACCAAAATTAACAACTCTCTTTGGATTTAAAGTGGAAAGCCACCACACCTTATACACCCCAAGAAAGCAAGGCATTGAAACAGAGTGCTTACCTTCAAGCATGTAATGTTGCAGGTGAGGTGAGACAGCTCAAAGTTCAGCACATGCTCCTGCACTTAGCTGGGTCAAGCCTGTGCGTTTGCTACTCATACGGTAACAGCCACAAAAGATGCTTTGGAATTGTGCTGAAATTTTATTTTATTTTATTTACACAAAGTCCCCTGTGTTTTCCTGTTGTTCTTGTTTGGAAGTTACACTGTGTTGCTTATCTGTGTGTAGCATGAGTCAAAGATGCTGAAGGGAGGCTGAAATGACAGAACAGAGTACCGAGAAATGAAAAATACATTCTAGTACTTAGTCCTGAAAGACTTTGTTCAGTCCAGTTTGATCCACAAAGCAACCAAAGTCATGAGTTTAGGAAACCACTGGTGTAATTCAAGTAATTGAAGTTATGCATGAGCTTCAGGGCAATTGTGGTCTGAGGGCAAATAGAATTTTCTGACACTGCATCTCTTGCCCAGAAGTTACATTTAACACCCTCACTCCCCTTAGGATGCACTGTGTCTTTGGAAACAGAGGAAAGTACATTTATTGATGCCACTGTAAAAACCTCACCCATTTCTTTCACTGTTGTTTAACAATGAATCATAGTTTGATATTAAATTTAAGCATTCTCTGCAAGGGAAGAAGAGCAGAGTAAAGCAGAATAAGTGGAAAGTGCCAAGCTGGAGGAAAAAAATTTGAAATTATCTTTCTAGCTTAACTCAGAAAATCAGAAACATAGCTCACGTCTGGATTTCCTTAACACTATTAAGCAAAGATAAAAAAATTCCAAACAAAACCATGGAATATTAGAGACAGACTTTCCAAGATGCTTCCAAAAAATGCATTCACTAAGCTTGTACACACACTTCTTGCCCAAAAGCTCTCATGTTCACACAGATCATGACAGTGCGTACTCCGCACATAGCAGGAGCTAATTTTTCACTTTAATCAGCTAATGCACAAGCTAGGGCTCCAAAATGGCAAGTTGGTGTTTTGTTTTGTTTTTTTTTGTTTTTTTTTTTTTTTTTTTTTTTTACAATAGAAAACACATCATTGAACCAGGAGTAAGCTATTGAATATTGTAATTAGTGCTTTCTTTACTTGCAATTAATAAAATTAATATATATACATTGTACCTTGTCTGGGCATGTCTCACAGAAGAAAAAAAGACCAGAGGGAAATGCTGGCCAGGGAAGTCAATTAGACTTTTCCAGTCTCATTAAAGTCGGGCACAGTTCACCCATAGCCTTAATGCAGAAGTGGTGTTCTGGAATAAGTATGCTGCACAGGACAACAGAGAAACAGGATATCAAGAAAGATAAAAAGAAATTAAATCCTGAATATGCTATTTTAGAAAAGAACTCATGTTATTTATAAGTTTTGTTCATAAATTTAGACTTTAATTTCAGAATTTGCTATGTAAATTAGAATTACAGTTGAAGAGCTGTGAAAAAAGGAGTCACCTTGAAATTGCATGAGGGAACAGACACAAGAGTGGCTCCATCTACTTGCTTGTATGGGGTCTGAGTTACTTTTCAGTAAATACGTAGTTTGGCCAATTGATCAAATAATTCTTTTTTTTTTTCCTGTAAATATAAATTTATCTCCAGTTAAGGCACTCCCTCCCATTTTTTTGGTGCTCCTTTTAAATCCTTTTTAGTGCCTAAGATAGGACTGGTTTTAGTCCAACCTTATGAGAATGCTTTCATGTTACTTATATTTGTATGCAGTAATTACAAAAAGATTTTCTTAACCCTTACCCACTGATCCCCAAGAAGCCTTAAGAGCAGCTTTTCCATGAGAGAGTCCAGTCGGCTGTACTTGCAGACCACTTTCTAATGTTTTTTAACCTTGTGTCATTTGGACTTCCCTCTCCAAACAGATACATTTCAGTAAGTGGCTCATTAGCATTACATAGGAGAAGAATCCTTATTTTTTTTCCTTTTAAAACCACCGTATCCTTAGCTATCTATCTCTGGTGTTTGTACTGATATTACAGCCACTTCAGTAAATTGAAGCTCTTCCACAGATCTCTACTCCAAATCAGCGCCAGCCTCAATTCTTTGACTGAGGCAAATGCCAGACGTTGTTTATACAGTGGTAATCAACATGGTAAATTTAGAATATACCAGAATAAATTATGATAAATTTGCTGCCTCAGGATAAAGATAACATACGGGTAGAGCCAGTGGTTATCTCTTTAAAAAAGGGGAAATTGATGAACAGACATTTTTTTTCCTTCCAGGCTATCATAATAAATGTTTTTTTCCCCTCTGGGATTTGTAGAAAAAGAAGATGGGACATGTGGATCTCATGAACTCTGATGCTAAATACGGCTACAACTTTTGAAAGACTGTCTTCCCTATATTTCACGTTGAACTCCATGTTCGTTCCTTAGCATTAAGAGTTGTTTTCTTTCTTTTTTTTCCCTGCCATCTCTCCAGAGGTCAGGAAATGAACTGTGTGCCATCAGAGAGCAAAGCAGTACAGTACCCAAGGGGCCTGATAGCACTGGTGCCTTTTTTTTTTTCCCTACCTCACCAGCATGACTTGCTGTTCCCAGAGGGGGTTTCAGAATCCTCAACTAGTGGAAAAGTGCTGTTGTTGGGTTTAGGAGTTTTTGGTGGGTTTTGTTTTTTTTCATTTGCTTGTTGTTTTGGTTTGTTTGGGTTTTTTTAAACTAAGAATATTAATTTAACAAAATATTTTCCTTGAGCCTGGGATTGCACTTCATTTTCCTTCTCAAACTTAGTGCTTGAGAGCTTTTCTTTAGGAAAGTTAATTTACCTGGAGAATGAGTTTCCAGAAAACATCCATTCCAAATGCAAACTATCTTCAGAGTAGACTGACATTTCTCTCTCTCTGTCAAATACTTGTACTGGGCCCAAACTTTGTAGGAGGAAAACTACATGCTTGTGCCCAGTATGCAACTTCGGCGAATCTTCCAAGGAAAGAAGACAATTAGGATCTAACTAAATCTTAATCTACCTGTGAAGCGTGGCAATCCTCCGTAATAGATGTTACCTGTCTGTATTGAGACATTTTTGTAAGTAAAATACTGCAGCTAGAATCCGCACACAGCGAGTGTGTAGTCAGCCCTTTGTTAAACTAACAGGCAGAATTGAGTTTCTTCAATTTCATTTTCCACGTCTGCCTTTCAACTCCACCAAACTTTAAGTATGTGTTTAAGTCCAACAGGCTTTAATAGGATTTAAACACATGCTGTGCCTCACTGAGGAGGAAAGGGATTTCTCTCGTGCCTACTCACTTAAATTATGCGCTTTGCTGAATGGGAGACTTTATATGCTACTACATTAGTACTGAGAGAAGATGTGAAGGTAGAAGCCTGAAGCCTGATAACACTTTTTTGTCCTGTCTCTGGGTCATGACAAGCGTGATGAGCAGGCAACACATCTTCACCTTCCTCTTGATACATTGTTAGAGCAGATATCCCATGCAGAGCAGATGCATCCAGGCCAGGAAGGTACCCATCTACCCAGGCACTCGCAAATGTGCTAAACCTAAATGAACTGCAGAAAGACTGTGCTGCCCAGCGCTATCTAGGAGATAAACCGCACACTGCCAGCTGGTAACACAGAAGCTGCTGTAGTATTGATTTTACACCTCCAGAATGATAGCAGAGAAGCAAAATTCCAGTGTCATGTCTAGTTTTCTTAAATAAAATGATCTTCTCATTTTCCAAAATATCCTAAGCCACTAAGAAAATCTTTGCAGCACCCAATATGGTACTGGTTACAGTACCAGGGGGTTTCTGGCGAGTACCTGAACAGGACCCAGCTGTCTTGCTATGCAGAGGCACAACTCCTGAACTCACCTCTGTTCATCCCAGAGGGCTGCTGTGGCAAGCATCTATATCCCTGGCAACCCGGCGGCTCAGAAAAACCCATCATTAATCACCGAGCCCATTGGAGAGCAACTAGAAGCACTTACTTCTCTGTAGCTCGACCGTTTCAATCTTTTCCCACATGCCTCATTCTTTTTTTTTGCTCACTCACTGCAGCCGTACAAATGCCATAACATTTCAGAAAGATATTTACAGTCTCAGGCATCCAAGTGACCAGCATTTCCCTGTGACCTTCTCACCCTATCAATTAGCTGTCGAGTTTTTTTTGTTACGTCCTTGCAAAAATTTTTCTCTAGTTTAAACACTGCCACTCCAATGCTCACACTGGGAAAGTTTACATTTGGCTGGAGTACGACTGCACTGTGGGAGCAGTATACCAGCTACCTGGCACAAGTGCCTAATCCTGTAAACCACAGCTTAACCTGGCAGCACAGAGCACTCCGGGAAACTTAACACATTACTGAGCTGTAAAGGTGACTTCAAATTTCCATTAACTCCTGTCTTTAACCAGGCAAATTACGCAGTTGGCTACTACCGCTCCTAAAATTAAGGTATTTGTACTTTTCATCATATTGAAACACAACAGATAAGTTTAAACATGTAACCTGATAGGGGCTTTTTCTTGTGTTATTTGAGAAAAAAATAATCTTGTATTTGGAAGCTGTGTTTCCCCTTAAAGAAAAAAATTTTAAAAAAATCCCAGAGTTTAAATTCACTCAGCAAAAGAACACAATATGCAATCTGGAATATGATATAAATAAACCACTTAAAGTGTGCTTCAAGGATGGTTATTGCATTAACATAGGCAGGCCATTCAGCTGAAAAATGCCTCTAGAGAGAATAAAAGAAGTAGAAAAAAAAATCTGATTTTAAATTTATTTGCTTACTAAAGCCTATAGGAATCATGAACTTTGAAACACTTCAAGAAATAATGCAAGAGAACACAGAAAATTTGCCCTGTCAACTGGGAATTCTGGCAACTTTCTTCTGATTCAAATGTTTGTGTATATATGCATATATGTGCATATATACACACATATCTAGTTAGATCTATCACGTTTAAGTAAGAAAACTGGAATTGCAAGCCACTGCTCGTTCTTACTGTCTCTACTTTCCACCAGGAATCACTGGAGATACTGCTGTTCCCAGGGACACCAGCTTAGCTCCTGTCCTGGAGTTGTCAAGCAAGCATGGCTGCAGGATGGGCAGATAGCCTTGATGTACTTGTCGCAGTATACTGTCTCTTCCATAAGCTGTGTTCATTTTCCAGGGTGCAATCACTGTAATTGCTCATTCTGCAATTAGAAGTTTCAGTGTGAATAAGCCACACTCAGTTTGAGGAATGACCATTCACACTGGTTTCCTGTTTTATTTTACTGCTTGAAACGTGGCAGCAACTCAAAATCTAAACCCAGTATGGGGCCTCCTCATCCTAACTGAGGTAGATCCTCTTGTGAAAAGACAGACCAAACCTCCAAGAACTTGCAGTCTTTCAGAGGGATTTGCAGAGACAAAAGCCAGGTAAGTGCTTTGCTCTTCCTGAATACTCTCCATAACTAAGCACAAGACAGGAAAAAGAAGTGCTACTGTGGAGCATGTTATTTTATAGGTGGAAAACTGAGGCAGAAGAGTATTCAAAAGTATCTCAAAGTATTTTAATAACTTTGAAAATCTGAGCCTAAGTGAACTGGCCAAGGTTACACGGGAAGGCTTTGACCGAATGGGAAAATTAATGCATGTCTCCGAGTCCCATGTGAGGCTCACAGCAGTCCTCCTTCTCCCAGCCAATTCGCGCATTAAATATATTCAGAAAAGCCTCTGATTGCAGGAAGTCTAAGTTTCAGATGGGCAGTTCCTGTGACTCTGAAAAGACATACCAAATCTAGGGGAGTCATTCACCAGGAAAGAGAGAGTTAACTCCGTACACGCAGAGTAAAGATAGAATATATATCAAAGCTTTCACACTTTTTTCCATTCTGTAGTTTGCTCCATACTTTAAAAATGTATTTAAACTGAGTGACCGTGTATGCAAAGGAAAACTTTACAAGCAGATAAGTCTTCTAGAGCTGAATGTCTGCCAAGACAAAACTGTGTGGTTTATTTTAAAAAGAGGAGTGGTTATCACTCAGAACACACCATTTCTGCTTAAGCAGTGGAGGCAAAATTAATGCTTACAATTTTTGCTTGTCATTAAAATAGAACTTTCGAGAAATAAAAATCTCATTTTTTAGCCTATACTGAAACAAAAAAAAACCTGATAGCAATTTATATAGGGGCAAGTTTTTAATTCAAAAGGAAGGACGTTTTTCAAAACTGTTTTGTGGAGAAATGAAACTCTGATACAAGGAGCTCTTACACTCAGGTGTTACGTATTATAATCTATATTACAGTACTGTACTATCCCCATGAGACCAGGTACAAAGAAAAACTCCTGGACTTTATTCAAGTTTGTGGGCTTGATTCTAATTTTATTTACAGCAAGTTTTGCTTCCATAGACATGAGTACCTCCATCGGCTTCAGTAAACCCTCAGACTTTATATTGGCGTAAGTAAGCAGTATTGAGACTCTCACTCTTTTCTATTTTAACTCTCAGGTGTGAGTGTGCAAGGGCAAAAGCTCAGAAAATTGTTTTATATTTACCATTATCAAGAAAGAGTCATGAGAACTGAAGACCTCATATTTCTTATAATTTATCTCAACAAGCCTTGTCAAGACCAACATGAACTCCTCGCTCTTTTTATAAGAGTAGGTGCAGGTTTTGCTCCAGGGGTAAAAATGGATCAACTAGACAGAAATCAGAGAGAACTACGGAAGATTAAAACTCAGGCAAAAGAGAACCATGTCAAATCCATATCATCTGCTTCGAAGAACAATGACCAAAAAAAGCACATTGGTATAGCTTCTCCTTTTCTAAGTAGTGTTCATTACTACGTTATTGTATGGGTCTTATGTCAGCTAGGTGAGATCTTAGTTACTCAAAGAATTTGGTTTAGTCCATATAATAAGGAAGCTTAACTTCATGCCTGCCTCCTTCATATGTCTAAAAAATTAAATCATTTGCATCACCCCCTCACTTGTCAGTAAACAAACTCATTTACTCCAGACAACTGAAAATCTTTGAGAACTCAGGCTAGTGCCCAGGAAAGGGGGGGGTAGCCACTAGGTGGCAATAGAAACCCCTCAAACTACTGTTAAACACACTTTATGCTATTCAATAGCTATCAATTTCAACCAAGAAAGTGTTGAATCAAAAGGAAGCAAACGAAATTTCTTATTGGTCATTAAACCCCCTAAATTTTCAGTACAGTTTTCTGTAAGATTAATAGGAAACAACTGATATAGCATTGTACGAAGTTAATTTCTCTTCATGTTTTCTCCCAAAATCATTATTTAATGTGCCATGCAGTAGAGAAATTATTTTCAATTATTATTTCAGCATTGTTGGAAAGTATTGTGATAATTTCTGTTGTGCTTCATAAATTTAGCACTCTGCCATCACTACAGAAGTCAGATGGCTGAAATTATTACTTTTCTGAGTTTGGAAAGCATTAACAGACTTAAAACAAACTACTACTGACTTAGCTCCTGATTGCATCATTTATTTTGTTCTCAAGTTCTAAAATCTCAGTGACTCTTACAGGGGACTTAAAAAGAAAATTAGTCTTCAAATTAGATCTTAAGTTACATATCCAAAAATTTCTTAAATTAAGAAATCATTGTTTCAAATTTGGCACAAGAGTTTCTATGCTGGAAAGTTCCTTGTCTGTATATGTGCAACTCACCACTATGCTATAAATTTCACACTGCTCATTTTCACAGCTTGTGAGTTGGCAAAAGTAAAAATCACAACCTAACGCACATACACATTATAACAGAGTTAAGATTGTAGCATTCAGATTGCATAAAAATATGAGTGTATAAATTTGGTATTTCCATTTTCAAACCCTAGATTTTTCAGCTTCAACATCTCTTTATGTTGGTCTTATATATAATTCCTAAGGTTTGTTTTTACTTGGACACCAAAACCTCCTGCAGTGAACTCCTCCTTGCCATTATCATCATGTTTCAACTGCTGAACATTGAGACTTTTACTCCAAAGCGCCAGGACTGCACAGGCAGGACCAAGTGCTGCTTTCAGTTTGGTAATGGCAACCGGTGCACCTGATCTAGCCTACTTTTCTTCTGCCTGTTTTCAAGAGGCGTGGGGAGGTTCTGCATATGTAGTGCCACAAGACAGTCCAGGAGGAAAAGAAATTCAGAGGAGGCTGGTCTGATTTCTTCCCCTCCACAACACTTTCTTCCCCAGCTCTCACTCATTCCCTCTGCTCTGTCTCCCTCCAGTTTGCAGCGATCTTGAGGTTCTGTTACCACGTTAACATCCCTGGATGCCAGCTTTTCTCCAGGGGATTGCCAGACATGGGAGGGAGAGAGTAATAAAACTAAAACTGAACTTGAATTAAATTCTAAAGGAAAAGAGCAGACAAGTACCTGTTCTTTAGGTACTCCTCTGCTGTGGAGTTTTCTTAAATAAATCTTAACAGAGACGGCAAATTATCACCAAAAAATAAATGGACAGTGGAAAAACTCAGATAGCCTGCCAGGAGACTTTCTTGTAATTTGTTAGAGAACAAGTCCTTCAGAATACAAACACCCCAGTTTGGGAAAATGGCATGACAAATTCAGACACCAAGTGTGCCAAAATTTCACACATGAATTTCATCTCTAAAAGAGGGGAAGGAGAATAAATTATCAACTTTTGAAAAAATTGAGTCCAAATCTGGATTTTGAAAGCTTAGCCTATTTTCTGTTTACAATGTCATATACTTGCCATAGAAATATATCTTTTTCATTAACATTTTTGCCTACAGCTTTAAAATACTGAGAAGCAATATTAAACTTTTAATAAAATAGAAATATAGTCACAGGCATGCACATGAACACTGACTGACATCTGCAGACTTTCCCTTAAAAATGTGACTAAAAATACATTTAGAGAAAATCTGGTTTAAAATTTGAAACCATTATTTTCCTGTCTGCAAGTGGTACAGAGTCACACTTCTCATTCTTTACCAGAACAATTAATTCTAGTGACGATCTGGAGGTGACATAATTGCATAAGTTATAAATCTACTTTACTTAAACAACAAAAAAATGTAAAAGGATGCAGTAAACACAGGCATGCCATTTTAATCCCAAATATTTAGATAAAATCTGAAGTGTTCAGGGTGTAACTTGTTTCTTGTATTTCTCTACAGTGAGCGTTAATAAACACACAGCAAGAAGATACTTAAGATAGTCTTCCTGCCATTGCTCTTTTGTTTAGTCCCCCTGGTTGCTCAGAACTTGTGACTATAGAAATACACAGCATCTGTGGATGCTGGTACTAACCAAGGCAAAAAAATGATTCAGCAAGGTTATGATACAAGTGATGAGTATAGTAAGAAATAAATCGAATTTAAGAGATGTTGTTTTACCGCTAGGTTATCAGGAGAAAGAATAACAAAAACGCACAAGATATAAAGATGTAGATGAAAACAATATTTTGTCAGATTTGCATCAATCAGTTTAAAAATTCACATATTTGACAAGTAGATGACAAGACACACAGGGACCTCTTATAGACAAGAGCTCATTTAAGTCTTCAAGCAGGCTTGTAAATTCACTTGAAGTGTCACGTATAAACAGGCTTTGTTTAGCCCACGCACCTCTCCTCTGTCTGGAAGCACATGGTAACAGGCCCTAAGGAAAGGAAGCTTTTGTTTGTTGAACTGAGGTAAGCCAATGTATTGTTAAAATTCTGTTACAATTATGCCAGAGTCACACAACTCAGAGAAAGAAGAGGAGCAAGATAATGCTGACCTTTTGTACTCTCGCCTCTTTTCAAAATGCTTCTTTGTAGAGCTTATTGTCCCATTTGCTTCATTCACTTTGTTCTCTACCAGAGCTCTTGGAGAAACAGGAGTAAAGGGAAATAAATTCAAGTAGTACTTCATGTCTTATATTTAACCACTGCCCCAAGAGGATTTCATTCTTCCTCAGACCTGGCAGCAAGAGGCAGTAGCAGGAAACAGAGCAAGAAATAGAGAAGCAGAAGGAACAGCTGTTCTCCAGCTACCATGCAAAGATGCTCCACCTGTGTAGCAATCGGAGTGATCTAAAGTAGGGAACCACCTTCCCTCTGCAGGTAGGGATGGTGACCAAGTACATGGAGAGTCTCTGCTAAATGAGGAGTTTCTGTCACAGGAAAATTCTGAAGTGTTTGCTGATCTGGCACATCTTCAGCATCTGACATTTTCAATTTTTAGCCAGGTTATGGCATTTGCTGCCAGCCCAAAGGGTGAGGAGCTTTATAATTTGTGGGAGACTTCTGTGTATGTCTCCTCTCTGAAGCAGAAAAACTGACAAAACTTTTTGCTAAAGGAAAATAGTCCACAGTGGATAGGGTAGAGAGGGATACTGAAATCTGAGCTCTGACCAGCTCGATAGAGAATGGGTCTCTAGGTTTTGACGACTCAAGCTGAGGCAGCTTCAGATGTGAGCACCTAACCCACCTACCCACTTCTCTGCTTGGACGCAAACCTTCCTCAGAGCAGAGTCCACCTCCTCAAATGCTGCAACGTGCAGCCCACCGTTTTAATTAAAATTAAAATCAAGCTGATAACCAGCCCCAGTACACACCTCCGGAGCTCAGCTGGCACAGCTCTGGATTTCACATGACCCCTAATGTGCACTTCTCTTCCTGATGGAAAAACTCAAATTCTGAGGTCTCTCTGGTGTTAAGAGGGTTTTAAAGCTTTTGGTTGCTTTCCCTTACAGTCTGATAGTCGTCACAAAGTGGAGTTGTATTCTGGAAGGAGGGGGGTACAGGTGGTTTGCACCCAACTCCCACAGAGCATTTTGCCTACACCAAAGGACGTCTAGCTGTGGCCCCCTAACCATGCAGGTTTTTGCATCTCTTGAAGTCATTTTGGGAATAATATCCTGGCTGGTGTTAAAAGGGTTTGTTATTCTCCTCTCTGTGCTCAGTATAAAACAAAATGCACTTAACATTTTATTCTGTTTATTTAACAGATTATTAATTTATTAAATTAAAAGCGTTTTCTCACCCAGAAACCATTTGAGCATTTCTCCAGATATCTGTCCCATCTTTTATCCTGTTTCTCAGGGCTGGCCCAAATAAAGCATATGCTTTTTCTTGAATGACATGACCTTTAGTTCCAACTCTTTTACTCAAATACATTTCTTTTCTGCTTTGAATTGTATGAAAAGTAAGGAATGACAGCTTCCAAAAAAATTATACAAAATTGGTTGTAAAAAAAGACTGTTTTCAGCTAAAGAGTGCATTCCTTACATTAAGTCATTCCTAACTAATGCAATTCTTTAAATAGATGAAATTAAAAGGCACAGTTGCAAGAGAGGAACAACTGAAATGTGTTGGTGGTTTTCTGTTTATGTTGGAGTGAGCAGGACTTGGGAATTTATAAAAGTTCAGGTATGACAAAAAGATTGTTTACATGTGGAGGAAAAGAGACACTTAGAAATGGTTCATGATCAGTTTTAGGTAACTTCTTTAGCCATTCATTGTGGGAGAGAAAAAAACCCACATATACAGCATTCTTATAATTTACTTTCTGTGACACATCCATTAGGAACGGTTTCACATGACAGTAGTCTGTCTTTCCCGAAACACATTTTTAGAGAAAATTTTGCAGAGGAGAAAACACTAAAATACACCCTCCTCTAATACATGTACTTTCCTGTGACCAGCTTTTCAGAGTTGTTCTGACTGGTTTTGGTTTGATTTCTCTTCACGTACCAGTTTTGCATTTTGCACCTCACAGTCTTTGGTGCAGTCTGGCTTGATTTACACCACAGAAGACCAAAGGTGGCTCCCTGGGTAAAATCCAGGCCACGTGGAAGCCAGTGGCAAAGCTCCCATTGACTCTGATGGTGCTAAGATTTCATTCTTTCCTGTTTAAACAAAGGCTGTCCCCCGCACCAGTTTACTCCTCATACTTGGGAGAAGCTCTAGAGCCGAATTAGAGATTTCATAACTGTTTCACAAACTAAAATAGGCTGAAATAGTTAAAAAGTGTAGGGAAGGAAGATAAATTATTTAAAGATATACCAAGTAAGTATGGGCTGAACTTTAGAAAGGTAACATTTATAGACTGGCTGTGTGGAAAAACATCCTGACTGTACATTAATCAATCCTGAATGGGGATATTAAACAAGGCCAACATTTTCAGACTCAGATGCCTAAAGTTCAGATCTAAATCCACAGTTAGGAATTCAGTTTTAAGACTACCTGGCTTGAAAAATGTGGTTCTAATCCAAATTTATTTGTTCATGTTTTCTTGTAGACTTCACGGACTAAGGAAAACTACTGATCTGACTGAATACCTTAACTGGTTTCAAAATTAATGCTGCAGGAGAACGCCTGTCATTTAACAACAGAACTTTCTCAGACAATTGAACAATGACAACCAGTTCTCCGAACAACACCACACATGCACCAGAACTCAGGAATGTAGTGACTGCCAGGAAAATACTGCAGGGAAGATGGAATAAAGGAGAACTATATCCTCCTTAAAATTATACTTTTAATCTTTGCTATATAAAGAAACATAGAACTTGAAAGCATTGTGGGGCTTCTCTGGAATTACGTGTCCTCTTTCTTGAGAATAAATACTATTTTAGATCTCCTTTTTAAAACATATATTAAACATATTGCCATACTACAATATATTAAAGAGATTTCCCATTTTAATAATAAAAATAACTCATATTAGTTTTAAAGTTGCAAGATGTTAACATCAGATGGGAAACAGTTTAAAAGACAAGTGCTAAAAATAAACTTTAAAATATAGTGTACATTGATGTTTCAAAGATGAGTGAAAGTTACACTTGGCAAGGGTGTTGGATCCTTTCATACACTGGATATGTTTAGCTTTGGTATTTTCTTAACAAATGGTTAGTATTGGGCCCTATGTCCCTGGAGGAAAGACATCATCCTGCAGTGACATGTTTCTATACAAACATACTCAAACCACGGTCATCACTCACCTTCCTAAACCCTCAGCAACACAGGCCAACAACTTAATTTACAGAGAGAAGTTGTATGAAGTGTGGGACTAGCGGATCCCAGGGTCCAGTCAAGGTCTGCCACTGAATTAAGGGAACAGATGGAGTGGCTCAAGCTAGAAGAGCATTTTTTTTTCCTACTTCACCCATATATTTTCACATGCATCCCTAACTCATGCTTAACCCTTTCTCATCTAGGGAGGCACGTAAACTGAAAGACATGTACACCAACCCACTTTTCTGTACTACTTCTACACAAGACCTGATATTCCCTCTAAGCTAGTACCCAGATACACCAATGAATTCAAGCAACTCCTCTGTGGAACGAGGCTCTGACCTTCCTATTATAATTTTCAGAATATCTTCCTATGAACAAACCTGCAGGCTCAGATTCTCTTCATCAGGTCTGTAAAGGAACAACAAGATCCCAACTAGGTACTGTGTAGGCATGATTTAGATTCCTCCCTTTTTCTTCTTTGTATCTGACAGGTACATATTTGAGTTCCCAAGTTTTGTGATACTGCATGTTGGCAGCCATTGGCCACTTCTTGAAAGTGGAACCATCAATCCGAATTCTTTTAAGTTTACCAATTTTTCAAAACTATAGTTACTGACAAAGCAAGCCCTGAAATATATAAAATACTAAAACCATATTTCTTATGTCCCAGCATAACTATCACGTGTCTCTTCCCACAAGAAAGAAATGACACCACTCAGTGATTAAAAATGCACATATTTTAAGTGTTTTATTTTTCTTAAATTGAGTTTTACTTTTCCCTTTAATACTAGATAAAACTAAAAATCAGAGTTACAATTTGTCAGTTCAATAAGGGTCAGTTATCTGGCTGGGTCTGTGACTTTTATATACTGACACTGAAAGATGGCAGACAACCAGCAATCTCAGCAGTTTCGTTAGATATAATAGGAACAAACTCAGATTTCCACTACAGGTTTTTTGCTTGGTCTTGGCATCTAGCGTGTCATAGCTCCTCTGAAGAGGATGATATTCTTTGCTCAGTGAATATCAGCGATATATAAAACTTCTTTCCGTCTTCTGTCAAGACAGTGTAATCTTTCACAGCACGAAACAGAATTCTGGAATACAGAGAATTCTGTCAATAAACAGGTAAAGATATCGGTCAGTTGTTACCTTACTGCATATTTGCCCCTCTGCAGGAAAGTCTGGTGGTATAAACTTACAGTGTCTGATTGCACAGAAAAGGAGGGGTTACCATATCTTTCTTGTATTCCCATAACATCTGCTACTGGTCACCGTTACAGACTGGGGCTTTGATCTAATCCAGTATGGCTATTCCTATGTCTTATAACTGCTTTCATAAATTAAAGCCACAGCTTTCTCCTTGCCATTATTGTTGGTCACGCTGTTCAGCATTTTAATATAACATAGCATATAGTTATCTTAGAAATGTAATATGCTGGTGTACATTATTGGAAATTAATTTTTGAATCTTTAGTCAGCTTGATATACTTTAAAAAGGGACACAATTCTTCAGTCATATAAAATTATTCATTGTCTCAAATTACTTTGTAGAATTACTTAGTATTGAAAATTTGTTGAGAAATTAGAACTGGGTTAACTACTGCACATTATGAAAGATCGGTAATTTGCATTGGCAATGGTCAGAGAACTCCATCTTAATTTCTCAATACTGCACATTAGTAAGGAGTTATTTACCTCTCAGGAACTGTACTTCTTTGAAATGTGTTATCCACATGTAGTCCATTCTTGGACTGTATGTGCTCCCTGTGCCTGAAGCTAGCCACGAGCACGCACACAATAAAAATGGACTCCATGTGGACAATTACTCAATGAAGAGAAGAAAGTTATTTAGGTTGCAAAGTCAAGGAGCAAAAAATTAGGAAATGCCAAATTTACTGTTGCCTGTGCAATGGTGACCTCAGTGGAGAAATGCATTATTTACTGTCACAGTGCAAGAAGTCTAGTTCCCTTTCCCAAGTAAAAGAACAACCTCTATCTTCTAAATGTCTTCTTGCCAAGTGCTGAAAATACATGCAGCTCAGACAGTGCCAGAAGTAGCATTCTGAAATTACTATTGCAAAGTCAAAGGAAATAGCTTGTATCCTGTGGGGGGAGGGGGATAAAACCCCTGGAGTAACTTTCTCTCCCTCCCTCTTTAATTTATGTTGCCTTGATTTGCATTCTGTTGTTTTTCAAATGCATACGATTCATTTTATATGCTTTTTCCTTCCTTGCATGCTGCTTGCTAGCTAGATCATCTGGTGCATTCTCATCCACGGAGAAATAGGTTCTCTGGGATGACAAGGAACGGGCCTCCCTTTACTCAAAATAATACTTCCACACTGCTCAAGCGAGTGAAGCCTTTTTCTAGCCAGGATACAGTTTTTCCACATGTGGTGTAGTTTCTTCTGCTTGGTAGTACCCGGATTTTCTCCTCTCAATCTTCAATCCTTTTTTGTCAAAAATCTACCCAGTTTTTACTTCATTTATGTCCTGATCTCCCTTTGCTTAGCTGTTCCTCCGTACGGTTTCTTCTCCCTTTGTTCCCATGCCTGGCAGTAGCCTCTTGGAAGTCTAATATTCTTTATGACAGCACCTACATAAAGAAGTTAAGCTGCGTTTCTCATTTACTCCCTATCCACTGTGTGATAAACACAGTGTGAAAACTGAACTCAATGGTAGCATCTCCCTTGCTACACTGGGTTCCACTTTTCTGGCAAGCTGGCTCTTCTTATATTATCTTTATCACAAAATAGCACAGTCATGTATATATAATAGAGAGAAATATTAATCAGACTTCTTTTAGAGTAGAATAGTCTGAATTTTGTCATAAGGGCATCGAGAACAGATAGTCTTCATTTTGAAATGAATATTTAAAGAGAGATTAAGCGGTTAATGCAAAACTGTGATTTATCATAAAATCATAAAAAATCAGAATTTTCATTTTTAGGAATTTATTTTCTTGGATTTAGAAAAGGGTACTAACAATAGTGGTTTTTTTTTTAAAATGAACAATACCTTCTTAATAGGTGGGCACGATTGTCAGTCTGTCCTAATTAGGACAACAGTCCTAATCCCTTGTATGTATACTGTTTGTATGACAGGTGACACCCAGAGGCACGTCAATTCACATGCACAGGCCTATGGTTTATGCTCACAGTTAAGGTAGCTGCATGAAAATGCTAGACAGGCAGTAGCACCTGTACTTGAACCAAGGACATGAGAGGAAAACTTGAGCTCAAGACGGGCTGTTAGATCATTCCGTCTAGTTACAACACTCTTATTTCGGAAGGCACTACATTTCAGTCAGCTCCTTCTGAGTGGAGTACAATTTGAATTAAAGCAACTAGTGCTTGGTTAAGATACACCCCCCAAAGGGTTCGCTGGTTTTGGCTTAAAAACTGCAAGAGAGGGAACAAGTGCAGAGAGGCGAGTTCATTAGAAAGATTTTTCTACTAGTCCCTCTTAGAAGCTGGACCTCATTTTTTATTTTAATTTGTCTCACTTTGGCTTCAACTCTCTTAAACTCATTTTGCATTTCTCTAATGTGTAAAGGGATACAACACTGTTTTCTCTCCATGAAGGAATTAGTGTTATACAATCAAGTTGCTTGTCAATCTTCTTGGGTTTTTTGGAAAAATAACACAGATTGAACATTCTAAGTTTCTCATTGTGAGACACATTCTTTGTAATATTTTTATATGCCCATTGTAATTTTTCAGCATCTTTTGAAAAAGTGGACAATAGGACTCATTACAGTCTTCCATTATTAATATTCTCTCTACACATACACATACAAAAACTGTGTAGCTTATTTCACCACAAAGTTGTACTGGGAATGATGTTCATTTGGGTACTCATTTTGACTCCCAAATCTTTTTCTGGAACCACTGCTTTCCAATACATACAAGGAAATATGCCTTGTTTCTAGACTTTTCTTTAAAATCCTGTGCATGTCAGTGCATTTGTAATGTGTAAGAAAACGAGCTTGTAGAGAGATGCTTAGCAGCTCCTCTAGATCCATCTCTAGCATGGATCTAGAGGAGGGATTTTTCCCCCTGTAATTTAGGGCCTTTACTTAATTATTTAACAACTATCTGACTATCAGCTTTTAATTGGGTAATAAAAGGCCTTTGTTGTCAACTTGTGAGACTGTCAGTGGAAGAAATAGGGCAACTTGAAGGTTAAAAAAGAGGAAGAAGAAAGTAGAAGATCTTATGCTACTTACTATGACTATTGCTGTTCATGGACAACTCACCAGAATGCACAGCTAAGATCAACAGACACTTGGGTTTTTTAAGTTTTCGTATTTCCTGAGTGCTCTTGGGGACTGCCAAACAACTGAAGAAGGATCTAGTCCTGGGACTATGTTGTGTATTCTCAGCTAGTATCGGGATCTAGCTAACGAAGGGAGCAATGTTTTTCCTAGTTACATCTTTAAAGTACATTTATCGTGCAGCTTATACTCTGGCAGAAAAACCATTCCTAATCTGTTTTAAAACAAATAGATTGTGTACAGCTGTCCCTATATCCAAGGCAAAATGATGATTTAATGTTGATTAAGAGAGAAGGCCTTTGAAGTGAGTGAGGCAGGAGCCCGTAGTATGTCTCTAGTGATCATTATCAGTCTTTCCCTGAAGGGTGACTTGGTGCCAAAAGCGCTTTCCCCAAGCTGGCTGAGGTGGATTCAGGAGCAAATGCTTTGTAAATTTAAAAAGACCTTCTCATTCGCAGGCCTCTGATGTCTTATTCCTTTAGCTGTATTAATGTCTGAGAATAAGCAGATGCAGCCTTTTTCACTGGTTAACTACAAAAAGGGGCAAGGTCCACTGCTACACGGCACCGTGGGCATTACTTACTCTTCACAAGAAGAGCAACCGAGCATGTATCCTGCAGTAAAATCAAAGAAAAGTTGCCGGGTTTGTTTGTTTTCCTTTTTTGTATGAACAGCTGCTTTAGCGAAAGAAAAAGCATTTGGATTTAGCTTTTTATAACTAAACACTTTTGTGAATCATTAAATAAAAGCATAGAAAAAGCAATCAAGTTCTCTCTCTCACTTGTTTGTCTCACAGTTACATGCCAAACACCAGTCACAATACACGTGTGCGTATGTGGACCTACACATAAACAGTGTATTTTATGTACACATACACACACATGCTTACATTGCCATCTGAAATGAAATGAGCAGTAAGTCATTCATATTTGCATCTGTCTATCCATCTGTCTACGATTTGGTTAAAAAAATTCACAGTACCAGTGACAGATAAGAGCAATCCTGTGTTGTTTCACACTAACAGTTGTAAAGAATGTAATTCTCATAGAGCTGAAGTGTTGATGGCAACAGAAAGGAGGCACTAGGGAAACTGTGTTTCCTTGTTTGACAATTGTAATTTACATTCATTTAGGAAAATGCCGATTTTGCCTCACCAAAAAAAAAACCAAACCACAAAACCCCCTATCAATAGTTTTCCTGGTAAACCTCTTTTCATCTTGAGTCACAGGAGTCTGAAGTTTTACAAACCCAAAAATCCATCATTACCTGTTTATTTCTTAGTGTTCTATAAATAGTCACCATATACGCTCTCCCTGAACAGTCCTTACCATCAAAGACTTTGTAGCTACTGTTTATAGCATCCCCATTACTAACATACTTTCTCAAATACCATAGTATTAGGCAAAAGCAAAAATGTAATGATTTTAAGCATACAGTGCTCTTCTGTAACTATAACCAAGACACTTTTGTTTCCACTGCTGAGAAAGGACGCTTTGCTATTGACTTCAGGGGGAGGGTGGGGAAGGAAACTGATCCTTTGATGGAGAAGGGTTTTGTATAATTGTCTGTAATTTAAAAATTATGTAAATGTTGTACCGTGAGAGCTGCCAGATTCACAATTCTGGGAATTCAAGTAGAGAGCAATTGCGTGGGTTTCTCAACATTGCTCCGTTATTGTGTTGCAAATCATGCCAGGAGGGAGACATGTCTGAAATATACATAACCAAGTGCAGAAGAGCACTTCTAGATTCATATTGTAAAATTTTCATTCTTCCTCAACCTCCTCCCTCCTAAATAACCACAACCAGACATGGTTTTGGCTGAAAATGTTTTGTTTAGGGGCATTTTCATGAAAAGTTGAAAACATAAACCATTTTTCCATAGAAAAAGAGTTTTTATATGAAATTTTCAGCTAGCCATATTAACGTCAAGACTTTTCCTCCTATAAAAATAAATACTAATCTTTCTGTATTTTTTTCTTTTTAATTTGGTTGATTTTTCAGCTTTAGTTCCTAGTCTGTAACAAAAAGCATCAAAACATGGAAAAATGTGCATGTTAATATGATTTTCATATTGCTTTGCAAAACAGTTATTCTGTTAAGGTTTGACTATTTCATGGCTAGGTGAGGTGAGGAATGGATAATACCATACAGCATCAAAACTTACTTAGTGGCAATCTCCTGTGAAACCCACAATTATTAATTTGACAGCTAAAGATTTTGGTGGGGGCAGAGTTGCAATGAAAGGTCAGATCATTCTCCAAGCCTACTTAATCCTTGACCTTGCTAAAACTGATGAAGGTAGCAATTAATCCCAATTACAGAGTTTGGTTTGGTGCAATATACAATATAAAATGTATTTAATGAAGTTTGTCTGATCAGTTGTGCCTAGATTTAGCTGCTGATTAGTGTTTAGCCAGTGTTTCTAGCAGGGTGTCATTATTAGATTTGATAAAGGGAATTACCTGTTTTAAATATTTTTCCTTCTGGTGATGGAATGACAGTCTGTAAGCATGTCATTCAAAAGTTTTTTTTCCTGAGTCTTTTCTCACCAAAATATCAGGACTTTTTTAACAATTCAGTGAAAATGTTGGTTTTGACATTTTCCATCACTTGCATGTTTCTCTTTTGTTCCAGAGGGCAATAAAAATGAACGACCTGCAGGTTTGAGGTTTGTTTCTTTTCAAAAAAATGTGACACTCTGCAAAACATCCACAATTTTGGGAAATAATTTCAAAAGATGTAAGAACCCCAGAACAACATCGTTTTTCTACTTTATAGCTTGCTAGTAATTAAAGAAATTTTGAAAAGTTACGAAGTTACAGTTTCAGCATCAAAGACAGGAAAGTGTCTTATATAGGTCTAAGATATAATTGTCAGAACTTAACAGAAAGACCTCAAACAAAAACGTTTCAAGGCATAAAAATGGGAAATCTGCAAATCCTATACAGTTCTGCCAAAAGACCTGATCCTGCAAAAGCTGCATTTGCTGTTTACCGCCTTGATCAGTTCTCCAGCAGTTATGGGCCTACTCATCATAGTAGGATACAAAATCAGTAGACGTTTAGTGGATTGGATCTGTAGTGCCCAGACATTCTCCTAAACCTATGTTCAGACTCCTTGTGTAAGCTCATGTATTATTAATTGATTTTAGTCTATTATTTTATCTTCATGTCTGTGGCTGAGGAGCTGCTCATTCTCAAGTTCCACATTTCTTGTCTTGCTTAAAAAAAATCCTTTTGCCCAGTGTCACAATTGTGTAGTATTTCAATTCTCTAAGTAAGTTTTGGGCTAAAAATTAGTCCCATATTAACCCTACACGGTATGCAAATTAAAAATATTTATTTACAGAGTAGTTCCTCTCAACAGTAAGAATAGTATAATCACACACAGTCAAAACTTGCTCACCCAATTTAAATACAGCTGAAAGAAGAAAATTTGTTCATGCTTGAACTAAGAAGGAACTGACAATTTTGGTCTCTAAGGAAAATATCTGAACAGACCATTGTAAATGACATGGACAGCATCTCTGTGCTTTAAGCCTTCTGTCACCATACTGTCCACTCTGAATGTTAACCTGAGTTGATCCTAATTTTTGAAATCCAAAAAATATGTTAGTGTTTTTCCATCCACGACCAAAAAAGATGCCCATATTCATCTGATATAATGCGGTTTCAAGATCCCAAGAACAGCCAACATTTGAAGGAATAAGGCTAATTAGAACAATTTATGGAACAAATGCACGATCCATTCTTCAACAAACCATTGGCCAATATGATAAGGCTGACAACAGGGTCCCTCATAACCAGGGAATTAACTAATTCTGAATTAATTAAGAATTAGCGGAGTGTGGAAAACTCTGTGACTTTCACCAGAGACTTCAGTTTCTTCCAGAGAAGAATGACACTGTGGATAATGGGCATGAATTTAAACAGCAAAAATAGACATTATTATAAATCCTAAATGAATGTGGGAGTACCATCAACAAAAAACCCAAAAGCTGACATGACTGTACTGTGCTTGCAGACCTACGTTGTGCGATCAGGAATTAAATACCAAAGGTTTGTGTGAGCCTCCTGAGAGAGGTGGAATGTAGAATTTCACAAAAAATGGTCCTTCTTGTCCCATTCTCTATTTAAGTCACCTTTATCTCCATTTTCTCTTTTTTCTCACTTTTGCTATTTATAGTGTCCTGATGATACCCCTTATTCACAGAATTTTAGTGGTGATTTTGCTGCTAAGTAGAAAACTGCCTAAAATATCTTGACATATTATGCTATTAACGCCTTTCACCATATCTGTGGTGTTCAGAATAATAATAAATGTGGAAACATAGGCTGAAGTATATTGGTTACGAATCAGTTAAAGAAAATGAGCCAAAAATAACATCTGCACCAGCAAATCTGCACTGCTTAGCATACGGTTTTAATTTAAAAATATTTACTCCTAAATTTTGAGAGCTGTGAGAGGTTTTAGATGTGTGCTTCTCATTAAAAGGATGCTGGCAGATAGTGTAGGCCAAATATTGGCTCTGAAGAAAGAAAGGTTTAGAAAAGACCTAATATTAGGCCACATTGAACCATTGATTTTTTTAGGCAGAAGTCTTCACTGAGTCCTAACAGAATTCACTTTAACAATTTTGTGTTAATAATTGAAACTCTCTCTTGACTTTTTGTCAGGTAAATGTTTAACTATGGTATTAGCTGGTACCTGCACATCATATAGTCACTAACTAGAGATAGACCAGTTAAGTTCGTTTGGTAAGGTTTTAACAAATATCAGTTGTTAAATGTTAAAAATACGTCCTTTAAATGCAGCGCTAAGTATTTGAGTTTTCAGTTACTAACGCTGGTAAATGAGAATGACTCCTAATTTTCTTAACTGTGTCCAGTCTTCTAGAGGGGGAGTTATTTCCCAAACATTAGAAGCAACACAGTTCACTCTGAAGTGAAGGGGAATGGAGCAGTAAGACTGCAATGTCCACACTGGAGCTATTGGGAGAGACATCATGTGTGAATGTGCAACTGCACAGCTACTGACATCTGTTAATCCAAACCCACAAACAGGAATCTTTGTTGTAGGTTACAACAATCAGCTTTGAAAGTGTTGCCTGTGCGGTCGATGTCTCAACAAGAATCCATCTATTTACCATCTGTTGCACCTCTTTCTATATCGAAGGATTTTGACCCTTAAAATTCATGTGTATTTTCACAGTGGCCTCAGTCACTTCATGACGGTAATGAAAGTCACTCAGGACACTCTTCGGCCTTCCAAGAGATTCAGCCAAGCAGCCGAGCCTGAAATATCTCTTATTAGATTTTCCCTTAATTTAAATGGCTACATTAAAGCCATGTTTAATTTAAAGATTCCTTTAAAATAGCTAACATTTGCGTGCTGGGTTGTAGCCTGCCTGAATCACTATCCTTTTACTTTAAAATGACTTTTTAATTAAAAAAGAAAATACAAGAGAAGTAAAAACAAATTGACAATGCTATAAAAAGATTTTTATGTGATTGGGTAAATTTAAACATTTCTGCAATTAAACATTCCTAAATTTTGGTGAGTTTCTTTTCTTTTTATTGTATTTAATTTTTCTATAACTGTTCGGATAAATTTTTTTTTTTAACTGTCCAGTGATAAAAGCTGTCCAGCAACAGAAAAGTCCACATCTGCTTCAACGGCAGACATATAAAACCTGTGTGACAAACACGATCATTAAACAATCTGATTTTCTTGTTGGGAGGGTTTAATGCTGTTGGGTGTAGTATTAAAACGTAGAATTTGATAGTGCGTCTTAAAATTTTAATGATGTGTTCATGAATATAAAACATGCTTCCACCAGTGACTTTATGACTTCTCCTCTGCATAATTAGTGGTATCTGTTTTATGAGCTTACTGTTGTTGCCTTGATCCCATGAAAATGTGAAACCACTGTAATAATTTACACCATTCCAGAGCTTTAAAGATACAAGCTGGGATTTCTTCCCCTTTTCTCATTCCCTATTCCCTTGCTTTTAATATCAAAACAGAACTTTAGGCGGCCTGCATGAAATCTGGGCAAGAAAAAAGTTCAGGGACAATATTTATTTTTAAACATTTGTCATAACACTGTATTTGTTGCCTCAGCTTAAATCTGCCTTGTTAGCTTCTGTCAGAGGATGAGACAACCTTCCTACCACAAAGCTGGTAAATTTAAGTGAACTAATTCATTGAGGAAGTTTGATAAAAAAAGTAAATGAATATGCATTTCTAGTGTGCAAAATAAAACATGACTAACTTCCAGTGAGAAAAATAATTAGCCAGCTGATAATGATTCTATGATCACAATCGGCTAACTTCTGAACTATCATCTATTGTACAGTCTCTCCCCATTCTTCCTCCTCCAGACTTCAGCAAGCACTGGACCCACACAAATAAAATGTCATTTGATTCATGAGAGGGGACATGGCATTTTCCTTAGCAATTTAGACTGAATATTAGGCAAGAAGGACAGCAGTTTCTTCTTTGGTTTCACATCTGTAAATCTTTGGTTTCACATCTTGATAGACTGGTGCTGGTTAAAACAATGTGGGTTATTGTGGCATTTAACAGGGATGACTAATCAATCCTCCTCCACTCAGAGAAGATAGTGAGGGTGTGAGCAATATTTGCAGACACATATTCCAAATGAGCACACATGCTCCGGGAGGTTACTCAAAAGCAAAAAAGATGTCGTTCCGTATGCTTTGTGCAAGGGCCATCCACAGCCTGATTCTGAGTTGTTTCTCTTCAGAATTTAAACAAGATAAAAAAGAAAAGAATTGACCACCATGGAGCAAAGACAGAGAGTTTCAACTTTCAGCCTAAAAGGTGGAGTTTCTAGGAAGTTATGTAAATGCCATTCACAAAAAAAGGAAAAATGAATGCTGAAAATAGACAAAGGCTTTACTGATGATTTGGTAACACTACTGACTATAGCACTTGAAATGAGCTGAGTTTCTCACCAGTTAAACAGCATCATTTCGGTATTCATCTATGGAGAAGACACATAGATAAAAAAATGTGTTCAGTGGAAATTACCCTTCCTGTGAAACTTGTGTAAAGCATGAAAAAAATTATTTTTATTTTCAGTCAATTGAATTTCCTTCTAAAGAACACTGTTTTGGTTGCTTATATTAGGGGGATGTTATCATCTTTGTCTGAGAGTTGTAAATGGAGACGCATCATTGTCATAGGTGCTGTCATACGAGTAGCACTTCCTGCGACACTTTCGATTATTCTCTGCAGTCATTCCTTCGATTGGTACATCTGGTGCCTGAAAAGAAATGTTATCCAGCCAGTAAACCTGGCCATGAAAAGAATTTGGGCACAAGGGATCTGGATTACTATGCTCATGAAACGACGTAGCATGATAAGCAAATGCAGTTGAAACAATTCATCATTTCAAAATCATGTTCATTGGAATTGTTCATTCAAAAAAGAAAAAAAACACCCACAAAACACGATGTTCCAAATTTCATTACAATTTGGGATGAAAATAAGTATCAGTATATCAGAATACCTCAAGGGACCAAAGCTTCACAGCTCAGTCAGTTCTATTGCAAACAAGGATTCAGGTCCTGCTTATCTCAGCTCTTCCCATTTGATAAACATCAAGCAGTCCTAGCTGAAAGATCCTTGCTTCTCACTGCCTTTCAAAACCTCTGCCACAGAAGGTCTTATCTCCCCCTGCTTTTGCTCCCTGCAGCATGGTTGGGTAGGTGGAACTCTGATTTAAATCAGCCCCTTCACTATGGGGCTGACCAGTTAAAGAGTTAAATTAATCTCAGTATTTGGCTCTCAAAAACCATTCCAGTTTTGCACTCCCTATTTGAATTTTACTGGATTTTCTTCTGAAGAACATTTCTTTGTTGCTTACTTCAGTGGGAGGTTATCTCTTTCCTTTGAAGGTTATATTGTGATTGGCAGAGGGTCAGGAAACTTCAGTCACATCGGCCTGTTACGGAAATACTTTGAAAAATAAATGTGAAAGACAAATGCTAAGTAAAGAGACTCCTTAATCAGCAACAGTTCCATAAGACTTCAGACCTAGTGAGGTATCCGCGAATGTTTTGTTTACACAGTTTATTAATATGGACATTTGGGAGCAATGGGAGATTTTCTGTTGACTTTGATAGTCAAGCTTAAGCTGTATGCAAGGTTCATGCTCTGTTGGCAGGATGTTCACAAAACAACAGTCTAAAAAACAAATACACTATATGGCCGCTGTCAAGATTTCATGTAGATTAGCAGACTTTTGTTATTAGACAGTGCTGTTGGATTCTCCTAAGCTTTGTCTTGCATCCACTCAACTTGCTAAAAGTAGTACTCTATTACTATATGGCAGCGTAAACAAGATTAACACAGTACTGTTTGAAATGTGTTCTCACAATACAGAAGGGCTAGGATTTCTAAAATTCTAATACATTCTCAAATATCATAATTTCTAGTTTTCTCATTTTACACTTCATTTTTATCTAAATATACTGAAAAGATGTCCAAGACAGAAAGTTAAAGATTAATTCAATTTGCATTATATGTTATATAATCCAAAGTATCTATACTTTTGTTTCAAAGTATCTGAGGAATGGGCCTTGCACTTTCTGAGGTATAGTTCCAAATGCACTTATAAGTGGATAATAATATTAGAAGTGTGATAAATGATAACAAAGCTGGCTAGGAGCCTATTCTTTCTGAATAAGTCCATTTTACTCTCACCAGTAGCAAAGGGAGCTGTGCGCAACCAGCAGAAGGGCACATATCCCTTGGATTTAAAGCTTGAGCTGTCCTCATTTGATTCAGTTGACCTTAATAGCCATGTTTGCAGGGAGCCCAATTAGCAGCTGGTTGTAACATACTGTACCATATGTGCTAGATCTCTAAGGCACAAGTAAGAGCTTAAGGTCAGAGGGTCAGGCTTAACTGTCATTTTTATAAAAATGAATCTCCTCTAGGCATTTTAAAAGAAAAATGGTTGCAAACACATTAGAACAGAGCAGCCTTTATGGGAAATGGCAATTTAAGCAGTGGCCCACGTATTTCACTTTCAGTAGGTCAGAATGTTATCTAGTACTTCATACAGTTCAATATTCTACACTGTATCCCCACTATCCCCCGCTGCTATAGGGCACAGTCAGTCCCACTCTTCCTACCAGGAAACCTTTTTTTGCTTTGGTATTTTGAGATGTGCATAAACCTGGGACAGGAATTTAAACCTCCATAAAGCATAGGTTTGGTCTCAAATTATGCTTAATTCGAAGCAAAATGAGAAAAAGACATTCCTGTTTTTTCCTGGTTTCATCTACTTACGCTCTCAATCCCAGATCCAACTGATTGCCTGCTCAGCTGTGCCAATGCAACTGTTTATACGGCTGAGCTCTGTGTCAGATCAGTGCAGTGGTATAAAATGTTACAAATGACCTCAAAAAAAAAAAAGCAGCAGTAATTTTCCCTTTCACTGACTGTCACATTTTTCTTGTATTTGTTAACTGAACAATGGTTTTGGAAAATTATTCCTTTTGGAATGATTTCCATTTCTTGTAGCTACATTTCCATTTCACACTTTTAGTTAGTGCCATGACTTATTTTTCTCATTGGACTCCACACTTCGGGGATTCTAATTAGAGGAATAACACACTGGTGAAATTTCAGCACTATCCACATGCAAAGTCACTGAGATTTGTTTGCTTTAGATGTATCTTTAAGCACAGAAAACTGAGGGAGATGTCCTGACCTGCAGCTTCCATTTGGACAACTGAGGTCTCTTGCCCCGGGCAGGTTAGAGAGGGAGATTGCTGTGGTCGGTTGTCTACCCAACTCCAGCCTCTGGCATCTCTGAGTGCTCAGCAACAGGCTTAGGTTTAATCCTAAATTTAACAGAGGAATATCCTATTCCACAGGACAGACTTTCAGCTTTTCCAAAACTGACAAAAGGAATTTCTTTATGCCAAGCAAGATTTAGTAAGTTCCAAAAAGAAAAGTTTAGTACCAGGGTAGAGATAACCTATTTATGGTTGAAACCACTAATGTGCTAATTCTTACTCTGGTCCCCTTACCCTTTCCTCCTACTGCCTCCGCAGGTCGTTAAGGTTCATAAATGCACGACATCTAGCTGCAGGGGATCGCTGGAGCGCATATAGCTCCGTACCTGCACGTCTCTTAACTTGGATGAGAACTGCCCTGTACGCTCTCATGGAGGACAAGGGCAAGAAATGAAACTTTTCACCGAAAATCTACTAAATTGGTTATATCTGCAAAGAGTTACACTGGCAAACTGGACTTCTCAGCACATACTCAGGCCTTTCAGAGAACAAGGAAATTTTGGGCGAGTAAATCAAAGATTCTGGCAGCGCATGGACATTAATGCGAAGCAAGGCTGCGGCTCCCTGCAGGAGTCACGGCGCAGCACTGGGGCCCAAAACCCAAAAAGCAGCCCTGGAAAGCCTGAATGGAGCCTGGCCTGCCAGCTGAAGAGTTGCCCGGTGTCCGAAGGCAAGAGACATGGGAAGAAGGCAAATAAATAAAACTTTCAGCAGAAGTATGTGATCAGTCACCTTAAAGAATGCAATTGTCTTCTTGAGAAACTTGTACTGGACAAAAAATAACACAAATTAGAAACCCAGTCCTGTACAAAATTAGAGGAATGAAGACGACAAGTATCCCTGCCTTCTGTAATTTCTTCCTGAATGCTAGGCTGATTCTGGGTCATGCGCAGGACACGTGTAACAGGAAGAAAGCAGCAGGATTTTGGTTGTAATGGAACTGTCTGAGAAAAACATAGCAGACATATATGCTCCTCTGCTGTCTGATGCTTTACAAATAGATAGGGATAATGGGACCTTGACACAGATTCCTAAAAACAGCATGGAGACTAGACTTACTGTAAATTTGTTTCCCTTCTGATACTGCTTTTTTATCATCACTGCTAGGCCCATGAAGCAAGAAATATGCAGACAAATGATTGAAGATAATTTGGCTCAAGATTGATTAAGAGATATTTGGAGTAATTTATGACATTGTTGCACAATCGGGACCAACATTTTCTGGATTTCCATATCTTCCATGGGTAAACTTGGCTCCAGAACTCCAAACTGTGCTCAGGATTCTGCCTTCTGGTAGCCGTATCTATGGAGTATTGCATTTTCCTGTTTCTCAAATAGCCTTAAGTGATTTCTATTTGCTCATCTTTATTTTCTCCCCCTTAATTAATTATCATTTAAGCAATTATTCATGGAATATTTCAAACAAATGGTTTCAAAGCCAGTCTGCAGCTGAAGTGGGAGAAAGGGGAAGGTCAGGCAACACTGGCAGCCTAGTAACATTATATTTAAGTCAGTTTTGGTTTAAAATGTGTTTTAATTGTAGTTGCAGCACAAATTCTATGGTGTTTGCAAGGTGGCCAAACCTGGCTTTGCAGACCCAAATTCCAAGACATCAATAAAAAACAGACATCTCATTTCAAATGCTCTTTATAACCATAGAAAAGGCATCAGTGCCAGAAAGTACGTTAAAAATTGCAATTCATAACATGCGACAACTGAAAATTTCTATTAATACTGTAACTTTAGAATCTATGGATACAAGCATTCTGACTACTCTGGCTTGAAGGCATATTTATCTTATTATTCATCCCATGAAGATCTTTCAATGCCAGGACATTCAGATCCTCCCAATAAACAAGTAGCTGACATTTGTCAGAGGCATCCTTTGAAACCTTCACAACAACATGAGTTCGCCCCGTTGCTGTAAGAACGCAAATGAGTTTCCTCACTTGTACTCAGGGAGAAAATATAGTCACTGGCTGGAATCTTATGATATCCAGATGTCTATTGACATACTACCCAATCTTTGTCCTGTCACTTAGCCTCTCTGCCTGAAAAACTAGGAAAAACAATCTGACATATAGAAAAATCCAACATGGTATTTTGTTGCTTGTTCAAACAGTGTAATGTATATACATTATTTAATAATAGATGTAAGCATATATAATAATATATATACACTATACTTACAGACATACATACACACAGTCATGTATATAGATACAGTTTTGGGGGAGTGGCTGTTTAAGTAAAGCAGACTGTACTTCTCTGCTTTATTCTATTTTTTTCACATCATTGAAATAAGCAATTTAAATCATTGTCACTAACATTTTAAGGCATTGTGAAAACCTTGTGAATACAATTATGAGGAATGACCCCAGCACTTACTGGTGAACATAAAACATTGAAGTCTTCTATATTTCACAATATGTCTGGGAAGTATGTGGAGAAATGGATTCATGTGTTTCTCAGGTTTCTAAGTGACTGGCACTCAGAAGACAAACGGTAATAAGACTGGATTTTGTGTGTTCTTCACAAAATTATCTCTCTATTTTTTCATTGATATAAATAGGTTAAAGTGGACTAGCCTGTCCTGATTTGTACAGGAGGAAATAGTAAGCTGATTTAAAGAAACAACTGTACTTAACTCAGCTGCCTTAATATTATGGGACAAATTCTGCATCAGTTATACACATGCAACTTTTATCAGTTTTTGAGAAAGCATATGGCTCTAAGCACAGCTCTCATATTTTAATTGCTGCCAAACACACATGCACGCACACACACACACACACACACACAGTCCCGTCCCTTCCCTTAGTTCAAAGCTAGGAATGAGATGGTTTTGAGATTTCAAACATTTTCCTGCTCTGACTCAGGGCAAAAAGTTGAAATCTCATAAATTTTCATCAATGTGCATTCCAAACAAAAGCTTGGCTTGAGTTAATTAAAATATTTTTGTAAGATTTTTATTCTTTTTAGGTATTGCTATTTGTCCTACAACGAGGACAAACTAAAAGAAAAGACATATTGTCTATTTTGATTTTCCCTTACTTTTTTTTTTGTTTTAGAAGACATAAATTGAAGCTGATCATTTCTGTGGTTTTCATTTAGATGAATTAGCACTTCCTTTTGAAGAAGCTTGGTAGAAAGTCTCCTGATCAGCTGTTACTCCTATGTTGGATCAAACTTAAAACTCAGACCTGACATTTTTTTTGTGTGGTAAGGATTGAAGGCAGTTTCTCTGTCAGTGCTGGGAACAGAGACATGTTTAGAGAGCAGAGCGGCGGTGCGATGCGGTGACTGGAGCAGGGGAAGGCTGTAGTCTGCATTCTCTTCCCTGTTCTGCCGCCGACTGGACGCATAAAACTCAGCATATTGCGTAGTTTTAATGCCTAAAGGTCAGATCTCCACGCTATGAGTGTTTTGCTGACAAAAGGACTCCTATTGTGTGTGTAACCTGCACTGGAAAAACTATTCCTTTGCCGGTGTAATTTATTCCAGTCCTTCACAGTTCAAGAGTGTGGTTCCCAGGGACCGTACCTCCTTCTGTCCTCTGAAAAAAATTACTCAGGCAGAAATTTGTACTGCACATATAATTAAAGTTTCCTCTCTTCAAGCACAACAGGAATGAGAACTTGGAAATGCATTTGTGCATTGTGTTATCTGTGCTGCTGCGTAATTGTTATCACGTTTCTCAGCAGCACCAGAATACAAGTGGCTGATTTTCCAAAGTGACGACCATCGTTGCTTGCCGTCAGCTGTGATGTGAGGAGTGGCTGAGCAGTGCTTTAGGAAGCCAGGCTGCTCAAACATGCTACCGTAAGAAAGAGCAGTATATGGCAGCTTAGTTGCCTTCGGTTCGCATGGACCTCTCTGATAAAATCCTGGCAGACTCAGGACAGAGACTGTGGGGATGGTTTTCCTGCTTTTTCGTCGTGTCAGTAAGACCTTCAGATCAGTTACGCTTATTTTATATTCTTTTGCTGGTTCTTATTCTTTTGAGGAAATATAGGCTTGAGCAACAGAATCTGGGCTCTTCCACACCTCTTAAAATATAGCATTTAGAGAAGTTTCCAGTAAAGGAATGAGTGTTGTCAACTAGTTAGCACAAGCCATTGGAAAAATCCCTGAACTCAGTACAGGCAGAATAATTACACACAAATGCATTGGGGAATCCTATGGAAAATGTAGTCCAGTGACCTGGCATGGTTACAGCACAATTTAGCAAGTATGTTAGAACAAATTACTCCTTTTAACCATAAGCCATTCTGTTTCACGCTTTTAATGAAGGCCTGTGCCACACACTAGAATACTTCTCACCTCATTACTACTCATAAAAAGCAATGATCCATTCAAAGGCTCCTCATATCTCCCATATGAGATGTAAAAGAGCCCACTCTTTCTCAATCTGGCACAAAAGAGAAGAACGGCTTCTTTCTTCAGCCTTTGATGTTGATCATTAGGATGTTTACTAGATAAAAGAACTGAAAAATTTATCTGCGTAACTTCACTGCTGTCGTGTGTTAACGTTCTGCCTCCCAGCCCCTGGCTCCCTATTTATAAATGTAAATCTCTTGTTGCTGTTTAGGGAAGGAAAAGGGTTTCAAGATTTCTCATAGGCAATTATTTTGCTCTCTCTGTGTGATTATATATATATTTATATATAAAAAGAAGGTAACAAAAGGAAAAAAAAGGGTGAAGAGAGAGAAATATCCAGTGAATTTGAAGAATATAATAATGTAGCAAAACAGAAACTATGAACTGAATAAAAATTAAATGAGAAATGCTGTCTGATAAGCAAGTTAAAAAAAATAACCAGGCCTGAATTTAAGCTATTTATTACACAAACACATGCACACATACCACACACGCACTGCATGTAGTTGCATGTATTTAAATATACAAAGGTAAAGCTGCAAACAGCATTTTTTCAAGGAGGAGTGTTCTTATTTGTTAGTAGTAAGTCCATATCTATTGCTTTATTTTTGGTTTTGCTCGAAATAGTCCGACAAAGGACTTACTCTGGCAGAAATTTTACTATTTCAGTACGTCTTACCAAACCACTTTCAGACAAATTCTGCATTGCTTACGCCAGCACCATGATGGTAAGCGACCAGCTCACAGGCATTACAGTCAGCGACACAAGGTGGCCAAGGTCTTCTCTGCCAACCTGTTGGGGTTTAACCCACACCCCAAAATGGGTAGGCAATGGCTAAACGAGAGTTGGGGTATACCAGCAGGATACCCAGGTGTGCTGTTCTGGTTCTGTCGGTGGAGATGACCCAACCCCAAATCTGTCACCACAATTGCTCATTTAATTGCTCTCTAGTTCAGTCAAAGGGACCTGGGTTGCTTTACAAGTTTTTAATTGGTAAGACTCGTCTTATTTGAATTATGTCCACTGAACCAAATCAGAACAACAAGCTTTAAAATTTCACATAACAAATGTGAAAAACTGAAATACCTAAGGGCTTGACAAGGTGGGACATGTCTTATCCATATAGCGTAGCCATAGCCAGGTATGTTGTCCATCTTACTGAGGCACACAGAAGCAAAAGGGTTCATCTCCACCAGCCAGAGAGTATCTAGAAACACAACAAGACCTGCCATTCTCATTGAGGCGAGCAGTTTGTTTAACCTAGTGTCCTGCTCCAGCCAACAGTGTGTGCTGCTTCAAAGAAACATGTAAGCTACCCCATAACCACCAAAAGTAATACCCTGAGTAATAACCTGCCTGGGAAAGGTTTCCCTCCTAATCTCAAGCAGCTAGTTATACCAGGAAGCTTGAGTATTTTAAATCCCCAGTATCTTATCCTAGGTAAGTATGGATATTTTATTATCTGTATAAATGCCTAATTAGATTTAAGTTCTGGAAAGCCTATCTTCAAAGTGTTGTAGCAGCATTAACTGATCATCCCTTAAAAGGGGAGGTAGGTAAGTACACTGTTGCCATCTTTCCCTTTTCTTAAATATACAAAAAGTAAAGTATGGAGTGCCTCAATTCTGTGCCCAAAGCCAAACAATGACTGAATAAAAAACCCGGCGTTAAAATACTGGAACTCATGATTCATAGCCCTCCATGCATGCAATAGGCTACAAAGTTCACATGCATAGTGTTCACATTTAACTAGGAAATGTGAGGACAATATTTTCTTGATTATTTTCTGCTTATAGACAACTTTAAAGCAATTTATTAAAAATATCATTTGGTAACGGCCAGACTATGGCATCTTGACATCTTTCTCTAGAGGCAGCCCAGACAGACTGCATTAAATCTGTGATGACTCTTTACAATTTTGGTGCAGGCAGCATTAAAAAAACCCCAAAAAATCATTACAAGGTGCATTGAATAGGTACTGCCTTTTGTTGCATTTCTGTTTGGTGACTGTCACAACAGGGCCTCAGGGAACTCAGAAACTCTGTAAACTACAATAATACAAAAATAAGCATGGAAAAGAAAAAGAATCCACTTAAAGTTTTTAACAGATATGCTCAAATCTTATTTCTTCAATGCTCTTTCAGAAAAGAGTATTCAACCACCTATTGCAAAATCATAGGTGATGATACCAAACACCAAGAAACACTTAAGCCATACTGCTTTTAAATTAAATTGGTATTCTCCAGGCACTTATTCAGAAACATGAACTTGGCTTTAAATATTTTGTACACTGTTTAGCTGCATTAAAGAAGTGGCAATACACTAGGAAGATAGGGGGGAAAAAAAAAGTACTTTTTCCAGCAGGTGACCTCTGGAATAATAACTGCAGCACCCTGTTTTATTTGGAAGCTTAAATCAATCCACATATACTTATGTATATGATTATATGTATATATATGTATACATAGACTTATATATCTTGTAAAAAGAATCCTACCAGAGCGTAGTAAAGTGGAGGAGGAAGACTGTATTGGCAGTAGACATGTTGACAGTGTTAGTCAAACTTCTCAATATCCTCCTGCATGCATAAATTCAACTCTTGTTTATAAATACCATTCAGATATAATTCACAACTCCTGTTAACTTAACCTGTTGATTGTAAAATCCGTCCAAAAACATCAGAGAACAATTTGATCTGCCATAAATATTCTTGAAACCAAACACAGTCATGGCATTTCCATCTGCATTTGAAAATCTGTATTTATTTCATAATCTGGTGGTAAGAATGACAAAAACACAAACAGCATAAGCTTGGACCATTTCCAATCACAATTGTCATTCACTGAGAAAGAAAAACAATCCCCAAAAGCCAGTACAGCTTTTGGCCAATGCTCCTCTCTGCTTTTGCTATCTATCAGACTGCAATAAATTGTTAGATCAGGGTAGGTTGATGAAAAATGTTTAGGGAAAAAAAAATCAAAAATTCCTTTTAAACTTTATCATAGCTCCATTGCATAGGATCCTGAGAACAAGAACTTTTCATACTTGTTGTTTCAAAACCAGTACATTTTGGTCTCAGCCTATCTTTTTTACAGCTGACATGTGTATATTATTTTGTAACAAAGAAACCTGTCAGCTGTATTGGACTGTTTATTACTTTGACAACTTGATTTTGACTTTTTCTGCATGATTTGCCAAGATTAGCTTTTATTTACAGGGTTTTATGTTCTAAGATGAGGTGAAAGTAAGAACAGCAAATACATCTTTTTCCCTGACATCTCCAATAATTTTACCTGGTCAAATGTTTGGATACATAGAGCTGCAGTAAAAACACATGATTAGTACACTCCCCTGTGGATTATGAACAGAAAGCATGTGTTGGGCTTACACACAGCCTGTGATTTACTCACAGTCACATATAAAGGTATTTGCTCTGTCTCTACAGTGTCTTTAGTGCCCTTTTCTCATTAAAGAAGACAGATACCAACAGATAATGAAACGAGCCTGTTCTGCAAAACACAGATCTGGCTTTTGAAACAAACATACCGACCAAAGTACTCAAAGGCAACTTTCAAAAATGTTCTTGCAAGAGGAAAATACGCTATTTATTTGTGACCCTCGTTATACAAAATGTCACGGTGATGGATTTTGTAGCATCACATAAAAGTATCAGCAGAAACAGTTCTGTAATCTATTTTCAGGATAACGGGTTTGTGGTTCCATGCATGACATAAAATGATAGTTCGCCGTATAATCATCAGCATAAAGTGGATTTTAACAAAGGCTTAAATAGAAACCCCAGATTTCATAAAAATACACCAGTAAATTCAGGGTTAACAACTGAAATGACTACATGATAGCTATTGAAATCATCCCAACCGAGAACAGTGTAAATGGCAGGCTTTTATAATGAATTTTGTTATTTTAAAGCATATGTGCCAAAATGATCTTTTGCATCAGATCCCTGTTGATCATAAAGCTGCTCACTCTTACTTAGCACACAGCAGATGGAACAACAGAGTAATTCGAACAAACGCAGCTCTTTCTGAAATGCTCCTTTCAGTGACTTTCATCAAATTCGTGGATTTACTTTGGTCTTACGCTGGGAGGTTTTGGAGAAAAGCCTGTGCGTTGCCGGCCGGGATGCGAGTGCCTCAGTAGATGGCACCCTTCTCTCTGGCTCGGAGGGGACCCAGCACTCGCTCCTGCGGCTGGTGTTGCCCCTTAGCTCCAGGCATGAAAAAATAACCGGCACAGCACATAAGCAAGGCTATTGTGACCTTTCAGCAAAGGGGTTGTTCCCGTGGTTGGTGCCGAAGGCATGTCCCACATGTGATGTGCAAGTGCTGCGAGAAATCCCGACAAGGTCCACGAAGAGTCGATGGAGATCGGTGGGACTGCTCACAGGGCAGGAAGTTAATCCCAAGGATAAGCCCTTGCTAGAGGCCCCTTTGGGGCAGCAAGTTATCTAATCACGGCTGTAAAGCATGCAGCACGTAGTACAACATATATACTGCGACCGGGATTTAGCCCTTATTCAGTTATACTGCTTTACTCTTCACAGACTTCTCAGTACTGCAGGTTGAAGAAGATGGCAATACATCAGCTTGCTTGCTGCCTCCGACCGAATTATTAAGAGAATTAGGGTTTGCTAACGATCAAAGGAAGTCTTTTACTAATCACTGGTTTACCGAAGATTTGAAATTAGGATCTCTTTAAGCAAAGACATTTTTAGAAATAAAATAGATGTACCATTTGTTATCATTTGTTTCTGCTGGTTTTATTGTGCTCTACATGTACCAGTCACAGGTTTTTTATCTGAAACACTATATAGCTAATGCCTTCCTGACGGAGGTATATGAAATAATCAATAGTTTGTGATCATCTGGTTTTAGTAATAAGTGCCATGACAGGTTATATGTAAGATGACCACATTTTCAAAATAAAAAAGGGGCACTTTTGTGGCAGTATTTTCTACAGTCATGAAATACTCGAGTGCTCTGTATTCTGGCTTCTTTCTTTGATCTGCTCTGCCTGGGTCAGAAAAGCTTCACCTGGAGCAGATCAAAGAAAGCCTGAGCAGTGCCTCTTCCTCCTGAACCTCTCTCTCCTTCACTTCCCTCTGCTCTATGGTGCTGGAAATCACAAAAAAAAGGGAAATTAAGGCATCCCTCCCCCGCAGGCCACATCTCCTCCAATCTCAAGTGCAGAATTTTATGTCTTGATCAGACAGGACCATCAGGCCTCCAGGCTCACTCACATTGCAGGGCTCTCACTCAACAGGTTACGATGGGCTTCGGACAGGGAGTGCCAAGGAACACGCGTGCTCCCTGCGCTCACGGTTCTGCAACATAAGCAATGCCATGATGAACTTCAACAAAGCAATTGAGTTAGGTGGGACCACTCACACGCACAAAATTAGCCACATGAAGTGATCGGTGTGAAACAGGAATATAGCAAATACATAATGTCTGTGCAAAATACAACTGATTGATAGGAACACAGAGAAAAAGAAGGGATGGAGACAGGGGGTTGCTATCATTCAAAAAAACCAACCCTCAAACAAAAAATAAATTATGTGAATGAAAATGTGAAACTTGAAATTTTAAGCAATTTGAAAGAGCTCAAATATCAGAGCATCTTAAAAACCCAGCACTGTATCTATGAAAGAGACCATCATATCTGGTTATTTTAGGAAAAAGAAAAAAAAAAAAACATTATGAATAAAATAGCAGAAATCAAATTAAACATATATTGGAAAGGAGAGGGGAATACAAAAATCTTCAAACATAAGAAATTGTATTTTAATTATTATTACAAGTCAAACGGCTAGAAGGCAACAGATTTGCTCAAAAATATCCTTTCTAGAATATATGTTAAATAATATATTAAAATATTATAAAAACGACCATGCTGACACATTTCTATATTTGCTATTTTAACTGCCAAATAAAATGGAGGTTTATCCAAATGAAAAAAAAAAAAAAAAGCAGTACTATCAGGGTGCTTCTGATATGTGAAAACCATAGAAAATTTTGTAAAATTACTTTAAAATGGCTTTGCTCCAGTCAGTTATCTGATAGCTTGACTGCTGGTGATAGATACCAGGTATGTCTGGCTGACATTTCCCTGCTTCAAGGGAGCATCCGTGTGATATGGCAACACAGGGCAGATGTGACTGCTGGCCAGCAGTGAAGCAGTTAACCGCAAGAGAGGGGAATTGTCTGCAGGAATGGGAACAGTCAAAAGGTTTGCCACTACTTTAGAGAGGAGAATGCAAAGAAGTGGACCTTGCTTTAGCTCAGCTAGTGGTGAAGGCAGGCTTTCTTTATATTGGCAATTGATTGCATTTCTGGGCATCATTTGCAAAGTGTCCTCCAATAGCAATGTACAAAGAATTTATAAGCAATGCTTCATACATATAAATCATATAAAACACTGATTCAAAGTTACTTTTGCCTTTGTTGTACATGAAATTTCAAACTGCAGAATATATAAACATTTTACGAATCCTTCCAGTGTTATGCATTGAAGCTACTGGACCAAACTTTGCTACTCTTTTTCCTGGTGTAAATACTGGGAAGCTCCATTGTAGCCAAAACCACAATTTGGTACATCCTACCTCAGGAGCCATTTGGTCTAAATGGGTATTGTGAGATTAAGCCTCATTAAGCCTGTAGCTTTGAAACGGCTGTCAGGAATACACAAATTGCAAGTACAGGAGTGAAATTGCATGCTCCGTAGTGATATAAAAGCCATTCCCAGATGTTTCCTTTTTAAAAATAAGGCGGACATCTCTGGCCTGGGAGGCTTAGACTCATTTAGAAATCAGCAGACCAGGAAGGTGGTACTTGGGCTGCTATTGTTAATTTTTGCAAAGCTGATAGTTCAGCCTCCTCTTTTCCTCAACAGCTTTATTCTGGCTCCAACGTCCCTTTGTCTGCAAGGGATGGAGGCGGTAGAGCTGTTTCCACGCCTGATCTGAAATATGTTCAAAAGCAAGCTCTGTGCTGAAGTCTATCTAAAAGATGAGCTAGGTGAAATACTTGAAGATGCTGGGAACTGTGTCTACATGAGGGAACTCAGGCTCCCTTCTACTGTAGAAATCCCTAGGGCTCACTAGTTCAATAGTAACTTTTTTCTCTAAGCCAAGAGTTGTTCTTTTTCTTTAGGAGTCATTTCAAAGGACATAAACTGCGATATTTCTTAGAATATATTTAATAAACAGTATTGTGACATGTATGGAAAATGGACCACTGACATGAAATTTTATTTCCATGTAGGAAATAATATTTATACCAAGGTATGAATGGATTATTTTGACTCTGAGTAAAAACCTATTAAGACAGACACAGAGAAAGGATGTTCTACAATGATTACTCAAAAACATTTCCACAGCAATAATTTTGTTACAAATCTCTTTTTCATTTATTTCCTACCCTGAAATGCAAAGCTTACTGCTCCACTTGCTTCTTATTGTTAAAGAATGATTTCAGCTGTTCTAATGATACCATGTAAAGGCCCCAGGAAGATCTGGCTTACCACCAGTATTAATATCCTTTACCTAAGTATGATAGAGAGATAGCAGATGTCTGAATACTCTTAAATTGGATATGCAAACCTAATAGTAGGGAATATTCCTTGCCTACATGTATTCGATTCAGATTTATATACACACAATTGGAAATTGTGAGATAACTCATGATTTTGTCGTTACCTCAGGACTGTAAAACTCCACAAATTTCTGTTACAGAAATGCTGTGCTGATTGCACCAAGCAGCCAGCACATAAAATACTTGAGCATTACAGAGAATAGGGATGCGATCCAGAACGCCTCCCTTCCAGGGAAGACCGTCTCATCCTGCTCCATATTTATGCTCCTTCTTGCTCTGTTTGATTTCATCAGTTTTGCAGTTCTAGGTCTCCGGTGGCCCAAGCTCGCCTGGAAATTATCAGGCTGCTCTCCAGGCAAAAGAGAGATGGGGGCTTGAACCATCTCAGGCTTAGGATGGATGGCAATCCAGCTCTGCCTCTCGGCAAGTGCTCTAACCTCTCAGATGAAGCTAACAAAAGGGTTTGGGTACCTTCTTGGACCCTTGCTTAGGGTCGTTCAGTTTTCTAAACCTAAATGGCTGGCAAGTAAAGACATGAAATAGCTTCTTCCAGAAGCTTGAATGCAAGCCACTTCTTGGGCATTTCCCATTGCCTGGCTCCAGCACTGGTTTAGCTGCACAGTCGGAGCAGTTATGGCCATATCAAAAGCCTTTCATGAATTTGGAATAAGGAACCTACTTCTCACACCTTTCGAACAGCTCACAAGTTTTACATACAGCACGGCGACACTGTTCCCTCAGAAGTGTAATCATGAGCTCTTTCTTTGATATATATCAGCTAAAGCTCCAGAGGACATCTGTGCCACTTTAAGGACTGATGGGGACCTGAGAACGCGCTCATGAAGTCTGCATTTGTTTTCTGAGCAGAAAACCTCAAAGGTGATTTTTAGAGTGACTGGTATGTCACCAGGCAATTAAAGACTTGTTGTGTTATTTTTACATCGTAAAATAATCGGTATAGTTCAACAGTACCGCAACAATTCAGACACTTGCACCCCAGTATTCAGAGTCTGAGAAGCCTTAGCTTGCACTCTTTCACTTTGGACTTCAGGTTTTGTCCACTGACTGACAGAAAGAGGCAAGCAGGGGCTTGCATCATTTCCAGCCTTAACTACTCATGAGCGCAGAGACTACCTTTGATTCCTGATGTGGGTCTACTGCTGCCATTGTGTATTATACAATAAACTGTTTACATAGCAGCCTTTTGTTACAGGTTTTAAATCTTCTCAGGCTGCCAGTGCGAGGCAGAGGCTGCCAGCTGGCAGACAGAGAGGTGCTTGTGCTCCGACTGTTGGAGGTAATTAACAGCCCAAACTGTCAGAAGGTGACAGCCGGCAGAAAGTTCCTGCCCTGGGGTCACAGCTGGATTCCGGCAACTTGCTCCTTGATTTACCAGTAAAACTAATAATGTAAGTAATATCGGTATTAAATTATCAAACAAGGGGGACTGAGCCCAAGTTATATTTTCTACCCCCAAATTAACTGGCAAAGAAAATTAGCGTTAATATTTTGAAGCAAATAAGTAAGATTAACTCACTTGTGGGGGGAGAAAATCCCCAAAAACTAGTCTACTAAAAATCTGGTGGACATAAATATTAGGATAGTTGCAGACCATAATACCGTTGGGTTGACACTTTCCTGAAATTGTAGAAAATTAAACTAATATCTAGCATTAATAATCTGGGCAATGATTATCAGCCACAAACTTTTAATTTAAGTGCTATACTCAAAATGTCACAGTAGATTTACATTTGCTGCAAATAACTGGCTATGAATGGAAATGTAGAAATTGTTAATTTTGCTGAAATAATTGCCTATTACTTTTAAAAAATATTACTAATTCATCAGAGCATTGAAGCATGTGCTTACTTCAACTTTAACCAAGAGCATAAATACAGTGGAATCAGCAAGTCATAAGTGCTCCTTTTTTTAACTGGAAACCAAAATATTAATTCTTGGCACTTTTAGTCCATGGCAGTAAAAACACTACCTATTTGGTCAGTTGAATGTTAGGACACAATTGACATTAGTATTTGTGGATCCTCGTCCTCCAAAATTATAGTACCTATCTGATGACAATGACTCTCCCAATGCAGTTAATGCTGCTTATGACTTGAGATATTCCTCCCATTGGAGTTGCATTTCATAATGATAAAGACATGCTTTTGTAACTTTGAGGTTGTTCAGGATGGACTGAAGGACTTCCTATTTGAGCTGGATGTGGAAAGCAACAGATTTGCTGTTCCCTCAGAGCTCCTCCTTCTCTGTTCCCTGGTGCTCTGCTCTATGTGTGTCTGTACAAGAAATCCTGAGTAGATCAGACCCACAGGAGTCTTAAGCAAAAGCAATTAGAGAGTTTTACAGTTTTTGCTCTACATAACTTCTGACATTTTTTTAAAAGTGACAAATGTCACAGGAATGTCTCACAGAAGTTATGATTTGATAATATGCATTCCTAAATTTCTCTGTTTAATGAGCTCTTACCCAACATGCGAGGGTTTTCAGTTTTGAGGAAGAAAGACAGTAGAGCACAAGAATCCCAAGGCCACAGACCATTGCATTATGAGGAAACCAAACCAAAGGTTTTAACAAATACTATAGAACTAATTTAAATTCAAAAAGAGGGGGTTTGGCAATGATTTTCTTGACAACAATGCTTATTGACCAAGAGGCTATTCTTTTTGCAGAAAACAATTCCTTATATTTTGACCAGCCTGTGTGGTGAAAGGACTTTTTATATGAGTGTATCTTTTATCTTTATGATATTTTACAGCTGTCTTCATCTACTGTAAGATGGTGTGAATTGGCTTTGGAAAGCTCTAATGATTGATGTTAGCTGAACATTTGGCTAAGATGTTAATTTGTAAAGAACTGTCAGTCACAGGAAATAAAAATTCTTCAGCTGTATATCGTCTCTTACAGTGGTTTATTCTGTGATCCCAGGAAGATTTAAGATATTTTCCTATATCCTTGAGCAATAACCCGCAAAGCAGCATAGTGATATTTTCCTACAGTACCTTCATACACACACATATTTGACAACTAAGTTCTAGTTGTGCTGTCCCTTTTTACTCAAACTTTGATGTTGGAATAATGATGAATTAGGGTCTTCCTGTTTATGAAGTGTTTTGATATGCAAGAGAAATAAGTAACGCTACTAAGTAAAGTTTCCAAAATCGTAAGTACTCTAAGAAGTAACAGTAAATCAGAAACAAGTAGAAGCTTCAGAAGTGACCCGAAATGCTGGCAGACAGTGCACATAAGAATAGACAAAAAGAGAAGCTAAAGCACTGCTTTAGCGTGTTGTTATATGTCTGTGTCTAAACTGTGAGTCTGTTGTGCTCTGGATTCCCGACTCCTTCACCGTACAGACTGGAAGGCGCAACAGTCCCCTCTTTGCTGGTGTGGGTTTCCTGGTGCACGCTCAGGTCGTGTTGCGGTCTGAGATCAGGCCATTGACAGTGCTCGCATCTCAGCCCGGGGATGGGGATGGGCACCCAGACCCCAGCGTTCAAGGTATCTATAGAAAGCTCCTGAACGTATGCTGGAATCTAACCAAACACATATGCTCCATGGATAGCTATCCATCCTGAATGCATGAGTTTCCTGAGAAGCACTCCATACTTCTCTTAACTTTCAGGAGGATGGGGAACGGGAAAGGATTTTGTGACATTTCAGTGCATTGCCCTTTTTCAGAAAGCACATGTTGGTGTGGATCAGCCTTGAATTCTTAGAGCCATTGAAAGATCACTCATGGAAGTTTTACTAGCATTTATAACCATGTCATTTTTCAATACAATTTCAATACACCCTTTTAACTTAATGCGAGATTTCCCATTGATAGCAACAGGAACAAGAACAAACCCTAAGGGAATATTAACCAGCCAAAAGAAAAATTTAATCTGGGTAATGTTAGCTTATAAATAAGTTCTCAACCCATGTGTTCATCCATTTTACAAAACTTCGAGAAAAATTCTTGGGCAACTTTCATTTCCAACTTTGTAACCCAGCCTGTGCAGTATACTTCAAGGAGAAGAATAATTATTAAAAAAATGGAAGAAAACTAAGGATTTGAAAATTAAATTTAAAAAATAAATAAATTACAGAGAACAATACTTAGAAAGTCTGAATTGACACTAAGTTCCCTTCAGCTGAAGACAGAAACTTCACCCTGCAAGTGCAGCCTTCAGTCCGTACAGGAGACTTTACAGAGAAACACAGAGTAACTCACTAATAGTAATAGGAGAGATGCTTACAGTCCAAGAAGCCAATAAATAAACGTAAGAGGCCCTTTTTAGTTCATTCAGACGAAAAAGGGCTAAACAGCTGAAAATAGAAAATAGTTAAAGTTTGGTTACAAAAACTACTTCAAATAGATCAGTAATACGTAATCTCTGAAGTTTTCCACCATCTTCCATCCATCTATAGATTCCCCTTATTTAAGTTCAAACTCTACTTTCTAAGTTGTCCTAGTCCAAATTTTTTTTGCAAAAATATTATGTGACATATTCTTTAGCTGAAGTAATCTTCCTTTTCTATTTTCTGAAAATAATATTAGCAATTCATACTGCTGCTAGTTTTCACGTTTATGCTCTTCCCCTTCCATCACTCCTTTTCCCTCCCTGCCGGTGTACCCTTTTGGTAGAGCAATATCACACAACTCTATAGGCAGCAGATGTCACATGATACAAATTAAGCCCATAGAATATTAGCTCCTTGATATTACCTGCATCCTAAATCTGCTGCTATTGTATGCTGCAGTTGTGACTCCTCCTTTCCAGTGCTGCGCTGGGGCTCAGACAGCTGACTCCAGAAGTTGCCCTCACAAATGAGTGTTGCCCAGTTGTTCTGAGCAGGTGGCTCTTCCCCTAGCAGCTAAATTTTGTAAGCAATGAATTAGCCTAGTGGTCAACAGGGATGAAAAGGCAACAGTACTCTTAGCAGCGCTAGATGATGCCAAGATGGGCAAAATGTTTAATACTCTTTTGATTCATGGTTCACAAAAAGTAGTTATCTGAGATTACATGAGTTCTGTGATTAGCATTGACAATAACAGGGTAAAACCTCAGGCTGCAGAGAGTTATATAGGACTTCACATAGATATTTAAGTGGTGAAGTAATCCTAGAATCATTAGAAATTAGAGAATCTGCAGAGGTCAAGGTTCTGGAGCACCAGAAAAAGACAAACGTGGTGCTTATTCCCAGAAGTGGGGAAAGGGAGAGCCAAGGAACCGTGGAAGAGCTAGCCTGACTTTAGACCATTGAAAAATAAACAAAGCATCTATTTCTAAGCACTTTAAAGATTAACCAGTGATCAGTAACAGCCAAAAATTATATACTGCGCCTTCACTTCATTAAAACAGTCAATACTGTTTTGCACACATACTAACCTCACTGAAAAAAAAAAAAAAAAACACCCAGGAAAATAACTTTTCTACCTTACACTGCCGTAATGAGGGTGCAGAAGAAGTATGTTGAAAAGCTGTATCAGCTAGGGTTCTGCTGAAATCTGTCTTGAGTCTGGTACTGTGCAGTCATTAATGCCTTGGGTGGTACAACAGCCAGTAAGTTTATTCAATTCTTATAAGATACCAAGTTGGGAGGAGTGCAAGCATTTTGGAGGACAAGGTTAAAATTCAAAATAAGCAAGACAAATGGGAGAAAGAAGCTATAATAAATAGAAAGCAATTAAATCAAGGCAAATAAAACATTTAAGTAGGAACAATCAGCATCACAAATACTGTATGAGAAATGACGTGCCTAGATAGCAGTCTTACAGAAAAGGATCTGGATATTATAGTGTATCACATGAGTCAAAAATGTCTTAACATTTCAATAAAGCAAATATCCCAATGGGAAGTATAAACACAAGAGCTGTATGTACAGCACCCAGTTTCGCAATTGCTCTATCAAGATTCAACAAAGTTGAACATAGAACAAAAAAAAGATCAGAGGTCAAGAAAATGTGAATTTCAAGGAGCAGCAGCTACAACCGATTATTTTAGAGAAGAAAAGACTAAGAAGAGAAGTGACATGTAAAAGATTACTGCAAAGAAAAAAGATATTCAATTTCTCTCCATGCCTACTACAGGAAGGAAAGTAAGTAATGGGGTTAATTTGCTGCAAGGGTATTTAGGTTGGAATTTTCCCCCTATTATCTCTCTGTAAGGGTACTGGAGTAGACAGTGGAATAGATTACATGAGAAGGTTGTGGGATCTCCACTTCTGGAGTTTTAAAAGAATAGGCTAAGCCAGCTTCTGTCAGGAATGTTTAAGTTCTGGTTTATTTTTAGGAATAGTTTGGAGGCCAGACTAGATGACATCTGAGGGTCTCTCCTAGCTTCACTTTTTATGAAAGTGTGCCTGTTACCTGAAGAGTTGAATACATATAGTAAATATATTTCTTGTGAGATGCCCAATTTACTGTGCGGATTTCAAATCAAAACAAGCAGTCATGTGAATTCCTACTAGAATTGCAAGAACTGTTTAAAAGTAAATTATGCACAGTCCTGGATTACTAAAAGAGATTGCTCATCTGAAGACCTTGAACTGTGTACAATGTGAAAAAGACAGCCACACAAATTTACAGGGCCAAGTCATAATCCCATCACAGCCAGGAGCAAAACTCTCATTGATTTCAGAGGGATGACGACTTGGATAGTGGGGGTTTTTTAAGATCTGGCATTAGATAATGCAAAATATGCTACATGTCCATTGTTATTAAACTGATATATGTAAATGTAAATATTTCACATTAGTATCTTGTTGTCAGATTGTCATTTGGTGGAACTCAGTGTGGCCAGTTTAACAAAACAAAATGCTACTGGTCAAGTAAATCTATCTGCAAGAAATATTTATGAAGAAGTCTGAAATCCGAATTCCCTATCGCCTTTATTTCTTTACAAAGCTGTATAAATGAGGAAATAGCACCAAAGACCTATTAGCAATAGTTATTTCCTAATTGCAGTGGGAAGCATCCTGCATGTTTAAATAAATATTGTTAACTCTGACCTCTTGGTTTGCCAGGACTGATAAGGCAATTGTTTGACCTATATGAAGCACATACAGTATGCATGGACTGAAAGCAGCAGGAAAACAGGAAACAATAAATCAGAAATTAGAGCACTGATTGTTGTAGCTAATTACATCAGACTTCTGCTTAATTTCTCACTCTGTCATTCTAACCTGATTTTCTTGCCAACAGACTTTGCAAATTGCTGGTGTCACGTACATACAGCAAATAATAATCTTTAGTTACTATGATTGACAAATGAATGAGGAGGAGAACATAGTTTATTATGGAAGAATGAACTGTGACACACACCAGATACCTGCTCAGATGCTTTTTTAATTCACTTACCTAGATATGCTGCATGATACATTTTGCCAGGACCACAGGTTTTGGCATCACAACAGCATAATTGAATTTGTGGCATGGTTTGATAATGCTGGACAAAGAAGGACAAATGAGGCTATGAAAGGAGAAAAATGGCATAGATTGATTTCCACAGCAAGAGAGATAAAGTGGTAACTAGAAAATTTAAATCAATTCTGTAAATAATATGCTTAGAATTAGGCATATTAATCAGCATGTTGTTTAATCTTGACATTATTGTACTCATACTGCACATCAGATCACTTGGTGTCCTTATTATTGTCTCTTTTTACATTACCCCACTTCCAAACTATACTATCTTTTTTTGTCCTGTTTCATCACTGCTATTAGCATCTTCAGCTGGCATAAATTAGTACAGCTTCCTTGAAGTCAGTAGAGCTATATCAGACATGTTACCATAGCTGGGAATATTTGGTAGAACCTAAACAATTATTTTTTAAGTGACTAAATGACAATTTGCCCTTCTGATCCAAACAAAAATCATTAGCACTCTTGTTAATACACTGTCTTTCTGTAAGGTGTATGCTTTTCTTTAGACCAGCAGGTTGCTGACATTGTTTTGGGAGGTCAGGCCACACTGTGACACTTACATGTAGTCAACGATGGGGAGAGGTGCAGTTTTCACTTTCCTCGATGTCTGTTAGAGTCCCATTAGCATGAAGTCAAGGCTAGTAGAGCCAAACAGACATGCTGGAGAAGTACCAGAAGGATTAATATTATATCATCATTGCCTTTAACAGGCTGTGCCTTGTGTGTTATGTATTCGGAAACTGCCCATATGATTTAGCAAAGCAACATCCGGGAAAAAAAAACCTCCAGTCCAAGGTAATGTTTTATTCATGTAGTATACCCATATAACATATCCCTCTAATGTTATTTCAAGTATTACAAATTATTTTCTCCACATCTGTTGTCATGTCTGCTTCATCCTTTTCCTTTGGGATTTTTATTTGTAACTTTGTAAGGGCCAAGCCGTAGAAATCAACCGAAAGACCAACACGCTGATGTTTTTAGCTACACATTTCCAGAAGTCTTCCATTCTCTTCCCAGAGGGCCACCACATCACTTCAACTGACTGCCATGGTTCAAGTAGTTCATACTGGTCTCCAGTGCTTGTCAGGTTGTAGGACTTTCTGAGCGTTCTCTTCTTTGCTGCCTGAGAATCATATAATTCTCCTTCCTCCCAAATTTCCTATACTACAGCAATGGTGGAGGGTCTGTCCTGTAGTGCTCTCTTTAGGAGCCAATTTCTGGACAATTATAGATTCATTAATCACTATGTACCACATTATAGGTTTCTATACGCAATTACAGATTTAAATGTTCAAGTTGGTTTTTGAGTTATATTAAATTGTAATAAATTACAGTCCTCAAATCTTTATTCTTCCAAAGTATAACATTTGTTCAGCCTTTTCTGCCTACCCTCCAACTTAAGTTTATTCAGATTACTGTTTTGTTGGAACTGCTTCATTTTCTCTGTCCCTCTGCCTCATTTCTACTTTTTGTATTTACAGGTTGATGATCACCTCATTTAAAACTGGAAACAAAAAACAAATCTTATTTCTGATATACTGACAGACAAATATATATGCAAATGTCAGATTAAGTATAATATTTAATAGGCATTAAACCATACTTGCAAGACTTTTGCTTTACCTATAAAGATAAGGCAACAGTCTTCCTACAGCAACAGGACTGTTGCCTTATCATTACAGATAAAGCAGTAACACTACACCACAGCACAGCTCGCTGTTGGCCGCGGTGGGCCACATTAAAACACTTTATGTTGTTGGGGCAGCCAGCTGAGAACACTGAGGTACTCACTGGTCTTTCAGCAACGTAAGCACCAAGCCAGGGAGCTGCTCCAGCTAGCAGTCCAATAACTTTAGGAGATACTAACAGAGTAGAAGAAGCCCTGTAAAAATTCCAGTTACTTTCTGATTTCGCTCATGTTATCTTGTCGAATTCCTGGCCTTGTTTTGGAGGCAGCCAGTTCATCCATCTCCATATAGAAGACAAGGGCAGTCTTGTTTGTAGCATTGTTATCAAAGACTAATGCATGGATAAAGCAAACAAACAAACCCTAATCCAAAGCTATTTTAACTGCAGCATTAGAGCTAGGAAACCTGCTGATTACCTCTCTTTATGCATGGCAGTTAATGGGACTATTGATGTATTTAAACAGTATTCTTAAAACTATGTGGTACAGCCAAGCTTTTATTTTGTAAATGGGTGGGTCCATATCACCTCTCTATTGATTCTGCTCTGTCCTAGTTGAAGAAGCTTTAAGTACAACACAGTCCTGTTCAATATTTTAACATCAAAGGAAGATACAGAGTGACCAAACTTTGAGAAAAGAGAGAACCTTCTTATAATGCAGTCTCTTTGAGTAGAGTAGTCTAAGATATAAATAGGGGAAAAGCTTTTAAACTAACTATGCAGAAGTACAGACACCACACATGTATCATTGTCTTTAGAATAAATTAATCCTGCAGAATACAGCAGGAATCCAGTTTATTATTTTTCCTCATAGCCATAAGAATAGTTTTCTTTTGAAAGCTGATTCAGTAACATCTGAGTTGTTTTTCAAAAGTCAAAAATGAATGAAAACTGAGGAATTCATACCTTTGCTGTATTTTTCTGTTTGCTGTATGTTAACTCCCACCTGTTTGCCTCTTACTATAGATTTTGACCTTTAACATTAACACACAAAAATCTGAAGTCTGCCCCTCTGCATCAGACTCTGTACAGAAGTCCTATAACTAGACCACCCCTTCACAGGTAAGAAAAACCATTAAACCCTGTGAATTTTCACAGTGGATAAGCCTAGATTAATTTGACCCAGGTGCTTGTCTAATACTGTGCACGGAACATTCACAGTGTCCCCTAGCTGTTTCTCCTGCGGTGGTCCAGCCTTAGTACGCTCTGGACTCTAATCTAAAACATGTAAGAGTACCAGCTGGCGCAGGACTTTGTAGACAGATTTTTGTTATGCCGTTTGTGTCACTTTGATGTATTCTTTTGCTTTGCATATGAATACATGTAGAAGTAGGAGGAAAACATGAAGAGCCGTGTGCTGGAATTTAGTTACAAATGTCAGTCTCTTACTCAATTTTAAAAAAACAAGTCCTTGATTTTATACTACAAAAGCAAAGAGAAGTGTCATTATGAGCAGTGCAAAAATTTAGAGGCAAATCTGCCCTCATCTGCACCTATGCAACCCTTGAAGTCAGTAAGTTTGAGCAGATGTAAGAGAGGTCTGAATCTGTCCCATTAGTCTTTATTTGCATGTTACACATTTAGGTTTATTTATACTTTATTTTAAAGACAAACAAGTAGATGAGCATTAACGGCTAAGTAATTGGATGTTAAGTCAATATGTGTATGAATGTGAAAAACTCGAGTTATTGTACCAAAAGCTGCCCATAATATAAGATAAGGCATTTTATAAAAGAACTCCATTATTTTGGCACCTTTTACTAGACTGAAATACTGAGAAGAGCAACCTTTGTAGTTAGTTAACAGGTCTAAATATGAGTTCCGCCGCATAACCCAAACCTGTGCAACTGAAGAACATTTCTAAAATTAATCATGGTTAAAATACACTGCATGACTATAAGGTGCTCTCACATGCCTAGCCCATTGGAGACACGATAATATATTGGCAAGATCCAGAGATGTAACAGTGTGGGTAGCAAAATTTTTCAAAAGGGCAAGATGAATCTTCAAGGTCTGATTAGCCTCTCACAGCCCTACAGATTGGCAGCTAATAGAATTAGGCTGGTTTTAAACATGTATAACTGAATTGGGCCCTGTATAATCGGAAAGTTGGCATATCACAGACCAATGTTTTTCATTTGAATAACCCAGTGAAAATCCAGGGATACATCTGGAAGCTCATGTTGTAAGTGAGATGAGAATCAGGCCATGCCTGAAAATTGTAATTAGACATAAACGGAAAGAAAAAACAATATTTTGAAGTGTCTAAAGCTAAGCTTACTACATCTGTCAGATGCATAGCTAAAAGACTGCTTATAACCATTGGCAAAGTAATGTATAATTCTGTAGTCATACTTGTATTAGGACTGTTTGTGAAGATGTAATACATACTGTCAAGACTCACATTTTGAACTAAGTTTGACACCATACTAACATGAATATAAATGGTACAGATCGGAATTATTCAAAACCATGAACAGAACTATCTCAGTTATCACAAACTCAAGCCGAGACTGTCAAAATGGTAAAACTTAACCACTAATTTTAATCAAGCAGTGGGTAGCATTTCACTTAGACCGATTAATGATGAAAGCTGCAATTGCCGCCAGACTATTACATCTTTATTCATCAAATTCAAATGTATAAAACTATTTACAAACAACGGAAAGAGTCAGGCAGTCCAAGTGGATTTCAGGTACTTCACAGAGCAGCCTCTGACTACACAGATTTGTTTAGTCCTATCTTTAAGGGGTTCTGAGGAGCCATTTTTTCAGGAAATATTTCAGGAAATTAATGAGTTTATTTACATATTCTTGAGTTTCTTATAATTCTACCTATTGCAAAGGAAAAAGCAATTTTTTCTACCTGGTCTGAAATGCTAGTTCCTGGAAAGATTTGTATTCCAAATTTATACCATCCCTTAAGTGAGATGCCTCATCCTGCCTTCAAGATAAGATTCCAGGCATTGCTCAGATACTTGGGTATAATTTATTGTAGCCACACAAAAGTCAGTTCTAAATCCTTTTGGACCATGATGCCACAAACCAGCAGTTCAAAGTTCAAAGAGGGAGGCCGACAGATGCAATTAAGTTATCACTGTTGGGGTAACTGTAACCCTTGCTGTGCTTTTTGCGCTTCTGGGATCCTGAAGATTGTGAAACGTTAAAAAAAAAAAAAATTAAAAAAAATAGAGCATTCTCCTCAACACTACCTATATTTTCATTGCATAAATCACAGCAGTTGGAGTAAAATACATCCAGTGAATGATTTCCTGCCACTAAGGAAAAAAATCCAAAATCTTGTTTCCTGATGACTACAAACTTCTCTTGACAAACCTCCAGTGCCAAATGTGGTTTCCATTTACTGTTTTGGGATTTATTTGTCTATGCCAAAGTTCAGGTGTGCCAGCTCTTTGTAATAAGCCATTTGGATGAAAGCTTGGCTAGCTCAAAGGATTCTGATGTATTTTATTGCTGCCTTTTAAGATTATTGTTCAGAAATACCAACTCTAATTTTGAAATCAATTAGCCATGCAGTCTGATGAGGTGTTGGCCCAGCTCAGGTTCACACCCGCTGTCCACAGATTATTGTTAAGTTGAGTCAGGTCCTTAGTGCTGCTCTGCGTTGCAGGCATCTGGTGTACACATGTTTGATGTCCTCACAAAATGACGCTGATGGCTTAAATGGCAAGGCTCTAATGAAGAAAGCCTAGCAAGTTTGCTGCTGTTTGCCAGCAAAACATGACTTTTACAGGGCTGTGTAAAAGTCTTTTTTCCCCTCGTTTAACTCTTCCATGTCAAGAGAATATAAATCTTCCCTGGAGAGCGGAGATTCAGCAAAGGTAACGAGAACGGGACCTGTGGATCCACTACCAGCACGCAGAAGGAAAATCCCTCTGGGCTCCTGCACCTTCCTGGCACCTGCATGGCCCATACAGCGGTGTGCTCAAAAGCGTTGCCTCCAGAGGGAAGGGCATCTGACTGCACCAGCCAATGAGCTCCCCAGAGAGCAACGATGTGGCAGAGACAAAAAGAGAGTCACCTAAGCTTCTCCAGGGAGAGGGAAGTGAATGAAACCACCCAAAATAGTTTACATAGATTTTGACTTTACAAAATTCCTCATGGTAATCCAAAGAATGAGTGTATAAGGTTGTTTTCCATTACATCTTTGCAGCCTAGGAAGTTTTTCTGCAGTTTTTCCAGTTTTGTGCATGAGATCTAAGACTACAACCTCAGAGACATAAATACAAACTAAAAAAAAACAATTAAAAAAACCCCTCTGACTGTGTCCTTTAACATGTACAAGGGAATTAAATACTTATTCCCTTAGATTAAGGCTCCTTTGAAAATCAATTTTTCCTTCTTTTAACCAAAAAGTATTCCATCAAATTCACCAGGATGAGCAACTGAATATCGGCGATATCAGCCATACCAGAGGAAAAGTAATAGCAGGGATGTGTGATGAGTTATTTGCATCCATTATCATACTAGTCAATCTCAAATGATAGATGCTAAACTACCCATCTAATCATCTCGAAAGAATTTACAAGTATTGCATTGCAGTTTTAGAGTGGGACTATTTATCAAAATCAGCCTTCCATTCAACCCATCTGCAACATTTTGGAGAATGTTAAGTACATGCATCCTGAATTTGGTCCAACTTTCTTTTTCTTCAAAGCCAAAAGCATTTTGGTTTTTGCTTACATTAACTGTCATGGTCATGTGGTCATTTAGAACCATTGTCCTCTATGCTAAATAGAACAAAAAGGCAAATATAAACAATTAATCTAACTCAGAACAATCAGGTATGAAACTGTAGTTCTTGCCTCATCGAGGAGATGAACGTAGCAGCTGAATTCTCTCTATATAGAATACTTATGAGTGTTTGTTTGTATATATGTATAAAAACCAAAAAGTATCTGAGGCTTCTGCCTGACTGGTATCATGACCTGGAGATTAAGAATCAACTCGACCTTTACATTAAAAGTCAGGATCATAATTATAGAGTGTGTGTATTTTTCCCCTTCTGAGTTTTTTTTTCCTGTTCAGACACACCACCAGCCTCATACAGTTTTGTATTGATGTAGCTTGCCTTCAGGATAAGCCTGAGCAACACCAGTTTACAGCTCCTAAAAACAACCATGTTTTCAGTAGTCTCACAAGTTGTACTTTCATTCAATGATCTATTGTAATTGTAATTTTGTAATTGTATAAATACCACACTACTAGCATGGAAGGAAATACTGTGCGAGGCTATGCATTTTACGTAAATTCTCTATTAGTGCTTCTTTTACACATATAAATGTGTGAAATATTATGCTGGTGGCTTCAAATAATACAGTGGTAAATGGTTAAACAAGGCATTATGTGTATCTCTTTCATTTGCTGGTTTTTGATTTGGTAGGATACTCCTTCATTCTTGTAAAAACAGAGCTCAGACTGTGTTCAAACAAAGGTTTCAGGGTTTGAAGAGACTAAGACTCAATCACCTAGTTCAAGCCTGATGCTCAACAGCCATGCTGAAGGAAAAATTACTGTCTGTAAAGCACAGACATGGCCATACAGAATATCAATATTCAACACACAGGAATTAGGTTCTTTCCTTCCGCAATGTCCTCCTAATAAAAATGCTAAAAGCGGTGTATGTGGCAAGAAGGAAACGGGGAAAAGGAAGGAAGCCCCAGCAGAGTAAGAGGAGATGTAGTCTGGAGGGCAGCTTAGGGCGTGGGGTAGAAATCAGTCATAACTGATGAGAATTTTTCCTTTCCTTAAGTCCTTGACAATTAAGCATGCCAAAACAGTTATGGACCCTGACAGTATAACAGCCATTCAAAGCCTGCACAAAGGTCTGTATAGCCCAGTGTCTCGCACACAGCAGTGGTCATGTAGGGATATAAAACACATGTACAGAACAATCTGATCCAATCTCTCAACTTTCAGTAATCACTGAGCAGTTTCCTACATGTTTAAAAGTCACCAATGGCTCTATCTTCCAAGAATTGGTTTAGTATTGTTTGAATCCAAATAGTTGTGTATTTTTGCCTACTGTGGCATTCTGCTGCTAACAACTCTGTACCGTAGTACTTTGTGACCACCACTTAGTTGTGTAGGGAGAGAAAAATGGCCTTCTGTTGTCACTGTTTTCGTGGGCTGAGTTCTTGCGTGAAAAAAAAGTAAATAAATATCTTATATTTGCCTCTTCCACATACTTCTTGATTTTGTAATACCTCCTCTATACAGACTATTGTTCTTTTGGTCACTATTTGTACAGTAGTTGTTCCATATCTTTAATCATCCCTTATCAGCCTTTATTCTTTTTCTGGTTCTGTTTTATAATTGTGGCGATGGGATGAACAGACTCTGTACACCACATTCCTTTTTTAACATGGATCTCGACATTCTGGAAACCAGAGCCTGCAGATCAAAAGTTTGGGAAATCTTGCCTCCAGACCAGCCAGATCTGGCATCGCTCTGTATACCGTAAACAAATAGCTTTTCTTCAGCATCCTGGAAGGTATATTAAGGGAAGTTATATTATCTAAAATCCCATAAAATTATAGGTGACTGAAGGGAAAAACGAAGTTCTGCCAAAATTCCATTTCTTTTAGGTGATTAATAAGTTTCATTTTCGTTGGGGCCAAAAAGAAAGGTGTGTAAATGGAAGCAATTTGGCTGCTCCTGTGTCAACATCGGAATAGTTTAGTCAGTTTAACCAGTTTCTGTCAGGTCTATCAAACATTGGCCTTTTTAATTAAGTTTATTAAGAGGCTTTAATATTTTATTAGGAATATATCCTATTCAATAGTGTTTGGTTAGTTTATGTTTCATTTAAATCCATTTACTTTTCTGTTAGCCAGGCATGTGGTTCAGATGATAAGTAACACCAACATAACTGGCAGAGTTATTGATTGTCTCATGATAATATTAATGCCAGTAGTGCAGGCCAAATTGCTCTGGTCGAAGCTGTTTGACATAACAGATATTATCCAATTACATAAGGCTTGAGGGTAGACTTTGGTAAAATTACAGAAAACCCATTATGATATTTCCTTAGAAGCATTTAATACAGTTTGACATCTGAAAACCATACTTGGTCTCAAACACATACCAGGGAGATCACCACCTGACTACCTCTGTCATGAGTTATTGTTTGGCTCATTAATATTTGAAGCTTGGACTCCGTGAGCTTTAAAATATATAATGCACTGTGCATATACTGGTGTATAATAATTTTGGGGCAAGCATTTCAGAGTATTTTAATGCATTTCAGTGGGGAAAAATCTGAAATTCTTGTCATAATAAAAGGTCCTTTTATTAAGGAAAAAAATTTCTTTATAGTGAGTGGCTAAGTTCACTGACTCCACATTTCACAACAGAATTGGTCATGCCATTAGGAAAGACAGATTCTAGGAGCCTTGCCTATCTATTAGCTGTTGATATTTGAATGGAGATACGCTGGGGAGTTGGAAGCTGATCTCTCAAATGGTTCATCCCATGCTTAGTGCTAAATCCAGTTTCTGGATTGCTTACAAGGTAAACATAACAAAGCAAATAAGGACACTAAAGTTACTCTTTCACCAGATCCCTGTTAATTCTGCTAGTCTGTAAAATGGAGTGTGACATTTGGGCCAGATCTCAGGGTAATCCTACTCTTGGCCACATATATCTTGTTGGATGGGGTTTTTTTCCCTAACAATTCTGCTTCAATGGGCTATTGGTTCCCTTATTTCTGCCTGGTTTTTTTGTCTACATTCTTATTCATTCCTTACTTTAATATGGAATGTCTCAGGCACTATGTAGCCAGGTTTGATTTCTCAGCTTGCTGCTTGTTGCTTCACAACCAAATACATTTTTTCGTGAGAAATGTGACATTTTCAATCAGAATATTATTTTATTGATTTGGGGTTTTTTGGTTTTGTTTTTGTTTTTTGAAACACTGACTGAACTGAACTACACAGACACCATCAGTATGCATCATGAAGTCTTCCTGAAATGTTCTTACTACTTTCTTTCATAAAGGCTATTACCACTGATGCTACTGTGCTTCTAACTGGTAGCACAGTAAAGGATAGTAAAAAGTTGAATCTGCAAACCACTACCTCTTTCTTGAATTTTAGAACTCCTTTGTAAATAACTAATTGGGCTTTAGTAAAATTCTACCTGACTTCAGCTAGTTTGTGTAGCTCTTCAAGACTTGTGTTGCCCAAGAGATAGGCTATTTCTGTCTAAGTAGAATAATAAGATAAATACCAGGCAGTGAGCATTAAAAGGAGAAAAGCGTGTGAAAAATTAAAATGAAAATTTATTTACGGCACACCCTGTATAAGCTTGACCTTGTTGACATTGTAATCATTTCCAACCCCTCAATGACGTCAACCTATACAAAGTTGAGCCTCATAAAAATAGAAAATGTGAAGGTTATGTGGCAATACACTGACAAGTTTTAATACCAACTCTTTCGTAGTAAATGGCCTACATAGGTGTAGAACTGCCTGCTACTGGTGTGTGCTTACAAAAATGAGAGAAAAAAAAAGGCAAAACTCTGCAGGTATAGAACATAGGTCACGACACACACATTGAAAAGTCATGACCTTCAATATTAAGGCAACAATTCTGTCCTTAACTCTCTGTACATTATGAACAACAGCAGCTAGAGTAAGGAACACTGTGTCTCCATAAATTGAGAAGTCAGAGAGTTTTGTTGCTTTGCCCCAACCTTAATGTTACGCAAATGCTGTTTTGTTGTGCCTTTAATACAATAAAGGACTAATTCCTGAGAAATCAAGGATATAAGTCACACAAATGAAAACTTGTAAATTATGTCAGTAATCCATAACTCATACAACTGATTTGGAAACCAGAGCCTTATGGTTCAGAAAGAAGTAATTGCTTTATTAACTCCCATTTATCAGTATAAAACTGGCTAATTTAACTGACTGACTGATTTATATATTGATACTTTAAATTTAGCTCAACATCCTAATTTAATAAGGGGATCACATATGGATGTTTAAAAATATATTACTTTCTAGTTGGTTGATACTCTAAGCATGCCCTTATTAAGACAGATTATCTCCTTTCCCTTGTTCTTTTAAGAGAAGGACAAAACAAATTATATATCTCATTCATTCTACCTGACAGAAAGGCCATGTTTCCATATAACCCCCTCTCTAGTAATATATTGAATGCATGGCTAACCACATCATTCATTCTCTTTTTAACATCCATGATGTCATAATCTTTTGCAGCAGTAAGGGTGTATTCCTGCCTGCAGACTTTTGGAAATCACCACAGGGAGTCAGACTACTGAAGCACAGTCAAGCAATAAATCTACCAGGTATACTTGAAACAAAAGTTGGAAAGAAAAACTAATATGGATTTATACACCCCTTACTCTGATTCTCTAATAAGTAAGGTCTTGTGTACATTTAGCTGATCCTAAATTATACGTTAAGAAGTGGAGGGTTCTCAATAACTTCCTTTAAATCGTAAAATCAGGGCAGGGCTGTGTTACTTACTTTAATTAAAATTATTGATATTGCCAGCCATGATAATATGCTTCACAAGGGAGAGACGCAGGTTAGGATCCTAAGGAGCACAGGTTTTAGATATTGATATTAAATAACCTGTAGCTGTAACAATCATAATCTATGTAAGCAACATTAGAGAAAGTATATGATGTACAACGATGACTGTATAATACACAATCTAAAGGTAAAAGCATGAGCATTTAGTGCATTTAACTTTCAAAACTAACACTCCTGTGAAATGTGGCATTATTAAGATGAGGCTGTGCGTCGATTAAAGTAGATAGCGCTGTGCCAGTTTACATTCTGATGATTTCTTCAGATTTGTACTCATAGCAATTCAGAAAATCACCCAGTCAAATGCAGATTTCATTATTAATACCAAGGGTGAAGACTTCAGTACTGTGTGGGATTTTGACCATAGAATCAGTCAAACTCCAAATAATAGCAAGGTAGGTCTAATATCAGGTAACAATTTGCACTAAATTATGGCTTGAAGTGTCCCATCTATATTTCATGCTATCATCCAACAAGCAATTTTTTTTCCAGAACATCTCTTAAAGATTGTGGTTCTTGGTTAGGAAATCAAAACATTTTTATTTCAGCCCTTCATTCTAGTGATTTGAGCTCAAGATGCTTCCTGACTTCAAACCTTAATAGCAGATGATTAGAGCAATGGGAAAATTCACTTTCTGAAGTCCAGCCAAGTTCTAAAAGAAATCTTTAAATTGATTTTGGAGCTTACATTTTTTAATGTAAGCCAGAGTATGCGGTTTTGGTACTTAGAAATTATCAGAGTGCTGTTTTGCAATACAGAAAACCTACCCCAATGCCAACACATCATAGGCCTGTCTCGGTGGTGACTCCAGTTTCACATATTTGGACTTAATCTGCTGAAGCTGGAGTTAGACAGTACAACTGTATATAAGAATTAAGCCTTCCACCTTTGTCGTTTCATGACTACAGAGTCATCTGATCAGGGTGAGGGAAAAGAAATTGCCGCTTAGAATACTAAAACTCAGTCACTGGGGTTTAAAATCCATGTGTGCTTCATAGTATTTCTTTGTCTTTGCAGCCTCATAACGACAAAATCATATAATGTAGCTGAATTCATTATCTATTATATTACCTTACTCTTCCTCTTTCACTCTCTCTATTTTATACAGCATTTATTCTTAGCCATATGGTACACACACAGTTCCCTTAACATATGCTGTACATCCTTGTTTGGTGAATGTGAAAAATAAATGTCTGATTAGAACCAGAAAGCCACTAATGATACAAAGTGGTCATTATTCCATATAAAATAATCACTGAAATGGACTTCCTAATACTCTTCTGGAAGGGTATTTCCTCAGTAACAATAGGCTGATTGCTGAGATGGGTGGGTAATTGAGAAAGCTGAAAGATGTTCAAAAGGCTTAATGGTCAAAAAAGATACTGAAATTTGGGGTTTTGTTCTGAAGACAGCACAAAGTGTTTGAGAGAAGTCTATCGTTTACCAGAAATCCATTTTCTTTCTCTTTGTAACAACTTCTGTTGTCTTCATATGCAAATTTACAGTGGAAGTGGAGTGCAGTTCAACCAGAGGTAAATCTTCAACAACAGCGCTGACTTCAGATGGTACTGAAGGCTGGTAAGAAAAATAATAGTTCTGTCTGATCACATCTCATCAGCAAATGTCTCACTCACATTCAAGCGTTCTGCAGTTCAAAGCTGATGCTGCAGCCTCACAGCACTATTGCACTCACAGTGCAATGGAGTCATCTTGTATTTATCAGGAATGAACTACTGCCAGCAGCTGAAAGGTCTGTGGGCTTAGTGAGCATACTTCAATGTCGCCCATCATGTATTCACTCTCCAGAGTGGTGCACATTTTTCTCCCTTCCCTAGAAAAATTGTTTAAGGTCAATTCAAAACAGTTTGTGTCCAAGTTGATTTCTTGTATTAGAATTTACAGTAAATAAAAATTTGAAATAAAGATATTTTAAAACTAAACCCCCAAAAGATTGTGATGAAGTTGAAATGGGGACTATCACATTTTTCTTTTTATTTAATAGTTCTTTTGTTAGAAACAACATATTTTCCCAGATAAAAAAAAAAATTAATAAAATAACCATCTCTGTAAGGTTTTCTTTAGAAAATAATCAACTCTGTTAACAACAACACACTGAAATATTACATTTTTTCATGCTAGTATTGCTTTAAAGCACAGGGTTTTTTTCTCCATTTCTGTTCTAAAAAAAGTCTAAAAATTGACCCATGAAAATTTTCCATTCAATCATTCTGTTTAATTAACAGGACACAGTGTTGCTAAAATTAGCAGCAAATTTGTCCAGGGGATTTTAGAACATTTTTGACTGCATGGGCTCAACAGGATTTTCAGTTTGCTGTAGCTATGTTAAACTTGAAAACAATCTTTTTAAAATTAATAATAGCCATTGGCACAATGAAAGCATTGCTATGTAAAGCAAAACACTGGCAGATATTTTCACTTGCTTTACAGTGTTCTTGTAGATTACAATGTCTTTCTAGATCAATTTTAAATGGTGAGATACATTGTCTCTCCAGTCTTGCTGAATTCAAAAGAGAAGGAAATTTGCTGAAAAAATCTCCTCAGAGAAGATACCTGTATGTTAAAGTTCTGTTCAGGTGGGTGCTGCTTCAGACAGTAGTGCACAATTCAGAAAGTGTGAAACTGAGCCATTTTTGTGAAGTCTTCATGATCGCAGAAGCTTTCATTACTTCTACAAGCAAATAATGTCCTACACCTTCAATTGTGCCTGCTTTAATTCTCAATGCAGAAGCAGGACCACAGTTTCTCTTTTCATCCACATCCTGACATATATTCCATTGAAATTAAACAAAGATGTCATTGGCTTCAGTGAGCTTCAGACGAGTCTTCAAAGGCATTTTTAAACATAGGAATACTATATATACCAATTGGCTTACTGGTTTAAAAAATATACCTACTCAGCTTGCAGAACTGAAGATATACATATGTTGTAGAAGAACAGCACAGGAGAAAAAGATAATCGCAGCTTTACAGTATTTTCTAGCACAACCACAAGGACATACAGAGAATAAAGAGGATCAGCTTGCTAAGGGTCTGCTTTAGGACTTAGAAGAGATGAATTCAAGGCCTTGCTTTACCAGAGACTTCCTATGTGATCTTAAACCACTCTATCCTTCTGTGCTTCTGCTCTTCCGTAAGAAAGAAAGGTACTTCTATATTTATAAAATGAAATGGAAAAGTGTATTTAAAAAAATGTGCCATGTTCTCATGGTGTGCTACAAGAAGCACTTAGGGTGGGATGTAAACATAGGCAAAGAAGACATCTACCTACATCAGCCAACAGCTTCTGGTACCGAAACAATCACAGTCCCACAACCTGCATTACCAATGCCAAAGCTCTGGAAGCCTTGCCTGGTTCTAACTGCAGGGCACCAGAAAAAATTGTGGGGAGGAAGGAGGACCTTCCCATCTCTTCCTGAGAAGCAGCAAGGCTGGCACCAGCTGTAAGTCCTAATGCCATCCTTTACCCTTCCTTGCACATTTGCTATGCCAGGAATGGCAAGCCCCACAACATCCTCCTCCTTTGCACAGCAAGATTCAGTTTTTACAGCTTCACTGAGGAAGCCTTGAGAGATTTCAAGAATAACGCAACTGGGAAGAAAATAATTTCTGAGCTAATTCTCTTGCATATGTCAACCCTTGTTTGGTGAAAAAAGTTGTAAAAATGAAATTCATATAAAATGTAGAATTAAGTGTTACTTCTGTCATGATATCAGATAAACAACAGTGAGGACATTTTAATGAGGTATTGGGATCCTCTACTACTGACTTCTTAAACATCAAGACTCATGTCACAAATGCGGAATAGCACAAATATATAGGTTTTAATTACATGAAGTAGGACAATGCAATCCCAGTTTTACATAAATGAATGTTCCACTGGTAACAATTTTGGTGGTGGTGTTTAATGCTAGGTATGTGCCTTAGCATTTTGCTGAAACAGGGGTGAAGGAGGATTCAGTAAAAGCATTGAGAAAATACTGGCTGGGGTCCACACCTGCAAATAGATCTAGTGGTGACACATTTCACATAAAAATGAAAAAGCAGTTTTAGAAGCCAGGGCAAGATGTCAGGCCTCCATCTCTCCAGCTTGGACACGGTCCTTTTCCGATCTGTCCCTGATCTTGGTCCTGAACATTCACTGCTGGTCTGAGAAGACTGCACCATTGTGTTTCCTCAGCTGGAACAGGCCCTCTTCTGGGGTGGCAAACTGAAAGTCGCACAAGCTGAAGGAGAAGTTAAGTGTAGAAGTGTACTCTAACCACTAGGCAATAATACAAATGTGCACCACCATTATCACCATATATGCCAGCACCATATTTTCCCCTGTAAAATTTACTGTAGCTGAATGCAGTATAACTGGTGTGAGTGCAATGCATTCAGAAGGTTCCTACCTCATCAGGCTCTCCAGAGAATTCAGTCACAGGGATGTTTTGTCTGTGACTCATAAATGGCTACAGGTATGAAGTGAATGACAGATTGCTCACTTCAGCCAACAGAGGGGCAAGTCCTAGCACAAGCTTATGCACCCAAGTAACATCACTTCAGAAAACCTGGGGTTCCTAAACTCCACTTTTGGTTGGAGATTCTTAAAAGTTTATTTGTCTCTAGTGTTTAGTTCTCTTGAATAGTAAGGTAAATTTACTCATTAACTTACGTTTTTGTCCCAGCCTCATTGCATATAAGAAGTTCAAACATACATCTCCTTGTAACAACCTTGCAGTGAATTTTACTTGGTTTTTTGCATATATGTCTAAGTTGCTAACATCCCTCATTTTGTATGTTAAAATATTGTAAGATAATTTTATAGAAGTATTCATATATTGTGTTATATACAATAATACTGGATTCTTAAGGTAGAATCCAGGGTACCCCTTTTTCCTTTAGGCATATTTTGATAATATATTGATGTTTTCACTAATTGCAACAGCCTAGATTAGCTGAAATTTTCACAAGCACACATGGAGGGGTAATCAACATTTACCAGAAAACAATGACTCACTAAAGGAAAGACTCAGCCAAGGATACAGCATGTCCAGACAGTGCAGACTACCCAAGTTATTTTCTTTCAATGCCAGCATATTAAAAAATGGTTTATTTTTTATTTGGTCAATCTCAATTTATTAGCCTTGAGATTCACCAGTAAAGAACTAACTCTCTAGAGAGTCATTGAACAAGGAACACAACAAAAATTTTGTATCTGAAATAAATAATTAAAAAATAAGTTAGGGAAAGACCTCAGGCACAATCCTACTGCGTTTTTTTATGGCAACTCTAATACGTACATAGGTTGGTGTCTTTCCATTTCCATTTAAATATAAAAAGCTCTCTATCTTTTACATACAAGTCAACAGTTTCCAGCATGGAACTGTCTTTGATATATATAACGGCCAAATTTCTGTCTTTCAGCTTCAGCAGGTCTGTCCCTGTTCCTCCCATGAAGACCCAGTAGCCCCTGTGGAGGAGTCTCCTGTGCTGTTGACGCTCCCCCTGCTGACAGCGTTCAATTAGGAAAATGCATTGCAAGGGTTTGAGGGAACAGTGGAAAGAAGAAACCACTTTGAGGGAGTTCATGGGAGAAGAAAGAGAAGCAGTAGAGGGAATCAGGGGTATAAAGAGACGAGCAAATTCAGGGACCACAGTGGCAAAAGATCCATAATCACCAACTCACATGCCCTATGGGATCTGGGATTGAAACCTGATCTTTCTAATCAGCAGAGTGGGAAGGCTGCAAAAGTTGTGATGGTTTTGAAGTTTATCGTCTTATTTGTATTTGCACTTTAAACATTTTTTTGGAAAGAACTTACAGCGAGAACAAGAATTTCTTTGCAGCAAGGAAACTCATATGGGATACAGGAGATCACGATTACATCCCTGGCCTATATCAAGCACATAAGGGACTGAAACTGAAGGTCACGTAGGTGTCCAAAGCAAAAAGTCAGTGGTCATTTCCATGATGATGAGTTTTTCTTCCTTTTTTTTTTTAATTGAAAAAAAAAAGCCTCACAGTTTTTGTTAACATTTATATCCTTTTACCTGCTGAAAGTTGTGTCAGGATCACGTTTTCTCCCTCTCTTCACTCCCACCCAAAAAAGAAAAAATTTTCACTGGAAAACCAGACAAGCTCATGAACCTCCAAATCCTTTTTCTTTCTACCCAAATCTATGAAGACTAAAGCTTTGAAAAGCCAGCTTTAGTAATTCACAAACAAGATGACACCTACCCTTCATCTGCTGTCATTAGTGTGAGGGGTAACGGGGGTAAAGGACTATGTTATATTACTAAAGGAGTCCAGTAGAGTTGATGAATTTCTTAAGGATCAGGCTTTCAATTTCCGTGCTCTTTTAAAAGCTTAAGAAATTACACAACATTCCCACTTCTCCTACAATGTTTCCCCCCACATCAAAGAAACACTGCATCTGACCTCCACAGCTTTGTTCATTATGGCATCGTCCTCAATTGCATGGACACTCTGTACTCCTGCCTCACACTCTGAGCAACGCATTTGCCTCCCAGCAGAGAATCACAGTTGTACAGCAAATAAAGTTGGTGTTGTCATATTAAAATTGTCAACAGAGAGTGGAACACAATGCTTACCCCAATTAAGCGAAGCTACCCTGGAAAACTGGCTTTTATCCCCATCTTTGACATGAAGGACTGTGGGCAAGTAAGCACCCAAATTTTTTGCAGATGATCATTGCACTTTTCTTATTTGATGGGTAAATCAAAGGTGGGATTTCTCAACTAACTTTAGACATTTGCACTCTAAATATTTATTTGGGGGGGTAAACGACACCCCATTTCTCTCCACTGACAATAAAGTAAATGTAAACACTCTTACCTCAGATACAGACATTTATTTCTGTTCTGATTTCAACAGTAGGATCTGAATTTCAGAGGTGAGCACTGTCAAACACAACTGAAGCCACTCTCAAAACACAGCCGAAGCCAATGTCTCTATGTCATCCAGGCACAAGGCACTGTAGCAATACTCCAGTATCCCAAGGGTCTTGAGAGCATTTGTAACTGCTATAAAAGGCCAAGAACACCAGAAAACTCAAACTATATACATTTTATATTTGCAAGACAAAATTAGTTGACAGTGTGGATATTGGCTATTTTCTAATAAATCATGTATAAATGATAAGGATAAACAGAATTGCTACTACTTATAAAATTAATATATTATACTTTGTGTGTTGTGCACCAGTGCATTCTTATCAATGGCATGCCTGTGCTCTGCAGTGTAATATGAAGCAGAGACACACCAAATGCCTGTGTGGCATATGAATCCCTTTTGATTAAGTTAGCTACCTTTATTTTGCTGTTTCATAACCACTGAAAGCTTTGTTGCCCTTTTTTTTTCGTCTATAGCTAGCTATATTAACAACGACGGAAAACTTTACAACAGGAAATATTTTCAGTGAAAGTTGATGTACATCATGAGAAGTGGTCAGTTTTTGATGAAGCTTCTTTGAAAATGGTCAAAATACAACAGCTCCATCATCAAAACAGCACCTGGTCCAGCCACGAGAGTAGTCAGTTCAGATCTAGGAGATCCTCATTCAGTGCCCTGCTCCAGAACAGGACAGGACAGAACAGAACAGTAATCTGAACCTGAGTCTTTCACATTCCAGCTAAATGCCCAGAAATTTTTGGTTTCCTGCCAGCTCTAATCTATGTGGAAAGAGTCGAAGAGAGAGCATATTAACTACGTGTGGTTGCAATGAACAGTTTTATATACGGCAGTAAAACTGTGAGAGTTTTAGCGTAGACATACTTGACACAAACAGTCTAGTTTTGCAAAACATGACTTTAAGAAAAGGGAGAAAATATGGAGCTGTGTTGTTTTTACAGACCATTCCCCAAATTTAGCATTAAAAACCTTTGGTGGGAAAGGTAGAATCTGTCTTTTGCTGTCACAATACTCTGCTACCATCACTGAATTTTGTTTAGAATAATATGGCCTTAATGCCCCCATCTCCTGTAGAATTGCTCAGACTGGTAGTTGATTAGAGCAGAGAGAGGTGCCAGTATTATCTGTGTTAGTGCTCCAGAGGTCATCCTACACTAACAAGACCTCCCCAGTCAGGGATGACAGAATCCAGCTGTTGCGCCTTCAGCTGAATGAGAAGAATCCATTTAATGCCAGGGATGTGTCTCAAAAGATTAACTATTCTAACTAGTTACTTTCCACCTCTGCAAAAGTGGCTGGCTCATCATTATTGTCCTCTTTCTAGCAGGAGTCTACGGTATACATGAAACCATTTACCTCTTTAACCTCGTGAACTGTAAGGCACCAAATACACATTATTTTAGACGAATAAAACAAAGTTTTAACTTCACTGATTTCTGCTTAAAAGCGAGCTCATGTACCTCTGCAACAGAAGTTAGTGCTCCACTTCAAAGCAATACGTACCTGCATTTTTTAGTGTAAAACAGTTTACCAGACATGCCACGCTCCTCCTGTTTAGCAGCGGTGAGTCCCAATCTGAACGATAAGAGGAATGGCATGAGCATGCTTGCAGTCATTTTATAGCACTGTTACAGTATACTCTGAAAAACTAACATCCTTAGGTAGAGGCTTAATATTTAAAAATCCTTTAAAAGCTGTAACATTAAATACATTAATTAGCGGTGTTCTTTTTTATAGTACTCTCCTAGTGGCCCGAAACTTTTTCCCGACTAGCACTTTCTTATATGTTGTTTCGTGGGCGGTTTTTTTCTCTTTTAACAGGATGCAAGTCAACGTGACTCTTGCTTCCAGGCTGCTCACTCTCCTGCATGTCAGCATCCGTGGGAACGTCAGCACTGCTCCGGGGCTACAGATTGATTGCTTGGCCAGCAGAGGGTACTAGAGTTTTCTAATGACTTCAGAGACCCGAAGGAAAACGATCGTCAGGTCAAAGTATACCTATGGTTTTGTCCCATTTCCCACTGACACCCACGTCGATTGCTATGGGTTGGGTTTCGGTAGGGTGGTGGCGGTTTCTTCGTTCTTGAGTGTTACATCAGACAGGACTGATCTCCAATTTTCTTCCATTCAAATGATCTTGCCTAACAGAAAAGAAAGCCATTTAAAACTCATTTTATAGTTGAATGTGGTTTAAACATGCAGAGGTTTTAATGCCATTAGAGTTCTTCAAGAGTTTTAACACCACTTGGACTCTTAAATAAGATGCTTTTAGAATGCTTATCAATGAAAATGAGAAGAGATTTTCAAAGCTCAACAGAAAATTTGTGAATCCCATCAGAAATGAACTTGCGGATATGAGGAAAGCCTCTGTTTTTCAGTAGGCATTATCATTTGTGAATTCATGGGAAATCCTATTTCAGAAATACGTTCTATTTCTTTTTTCTGTATTTTGATTTTGCTGATAAAAGTGATGTTTAAGATAAGAACCCAGCATAAATTCCTTGATTTATTGCTTGGTGATAACAGTATTAAAGTGAATGTAAAAACAGAGATATGCATTCTATCCAGCTTGCTCCTGAAGTGAAATAAGCATATACAGCATGGTGGAAATGCCACAGAAAAGCTTTTCCAATATTTTGGGAGTTTTCCTGTTTATTACATTAAAAATCCAGATTTTGCCTACAAAGTTTTCCCTAAAACCTACTTCAGTGGCTGGAGATCGAGTGAGATTATGACACTGCAAGAACCAAGGAAGGGGAATTTGAACAAATAACATGAGATGACGTCTTCAGTTATTCAGTGATTTTAGTGTGATAAAGGATCGTACCATCTTGTAGTCTGACTTCTTACATAACAGAAACCATGGAATTTCACCCTGTAATTCCTGTACTGTATCCAATAATAATATGGTTGAATTACAGCATAGTATTTAGAAAGGCATCTGGTCTTGATTTTAGGAGTCCGGGTAAAATGTTTGCTCCTAATACTCAGGGCATTCTAAAATGGGATGGGCACCTAATTCACTTAGGCTTTTAATATTTTAATTGCCTCTTTTAAAAATGGCTGCCATGATTGGTATGGAACCATAACAATATACAACTAACTTCTAGCTGAATGTTGCTTACAAAGTTTTTTATAGAGAGGGAAAACAACATGAAACTACTGAAGAGCTTACTGTTTATTTAGGCATTATAAGAGTCTTCATCTCTCATTTATCCTTTCCTAATGCTATTTTTCATTAGAAGATGTAAATAATAATTTCTTGCAGGTTTAGGCTGTTGACTGATGCAATGTGAAAAACAAAAGAAGGAATCTAAATCAGAAAAACACTGAAATATGTCCTTAACATTTATAAGTGAAAAATAATGATTAAAAGCAGATTAATGGAAGACTATAAATTCTGACTCTGTAGAGCTGGCACTTTGAAAAATCCAGGGAACCAGTGTATTAGGCTCTATACCAGGCCAGCCAGTTTTGAGAACACTATCCACATCCTGAACTAGAAACACATATAGTGTGATTTCTCTTTCTCTGCATAGTTCCTAGTGATGTTTCTGCAGCCTTTGGTCTAAATTCTTAAGACACTTTCCAGAGCTGTAGTTGACCAAGCATATGTGATCAACAAACAATGTCTATGAAAACAATATGTCTTAACACTGAGGCTGGGAGAGGACAAGGTGATATGTGAAGAGTTCTAATATCCTTTCTTGCCTGCAGTGTCAGGCTGGATGACTTCGTGTTGAGAAGCATACACTCACCCTGTGTGCTACAGAGTAATTTTCAAACACTACTTGGGTAGGGGAAAACAACTACTTCTGTTTACCATCCAGTTAGGGAACTCCTCCAGGCACTGTCTTTACCAAGTGCCTCTTGTCTGTAGGTACAAAGAACAGGACAATGCACAGGAGGCATTGCCATCAACTTTACCATTTAACTTCCATTTGGTCAGAGGTGCAAGGAAAGAACACATCTTAAATAAGAAAAGATCTGCAGTAACATACACTTGAAAAATGAAAGGTGAAAGGTCTTTTTCCCATTCCTGTTGTAACTGATGTTGAGGTGAAGGCACTGCTGGAGGGTTAACCAAAGCAGAGTGGGAGGAATAAAGCATGGCATCTACTCTCAGGGACATCAGGGACATAGGCTACAGTTCAGTAGCTATAGCATTTGTTTGGACACTGAAACACATGTGTCATCCTATGGGTCTTCATCACTTTTTGCTGAGATGGCCTCATCCTCTCACTCGTCATGGCGTGATGGCCAAATCACTGCAACCAAGTCTGCAGCTTCCATGCAGCCAGAGAAGGAGCAGGGGTATGAGCTGGGGTGTGCTGCCACACATGCCAGCACCTAAGCTTTTCAGTCCACCTTCCAGATATTATCTGAAGTTACCATTGAACTAAAAGAGGTCAAATGTAAGCTTCCTAGAGGAGCACGAGCATCTCACAGAAGGGTAGCAGCACACACCTGCGGGGAGCAAGGGAGGTGGCAATGCCTGCAACTGTGTCAGATGTTTGTTTGCTGAACATGAATCAGAGCCCTTAATCTCTTTGTGCTTGAATTCTCCATCTAAGATTACACACAATGAGGACATCCTACGACAAGAATAACCATGCCAAAGAGTGGGAGATCCTCAGATCACACAGTAATTGGACCCTTTAAGTCCTTATTTAGTTAGAAAGCAACATGAGAGGAAACAAAAAGATGGTTGTAGAGGAGATGGGCAGAGGAAGCACAGACAAGGTTTAGCAAAATTGTTGTAGTACCTGTTCTCAGAACAAGAAAAGAGAATTAATATGTCAATTAATATGGAGCACATCCAAAATAGTAGAGGAAAAAATAGATAATGGATGATATGTCTTTGGGTAAAAATTAGCAGGGACAAGGAAAACAGAAGTCTGTACAAAAAGTAATATGGATGTGTAAATCATAGATTAAAGTAGAAATTTTTAATGTGTAAAATAAGTTACTAAAAAATCCCGACTTACAAATACATGGTATATATCCTAACTATCTTTCAAAATGGGATAAGAACTGAAGTTTTTCTGTTACTTATTGATGTTTTTGAGGATTTAGTCAGTTACTTTCATGGGGAATTGCTAGAGAATGCTATGTCACCATTTAATCTGAAGAAAGAATAGAAGATCGCAGAACAGAGGGAATATTTCTTGTGTATTTTCTTAAGACCGGTAGGAAAGCAACAAGTTAAATTGGAAAATAAGACACCTTAAAATGTTAGCTCAATAAAGCCATCAGATATTGTTTATGGATTGCAGCAAGGTTTTGTTATTATTTTTTAAATTGTTCCTGCATTACTTGTGGGCATGTGACTATGGTTTATGCTGTTATGTTGTCAGGCTTCTGATAATGGGAAGGACTGTTTGTTTAGACTATGTAGCTCTTCACTTTAATTCACTCTGGCTCCAGTGTGACATGTTAAAACTACTATCAATGGAAAATCCAAATTTCCCAGAAAGACTTGAAAGAGCAACCTCAGTGAACTGAAATTATCTCCTCTTAAAGCTAATTACCTTAGTATACTTAAGAAAGTAGTACTATAGGAAATCTGTTTCTTTAGAGTCTCTTCTATTTCATTAAATGCCTCAGGTCAATATGAATAATTATTGTTTGCTATTTTTACACGTTTTTCATTATTCATTTACATGCCTGTGAAAGGACGTAAAAGTAAAATAATCCAGCACATTAAGAGTAATTTTTTGAGACGGGCATTCATAATTAAAAAACAAACAGAAAATATTTTCACCTTTCAGTTTATTTTATTAAAAAGAAAATACTGTGAGGTTTCCATTTAATAGGAAGCTTTAAAGCATTAATGAGTCTCCCAGGGCAGTTATTGAAAGTAAATATGGAATGCTTCCAAAATTAAATACATTCTACCATTTTCTGTTACCTAAGGGTTGGATTTAGGGAAAATATGCATCAAAGGCTGATTGCTGATGAAAGTAATACATGATTCTGCAGTCTATGTCATCTTCTTTCAAGAGAGTCCACCTCATACCATTAGTAGGTATGACAGAGTGGCAGTTTTCTGCAATCCCCAAGAACAGGCCTAGAGTAGATTCTTTATTTTGACTGACCCAACTGTAATTTTGGCAATCATTTTAAAGCCCCACATCCCAAGGACTTTATGACTTCACAGGAGCTCTTTTTTATAAGGGCCAACCTGGGAGACAAATTAAGAGGTTCTCTTGCTCCAAGCCTACAGACTTTACTGTAATACATGGACTGGGCTACGTGCTACCAAATCTGGGGATAAAGGTGAGAAGGAAAGATGAGAAGGGTATGCAGGAGAAGGTCTCTTAACACAGCTCTGTATCACCCTCTACAAGTCATATATTCCACTTCCATTTATTTTGATGTAAATTAGGCACTGGTTTCCCAGACCTATTAAGAGAGTTGTTTCCCTATTAGTGCTACTTGATTCAGCTCACCCTTTTGCATGACTTAGTCATGAACGCACAGCCTCCCCCACACCCATTCAGATTGGAGTTGTGTTCATCCTTCTCTAAATATGTGTTATTGAGACACTGTCAAACGCATTTTCTCCCATCCACCTTGTACTCATTTCATTTCAGCAGCTGCATGCAAACAGTTGAGACATGAAAATAAATCAGGAATTATACATAAAAGTTCATTTCTTTGAAGTGAATGAACAATAGGTCAGTATTCCCAGACTTTTTCTAATCTCTGATTATCCACGTGGAAAATAACCACTACTCTCTGACGTTGCCTATTTAGTACAAGTCAAGAAAAACTAATGCAAAGGTTTTAAAGTAAGTTTTTTAGATACTATTTTCTTTGCTATTGTCATGGACATGAAGAAAAACACTGCCACAACAAATAAAACTTAAATCAAGCACAGACATTTTTTCTGCAAGCAACCATAATCACTCACATATCATCTCTATCTGCTTGCTTTTTACTTGCCCCACTATCATTTGTCAAGCTCTTTCGACAAAGATTAATTTTGGCCAAAAAGGTAGCAAAATGAAATCTCTGAATATCGTGATAATTTTAGTAATCCTTTCAGTAACATTATTCCTTATTCTAGATTTTGCTTATACAGTCTTCCCTCTTTCTACACAAAGCTATTGATTATATTGTAAGCAGCTTGCCATGCTGGATATCTCTCCTCTAGACCAGCTAGTTTTGTAAAACTTTCCTCTGAAAGGTCAGCACCGATGTTTGGAAAAAAAAAGAGGAAATAAATTTGGTGTAGAAAGACTGTTATAGAATAAGACATCTAGAAGAAAAGGGTTTGTTTAATCTATGCTATCATTCAGAGGTAGACTAAAGATCTGCAGCCAGGTAGTTGGAACTCACCCTAAGCTCTTGTTATTTTAGCCCTGACTGCACAGGATATTCTACATAGCCAAAAAATCTCTTAAGGAAAAAAATCTTCGTGAACTCCTGGCTACAATGTCATCTTGCAAAAAGGATATCATTGTTAATTGCATAGCAAAATAATTCCCTTATCAGTGTCACCTTTTGGTTCTCCTCTTGTCTTTTTGCTTTAGGGATGAGAATGACATATCCTAATATGCTGCATTTAATATGCTTTTTAGTATCATCATAATGGAGAAATTGATTCATTCTCTGTGCCTTTTATAATGAGGGCTACATAGTTTTTAACCTTATGTAATGTTGATAACAGCGATAATAATTTGCTTTAAACTCTTGTGACTATCCCTATATTTGATCCCAATACCATTTAATGATCAGCTTAACAGATTTTGAAAGATTTTCATTTTAGATGGAGAACAGTCATCTTTTTGAACAGGATCAGAAAAGCAATTTATATGAATGAAAATCAAAACATCTTGCACCATAAGAAAAATTTTGAACACAAGAGAATTTAGAAGTTACCTTGAAAGATATGGTCCAGAAATGAGATATGCAGACTAAACTGCTCCCTGTTGCTTAGATGGACAAACCTAAAATCTAGTGTCTAACCAGTGCACATTAATATTTCCAGTATCCCATACTTCTTTTTTGCTAATTTACATCCATTAGTTAAATCCAGTGCTCTTGTAGCAAACCTGCAAAAATATCCTGCAGCAAATCCAAATTTCTCCAGAAAAAAACACCCAATACTAGACTAGACTAGATACAGTTTGGTTTTAGCAGTCTAATTTAAAAAAAAAAAAATTCATGGGTGCACACACAAGCTTATACATGTACATATTTAAGCAATATAGTATGTGTTCTCATGAGCCACGTAAAGGTAAGCTTAGTGTGCAATGTTGTAAAAATGAAGTAGGATATAAGATTACTAACAGTTATTGGAAATAATCCAGTGGAGTTCTGTATAGCAGATTTGAGGTTACAGATATCAGGAATCAGATATATGCAGATATACAAATCCTCAACAAATTCTCAACAGGACTCTGAAGGTTTATTCCTTTTTCTTTTTCTGTTTTTAAAGAAAGTCTGGGGTACCTTGCATAAGTTTTGTATGTTTTGAAAATGCTTTCCCAAGTGTTTAGGCACCACAGTAAGAAGTTTTTTTAAACTAAAAAAGAAAGAGCAAGGGAAGGGCAGATGGGACTTCAAATCTGAAGTAATGCAGAAGCAAGTGATGTCTGGTGACACCTGAAAGTGACAGGACTGTTGATTGTCATCAAGGAAGTTGCCTAAATTTTAGACAGACCAGGAAATATGTTCATTCAATTCCTTGTAGTTTTTTATGACTAATTAAAATGTGTTTTATTGCATGTTTTGACATCCTTTTGATTTGCAGCTCGGGTATAGAAGAGGGCTTTACTGGGCTGAAGACCTTAGTAACTTTGGGAAAGACCTTAGCACACAATTCTGTCAGGGCTAGTTCACAAAATTGTTGGTGTCTTACTTTGAGCTAATGAATTAATGCCTGACTTTACAATTCCAAAGGTCCTTAGATGGTGGTGAGAAAATAACAAAGACATTCTGTTGTAATCTCTGGTTAGTCTGGGACTGAGCTCTTGGAAGAAGACTGGATTTCTACTGTGTGGACATTTGTGGTTGGAGCTGAGGGAGGGGCAGGCTTCCAGAAATGGGAAAGTCTGAGAACAGCTGGAACATGGTTCCACAGATGCTGTGACAGCATCCAGAAATATCTGTGGCATGACTGAAATGGTGGAGGGGTGACGAGGCAATAAGATGCACAGCTATTACAGCCCTTTTTTTCTGCACCTCACCTTAACTCCTTGCTGAAACAAAGCCTGGGGTTCTGTTGTTTTACAGCATTTCAAAAAGTAAAATACAGGATTAGACCTCAACATTACCATCAAGAAATCTCTGAAAAACACCTTGCAGTCAACAGACAAGAGACATTTTAAAATATAAACTTTGTAAGTACTATTTAAAATAACTTTAATTAGAACATTCTGGAGGCTAGATCTACTAGTACCCATTCTTTAAAATGTTGTACTGATGTTGAAGTTTAAATGCATAGTTGAGCATAACAGATACATTCCTATATGCTTAATTGACATAGTCCTGTCCAATCAATTCAGATTTCTCATTCTCCAGTCTCATGAATAGAGTAATCATAGCATACAGTCATCTGGCTTCTTCCAAGCTGGGAAAAAACCCAGCAGCTTCTCAGTTCTTTTCAAATTCTTTTGATCCCTTTTGACAAAGAAGTATTGAGACCACCAAAGCCAGCAGTATTGCACCCTGCGTGCTAATAGCCGCTTGGTCTTCAGCAACTGGTGAGAGCAAATGTTTTTAGTCTCAGCTGTATTGGTGCTATCAGTCTCTAAGTCTTCTTCTTCAGCTGAGGGTCCTGGTATAATGACAGGTGTGGAATATGAACTGATAGCTCTTTCCACCTACATTTTTAACCATGCTCTCTTTCCTATAATAGCTGACATGCCCAAAGTGATGAAGTATTTCCTGCTGGGCAACTGCCTGTTACTGAGGTCTCCAGTAACCTTTTGCAGTGTGTTCAGTAACCGTTCTATCCAACCTCTGGATGCTTTTTGGCCTGCTTAAGCTATCCTGTCCTGCGCTGCTAGGGTATAGAAATTCAGAGTTTCTAGTCCACACCTAAGTTCCCATCCTCTACTTTTTCTTTCTCTGGACTGAACAGAGTCAGGATAAATCCTGTGAATTACATGACCAATTTCAGTTCATTAGCCTTACCTTTCCCCTGACTTTCACTGGCATCCTTTCCATTATCTGACCTATTCTGATGATTTAACAATTACTAGCCTTCCTCAGAAGCTGTGTTAACAGCCATTTAAGTCTTTATTGTTCATGAAAGAATGGACCAATATTTTATGTGGCTATTCAGATTTGGAGCTTTCTGCTGAAAGAGAGAAGCTTTACTTTTTGGCTAGGTCCTTCCCCTATGCTTGTGTCAAATTTACTCTCAGTCTTTGACACTGGGATATTAATCTGAAGCTATTCAGTTGTTTCCAGTATTTATTAAAATCTAATGATTTACAGAACTTTTGTTCTACTACTGAAATAAAAAATTTTACCTAGTCAAAAAAAAAAAAAAAAGGAAACAGAACATTGGTCAGTAGAGAAAGAGTTAAATGCAATACAGTTAAATGGAATAAAAGGTACGTTGCTGAAGTGTATAAACGCCATAACCTGATGGAAATTCAGTTTGGTAGGTGTTATACAAACCTCCCAAGAAGTCAGTTGTGTTGCTATAAGACATTGCCTATGTTCTCATTAAAAGATTTGGCCTTGGTCTTTAAGGTCAGATCCCAAGAGGCTATTTGATTCCAGATGCAGATGCAGAGTCTAGCCTGCATCTATTCAATACTTATACCAATTTCCAGGAAAAGAAACCTGATTTCAGAATTTTCAACATCTAAAAAACATGTAGCAGTGAATATAGAAAAGAGAGGAGAGAGTGTAGTGCACAGCGTTAGGAGCAGTACCTGTGCTAAGAAGACAGCTGTACCCCTTGATGACCCTCATCTCTGCTGACAGTGTTGTCCAACAGCCTAACTTGAGTCACACCTCGTCACACCTCATCATACATCCCACCAACTGACCTATGCCTTTGGAAAAGTCTGGAGTATAGAAGCGGGCTGAGAGGCAGCGAGGTACCACAATACAGGATTTCACAGGAAATGGTTTGGAGGAGGCAGCTCAGATTTTACATGCTGTGCGTGCAGGCTTCGGACACAAACAGTTTCATGCCCCAAGTAAAATTGGTTAAAGACAACATAAAAAAGACCAGCATGGAAACAGGGGAATGATTTTGATTATGTCCTCCCAGCAGGACCTGCTGTCCCTCCTGCTGCAAACTCTGCAAACTTACATTTCTGACTCATTTTTCCTTATCACTAAGCTATACAACTTTGCTTTTGGAACCACCACAAAACTTTTAATTCCCTGTTAATCCCATGCTATGGCACAACCACCCCTTGTTGTCTGGAAACGAAGGAACATTCCCCTGAGCTGCAGATGCTAAAATTAGAGGGACAAAAGGGTTACGTTAAAAATGGATGAGGACGTCCTGGGTTTAGATTCTATTAGAAGTAGGCAGAGGATTTCAGTAGCTCTCACAGAGAGCTTTTCTCCCTGGCAGTCCTCCAAAGCCACCTTAATAAAAGTTCAGGCCTGCCCTTCTAAATGCAGTAGTGGTCCTCTAAGACTAAGCAAAGCTCTGCAATGCACAGCTCACTCCCTTCCTCCCACAAGCGTAAAGCTCTCGGGCAGGTTGAGAAAGAGGACTAAGAGTGAGGCTGGGTATCCAGATGCATACGCTGCTTGGAACAAAAAGAAGAAAGCCTGCCTCCTAGAAGGAGATAAATTTCCTTCTATCCCACCCTCACTTAGATGCCGGTGGTCAGCTGGACCATGTCCTGCTCTCAGAATTTGGCCAAGTATGAATATTTCCTGGAATTTTTGTTATAATCTTAAAACAAAGGTCAGCGTAAGAAAACAGGCTATGTATCAGTCCTTTTTCCTACAGAATTAAAGCTGCTTTGTTAGTTTTCAAGAACCTGACCATGTAAGATTTACTTTCCCTATCTTCAAAGCATGGCCATTTGGCACATAGTAATGGCTCTGCGAGCTCTCCAGCTGACTAATCTCAAAGCAACTCTGTTAACTTACTCAGTGTCTGTCTCTCCTTACTGACTGAACCACAACACACTGTGTCCCATACCTTATGAAAGAGATGCCATAATAGAGGAGAGGGAATGATATTTCATCATCTGGAAGTGTCAACAGAAGCCTCTGCATCGGTACTGGAGCTTGCAGGTTTCCCAGCAGCACCGTACCAGCAGCTGGAACTAACTCCCACGGAAAATGCTGATCTCAAATTGAAACAACTGCATTGAAGCAAATGCTGGAAATCAGAAGAAGGCAGTTATGGAAATGACCTCCTTTACCTGCCATCTGCATAAAAGCACATCTTGTACCTGCACCATCTGTGGACACAGCTTCACTGTAATTTAACGTGTAAAAGCCATCATATCTTTCTGTCAGGAGTCCCCAGTGTACACTAATATGTAAAACGTTTTGTTGCTATAAGGTCCAATTGTATGTGCACATATGTCAGCCTTTACTGAGGCTCACTAAGTCATTGTCAGGCAGATGTTGTTTTGCCAGGTGTGCTTTTGTAGAGCTTACAGCTGGATAACTTCCCTCCAGAGAGGATTTTTAAAATGGAGATGGACAAACCTCAAAAGGTTTAGAGGTTCAATTAAATAAGCATCTAAAAGTCTGGATGCTTATCTGAACCAACTCAAGCCTCCCAAAATAAAGTTGTAGGCCTTATGGAATAGACTCTTTTGCAAGCTTAGTTGTAAGTAGGACAAAAATGGTATTTTTTTTTTACCTTCCAACAATAACATTTTAAATTTGCAGATTATTTTAAATCAGATATTTGCAAGCTACGAAGTTCTGTTTCAGTTTTGCATAAAGCTTCGGGCCAGTTTTATTTTAGCCAAATCATTTGCCTAGTCCCTAGTTTAAAACCCTGTGGATCATACTGCATTGAATTTGAACTAGGTGGAAAATCTCCCATTATTTTGAATAAAAAAGGAAGCTCTGAGCTATGCATCTTACAAAATATGTCTAATGCAAAAAGCGGAAACTCTGTACAGAAATAAGGCTTTAACTTGTCCATGTATTTCAATAGGAGAAATAGGACATTGCTACCAATGCCAATGGTTAAAAAGTCACTTTTTCATTCTTTTGTGACAGAGCACTAAATTTGTAATTTGGGGGAGCTCAATAAAATGCGTCACTTTTCTGCTGTAAAACATTAACCTAAACAGAGAAGCAGCTAAGTTTTTGATAGACCATAACTTTCACTTGGGCAATTTGGAAGAATGGATGTTGTTTGCTGCAGAAATGTTTCCTTTTGCCTTTCCACAACAAAACAAATATAATCCTTCCTGTTTCATGGGGCAAACATTTTAGAGTACTTGACAGATTGTAAGTCATTTTTCCCAGGCAATAATAAAGGTTTGACCTGATGACTGGAATTGAGGGAATAATTTGTAATGGATAATTCATTAAATAGGAAACAAAAAGAGGTGAAGGAATTTACTATCAAGGTTAATAGAAAATTCTTTTTAAGTCAATGGAATGACTCAAAATAATTCTCTCCAATTATTAGTTATTTATGATTCTGTGCTGGTAACATTTAACACTATTGCTTCATGGTTAATCATTCAAGAACTTTTAAAATAATCCAGCATTTTTTCTGTGATTTTTTTTTTCCTGTAAATAAAAAAAATTTGTCTGCAAGAACAGATATTTCTCAAAAGTATATGAAAATTTCACACAAAAAGATTCTAATTGCCAGAATTACTTACTGTGATATGCTAGCAAATATTTGCAGAATATTTTTGTAGAATGGAAGCAATTCAGCTGGAACCATAATAGAGAACCATAACTGGCTTGATCGGAATGGGTAAAAATACAATGATTTCTACTGGACATGAAAAGTCATTAAGAGAAAACAATCTGGAAACAATATAAATGTGCAAACAGGAATTGCACAGTTCTATGTACTTTTGGCTACGTTCATACCTTTTCAGTAGGTTCTAAACAGACATTGTAGGACAACCTCTATTTTGCAAAACAATTCCTCAAAGATCTCAATACTACTACCTTTCATTAACCTCTATTTACCATATTATCTGCATATAGATGACCAAGAACTCTGTAGACCACTTCTCATCTGACAGACATTCTGCGTTATATATTTCGTCATTTGGTACATTAGTGCTGAAAGAAATATGAAATATGTATAAGGCTAAATCAGAAAAGAATGAAGGGTTCTGAAAAAGACAGTTAAACCCCAAGAACCACTTTGCTTTCAGATGAGAATAGAAGTCCAAAAGCAGAAAATGTACTATGTGGTCCTGAGGTCATGATGAGGTCATCACTGACACTAATACCTCAGAGATGCAGTCACATTGGTCAGTCTTCAGCTATCAAGATGCTTTTATAGGTTGTTTGTATGTTAATTGCCTTACATTAATTTATGTATTGTCTATCCTAACATCAGACTTCTGTTAAACAGCCTAGATAGATCTCCACAAGAATTTCAAAGGCGTTTACAAGTAAGCCTCATCCAGGAGGTTAACATGAATATCTTTTCCTTTCCTGAATGTTGCACTTCTAATCACTCTGCAAGGACTCTTTACTTCCTTTCTTGCAAAAGCTCTGTACAAGAAAGAGCGTAAGGAGGTGAAGAGGATGTTTCAGCAACTACTACACAAAAACATCTAAGAACAATTCTGCAGCTAGTCAATATTCTGAAGAAATCTTTGTTGTCCAGAAAACTATTTGATAAGATTTGCTTACTGAATTAAATAAATTGCTTTAAAATAGTTCAGCTACAGTAAGCCTACATTCAACAGTTTGTAAAACATGTAGAAAACCTTTCAGTTGTCCAGGTCTGCATCTCAAATTTATAATAAATTCCAAACCAGGTGAGTATTAAATGGTTCTATGTTTTGTTGCCAACACTGTGTGCAGCTGTGGTAATTCCTAATTAATCAGAATGTGAGGTTTGGGAGTACATTCAATAACTTGCATATGATTCAGATATTTCACTACCCATACTGGTGTTATCTCACATTTTTTTCTATTATTCCCAGAAGCATCAATACTGAACTGTAATGCTTGGGTTGGTGACATACTGTCAATTTTTTAAGGTCAGGGTCTCATAGTGTTGTTTAGAAGACTAAAAAAAGGTTATACTTTCCTGTAGAATAAATGTGTTATGATCAGTTATGAGAAATGGATACTCTTGTTCATAAAGAGGTCTACATAATTTTCTCAGTCATGGTCTTACTAGTTCTGATTTATTAAAACTTCCTCTTCCACAGGATAATTTCTGTATCCAATAATGAAATGGCTTGTCCATAGCAAAATCTTTCCTAGAACATCAGGTATAGTTCTCTTTCATTAACTACATTTTGCCGCAAGGGTAAGGTTATTCATGGAAAAAAAAAATTGTATATATATAAAACCACAGTTGTTACAATAGGTGATGGACTTACAATTGTAGAAAACAACATGCTTGTGTTCTTCTACTGGAAAAAATGCACCAATTGTGTTTGCTTCCTTTACATAATAAAATACTGTTTGTTCTTTTCAGAGCTGTCCTTTATTTTTAAATGAAAAGTGAACTTTAAGATAAGGCTATATTTTCAAACATGAAAGGGTTTTCCTTATCTCACTTCCTGACACTCTGCTTTAGCTGTCTTTTCTTTAAAAAAATCATTTGACCTTTTAAATGACTAGAATTGGAGATAAAACATCACGGAGCCCTGTGGAGCTGACAGACAGCTGATCAAATAATTTCCAGTTGTTCTATCTGTATCTTAACATAGTGAGATTTACATAAAAGCCATGTTTGAACAGCATCAGTCTGACTTTCTGTCATATATGTACAAAATTTTCAGATGGTCACAGAAATCCTTGGTAAAACTAACTGACTTGTAAAAGAATATGGTTTTAATTATTTTTTTTTCCTTTTGTTTAGGATTTTCACCTTTATAATGTCATAAAAGCTATGGAAAACCTTGATCTGTTTTCAAAATGTTATGAAAAAAACCTGAAAACAAAACATGGGAACTTAGCTCATTAGCTTAGAAATTAGCTTAGCCACAAATCAGTGTGCACCTGCTAAAATAATTGTCTCTTTCTGGTATTTTCCATATAATACTCCTTTACTGTGTGATGCAGCGTAGGTAAATCAGCTATCTTATAAGTAGACATGATGGCAATTAAACTTGATGAATAGTTCCTGCGATTCCAAGGTATTAGTCTTTGCTTCTTTCGACCTTGTTATTAATATGAATTTTCAGCCCAAACACAACGTTGTAAAATGTCATGGAATCTGAAGACAGCCAGAAGATATTTAAGAAGACAAAATGAGACTAAAGGTCGTAGATATCCTTTTAAAAAGTTGAATAAAAATGAATCGAGGGCCAGGAAGATCAGACAGAAAAGCTTCATCTTCTCTTTAACCAGAATTGGGGGTTAGTCTTTGTCAAGCAGTGATAAAAAGGATTAGATATGCTGGCAGTGTGGCCAAGATGATTCAGGTCTTCCTCTTGTGACAGATTCCTGGGATTTATGTTACGCACAAAATTTTTGTTCAGATAAACTTCATTAAAAACGCAGCTTTACAGTTTAATCATGCCAGATATATACAATATAGGTTAAAATGTGCTGCAATAAAGAGCACAGACCACTAGGGGTCTGAGCACTCAGTCAGCTGTGTGTTATTGTCCATCTACAAAACCTCCAAAGAAGTTTAAAGGAAACACCTTGAGACTTGTGTGGATTTTTATTAACCCTGCACTGTGAATTGATGGGGTGCTGGTGAAAAACAAACATAGGCAGAGAAAACATGAGGTCTGCTTCGCACAAGAGCTCTTTATTGACAGTTTATGACATAGACTTGGAGTGGCCCAATATTGCTCCTATGACCTTTGCCTCCCAAAACTTACAGGCATTTTGAGACTTTGTTCACCCCATGAGAGCCTGCCTGGCCTTGTCATTGCAACTTTCTCCTCAGTGTCATTCTGAGAATTAATTGTGGGCACTGGAGACAATTACACATGTTTTTTGCCATCTCTTGACCTAAATTTCTGCCAGCTTCGCTTTGCTAATCTGCACACAGACCTAGCTCAGGACTGTGCCAAATTACACATGGCAGATTAGTAATGTGGTCTACAGTTAACTAAAACTTTGAGCTGGCACCCAAATTCCACACCCCCATTGGCCCAAATTCAAAAAGGTTGCAAGAGAGGAAAGGACATATTTAGCCTTTTTTTTTTCCCCAAGGATAAGGAAGAGTATTACAAGCAATAAAGCTGCTAATTCTTATTTCCACAGCTCTTGACCTCCTTTGGTTTTCTGTTCTATGTTAGCTTGTAAATTAAGAATAATGGCTTATCAGGTAAAAGCCTACATGTACATATCTTTTGGTAGAGGAAAAATAAGTCCAGTTGTTTTTCTTACCTATATAAGTATTAAATTTGTTAGTAAAAGTATCTCCCTTGATCCCAGTGCACCTTTCTGTATTAAGTTCTGTTCATTTTTTGCAGTAGCTCCTTTTGAATTTCCTTTTATCTTAAACAAAAGTTTCAAGAAAGAGCACACAGAAAAAAGATTTTGGCTATATGCGATAAAGCCAAGAGCAGGCAAAATGTAAAAGATCAAAATGAAAATTAAGCTTGCTTCAAAAGAAATCCAGCATTACTACTAGACTTCACATTATCTAACAGTACTCATTAAAACAAAATTGAACAGAGCAGCAAAATAGATAATAAGTACACACTAACTTCTAGGGTGAATTTCTCTGAGCGATCAAGTTCTTCAAGAGCTTGCAGAGATTAAAGGCCTGCAGGAAAAGTCAATTTTCCTCACCAGAGTCCCGCTAATGCATCTTGCCAAGTCCGTCTTGAGAACTAGAACAGGAAATACCCTCCCAGCAGCTGTATCTGTAGATTCCTCAACTGGGGCTTTTACTCACAATCAACATTCTGCATTTCTGGGTCATGGTCACAGTTCTGCCTCTATTCAAAGAGTTCTCAGATGCATAAGTTTGACAATGGATGTTATATAGCTGTCGTTCAAAAGAGCCTATAATGTACAGAATTTCAACCAAGCTGTTGAAATGTGGCGACCAAGAAAGGACAGTCAGTGGGAACCAAGATCTTTTGAAGTATCAGTTCCTGCATAACAGTAAGTCCACACAAACTGTTGCATTCTTCTTCCACTTTTTTCTTGCCTTCAGCCTCCACGTTACAATATTTGCAATGCAGTACATTTTTTAAAATGGGTGGGTATACATATGGTTGTTCGAACAACGAAAAATCACCTGTCAGACAATTCTGTGAAGTGATGAAGTACAAGAAAATAGTACTGGGTACACTACGTATGGTCCATGTAGTACACTACCCGGTCTCCAAAAGTGGCATGCCTAAAAAAGTTTATGAACATGAAGGTCGCTTCAGAATCTGCTTATTCTTCATAAACACATCAAACCTCTCCACAAACCACGGACTTTTTTAGTGTTTGCAACATCCTTTGGCAAAGATTTCCACAGCTGAACTACCCAACTGCACAAAGAACCTCCCCTCCTTCTGTTTGCTTTGATGTCCCTTAGTTTTAATATTCAAAGAAATAGCAAAGAAATGGTGTCTTTAAAACTTCTCCATGCTAGTCACAATTTTATTGGCCTCCCCCATTCTGTTTCTTTCCCAAAATATTTTTTTCTTTCTTCCTAAGAAAATCTTTCCTTGCTTTGAGTCAATCCTGTCACCCCTCTCTTAATATTTTCCAGATCTACTCTATCTTTCTTTGAGATTGAAGGTGTCAGCTGGATTTATACAGTGGCATAATGAAGGAGAGGATGAACTGATCTGTGCAGAGCTCTTTATTCACAGTCTCCTCTGAAATGTGGGAAAACTACACCACAATGCTGAGATATTCCGAAGAGCTACAGTAGTGATATTGCAAACAAAAGACTAGGTCCAGGGTTATACCTGTGGGTTGTTTGGGTTCTTTTTTAAACCTTAATATGCGTAGTTGTTTCCTTTGGAGGTACAAAGTACCAAATTTAAGCAAACAACTTTGAAATACCAGTAAGTGACTATGAACCATTCTGGTTTGGAGTTTGATAAAGTGCATACTTGAATGGTACTCAGGACAAGTCTGGGGAAAAAAAATACTTCAGTCATATGAGAGAATTATACAACTTCCATAAAACTTCCACAGCACTTAAATCTATTTTTTTATATCATGTCATTAGCTTCTGAATGGCATGGTAGAGCAAAATCCAACACCAAGCCCAGCTGCTCTTTTTATAAGATGACAACTTGGGAATGCTTCAGCTGATAACTGTCAAAATGTTCCAGTAACCCATACACACAAATGCTTTGATTTTCATGCAATTTAAAACACAAGAAAAACCTTGCTTAGGGAACAGCCTGGCTGTCCAGACTGTTTAATACTACTACTGCTCCTTTCTACTGCCTACATATCTCAAAGGCAGCAAATTAATCTTATGTGTGAGCAGATAATGGCTGAGAGTCTAAAAAAAAAGCTTTCCAGAGCAGCCTGTGGGAAGAAGCAAAAACTCCAATGCAGGAAGACTGAAACAGCAGGCACCAGAGCAACAGCAGATGTGGGGTGAAGAGGAAGTAATGAAAAAGTGAACTTGGAAACATGACCAAAAGGCTAGAACCCAGAGTATGGAGCAGGAAAACTTAATGGAAAACGGGAAGAATTTTACAAGTAAGTTTAAAAGTGGGGATCCAGAGTCAAGACATCAGAAGAACTAGAAACTTGGCCATGCAGGAAAAAAAGAGGGAGATACCTAAGATGACAAAATGCCCTACTCCTGCCAAAGGTGGAAACTAGGGTGCTATTGATCTACAGGATGCTTGGCATACATAAAGGAATTACGGAAAAGAAAAGCTGCTGAAAGGCATGCACGGGGCATAGAGATGTGAACTCAGAGGAATGGCCAGGAGCTTGGGCAAGTTTGGTTGCTCAGGCTACAGAATCAACGGGCAATTGCTGTGTCATTCCTGTCTGGTGAAGTCCTGAAAGGTTCTCCTAATTCCTTCAGGAACAAATAGGCACAGGAGGCAAGTGGTTTTGGGAGGGATGGAAGGTGATACACAACCCAGTGATCTCCCTGCTGAGATGTCCTTCTCTCCTCTATGTCATAACTGTCTGTTCTTCACAATGCCTGGAACAAATTGAAAACCATATGATTAACAAGGTGGTTTTATAGTGAATGCCTCAACTTATTAAATATGGTGGTGGATGATGTCGTAGTTTAACCCCAGCCAGCAATTAAGCACCACACAGCTGCTCGCTCACTGCCCCCCCCCCCCCCCCCGCAGTGGGATGGGGGAGAGAATCGGAGAAAAAGGAAAACTCATGGGTTGAGATAAAAAAAAATTAATAGGACAGGAAAAAAAAAATGATAAAAGAATATACAGAACAAGTGATGCACAATGCAATTGCTCACCACCTGCTGACTGATGCCCAGCCCATTCCCGAGTACTGGTCGTGCCCCCCTGTTTTTGTTCAGCGTGACGTCATATGGTATGGAATATCCCTTCGGCCAGTCGGGGTCAGCTGTCCCGGCTGTGTCCCCTCCCAACTTCTTGTGCACCTGGCAGGGCAGTGTGGGAAGCTGAAAAGTCCTTGATATAGTGTAAGCACTGCTGGGCAACAACTAAAACATCAGTGTGTTATCAACATTATTCTCATCCTAAATCCAAAACACGGTACTATACCAGTTAGCAGGAAGAAAATTAACTCCATCCCAGCCAAAACCAGGACAGGTGAGTAGAAAAGAAACTCCCCTGCAACATGCAATTTTTTATTCCTTGTCAGCAGCTGTGAGAAGATGACTTAGAAAGACCGTACCTCTGCCAGCCTGTGTATACAGTGTAGACACCTAATTTTGCAGCAATGCGCAATTTCTCAGTACCTACTGTAGCTGAGCCACCACAGAGCACAGAAGACGCTTCCTGGGAGAGCAGCCCATGCCACTTTCCACATGTGGCAGAGCTTGTAACTTCGCATGTTAATGAACAATTGTGTGCTTGAGAAAATGAGTGCTTGAGAAAAATTACCTCATCACAGAAGTCGCCCTGGAGATGGCACCTTGTCACAGCATTGTCTTTGGCCAAGCTGGCCTTTACCCAATCACCTGTATGTGCACACAACAGTTACCACCTGAAACTTTTGAGATGTAAAGTGCCAGACAGTAGCCTTCTGCTGCACACTAAAAAATGACCCCATATTTTGAAGCTTCAAGTTATTGCACCATGAAAAAGTATAGGAAATAGAAATTCCTACCAACATGAAAGCACTACTTTCACATTATATAGACCAATTGATTTCCATGTCACAAATCTTGAAGAAGTGCCTTTTGAATGTCAAGCAGTCTACTGAATTTCAAGGCAAAAAATACTCTACATGACTCAGAAGTGTTGCAGAAATGCACCTGAATAATTTAGACATTGCAATTTTAAGTAGCTGGACAGCATGGGCAGCTGGATAGCACTACTGTACTGACAAATGGCTTTTTTGAGTCATAAAATGTAATTTTAGGAAGGATTGTCACACAAGCTGTTAAACAAAGTTGATATGGACAACTCAGTTAGTTTTCCAAGCATTGCTTTTAATGGCCTAAAATGAATGTTTACAGCCTATCATCAGTTGCATACATTATATTGGCTTCTAAAAGGTCTGGAAGAGCCTACTACAGCTAAGCAGAATTTAATCATTAGGAAAGTATTTCAAGTCATTAAAAAGAGCATATGTGTCTTGGAAAACTTGATATGTGAAATTCTAGTGGAGGGAGGGGGAGAAAAAACAATATTTTACTCATTAAATAGCTTCTCTGATGTTGTCTTCTGAACTGTGCATGGATACAGAGCAGTTCACGGAAAACACATTTGCATCAGATTCCAGGAATTGGATTCTTTTTAGTATTCTTTGGTGGAAAATGAAGGCTTGGCTACTTACCAGATTATTTGCTCTATGATAAATGTAAAAGTTTTACAAGCTCTGATGGATTGTGGACAATCATTCCTGAGAAATTTGATCATCACTGAGGCTATTGCAAAAACTGAAGCAATGCTACCAGCTAAGTAAATTGTATAATTGAGATATCAATGTAGAAGTTGCATGAGAAGGCTAATATTAAGCACATTTTTTAATAGTGAATAAGAATTTCAATTACATGCCTTCACAGCGATCAAGACCTCTTGGAAATAACATGACAGTGGCACATTTTCAGGAGATCAGTTACTTTTCAAGCTGAGCTATCAGTTGCCATGCTTGAAGTAGACTACACTGACAGGATCCCTACAGTCAACACTACTTCCAAAGATTTATTTGCATCTCTCTTTCTGTCCCTGATATCTTAATCTTTTGCAACAGGCTTAAATAGCTTCCCTTGGCATTAAAATAAGGAGGGATGTTATCTTAGCTTCATTATTTCCAGGTTTAATATTGCTGAATGGTACCAGTGTTTCCAGATCTCTGTGCAACGCTACATAAATTTTGGCAGTTCATTCCAGAATCAGTATTATTTCACTCTCGGTTTATGCTGATTTCTGTTACTACACAGCATACTTACTTTGGGATGGCAATCTATGCACAATGCTAGTGGTATGGTCAGTATATATGTTGTAGTTTGAATCTTCATATCAGTTCTTGCATAAGTGGATATTCTGACAGCTTATGCTGAGAATTGTTTTTATCAGTGGGACCGTTAAAAGACTTTGTTTCCCTATCCGGCCACATACTTTGACAAAACTGGGAGGTATTTTACATCTCTGAGACCTTTCTCCCTCTGCAACATTTTGACTGAAATGGAAGTTATTGAGGAAGTAGAGAGAATGACAGCTTTTTCTGACAGAGATACAGACAGAAAACTTAAGTTAATAAGATGTTTCCTTAGGAAAATTCCAGTCCCTTTATCTCTCTCTGAGTGAGTCACTTTTGCACAAGAATGTTTGTGTTTTCTCTGTAAGCATTTAGGCTCTGTTATCCTCATATCTCTCCTGAAAAAATTTACTGTCACAGTGGAAATTCATAGAGGAAATAGGCACGCTAGGAGAGATAGTTTTGCGGTGGAGACAGCGTGTCTTCAGAGGAATGGTTTGCAAGATGCTGACTGATCCTAGAAATACACAAAGTGACCAATTCTCCTGTTGAGTCACAATAGTAACACATGCTAGAGCCCTGCACAGAGAAGGCAGTGAGCTGGCATTTTTCATTTGGTTGTTGGGGCTTTTTAAGTAAACTTAACAGATAGATCCTAGATCCAACCAGAGTTCAAGTGGGCTTGAAGTGTTTCACTCTGAGTCTTAGTGGATCTTACAGCAAAAAAATGCTAGACCAGTTAAATCAGGGGAGCCAATATATATTGACACTTATTTTATAGTTCATGCAATTCAAATGTTTCAGTTTTTTTCAACACACCTGAAATGAATTCTAGCTAGCCCCAGTGTTTCTGACACAGTTTCAATCTAGCCAAAGAAGGTAAAAGTATGTCTGGCATCCATGCAGCTTGGATTATCATCTTATGGCAGCATAGCTGACATAACTAAATTAATTTGACTTAAGAAATCAGAGAAGTCTTGAACTGTTGTCTTGTAGATGACAAACCAGTGCCTTATCAGCTAAGCTACTCAGGTCCAGTCCACAGCACTCTTAAGTGTGATTTCATCTAAGTAATGTGTTGCTGAGTCTAACGTCAAATGAATCTATCACTTTACAACCTTTTCTAATTAAAGGAAAAGAAGATTAAATGTATATGAACAGTAGTTTAAAGGCTATAGCAGATTAATACTCATCATTTTTCTAACAATTTCAAAGTGATTTTATTGTTATTCCTTTGAGCTGAAACAAATATCTTTTATTACATTTTTACAAGTTATATGAAGATAAGACAGACTCTACTATTCTTTCTTGCAAAAATAAACTGCAGCTCAATGTTTAAGTCTATCCATTCATTTCACTGGTTCTATTTAGAGGACTAATGTCCAAATTGCACCAACTTAATCTTGCATCAAACCTTAGTATTTCCCATTGGCTGGCCACAGACCAAATTATACAGAATCTAGGCCATCTTAATTTGGGTCTAACCCATTAAACATTTTGAATGGAGTTGAGTAATCCATACCATAAAATTTCAGTATTTCTTTCAAATAGAATCTATTCTTCGGGTATATTTGTGCAGGAAAACAAAGAACGCATCTGAACAATTTTCCTTGAAGCCATATCTTTTGGGATTTTCCCTTTTGGATTTGTATCCTGTATCACCTGTATTTGGCCTGTATCACCTGATGGTGCCAACAGCTGTGCTTTTAAGAAAAAGTGCGATGCAAATGCAGTACTCCTCCTGAACTGCTCACCTCCAAAAAGTTAGTGCTTGGATGCTATGGGTCAGACCATCATTTAGCATCAGAATTAAAAATTTCCTTGACCTAAAAACTCTTGTTAAAACTATATCTAACATACTCTTTCACAAGTTTCACATCTTTCCCATGCCAAATCCTTAACTTCTCTCTTTGATATTAAAAATTACATTTTAATTTACCTAAATTCTTTTTTCAAAGGGATCTAGACACTGGGAATCACACTTCCCACTGGAAGTTACTGGGTTTTATGCTTCTCCATCACCCTTGACAGTGTCAAGTGGGCTCCCAAATCACTTGAGCAGTCATTTAGTGTCAGGTATGAGAAGTTAATGCTTCTAGCTCTCTGTGGGGTCTTAATTATGGAATTATGGGTCTTAGTCCCACAACAGTCTAAGATGGGTCTTAGTCCCCCTACAAGTTCAAAGCATAACAGATATATCAAGCATTATGGCATCTGTGCAAGGAAAATAACCTACCATATTCTAGTTTAAAAAGGAAAAAGTGAACAACAGTAGCAGAAGTTCCTTGTCCAAAACCAAAACTGGAGCACAGGTTAATATCAGACTTTAGAAACAGGATTGCCAAAAGAAATTTTTTTGTCACCCCATTACATAGAGATAAAGTAAATTATGTTTGGGTTTTTTTTTACTTTAGCAGGCTAGTCAGTATGTTTTCTAAATTACTAGTACTAATCATTGTGGATTTTAAAAGCCAAAGCAGAAATAGTGGCACTCATTCCACCTCAGATGGACACTGCAAGTGTATCTTATTGTGCCTGTTGAAAATTATTTGTTTCTCAGGTAACAAGAATTCATCAAGCCTTATAAATTTTTTTATAAAATAGAACTTTAGAACTAAACAAGGCTGATTGTTTATTCACATATATAAGCCAGGCATTTATTCACACACAAGACAGAGATTTAATTAATTGGTTTCTGCAAATATATGATCAATTGCATTTCTCTTGCTCATGTTTTTTCTTCTTTCTTTTTTCTTCCTTCTTTTTTCTTCTTTCTTTTTTTTTCTTTTTTCTGTTTTTAGTTCCTAGCTATAGTCACATGTTCTCTCACACAGAAATGGTATCTTTATGTTTTGCTGAACTGATTATATCTCTCATTAGAGTTCAGCACATCTTTAATTACCACCAGATCTTCAAATATTTTCAGAAGATTCCCATTAGAAAGATCATCAACCATTTCTATCCTTGTTCTCCAAAGGAAACTTTGAGCAGACACTCTCACCCAGTAGTAACATTGACACATTAACTTTCCTCAGCCACCTCACTCAGACTACTTAGTCTGGCTCCACCACGGCTGGGAGCCTTAATCAGATATCATACTAACGAAAGCTATGTCAGTAATGATGTCAGATGAATGGTGGTCACATGGCAACAGTCTCATTTGAAGCAAACAGTGCCACTCTTGTTTTTAGGCTACTTTATGACTCGGCTGAAAAATGACTTTGTTCACAACGAAACACCACTAATGTATGAGCTGTTACCGTAGGATTTTAGCACGTCTACTATTTTCTCAACATTCTTTTAATATACCTAGCTGGACAAACAGCGTAAATATTATTAAACTACACTTATTATCAAACTCATCAATCAGCATGTAAGCTAACCATATGAAAGCTTGGCAATCCTTTCTGGCATTTCAAATCCTCAAAGAAATGGTATTATGGAAAACATATAAAGGAGAAAATATTTTAGTTTTGCACTCTGATTTGGCTTATACCAGATTTACACATACAGGAGAATAAGGAGACTCAGTCAGCTCTCCTGCTAGGTCCCAAAAGCATGTTCTTCCCTTCCCTGCTCAGAACCTCAGTGGGCTGGGGGGATATATAGAGGGCAGAATAACAAGGCTGAGCAGGAGGGAAGCATTTGCCCTCTGGCTCCACTCACACTGCGACAAAACAGAAGCCCCAGAGTCTCCCAGCATTTTATTTAAACTCCCCTTCCTTCCCTGGCTTCTGAGGTAAAAATGCCCTTCCTATTTCTCATATGCAGTTAGTGCTCTTACTACCAGCATGGGATTACACCGAGCGTGGCTTTTTCACCATGAAGTACTGGAAAGACCACCAATTTCTCAGGGATCCTGATGCTGCTTGGAAGCAGGCAGTGGCAACACAGCAGTGCATCATTGCTGAAAATCAAAGTCTAAATGAATGGTCATTGACCTGCACCTAAAGAAGATAAATATCAAAGTCAGCTACCAGAAATTACTGTAATGGAGAAAAATTTTAAGTAGCCACGTCCTGAGGCAAGCAGCTACATTTTCCTATTACTGTTACTCAGCCCGCAGTTGCATGATCAGCTTAAGATAACAGGCTGCCACTGCTGTTGAAAAGCAAAATCCCCATGCCACTCTTTGGCTGCTCCTCCTCTGGCCCCCACAGAGCAGGTAATGGGTATGGCTGCAGGACAAACTGGCACAGGATGGCACGGCTTTGTGAGTGCTTGTGCCACCGGACAGGGAGCGGGTGCCAGGACGGCCGATGGGAGCCGCCGGAGAAGTGGGGAGAGCAGGACTGCCTCTCACAGACATTATAGATTTGTGCAGTTTAAATTCATCATGAAGCTGTGGTATCAGCTTGTAGTGAGAGCCTGAAATCCAGATGGGGTCACAGACCTCTCTGTTTGGTCTGTAATGCTTCTTTCATTTAAACTTACTGATCAGGAAGGTGGTTAAAAATTATTGTGTTTATCCAACCAGGGAGCAGGAATAATGGCAAAGATAGCAAAGAGAAGCTAACTGGCAAAACCCTGAATTTAAGTAGTGAGAAAAATATGAAAATATATTTAAGTGAATCTGTATCATGGATGAATGTGTGGAAATCAAGAATTCTCAAACAGAAAGCAAGAAAAAATATTCAGATATTTGCTGAGAATTATTCAGTTATTCCTAACTACTAGTACCTTAACTACAAATGCCTGCTATAGCATACTGTACCCATCAGGGAGAATTAGCAGAATTTTAACTAGTTCATGAGCCTAGAGCCACGCTGGAATAGTCTTTGGATTAACACAAAAGTCAAAAAAATCTATCTTTTAAACCCTGAAGTTCCAACTAGCTATAACAGATTCTGGACACAAACTGTGTATCATTCATACAGCTAAGCCTTTAGCACTGCTATTATTTTCTGTTGCCTTCTGGCACCACTTAGCAAGTTTCAGATGAATGAATTCTCTATCCATTGATATATACTGGGGAAAAAATAATGCAGACTCTCTGCAGTGAAAAATAACACGCATGCTTCTCTTACCTTCCTCTCTCAGCTCCTCCGCAACATAAATAGCCCTCAGAAAGATGCACTGGTTTCACATTGCTGGCAAAAAAATTGCTATATTTCTACCGGGCATTTGTTTTTCATTTATGCTTTGACCTCTTTTTTCCAGACCATGTGAAAATTTTTGAAGCCAGAAATGACCAGTCTTTCCCATTAAGCCAGTGTAGAAGCTACTTTAACTAGATGCATGTTGGGCCTCCTGACCAGCACAGAGTCCCAGGACACAAGCTGAGCACATGGCACAACAGAGCAGGAGTCCAAGCCAATTTTTGTTTGTTTGTTTGTTTGTTTGTTTGTTTGAGGCAAGAACTGTGGAAATCAGGAAAAAAGATTTGAACTAGCAGAGAGATAGCAATTGATATCTCACTTAGAAAAGCTCAAAGAAGGCCTAAGAAGGGATGGAAGAAGTGCCATCCTAAACCTGCCCAGAAGGGGTGGGGTCTGACCAAGGCAGTCAAAACATTATTGTGAATCCATATGAGCTTTGAAAGATTGTGATCCTGCTGTAAGAGAAGGAAGATCACTTACAACTTTAATAAGGTTTATTGGTGCATATTCTCACTGACGCCTACAGGCAACAGAACCCCAGTGGGTTTTTGTTTGAAGCTAAACTATCAGCAACTTCTCCTAAATAAAATACTTTTGTCGTCAGTTTTGGATCTTAACTCCAATACTTGGTTCTATCCTGCAAAGTTAATGGAAGGAGCTGCTTTTGACCAAAAAAAAAGGCAAGAATAACCACATATGGAGCAAGGATAACCACATCAGGGCATACCAGAGATTTAAACCAGCACAGTATATTGTCTTCGACAGCAGGCAGTGGCAGATGTCTAGTAAAGAACGTAAGAACACGCGTGCACATGATGATGTCTCCCCAGAATATTTTTCCACCTTCCATTAAAGAGATTTGTACATACAGTAGATTCAGGATGGCAGAACTTCAGTGCACTGATGCAGATGGCAGTGGAAAAGGCTGCCATGAATACACTTTTATTCATTGCTCTAGGCATACTTTTATATATCCTACCTGCACTTGCATAAGTAGCATTGCTAATGAAGGTCAGTGGAATTATATGCTGTCTATGCAGAGGCTTTTGTTTCCTTTTTAATGTGAGAAGCATATAACAGGCTTGAAATTAGGTTTATGCTTATATAGTAAGTATAGTTCAGTTAAAAATACATAGAGTATTACTGATTAACATGAGCATTATTATACGTATGTTTTATGTGATCACTGGCTGTTCCCCTTGACCAGTACACCACATAAAAATTGTCTTTTAATGGAAGAATACTGTACAGAGACCAAAATAGAAACTGCTAAAACAAACAAGATAATTATCTAAATTTTATAATATCACTCATAAAACGTCTGCCTTTTCCCTTTATGAGCTTGATAGATTAAATTTAGGGCAGATGTTTCATATAATTTACTCAGAAAACAGGAAAATTATTTAAAAAAACTCATAAAACCTACAAAAACACAAATGAAACTAATCTAAAACATATGCAGTCTACAGGTTTAAAGGAAAAGTTAGTTATTCCTGAAGCTATGGATGGGGATGCTTAAGAGATAAAACCATCTCCTCCCCCACACGTTTTATAGTATCAGATATTCTGAACTGCTTTGGACAAGCAGAGGCCCCTCTAAATTTAGAGTGCATGAGGTAGCTCTGGCTACTTTCCCAAAGACAAAGAGAAACTTAGAGAAACACAAACCCTGTTCCTCAGTGCACAGAAGCCAATCTGTGGTGTCTTAATTGAATTAGAGGGGTACCTGCTGTAACGTGAATATTATGGAAGAATATCAGGTTGAAATATCACACATTATCTATTTGTGCACTGTAAAAGGAGGAACAGGAGCAGGTGCAATGTCTTTAATGCTTCACAGAAAAAAGAACATCTCCACTGTCAAGAGATACCGAAATCAAGTCTTTCTTTAAATGAAGGTATTTATGGCCAGACAAAGAGATGTAGAGACAATTTTCAAGGACATTTTGAAAGATTTTGTTCTGAAGCCTCAAAAGTCTCCATGCCACAAAACTCTCAATTTTCAGGACAGTTCTCCTACAGAGATCGCAGAAAAAATGACAATATCGTGCACTGGCATGTTATAAACTCTTTCAGCCCAAAGTTGTCTGACAGTCCAGACAATTTATTAAGCTCTGTGTTTTGAGATCCAGTTAGGAGAGTAGAATGTCTGGCGGTGTCACCAGCAGAAGGTCTGTCAGCGCTGCCGCACACCATCTTTAGTTCTTCTGTGGACTGGCAGCTATTTGCTGTGCAAGGTGAAGAGCTCTAATTTTTGGAGTGTAAGACTTTTGTAACGCAGGAGGCAACAGAGGTGTACTTGTGAAATAAAAAGTTCCCAGTCTGTTTCCTTGTAGTGTTGGTTCCTGCACCTGATGAAATCAGGAAACAGAACTGAACTCATAAATTCAAGTGCAGGCTCTTGAGTTATGTCCTTGGTTAGCAGCGGTAAATAAATTAACAGACAAAAATCATAATAATAAAAAAATCCTATTGTTTTTCATTTGCAAGATTATCAGAAAGTATGCAAATAAGGAATCCATATACCTATGACTCTTCACTTATATATGAATAAAAAGCACCAAACCAAAGAACCTCTGTTACATGCACAAACTGTAGGAACAAGTTCTAGTCATAAAAGAAATCCTGCTACTGTGTTGACAACAGTCATGGGTTTCAGGGTCACAAAAGAAGGAATAAATATTCTAAGACAAACTACATGCTTAAAAATACCCAAAGCAATAGGTAAAAATTCGGCTTTTCAGTCCCTGAAGTTCAGAGAGACAGGGTACCGTGGTCCTTCTGCCTAAATCCCACCCAGCCTCGAAAGCGGATCAGCTAGAGAGCAAATCCTGCTTCTGCTGCATCTGAATTCTTTTTGTGCAGCAGCAAAGCTTTCCTTTCCAAGAGTTTACCCCTTTGCACATTGTTCCCGCTGGCAACACATCACAGCCTGTTTTCGTGAGTGTGATAAAGAGGATTTGGCACTGGAAATACATACTGTGTATGAGATACCAAATGAAAGTAGCAAAGGAATGGATGAAAGCTACCAAGTGTTGTTCAGCCATCCTGTGTATCGTCTGAGAAAGACCAGTCAGCTGCAAGCTGAACAGCAAACAAGAAGTCTGTCTCAGATTCTCAGGGTAGTAAAAATTAACTCAATGAACTAAAAAGTGCTGTATGATTCCCTCTTATGGAGCAGAGTTCCTTTAAAGGCAAACATTCATCCTCCAAATACTGAAGCAAATATTTTCAAATGTGTCACCATAATAAAAGCTGTGGGCCAATTCCTCTTTCAGAACACATGTCAGGTTACAACAATGCAGGGAGAAATGTGTAAACTGTTTATGATGGGTAGCATTACACCAGTGCAGAACAAACGAGCTCAAATACCTGATGTGAGGTAGAAGAAACAATTTCACTCTGATGCGGCATAAACACATAATCTTGAATAGATGTGGCTAAGGCTCCAAAAAAAGCTTTAAAAATAGTTAGTCTAGTTCACATGTCAGTTCTTCCACAGGCCATAAATAAGCCTCAAAGAGTTATAAAACCAGGCAGCAGACACCAAATGCATGCAATCTCGGAGCAGTCCTAGTAAAAGTACATCACCCCCTTTCTGCTGCACAGAAAAATTAGGCAAATACTTTGTTCATATGCAAGTGTGCACACGCAGACCCACATTCATTTCAGAACATTTCTATAGTTTATTAGGTACTGGCACTAAATGTTTTGTAAACATTTTCATTTCATGATTGTTAGTGGTAAAGAGAATATTTGTGGTGCATGGTCACTAAGCAAACAGAGTGAAAATACTTTTACAGTGAATATAAACAGTTTTATGGAGTATCAGAGAGCAAGAGGAAGCTGCAAATATAGAGCACCAGCAGCTGTTCTGGGGCAAGGCGGCTGCTCCGGATCCAGCTAGTAGCAAACTGTATTTTGGCAAACAAGTGGGTGTGGGATTGTGTAATGGAATACAGCAACTTTTAAAATGGCTTAACTCATAAATGGATGGGAGGACTTATTTCTCTCTTTTTTTTACTTCTTAATAGAAATTGGGAAAGTGGCCCAAAAATGTTCCTGGATAATCACTTGAATAAAATGCTGGATTTATTTCAGTGTTATTGACACCCTTTCTCAATCCATTTTCCATGAATATTCAGTTTACTGGTCGGAGAGCTTGGAAAAACAGAAACTAAAGCCTGTGCAAGAATATATGGCATTTCCAGACTATATATTTATTATAAGATCCAAATTCTAAGAGATGCATTTGTTCTGCCACAAGTAAATAATAAAAACACTAGAAAACTATGCATTCAGGCAATTTTATTTATGAACACTGAAGATATGTCTGCAGAAAGCTTTCAGCAAATACCTGGGAAAGCAAATATACTGGAGAGCAGCCATGATGGCTTGTGGGAAATTTATCAATTAAAAAAAATTAATTATATTTGTGAAATTTCTTACTCAGCTCCAGTCTAAAAAATATACTAGGCTGTTATGCTGCAGCCAGGGCTTCTCTCCCAGCAAGCAGTTGTTCCTTCCCTTGAGGTTGCTAGAGTGACATTTCACTGCCAACAGTATATTTTTGTGGTAACTAATGACTACATTTTGTTTTCAGCCTCGGAAACATATTTGGGTGCAAAGCAGTGTCACCAATCCCACTGTGTACGTTGTGACATGTTGGTATTCACCCTGGGTGCCGGACGGTGTCTGCGTGCCCCTGTTCAGAGGGAAGGACTACAGCTGCTGAAAGCCCCAGGCTCCGTGGCCTTTACTCGCCAGTGGATTTCCGTAAAAGCCTCAGTTTTGCCTATCAGTAGATTTCTTTCCGTGACAACCAGAAGTAAATGGGTTATATGTTCTCCAGGCAGCTGCCGTAATTTATTGTGGAAGACAAACCCAGCAGTATTAAAGCTGCCCTACAAGTAATGTAACCATACTAATGAAGGAAATTTGATTTTTAACTTCAGCTAGCTGAAGGGAATGGGCACAACAGTGACTTTGTCTTGTTCCTGCAATGTACCCACACATAGATAAGTTCAGCTGGCTGTTTTGGCTGGGGTGAAAAAAGAGGTGCAGCTCTCTCAGGACACTATGTCCTGAGTACAGCTGATCCAGAGTATCCCTCAGTAGGACTGGGAAAGAAAAACATGCCTTTGATCCATCCTCATTGCCAGATCTTTGTCAGCTGAAGCTTTTATCCAACTGGGGGTCTACCTTATTTTTTGACAAGACAGAGAGAGGCTGGTTGGTCTGATTGATGGCTGCAGCCACTTTTGCAGCAAACACACCTTCATCTCTTTCATTTATTTGCGCTGTTGGTTATTCTACTCATGATTGTAATACACTGCACTTGTAATTGTGATAAATTATCTCTATGCATGAGCCAGCTCTTTGGGGATTCCTTGGACACAGTTTTCAGAAGAACTCAAGATTCATAACTGTCATCAACAAGAAACAGAAATAGTCCCTACCATCATTTGTGCCTTTGAATCATGTGTAACAAATGGCCAGCACACTCCATGGCTGATATCCTGGATATCAGCCAAATTTCTACCAAACTTCGCATTGTTATCCTTGGCCTACCAGCCTAGTGATACCGACCTCAACCATTTCTGTATGGTTCCTGCTGTATTCTAGTTGGGAGAATGGTTACTTTTCCCCCCATTTCTCATCAGGAAGAATAGATTGGCTATGGGCATCATTAACAATACCAAAAGAAACTGCAGCCTGGGCTTCCTTGACTAAAGCGTTAATTACTGTCTTTCTCTTAATCCCCTGTCTCTCAGTAATCAACAGTATTCCTGTTTATACTTGAAAATCGGTATAGAGTAACACCAAACACAGACTTACAGAGAACACTGATCCTATACTGAACTAGCACCACATAAGCATCTTTGCGCCTTACTTTTAGAATTGTCTTTTACTCTTGTTTAAAAGAGTATAACTATCAATAACGCTTTGTTCAATACGTGTGTATATAATAATGTATACGAGGCCATTATTATGGTGTTCACCGTGGCGTGGAAATAATGCAGTCATACAAAAGACACATTGCTCAAAATAAAACCTAAGATAAATAAAGGAAGCTATAAAATGCTCTGTTGGGCCCGCTTCTGGACCTATTTAAAGTCAATGGCAAAGTTCCCACTAACCTCAAGCAGGAACAGCCTTCTTTTTCTCTTTCTAGTTTTGTTTAGAAAGAAATATAATGACAGACTTGAAAGGGAAGTTGAAATATTTGGGGAGAGGGAGACAAATAAAGGGAAAAGAATTCAGAAGGGGATGAGGGAAAAGAAAAAGCTGTATTTTTAACATTTTGCATAGGATGTAACAAGAATTGCTTTTTTCTGAAATTTCTTCAGATTTTCTGTGTTCTGGTTTTGCCGGAATACTTCAATATTTTAATGCTCACATTTCTCTCCCAGCTCTTCCCACCCTCTTCTCTGTGGGCACTTCTGCTGGCCCCAAAAAGCACGCAGTGCTTCTCGAAACTAAAAATGTGTTTGCCATTAAATATAATGTGTAAAATCGTACAATGCTTTCAGAAAAATAACGCTTACCTCCAAAATGAGGGGAAAATGGTACATAATCATACATATAATTCACAACATTTATTTCCCTGGTAATTAATGTTGTCAGATTTTTCCTACGCTGAATAGTCATACCTGAGGTGCACGGCGTTAAAGGGCACATTTGCTGCTGACATAAACGCTAACTACGGCCACTTCGGTGAAGTTATCTCCAATTAAGCCAGCCATTACATTTGCTTCAAGGTATGCAGTACATTTTAAATGATAGAAACAAGTCTAGGAAATGCCAAGCACTTCTACGAACTCTCTTTCACGTGCGTGTCCCCCCCGGACCCGGGCTCCTTCCCCAAATCTGCCAGTTTTGTGCTAAGTGCCGCCTGAGCGGAGCGCAGCGAGGGCCGGCGCTGTGTGTCCTGTTTACCCTCGCAATTAACGAAGTGGCGTTCAGCGAGAGACACCAAAGAGCCTGCTGCACTTAAAGGGCTAAGGAGAGGTGATAACAGCCCTCGCTCCGTTAAGGCTGGCTGCCCAGCTTTACTGAAAATGTAGTGACAGATAAAACATAAATCAACATCCTTATCATCCCAGCTTCCTTGCCTGCCAAATGGGAGTTTAGTTTATCAGCGACCCGTGGGCCCGCTGGCGGCCTTTACACTTACAGCTGGTCAGCGGGGTGGGACGGGGTGGGAGCTAAATGGCTGCTCTAAAACGCCTTGGTGTAAACAACCCGGGGAAGGACTTCCTTGAACTGCCGGTTACCTGAGTGCGATCCATCTCACTAAAGCGCCGGCCCCGAGAGGGGTAGTGTCGCCGGGAAAGAAAACAAATAAAAGACACGCAGCGTGTCCCAGCGCAGGCACAGGCTGGGGAACGCCATCCCCTCGAGGGGGTGAGGAGCCCTCAGCGAGGAGAGCTCTTTACGGCAGGGCTCGGGAGGCGGACAACCGCCTTGGAAAGAATGGGACTTTGTTGGCAGTGCAAATACACCCGCCTGCTTCCCTTGTACTGCAACTGGGCCGTACAGCCTTTATATATATACGTATATATGTGTGCATGTACAGCAATTGCTCAGAGTCCCTGCACGCCCCATTGCAGATGCGGTGGGGGCACATCTTTCAAAGGCTCCAGTGTCACCCAAGGCTCAGGAGAGGACTATATTGAGGGCATATTCATCCCCCACTGCAAGCCAGCAGACTTCTTTCCCCGCATTACAAATAGACTGCTAGATGCATAGGGATTTTAAAAGTATTTGTCCCAATTCATGACATCACGGTTAGATTTTTGCATTAATCTTAGCTTGGAAAACCCAATTAAATTGGGCCTTGCTCATTCAGAGGGTGAGAGTTCAGCTAGGGGAGCACCCCAGTTTTTGCTAGTTATGGGAAGGCACTGACATAATCGCCCTTGCGCAAACACTTAGTGAAGATGAAATTAGCATTTAGATCAGTGGTTTATTTCTGCACTGAGATCTACTGCAACAAATAACTTCTTGGGAATTTAAAGTGAGGCAACTGTAACAGTAGGTTTATGTCACTGTCAAAAAGAGTGTCAAATGCAGGCAGGTCTGACAGATACGACCTCAAGACTTCTTTTTTTTTAAAAACTAAACTTGAATACATTTTAAAAGTGTTCATTTTTTCCTGTCACAGTCACATTTGGTTATAGGAAAGTAGAAGTCAAGCTACAACATTTTATTTAGACAGCAAACTACCCCGTATTTCTTTGGGATTAGAAAGCCCCAGCTTCTGGCAACAACACCATGGAAAAGACAGGTAGACAACACACAAATCACAGGCAGAAAGTGAAGACACCATGTCTCACCCATACTGTTGTACAAGAAAATGCAAAATGTACAGACAACACAGTGTTATATACATCAGAGGTAAACCTTCTGGCAAAAGAAGAAAATACATTTTATAAGGAGAATTTTGCTTAAGAAGTCTTCTTCACAGAGAAACATTTTCTAAAAGTGCTTCAAATACACGCGATATAAAGACAGAAGCATCTATTCCCTGCCACATGTTCAGACTTGCATGTTTTAGGAAGCCATTCATAGTAAGTGACACATGCACAGAGCTCATCTCTCTGTCTTTCCAGTAGACAAACATAGGCCACACATGGAATTGCTAGAAACAATGCAGCAAGGGCAAAAGCTTCCTATCACAACCTTTGCTTCTAACATTGCTGAACTTTACCACTGAGCTAAAATTTTTTCTGTGGCAGATATCCCCTTCCAGCTCTCTCTTTTTGTGCACTTGTTTGTTTAACAGTGTGCTTTGGCAAGTTTACCCAAGCAACAGCAACATACTTGCACCCATATTTAACCAAAAGTCTCCACAAAAGCTCATATTGTACGTTCTCGGAGTGTACATACAAGAATTAGTTACTCCCCGGGAAGTCTGTCAGAAGAGCATGTTTCAATTTAGAGCTACAAGGAGCTGAACAAAGTTTTTCTTGAGGGAACAGATAGCAAAAGAGTGGTCTCTGGAAAGGACAGAGGTGAGAGCAAAGCCCTTCCACTCCGAGTGCACTCCAGGCAGAGAAAGCAATGGAGGAAAAGGACTGGCCTGCAGAGCCAGGAGAAGTAGAAGGTGTATTTGGAGATGCAGCAAGTTTATAGGAACTGGAAAGACGAGAGATGGCGGAAAATAGGGTGGGAAGGAAACCAAAGGCAGAAACCAAGGGCGAAGTCAGAGAAAAAGAGAAGGGCCAGAGCCAGGGTGTATGAAAGGATGAATGCAAGAGGCAAGCAGAGGTAGAGGGAAAGAGAGAGTCATTACAGGGGTGCTGAGGAGCAGAAAAGTTGTAAACGTTAGTGAATGTTCTACTTGAGTTCAAAGTTTCCAAACTGCCTTCGCTATAAGCCATGAAATGCACTTACAAAAATTACTAGCTGCCCTCTAGCTGCTGAAAATAGCCTAAAAAAGGCAAATCACCTACTACTACAGCTACCAATTGCTATGTAGCCAAATGTTCATCTGTTCAAACAAAGTGCAAACTAGGTTTTGAGAACAAACAACTACTATGATATCTGTTGGTGCCTTACACCGTTCCACATGACAGAACTGACTCTGAGATGGAGTTTTTTGGTTGTTTTTAATAAATAAAGCACAAAAAGTGGAATTACATTTCAGAAGTGACCTCCCATTGTTATGAATCTCTTGCATTCAGGTTGTCCAGGTGACTTTAATTCCTCTCACTTATTCACACGTTTCCTGAGAACAGGTGTCTCTTGTTTTTCTCCTGTGCAGTTCATTTGTACATGTGCATGGTCTAATGTAGGACCCTGTTGTGTTCCAGGTGCTATGGGTCACACAGTTTGGAAGAGGCTGTGGTGCTGCACTGTGGCCAGAGCATGTAGACCCTAATGGAGCCCCTCCAGAGCACACGATCTGCTGCAGGCCAGCCAAGCACCACTAAAGATGGCCCACTAGGTTGTAATGCAGACCACGTTTTGGAAACCACTGGATTATGAAATAAACACAATAATCTTTTAATCTCTACGGCCAAACATGCAAAGGAGAGCTCTTCTTGGAGGACTGTCAGGGCTGAGTAAGAGATAGACTCTTGTCTATAGGAATGCCACAGAAGTTGAGTGGAAATACAGTGAACTGTGTGAAGGAGAAATGTGCTTTTCCAGAAAGAAGTACAAGCATAGATAACTCAAAGAGAATGGTATTTTTTAATCTACAAAGCCTGTAAAGGTCATTCAGATGTTAACATCAGAACACTCAAATTTTGCATCATCAAAACCTTCATTAAAAACAGAAATGTACATCTATGCATGGCAACCAGCAGCATAAACTGCGGCTCAACTTCATGCATGAAAATACCTCCCTGGATGTGTCACAGCCATGACCAGTACTAAGTCAAAATTTATCATGCAGCTAAGTGTGAGAAATGAATGCCAAATAATTCAATATCATAAGTTTGGGCTTTCATATGTGAACAAATAATTTATAATTATTTGGCCCATTATAACTTTTTCACATAAAAGGTAATGAAAGAAAAGGTTATTTTAGAAAATGGACCCATTCCCTGACAAAGCCAGAGTTACACAATTTTGAAAGATAATATTTAACCTTTGGAAAGGCCAAAATTCTTTGGACTGATGCAGAAGTTATAAAGATAGATCTTGCCAAATATAGAGTAATTTTTGAAGAATTACTCTTTTTCACAATACTAATACAAAAATTCTTGGACATGAAACTGAGAACTCTGGAACAGGAAGGAGAAATGATAGATGCTTTAAAGAATGAGTCCATTTAGAAGCAGTTTGTCTGAATTCTGTAACATATGCTGACAATAATACATTTTCATGCTTGACTGTATTTTACTAGTTCATTTCTTCATGCACAGAAAGTAGTCTATTTAGCCCACAGCATTTCAAAATATGTCTTTTAGAAGTGGATAGTGCTTTCTTACTTCTACATTTTAAGAAAGAAAGGAAAAGAAAAGGGACGCTATGCGAGAGAGAATGCAAGCATATATAAACCTATTCATACACTTATACTGAAGCTGATAAACACTGTCTTGAAGAAGTGGAATTAACAATGGATATTTACCTTTCTTGCAACCTTCCATGCCTTTAGTACATGGAACTCCATAAATTTTTACTTGTGCAGGTGGTAAATGCACTTCCTCTGAAACAGAAGCCCCTATATACAGTTTCTGTTTATAAGAATATTGTTCACAAGTAATCTTCTTATTCAACTCAATGATTTATTTTTTTTGCTATTGAATGCTAAAGCATTACACAGTTGTAACGTGAAATCAAATTCTATATTATACACTCCATAAACCTGAGACTTTCTAAGATGTTTAGGTTCTGGTCATTAGCTCTAGGATCAACAGCAGTTGTATAAAAAAATTCTGCAGCATGCTTTTGAACTTCACCACAATTTGCAAATATTAGGAAGAGTTTATTCCTAAACTACTTCTCAAATTAGTAAAGTACACGGCTGAAGATGGTGTTTTATTCTCTCCTTCTTTGTACATACTTATTTCATTCCACCTCAGAAAAGCTACATTTCCAAACTGTTTCTATTTCAGCATATGTTGAGGAAAATTCCACCCAAGTGAAGAATATCAAAACAGCAAAGAAAAAAGGAGAGAGAAGCAGGGAGGAAGGAAACAGCAAATACTGAGAACACAACATCTGTAAAACGCACCAACAATTCCAAACTTGCAATGGGCTGTCACTGCACATGCAAAGAGGAAATTTCATTTAAAAGTTACAAAAATGACCTTGCTTTGAACCAAGTGAATGTGATTATTTCTGAACTGAACGGAAAGTTAAGAAGTTTGGATTAAATGTTTTACCAGAGCCAATGTCCCAGAACTTTCTTTGGCTCTATATTCTCCTTTCCTATGTTTGTCATCTGAATTTAATGTTCTCTTCTTTTTGTCTTCTGGTCTCTTTGACCTTAATGTGACATTTTAGTTGGGTGATTAATTACTATTAAATGGCACTGCATTTATTAAATGGAGTCCTTGTCTGTGTAAGAGCACAGTTACAATGCAACGATTCAGTTTGATAAGCTTAAATATACACAGTTAGATGTGGTAATATCTAATTTGTCAAGGATCTTGTGGCTAGCTTTTCTGCCACACAGCTAGAGAGGAGATGTGATTGCACAAAAAGCTTAATATTCTGAGCTTAAATGTCCTCAGTAAATTGATCTTCTCCATCATGTAATCTTATTTCAGAGCGTGCAGGAGACAGTAAAGTTCCACACAAGCCTAAGTTGCCTTAATACTAGGCCTGAGGGTTCCTGACCATAAAAATAAAAGCTATGTGACAAGATTTGTATGTCTCTTTTCCACACAAAACAGCTGACTTGCCTTGCCAGAAGCTTTCTTTCTGGGTTAATTAAATAAAAAGAAGAATAAATGTCAGTAAAAGGATGAAAGGTTCATTGAGAAAGAAAAGATCCATCTATAGTTTGAACACCTAAGTGAAAAAGAGATCATGAATATTTAATTCAGTAAGTGAAACACCAGCAGCTGACATTGTAATCAATCAGGTTACTATTCTGTCAATGAAATTCTCCCAAAACTGCTAACTAAGCTGATTGGAAACATTTTCTTTTTTTTTTTTTTTTTTTTTTTTTGGACTATGTTGAGTCATCAAAACAAAACTTCTTGAAAGCAAAAGGTTGTTTTTTATTTAACATCTGCTGGGAAAAAAATTTAGGCCCAAGACCTGGATAAAACCAAAATGGGAGGGAGACTTTCACAAAAAGCTCAGTTGTTTGGGTACTCATGGGAAAGAGAGCGGTTGGGTCTAGTTCCTGCCTGGTTCTTATGTCAATTCTTTTCCCCTTTGGTTAAACACTAACTGGGCCAGCAAGAGGAAGAACAGAAGCTTCTTCTCAGGTTGTGCTCTCAGTCTTTGTATCTTCCACTTCCAAAACACATATCTGAGCTCCTGCACCTGCAGAGTCAGTGCCTGTCTTTACAACCATCTCCCACTCCACATTAAACAACAAGAAATTAAAATAAAAAGGTGAGATAGATCGGGTTAATATGAGAAATAAGAGGCCTGCAGCTTTATTTTAAATCTGCAGGTAGTTTTTGACAGTGCAAACTGTAGTAGCGCTGTAGAGAGAGGAGGAATTCACCTCATCTGAATTTAGGTGTCTACAGGGATCTCTTTGTGGAGATATTGTGGAGAAATGGATAATGTTTGGGCATGCATCCTTGGACCTACTTTAGATCTGAAATAAATATCTCCATATTGACCATAGTGGGAATTCAGATGCAAACCTCCACCGGAGAGACATTTACATGTGATCAGGGAAGAGCTCCCACCATTCTGCTGGAAAACAGAAACACGAGCACTATAATATATGTGCATACTGTTTGCATGAGAAAGATTTAAGCTGAACTCTGAGCACAAGGAGATACTTAAACTTGTATGCTCTGCGGCTTTGCAGACACTGTACCATCTGGAGACATTGAAAAAGCCCTGCCTTGAGGCCAAACATCAGTAGTAAAGTGAATCTAAATGAAGCAAGAAAGGCCATAATCCTGACTACCTCTAAAAGGATTATAGTGGTGTCTTGACTACTGATGACAGTCTAATGATAAAATTGCATAAGAAAAAATTCTTACAATTCTCATTAAGGATTAAATCACCACACTCCCCGTTGCTCCTGCGTACATTTGTTCACCTCCATCACCCATTAGGATCAACAGGAAAAGAGGCACATTCGTATTGCCCAGAATCCTATGGGCTCAGGATTACGGGTAGGGACATGCATCAGATATATGCTTTGGCAGACTCCAAATGTTCTTTTTTTGAAAATGCTGGACACTGGAGATATGTCAGGCACTTCTTCCTGAAAATTTCCTAGAAATTAGATTCAACTACAGAAGCTGCATTTTAGCCTGGGCATAGGATGTTCTGAAAAAGCACTCATTCCCTACCTTCTTTGCAGAATAGAAGTAATTTTTTATTGGTGTAATTTGCTATTTTAGGATTCAAACCAAAGGCACAGTTAATGGTTTGTCCCCATGATCTTCAGAACAAATTTCTAGAAAACATTGGGCAACTGTGCAAACACAATTACTATCTTGGTCTCAAAAATGCTGGAAATATTTTCAAGTGTCAGAATGTTCTATTTCTAAAGCCACTTTAAATTTACTTTGTATGATTATTAAAAATTGATCAACATCAACAGAATACATTTCATTTTTATATAAATTAATTGTTTTGATTGATCCAAAGGAAAATTTTACTTCAAGAGAGAATTGGAAATATTCTTAAAGACTTTACAGGTCACAAAATGCATTTTCAAACCAGGTCCAAACTTTCATTTTGGAAGAGGATAAAATATTATATTATCTCCTCTATAGCATTTGTGAATTTGCAAACTGTAGACAGGACACAGGCAGAGAATTTACCTTTTGTGAAAGATATGGAAGGCTACCAGTTTTGACCATTCAAAATCTAAGAACAAGTTCCTGCTATTCAAATCACAAGACAGCTTACTTTGTAGAAATTAAACTAAAAACACAATCTAACATACATTTTTCTATCTACAGAAAAAAAAACCCCACAAATTCACAATATGGACTGCTGATCAGCATAGTAATTTGCAAGTCATAGTTTAATGTTTTCCTCTCTGCCTAAGTAAGTGATCAGGGAAATAACTGGAAGTCTGTAGAATGGAGGAGTATAATACTATATGACCATCAGTAATGGTTTCAGATTACAAGCAAAGCTGGACAGGGAAAAAAATATTTTAAAGTCTTCTCCCCTTTCCCCCAAAGACATGCACAATTTCCTCTAGAAGAAACGCAAGAGAAATAAATGCATTGCTCCATCTTTCTCGGAGGCATATCAAATGCTGATTAATTCTAAATCTTCTGAATTGTAATGTGACCATCAGAGCAAAACTTGGCCTTACAATGCTTTCCTGTAACTCAAAGGGCTGTACAAAAGTGACTGTGTTGAAAGAATTATAGCCAAGGACATAACTGTAATGAAGTATTATCACAGACATATAATATTATCAAAATATCAAACTCTGCACATGTCAACAGTCACCCAACGTGATTAGAGACAGATCTGGTTTTCAGTTTGGGTAAATGTAGGCAGTTGTTTACGTTGGCAGATCGCGGGGAGGGGGGAGGAAATGAAATGCCCCAGTACAGGGTGCCATGGCCCCCCCGCCTGTTTTGTGGGCCCTGAGAGAAAGACAGGCAGGGAGAGGAACTGTGCGCCCCGCAATCAGATCAGCTCGGAGAAGGAGCAGAAGGTTAGCACTCCCCTGCCCACCAGTTCCTAGTAAATACGCTCCCTCCCAATAAATCCCCACTTTATTTCTCCAGTCCTTCACATTTACCTGCGGGGATGGGGTGGAAGAAACAAAACAACCCCCTTGCCCACCACCACCTCCAGATAGCTGGTGGCTCCCTGGAGCCCACAGCCAATTCCTTTCATTCCCCTTCCCTGACCGATGCCACCAACCCAGGCAATGTTCGCGGCAGGTCCTCAAGCCTGTTGACCCGCTCCCACCGTCTTCTCTCAGAAGCTGTCATGGTGACCCAGTGGCTTCCCCTTGCAAGCCTTTGTCTACAGGTCTGGGTGCTGATTCACCATGCAAACAGGCGTGTATTAAGTCGAAACATGCCCACCATTAAGCATGGCTAAAGGTGAGCATGTCGAAGAAAAGCAGTGTCTGCTGTCAGTTTTCAATCCTTTTCAGCTGCAGCCTTATACAACCATCCTCAGTGCCTGTTATTTATGAGGTGAACTGAGGATATGACAGCCTCGTCTGCTGATGTAACAGAAAAAGCACATCGTTCACTTTGAACCTTGCAGAAACGTGGAAAACTTTCTTGTGCTCCTTTCAGCATAACCCTTCTCCAAGAACCATATTGACTTGTAATAGCTTCTGTTTATGCAGTGCAACAAGCTGAGGTCAGTGGGAAAGTGTCAGCTGCAGCGTATGACTTTGCTTTCACTGCATCATGGAACTTGGCACGGCCTCGCAGTGACAGATAACAAACTGCATTCTATAGCTTTCAAAACCCTCAAAGGATATGTGGCTGGGAAAGGCTTGCAAATGCCTTCTCTTGATTAATAGTCACAAAACTGAAGTGATCATAATTTAGTCCTAGCAAAGAGATGTACTTTGCAGCAGCAGCAATAAAGACAGACACAAAAGCCCACAAACCTACACAATACACAGAAATCATCTTTAAAGAAATTCACAGTCATCATGCCAGACACTAAATGAGTTATTTCTCTCATTTCTTGTCTCACCACAGCTTCCTCCCACTTGGACACACATGTTAGGCATTCTGTTAACCTCAAGCATAGCTCTCCTGGCCCTATCGCTGTATCTGCACTCCCCATCATGAGGGTGTGCTAGACTACATTTTTGCAATGTAAAAAGAATGACATCATTTTTTTCTTAAAGTAGCTTGTCTGTAAGAACGCTTCAATTATGCTCAGCTCAGCCCCAGAATATGCTCATTCCTATGCACTTTCCCATCCTGCGCTCAGCACATTGTTCAGAGCCGCTCCTACTCACAGCTCTGTGCTATATACCCCTTTCTGAACCTCTCATTTTCTATCTACAGCAGCTGCATTTGCTTCCCCATCTATAACTTTCACCGACCTCCTGCTCTTGCATTGCACTTCCTGGGAAGTGTTTTGTTCACGGACCCAGCGGAGGAATATGTTATGACAATGGAGTTTTAAGGAAAGCTTTTTGTTTTGTTGTGTCATGCACTTTATCCATCCCATTTTGTCATCTGGTGGTTTTCCTTTCTTGTTCTAGCACATATTTCATGGCTAAAGCTATTTCACAGGCAGCCTTGGAAGTCAATCCTTTTTCAGATAACAACTTTTTTCAGCTGATCCACCTTCCTATCTACTTACAAATCCATCAGAGAGCGCTTTATTTGGCTACAGTCCTGCATTGTGTACTGGAATATTTATAGAATGAGTTAGAATGTCATGATATTCACCAGCCTGAGGTGAATCATGATTTTTTTTTTTAATTACCTTCTTTGCAATCAGGAAATTCAGCTTAGGATACTGACACAGAACTTCACCGACTGTGGTGAAACGCAAAGGGAAAAAAACCTGCAAGATACACATAGGACCTTTACTTGGGGAACAGCTAACTTTATTTTATCTTCAGGAAAGAATTAATTTTTAATGGCTTTTTAGATCTAGTAAGCAGCTGTTCCTGACGGTTTATACATTCAGAACTAAATAAAGGATTAATTATCCTTACAGGGCCTTCAATCACTTTCTGGAATCTCATGCTATGAAGTGCCATCACTCTGATTTCACTGAAAGAATCTCACCTGCACTTCACAGCCTTCCCTGTTTATTGTCTGTTTGGTCTCCTTCTCTTCATTGGACTGCATTGAATATTGGGTTAACAAACCCTAGTGAAATTCCTATTCAGTCCTGTATCTTGATAATATATACAAGTAACATGTGGCAGAAGGTCTAGAAAAAGTTTTTAATTAAAACCAAGTGTTAGAACTATACTGTCTTTGGGTTTCCTCGTGTTTCCTGACTTTTTTTTGTGTCCAGTTCATAACAGAAAAAGTTGTTGAAAGCACAAACTTTGCTTCTAATGGTATATTGTAAATACCACGATACATAAATAATTTGTTTTGTTGCTTACTGTAAAAGTACTGCTATGGGTGTGCAGTTTTAGGATATTAACTGTAGAATGTGAAATGTTTATACTTTAAAGATATCTCTGATTATGGAATTACTCTTGAATTACAGTAAAATGAATACTATGGATATTGCCTTTTTTCTTCTTTTGCTGAATCAGGTCTTTTGCAACATGGTCTTTGTATCAGAAAGCACAAGATGCTCTTCTTAAGACAAGAAAACACAACAAAACCCTGAAAGTAGGTTGCATAATCTAATGTGCCATATTTGCCTTCTGATAACCCTCGCCAACAACATCTAAAAGTAGTCATTTGACTTTTAATGACAGCCACTGTTCATGTTATCTCTACAAATTTCCTTCTTGAAAGAGCTGGTCCTCTTACTGTTTAGATACCACTGCTTCTGCATTTGCAAGAACAGAGGGGGTGTAGCTGGCCTTGATTCAGTTCTTACATAGCGTCTGCAAAGATTTAAACACATCAAAGTGTCAGCTCGATCGAATGAGCCAGAATCTATTTTAGAGTAATTGAAAGTTTGACTTCCATTTGCCCAAGAACTCTATTTATTTATTTTAACTTCACTAAAATTCCCTCAGCATTACAAAATTAATTGCAGTTCTGTTATCTTTCCCTGATTGCACCCCCTCAATGCCAGCAGTCTCTGAAATGCTTCTTACAAAAATCTCAACCCTGAATACCTGTTTTTTTACAGAGAAACAATGGGAGCATCTTATATGGAACTACCTGCTATTCAAATAATATTCAAATAAATATTCAAATGGATGCATATCTATTTTTTCCTCAACATTTGGTAGTAAAAGGAAAGCCAGGAGGAATACATCTCACAGAAGCCTTTGAACTAACTGAAAAACAAATCACATTTACTTTGAAGTAATTTAAGAAAACCTTCCATTGTACTTTTTTGATCCTACCTTATGTTTTCAGGCCTATGACATAGCCCGAAGAGCTTTCATTCATTAAAAATCTCATCAAACTTTTTGAGATGAGATTTACCTCTACCGAGATTTAGAGATCATGAGGCTGATCCACACTCCACGTCCATTCTTTTATATCAGAAAAGGATTTAAAGCCCAAAGAGCCCCTTTAGCGGCATGTCAGCATTTACATCATACTGCTCAGATGCTGCTCAGGGCTGCTCATCTTGTCTTATTCACCCACCACTTCCTATACTGTATCAGCACCTCTTAAAGGAACACATGTGACCTACAGGATGTTTCTGTAAAATCTTTTGAAAGTCAGTGCTGCAGTCTCTTCATTTCTACAAAGAGGAGAGAAAAGGACTGCATCTTTATTTGGTTATTCTTATTTTAGGGAGTGTACAGAAACAGACTCTTGTAACTAGGGGACTGGCTGAAGGCTGCCCCTGTGTGAGGGCTGAAATTGCCTTTCTTACTTTCACAGATAAAGGGCTAATAACATTTTTAACACTCCACTTAACAATTAACATATTCAGGAGGAGCTACATTTATATTTATTTTGAAAATAGTTGTTTATATCTCAACATCAAGTGTATGCTTTGCCTGGCTTCAAGGTCCCTCAGACTCATAAAAACATAAAACCTTCCTGTCTCCTTCAATGCTTTCAGCTAGAGAAGTCTTAGAAACCCCATGCCAATGGTTCGAATTCTAGATTTTTGTGCAGAAATTCACACACAAGAGTAGAAGATGTAAGATACTGTCTCCAAAATCCACTAATTAATAAGCTCCCCCCCCCCCCAAAAAAATATCAAGAATAAGAAAAAACAGTGTAAAGTCATAACATCTGCATCTGCACCAAAGTCTTCCCTTATTCCAAAAGATTGAGAACTATGCTTTTTACACTGGCTTGAGGATATTTACACCAGCCTCAATCCTGTCCCATTAAAGTCATAGGGTCTCTAACAAGCTCATTAATGTGTCATCAGGGCATAAGCAAATATGTCCAAAAGTAAACATTCACTTCAAAAAAATTACTTTCTTCTCCACCATGCTCTTCAAGGCCAAGAATGTATCCATAATAAGAGTTTTGTATAAATGGAAGCCCAAATTTTAATTTTTCTAAGGGAAAATTACGAGAAAATACGGGATCGTTTAACTCCTCTAGTCTGGATCCTTTCTTTGCTCTTTAAAAGGTTCTTCAGGAAAAAACAAAAACCTTTCTATTCATGCACTAGACAATGTCCTTCTTCAGGTCTGCTTCTAATAATATGAATAATATTAATCTCTCCTACAAGCTGTGCTAAGAATATCTTTTGGGAAGCAATGACATCTTTGCATTATTAATAGCTGATTCAGTCTGGCTTGCTGTAGTAACAGCTTTTGCCAGTGTGAGATTAGGTTCAACTAACAGCTTTACGAATTTCAGCATGTCTTTATCTAGCAGGGTATTATAACACAGTGTCCTTTTGTGCCCAAGAAATGTAGCCAAAGAGAAACCATGCCTGCCTGGTATCATCAGTCATGAGCAGGCAATTCTCAACTACATTTTTCTGCATTTTTAAAGGAATTATTTTTGAATCTCAAAGGGAAAGACTAAAATAAGGGCAAACACCTTCATGATTCTTCCTCATTTTATTCTTTGCTATTTCTTCAAGTATCTTGATTGATCTTTCTCCAACTTTGTTTCATTTTTCCTTTGAGAGTATCTCTGTGCTATCCACACTTAAACATATTTTTAACTTCCCATCCATGCTATAAGAATGCCTATAATACTATTGAATAGATGTTACGACTTCTTTAATAGATTTCTGACACTGCAAGGGGCAGGACTGGAAGATTGACATTTTGACCCCTCGTTCACTGCCAGATGAGCTATTGGGTGTTCTGGATACATTGGTTCTCCTTTTCCTGTCAGAGAAGACCATTCTTTTGCAGGTATTATCTCATCAGTCTTTCAGACAAGCGTGCACACTAAGCTGGTCTGGTTCATGAGTGATCATTTGTTTTCCACTTTTGTTCATCTTCTTCATTAAATGAGTTTAGGAGATGTGAAAGGGATAAAACTAAGAGTCTGAGGGTGAGGGGGATTGCTGCAAAAGAGAGAAAGAAAAAAAAATCTCTGCACTCTGCTCCCTTAAGTTGCTGATGTGAAAGTCTCTTTCAGAAGAGCGATAGTTTTTTCCTTCATGCAGTTTCAGTCCTCATTTTCACAGCTGTATTCTTTTATGCAAGACTCAGTTTAAAAGTGGGGTCATGGAGTCAGGTAATACTGACTGAAATGTACAAAAAGGTATTCTATGTTTTCATTAGAAGTGTGAAAGAAAACTGATATTTTCAAAATTTTGAAACATGCTGTTGAGAAGTTTAATTTTTTTTTTTTTTTCAGCTGGTAGCAACTGAGATGAGACTTTTATTTTACAGTGAAAATCCTCCTTCTTCCACAAGGAGTAGATTAATTTGCAGGTACAAAGCAAAATGGAAATTCTGATAGAAAAATTTTATTGAAAATCATTTTGCCAGAGAGTGGTTTTTTCACCACCTGGAATACTGACTTGAATCTACAAAACAGATCACATATTATCCACAATAAGGAGAACTTCTGAGAAGGCTTAGGACACAATTTGGAAGAAACTGAGAAATAAAAGTAGCAAACAAATAGAAACTGGATAGAACAGGAGTTGTTGGAACTGTCTTTTTCTACTCTAAGCCATATTGTTTTTATTACTGACACTTTACTTAATCTTAGATGTACATAAATTTTGTAAATTTATTTTCTTGCCTTTAAGCTGAATTTTATCTGTTTTAGAAAAATTAGTAAGGGTTCCCACCCTTAAAGCAGGAAAATAATTTCCTGAGATGCTAAAAAGAAGGAAATATGCCTAAAACAGGATGGGTCCTAAATCAATACCATGGTCACAAAACCAGTCAGTTCCTCAGAGAGTCTGAGCAAGATACAGATTATGGTTGGCAAGACAAACAAGGAGCATCCGCTAAGCAGCCAAGTCAAAACCAGCCAAGCTAAATTCAGACTAATGACAAAAAGGTGAAAAGGTTTGCATCATTCTAGCTAATCTCAACTATCCAGCTTCATTTACCTATTTTTTGGTTCTAACTATTTGTAGTTGATATGTCAATCTCATCTTTGAAAGATTAACAGATTTCTTCCCCCTGAGGTTTTACTTTAAAAAAGCAGAAACTAAGAGGAAAGATCCCAAGACATATTGTCTTTTTCTGTGTTTTCCCATTAGCTTGACATCCAAGATGAATCTGAAGAACTTTTTTGGTTTTGCTCAGCAGTATTCATAAACAGCTAAAGTCACGTGTATCACACAGGAAATACATGGAAACATTGAAAGGATATTTAAAAGATCAGGGGAGATTATATTATAAAACAATATTTATACTTTTCACATACTCCAGGATAGTCAGAAAATTATTATGAGCATGTTTCAGGTTTCATAGTAAGCCCTTTTTTGAGAGAAATGAATTATTGCAGGCCTAAGAGCTATGTGGCTGCTGAAAGACTACCAACCCGTGATGGTCCCTCCCTCCAGATGAGTGCTATCGAAAACAAGGTAAGACCTTAATATTGAGTTGTAAAACTCAAGGGAGAATATATTCACATGAAGTGATTATCTCTTATGTTTCTGGACATTCTAAAGATGCATTACATTCTCCTAATAATACTTGCCTTCTTTTTGATATGATGTTTTGGAAGAACAGCTTGCACTTATAATCAGTACAATTTATCACCTATCCCCAAAGTACCCTGCCGTTGAAATGCCTGACATATATATTAGGTGTTGTGGATTTAGCAAAAATTGAATTATAAATTGCCTTGCCAGCTTTTGCCTCTGGAAATAATGAAAAAGTGAGCTAAAGAAATGTTCTCCTGAAGGATTTATTTTTAGTGGCTATAGAGAAAGAAACAACAAACATGGATTGACCAGATTTTATCATTTTAAGCAGTGAATAGCTTGGTCTCAAGAAAATTTTTCATTCTTTTGAGATTTTTTTTTGAAGAAAAAAAGACTACACTGAGAGTGCTTGAATGTCCATGAAAATAACTCAACTGAGAAAGGGGGGAAAAAAAAAAAAAGAAAACACTAACAAAACATTAATTTGTACTCAGCAAGCCCCTATGAGAATTTCAAGGTCTCGTGCCCAAATTAAGTCAAGTTAAATGTCATCCAAAATACTTTCTTTTCTCTTCTCTGGTAAGGGCTGTCTTTCAATGAACGAAATTATTTGCAATGGCCTTTTAGAGTTTAACATCATCCAACTCCTCAAAAGAATAGGGCCTTTAATAAGTTATCTAAATTGGCAGAGCTATGCAGAATCCATTTCTAACCAGTATTTCAGTATTAAATGTGTATAGTCAACGTAAATGTTGATTATAAAGGTATTCAAAAATACAGTAAGTTTTGGTAATACTGATTTTAAACTGACATCTAAGATTTCTTCATGAACTACATACTTATATCTGAACAAGTTCCTGCATAGAGAGAAAAGCAACTTGTGTTCATCTACAGTTATTTAAAAAAAAAAATCTGTATGAGTGCACACACAAAAATCGAGCCTGCACTCTGTATTTGACTGAATCTGAGAATAAGCTTTCTGTTTACAAGCTAAGTTGAAATTTTAGCTCAGTTTGTGTCATCTGTAAAGAACATATGTTTTTACCATCTTATTAGATGTTTTTGCTTCAATAAACTTAGGTTGGAGTATGAGCTCAAATTCTCTGTTTCTTCATCTTTGGAAGTTTAAAATATACCCAGCATTTTGGGTGTGCATGTTTTTAATATAAGTGGTAAAAGAATACAAAAATCTTATTGGAGTGTGTTGTGTGTGCAAAGAATTTAAAAATAGGCACTTATCAGTCAAATATTGCCTCCTTCTTATATTAAATATCCTATTACTAAATGAACTGATCATAAAATTCTGATGTCTATTTGGTATTACTGGGCAAAAACTGTTTGAATTGTCTTTTTATAGTTGATGCATTCTACAATATGACTGTCATATTACAGTCACATGAAAGTCACTCAGCAGTGTGACTGCATAGGTTAATAAAATGTAACTGTCTACACCACACAGAGACGAGTGCAAACAAATGTAGTCAGAAGAATTTGTCCCTAAATCTGGTTGAGAAATGTGAATAATATTAGCATTTGCTCAGTTCAGCTTACAAAGTGACTGCCATACTTTAGGAAGTGATATAAAGAAACTACCAACATGAAAGCAAGGAAAGCTGTAACTTCTGAGAAGGTGAATCCTTAACAACTACAATGATTAGGATCCTTAACCATCAAATATGAAGGCAAGAATATCCAACTTCTTGAGTGACTAAGTGAATAAGTTTGATAAAGTGGAAAATAGACACACCAATGGAAAGATGAAAATAAATTGCTTATCATGAAAGCAAGGCCTCCATGGATGGCAGGGGATGAGTTTACAGGCGACCCATAAAGACACATGCAGAATTGGAGTGCACAAGTCTTCGTCCTTTTGAAAATTGTAAGTAGTACCAGGATTTGGACACAAACAAAAATCAGTTGAAGGAAAGAACACACAATAGGAGGAAGGATGAGTTTTCCTAGTAGCTGTATTTACATTTTGTTACATGCTCTTAGAGGGTAAGGTTTTAGTGCCTTACTATTTATTTTTCTCCTTTGCATGGCTCTGTACTTGATTCATTGGTCACTGTGGGTGACTGAGCTTGAGGAAAAAAGTAAACAATATAAGCAAGAGGTCATAATTTACTTGCATTATACAAAATACATATAAAGACTTACAAGTTGGGAAACATGCTGAAGAAATGTGTTGTCATCATACAGCCACAAAACATCCTGCAGATTAATCCTGTGGTGGCCCTGCATGACACCTGTAGTATATGTGGGCATTAGGTCAAAATATTAGCTGGAGCTAATGATGGGCCCATTATAACCCTCCTTAGTGCTCATTACTTAGGGGACCTTTTGAAGGTGCTCTGTATCATTCTTTGGCTGACAGGCTATTCAGTGAAGGTTAGCAACTCCCTCTGAAGTCCTGTTTCTCTGTTGCGGCTAACAACCTAGTTGGGGTCATGGAAGGCACACATGGATCCTTCACCTGAACGACAGAAATAGTATAGGAAATAATTAACATCTGCATGGGGTACAAAGATTTCGAAGGAAAGTAAATTTACCGTTTTTCAAGGTTAATTTTTTTCTTCATTGAGCATAATCACCACAATAATGAATCAACGTTGTTGGCATTGCACTCAGATCAGTGGAAACATGAGTGTGCATGATGTTTTCAGAAGCCCAGTGGATGTATTCTACACAGATGTTCATGGCAAAGCCAAGGGGTTAAAATAATATTCCTGTAATCCTAGCTTATACTACTGATGAACAATAGAGTTCTTCAACAATAGCCCTGACACTTCAGAGCATCTTTACCTTAGAATGGTCTTTCACCCTCTCCTTTTAAACTTCCATTGCAACATCACTGCAATTCATTTTTATCCAGCTTTTCAGCTTTAATCACTGTACGTTTGATCCACAATAAACTTGGTGGATGAAAGCTACCATTTACCACAAGCACGGAGTATCCCTGTTCAGTTTAAAGACTGCATAGATAACCTGGAAGAACAATTATGCATTTCCCACTTACTTTCTATTTCTTGCATATCTTATTACATGAAAAATAATAAACAGCTCTTGAAATCTGATCACTTATCTTCCTGCTCCTGCAGTGACTCTAATGTCAAAAAACCCAACATATTCAGGACTATGGGCCTGCCAGCTCAGTCTTTTCTGACTCCCCCGTTTTGAATCTGACCTTGCCTTTCCCCAGCTCATATACCAATTCCTATGAGATCTCAAAACTAATTTTAAAGCTGTCATATTTACTTTCCTCTAGGCCTTGTTTCACCCTGCGGTTTCACCCAACTTTCTGAGTGATTATTTGGTGCAGTTGCATGCATATTTATTCTAATAACTTCTTTAAATCCTTTGTAAAATGCAGAGATAAAATTATATTTACTTGCGTTAGGTGCTGTCTCTCCCTTTATAGGTAAAACACACTTTGGCGAAATTTATGCTTGTATTTTTTTCTCCAAGAAAAATAATCTATTAGCTTATGCATCTTTTTCCCTGGCTAACATCTACAAGTAGACAGCAAGAGACATAAGCATGCTGAATAGGACACAATGTAGCTGTGAACAAGAAAGCATGAACAATAGTGCTGTGGGAATACGGTACCTCGAAACCTGAAGGCTGGCCAGCAGAAAATGCATCCCAAACCATGGAGCTGAAGCTAACTGTACAGGCCTGTTGCATACTTAGCTGTTTCCTGACATGTAGATTTAGAGATTTCTCAAAAATGTGCAACGGAACCTCCAAAACAGTAATCTTTGTACATGTGCTTGAGCACATCGTGCGTTTTGAAAACATCAAAGCAAAATAAAGAAGGAAAGAAAAGTCTTCCACCATGTCAACAGAAAAGATGAAAGTTGTTCCTTCATAAAGCAATTCACCATTAAAAGCTCTGAGTTGTGTTCTGGAAAAAAAAATATTCCTCGAATACTGATCAGTAACAGGGAAATGCATAAAGAAGTATCTGTTTTCTGAAAGGCTAGGGGAAATCCCCCAAAAATAATAGCACTCCAATTTGCGGATCCTGAGTGCCGTTTACAGCACTGAAGCTGAGGTCTCGAAGCAGCACTTGCCTCCTTAGCGTTTGACCAGGCACTAGGGTTTGGAAGGTAGCTGTGGGGTGGCATTACCAATGGGGCAAATGACACTCAATTTTGTCTGTATCACATATCTGCGGCTACAAAAATGTCTATGGACAGTTAGGAATCAAACCCAAGTCACCTCGGTCCGAGTGTAGTTAGATCTAATAGATGGGAATAAAAAGCTCAGTATAATAGAGTAAATTGAAGTATCAAAGCACTGAAGAAAATCTGAGTTTTAACAGCCAAAGCCTCAACAATATTATGCAAAAGCTAGAGAAATTTGCCAACCTGTGTTGTTGCCACGACAGAACTCACTGCGAAGCTACAATAAGTCAATGTACTTTTACATTCGTTTTGTTCACTGGATTGCCCCTTCATTAGCCCAGACTCCCAGAACGCTCCTCATTTACACTATTTTAAATACAGTAAACTATGGTGGTGGGGAAACATTTCAGTCGGCTTTTCTTATGTTCCAAATAATTTGAAAGCTGATTTATTCCCCTCTCAAGTCAAGTAGTCTCCAATAAAGGAAATAATCTGTTTCTAGCCTGAGATGACATTTGGCAAGTTTCAGAGCAAATATTCATGACAAAGTCATAAGCCTTTGAAAACAGTTTTCCACTAGAAATGCTGACAGGTCCTTAAGCACAGTGGTGTGAACAGCACTGCTGTAATAAGGAGTAATTTAAAAGCTGTGCACTAGTTAACTATTAGTGCTAGTAAACAAGTGACCCTGATGGGATTTCAAATTAGAGCTTCAAGCGAACTTTTTGATATTTAACCCTCTTGCTTTTCCACCTCATGGCAATGGAAACATTATATATCATAGCATAATATTATCGTAGCTCACTCACTCGATAGGGACAGAAACCAGTTAAAAGCAGATAAAACCTTTGTGACAATAAGAAACCCCATGTTTCAACAAATGCAGCCATCTAATATTTTTCTAGTGGTAATTACATCTACAGCTTTACACTAGCATGTGTTGGCCATGGCATCTGGAAATGAGAAAATAGCGTGCTAACTATGTATCCTATTCTGCCAATCAGCAATAAAGCATGAAGGCCAACTTAAAAATAATCCTCTCTTCCTGTGTTTCAGCCATTTTACATAGACCCAAGTCAGGTGGTGGATTACATTTTCTTCATAAGTAGACCACTAAGCAAATTTTTGGGAGAAACAACTGGTAAAGAATCTCAGAAAAAAAAAAAACCAAACACTGTGTAAAGCTGACTAATCTTTATGAGCTGCACATAGAAAGTTTCCTAGGACTGGGTCCCATGCACCACCTCCCTCAAAAACTAGGGGGAGGGGGGACACACTAGCTCAAAGCATCTCTCCAGGAACCCTGCTGCGTGATGAGGCTTGGCCAGACATGCAAGCACGTCCTAAGTCTCGGTTGACTTAAGCTGGGTGTCAGGATGACCGCGAAGCTCCTGTGCTAACACAGCCTCATTACTGGTATGATACGGGATTTAGATAAGTCAAACTCAGATTACTCAGAAGATGCCCATGGTTCAAGTTGACCACTGTTGTTATGAAGCAGGAATACCATGATCCCCATTAAAAATTAACCTCTCTTTCCCCAAAATTACAGATGACCAGAAAATAAGACACGCAGGACGAGTTAATAACAAGGTGAATATGCACTGTATTTTGAAGGTGGACCTGTGTCACAAAACACACCAGAGTCTCACCAACTCCCTGCTCTGTGCTCCTCTGGATAGAGCAGAAGTAGCCACACTGCCCAGAAAAAAATTGCTGCTTCCTTCTAACCTGAAACCAAGAAGCCCCAACCTACTCTCCAAGGAATGCCAGTGACATATTGAGAGTATGGAAGAGTGATTTATAGCCTTTAAATCAAGAACTCTTCTAGTGCCTAAACAAAAGAAAACATTTGAAGATGCATTTATACTACCCCAGCACATCAGAGAGATCTTGTGTCATATCTCATTCACACATGCTGTGGTGTTGTACTACATGAGCTGTAAACAGCTCAGAAAAATCAAGGAGAGAATTTCATCGCCGTCACTTACATTGACCTCCTGCAGGTATAGAAAGAAACCACAGCCCCTCCTCCTTCTGTTTCTCACAGTCAACTGAAATAACTTTTCACAGAGAGGTAACTCCTATTGGATTTTGTCTGAAAAGCAAGCCAGAGACAGACTATCCATTTGATCATAGTCTTGTCCAGCTCCCTTAGGACCTTCTTTAACCTCTGACAAATAGTAAGGTGGAAGCAACCCTGTCTTTCCCCTTCTATCTGCTCCTTAAATATCATGTCCGTCGCAGTTACCTTTGAACTACAAGACTGCACAGAAGCCTTGATTTGTCTTATATTTCCGCACAACTTACAGGCAACAGTTTTTCTGCACATGGTGCAAATGCTGTTCACGTAGCTCTCTCTAAATATAATAGTGTGTTAACAAAGAGAAAAATCAATACCTGTAACAGTTAAGACACAAAATACACATGATTATCTGAAGGGCGACTATGAGAAGAAATAGTAGAGAAATAATGAAACTCTTTAAAACAAAATATTTCTACTCCATGATGCCAATATTAATCAGGTGTTCAAGTCCCAGTAGTATTTTATAGAAAACTCTTACAATATATTTTGGTCTGTGTAGCTAGTTTCACAACAGTGTTAATTAAAAAGTTAATTATTCTTCCAAGTAAAATACTATGAGAATAAGCATAATTAGCTGTTATGCAAGTCATTTTCGCCTTACAAGCAGATTTGTTATGACGACAGAAGGAAAAATTAGTGAAGCAAATAATCTCTAAAGAAGCAGTAATCTTAGCTTCCTCCCGTTAGTTAAAAAAGTATGAATAAAGAAAAAGGAAGAGCAAAGGAACAGAATTCCTTTGCACAGTCAATGCGTGTTTGCATTTTCCAAGCAGGCACTAACATGTCTTTATAACCAAAAATAAAGAAGTACTACCATGACTCTCCCAAATCCCATACAACAGACAAAATGAGTCTGTGATGGGTCCCCTAATTGTTAGCCAACAGTCATTTGTACACTAGAATCTTGTGGCAGTTTACGATGATATTTTTATTTTGTAGTTGATTTGACCTTACTATGCTATTTATAGCCCTTTATTCTCCTTTTCAAAGGTTTATTAATAATGAGGAGTAGTGACATCTAAAAGTAAAGGGAGTGTGCCCTTCTTCAAAGTGATATTTTTGCAAGCGTTACTATAGATTTGGCATTTTTGATTTACTTTATTTAACTCTTTGCAATTAAGTGTACTTCAACTGGAATGTATGGTATATTTCAGTACTCCTGAGGCTGCAGTACGATGCAATGTGAAAGAATTCACCCTCCTACATTTCCTTGCAACACCAATTACTTCTGCAAGGATATTAAAACACCTCCCCCAGTTCTCTTTCAACCTCCCTTTCAGCTAAAAAGATTCAGAAAAATCTCTTGCCCTATCTATTTCCCTCAAAATCATTTTTCCTGTATAACAGTGAAATGACAGAAAAGTGCCAGTATGGCACATCAAAAAAAAGTGAAAAGTTTCCATTTCAGTTCACCAGAAGGCAGAATAATATCTCTCAGAAGTTGACTCAGGCACTTTCCCATGAAGTCAGGTATTTTTTTTTTTTTTTTCTCCCAGAGAATAATACATTTCCCTGTAACACAGTGCAGTGTCAGTCACTCTAAAACTGGTAAATTCTAGCTGATACATCAAGTCATTATAGCACCAAGTCAGCATCATTGCAACTAGATGCAGTTCCACTGACTTCAGCCCTGTAGCATATCCAAGTCTGAATTTGCTTCATAAGGCATATACTTCCAAGAACAAGGGAAATACATCCTTAGTTTTACACTGAACTACTAAATTAACTGGTCATAGACATACATAACAAGTGGTCTCAATATTCACTATACATTTGCAGGAAATTTACTCGCCAGCACAAGCGAGTCAGACTGGCTGTACATTTGCATTGCTCAGTAGGGTTTGATTTATGCTAGGGAGACGACATGGTCCGATAAGCAGCAGGAAGAGTCTCTCCGATATGAGCTGTAGCATTACCCATTTGATGAGATACATTGATCCGGTCATTTGGGAGCTGCACTCCCCAACAGTAAGACACAGATCTCTGCATACCCACCTCTGCAACACATTTGGTCAGATACCATGGAAAAACACTACAGGCTCCAATTCCTGTAATTTTAATCAGTATCTGTGATTGCTTTCTGTAACATGCATTTTAAATTTAAGAGGGCAAAATGGTTTGCCTGTCTTTTGCCTTTTTCTGGTCCTGCCAGACCTAGTTCTGTTCATCTTCCTGCTGGTTCCAGATATCTGCTGTGTGATCCTACGCCCTCTATTCTGGCATGCCATTGCTGTCTCATGTCTCCAGAAACTCCTTCTCTCATTAATGAAGGAATACACTTAGCAAAATTAGTCATGCAGCCCAGCTAAATTCTTTTTTTATTTTAAAAGCGCATTTGAGTCAGTTTACAGTTGGAGTCAGGTGCACTAGATCAGGACACAGCAAAAGATTTGATACTGTAACAAATTTCTTTTACTGGACCGTCTGGCTAACCTGAAAGTAAAGTATTTGCCTTTTAAAACATTTTAAAATAATAATCCAGGACAAACTTCCATAACCTATAAAAACTGGTTTTGTTTCTCATTCTTCAATGTTTGGGTTTTTTGGTATTAAGGTTAAGGTCTAATCCCATGAGGTGCTGGGCAGGCCTGAATGTCATTAGTACAATAGTCATTAAAAATATTCAGGTCTTCATTGCATATGATCTTTTTTGGATGGAAAAAAGAAAAAACAAAAACAAATCAAAAAAACAACTCTGGTTATTCACATCACTGTTGGATATCTGTTTCATTCCTTCAGACTGAATAGGATTTTTTTTTTTTTGCCTTGCAATGTTTATTTTAAAATCTTCATTTTCCTCTCTATATTTCCCTAAACTTTTTCTAAGTTTTCTCAGCCTCTATTCTAAAACACAAGAGACTGTATAGTTCATCAAAGCACACTTTGCAGAATGAAATACTCATTTACAGGATAAAGGTAGTCACTGGTCTCTTGTTTATAAAGCTAAAAAAATAAGCATCTGCTCATTCAAAAGTATCATAAAAAACCTGAGCTATCACAGCATGACACATCATGTTCCTTGCTTATTCAGTTTGTGAGCTATTTACCCTTCTGTCAGACAAGTTTGTCTTCAACATATGCTTTCTATACAACCTACTGGTGTAAAAAATAATTATAATGTTTATTAAATTAAAATAATGAGGTTTATATGAACTTTCAATAATGCAGACAGGCAGACTATAACTGTAAACCACATGCTATATACTTTGGACTTTTACGGCTTTTAATTTATCAAAGGAAATAATTAGCACACTTTGTGGCAGCCAGTGATGGAATTTATTCATTTGGAAGCCATGGGTTTCCTGTCATTAAAACTACATCATGTCCTTCCTTTTCTATTAAACTTCAACTGAGGGCAGTAAGAAGTCACTAAAAGGAAATGAAGAGTTTTTTTGGCAACATTCACATCAATGATTTAATACTGCTAAAAGATAGCAACCCATAATGTATGCCAATAAGGGATGAGGGTTCCAATTACCACATTATTTCCTTTATTTGCTGCTTTGTTTGTGGCTCAATTAACTGTGATTTGCAAAATCACTTCAATAAATTTATTTTCTCTTCATCGGCTTACTGCATTTTTTGTTCCTAATTACAAGTGCTTCTTTTGTGGCAAATAAAATGATTTAGGTCTTTAACCAATACATTTAGATTTATATGTCATAGGATATTACTTTTTCCTTTCAAAGTGATCAATCACATCTCATTAACTAAAGATTCATTTTGTCTAATATTAATGCTTTTATTTTTCTTGGACATTTTTTCAAATATCAGTAGCAAAATATCAGGGTTTTCTTCAAGTGGAAAAGAAATAAAAGTACCAATAAAAGTTTCCCTTCTCCTTCACACGTACACACACAAAACACCCTCTGCCTTATGCATGCAGCTATAAATGACTTCTGCAGGCCAAAACGTGCATCACAGAAGTAGCTCAGCCCGGACTGAAGCTGACTGAAGGATACACGTACTTTTTCTTCAAAGGAGGTCTAAAATCAAATTAGCATAGAGACAGACTTACCCTCTCTTTTACAGGAGTGGGTGGTCCTTCCAGGTCATGACCAAGGTATACCAACAGCAGCAGCAGCAGCAGAATGCTGGAGCTTCAAGTATTTTATTAAGTGATGCCAGGAAATGTGAAGGAATAGATGATACAAGGTACTGTAAGGTTGTTGAGGTTTTATACATAATGACATCAGTTTAAAATTATTCAAAATACATAAAACAATCTGAGCCAGTCCTCAGCAAATTAGTATGAAAAAAAATCGTCAACCACTTCACAGATATATGTTTGCTGTGCTCAATTCAGAAAAATTTCAGCACAATTAATTTATTGTTTGAAACTTCCAGCTGCATATTTGACTTCTGTATCTAAGATCTAACAGACATCTTAACTGAGGCAGGTATTAGATATCCAGAATATTTATTATCAAAACATATTAAACTGGGGGGGGGGGGGGGGGGGGGGGGAGGAGGTCTTCAAAACAATGTGCAGACAATTGTAAAAAGGGCCTTTACTGCAGGTCAGTGGAAAAGTGTTTAAATTCAAAAATACTTCCTTATATCCACTAAAGTTGGGCACTGATATTGCTGCTGAGTTTGCAAATTAAGATGTAAGATCAGAGCTAGCTAAGATTGTCATATTGTCTCCTCTAATTTGGGAAAGTAGAACTAGGCTAGAAAGAAACCCATAAAAGAGACTTTATGACTCTCTTCAAGGCTGACATAGAAGCCAATGCTCCAATCCCTTCTCCGAGCCTCTTGCAATTACATTTCCGCAGGAAGAAAGAAAAGGAATTAGAAACAGGATAATGTAGCTTTAAATCATTTCTCATAGCCTTTGCCTTCTAGTGAGAGCCCTGAGCTTTTTTAACATGCTTCTTATATTGTTTAGTGTGACACAACAAAAAGCACAACTTGTTTGACCCTTCCTCAATAAAAAATCATTTTGTTCTGACATCCTATAAAATCTGTGCATGAGCCTACTAAGCCATAGTGTCTCCTCCAATCGACAAGGAGCAAGCACTGTAAACACATACACATTCCTTGCAGACATGTTTAAGGCAATTCTGACAAAGCAATACATGTCATTAATACGCCATGGTAACAGGCAAGCATTCACCACTATTAAAACAGTGACGTTTCCAAAGCTGAGAGTTTTGTCATCACCAAACTTTAAAGTTCCTGAGTCACCACGGGTATCTTGGGTGGGTTATGTTGCTTGCATATGAGCAGGAATGACATTGCCCATAAACTCATAGGAACACAATGTGATTGTCTGTGCAATCCAAACCTGAGTGCATCAGCATGGACAGATTAGTATCCTAAAGAAGAGCAGTGTGTGAATATTTCTGACCTGATAGCACTAAAAAAGGCTGAAGATTGTAGTTGGTAAGCATACTTCTTCCTCCCCACCACCACCTTGGAAACAGTAAAATCCAGGTATAAGCTTGCTAAAGGTTACACTTATTGTTAGCAAATACTGTAGTATTGTATACGTGAAGAACAACTGTATACTGGTACAAGAAGCATGTTGAAAACTTTGTTTATGCTTACTAAAAAGATAGCTCCTGAATAAAGATGCTGTACAATGTTTCCAGAAGTAGTACTTGTATTCAATTTGCAATGCTCTTACAGGAGCTTTACTAAATCCTAATGCGTCTGCAATAGGAACTCAAAGTTTCAGTAAATTAAATACCTATATAAATTCCAACCGAAATCCTGTTTAATTGCATAATCATGATCCTCCAGGATCTTATTTGAATACATTCCTACTTTTACAACAGTTTTTCAAAGAGTTTATACTCTAGTATCACATGCTTTAACAATTTAATTTCGCAACTCTTCTTAATGGTGACATTCTATTATTATGACTACTGTTAAGACCAGTAACATGGGCACACTAAGGAAAAACAGCTTCACTAGTTTTGGATTTCCAGTGTGAGATATCTAGGACCATTTTCAGACTGCATAGTATTAAAGCTATTTAGGGAAATTGAACAGTGGAAAACTTCAACTTTAAAAGTAAACAAAATCTGAAATATTTTGGCTCACAATTAAAATACTTCAGTAATGAAATACTACCGTACTACCTCAGACAGCTGTAGTTCATAATCTTAATATTCTCATCTTCCTCTGTAGCACAGGCTCTTCTTAGCCTTAGAAGAGGTTTATTTTACAGTCCCTGATTACAGTGTTGAAGAACATGTAGCCTGGCTGGAGAGTTCAGCCTATGAATAGTTGTTAAGCAAGGGGGAAAAAAATTAAAATACAGTGCCTTTAAGATAGTGTGGCTTGCTATCTAAACTAAAATATTTTGGTTCTCAGGTATTTGGTTTTAAGAAAAATGTATAGACAGCTACTGCCTATAAGAACAACGTAGCTGAAATTTTCCCTGTTTCTTAAGATAGGAAAAGTAACATTCACTGAAGCTTGCACCTTCAAAGACAAACTCCCATCAGCTTCAGGAGCAGCTGTGAGCACTTACCACTTCAGCAAAGGGGACCTCAGAGGATCCAGTCAGGTATCCAGAAAATGAAAGGATATGGTGAAAGCTGGGATCAGGCAGAGGTAAGGAATCACTTTCTCACCACAGCACACAGCCCTTCAGAGCTCTCCCAAGTGCTTGCACTACTTCCCACTCTGCCTGCCTTTAATTAACACCTCCATCCCCAATCTTCTGTCTCTTAAGGGCAGAAAGGCAGTGTTTTCTGCTCCTTTTTGACACAGGGTTCAGGAAAAATTTTAGGCTTCTTAACACTCAGGTGAATGGGAGGAGACAGGAATGGGGTGCTCTCTTCTCCAGCTGTTGAAGTGCAGCTAATGTTTCAAGCTTTTTTTTCCCCTTACAATGAAGACAGAGGGTTTGAACGTGGCATGGGCCATTGTAGTGGACAAAGGGAAGTGTCTCTGCTTCCTCGGAAGAGCAATTCCCAACTCTTCCGGGGCTCTCCTCACTTCCTAGGTTAGAGCTAGTCCGAAGTAAACTTGCACAAACAGCGTGTGTGTGTGTTAAGTATCTCGATCCTCTGCTCTGTTCCTGTTTGATCCTACTACTTGCTAATGTGAACATAGCCTGAGAGGGCCAAGTCTCTCCACAAAAGTTAACAGAGGAGTGACTGTGCCTTGAGTAATTTCTAAGAGGTGAGTGAATTGAGAAAAACCAGCTGTTTGACAACAGGTTTAAAGTTGTTAACCAGGTCTGTCTGTACGACCGATGGAAAATGTTTAGGGGATCAAAAAAGACTGAAGATCACCAAAAGCAAGTGAGCATGTAACGTCAGTGCTCCTATTTTGATTTCCCAAATCCTGTGGGGGTTTTCTCTGGCATCATTTACGGGGCCCCAGGGTGGGAGAGGAGAAAGTGAAAGAAAGGGGCACAATGACCAGATAAAAATGGGGAAGAAGGGAGCAAGAAAAGCAGGAAAATAAGTATAGGAGCTAGAAATTGGGAGTAGTTGAGAAGGTAGCAGGACAAGGGCACCAGAAAAGAGGAAGAGGAAGTTGAACGGAAGCAGGATTTAATGGGAAGGGCCAGGGATGTGAAGTGAAAAATAGCTGCCTGGCAGGGGTAAGGGGCAACATAACTGTCATGTCCCTGAGGGCACCAACAGCCCTGACTGTCCCTTCCCAGCCTCCCTGTGACCTCCTCCCACCTACCCAGGGCCCAGGACCCCACTTCAACTCCCCAGAGCCACCAGTCCCTGTCCCAGCAACACCACGTTGGTGTCGGTCTCCAGCTCCCCACAGACCCGCAGGCCAATGGCCCGGCCCAGTCTCACCATCCCTGGCCCCAGGGAGGTGCCCGATGCCCAGGGCTGGGGCCGCCCCAGTGTCCCCTGGCTGCTCTGCTCCTGGCTGGGGTGCTGGGATAAGTCCTGGCTGCCAGGCCCTGTCCTGATGCCCCCCTGGGATCCCGCAGCCCATACAGCACCCTGACAATAACCCTCCCCACCTCCAGCTCAACTACCAGTTCTGGCATGAAATGTGGGGGTCTGGGTACTCAGCTCCTCCACTTCCCATGTGTTTCTGAACTCCCCTCCCATACCCATAAGACTTCCGCTTCATTTGCTGCAGAAAGTTGGGGTGGGAGATACTGTGTAGACTACAAAGGGAAAGAAGTCTTGTAGACAAAGTGAAGAAGCAGCCTATCTTTCAGCAGTTCTTTCTTTTTTCATCCTTTCTGCTGAAGGTTCCCACTTGCACTTTGCAGTGGGTTGTCCCCAGCCACCCAGTACGTACCCATGGCAAGAATGCACCTACCAAGGACATAGGGTGTCTCTTCTATTCCACAGCCAACTTGGTGGCTGTAGATATAGGTGGAGATATTCCTTAAACTGCACTGTCTTTGGTAGACAGATTAAAATAGTAATGATTGCAAAAGGAGAAAACTTCCCTGAAGTCACTACATGTGAAATAAGAGAGAGGCATGCCTTTGTACATCTGCACGGACATTGGCTGAGAGGGGTACAGGCAAAGTTTCTAGGGCTGGAAAAGAGTTTTGTGAATAAAATACAAGTCCGCAGTGTACCATCAGCCAGTTTCTTCGTGAAATGTGAGTCCTCTGCTCAACTAAGAAACGATCCACAATTCATTGCTTATAATGGACAGATTCACACTAATGTGTGAGACTGATCGTCAGAAAACTAGTTTTAAAAATGAGTAAAAAACAGAATGATCCATCTAATGATATTCAGAACTTGTCAGTAGTTGTTTGGAAGTGTTTCAGAAATTACAACAGAGATTTAAAGAAAAATGGGAGATGAAGAAGCTTCAAAGAAATGCATCGAATGCATGTATGTAATTTGCCACTTCTTTTAGTAGCCACGGCAAGATTTTCAAGAACAGAAGAGTATAAGAGAAATTATAGGATTCAACTGTAAAAAAATATGTGCTTTACATAGTCCTAATACTTCTGAAATAAAATGTAAAGACACACTAAAATGCTTGAGATAAAGTTCCTGTTTTTCTGTTTAATCTTTGTCAAAAGCCCTTTAATAGTGTTATTTTTGACAAAGAAAAAAAAAGAGTAATGTAACTTAATCCCATCGAGTATTTTAAGGCCAAAATATTGTGCTTGATTTATATACTACTATCGAGTTTTTCTCCAATAACTGAAAAATGCTAAATGCTTATCAGTCTGGCCCTAACAACAGCTTTGCCATAGGGTTTCCCAGACTGCTTGCTCTGCAGAGCTGCAGGAAAGATTTAAGTGATCATGATTAGGTGGAAATGTTAACCTTCTTCATGCCAGATCAATTAAATGACTGATCAGAAGAATCAGCACACATCAGATGTATGGATGCTTTAGCAAAATTCACACCAAAACTAACTTTTAAACTCATGATGCATTCCTTAGCTGTGCCCTTTCCAAGTAATAAGAGACTTTTTGTCCTGCTGCAATGATACCTCACAGGATGGTAGTACAGTATTGGATACTGTCCATGTAGAAGGAAAGACAAGCTGTATGTAGGAGAGGAATACAATGCTGCTAGCTATTCACACAGATTTTTAACAGTTCTCTGTACTGCAACTAAGTATGTAATGTTAGGGATGAACAAGCTCCTAGGAATAAAATTAGACCCAGCCTAACTTCCCTTAAAAAGACTTTAAAAACTCATGAGGTAAACTTTTTTCCTTTTCCAATTGCTACATGCCCTTGTACCTTCAAGCTCTGTGAAAAGAAATGTCAAAACAACTTGTGAAAACTTAGTTGTGAAATAGCTCCAAACCGTTCAAATCCACTTTCTAATCTAACAAAACTTGTCTAACAAAAACTTTTCTCATCTATAAGTAATGGTGTTTAGAAAACATCCTATGTATAGATTATTAAAGTAAACGGTGTTTTAGTCTACAGATAAATTACCTTGCATTGCTGGCTTTTCTCTTTTTGTGTTTATAGCAAAATTTAAATATAGAGGATTATATCAGAAGTGCACTAAAAGACATTTTTTATAACAATATGGAAAAAATTGCGTGGAATACTGGATAATTTTTGTGTGAAAAGTTGGATCTCCCCTCTATTACCAATCTTAAATCTTTTGAACTGAGCTGCTTAGTGAGCCACAAATGACTGAGAAAGTACTTGGGGGAAATATCACCTAGACTTGCCCATTTTCATACACTTTTCAGAATTACGGTTTTGGTCACAGTTGGAGGCAGAATGTGGCATTACATGGATCTTCTTTTGATCTAGTATGGCTGCTTTTTCCAGTCTTAGAGTATTGTACTCCTTGGTAATTCTAGTATAGTGTGATCCTTTCCAATTTTAATGTGGGTGCATATTTCCTAGAGTTGAAAAAATAAAAGCAGCAGCATTTAATTTTTCCCCCTTTTTTTTATTTAAAGAACAACAGGTGTACTCAGTCAATGGAAATCCAACAGGAATGTGTACAGAAGGAGTGCTCGTTCCTATAAATGATGTCCCCTCAGCCTAGTCATGTTAATATATTTTATGCTGTCAAAATAATCACAGAGAAAGTATGATCAGATACACAGGAAGAACGAGCAGTAGGGAGATGTAGATCTGAAGTGTCCGAGCAATGCTAGTAAGAAAATAAAAACCAAACCAGAAAGAAAAAAGAGAGCAAATAAAATAAAAGGGAAACTCTTTTTTTCCTCTGTTGTAGTATGATACCATTCAGTACACAGTGCAAGTATGAATGCAAGCACGAATCTGTAGGCACTGGATTCCATGCTCACCTACAAGGCACTGAGGCACTCAGCACAATACAGTATAAATGGCCAGATAAGCCCTTCTTTCTTTTTTTTAAACAGTCAACTTTGCTGCCAGCTTGCCATACAGATTTAAATAAACACTCCAAATAGAAGCCGAAGTTCAGGTCTTTTATTGAACTTTAGAACCTTAAGTGTGCAGTGTTCATGCGGATTCAAATTCAGAGCCTGACATATATTCAATCTTAGTTAAGACCAAGTTATTTTTGTTGGCAGCAGAATTGGTGCTAAAATCATAACACATTCCGGTTTTCTCATTCTCTTCCAGTTTAGTTTATGGATTATCTAAAAGGATGTCCATATACAGTTCAATGAAAGTTAATGGGTCAAGCTACAACGTCCCTGAAACTCCACTAGTCAGACCTCTAAACTGTGTTTCAAACTAACTTTAGTGAATGCCTGAGGTACTGAGACACTAGTTTATTTGTTTAGGCAATAATTGTCCTTTGCCTCCAGAGAAGCCCTAAAATTGCTTCTATGTTTAGAATCAAGATTGGTCTGTTAAGGCTGCTTGTCACAAAGTTTCACCTCTTTTTAGAACTGTTTATTCCCAGTACCCTATTTCCCAATTTAGTCCATTATGGAGTTTGATTGATGCATCTGCCTGACACAATATAGCAAGAACACTAGAATCCTTTATCAGATGCCTTAGGCAGTACAATTACTATTTAAGGGTTACAGTGACATTGTTTGTAAAAGGTTTATTGCCTGCCTTTCTGAACAAACATTATTATTTGTATCTATTGGGTTTTTTACTGTCTCAGTTTGGGGGGAAAATACTGTGTGAAAATACATTAATGTAAAAAATACTTAGAGACCCATGCTTGTCCCTTGGCAGACGCATGAAGTTCTGCTGGAAGTTACTGCTGTTAGTGGGATTCATGTACACAGATGAAATAAAAAAACCAGTTTCTGGTCTTGTTCCATTGACTAGAATAAGGAATGATCAGCCTCTTCAGCAATGGGAAATTGGGTACTATTGCTTTTAGACAGTACTACAACAGCTATTCTCTGTACAAGGGACGAGTCAGAGGAGTTACAGCCACAGAAAAATAGACTGGGAAGGGGACTTAAGTCATCTGGTCTATTTCTTGCCGCAGGATATGATCAGCTTTAGCTGAGTTATTCCTGAAAATGTTTGTTCGGCTTGTACCTAAAGACCCTCCAGAGCTGGGATACCCAAATTTCCCCAGACAATCTTTTTTGGTGATTAACTACCCCAAACTCACTACCTAGTGATTGAGAATTAATCTTCCTGGATGCATTTCAGATCTGTTCTTTCTTGCCACAGCCAGCACGGACATGGAGGTCAGATAATTACTTTCCTCTTTGCAGCTCTTCATTCAGAAGCAGTGACAGTGTAATTCCTTTGGGAGACATGGTTGCACTCTTTCTCCTAAGTGCCTGCAACTGGCTGCAAGGGACTACTCCACAGTTTAGGAAACATAACTTAGGGATGGCCATGGTGGAATGGAAAAGGAGCAAGAGACGAGGTAAAGTCTTCTTTATGACTGATCTCGGTCATTTAGTTCTCTTCATCCCTCTCATTTTACCCCTTTCAAGTTACAATGACTTATTCCTGTAGATAACTTCGTACCTAAACATCTGGCTACAAGAGCTGCAAGAACACTTAACTCTCATTTAAACTAAAACTGTAGCCTTTGCAAATATTAAACGCAACAGCCAAAATAATAAATAAATTCACAGGTGTATGCATATAAAACAGGAAACTGGTTTTACCAGCATTTTTTTTCTAGACACTCTTTAAATATCTGCAAGTCTCCATTAAGTTTCACAATAGTTTCTGGGAGTACCAACATTTTTATTATCCATTAAACAATGTGTTAATAATCATATTCCATTGGTGCATTTATAATTTAACAGTTATAACTTGACAGACTTCATAGTAGACTTCACAGCAGTTACCAGCAGCCACCTGATTTTTTTGATCCATTGCTTTGAGTATATTGGCAACTAGGAAACACATGAGTGAGTCTGCATTTCATTGCAAATTATTTAAACTTATACTCACTGTATACTGTATAAACTGTGGCCCACTCTCAGGCACTATCATTACTATTATAGCAAAAGAAAAGGCTGTGTGCCTTGCTGTAGAATAGTCCTAGAAAGGCTTTCTTAAAAAACAAGAACAGTAGGGTAGGCAAGAACATCTTTTTTTCCAGGCAGTCAAAATCTATGCCAACTCCCATGCCACTGTCCAGTGCTCTCCTGTTGGTTTGGTCTGGGTTTTGGTGTTTGTGACAAAACAATTTCCTCATCGTGGGTATCCATTTTAAATTAACACAGCTTTGTTCCTACCACCAGTTTTTTTCAGGTCCTATGTGAATTTCCTGTATTAACATATCTTGGCTTCAAATTTCTCCTACTCTAATGCCCTTCTTCCTCACTCATTTCAGAAATTGTTGCTCAGTCCCTTGTTTCCTCTCCCTGTCCCTCCCACTTGACAGCACCCTACCTCACATGCTCTCCCCAATCTCTCTTTATCTCCATAGTAAGGTTGGCCCTTTGGCCTTAAACTAAGGTCCCACCTTCTGCATTTTCATCATTTTTCATACCCATCAGAAATGTTTCAGTTCTGCACGGGAGCATGTAGTTCCTGAAATTTGTGTCCTCCGATTTCGTAACTAGTCTTCTTTGCTGAAACAACTGAAAAGATGTTAAAACATCAAGTTGTTTAGACTCAGATATTAAACCTTCTGTCTATATTTTTGAAACTTTCAATTTGGTGGGACTTGCACCAATATTTCATAGGGGTCTTCATTTGTTTGGGTTTTCACATTTGGTACCCGTTGTAACCAAGCGATCCAACCGAGGTCTGCTTCGTTCAGTATCTCATCTGGTCTGGCCAAAACAAATAGACATAAGAGTCTGCTCAGAAAAAGAAAATTCATTTGACCCTTGCCAAAAACTCTCAAAATTCCCTCCCTTCCCCCACTAGAACTAAACACTCAGTGAACACAGACTAAAACATGAACTTACTGTATATGCACAATTTGCAGAAGTAAGTGATGGACTGTTCTGTCAGCTGATGGTTTGCTCAGAGGCAATAGCAGCTAAGGAGTTGGTCTCTACGTTTGCAAGTTACTTTTCAAGTCAAATCCACTGGATTTAAAACTCTGCAGTGTCTTTTCTGTTCTTGCCTTAATCTTTTTCCTGCCATCTGACCATTCCACAGTCAACGTGAGTAACCTCCCAGCTGCAAACACTGGGATCAAAGGATGTGCTATTGCCAAAAGCTGTTTGTTAACAAAACATTAAGATGTTTTGCTCTACAATTCCAGCTCTAGGTTGCTGAAACTTTTAATGCCTTCCAAGAAGCCTGAGTTTCTATTTAAAATAATGGAAACAACTGACATGTGGCAGACCTCTCATAGATAGCCTAGCGTCTCTATTCATAGCTAAAACAAAAGGCATGTTTTGAATGAGATGGTCTTGATTGCTCTTTACTAACACTGGGTCTTGTAGAAAATGTCACTGTTGTTGAGTAATATGAGTCAGAATTTACTTTTCTTTCTAGATTCAACCCCTATAAAGAAAGCTACCAGAAACAACAGTAGCAGGGAAACTGTGCAAAAGATGAGCAGCATGTCTGTTATCTGCACTAAATTTTATGCAAATTCATTTATCTTTGTTGGTTTATTCCTGGAACACTATGCCAAGTATTTAGAGTCAAGTTTTTACTGGGAAACTCCTTCAGATTAAATGTGCCCACTTCATAAGGTTTCTCAGCTGACTTTATGTTGGATTCTACCTAACAAAACCTAGCTGTTTTCTTAGGAAAGTGCAAAAGTACACACAAATTGATTCATGCATCAAAGTTAAAATGGAAATTCTGTCTAATTTACAATAAAATATTCCTGTGCAAATTCCAAAATCACAGCAGATTCAATGGCATTACAATGCCATTTTATGTAAAACTGTCCTTTTACGTGTAGTTCCCTATTCTAACATTGTTTCAATTTCTAATCTTGCAAGACTTTCTACATATGGATCACATTGAAATCCTGTGCCTTGAAAACATTTTCTTTTAACCTTGAAGTAAAGCTTATAAAGCTAATGTACAGTCTTCTGCATTCTACAAGTGTCTGTATTCTAGTTCAGATTCATTTGTTGTACGTACCCAACACATGTAAATATAGTCATTGTCTAAATTTTGGTAATTATAAATCTTCATGAAAATATAAACTGATGCAAAAGCATGTCAGTTATGATCTAGACAAATATTCTTGAGAAATCAAAATAGATTTGTCTTCTACTGGCAAGATAAGCCTAACAACACCACATTTAAGACTGCTACTGGAGATATGACATGGGCAACTTTTTAGACCAGGACTTGGATGTTTCTTCGTATTTCCAGTAAAAACTGGTAGATTTCTACCTGTAATTGTATGAAATTCTGAAAGACTTCACATTAGATAAATGCAGGGTTTAGATTCCTGCTGTACCATTTAGACCCTTTACGGATTCAGTTTGTGATCCCTAAGCTCGTCTTCAACTGTTCATCCCTGCATAAACACCAGTCTTCAAAGGATTGTGTTTTGAAATAAGGTTTATTTGACTTTGGTTTCTGCTTCTGTTCAAGGGGATGGGTCATCCTATGACCTTGCCCGCATTTTAGCGAAACTCATTCTGGACTTTCTAAAGAGATAAAAATCACATCCTGCTAAGAACAGCTCTTTTATTCCTTGAAGTGAAGAACATGTTAATACTGTTTCACTTGGTACAGTCTTCTTTCTTTCATTTCAACTGCCATTCATCAATGTCCTCAAAGTACTACAATTCAGTTTGTTTGTGGTATTAGGACTCCTTCCATGTAGATTAGGATAATAAATTTTAGATTGTCTGTTTTCAGAAGTAGAGATATTACTGCCTAAATCTAACAGGGAGGAGAACCATTGTAAAAAGGAGGAACTCTTGTTTTAATAGGTCCTTTGTTTTAAATGCTGACATAGTTATTAAAAAGGTTGAATTTATGTTCTTCAAATTTCCTTAGATATATTAGAACTTTGTAAATGAGGTTCAACGTGTTTTCAGGCATTCATGTATTTGTTTGTTAAGGCTGTTTCATACTATTCAACAAAGAAAGCACCATTTCATGCTTAGCTGTCAATATGCTTCTGCTTTCTGAATTCACAGAAGATTTGAAACTGGTTTGCTTTGGCTTTTTTATTATTTTAGGTAAGATTAATTTGTGTGTGTGTCTGTGTGTGTGTGCTAGGATGGTAGCTATTGTATTAATACTATAGTTGTTGAAGCTGTTATTACCCAGTACATCAGGATATTAGAGTACATTTAATATACATATAGCCACTGTGAGATTTGTTTTTTACTTCTAAACCATTATTAATCCTTTAACTAAATCAAACTTTGTGCCCTTTAAAAATTATCTCTGCAACAGTGAAAATCTCTTGGCAGGAAGCCTTGCCATGGGAGAAATGTACAGAGGTGATTGTCTGTTTTCTTAACTAATCATTGCTTTTCTAGAGAGGAAAACAGTATTTTTAGCAGAATTGTGAAGAGTGGAAAATGGTTTCTGACCTTTATCTGACTATCTTTTAGGTCAAAGGGAAGTCTACTCCACTGCCATGGTGGATAAAATGAAGGTAAAGGAACCCAAAATAGAAGTGTCAGCCAGTGCTTAGCAAGAAAATTGGAGGTTACAATGTTCCTGCTGGTGGGACTAGTATATGAAGTACATTAATAGAAAGCCCTCAACTTTCACTGCTTTCCAGGGTTGTTTATATCTACTGGTTCCTTTTCCCTTCCAAGGAGCAAAGGAAAAGGGGTGTTCCTGTGGACTTTACCTTAAAGCTACAGACATATTGCTTGACCAGAATGTCTTCTCAGTCTTTGGAAATCAGGAAACTTGATCTAGTATTTGAACAATTTTCAGAAAATAGCTCTCATACCCAAACGTATCTTTAGTTGTACATCAGTGCTGCCTTCATTATCATTGAAATTAAGTAGCAATCAGAGATAGGCCCTTTATTAAGCTTCACACCCTAGCCAAACACATATACATATTGAACTTCCGCTCTAAGGCCCATAGAGACATTTCCTTATACGTAGTCTTGTCTCCTCTGTAGTCTATTGCAAAGCAATGACAACAGCCACCTGAACTGGTAAGCTTTTCTTGTAATTTGTTCTTTTTTGGTTCAGAATTACAGGTTAGGGTCAAGCCATTCTGGGGCCAGAGTAGACTGTAAAGAACACCCCCAATGGATTAGTCCTAATTTATTTGACCCAGGTGTTCGTGTAATTGTGACACACTGAAAAATTTTGCAGTGCTTTAATGGCCCTTAAACTTACATTTCCACCTGCTCTTTCTGGCAGTGTGGCATTGCTCATATTCCTTATGTTCCTTTGTTTATTTAGGTGTGTTTCTTTGTTTCTGTATCTAATTTAGCACATTTTAAAAAAGAGGGCATAATAAAATTTAAAAGGCTGGTAGTGAGAGTTTCTCACATTACCACCACGTGCACTACTAAGACACAGGTGTACACCAGAGGAACAGGTAAAGTATGGTGTGAATGATACCCTTAATGAATGTTTCCCCAGATGCAATTAAACATCTGTTATATACACTATGTAGCTCATGTCTTTCCTGCATCACTATCAGAACAGATTAAAACAGAAACCCCCAGGGACTTCCCTAAAACTTGCATATATCCACCCATGTCTCCTTTGCTGGGATGAAAGACAGCCGCATTTTGCTAAACAGTCTGATAATATATCTGTGAACTTCAGCAGTAAGTTCTTTAGATGTCTGATGCAGAACCTGCTTAGAGTTATTCTGTGGTCTATGCTCCAAAGGAGACCAGTTCTGCCACATTTTGAAGATTGTCCAAGCAGTTCATAATGTGGTTGATGTGAATAACAACACTTTTGTCAGGAAAGCAGGGAAAGAAAGCAGGCATGAAGAAAATTCAGGAACAGAAGAGGGAAGGCTAGAAAGCTGAAGAGTAAAGCACCCACATTAGGCTAGAATGCTTCTCCATAATAACTGTGAACCAAAGGGCCTGGAAGAAGTCTGCCCATCAGTGTCTTACTGACCAATGATGCATAAAATACGTCTCTGTGTAGTCTAACAATTACTTACAGCTGGCAGATGCTAGAATCTGGTTATTTGTAATGCCCTGCACTTGTTACTTCCCCGAAACGGTAAAAAACAGCAAGAATCAAGATTATGTTCTTACAGAGTTTCAAATACACATCAACTTACCAACTAAATTAATTATGTCTTTTAATCTTAGTGCATTCTGTCAGATCTTTGGAGTACAGTATTGCTGGTTATTCTCATCGAGGACAATTTCTTCCATTAAGCCCAACTTGGACAAAGCACTTTATAATAAACCCCAGTCTAAATAGTGGTTGATTCTTGCATCAAACTGACCTTGGCTGTGCTCATATAGGCTTGTGGTTTGCATTCTAGCCTCTTTGTCTTCAGCAGTATCTCACCATCTTATTCTTTTCGGGTGTAACCAGCCCTGTACATTGACTTTTAAATCCTGTTCCCATTGCACCATCCCAAATCATTCCATTTTACATCTTTCATCATTCAGAAAATGCCCTTCTCTTCTTTCTTCAGCCTTCTCTAATGCAGCTTCTCACAGTTCATGAGGAGCCATTGGCACCTGATGCTGCTAAATGTATGTAAGAATTTGCTCACAACTTCACCATGGCTGCATTTCAACACTGTAACTGTTTATTACTTTACCGAGATTCATCTGCTTTGTCATCCTGGCATTTATGAGTCTGAATTGACCCATATCCAGTGTAATGATGAGTACCATCATTTATTCAAGCATGTCTGACACTTGTACAGTGTTGTCAGTGGGCTACGGAGTTTAACTCTAGATCATCCAAAGTCATGTCTTCCAATTCATCTAACCTATTTAGTATCCAGTTTAAGAACATGTTGAAAAGTGACCATGATTTCATGCCTTCTTGTTTCACACCAAACACTGACCTGAAACATTTGTTTAATTTCCATCAGTTTTTGTGTAACACAGTACACATAACTTTTATAATGTTACTGTTCCTGGAGGGTTACTGCTGTATGTTTTTTCTATTATCCATCATAGGCTCCTCCTAAAGGAGTCTTGGTAAAATTAATGAGAAGATCTTTCAGTCCTATTTTCTTTCCTCTTTCTCCTCCCCACAGTTTTTGCTGAACTATGACATTCTGGCTTGTGGCCAGAAATTCACAATGCATTTTTCCAACAAGTTCATATCAGTTTGGTCTTTCAATCTTGTAACTTTCTGAAAGATGTAGCGGAAAAAACACTGAATGAGACAAAACACATGTAGAGAACTGCAAGCAAAAAATACTACAAATTTATTTTGGAATTCCTTGTTTATGGTTACGTCCTATTAACATAATCTCTGCCATCACCTGCACTTACAGAAATGGAAGTTCAGTAAAGCAGAATCTATCTATGTGGCTAAAGGAAAAAATGCCAAGAGCAGTTGGGTACACAACAGCACAAAGTACAGGCCCATACTTTTTTTAGCACCAGCATTGGGCTGAGTATTTTTCTCTGGTTTTGCAATTAGCCAGCATGGACTCATATGATAACCAATAACAGATATTAAGAAACTCATCACATGGCAGGAAGAGTGTGATGTCTTCAGATTGCACACTTGCAGACCATTCCACAATTTTTTTTATATCAAGGAAAAGATGTTGGCAGGAGGGAAGTCTGTGAAAACTACAAGACTGCATCAAACACCAGTCCTGTTCTCTGCTTCACTGGACAAATTTAGATTTTAGTGCTGAGCAGAGGGAGAGCAGAGGTGGATTTAGGAGACACTATCTAGAGAGTGGTTATTATCCCATTTTAAGAGATTACATTTGGGTAACTTAGCAAGTAGCACAACACTGTTGGAGCAGATCTGTAGAGTACAAGAGTTGCTACAGAGGGTTTGATGCAGGTAATATATGCGTTTCAGGATTTTCTATTACTTTATATGGCTCAGGGCTCATTGTTTTCTCTGACTACCCATTTGGAGCTAGTGCGTCTTCCAGAATTCATTTTACCTGAAAGAAACCTAGTTCACACTGTGGTCTAAGACCACCTTGCAGAGCCAGGCAGAACCAAGCTTGGGGGGAGGTTCTGATCCAGCTTATAGCATCTGTATGGACACCTCCAGTGAAAAATGAAAAAGTAAAGACCCATACTAGAAATAGGGAGAGAAGGGCATAATATAAAGACATTGACCATGGGCAAAAGAAAGACAAGACTGACAATGGGGCCAGGAATGTAAGTATTGCAAGTAGTCAAAATTCACAAGGTTTTTTTGTTTTCTTTCTGTTTTTTTTTTTTTTTATGAGAAAGTTATATCCTTCATATAATTAGATGTCTTGTGAAAGTTTCCTGTCCCCTCCTTCTATTTTTGTAAGAAGAGCATACATAAACTATGCAACAGACATGGAAGGGAAAAATCATTTTTAGCTATGGTACTTTCCCCTTTTGTGAGAACCTTTCTTTATTTCCTCTCTTGAGCTTATTTTCCATGGCAAAAATGGAAAAATGGGAAAGAGGGAGAAGAAAATAGTAGGCAGAAAAATAAAACCACAAACCTTATTTCTGGGGGGAAAAAATGTAAGAAAAACTTGCAAATTTCTATAGAATGAAACAAAGATGTTTCCTTTTAAAAATGGTAGCTCCTGTCCCTATGTTGAAACGACTGTTTTCATGTTTTAACTAGTTGGACTCCTCAAGTTTCTAGAGTGAGTGGGTTCGTTTGCAGGTGGGTGATGAGAGATGGGGAGATTACATTTATTGACATTGTTTTGCATGTCAGAGAACTCAGAGAGCTTACTTTCTTCTGAACAGGAGACATTTTGTATTAGTAAATGACTTGCTAGAAATCTGAATGAACTTTAATTACAGATTCAGCAGGATCTCAGTACCAATTGGGTCCTTATTCATACCATTAAACTTTTTTAATATTTTCACAGTCAGGCTGGCAGATGTCAGTGTGCCTAATGCCTCAGATTTTTGTCCTTCAAACAGTACCATCTTCTCTGACATATCATGTCCTATTATTTAAATGTGTATGGACCATTTGGTGACTCATAGTCTTGAGCGACAGAGTTAGGGAAATATTTACAATTTGAGTAAATTTATTCATCAACTTCTCTGTGGTTAACACTATAATCATCTTGACAATCCATTTGCTTTTGCTTTAGAATAGCTACATATTCTCACACATAAATAAATAGGTATCTGCTTATACGAGATGTGCTAAATGGTGTACTCACAATGTCGGCCTTGTTTCTCTGACTGCTGTACTTGCCACCTATCTCCTAAAATATCCTTTTAGGGCTAATGGAATTGAATAACTTCAGAAAAACTTTCTTACTTCCTTGAAAAATGGAATTTTTATCTCCTCATCTATTACCTCTTTCTCTCAAAATTACGCTGGCTTGATGCTCAGATAGCCAACATTCAGTCCTAGACTAGTAAACTTTTAAATCCAGATATCTCACAGTACTGTTGAATTGGAAATCAAGACTTCATGGCAAATGAGGAAAATAAAACTCATTCTCACAATTTCCAAGGAGCACTAGCACTCCTAGAGTTTTAAATAATAACATTCTTAAGCACACACAAGTTATCTAAGGTCACTTTTGCAATGTGTTAAATATAATGTATGTTTTGCCTGCATGCCTTGCCAAATTGAATGCATGCTGCTAAAGAAGTCCGGCTGTAAGAATGAGGCAGTATGGAAAAGAGTGCCAACAGAAAAAGAAATTAATCTTCTGCAGTTTCTAAAGCTTTCGTATTGCTGCATAACTCTTTCTTATATATTCTATGTACTTCTGTGATAGAGTTTTAGCAGCACTAATTGCAGATTTAGACCAAAGACCTCCGTCCTCTCACAAATTATTATCCATATGTATAATTTGCTTGTATTTGTATACAGGAGAGCTCTTATGATATGTGCTTTTTACTTTACTACTCAAAGAAAGAAAAGAGAAGCTCACAGTCCATGCACCCATACAGTTACAGAGCTTGGCAGAAATTACCATTATCCTGTCCCATGTATAGAGCTTTCACTGAGAGCTCCCTTCATCCAGTAAATGAAGATGAATGCTTATTAGGAAAAAAAAGGCTTGCTGTGATCAACTTCCCAAAAATAATCAGAGTGAGGCACGCAACCTGAACATTAGGGCTCTTAATGGCTGCTTTGGAGTGAACTGAGGAAGGCTAAGGATCCTTGGCTGCTTGCACTGAGTCATAACTTTTTAAACAAGGCCCTAAGTCAGAGCTATCAGTCCTGTGGTGCTGTTTTCCTGGCTCATGATAAGCCTGTCTCTTTCTGTCCCAGGCTTGGGCCTGTGATTTAACATAGCAATGACAGCAATTGCTAGCCCCAAAAACATCCTTAGCAACTCTCATCTAATACAAATCACTTATTCTTTGTGAAAGATGAGTGAGTCATGCAAGTAACAGACGGCACATTAAGAGTACATTGTTAAAGTGTGCTTTAATTAGTTATGTGGCATATAATGATGTGGGGTCAGATAATAATTTAATTTTTGTACACTATCCTTTTTTTGTACATTACCAGCGGACCACCCTCTATGATGAAGGATCTCCCAATAACATACAGGATACTTACTGGAGAACATGAGGAAATTCATTATTCTTTTTCTACAATAGCTCTTTACGTGTTTTTAAAGTCTTTTTTGTGTTATATAAGTGACTTTGAAAGCTGTGGCCCAAACCTTTGTAAAATATCTTTGGAAAAAAGAAAACAGATGCAAACCCCATGCCATAAAATTAAATGAGCTTTTTTAGACAAAGTATAACATACCACTTAGCTATTAATTTTTACTTCTACATCATAAAAGCCTGAGGCTATCCCTTTATACATCTCTAAGCATAGCAAAGTTGGTTCCCGGAAGAAAAACCTTTGGTTTATTTTTGTTATACCAAGTAATGTAATAGTGCCCCAATCTAAAAAAAAAAACATCCCACCACTCTAAAGTGGCTCCATATATAACATGGATTTACTTTAAATAGTTAGTACAGTAGCACATAAGAAAAAGCGTTTTGCAAAAAATGAAAATATGTCCCTCATAAAATAAACCTGCATGCAGAAAAGTCGGCAATAAACTCTGAATTTTAGCTCTTCAGATTTTGAGCTGAAGTTGTCTCCAAGAACAGGAGATTATTCCCTTATAATCAAATCAGAATTAAGGATCCACCCACTGAAATCAGGGGTTTATATCTTTGTTGCAACAGAATTAGATTTTTTATACATCAGTTATTCTGCTGTTCACATTCACTTTATTTACAGCACTTTAACAGGCTGAAGAGCAATGACACGAGAACTTGGAGATAAACCTGCAAATGTGTTGATTACAGCTTCCATACTAGATAAATTTGAAGCTCCCCACATATGTGTACACACTATTCAATCAGGCTCTAGATTTTTGTATAGTATTGTACCAGTCCTTACTAGGAGAGTCATACAAGTGACATCCCTGTGGCCCCGCAGAGAAACAGTGGCTTGAGCCAAACCCTGTAAAGATGCAAGCAGTCACTCCCTGTAGCGCCAATTACAGGAACTGAGTCCTGGGCAAAAAGGACAAATCATTATTATTACATCTCCTCAGGAAATCAATGCTTACATTTGGTCATTCTTATCAGTGACCTTCAGTGTCAGTGGTGGGACTGTGTGGACACGTGTTGACAACGTGTCCTCAGAAGGGTTCTATAAGATGGAAATCAAGAAATTATAATACCTGTGTGGTATTGGGAGCTCTCTATCCCCAAGGAACGTGGCAGGCTTAGCTTCTTTCCAGTGCAATTTTTATGGGACACATTTTTTTTCTCTCATTTAATCCTTTGTGAGCCATCTCTCTGACTGATGTCTGCATTTGAATGACTCTCCAACATTCAGACCCAGCATAGTCATGATGAAAAGATTAATACTGACACTGTCAACATGGAAATCCAACTACTGCCATAGTAATCCTCACATGTATTTCTCGCATGTACATAGTTTGCCATTGTCTTCCACACTCTTATCATCCTGTTAGACTAATAGTCCAGAGTTGAATTTCTTTATAAATCAGCTTGGATTCTCAAACTGTCACCCTATGTATCTTAATATGTGAAAGCAATAAAGAAGCTTCTTACCTCCTACACACTATTCTGTAATTGTTGCCACTGTGCCAACAGATCCATTTTAGAGTATTAGTCTTGACACAGAGACCACCTCATAATCTAAGCTGTAATTATTTGATTGATTGCTCCTTATGTTTCTCCCTAAATGTGATGCCATCAGGATTTGGTGATAGGAATTTTCTCTTCACAAGAACTATGGACTTGGGACCAATACTCTCATATGCTGAACTTTTTCTTTCAGTCCTTGGGATAATTCCCACAGCAGTCATTGAGGGAGTTCACTCTTTTTCAAAGACCCATATATATGATTACAGCACATAGATCTGGTACCAGCTTACCAAAACTAATGAGTTTTTTCACTAAAAACTAAGAATGATAATATCATCAAGGTTTCTGAAAACCTTACTCAACTTACAGATATAAATCCCAACTAAACTGTCTTCATTCTTTCCAGTTTTATTCTTTTACATTCCCTCTTTGTCTAACACTACAGCTAGTATTTGAGGTTCAACAAAGCTGTTTTGCAGCATGTACAAGAATACTTGAGTTAGAACTTTAAAAGTTCAACATTTCAGTATCATCATTAATGCTGGGTTTTATCATTGCTGACATGAACTAATGAAGTACTAAACTAGACTTGTACTAATTCATATTAATCAAATTGTCAGTTTGGAGCGCTTATCCTCTCTCCCATTTGACTTAAGGTCTCATAATTTTCTCCGTCCACAAATTAAGACATATTAGTAGCATATTAAAACACAGTTGAAAGTCAACTGGATAAATTCATTAAAGTACTCCTTGTCATGATATATTTTGTAGTTTTAGTTAAAGAAAAGCCATCTTGAAAGTCTCACTCTGAGTCATCAAAATTGAGGAATTGGTTTAAACATTAAGATGGTGTTAAGGATGTTCAGTTTGTCGTCCACCCAGGTGTTCCCTTGCTGGTATTAGGAAAAAAGCCCCAGACCCCCTGTCCATAGAGACAATTCAGGCATGTAATATGGTCTTGCAGACACATCAATGGAAAGTAAATACCATTTAAATCTTCTGAATATTTTGCATAACATATCGTTACAAGACCAGAGTAAAGATTAAGGTTGATATTTACACCAGTTACTAGACCCTCCTTTTTATTTGCAGATGAGCATAGTTTTTTTCCAGATAGTCATTCAAAGCAGGAGCCTAATTTATTGTCCCACAGTTAAATTTGGGAAGAGCCTAAATCTGTCAAATGAGCATAAGGGAGACTGGCCTCTTAAATTAGACATCTAAAGAGAATATCCCAGTTATGTGACATACTAGGTTAATATAGAAGGACCACATCATAGAGAATAAGATCCCTGATACATGGTAAGGATATTGTCACATAAAAATCCTATGAAGTTTGAACCCATGGATGAATAAGGACTCTGGGTTTTGAGTTGGGGATCTTGTACACTTACTATAAATAAATAATTCATTAGTATGATATTAACACAGTATTGGTTCTCAACAAGACTGTTCTGAATACATTTCCAAAGCACGTGGTGAGGCCAGTGGCACAACTTCAAGTCAATGCATCACTCAGGAGTACTGAAAGAGACCTCTTATTCTATTATTACTCTCAAATTACACTACTCCAAAAGTTAGCTAATTAGCAGCCAAGTATGACAGTTTCATCCTGTGATGGTTTCCTGTCTGTGAAAGGATATCAGTTTAAGGACTGGTTGCTATGATTTAGTATTGTATATCACAGAAGTGGGCTTCAAGGCACTTGCAGATTGTCTTCTTGAGGACTCTAAGTGTTTTGCTGAATATGTTCCAAAGAGCCTGACTTTTCAAAAAATGTGGATACTGACTTGGCTTTAACACATGCGGCAGTTTTTGTAGCTTCATGATAATTCTTTATATTGGTAAGAGAAAAGACGGATGACTAAACTCAGTGACACAAGCACAAAGCACAAGCAAAATCCAAGGCAGTCTGCTTTTTTAGGCTGGAAATTCTATGCATGTGGTAATGAAGGAGAAAGGGCAAAAGATGGTAGAATGAAAGAAGGTTTTGAGGAAGCATAGAGAAAAATTAGATGATTGAATGATTTTAAAGAAAGTAGGAGCTGGATGAGGGAAATGGAAACCAGGTGGCAAGAAATACAGCCTAGAAAAGATAGTGATAAGAGAAGGTACATATTTCAGGAAGCTTCCAAATAGTACTACAGATTGTCTTTGGCTACACGGCTTGGTTGTAAAGATGACTGCACTGACATTTGATATGGAGCAATAGCTTTTGTACTTTGTCAACAATTTTAAAAAATTCTATTTCTATGTCAATCACTGCCAGATATAACAGATCACTAAAAATAAATCAACTGATTTTACTGTGAATAAAATGTTATCAACTACACCAAATAACAACAGTGAGTTGGAATTGAGTTTAATAACAATTACCAAGTTTCTCTTGATAGTAAATTTGGACAATAGAATTAACTTTTAAATAAAAGAGAAGCTGAACATAAATTATACCTCTTTACTGCCTTCCCATCACAGATGACCCTCCCTGTATTTCATTAATTGAATTATGCAATTTGCGTTTGCAGAAAATTTCATTGCAAATTGTGTCCTCTACATAATCAATCAGTTTTTATAACAGTGATTTAGGCCTGATAATTGTTCACCGCATATTTTACAACACTCAGGTGATAAAATAGGTATTTTATGATATTTTTTAAAGAAGTAATTAACTGCATGACTAAATGGTCTTGAAGACATCTCTTATTTCAGATATGTGAATACTGATAGCTTGAGTTTTATGGACATTCTCGAAAAAATGTTCTCTTGTTTCTTTACTTGACTTCATTTAGTTTCTAAGCTGACTTAGAGCCAAAAGTGAAGCTTTGCCAGTGTAACCAATTTCCTTCCAACTTTGAGTTAAAGCCACTAAATATCACAATCCCATAACTTTCACTAGATTTAGTTTTATTTGTCCGGTAATCTTGATTCATTTATTTTACGTTAATAAACTTACTATCTAATCTAACAGATGAAAGAGACTGTACAAGTCAGGCCAATTAGAAGTGGCCTAAACCACCAGATTTTAAATCTTGGTATGGTCTTTTCTGTGCTGTTTTTTATCACTTGTTTTGCAACAAACAATCCATCCTCAGTTTAACATCAATCACTATAAAACAGAGAATCTAAAAAGGCAGACATGAACATGATACTAAAAAAGTGGAGCTTTCCCTGTTGTTCATTGGGGAATATTAAAAACAACTTAGTGAGCTTTCAAGAATTTACTTATTTGTGAAAACTTGTTTACTTTTGCATTTTTTTATAGGTAACACTAATCTTTGGGGTCCTTACACAGTGGCTATCAGAGCTGGAAGCTCTGTTTATGTGGTTTTTATCATCTGATCGTCCTAAAATTGTGTTGCTGTTTTTTCCATTATTTCCCTCAAAACTTAAGTTTTCTAAAGCTGACTAGATATGTGCTTTCCTAATAACTATAATTTAATGCCACAGCATATATCTTGCCTTTCGTTTTCTATAAGGTAGCTTGTCCAAAAAACATCCCTTTAGTTGTCTCTGCTAGGAAGCAGGTAAGGCTTGACAAATAGAGGTTGCCAACAATCCTTTGATTAGGTTTAGCTGTGATCAAATCTCCGAGTACAATTATTTTTAATGTAATCAAATGGGAATTGAACTGTCCAACACAAGTGAGAGGGATTGAATAGTAGTCTCCTTATGTGCAGTCAGACCTGATGGCAAGGGTAGATTCAAAAACAGTAAGTCTGATGTGCCCAAGATGCATACAACAGTACTGCACACACAGATCAGTTATGTAGCTCCATCCACATTTATCTAGGACTGCTGAGTATCTGGAAGCCCATCCAACTCAGCTTATATAGTTGTTTCTGTCTAATGAAGATTGTTTAAATAATATTCTTTATTTTTCCAACCTTTGGCCTTTATTCAAAAAAGCGTTTAAGCCTCCTTGAACCTAGTTGAAGCCAGCTGACATGCTTACCAACTAAGACCGATTTTTGCCTGCCCAAGGTTTGAGGCTGTTTTGAGACCATGGTACAATAATAAATACAAGTAGTAAAAATCATTAGTAATTCATCAATCAGTAGCAGCTTGAAGAGTAAACCAATGAAATTTCTTGTTCCTGACACCTTTGATTTTTTTGCTCCAGATACTGTTTTTAAAATATGCCATTCTTCAAGCTACTGGATACTTCCAATTAAAGATGCAGTCAAATAAGCTAAAGAGCTTGAGTCTGACAATCAGCTATATGCAAAGCCTACCAAAAGCAAATGGCTTTCATTATTTCCAATAGAGACTGAAAGTTACAGGATTAAAGAAATTGATTCCAATTATTTAGGATCCCATTACAACTGCATATAATAAATCAAGCCATAAGTGGCATCAGCTTCACTGAAATATAGCAATCACACCTTTACTGCAGAAGAATATGTGCTTAACCATTGGCAATTTCTTTTTTCAGGGGGAATTTCAGGTATGTGATGGAATTGCAGCTACTTGTAGAAAGTCCAGCCACATGGTCATAAATAGCATTTTGTGGCATGTAACTTTGGATGACTAAGATTTGGTTATAAAATAACATAACACTCCATATTGGGAAATCTTTTTAAAGTTGAGTGGTTCTTTTTATTCTCTATATATCAGCTTCCTAATGGCTTTTCAACAGTTTGAGCCATTTTCTAAAATTACCACAGCTGCTTCACATTAGTTATGGGGTTTTGTTGCTAAGAGACCTTCTCCTTGCTAAGTCTTACTAGATCCTTAAACTAGATTTTTTTTTGGTTGATTACGTATTCACAGCAAAACACTGTTATGAAATGAGAGCTGGTATAACTTTTCCCTCCAAACTGGTTCAAAGGGTGCAGAAACTTTCAAACTGCTAATAGCAGTGTTGTCTTAGGTGATGCTGCCTCAGTCCTATTAACCAAGCAAGTCACTTTTCTGAAGCCTCCAGTATACTTTGTATTTTCCCTGTCTTTTTTCATTTGCACATCCAACAGCGCTGTATTTTGTATTTGTTTTACAGTTTTGACTATAATCATAATTCCATTAACAAGCATATTTAAAAACAGAATCCAGGAAGTTCACCAGTTCACAAGAAACGGGAGGTAGCTTCCACAAGAAGCAAGCAGCACATACCTGAGAGCCAGAAGATTTGGTGGGCTCAGTTCACTCCCATTCTGTTCACTGAGCAGTCACTTTCATCAAAGGGGCATATACATGTTCAGTGCTACCATCTAGGTCTGACAGCTAGTTTCATTGTTTGGACCATGAGTAAAGAAGGTAAAAAATCAACAACAAGCAGGTCCCAGAAGGAGCAATTAAACAATAGTGTCTGGCTAGAATAAAGGTGATGGGAAGTGGAGAGAGAAGTACATGATAGATGGAAATGGGTAAGGACTTGCAGGAGCATTTGCATCAGGAACATAATCAGGAGTAGACCAGTCCTGAAAGAGACAGTGAATCAAAGTATGTACCTGAACAATCCCCAAATGTTAAACTGATCTTTTCTTCCATGACAAGCCAGTGCTTCCACCTCAAATGGGCAGGGGCGGCGATTTTTGGCTGAAAAATTGGATGGTGTATGAGACAGAGATGCTGAGCTGCCAGTTCTCAGTTCAGGACATGAAAAGCAGAAAGAGACAGGTGATCTATGGGAAGATTTGCAGAATTACTCCCAGGACAGGAAGAAAACCCGCACATGGGTCTTCTCTGGATAATGCTTCCCACCAGAAAGAGGAAGGGATTGGCAAAATTACAATTATTGTAATGCCGGGGCTTTTTTTATTGTTAGTTTTTACATCCCACCACTGAAGATTTGGCTTTGTGGTTCCAGAGTCACAGCACAAAGCACATCTCCTTTCCCTGTTCCTTTTCTTTCCCGTTGGGTGCTTCTTGACTAAATGCCTGAAACAAGGGGTTAATTGTCAGGTAGCTGGGGAGCAGGAACACCAACAAGCAGGGTACTTGAGAGGAATGTCCAGCTGGTACCTGTAGCCAGAGTAAGATGAAAAAGTTCATGTAATTCAGAATAATTTTATATAAGAATAATTTGAGATAACAGTCTGATTAGGAAAGAAGGTGTCTAGAAATTAAGTACAGGCAAGGAAAATCAGTAGTTATTATGATGAGAGACTGGAGCAGTTTAAGCTCTTAAACCCATATTTTCAGTTCTGCCCAATGAAGTAAACGAGCAGATGAGAGAGAAAACATTTTTGATCTGCGATCTTAAGACTCCAGAGAGTTGAATGATCTAGCATTTAACCACCTTATTTTTTGCTGCTGAAGGCTTGATCTTGATAAAGAATTTCAAAGGTTTGACGTGACAGGAAGAGGGAACAAAACGGAGTGTGAAAATAGAACGTAATTACTACCATCTAATTACAAGGGTAAGATTCAGGTTAGACACAAAGGAAGTCTTTCTAATGGTAAAGACTGTGAAGCATATTGCTCAGAGGTGGAGCAGAATTTCCACCATTTGAGGTTTCTCACAGATTTTGACAAACAGCTGTTGGTGACAGTGACATAGCAGATCCTGCCTTGCAGGAAAGGAATAGCCATCTTCAACAGCACATGATACTGTATCAACCCCCAGGCAGAATTTCTTTTAGTCCAAGAAGAGAAACACTTAAACAAGACTCTGAAACCTACAGGGTTTTGCAGTTCTCACTTATCTGGAAAGGGTGTGGCTACTAGTTGGGTCTATAGTAGCTAGTATCTAGTAGATAGGTTATCCCTCTATAGGAATAACCCATGCATGTAAACATGACTTAAGAACATGTGTAGCAATTAACTCCAGGTACTATATGCAACTGAATACAGTAGAGTACCTATTATCAATGTAAAATTAGAAGGTCAAAGCATATCATAGTGCTTATAAAAATGTAAGGAAATATTTGAAATTAAGTAGAGCTTTTCTGTTCTAATGCTATATTCAGTATGTTCATGGGTAGAAAATGGTAAAATCTTTATTCTTTTCTTGAAAAAAAATGATGTTGTTTTTAATGGTAAATAGGAATACACTGGATGAATTACATAGTACTTGGCTATACTATGATATGTAACGTTGAAATACAAATTCAAGATTGATCTAGCCTGGAATAACATTTCAACCACCAGGGAACATGATATTTTTGCAAAAATAGACTTGTGATTCAGATAATGATATTTCCACAGTATTATTTATTTGTTATGTCTGACAGTGTGCTTGGCCCTGTAGAAGACAAGCTAAAAAGTTTTCCTGCCCTGGGACTGCATAGCCTTAGGCCCCAATCCTAGAAAGATTTATGTTTGAATAACTCAAGTAATCTCACTGGGATTTAAACATAATACTGTATTTACAAAATTGGTGCATGTGGCCAATGAGTGGGATTACAGTCCAGAACATGGAAGGAAGAATGTAACATGGCATTAGTAGCTATTTGACCCACATCCTAAGTGTTTTGTTGACCACATTGAAAAGTTTGCATCTCTGCTGCAAGGAACTTATTTTCCAAGACCAGGTAATCTGGAAGTCAGTAAAAATAGGGATCACAAAGTGGAATGACCCTTAAAAGAAACCCTGGGTTTTAACCTTACCTATCACCAGTTAAACGCTCTTCAAACATTTGATAGCTTTATTGGCAATCATGTGCCACTCAAGCGGCATGCATTACTGAGCTGGACAGGAGAGCTCATCAGTCTGGATGCTGTAAGACTAACTTCTCTGAAGGTTTTTAAGAATCCCATTCCTATTCTGCTGGCACAGACTGTCTAAACTGTAAGATTCAAGCTGTGCATAACCATTCTTATTGTTAAAAAAAATATCTACATTGTCTTTGAAGACTGTCAGCATAACAGTGAAATGTTCAGGTATACCCCTGTGCAACCAAAAGAGAGTATAAAATACGAGAAATGCCACTTTATTTTTTAAACTTTTTTTCTCTAGTCTGACTGAACTTGAAAACTTCTCCCTTGTCATTAAGTCCTTACAGAAAAACACTTAGAATAAGGTGCTGTCAATTGGGGAACAATGGGATCACCTCTTTCTCTGAGGGAGAGCTGGAGAGTCTGCTAAAAAGGCTCATGTGGTCATTTACACTGGTAAGCAAGTTACAAAAAGTTTCATTGCTCATTAGGTTTTAAAGTAAGAAAGTTATTACACAAAGTAACTAAAGGGAACACTGGCATGGTGAATTACTAGGCAGCAGTTGTCTTGATGTAGGTAATGAAGCTAAAAATATGAGTCAAAAGGTATGAATAGATATCTTTTCATATTTCCATTACATTGTTGTTCATTTGTTCCTATAAAGAAACTTTCTTTTTTGCCAGTGGTATGTAGGGAAAAATTAAAAACAGAGTTTTAAAAGCTAAAATTACAGCCAGATACTTTTTAATAGTACCCTTACTGTTGCTGTTTACATAGTTTAAGAACTTTCAGCTATTTGCATTGTGTTTTAATCGGAGACAAATCAGAGCAAATCCTGTTTAAGCAGCTTTTCAGTCTGTATAGAAAATAGCAAGTTAGCCTTTTTTTCTAATACGTCATGCTAGAAAAACATGTTGAGTGCATACCGTATTACAGCTGAATGCCCAAAAACAAAAAAGCATATATCATACACATTTAAGCTCTTTGGGTTTGAGAAACCACAAAACTTTCTCTGAGGTTTGTTTCGTTGTTGTATTTTCAAAAGTTAAGTGTCCACAGCAGTATTTCTTCATGGAAATCACTTCTAACCATCACAAAGTTAGAGATTCCGGACTTTGTGCATTAGTATTCAAGAACAGTACCCAAATCATTTTAGAAAATATGCCTGCCCAGGGAAGCATTTCCACCAAAAAGCAAAACATTTCCTCTTTCCCGTCTAGGTTAATGGACGTTAGAGAAGAAATGTGTTTTATGCTCGAGGAAAATAGTACATTAACATTGTGTTCTTTGTCTTCTGTGCTGAGCGCAGTACCAGTATAGATCGCACAATGTACACACAGGATTAGCAGGTATGAAAATAATCTTACTAGCTTTCTCCCTATTTTCCCTGTCAAATGTCAACTGGCTTGTAAAAAGGCGGTTCATAGGCTAAAAGCAGGAAAACTCCTAGTTTCCTATATTTTGCTGGCGAAACTGATAGAGTGTGAGCACAAGTTTCTTATTTCAAAGAAGTTTAGAGTTAATTAGATTCTATAGTAAATCTAAATAGATCCCTACAGCTGGGTTCAGATGAAGGAAAATAACCAAACAGCTCACAATGACTTGTCACTACTGCAAAATATTTTCCCCCCAAAACAAGCCTTCAGGAAAAGGTCTTTATCTTATCATAAAGTACAAACAGTTTATTGTACAAATTTGTTTTGGTTTTGTAGTGAGACAAGCCTGTGGAAAAGTAGAACCTTGCTTCTCTGATGAGGACTCAGTGTAAACCTGGAATAGACAAGAGATATAGCAGCTTACTTGAGATTTTTTTCTTGTCTAAATACAGGTGCTCTTTTGAGACAACCATTCTTAAATTATTTTCTGTAAATGGCATAAAATTTTAAGTAAATATTTTCACAGTACTTCCTGACAAAGAATGAGCTTTGCAAGGAGAGTAATTAAGATTGAAAAACTACCAATGTAAGCTTCAGGAATATTCTCAAGAGTTGATACTGCAGGACACTGGTCTCACACCAAAACAAGTAAGTTTTGTTGCCAGGTAATAGAAACAAGAACTTGCATGATAATCCTACTAAACCTATGACCATGAACCAGAGGCCATATTTCAAATTAAAATAATGAAATAATAAAACCAATATAAACTTTTCAAGGCATTGTCTTTTCCAAGCAGCAAAAATATGAACTGACAGCTCTTAAAAAAGATTGAAGTGATATAGCCTTCTGAGAGTGGAGGGTAAGAGATGCGGGAGAGGAGCATAGTACAAAATCTGAGCAAATAAATTTTAAAGGATTGCTGGTAAAGACAAGGTAATAAAAATATTAATTGAATGTTCATTCAACTTCTTCATGATTGCCTTTAAATAGACTCCAGAAAGCCAAGGAGTTGAAGGGCAAAAGCAGAAGACACTTCAGGCTACCTTGAAAAAATGCTTTCTGCAAGGATGTAAATTAATTACCTGAAAATCTAACCTTCTTGAAGCCATTTTATTTCATTCATAATCAGCCACATATTTAGATCTAAAATACTATGTGAAAGTTATCTGATCCTGAAATATTAATTTTCCCCCTTACAATTATGACATCAGTGCACATTATTTTTTTTAGTCCACAGGATTATATTTTTTTTGCTACATTAAATACATGGAATAAGCACTAATGAGTTTTTGCACAGATTTACAAGTAGTTATTTAACTTCTCATGATACTTGTACTCCTGAAACACTTAAACTCCTTTTAAAACATTATTTAACCTCCAGAGAAAGGCTAGAGCAGAACACCCTTGCTAAGTTTCTGATAGATTATAGGGGAAATTGATACCTTTTCTGTGACAGAAATGCTACCAAAAACCAGAAAAAAATCAAATTGTGGTCAATTTCCTGTATTTCCCATTTCTTATAGAACTAGAATGTAAATGATTTTTTTAATTATATGATGATTTGTCAAAGAAGACATGGAACTTTTTTTTCTTTAACTTCAAAGTTGTAATGCGAACTTACTGAAGTTAATAGGATGATTCCCACTGAATGCAGTGCATCAGGGCTAAAATGACTGGAGTCATTTATGACTCAGTATGGGAGAAAAGAGGGGGAGACGGCTGTGACCCCACAGTTCTTAAACTGTCCTGGACTTGGCTGAAGTCAGAGCAATCTGTGAGTAGAACAGGGTTCTTCTCATTAGAGCGTAGAGGGTAGCCAAAGCACAAAGTAAAATCTCTTTTGTTTAGTTGCTTGAGATGAATTTGCAATAAAGTTAAATATTTTGAATTAATGTGACAGTTACTGTGGGCTTTTGGAGTCCTCATGATCAGCTACAAATAGACTATATTTTCAAATTCTTTGTTTGCAACAGCTAGTGTCACTAGATGATCTAAGGGAATCAGTTACGCTATTGTGTTTGTTGTAAAGAGTTTGAAAGAAAATGTCAGCTTTTTGTCATTAGGTATTTTAATGGAACACTAAATTCAGTTGTGTAACACAAGAAATTACAAGCTGGAGTTCAACTATGATGAGTTAAGTGTGTTTCTTAAATTAATAAGCGTGATGAAAAATATATCATATTTGGGTAATCATCATATTTCACTGGTGATAAATTCCATATTATATTTCTTAATAGGCTGGTAACAGCTTCAGGTTAACCACCTATTTTTAAAGCCATTTCTTAATTAAAAACGTAAATGCTGATCTGCCTCCTGCAGAGCTGCTCATGGATAAGATAATACATAATGCCAAATATTTTTAGAAACATAACTAATGGATAACCCAAATCCTTGCCATCAAAACAGTCTGATAGTCTTGAAAAAGTGTTGAGTACCTACATACTAGAAACCAGGTTTCTCTGATAATTCTGTTTTTCCCTTATCATTTCTCTTTTGAAATTTTAGAATGGTGGAGGGAAAGTAAGTGTGGTATCTATGAGCTAAGACTACCAGTCTCCCCTTTAACTCAAGGGTCCAAATGCTAATGTGCCAATAACAATCTACGGAAGCCAGAAGTGCAAGCAATTATATGATTTGTTAAATACTTGCCTTACACTTTATTATGTTACTGTGCATATCTGTCTGTTGACTGCTACAAGTACAGGTTTTCCATAGTTGTCCAAAATTGTTGTTTCCAAAATTGGCAGATCTGCCAGAATTTCATGATTTCCCTAGTAATGCATTACTCTAGGATTTAGCTTGAAGTCACGTACGATATCTTCAATTTCTCCTGTTGAGTGCAGGCATAAATGTTTAAGAGTCCCCAAGGATGGTGAAAGACACTGGAAGGAAACATAATCCCTATGAAGATGATGAAAATATTGAAAATCAGCCAACATAGATAATAAATAACATAAAAGAAAGACCCTGTTGTCTAATGTTCCCTGAGAGCTATTCTAAGCACTACTTATGTCAGCCATTTGGCGGGGCAGTGGAAAGTGGATTCACGTCGTCTGGATGCAGCAAGTAAATAAAGATTTTCATCCAAGATGACTATCATTTCATTGTAGTGCTTCGTGGAGAAATTTAATTCCATTACACTCTGATCTCCTCGCATTTGGCTTCATTACATTCACAAACATAAATTGAGTACCTTTTTTGCACTTTCCCTGAAAGCTGCTCTAGAGGATGGGGTGCAGGTGGATCTGTCATCTTCACCTTTAGCAGTTTTCTGGCTAGTCCAGGGTAGGAGGTTGGAAAGCCCTTAGAGACAGACTGTGGCCGTGCTCTGTGATAGGCAGCTGAGCTTCCAGGTTCCTCTCACCACATTACACAGCCAGGATCCAGGCAGAGGAGCAGGAAGGAAGTCAAGTAACTTTCAAAACTCACTAGGGATTTATCGAGATTCTTTCAACTCAAGCAAACTGTAGCAAAACACTTCTCTTTCAATCAATTAGCAAATCCTTATTGAAAGACACTTTAGCATCAGCTTTGCTATTTTGCAACTTTCCTGAGTTCTCTTTCCTGTTTATTACAATGTATGGGAAGACTTTCATTGTCAAAATGGAAGAGTATGGAAATAAAAAATAAAATTTTAAAAAAATTTTAAAAGAAGTAATTTTGAACAAGTCTTCACTACTTCTGGAAAGTGCATTCGTAGTTCCAATGTTAATAAAATTGAGACATGCAAAATTCACATTTTTCCTTGCAAACGTAACTTCCCTACAGTGCAAAACTGTGAACAAATTATATTTTAATAGTCTAAGTAATAGAATCATCTTACATTTATTTAACTGACTTTTTCACCAGCTCTCTTTAATGAACAAATTAAAACTTTACTTTCCTCAGTAACTTTACTTTACTTCAGGTACCTTAAGTAACCACACTTAGTTTCATATGATTAGAATTAAAGATAAAAATCTTGGGTTTTTTCTTGATTAGCTGACATGGTTCAGCCTGCAACAATCTTATATCCAGTAGGACTTTAATGTGTGTCAATCAACATAGCTTATTTTAGTCTGGGTTAAGACAGTCTTTTCTTCCTCTTCGGAAGCTGTGGTTTACAGGTTTCTGACTGAGAAAGGAAGCTGAGAGATGCTCGCACCAGGATGGTGCTCGGGAATAAGTCTGCTCATCAGCAAACAGAAGAACTTTAATAGTCTCTCAGTAGAGAGGCAATAGATAAGCATTATTGCTTGAGTAAATGGTATAGAAATTAGAAGCGAAATTGAACCCTTGCTGCTTTGAGAGGCTGTAGTACAAACTGCAGATGAACTGGAGTCCCAGATTTGGAGAGAAGGAGAAACGTACTGGATAGGAGCCATTTATCTCAAATTTCTTGCTCCCTGAAGATCTCTTAATACTGACTTTTGGGTTGACTTGAACTCAGAATTACAAAACCTTCCTTTTGAAGGGACAATTTTACTCTCTGAATCTCTACATAAATGTAGACATGTGACCCTAAGGAATGGTTTATGGTATTGAGGTCTCAATGTCAGCTGTTGCTCAGTGTCATACAATAAATCACACAAAGATAAAGCACACATAGTCTCTACAGAGGTGGTAGGAGTCAGTGCTGCAGAGGCTGGAAGCCTTCTGATTTGAATTGGAAACAGAATCTGTTAGCTTCCTAAAAGGAAATACTGTGTGTAGACTTGCCCATTGAATGACTTCACTAAAATACTAAGCTAATATAATCAGAAACATTTAGCTATAATTTCTGCAGACCTCATTGATAGTACAGGCTTCCCAACTCTAAATGTGTTTTGCATTTGTTTAAGGTTTGAAATAATTGGGCCTGGTCTTAATTGTGCCAGTGCAACAACGAGTCAGAGTTGGTTTACTGCCTTAAAGAACTTTTAAAGAAATTTAATTGTCTGATTGAGTTACTGTATGTTCTTTAAACATACAGCGGGAAAGAGAATTAATCAAATTATTTTCTTATAAATGATGGGAAAAACTTGTTCATGGCCACGGAGAGGCCTTACCCATTGAAACTTTGTGATTGCTCAAGAGGAGCTTTTGTGAATCAGGTGCTGAGGATTCACGTTTGCTGTGCACCAACCTGCTCTCCTACTGCTGAGCACCAGACAGGGAAAGAGCAGGTCTTCTGCATTCACTGATATCTACAGCTCAAATCCCGACCTTTCAGAACCAAAGTCACCAAAAAGACATCCAGTAGTGTCAGATCTGTGTTTGTTTCTGATCTTCATAACTCAAGAAGGGTGCATTGTAATTAAAGATGTTAGACAGAGGGGCAATTAAAATGGCTAAGGAGATGGGACCCTTAAGAGGCAAGGCTTTCAAAAGGCTAGGAATCTCCAATGTAGAGAAAAAAAGCCTGAAAGCAAATATGATTGGGGTTCACAAAGTCTTGAATTTCTTGTAAGGTAAGCAGAGAACAGTTATTCAGCTGGTCTCTCTGGATAAGAATAAGAGCACTCAATGAAACTAGTATAAGGTTGAGTTAAAACAGGTAAAAAGTACTTCTTTTCTCAGCAGGTAGGGAAATTTTGGAACCTATTGTCAAAGGAGATTGTGGAGGCAGACAGTAGAAGGATGTTCAACAAATTCATTAGAGGAAAACAGGTCTATAAATGGATTCTAAAATGACTTGGAAGTATGTTCTCTGTAATATCCCAAATGCATCAATCATGGATGCTGGGAGAGCACAAGAGAAAAGGGTTGCAGTAAGTGGCCAGCCTTACACTCTCTCCTTAAACACCCCATATTGCCACTGTTCGAGACAGAATACAAGGCTAGGTGGACCATTAGCCTAACCCAGTATGGCACTTCTTATATTCAGTGGGTTTTAGGCATGACTTAAAGGGGACAACTGGTGCAACGAGTATTTTAAAACATAGCTGAAAGAGAAAATTAGTCCAGTTTCATAAATAATAGTAAAATCATTACTCCCTGCAATGCCGGTTGACCTGTTTTCTGGAACTGCTTGCCCCATAATTACATCTCTAGCTAGCCTTGAGATTCTTGGGGTGATCAGCTTGTCACTTACCTGTCAGTTGTGCCTCTTCTGGGAGACAGGTTCCTGTCTGCACACACTGTCATGATCTGTATTTAGACAGAGAAGCACCTGAGTCCTACGTAAGATGTCCAGAGAAGGAGGAGGAGAATGTGGTAGTGACACCAACGCTCACCAGCTGCATAACAAATAGCCTGCTGGTTAGAGAGCTTGTAGCTGCAGACCTGTAACCAAAGCTGTGTGCAACTGAACTGGCTTCTCTGCTGCAGGCGGATTCGATTTTCTCCCATTGAAACAGAGCCATTGTGGAACTGGGCATGAAAGAGGTGTGTAAGGCCAGATGAAAAGCAGAAAAGCAACAAAGAGACCTAAAGTTCTGGTCTCTGCTTCCACTATGGTTTTGAGTTTTGTCTGGTTTGTGTCAAATGGATATTCCTTTCAAAAGGGTGGATGAGCATCCTCAGAATGGAGTGGCCATCACAGCCTATTGTCTCCCATCTACAGCTCTTTTGCCATCTCTGTTTAGACAGTCAGTCATCTAAACTCATGTAAATCTCCGGGAAGGAGGAAAATGTTATAACAATGCCCCTACTCTCCTTTTACATAGTATTATTAGTGAGAGAGAGAGATTAAAATTTTTAGCCAGACTAGACTAGATCTCCATGTGTTTGTCTTCATAGCCAATGACATCAATTTATGGGGAAATATAGGTGGAATGGGTTGTTTATTCCCCTGTCAATGGCCAGGCACATAAAATTCTTGTGAGGCAATGTTCAGGGTAAGTGCTTAAAATCTGGATCTTACCTGCTATTAAGAAGTAATGAAAAATCCATGGTGTTGAGACAAATACTGCATGTATTACATGGTATTTAATTTTCATTCTTTAACATCAACTAATTATAGTGCTTTGGTTTAAGTTTCCAGTACATTTGTGTTTAGAAATGTTTTTAAATTTCACATGGCAGTATTATTTTCCTCTTTTTTTACACTTTTTATAAACCTTTAAAAGTGATTCAGGCATTTTTTTACCTCTTCCCCTGAAAGCATGATAATTGCACAGCATCAGCAAAATATCTGTTTTCACTGGACCTATATTAGGTATGTGGAAAAAAATTTTTCTAAGACAATTTCAGAAAAATCTAGTGCTTAAAAGAGAACATTCTCAAGTCCTAAAAAGTACAAGATTCTCTGTCTTGAACTAGAATTTTTTTTAAAAGAGGTTTGTGAGAAGAAGAGGAGGTAAAGTCTGTTTGAAAATTAACAATTATTATTGTGTCAATTACAAAAAAATGAAGGAGATAAAGACGATGGAATAAGGGGGTATTGAAATTCCTGTATTCAAAGGAACAGTGACTGAAACTTGTGCTGATTATGCAGCACAGCTTGATCAGAAAACTCTTGTCTTTAGGTAGAGATTCCTTCAAAAAAGTCGTTATAGTTGATAGCTTCATAAATTATGCGCTAAATCTGTTCCTTGCAAAGTTTTGTATAATTTTTAGACATGCACATCTTCAAAGAATGGATCAAACTTTCAGGAAAAATGTACTGATTCCTCTACATAATGTTTTAGTAGTCTCAAGAGAAGAACTTATTGATAAACAGGTGAGAGGCAGCTGTAAAGAAACAAGGCTGGGCAATTTGACTTGTTACTGTCCAACTCTACTCCAGCAGAAGTTGTACTCCTATGCTCCTATGTCCACTGTTAGTGCTTTAGCTACTAAATTAACCTTTCTTTGAAATGGCCAGTGGTACTTAATGTCTTGGAAGTGAGACCCATTTCTGAGACCTAAATATGGGCTTTGCAGCCGGAGGATTAAAAAAAAAAAAAAACCACCTTGTGATCTGGTGGTGGCATATTGTCAGTGGAGGAGGCCTAAGGTTAGTCAGAAGATCTGCATTTTCAGCCTAGTTCTGGTGCAATTTCAGCTTGCAAGTTTACTAATTCGCAGAAAACTCCTTAAGACTGTCTGATAAATGGAAAAAATGTTTGTCCATTGAAGTAATCTTTTCAAAGAGCAATCTAAGCACAAAATGATAAAGCTTGTCTGTAGGTGGGATTAGGCTGAAGGTCTTTCTAGCTCCTGGACCCACATCCATTTCGTAAGTCTGTGTGTACCGTTTAGTACAGTAGGGAGCAAAAAGCTGTTTGCTCCTCCAGCATACCCATGTGGTGAAAATAACAGACAAAGATTTCAACCCCTTTTAAGTTTTAAATATATCTGTTTCCAAGATAAGAAACATAAGGTTCACAAGTTGCGTAAGACTTCCCAGGCTGGGGGCCTCAGTGTTGGAGCAGGCCAGGATCCTGCCAGGGAGCACAGCCGTGGTGGGCCTGGAGCTGCTCCGGGGCCAGGCGGATGTTTTGCTCGCCCTGAGTATGAAACACAGAAACTAACCCTACCTCTGAAGTTGCAGCTGGACATGGGCCTGGATGCCAGGACACACCTGCCACTCACGTCTGCAATACGGTGGCAGACACAGCAGCAATACAAATTATTGCGTGTAGTAAATGGGCTTATGTTGTGAGCACGGACAAATTTGTAGCAGTTGTTAGACCCTTTAATAACACCACCATTCCTGGAAATAGGTTCATATCCTGCCCAAACTCTACCACTCCAAGTGAACGCCTCTGTCTCTGAGCTTTTCCCCCAAAACACTTCCTTAAATGCTAACGGTTCCACAGGATTCCTTGTTTTTCTATTTTACATCCACTGTAACATCAATCAATTAAAGAAATGTAGATAATGGGTCCTTTATCACCAATTCAAAATTCCCTTTCCATTCTCCTTTGTGGAACCATTTAGCCTGTGTCTCTGGTATTGTTTCTCTCTGTTCAGCCAGCTTATCCAATCTTGGCCATTTCCTCCGCTATAATCTTCCATGTTTGTGACTCTTGGGGGACCCGCCTTTCATTTTTATTGCCCCACCTACTGGAAAATTCTTTGCTCATTATTTTATTTTAAAGCTCTCCAATTTTCAATAGTCTGACTTATTTCCTCTCCGCCTATGAAGTGTTGTGAACACAAAAAAAGAGAAATGTATGAAAGAAATAGTAGCGTATTTGTACTGATACTCATGAATTTAAGTCTGTGTGGCAAACAGATCTCAGCTCGAAAACATAACAAATAAAGATGTATGGAAAAAGTAATCCACTCCTCTCTTCATCATGGAAATACCAAGTCACTGTACATTCACAAGTGGGTTTTACTTCAAAGTTGCATGTCATGCAAAAGAATGAGTTGTTAGCTATGACATTTAAGAAAAGGATTACTGTGAATTTATTTTAAAAGGTAATCTTATTTCTCTTACTCATGGTGACTCATTGGTTATGACATTTGAGTTGGTTAGAAACATACCATATAGAGATAACTGCTCAAGGTCTTACTCATAATCAGTGTCTGACAAATACTGAGTAGTAGGAAACCAAGAGAACGGAGGTTGTCTGCTATGCTCGGTTTGAGGGCACAGGAGGAGGGTGCTTGGTTTTAATCTTTGACCTTTCAGTAGAGAATTTTGAAACAGGCAACCAGATAAACATTTTCCTTGAACAAACAAACTGAACAAAAAAATGAGGTTTGGTTTTCCATTAGTAAAGAAATGTTCATATTTATACATATGTAATATAATGTAAATTATAGGTTCGTGTCGTTTCACAGCAGCAAAAATGAGACACAAAACTTCGTGCAAGATTATCAGGGACCTGGTACCTAGAAGAAGAAAGAAGACCTTTTTTTTCAATACTGTCAACTTCTAAAATAAATATGGAGGAGGACAGGAGTAGGAAATAGATGAAGATGAATGTTGTAGGATAGCATTTGGGAGAAAAGAACAGTACATTGCTACATAAAAATGCAACGGCTACTAAATGTGAAGTCTGGGCTTAGGAGTTGTCTAGGGACATCGTCCTGAGAGCATAATGTGATGGACTCTGCATGCAGCTGCTGTGGCAATGGTACGAAACGGTTAAGGAACACAGTTATAATAGTAATGGCTTGTCAAACATTTTTTTTAATTAATGGGTGCATACTGTTGTCCAACAGATATTTGAGCAAAATTTGTGAGGCCTATAAAGCCTGTCCTAACTAGCTAGATCTTTCTGTGGCTTCCCATGAATTCAGGCTGAAGTATTGAAATAGATTGGTCAATCAGTCTACCTATATGTTTTTAATGAAGAGGTGTATGTGTAGTTAGTATACCTCTGCATTAGGAGAACTTTTCCTGCAGTGTGAGATGTCAAGACTAAAAAAGAGCTTCTCCCTGAGAAAGCACTAGTTTCTGCTCAGTTTTGCAGAGATATATGATATCATTTGCCATATTTGACCTTTTTGAGCCAAAATTATTTTGACTCAGAATGGTCCAGCAAACTGGATATTGTGGATAATTAGGGTAAAAAAAAAGAAAAGCTCCAGGCTTTATTAAAACAAAGTAAATTTCTGATTAAAAAATTCAGTCTCAAGTTTATCAGGACAGTAAGATGGCAACAGCCCTTCCCTTGGACACCAGCTAGTAGAACAAACGCTTCTGAAACCTGTGCCACAACTGCATGGTCAAGCAACCATTTCTTCCCTTCCTATGTCAATGCAAATTGGATAAACACCTCTCCCAATAACTTTCTAACATCATTGAATTAGAATATATCTAAACCAAAACTATCTATATTTATACATGTAAAGAAAAAAAGGTGGTCAATATCAAAACACTCAACAATGTACAGATGTTATACTAAACTGAGTTTAGGCTATTTTTAGATATTACAGTCGTGGCTTCCAACTTTTTTCCCTTTTTGGTATGACACGGACTTATCGGGCTTATAAAACCCTGAATGCATTATATGCTGTCAGCATTTGACAAGTCAGGCTAATGAAATTTCAAAAGGTCCTGTTCATGTGTATTCTAGTTGGAACATACATTTCATTTTTGCTGTGGATTTTCCTCTTTAAGTACTTTTCTATAAAGGTTAGCTAAAGTATAGAGGAACAGTATGTTCCAACCATATGTGCCTGTAACATCCACTTGAGGTAAAGTAGTGTTTACTTTAAGATCCATTTGCCATTGAACTGTGGAGGGAAAGTGGTACATTTTTAGATTCAGTTGTAGACTGAGAAGGGCAGATGATAATAAACTGTTTATCACCTTTCTTTAATGTTTCAGCAGAAGCAAAAATAGAATTCAAAGTTTTCTTGCATTAAATGTTTCTGCTAGATAGCAGGTTAGATGCTATCTGTCCATTATGGTAAAATTTCTTTCTGGAATCTCTTTTCAGAAAGATAGCTGCAGTACTTTGGCTAAATAATTAACAAAACATTTGACTAAAGCTGTTGATTTATTTACCAGATATTTGTTATATTATTTAACATAATAAAAGAGAGCAAATATTTACTGTTTTCTAAGGAAACACTTTCTTTTAAAAACATTTTTATCAAACACACAGACTAGAGAGGGTCTACTGGTGGCCCATGGATTTACCCACAAAGGAGGGTAACGTAATCCTTCAAGTACCATGAAGTAGCGATACACAATAAAAAGTTTGCTGAGCAATTTGCTTGAGCGAGAAGAGAGGAAGAAACAGGTTTGGGGTAGCCACGAGGAAGGTGTCTTGACTGACCACTCGGCCAGCCAGTAAGTGCTTCCTCCTCTTGGCCTGCTGGTTTGGGCTAGCAGGTTGTTTATAGGTATTCAGGTTCGTATGTGTAGGTATATATAGGCCTTATTAGCTTGTATAGAAGCCAGTCCTGAGCCAGTCCATATCTGTCATCACATGCATACTCTGCTCCATTCCAGATAATAAGCCCTTCTGTATTTGGAGAAATAGGGAACAAACCTGGATGACTTTGCCAGGGAGAACTGTGGTCCAGCAGACATAGTACTGAGCAGGACCTGATAACCCCAAAGGACCTGACTCCACATGGTCAGTTATAGCAGTCCCTGTGATGTCAAATACTGCCTCTGTTATCTACTTTTTTGCCTATATTGGCCTGGGTAATGAAGAATTGATAGCATAATTATCCTTTCACATTAGGCCAATTGCCAATAGCTGGTTGGGAGAAAAATGGTCTGCTGGTAACATCATCGTTAAGGACACAAAGAATATGTGCAGTAACTTTGAAGATTTTCAGTAGAGTGTAAAGCTGTGTTAAAATATGATAAAAAGGCTTCATATAGTAAAAAAACTTAGCAGGGGCACCTAAGCTTATGCTACGGGAGTATTGGACGACGTGCCGGGAGGACAACTGTATTGTGGATGTGAATAAAGTGGGAACTGTAAAAAAGACTTGCATTTGTAAGATCTATCATGTTATTGACAATGTATTTTCTAATTGAAATCTTCAGATTCTATCTTCAGTCTTAAGAAAAGAATTCCAAAATATGATACAATGTTATCCTTGTTTGGGTAAATATATACATCATATATTAATGAATGGCAGTCCTGAAATTTTTTTTACTTTAAAGTATTTTACAGAAAGCATTTATTATTTATTCTTTATGAATCAGTCAAAGATGCTTAGAGACAGCTAACAAATTTCACACTTACTTACTGTATCTCCTACATATATAATTCTGCAGAGATTATCAATACTGGTTGACATGTGGAAAAGCCTTTTCAGTGGAATAAGCTTAAAGAATGAATCATGTCATTTCCAGAAGAGAAATCAAGTAGTGCTGGCCATATGGTGGAAAATATAGGCAATCTGGCTGGATGTATTGTGTCTATTTAAAGACACAACTGGAAAATAAATGGGAAGTTTGACACTTTCATGTGTCACAAGTGAAAAGGCATAATACTGCCCTTGTACATAGAAACTGGGAGCATGATACATAGAATGGGAGCTACGGACAGTGTTCTCTTATCACTTGTACACATTACAGGTATCAATGGATTTGCACCATGTAATTCAACAGATTAGCTGTTCCCTCCCTTCCTTGTGTGCTTATGAAGTTGGCATATAGTTCATTAACATCTTTAGCATCTAAACATAACATGAGGATTCAAGTAAAATGCTTTAATCATGCGGTTGTGTTTTGTACTTAAGTAACAAAGTTATGAAAGAATGAAATATTTTGTTGTTCCAGTGTTTGCACTGTTCTTTACTTTCTGCTAGCTGGAAAGTTTCAGTATGCTACATGTGGTACCTTTCAAAACAAAACACCAATTAAAAATAACAAAGTGGAACATTGAGAAATTCATGTTCCATGGAACAACAAATTGTTTCAAATCAGTGGTACAGAACCAAATTGGCAGCATCGCAGTTATTAACATTGCTTTCTCAGTTAATCAGGAGAAAACTGTTTCTGGCATGAGTAATTTCTTAGTGCTTTCTGTGTTTATTTTCATTGCTTGCGTATGACACGTATATACAATACAGAATATAAAATGTATTTACATGGATATGTAGCAAAGGCGTGAAAGCGTGTATTTCTTATTAACCACAGCAAGTATTTTCTAAATACTAAGATTCAATGTGGTCTACAATAATTCTTCTTTTTAATTTGTATTGTAATTTGTTCTTTTATTCTTGTACTTCTAGTGTCGTGATGATGTTTTTCCCTTTCTGTAAGTGGTATAATTATGCATTGAAAACCTGCATCAGTTTCTTTCACATAAAAACAATTGTGGACATTCATATGCACAAACCTGGAACAGCTTTATTTTGTGAATTTTTGTATTATTCATAACTGTTCAGAACACATGTAGACTAAAGACGTAGTGGCGATGGATGCATATTATGATGGAACATGATGTCTGACTCTAGCTTACAAAACTATACTATTCTGTTACATGACAACTTAATTTGTACTTTACATGTTTCCAACTCTAACTTATGAAGTCTGTTCTAGTGATTTTTGGAAAATCTGTTCATGTTGTGGTTTACTCATTTTGGATATGACTCCAGCATGAAGCCTTCTCTCCAAGAAGTAAAACTTGTTCTAGCTGCTCATAAAATTTTCCCCAGAAGTGTTTATAAAAGCTGGTAAAAAAGAAAGTGCTCATTATTTTTGATAAGCAGTGAAGGATTGGAAATACATATTTCAATCACAGAGCTAAAGATATTTGGAAGTAAAGAAGGGTATACACGCATTTTTAACCTGATAAGTGTTTCTTAAAAACATGACTTTTCATAAGTCACTTACCTCAGAGTTTAAAACTTCACCTTTCTTTTTGCTGTGGTTAAATGGAGGGAAAATACACCAAGCCTCAGCAAATGTCAATCCAGCTTTAAAATATTGGGATTTAAAGGAGGTATAATACCAATAAGTCTAAAACTATTAGGGCTTCCTAGTGAGAATACACAGGACTGTTTTATGTAGTTTTTGACAGAGGACTTAAATTAGCCCTGCAACATGGATGGTGTAACTTTTCCTGCTGCCTGGGAAAGAAATGCTGTCAAGCTCTAAGTTGTGGTGATGGCACTTAGTTTGTATGAGTCTAATAAAAGGGCAGAGTGTATGCATGTTTCTCTGATTTTAGATTTTTTTTCTCTTGGTCAGAACTTTGAAGTCTTTTTAAAGCTTTGTTCTCTTCCTCTTTTCCAGGCTAATAAAAAGAATTATTATTACTACCACATTTGTGTCTCTTGGATTTTATTTTGGCTAATGCAAGCTTTTTTACAACATGATCTTGGACAAAGGAGCAATTAGAATTAAGGAGCCTTATCCAACAATTACAGCACTTATTGCAATTATAATAGTAACTTAGTAAGTTGATGGCTTACTGAGTTACCCAAATGATACATTTTTATTTTGCTTTTAAAGTTAGCAAAAGCTTAATGCTAGAGTTTTGTAATGAGCCTGTGGTAACCAGATTTGTAGTCTGAAGCCTTCGTCTGCCACACTGTTAGCCATCAAAGGAGCCCTGTCCTACCAAGCTTTCTATTTTCACAACAGGATATCTGGTTTCTTTTATGAGGATACAGCTATGTTAATTTGGTTTAGTGGTTTGTTGGAGGTAAGCATGCTCTTCACAGCACAAACACCAAAATCCCCTTAAAGCAGTTCCTTGTTAATAGCTGGGGTCTGATTGGCAGTTTTGCATTGTAAAGTGTGATTTGGTTGGATAAATATGTTTAGTCTAGTAAGCACTTTAGTGATTGAGTGTCTGTTAATGGATAAAGGTGGATTATGGTGAAACCTCTACAGGCTGTCATTGAGCACTTAGAGTTGTGAGATGTCATGGGGGGAATGGAAAACAAACGGGCACTGTGGAAAAACTCACCAACTATAACATATTTTAAATATTTGGTGCTATTTCAGTATTTAGGTTTAAAATCATATTTCACTTGAGGAAAACAAAGCAGAGCAGATTGTGCAGCTCATAGCCTTCTCGTTTGGCCTTAAAGCAAGCATACTCGTTACATGCATCTGGGCATATTCAGAGAGAGATCTTTCCCAGCACATGATAGTTGAAAAGCCACCAGGTACCTGGAGGGTAAGTGCAGAGTAGCTATAACTTTTCTCAGGAATGTACTGTAAATCTTTCAATTCAGGATAAAATTCAATGCAATTTTATGAAGTTTTATAAATCAGTATGCTTGCTTGCTGTTGTGCAAAGATACTTTTTTTTTTAATAACGCCTTCTCCAAAACACAGATTTTTGCAAAACCAACCTTACTCCCTCTCCTTCTTCTAAACACAGAGATGAAGATCTTTCTTTCTCTTACTTCTAAGAAAAGTAATGTGATCCTCCATATAAACCACCAACAAATGTCACTTTTTTTCCTCTACTCAGGTGTATGCCGCTTTTTTATGAGGTGCTAAATATCAGCTTACTTGAGGACTTGAAATGGCCTTGAGGCCAAGTGGCAGATATTCAGGCACATACATAGAAACTCTCCACTTTTGGTGAGTTTTAAAACCTGTATGTCCTTATTGATGGCCATGATACAATGATTTGCTAAGTTTGTTTATCATCCTATGGAAGTACGGCATGTATTAGCAGGTGAGGTACACACCCAGTGTATTTTGACGTGCATCTGAAATGCTTAGAGAAATAGAGCTTCCATATAAGATTTTTTAAGCTGTTAAGCTAAAAATCTTATATGGGTTCTTCTCTTTTTTCTTTTTTTTTTTTGGTGGGGGGAGATTTGTTTTCAAGGAAAACCCTGGAACTCTTCCCTCTGTTCTCTTTTATTCTTTTCTTATCAAAGACATATCAGGCTGACCCATGCCTTACAGTTGATAGTTACCATATGTCAGTATAGGTTCAAGCCCACAAAACTTTCAAAAACTCTAGTGAAATTTTTAGAGCGGAAAACTTCCTCCCGCTTAGTTTTGGGAAACTTCTTGCAGCTTCACTGTAAATCTACATGTTTCACATACTTTTTTCACCTGATTAAAACTACCTGCACAGGAGCATTACCTTTTGGTCAAATCCAGATTAACTGGGGGTTGTGGCTTCTCCATTAGTTGTGGTCTTTACAGTTAGGTGCTCTTCTAAAGGATATATTAAGTCTCAAATGTATTTAACGGGCTTGAAGGCAACTTAATGATTGTATAGGTTCTTTCTATTCTGTTACCCTAAAGAACAGGCTAGATGGTCATAAAAGTTATTTCTGGCCAAGTGGTATCTTGGAAACAAAATTCTTTTCTAGGATCCATGCAACTATTCCCATATTGCAGTAATTTAACCAAGAGAAAGACAGATTTGTAGACTTAAGCTTTTTCTGTGCTTCTTATCACAACTCTTCTTGCCTGAATGAGAGAACAAATCAGCATCCTAATTATTAGTTTCATATAACATATTTGCTTCAAATCACAGAAATCTTGTTCTTAGTTGTCAATTTTTAGCAATAATAAGATATAAAAAGGGAAGGAAATAATTATAAATATATAAAGATATAATTTATTAGATGTACTGCTTTTGATTTAGATACTGCCTATAGCCCATTTACAAAAAATATGTACTACCTAGCATGCTGGACCCCTGAAAAATGAGAAAGAAATACAGCTGAGGTAATGAAGACCAAAAAATTTATTTACTTTTCCAAGCCTTTAACATGTTGGTGTGCCTTCATATAGAAGGTCATCTTTACTCCAAAGAAGAAAAAAACAATGCACGGCTTATGGTAGATTTGATTATCTAAGCCACACAGCGGAATACTGTTCCTTGTTCTAAAATGTGCTAGCCTAACTAAAAAAACAGAAATACTGGCCATATTATAAATGTTTTATAATGTTATTAGTCTAATGAAAAATATGCATGTGATCCATGACCCCAGGAATTTTGGGGCCAGTATCTTAAAATTATGCCAGTGACTTTAAGACTAATGCAGGTCTTTTTCTAGGAATTAGACATAGCTGCAGACACTCAAGCTATCTTGGACCTCTTTTGCTGGTGTTTCCAATTTTACCATTGCATCTTTAATTTTTTGTAAAAGTCATAATTTTGAAATTTAAAAATGCCTTTCTCTCCTAAGTTGCTGCATAGGGCTTTCACGTTAAAGACAGGATGAAAAAACAGACTGGCTAAATAGGGGAAACAGTAAAAATTGCACATAGGAAAGTGCTCTAGGTGCATGAACTAATCAAACAAGAGAAAACAGGCATTAAAGAGCAGGTAAGGAAGTCATTTTAAGTGCTGTAATTTGAAGTAGTAACATACCTAAATGGGAGGTAAAATTTTTGAGCATAAACGATTCCTTAATATTAAATAAACACATACATACATACACACAGTACATACATAAATACCAGGTGGAGTTCTCAGTTGGGGTAGTGGTTTTTTGGTTTTGGTCTACAGCCTTGGCAATAGCTTTCATATCTTGCTCTAACGGCCTATAGTTTTTCTACTCTGGTTAGCCTTAACCACAACACTGTACTTCTGCTCCAGAACTGCAGATGAAATACGTGCAGCTTTTGCAGCCCTTTTTCATAAATACCCAGCAGGCATCCAAACACTTTCAAGCAATAAATAAGACCCCACAAACAAAAGCAAATTAAACCTTCCATTTCTATTCATAAAAATATATATGCAGCTTTATTTAACCAATCAGATGCCTGTTTGTGACACATGAAATAACTTGGTGGTCTTAGTCCATTTCCAACTGGACAGCTGTTTTGACCATAAAACTCCCCGCCATAATTGGCTTTAACCAGCATCCTTGTCAGCAAAATAGCCAAGTTTTGTAGGGGCACAGAGACTGAACAGCCTTTCTCATAGCCTAGAGGTGGTTCTTCTAGATTAAGCATGTGGGTGGCCTGCTGATAGCGGTAGAATTTAAAAAAAAAAAAAGTTATACTGCTGGAATTTTTTGTATTGTATCTTTTTTTAGAGATCAGGACAGAATTCTTGTTGAAAGGTGTTTTGGAAGCTGTGAAATAAATTGTCCTTTGGAAGCCAATTGCAAAATATCTTAAAGAGACCAGAATTTCATTCAATGTTTAAAGCAATTATCTTTTTTTCCCTAAAAAAACCCAAAAAAACAATTGGAGATTTAGAACCAGGCTTTTTTGTATATTAGTGGAAAGGGAATTGGCACACTTGCCACTTGGTGAACCCTGGATCCCCAAATTTGTCCTGTGCTGGGGTAAGTAAATCACAGAATTGCAATAAAACTCTTGCCAAACTTTTGAATAAATGGTAAAGTAGCCCCAAAAAATTTTAGAAAATCTAATCTCATAACAGAAACAAATGAAGAAAAGTATGCCTCACCTAGATTGAGAAATTGTCCGGAAACATCATGCCCAATGCCAGCCCTGAATAAACCACACCACTTTGCCTTCACCTTGCCTGACAGGACTATCATCCATAAGGTACCTTAGAAATATAAATTGATATAAGCCCACACAGAAAGTGCTTTATAAAGCATCTGCAACAGTCCCAAGCACTGTGAAATGAGAAGCTTGAAAAGTATAAATTGTTACAAAAATAGCACCAAATTCTCTAATTCCCTGTAGCGTGTGCAATACCTTGGCACCAAATATAACATACAACCTGTCTGGAATAGTAAAGATTTACACTCACTTTGCACCGATGTAAATGCCTGTGGAGGGTGCAGGGCAGTGATATCTTGCCCATAATGTGGAATTGTTTAAGTGCTACAAGAGAAAAGTTACTGTAGTATTCGTTCTTGAAAATCTGCCTACTTTTTTCTTCCCAGTGACTGCTTTTTAAAGAAACACCTCTCTTATTTGCCTTTTATATTCTGTCTTGTGTATGAGATCTTGACAAGCTGAGGGAAAAAATGTAGGTCTCATAACGTGCTGTGGAAAAAAAGAGATGTGGGTTGTTTTTTTATAGAAAAAACCCAACAAAAACACTGTTCAGTCAGATGAGCACATGCTTTGTACAGCTCCCAAGGCCTATCTGAAGAGTACCGTACAAAAACAAAGCTTGGTGAAGAGGAAGCAGCTGCAGGGGTGATATAGAGCCCTTTCTTATAAACAAAGAGCACCAACAAATCTGTTTGAGCATGAATATTAGATTTGCTGACTTTTGCTGACATCACTGTGGGAGATAAACATATTACAAGGAGTGGAACAGCTTGTTGCTTGAGAGGTTGCCAGATGAGATAAGTGAATGGCAAAGTGGCAAATGAAGACAGGGTGCCCATCCTGACAGTCTCAGCTGTAGCTGAGAGCTGTGACTTGGTGAAGTGTTGTAGTGAACATAACTAGGCTGGAACAAGTGGATAAAAATTAACTATGAACCTCTTTTTTTCTAATGGCGAAGAGCTAACAGCTGCTTCCATCTGGGAACTGTGTGAAAGTGCCTTACAGCTGTACAATAATAAACAGCTAAAAACTCTGCACAGCCTACTGCTCCATTTACATTCTTTCCCAATCTTTTACCTCATTAAACTGTAATCTTCCTCCTAATTATATTTCATCAATCTATTGTTTATGGAACTCTAGATTAAATGGCAAACATATTGAAACAAAAATAAACTTATAATTAGTTGTCTTCTCCTCACCCCTCCTCCCTTTGTATTAGCAAGTGCATCATTATCAGGCCCCAGGGGTTTGGTGAGGCAATCAGTTTACATGGTGCACTTTTGGCAGCAAAGAATAAAAAAACATTTGTAGCTGCATAATATGATTTACCAGCTCTAGGGCTCCAGGGTCTACACTTCCATAAATATAAGTGACAAATTATCAATAAATCATTCCCCGGTCTACCATATTGCATAATGTTTATTGAAACCCAGTTCTAATAAATATAAAAGTCACCTTTTTTATCCAAAGCATAAGAAACAAAGATGACAGCAATTACAAACAGAAATGAAAAATGAGAAATAAGCCCCTTCACAAGCAACAAAGCCTTTTTTCCCTAGCATCCTTAGTGCCTCAGTGTTGTTGGCCTCTAAAAACTGCCTTGGAACAGATACAACCTTCAAATGGTGATTTTATTCTTTGATTGTGATAAACATTGTTTTTCAAGAAAATTGCTCATGAAAAAATTAGACTTTATCACATTTCCCCTCTGCACCCTCTGCGAATTTTGATACATTTACATTTCTCGAAACAAGTTTTGGAGATATCTCACCTGCTACAGGTGCTGATTAAAAGATGGGATTATCCTATCCCATCATTTTCATGTAGGTCAGCATCTGGAATTAATTTACACAGACTCGTCATTAGGCTTCAATAACGCTATAAAAAATCAACTTAAATCTTAGTTGAAATTCCCTGTCTTTTTGTATTCTGTAAGCCAAACATCAGATACCCAGGTTAAGCTTAACATCTCCTCTTCAGAAAGATTACATTTTCCACTAGTCTTCTGATAATTTTTTTTTTACAAGAAGTCATAACTACGATATATTTTTTTTTTTTACAAGAAGTCATAACTATCTTTATAACATGAAAAAGACCTCTGCTAAAATAATTCATTCATCTTATTTAAATTTCTGTTAGGTATATCCTGCTCTGTAGGGCATGTAATCTACGTGTTCAGTGACTCGTTTTTGCTGATGTAAGTAAATTCTGTTTAATTCAAAGGAGCACGCCCATCAAGGACAGAAAATTTTTTCCCTTGTAACTTCAGTAGAAGTTTTGTTTGCCTGAAAACTGTAGGACTGGACCCAGGAGTTTCCTTTCCAGATTAAACTGTATTTGCCGTGCAGGCTTTCTCCCGTCACATGATTTTTATTGCTGCCCTTCCATGTCGTGTTTTGAAGACAGCGTAGGCTGGTGCAGTAGTGTGGCTGTGTTTGTGGAGTATGAGGGGGTGAATATCTCTTTCTCTGAAGTTCTTACGGAGTTTTGGAGGAAACGGTTCATTTCTTATAGGTTTAAGGCCCTAACTCGTTCACCCGCTGGAATAATCGTACTGAATTCATTCGCTCCGTTCCCATATAGAAGCATTTGCACATCAGAACCTAAAAAAATTTGGAAGAAGGAACGCTCCTGGCATTTGTAAAGCATTAAACAAAACTCCTTTGTTTTAGAAATGGTTCCTCCTCTGGCACTAAGTCAGAGTGATAAATACCACACTGGCAGTGTTCAGCAGGGTGTTTATAGCCAGAGTGGCTGCTTGTTGCCCAGGCAATTTGTGGCTGCCAGGACAGGAAAACTAAACTAAAATCTTCATCAGCAAACTGCATGGGATCCAATGAGTTCAGCCACGCTCCTCTTCCGACTTAATTCATCCCTCTCGGAGACAGCGTGTCCTCAAGCTCTGTTGGGGGAAGGAGAAGGGATTCAGGCTCTCGGTGTACCGGAGCGGCAGCAGCCCGGACCCCTAGGAAGGAAGCAGCTGCGGAGCAGTCATGAGTTAGAGACTTGATGCCAGCTCCGCTTCTCACATTTGGTGATGAGTGAGGAAGTGGAAGAAACTGAGACCACTGAGCCGACAGACTATTTCCATTCTCTGAAACAGGATGTAATGAGAGATCTGAGAAATCTGGACTTTAAAATAAAGTCAAAATATAAACTGATGTGTATATCCTGACGTAAAGAATGACATCTGTGAGAGAGTCTGAGCAATCTGCATGAGGATATCAGAAGACTAACAGATGATTTTCATAGATTTGAATGCCAGAGCTATTGCTCAACATTCAGATATTTCTGATTTCACATGATATACCCTAATGAGGTCATAGCCTGGAACCAGAGGTAAAAAAAACAATATGAAACTCCGGATTGATTGTAATTCCAAACAAATCTGGCCAAAAATTAGTGTTTCCATAAGAAAAAGCAGACTTGGCTGACCTACTGTAAGAATATTGCAATAGCTTGAAATAGGTATTCTGCATCTGCCTTTCAAGGAAAGCCCTGAAAACACTGTTAAAAAGCTAAAGGAAAAAAAAAGAGATAAATCTATCTATAAGATGGCCATCTTGCTGTAAGTGAAGGAACCCATAAAATGTCTGGATGTCACAGAGTTCTGCAGGTAATTAAGTTATTGCAATAAATAACACAGGTGTTTATTTTCTTTCATGGCTACCTCAGTTACATTTTCCTAATTTTTTTCTCTTTTGTTATAAGCAAAATTGAGCAAACTGCATTTATGTTTTCCATTGCAAAGGTAAAATAAGACCTCATACAAAATTTCCAAAGTCTTTACATGCTTAATTATGAATTGAAGGCAACTCATGCCTAGCAAAGATCTCAGCTGACCTCTGTACTATCTATATTTATTATCAGTTACTTGCAGTATTTCACTGGATCCTTTTCTTTTCTTTTTTTTTTTTTTTAATTGATTGCACTACATTTAGTCCAGAAAGTTTCCAGTTTATTGTAGCAGTGGCATTATCTGATGTCTTCCTCCAATGAGATAGGAGCTTTTACAGAAGTCACCCTATAAAAATCATCCAGTTAATTATAACATGATGCTCTCTTTCTGGCAAGCTGTGTGTTAGTTTTAGTTACATGTTGACACCAATGGTTAAATTGCTAATTTCAGAACCAAAAAGCAAAAGCTATCAAAAAAGATACGTGAAGACAACATAAATAATTCATCCTCATCTTACAGTCTAAAGCCACTTAGAAGTTTTACAAGCATTTTCAGTCTTGCTACCTGATTGCTGGCTTATAGCCCATAAAAACATATGATGTTTGTTCTTGAAGTTCAGTCATTCATCAAGGAGCTATATGCAATTATTACATTTCTAACAATTACTTTTCTTGATTGCGCACTAAAATCTCTTTCTCCTGTCAGAGCTAACAGCAGGGTATTGTTTATCATCTAGCTGATCATACTGATATGACACATCTATTTTAATACTGACTGTATGTGTATTGATATCAAGTGCTAGCCAGCCAAGAAACAATTAGGGACCCTGTAGTGTAAGCACCCTAGTCCCATTAACCTCAGTGGAAGCCATTTGTGTGGAGAGACTTTGGCCCTGAATTTAGCAGACAGCTGGAGTGTATTTTTATCTTATTTCCATGGTGTCAGTAGACATAACATAGCATTCTGCATGGGTTCGCATAAATCCAGCTAGAAATGAGCATATTACTCTCTAAAAATATTTTTTTCCCATTTTTCTGGCTTTGAAAGTGTTTTGCAAAGACAGTGTTAAACTGATAGAAGCCAAAAAAGGATTAAAAGTTAGTAGTACAGCAGGCAGGTCTGTAAGCACAGGTAGGCTCAGCTTGCACACCAGGTTGCCCAGACATGACATCCAGGACAGCAGAAAGCTGTAGAACTGCATAAAGCTCATGGGCTCATCTACCACTCACGGACATCACTAATAAACTTTGATGAGCAGCAGGACTATTTGTTAATATAAGAAAGAAATTACACCCAGTTCAAACTGGTGTAGGGACAATAAAATCAGTGAGACCTATCCCTGTGATAAGCCACATGAAAGCCAGCAGTCACAATATTGCATGATGAATATTTAATGCGATGCAATTCATTCTCAAATGTAGCATATTGTCTTGTGCTTGAATGCAAAGTGTAAAAAAATTATATGCCCCACTTTGACTACCAATGGGAGTTTCTCCTCTTTGTCATGTTTTGTAAAGGTCCTAAATATTAACCTGCTGGTGCTAAAAGCGAAAGCTTGTAGGAATAGCTGTCATGGTTTCCCCCTTCCCCTGGTTGGATAGCACTCACTGAGAGGCTGCGAGAAAGGGACTGGAAACAGTGCTCTCAGGGTGGAGTGCCTATTGCCAGCCCTAAGGATGAGGTAGGCAGTGGAAAAGCTTTGGCAGCTTGACATTTTTGGTTGGATTTTTCTTTTCAGATTAAATTCTTTTCTTTATTCATGTACAGAATTTTTATTGGCCTTTTGTCTCCAGGATAAGATCTAATATATCATTGTATGCATTTGGTCCCAATAACTGTTAGTGAATATTTTCTTCTCTTAACATGTTCTTCATAAATTACCATGATTTTCCACTGTAATTATTTAGTTAACTGTCTCCTTAAGAACACTAATCGTTAGCCCATCTTATATGCTTCTCTGGAGAAGTAAATAGAGGCATATAAAAAAAAAACGCTTTTTTATGAGTGACTAGGCAGTTGCAGTTTTGTTAGAAAACATGTTTTTAATCAAATCTCCCTTGAAAATAGAGGTTTCATCCATGAGGGAAATACTTCAGAAAACTCAAGCATTGCTTGTTAATTCCCAAGATATTTAACACAATTATTCCTGTGTCCATATAGCCCCATTTTCAAGAAAATAAGATGCCTTTCAGAATGCTTTATTCCTTACTTCTTTCCTATTTTATGTAATGATCTACTTAAACATTTTTGTTTAGATTCATAATATAATTTTTTTTCCTCCTCCTTATCCTACTGTAGCCTCTGCATTGAAGACAGCCTGTGACAGAACAAAACATTCATTCTTTTTAAGAAAAGCAAAAATATCCCATAACTCTTGTTTAAACTGCTCCGGATATCTGGTTTTATACTGTTGTATGCTAACATTTCAGGACCACTGCTGAAATAATTTTTATCCTCCAATAATTCTGTTGTCCCAGAGCTCTTGAAAATACAGGATTCAAACCTGTGACCAAATTGTTGCATCTTAAAGAAGTGAATCATATCACAGAAATTATGTGCATATCTTCACTTAAACTGTGGCAAATAAAAGGTAGTCCGATTCCTACTAGTACTGCTATGTCTACTGTTCTTCTAAAATAATTCCATATCACCTGCCAATTTTCACACCTGTACTTGGCCATCTTCCTGACCATTTTACCAGTACAGGGATCAATACAGATCCCTGAGGGAGAATATTCCTAACATTCCTCCCAGGAAAAACTAACCACTTATCCCTACCCTTTGTTTCTTTATCATTTAAGCAGTTGTCACTCAGTTGTCACTACATGACAAGCCTTCCCTCTTACTCTGTAACAACGCGGCTTCTGTAAGAACATCTGGCAAAGGAGACTGAAAGTCCAGCTACACCATACCAGCTGGATTTACCCTTATTCACATGGTAAATAATTCTTTCAAAGAACCTTATCAGGTTTGCAAGTCATGCCTACATCTGCAAAACTTACTGACTCTTCCCCAAAGCATCATATCTATGTGTCATATTCTGATACATCCTCCATCAATTTATCTAGGCTTACGTAAAGACAGTCTAGAAATAAAATTCTGGATTAGTAGCTGACGGGATTTCAAAGATGTGTGTCATATTATCTTAGAATCGAAGCCAACTTAAGCAATAGTTAACACATCCCCATTACCAGTACAGGATTTTCCTATCTGAGTACCTTTGGCACTCCTGGAAATACCATTTAAGTCCTGAAAAGTTTTTCCTCCTTAATTTATGACTACAGAACAAATCTCTTCTGCTCATGTTTCAGTTGGAAATAGTTCTTCAGACTCTTCTCCAGTAAAGTGTGATTTGAGTGTATGGTCTCTTCTGTAATGAATACCAGTGCAAGGAATCCATTTTGCTTTGTGCAATGATCTGGATTTTCCCTGACAGATCCTTTTACATCAAGATCATCCAACGTTCCCAACTTCTCTTTTAAAGGCTTTTTTTTCTTTTGATTCACTGGAAGAACTTTTTTATTATTAACATTTATTCTTTCAGCCAGTTGCTCAACAATTTTTGCCCTGTCTAAATGTGGTTTTACATTTAAGACTGTGGTTTTACTTTAAAGAGATTACAGGCCAATACTTGCACATGAAGATTTTGAAACTAAACATATTCCATATCAGAAGGATGGATTTTTGTACCATTTAAGCATGAATGAATCCGATTTAAAAAATGGTGTTAAGAGGTGTTAAGGAAAGAAGTTTTGCTTGTATAGTACATCTCTCAAAAGTGTTGGAAATTATAGAAGCATACGTGTTTTGCTGCATTATTCAAAAAAAGCTAAAGACACTTGAGCCACAATTCTCAGAACTGACTTAGCCTTAAGGTTTAGGCCTCTGGGTATGCAGCCACTCTGCTTCTTGAATGAAGCTGCTTGAGGACTTATATTGCATGTCTGTCCTCACCCTTCCTCTGTTTGCTGTGCATTGAGAATCTACAAATAAATTCAGCCTGTGCATTGATGTCCATTTTCTTTTACTTCCTCATGCAAGACTTTTAGATAGTTCAGAACCTTAAACAGGATTCTAGATTCTGCTTTGAAACTCTAGAAAGCAAGTATTTTTAGGTGCTTTTGTCTTTTACTAGGTCATTTAATGATGCCACATTTTCTTCAAAAGTAAAAAATGTGAACAGATTTTCTACTGCCATTCTGCTAAAATCACTATAAAATTTTTCCTAGATTATTTTATATTCTTTAAAAATACAGACTAAGCTATAGAACAATTTATTTTTTGCTGCTTTGTTTAATTATGTAAAGAATCAGAATATTGCATGCAACTTGAGCTCTACTAAGCTCAACATAACTTGAATTTAAATTTAACCTTTGCCTCCATCCTTTGTGTATCCTCGTATCTTTTAAAGTTCATGTAATTAAGTAGCAGACAGAACAGTCTTTGCATTTTAATCACCAACAAGTATGTCTAAATTTTTTCTTGATTTTAATTTATACAAACTAAATTTATTTCTAAATCTGTTTTGTTTTGGGATGTTTTTATTTGCAAAAGTGTTTTTTATGTGATGTCTTTCAACAGTTCTCCCTCATGCTGGAGCAAGAGGCACTTTAAAAAAGAGCATATAATTTGCTGTTTGTACAAGGAATTGTAAATACTTTAGAAGAGCTGGACAGAACCAACTACTTGCACAGATATTTTCAGCTTTGATTGGTGGCAGTGGTTGTGGAGGGAAGCACTGATCAGAAATTTAGGTTATTTGGAAATGAAGAGTAGGTGTTCATTTGCATAAGTAGAGAGAGGGAGCTGTGAAAAAACAAGGCAGAGTCCTAAATTTTCAACAGCACTGTGTCAAAGCTCAGCCTTAATTAAAAACAACATTATCCTGGACACATTACTTCAGTGTTAGGTACATTTTGCATTCTAATCCCCTTGCTACCACTCATGACATCAATACCAGTCCAACTCAGTTTTCCAATCAAATTAAATAATGATAATAATATCTAATAACCTGCAGATATTAAGGGGATTAAACACATTTCCTGTGCTCTTCTGAGCTGCAGCATGCTGCACAAATGAAGAACGGTTTTGCATCTAGAGGTAGCATGGCAAAGAATCATAATTTATGCTCTTAGAGTCTTATACTTAATTGTTACTGCTTTCCCAATCCTCCAACTTCTATCACTAGAGTTATAGATTATATTTTGCAGAACATTAAGCACAGATAATTTACAGGTGTAAATATAGGCACATTAAACCTAATACTAAAAAAAGTGTTACGTAGATATCTAATGTACAAATACAAAGTCTGCTCTAAGATTCAGCCACAAAGCTCAGCTTGTCTAGGCAATTCTTGAACTAAGCAGCCAGATACAAAAGATGTTTCTGACCTCTGTCAGCATCTGCCATATCATTACACAGCAACAGCTCAATAACAGCCACTTTGCCAGGAGACCTTCAGAATAAGATTTCCTTTCATCTTAATTTAGTTACTTTCTTGGAAAGTCTCATAGGTGAATCACCATCCTTCAGTCATAGTGTCTACAAGTGAATGTTATAGCTGTGTACTGTTGCAAAGTCTGATGATTTTGTCATGAATCTAATAGTACATATTGTTTGTTTTAAGGCAACAGCTCCTGAAATTATATGGAAACAGCAAATCTCAGCTTTTTTCTTGAGTCTCTGGAAACAAAAGCAACAACAATAAAAACCCAGTGTAATTTTTTTTTCCCTAGCCTTCCTCCTCCTCTGAAAACCTTAAAATGCAATCCTTAACGTTTCCAAAAGCAGAAGAAACACAGCACTTCTACTTTTAAAATGTGTTGGTTTTGAAACTTGCAATAAGGAAGATGACGAGAGAGGCCGAATCACAAGTTTTCAACAATTGGAGTCAGCAGCATCATGTAGGGTTTCATCTTTTATTCACTGAAATTCATCACAAATATCCTATCAGTTTTTAATTGTGCAAGACTATGGTCAGAGAGAAAATCACTTTCCTTTGCACCTGCCATGGTAGAGACAGCCCAAATAAAACAACTCTTTTGATGTCTGATCTTGCCAGGACCACAAATCTAACTTCATTTTGGCATCAACCAAAAGAATTGCTCACTACCATTGCTTTCTCTCCCATGTATATTTTATCATTTTTACCAAACATCTAGCTTGCATCTTTTTCCAGGTTGAGGGTTTACTTTCATTGCCATATTTTTTTAACCTCTGTGGTCCTTTGTATTTTTTCTGGCTTTAGATTTGGCAAGATCTTTCAGGGCAACATCATCAGTGAATCTATTTAATATGATCTTTATTCTGTTTTCCAAACCACTAAGATGTTAATTAAAAACAGCTCTTACACTGAGCCTTCCATTGGCTTGAACAGTTAGATATTTTGCCATTTATCATTACCCTGTTTTCTAATCTCTGTGGCCCCATTTACATAAAAGATTGAATTATGTTTTCAAATTATTGTTCATGAAACTTTACTAAGTACTTGAGGTAAGACAATGTATTTTAAGCTACTGTATCCCATTCTTTCATGAATTTTGAAATTCTTCTACTGAAGAGCATAAAAATGTATTGACAACAATCATTTTTATTCACCCAACATTGCGTATTCCACATGCCTCTAGAAATAATATCTTTTTTGCTTCTCTTTCTTTTTCCCATCATAACTTAAAACTAAAAAAATATTAACAATCTTCATATCACATTAGGATGAGTGTTTTGTCCTGTGTTATGGCTGAGGAGAGATTCAATGAATTGCCTGAGGACATACGTCAAGACTGTGAAGCAAAGGACAGCAGGACTCAGAGGCCCTACACTATGTTACAGTAGTAGTCTTAGGGCCAAATTCACTATTGTGTCCTTGGTTTTTTCCATGTTTTTCATTGTTTAATTATTTAACTTGGAGTTGAGATTAATTGCCAGGTTTTGTCTCCTCTGCCAATCAACCAGTCTAGCTTTTGTTTATTTTTATACTGACGATATATACCCTTTCATATCATTATCTTGCTTTACTCTGAGAACTATCTATTTATCCACATTATTTTTGCTAGGTATTTGAGAAAATCCACAATTAGTATAAAATAGGATTTTAAAAGTTTTGGATGAGATACACAAACCTGTAATTGACAACATCAACCAACTATTGATGGTTTAAGAGAAAATTTTTGTCTTGAACAGACTGGTTTTCTATGGTTTTGATATTTTTTTGTACATTAGTAAGACTTTTTGTGGCTAAAATTGGTTATTTCATTGAAGATACATTAATTTCAGTGTGAATACATTACTTCTGAAGTCAGGTAATGTGTACCAAAACACAACATGTGAAGAAGGAAGGAATGCCAGGTTTTCTACTCACCGTTTTATTGCAAAGTTCTGAGTGTCCAGCTATCAGATCAAAACCAAAAAAAGTCTTTCTGAGATGCATTCACCTATAAAACCAGTATTTCGTGCTGCTGTTGATGATACATCCAGTTCAGTCAATATTGCAAGGATTCAACAGGCTATAACCATCGTCCCATAGGAGTCCCTTTTCAAGAAGAGCCCCTAATGGATACTGTGGGATTGAAGTGCCATGTGATTAATACTGGATGCAATCTGCAGGCTGTGGAAAAAGTTGGAAAAGGAGGAGGAAGAGACAAGTGCCTGTCTCACAGGGAGTATGGCCTACGCACAGGGAGAAGAATGAGAGTTAAAGCTTAGGAAAACTATTTTGCAGAGAAGGCACAGCAGGAGAAACACCAAAGTCTTTACTTGCAGACCTCTCCTTACCTTAAGACAGATTCCAACAAGGGTCTTGAAGAAGAAGAGGAATGGAGGAAGAATTCAAAGAGAAGTGTTCAATATCTTCCTTACAGAATTTGTACAGAATAGCTCTGTTTTTCACAGCCGTTTGCTTTCATCTTCCTTTCCGACTGACCGTGATGTGAAATAAGTATGTCCTTCCTGACATGCTTCCATTTGGGCTTGCTTTTTTCCCCCTCATGCAGTTGTTCTCATGGCAGAAGGTGTGCAAAGAGGTTGATACCATGCAGTCATTAAAATCCTGTGTCTGCCAGTGACCTGTTTGCACTAGCATTGCATCAGCTCTTTGCCCTACTGGTAACAGTGGTGGACAAGGTATTACTTTCACTACAATTTCCACTGTTAGGACCAGAGCTGGAATATTATAAGGCAAAACTGTGTGTCTGTCTTGTAAGAGAAAAGAGTGTTTTGCAGAAAACAAGCTTCACTAATATTAGTAGTGATTTTGTCTACCTATTGTTCTAATGCCCTTTATTGAATTATTTGGAATTTTTACAACTTTTGAAGATGAGGGATTTTTTTTCTTTAAATCACTTTAAAACTCTCCAGTGGAGCACATTGCATGACACGCTTTAGAAGTTAGCCAGAGCAGCAATTTTTATGTGGCTAAGTTTGCCACAGCATGTACTCAGCATACTTGGATACTGGGAAAAACCGAAACAATGTGGTTTCTTAATAGTAATGAGATTATTTAAAGGGAAAAGGGCAAAATAGGAAAAGATGACAAGGCCCTGTCAGAAGAAGTAGAAAGTGGAGGCAGTAACTCTGCTCTGAATTTCTTACCACAGTGGTCTTAAATGCATTTTTGTATTCCAGTATTGTAGTGGTCAAGCAGTACAGATGACCACCCTGCTCCCAGGGAGGAGGTGAGCAAGGAGACCACCTTTCCAGTTCCCACCAACATTGCCTGCTTTTGTCTTGCCAGACTTGGACCAGAGACAGACCCAGTTAATAGAACTGGCTTCAGAAGGTCACATACAGGTAGCTGTGAGTTAGAAATAAATTTAACATCAGAAACTGTTCTGAACTGGTGCATGAAAGAAACATCTCCCTCTCTTTACTGCAGATTTAAAGGCACCAAAAATTTTGTTCGTAAGTAATTGTCTGGGACTTAACAAGCTATGTGACATTAAATGGGCTGTGAATTATTCGGGGGAAAAAGTACACAAAATGTGTTAAAAATATATTAAAAGAACAAGCAAGATACAACACATTTCAAAGTGACTGCTTGAATCCTTTATTCCTTTATATGTAATATATTTCTCTTGCTGGTAACCTGGAAGGCATGCATTTGCCTTCTAAGAGAAAAAGCACCATGAACAAGAAGCCTAGATTAAGAAAAAAATGAGGTCTATTTTTCATATGAGGCCAAAAAGCTGACTTTCAAGCATTGTAGTCTAAATCAAAAGATTACGTGTTAAATAAGTCAGAAATTAAAGTGGGCAAGTATTTTGCCCATCAACTTTAATGGTTGTCCCTGGCTATCTCCAGATGTCCCTGGAGCATCTTCATTTCAGTCAAGAGGTTTGTCTATCAATAAGCCCTCCAAGAGCCAGTTAGGAAAAATATCCTGACAGCAAGTACTTTGGAATATGTTGACAAGTAAAGAGAAAGCCTCTTGTTCACTTATGGTAAAATTGACAGTAGTGTAGATAGCTCTCATGGTACCCACTTTCAGCATTGACTTTCTGCCACACACCATTATTTTGCCATGATTTTACTTGAAAAGTGACCACAGGGACTGAAACCAGAAAAAGAGTCTCTGAGTAGAGAGCCTTGGATTTATACTGAGGACTCCTATCCCTCTACCACAGCTTTATTTTCTAATGTAACAATGCTTTGTTCTTTCTGATCCCACCTGCCAGTACATACATACCTACCTATATCTCCATAGTATGGCAGTAAAACGGAGTATTTCCAAAGTGCACTTTTTTACTAGTAGGCTGCTGTAGAAGCTAATGGTCATTTAATTTTCAGTAAATTCAGTGTGGTATCTTGGTTTATTTCAAGTTTTGATGTACAGCTAAACCTGGATTTAAATAAGGCTACCATTTAAACTGCTTGTCAGTTATTGTTTTCTGTATACGTGTGTGGGTTTATGTAAAAGATGCTATATGGGAAAAAAGATCTTGCATAGTCATAGAAAGTGACTATCTCAAGATATAGGCCTCTTTAGGAAATCATTTTATGTGGAATAATTAGGATAGATTAGTAAGAAATGCTTTCATCTTAGTTTTTTGCCTATGTTGCATTTTAAAATAATTAAGAATCCAGATTGTTTCTGTTTTTCACCTTCGTTTACTGGCATCCAGCAAAGAGGCCTACACTTTGATTTTAATCATGGCCAGACAGTATAAGACCTTGGTCTTAAAGGCAAGCGGAGCAACAAGCAGAAACCCTGCTGTGTAATTTCAAAGCAATGTACTTCATGCTGCTAACCCTACAGTATGATTTCTGTTCTGCCAATGGCTCCAATAGCAGACAACTTCCAATTTGCACCTCTTGCATAAATCCACATTATGCCAATAGGTTTAGAAAAAAACCACAAGCTGCCCAGTTCAGCAGTCAGAGGTCTGTTAACAGATCTTTAACTATGATCTATTGTGTAGGAAAGTCTGAAATTATGGATGCAGAGTTTCACTTTATAGAGCTCTCACTCGTGCTATGCAGGTTTCCTTGAGATAATTATAAGTGTTTATTTTGGCTTTTAACAAGTTTAATCACATTATTTAGCATGTTCTGATTTTGTCACTGAGGCAACCATTACTCTTGCGCACAAGCTTTGCTTAATTGGCAGCGGGAGGAGAAAATGGAATTTAAAGCAACTAATTGCACTAGACCTCACAGATGCCAAGATGTAGCTCTTTTAATTAAAACTTTTTACAAGATAGTTTACAAATGTAAAAGCACTATCTCTTTTAAGTACCTATTACAGCATCCTGCTTTCAGTTTTGCTCCCATTTTAAGTGTCTAAATATTCTGAAAGTTCAACTAAAGGACGACTGCAAAAAGTATTTCAAAGCACGGAAGGCAGAGATTGGGAATATAAAAGTACAGAGTTCAGTAAGGCACTTCACTTACTTATCTGAGTTCCAATTTATAAATAACCTTGGCTGCCTGTAGAGGGTAATTCAGTCTGTTAATTTCAGGCCACCATTTAAGTATCATGCTGTGCCAAATTGCATTTGATGGTTTTATAATGGCATGACTACAATATACTAAAATGAGATCTATAAAGGTATCCCCTAGTGGGAATTTCAACCCAGGTCTCCAGTGGTAAAGATGACATTCATATCAAGCAGTTCTTTCCACTGCATCTCAGGTATGTGTTACTGTCCCATGTTACACAAAAAATCTCTTTTCCATTGCAATTTAAAGTGCTTACAGATCCTAATTTAAATGGTTTTGTGATTTCTAACTAATGCTTGTAATATTTTTTTTTCAAAATCACAGAGTATGCTGCTTGACACACTTCATCCCACTTTAAATCTCTGAAGTATGGTACTACAACTCTCTATCAAAAGTGATTGAACAAGTAGCACTTGATGGATGATAATAGTTTCCCCAAAGGGAGTGTTATTTCTTGATCTTTGGCATGAAATAACATAGGTATATCACAGAACGGTAAATGCTTGCATCAGGATATTGTTTCACGAAAGACTTCTTTGGTCACAGTGGCATTTTCCAGTGAGCAAGACATCTTCACCCCTCCTCCAGTGACCCAACAAAGTTGAATGCCTTTTGGAAGGTTAAGCTCTGTACGCAGAGGTCATGGGACTGGGCTGAAGCTGGAGGGTCTGTTTATTTTCTACGTGTGTTGAACTATGTTGTTCTCTGGGTGTGAACATAACTTTCTAACCTTCACAAATGATCCCAAGGAAAAGACCTTGCTGACTAAGACTGGGTTTGTCGCTGAGCCATTCCAAAAATTCACATCTTTCCAGATGATGCATAGCAGCCAAAGAGAATACTTACTTAAACACTGAACTGTATTTTAAAGTCCAGTAACCAGAAGAAATGCCTTTACTGGAATAATGGTGCAATTACTCAGATACTTTTTCAAACATATCTTGGGGGAAAAATCCGCCATGGATGTATCCTTCGAGCACCCAGTGAGCACAGCAGTCCCGTAAAGAGCTGCTTCTCTTAGCCTGCTATAATGCCCTGCATTATACCATGCAAAACAAAATACTGAGAATATTTTAATAAACTTCCTGGCTCATGTCATGACTCCTACATATTGAAACAGTCACACTATGCCAAACTGCTTGAAAGCAGAGGGATTCATGGAGCACTGCTTTTGTAAAAATTGTAGCTATACAAATTTAACTATTTCTGAGTCCATGTAGGTTAAAATTATCTGCAGATTTTAAGTAGCAGATAATGTAAGTGAATACCTTCACTTACAGGAGGTGAGGGATGAAGTATCCATATCAGATAGATACTCTTGCTGAGTTTCTTTAGACAATTTTGAGGACCTTGGCAGTAACCTATTTTTACCTCCTTACAACTCCAAGCCTCATCACTATATCCAGTGTATGGTTTAAAAGTATTTTTTTAGAAGTCATCTTAAATCTTCCACTAAACCAGGTGGTTCCAGATAAATAATGAATATCTGCAGTAGGTTAGTGCACCAGGTTAGTGTGCAGCTTACTATTTTCACGAAGAAGCTCAAAAGTTATCCTGTCATATTCATTAATTTCAGCAGTGGTTTTGTTTGGGATTTTTTTACTTATTTCCCTAGGGAGAAATCTTTAGTTACATGTGACACCAGAATGAACATGCTACGACTGAAACTAGATTGAGTAACTTCTGGTTTCAGGTCAGAAAATAACTTCAGGAAGAGTGTACATCTTCTCCCACAAGTCTGACAGTGCAATATGTCTATCTTTTCTAGTAGTCATAATATTTACAATGTATTATTAATAATGAATTTCATAATAATCCTGTTGCTGACCAGACAGTGAACTTCAATAACTCATAGAATGCATATTTTGATAGTTGCTGGAAAATGAGACATTATGACACAATGGCCAGCTACATAATATTTTGTCAGATTTTTTAATGTTAGGCTTTGGATAGTACTGTTTGTATTTCATTGTGGAGCTTGTCAGCCTCTTGTTATGTTCATGGCAGTAGAGACTCTAATTTTTGAGTACTAATTAAAATATGCCATTAAGAGTCAAATTTAATAAAGCAAAGACATTCAGAACTAAATTCAAAGCTAATGATTAAGATGATCTTTCATGACAAGGGATTGCACTGGTATGAAACTTACTCTCATTAAAAATATCAAAAAAATCACAGATTTTATTCTGATTTTTCTTTTCTTTTCTAAGATAATGGCTGGGCCCAAAGGGTTGTGGTAAATGGAGTTAAATCCAGTTGGCAGCCAGTCACAAGTGGTGTTCCCCAGGGCTCAATATTGGGGCCAGTTTTGTTTAAAATCTTTATCGATGATCTGGATGAGGGGATCGAGTGCTCCCTCAGTTTGCAGACAACACCAAGTTGGGCAGGAGTGTTGATCTGCTTGAGGGTAGGAAAGCTCTGCAGAGGGATCTGGACAGGCTGCATCAATGGGCCGAGGTCAATTGTATGAGGTTTAATAAGGCCAAGTGCCGGGTTCTGCACTTGGGTCACAACAACCCCATGCAACGCTACAGGCTTGGGGACGAGTGGCTGGAAAGCTGTCCCGCAGAAAAGGACCTGGGGGTGTTGGTCGACAGCCGGCTGAATATGAGCCAGCAGTGTGCCCAGGTGGCCAAGAAGGCCAACAGCATCCTGGCCTGTATCAGAAATAGTGTGGCCAGCAGGAGCAGGGAGGTGATCGTGCCCCTGTACTCGGTGCTGGTGAGGCCGCACCTCGAATCCTGTGTTCAGTTTTGGGGTCCTCACTACAAGAAAGACATTGAGGTGCTGGAGCGTGTCCAGAGAAGGGCAACGAAGCTGGTGAGGGGTCTGGAGCACAAGTCTGATGAGGAGCGGCTGAGGGAACTGGGGTTGTTCAGTCTGGAGAAGAGGAGGCTGAGGGGAGACCTTATCGCTCTCTACAACTACCTGAAAGGGGGTTGCAGAGAGGTGGGTGTTGGTCTCTTCTCCCAAGTGATGAGTGATAGGACAAGAGGAAATGGCCTCAAGTTGCACCAGGGGAGGTTTAGGCTGGATATTAGGAAAAATTTCTTCACTGAAAGGGTTGTCAGACACTGGAACAGGCTGCCCAGGGAGGTGGTGGAGTCACCATCCCGGGAGGTTTTTAAAAGACATGTGGATGAGGTGCTTAGGGCCATGGTTTAGTGGTGGACTTAGCAGTGTTATGTTTACGGATGGACTTAAAGATCTTAAAGGTCTTTTCCAACCTAAACGATTCTATGATTCTATGATTCTATACACACTTAAGAAAACTATTTTGGAACAATTGGAAGAGTTTCAATGTAAAACATCAAATCATTTTTGCACTTATATGTCACCGAAATTATCTACAATTTTTGTGTGTCTTACAAAACAAATGGCAATATTAACCTGTTTTCTGGTAAGTATCAATGTCAAGTCTAACAGCTGATACAGTTCTTTTATTAGAAATTGGAAAAAGACACATAAATTATGCTGACATTTCTGGTGGTAGACTTTTTCCCAGAAAGACTTGAAAGACCATAGGCATTCTAATGATGATGCCATTTTTTAGATAAGAAGTCAAGCCGGTGTTCAGAGTTCATTTCCAGTTATTTGGGACTTCCTGGACATTTGGCATTTTTGTAAGAGGAAAGGCATTCATTGTACTGACCCTGCTAGGTAGGTCCAGTTATCTGGAAATCTCATTTGAAAATTTCAGTTACTTGTTCTTGTGGTGAATTGTTGTCTTTAACAATAAATTGTTTCCAAGGGTGACTGAAGCAGTTATTTTGTATAGCTCACATGTCATTGGAATTGGTTCATGTAGTTAAGATAGTGTCCTTTGGAACAGAACTGGAACCTAAAATAAATAAAGAGTTCATTCAATTTCTCTATCGATATATTTGAATGTGCAAGTTTTCTCATTATATTTGGACTCCTCTGCATTCCTTAGTTTTGGTCCAAAGTAATAAATTTTAAAATTCCATCATCATCAATCCATAGAATTAAACAAAGTTTTATATATTTTGAAAAAGCATTCATGTGCATGTGAGTCTTCTATGGCGTTCAGCAATGGAGTGCACATAGCCTGCCACCAAAAAGTTGGTATGATACCCTAAGAACCTCTTGCAACACACCTGGGATCACTGAGTCGAAGCAGTGCCCATGGATGTGAATCATATATGTTAAACCGACAAAAAAATGAGACATCTGTCATGCCAGAAGCAGACCATGTGTCAGAATACTCACCAACTATCTATCTTTTTTAAAACTAGCAACAGTCTGGGTTTTGTAAGACGTATACAGGCAGGTTTGGCAGCGTAAATGTGCACTACCTGAATGAGGAGAAATATCATGACTTATGAAGCCTTTGGGAAGGCGTTTGAATACCATGAGCATGAGAGTGTTTTTTCTGGTCTACTTATCTATTTCACAAAGAAGGAACAAAAAAAACTATGCTGCCATTTCTACAAGTCCTGTGAGGTATTATAGGCTTTGGGTAAGTGAAATTTAATGCAGAACTACTTTTAAAAAGAAATGGGGATTTTTTTCCAGCAAACCAAACGATTTTACTTCAAAGGAAATCTACCCAAAAGGTATATTTAATTTTGATTTTGCAAGTAGGAATGTTTCTAATGGCACTCTAGATTTCCTTTAGAAAAACTTCCATTTTGCAGAAGTCCTTTTTTCCATCCAATTATTCTGACAACAAATTTCCAAACAGCTTTTAGCACAAAAGGGGGTTGTATATGTTACTGATATTTCTCAGTGCCTTCTTAAGTCTATAGCTTCTTCAAACCTCATTCTTTACTTTTTGTTTGGTTGGTTGTTTGTTTTACTATTTCTTACTTCTGGCCTTAGCAAATAACCATTCAATAAACTATTGCATATGGAAAAGTATTGATTTTGCATGTGAAAGGGAATAATGTTCAAAGAGTAAACCTGATCTTGAGCTGCTGAACACTGATGGCAGAAAGAGGAGTCTGGCAGTGGCTGAATGGCAGTGGTGGGGATATGAGATGCAACTGGGACAGTTAGTGCTCTGGGCAACCAGAGGGAAAAGCAACCACAGTGTAATCTAACTGCAAAAACTCCCAGCGATTACAAGACTAAGCCTTGGGTCTGGCAGCAGTGCTGGAAGCTCAAAAAAATTGCAGATAGCACCATTTCTTGAACTATGCCAGTCTAGAGCCTGTGGAATAATGAAGAAAAGAAGAGAAATAGTGTGAAACAACAAAAATAAACCCGCAGAATCAGAAGCAGTTAAGAAAACAATATAGACAATAATACGCTTTTCCACTGATTAAATTATTTAGACTGAATAACTGCCTTTATTATGTTACATATGGAGTGCAAATATTTACCCTTTTGATTTTGTACTTATAGCATTGATAGAAAAACACTGTGTAAACATCAGGAAAAGCTTCACTTGACAATTTTTGACACATCTATTGTAAAAAGCCAGAAATGAGAAAATAATGTAATTCATTAAAAGTTATCAAAACCTACTCCCTCTTGCCAACCCCTTATATTTCTGATTGCTCTGTTTTATAAAAGCAATGTCTAAACTTGAAATTTTAAGCTCAGAAAATGAAAAAATCCTGAATTTTTTATCTCAGATACATGATATAAGAGCTGTGATGATTTGGTGCAGAAAAAAACTAGAGTCTTCACACTGTATAAAGCATAGTTTATCTCTACCATTATCACCAACTGGAGCGGAGTTAATGTTTGCTTAATTTCACTATCTAAAATGTTACAGACAGAAGTGTTCAAGAGCCTGTGGTTGGATGAGCTGCTGCTATTCACATCATTTGGGAGCATTCTTCACTGAAGTTTCATTTGCAGTGTAAGTTTAATAACTTATTCCGAAGTATGATTGAAAGTAATAACATTACTATCAGTAGCAAAAAAGCACAGAAAAAAAGAAACAGGATTAAAAGTAATCTCTAGACTACAGCTATAAACTGAACATGGCAAGCTTTGGGGTGGCTATTTAATTATCAACCATGTATAACTTTTTTTAGTTATTTTGTTTTTCCACAAAAGCACAGGGTATGTGAAACATGCCAAAAGGGCACCCTGACCCCTTTAAGTTCTGCTATTAACCTAATAAGGATCTTGTCCTGGACGATGATTGCATAGTGTAATTATAGAAACAGGGATAATTGCAATATACATAGGCAGTAGGGAATCTGCTACTCAACAATAAGGGCCTGAGCACGATGATCCTTCTGACTTCAGCTCTTAATTGACTTCAAAAAGGCTTAAAAATGAACAGCAGCTTTTAGGATTAACCTTCCAACAAGCACAAATATGGACACGCAAGATGATCCAATACACCTGACAACCAAATAAACTTGCCTCCTTATATCCCTTCTGCTCTGATTTTTCGACTCAGGCTCTACCCCAAGTAAGGGTTATGATTATGTTATGACTTTAACAGGTACACAAATACAAAAAGTCTTAATGTTATGATTGGAACTAAATGCTCTATGAACAAATATGTGTGAATAATTTAAATATTCATGATCCTGAAAGAGCTTTATCCACTCTTTTGGGGCTGTGTACCAAGTGATTTAAATAGCCACATCTGTCCTGTGCTGGAAAAATTGGGCCAAAAAAGAAAGTTCTAGCTTCTGCCCAAGATTTCAAAATGGAAAAGAAGTGGTTATACCTTGTGTTAGAACTTTATTTGATTATAATTAAGTTTAAGAGCGCACAAGTGTGTAAGATAGCAAAGCACACAACATAGGAGTCTGAGGCTATGTCTTCATTGGCAACTAACATGTCCTGACAGGAGCAGGTGTGGAGGGGGACAAACAGCTGGTGCTGAGGACACGACATGCCCAGTACATATCACTCGGGCTCATGTTAGCCTGATCTTGGGGCCAAATCCCTGCTAGCTGCTGAAGGTCAGTCGTGGGCACTCCTAGGGCACGTCTTCCAGTTTCCACTTTCAGGATCGAGTCCTGTGCAGTCCCAGGCCACTCCATGGTGTGAACTGAAGCCCTGTTGAGTGGGGATAATTTTGCTCAAAAGTGCACTCCTGATCCAAACTAGGTGACAGGCACTTTTGAATAACATGCCAAAGTTGTTCAATCGTGTTAAAAGTTAGGAAAACATAACTATCCGAGTCTTTTGAGTGGTCTTGCAAGTGTTAGCTTTGTCAATTATATGGATTTACCAATGAATAACTTCTCTATATAAGAATAGTAAATGTGCCTCAATAGCATTTTAAATTATTTTTTATTATGTGTATTCAGTATTCAGTTTTCCATGCAGTTCTGTGTTTCCATAGAGATGCACCGTGTTTGGAAGAAAAGCCTGCCAAGGGTTAATCTGATTAATAATATTAAAATGATTAAAACTGAGAAAAGCTTAAGTGTGCTTTGCTGGTGAAAGCGACCTTTTAACTCACCTCGATGTGGAATAAATAGGAGAGAGTCTGGCACATGTTTGGGGGAGTCTGAGATACAAACCTGAGCGGCAGCCAGCCCTGAGAAAAGTCTAAAGATGAATTCAGCTTATGTTACTGTGAGCCTTGTCAGTAAAGTCTGGCCTCAAGAGCAGCCCCATAGTCTTGGACCTTCCTTCCCTTGGATTGGGAAGGTCACTGAGGAACGCTTAAGGAACCGAAGCCTGGAAGCGACAGTCTCTCACTTCACCAGGTCCTGCTCCCAGGTAGCACGTAGCAAAATGTTATTCAGCAGTAAAAAGAAGAGAGGCAAAAAGAAGATGGAACAGAGAGATTAAATATAATGAAGACCTGATGCAAAACCAACTGACTGCTTCTTCAGGCTTTTGCTGTGGAGAGTGGTGCTGAACGTGGGAGCGAGAGCAGAACATCTGAATGGGAATGAGGACATGAAAGTAGAAGTAAATATACAGCAGATGGGAAAAAAACTCAGGGAGATCAAGTGCTGGAAACTTCAAATTGTTCCTTTATCAGGAAGGGGAACACCAGAGAAAGAAAATTATTTTCATGAAGGTCTATAATTACAATAATATTTTGTGAATATTAGTCATGAATAAATTGTGGCTTTCTGCTACGTGGATTGTAGCAGAAAAGGATTACTATCCAATTAGGATTACTATAAGCAAAAACTAAATAGTTTTAAGATCAAACCTGATGAATTCATGAAAAGAAATATACAGTATGATTACCTGTGATAGCAGAGGCTGATTTTAAATCACAGAAAATTCAGCCCAGTATTTCCATATTCCTAAATCTAATGAACTATTAAAACTGTCTCAAATTCCTTTAGAAGGAGCAGACCAAAACTTGTCTAAATGAAAAACAAAAGTCTAAAGAAGTGAATTTAGTCCTGTGATCATGCTGTGTCTCTGTATAAAAATTTTGTAACTTTTTCATTTTTAAATTCAAATTACTTAATTGACTTTTATGTAGGGAGCATAAGTCTTTTTCACATTCCAGTAACTCAGAAAACTGGAAATGTTTCCATCCTTCTCCTTATGTATGTACACTAATTTTCATTATGTTTTAAATTGAAAAAAAAGTTGGCAGCAAAAGCACTGAATACAATACACAGATATTATTGACTTTGAATAATTTTGTTGGTTTGTATAAGCTATTTTTTCCTTGCTGGGAACAGAAAATATCCCACAGGAAAAAACAGTATTTCAACATGATTTTCCTTCAGAAAAGGAACAAAAAGTTGAAATATCACAATTTTTTCGTGGAATGAAATGTTCCAGAATAATTCAATTTGGAAACGTCTATGTTTAGTTTTGACTTACTAAATCAAAGTGTTTTAACTTACTAAATCAAAGTGTTTTACGTTCTTGAACTGAACCCAAACACTTTGTTTCAAGTCAGTTCAACATTAATCCGCCTTGGCCTATTGTGCCTCATGGGAATTTGAGTAGTGCCCCTTGGTTCCCATGCTTTCATATGGGCTAGGCTTCTTGGCAAACTTTTTCCCATTGCACCGCAGCATGTGACTCTAATGATGAGCCATATGGCTTGGTCAGAGGGGAGCTCATGATGCATAATGGGAAATAAACTTTTGCAAAGAGAAACTGCATTTTTTCCTTATAAAGTGTTTGACACAATTCCCAACCCACTTTCTTCAAAAGCAATATTGTTAGAAAGGCTAGAAAAGGAGGAACTGGTTTGCAGGTATACTGTTGAAAATTTTGTGCACGTGAAAAGTCATGGAATTCTAAGAGTTAAGAAACAGGACCGCTTTCATGTCTGTCATAACTCCTTTTAGATGGGGAGGAAATTGGCCCCTACATATCTTGACAACATAGTAGAGAGGACTGCAATCTACAGAAGTCAAGGGGAAAAAATGTGATAATACAGCAGATGGGGAATGTGTTCCTATGGTGACTAGATACACTGTATTTTCTGCTAAGATATACAAATGAAAAGCAACACGGACTAAAGTAGTGGAAGACCGAACACTAATTCTTCCTAGGTTAATTATAGTCAGGCTGCTGCTAATAGTGATAGCCAATACTAAAACCTACACACCCATTGCTTGTTTAATATGTAGTATATTATGATTACCAGAAACTTTAAACTAGATAAAAGAAAGGACAAAAATTAAAGCGTTTTAATTATTTTAGTATTTTGCTTTCAGCTCCCCCCACAAAAAAATTCAGCAGTAAAGATCAGAACTGTAGTGCATTGGGTTACCTGCTCAAGCAGATGGGAATCGCTGGACTTAGAGACCTAGAGGGAAAGAGGATGTGTTGTGAAGAGATTTCTCATTAGATTACAGGAAGATACATTGTCAAATGAATGAGGAAGTTGCAGAGGCAAGGTTTAATTGGTTAGGAAATGCCAGCACTAAGGTTGGCCTTATTTCTGTCCTTTGAGATATAACTGAATGATACAGTTTTTCTCCCCCTTATGCAAAAACATCTATGCAAACAAAAAGTTACAGTTGCGTCAAAAGGTTTCTGCAGCAAGTTTTTTAAATCTTGCGCAAAGATGTCTTCCACAGAAGCATCTATTCTGACATTAACGAAATCTAAAAAGCATTTGGATGGAAGCATGCTGTTTTTTCAAAAGGTCCTCTGCTACACAGTGGTGTCTCTGCTTCTCAGCCTTTATTTCAGAAGAGAGAGGTTCCTTCTTCTGTCCTGGACAGGATGTCTGTTTCTGGCTTTGGCATCCTCATACAACACCAGTTGCACAGAAACTGGTCAGCTAATGTTCAAGGCTCTCTGAAGAACTGAGCTGCCTTTTCATTCATATCATGTGACTAGTCTTGGCATTGTCTTAATGGCATTAGTAATGTTTTGATATATGATATGTGGCAATATACTTCCTATATAGTAGAAATAATAATGACGATATAATAAAGTGGGGAAAGATCTCTTTGGCAAGTGAAGCTAACTAAAATAATCTTACAAGCACTAAGAAACCCCTGCAGGGTTATAGTGGAAACATGAATAAAATTAAAAGACGCATTCAGTGATATTTTCCTGGATGAGTCACTGAGAATGTGTGTGAACAGTAAGGGACTGGGATTATTGGGGGATATCCAGCTATTCATTTTGCCGTGAGTCTGAGACAGCTCACTCAATGCAAATGAAAGGCAAGTTTGCCTCTGTGATGGGCTGTTACTGGCTTGATTTACAAAAAGAGCTATAAATTATGTTGAAGAATGCCAAATGTATAGTTTTGTGATGTTAATGGTACATGAGGGAAAGAAGGGGAATGCAAGTCATTTAATTGCAAAAAAAACCTTTTTGTCTTGTTTTCAGTTAGGCAAATACAGATGTAGTACACTCTTACATCGTCCTGCTCAGAAATGCAAATGATTTTATCTGGTTGCCAAAGAAGGTTCCAATTATCAAGTCAGATTGAAAAAAAAAGCCACATTTCCTCACGCACAACCCGTTATGCTTGCATTTCTCCAAACCTGCCTCAGCTGCACTTGCTGGGTAGTAGTAAAGGAGCTTGTCTGTAATTACAAAGGTGTTAATTTCAGCATTGCGTGTACTTTTTCTTTTTACTAGATTGGCATGAACATTTCACACTCTAGTGTGTGCTGTAATTGGAACAAACTGCAACACCTACTACTAAAAACTGAGCTCTTTGTAGCCATTGCTTGTCCCTTCCATTTAAAATTCCCTAGCCACACTTCTGCCTCCCAAGCTGCCTTTGAAGGCAGATTTATGTGTTTTAAGTACAATTCAAGCATATTGCAGGCACAGCAGGAGATTGTAAACAATCAGAAACTGAATTGGGGGAGTCCTCAGCATTTCAGTGTGGTAGAACCTGAAAAACACCTGCAGCTTAACTGTTTACACATACATTATAGATGATTCAGCATTGCTAGTAAATGTTATTAAGGAACATCAGGCAAAACACAGAGCAGTGTAACCAGCCTATATGGACGCTCACTGTGTACATGAATCACTGCTGTGTTGAAGACAGGGTTTGACTGGTGTCCGGAAGATTCATCCACTTCTTTATCATCATCTTTATTTTATATGGCTGACTTTACAAAAGGATATCTCAAGGCAATACAGAAAAACAAACTCTGCTTTGATCTAAAATTGAGTGATTACATATGTAACTTGAAGGACTTCCACTTGGTAATTCTGTATTGAACACCTGTTAGAAAAATACTGGAGATATATATAATACAAGGCTTATTTGCCTTGGTCCGTCAGGTTCAAAATTATACAGATCATGTAACCAGAGATAGGAAAGATATTATATTTTTCTCATCTCTTTCTGTGCAAAAAGACTTTTTTGTCCTTTTCCATATGTCTAGGACCATGTTTCTAATGGAAGAGGAATCAATGATACAAATTCCAGGTATGTCCTCAGTATTAGGTGTTGACCAGACTAAACACAGTGGGTTTTGAACAGCAGTAGCCTCAGCAGCAAGCAGAGATATTTTCTCTTTCAAAAATTGTCTCTAGAAACAATACTGTCTAAAGACAAGGACCACTCTCAACACACAGATCCCGCTTCAGTAATATGCCCTAACAGGGGTATATTTGTTCTTGGTTTTCTTTCTCCCTCGGTGGCTCTTTGGCATAGTAACTTCTGCACTAGAGCTATGCAATTTTTTAACACCACAAGCATGACTTTCCCTTTCTCCTGAGAGAAGGAAGTCTGGATGTCTTGTGCTGGGTCAGGGAGCTGAAATGAAGCCTCCCACTTCCTGGGAAAGTGCTTTAATCACTAACTAGCAGTCACTAATCATGCAAACAGTGAAGGGTTACTCTTTTTTAAAATTATTTTATTTAGTGAAAGTGGGTCTGGCGCTCTGCTTTGTGCTAAACTCGTTGCTGCTGACAAAGTGTTTTGGGATTCCTCTGCCAATGCGTAAGTCACCAGGCCTCTCAAGGGACTTCCAGATGTCCTAAACTGTTTTAGAGATAGGCTCAATTTGACTAAGGTTATGATACTTCTAGACATGCATAATAGCAAAAGCAAAAAATAGAATGTGTAATGATTAAGGTTGGTTGTTTTGGATGTGGAAACGTAATCTCCGCCTAAATTGTGTGCTAGACCCAAATGCTTGTCACGACTCGTAAAGTCAGTGTTTGGCAAATGATTATGACCACTATTATTTATAGGGAAACACTGTTAAAGAAAGGCCGCTTTTCACTAGAGTAGCAGAAGGTCCTTTGTTCTGGACTTCAGGCAGCTGATAAAGTCGGGGTAAAGTTTCTAATAAGAAAGTTTCACCCAAGGCAATGTTTCCATCGAAACTCTCTGGCTTTCTTCAGCTGTCCCTCAGTCTGATCGATAGGTCCTTCCGACTTAACCTAGCCTCATTTTGTAGAATGTGACCCTGATTTTGTCTTTACTCTTCCACATACATGAGCAGCTGCAATATTCCCATCTAAAAACTCTGGGCTAAGGCACAGAATCACTGTAACGTGAACACTGTTACAGCTGGGTAAGTCTGAAGAGATGAACCCTTAAATATCATACAGCCCAATGAAATAGAAGGTGTTAAACTCAGCCTGATTTTTTTTTTTTCCTTAAGAATCATACAAGAAATGAGACAGGTGATACTTCTGTTGGAGACTTCTAAAAGTCAAACTGTGAAACACAATATTCATGTTTTTAAACAGGAATTTGTGGAACTGAACTTCTTCTGGTTATACTTTCAAGTGCCTCGTTACATCCTCTGAAATCCTTCTGGAAAGACTGCAGAGAAGTCTGAAACCCTTCTAAAACATTGTACTATTCCACAAAACAGGGCATGTTTATCTGGGGCTGTGAACCTCAGGAAGGATATTGTAAGTGGTTGAGAATTTATAGTTTCCACAGAAAAGGAAAAACATAATTTTTCAGGCTATCTATATCTGAGAGCTGAAACATGCAGAAGACATGTGGCAGCATGGTCATTAGTTTAAAAAAAAAAAGAAAATAAATAAATTAGACTAAATTAAATTAAATTCAAAAATAAATTAAGAGGAAACAAAAACATCTAACAGGAAACAATTGTCTTGCCCTGCAAGAAAGGCTTAAAAATATTTTTGTATTTCAAGGATGTTAGCAAAAATTTGTGAATTTTCATCAAAAGCCTTCTACCCCATTTTAACACTCTGCACCCCAGCAGAGAGCATTTACAATGTTGACATTTTCTCTTTTATCAACTCTAATTATAAAAAGTTGCTGCTGGCTTAACTGTTATTTTTCTTCAGAGGTTGAAGGCTTGTGTGTCTTAATGGCAGTAAGATTTCTCTCTCTCTCCCCAGTGGTGGTGTTTTAGAAGCAGCTTTGACACCAGTATTTACATACATCACTGAATTGCAAAGGCTGTGTGCCTTGCAAATGCAAGAACTTGCTTTATGGCTGTTCATAAATGATCTATATGACTGATTCACATGACAAATATGGTAATAAGCAATAATTGACAGGATTTTAGTGTTGATATATTGTTCCTGGTTTAACTTTTTTTTAATTTTTCCTCATGATTAGAAGTAGCTTATATCGAGTTCACATTCACATGTAAGATAAAAAGAACCCACAAGAAAAGGGTTTCAGTTTTCCTCCTTAAACCCCCTTAAACCTCATAGGTTAAGTCACGGAAACCTATAAAGCTCCTTTAGTGAAAACACATATACATTGCATGTTGCTGGATTTGTTGAGGTCATTTGATATGATATATGTTCTGTAATGTGTGACTAGATCTCATACGGAGCTTTGAAACAGTAGGCCAAAATGACCATTTCAAACACTTTAAATTAACATTTTTTAAAAAATTAGGCACAAGAAGCATACACCTATAGCATTATTTACCATTTCAGTTGATCTAAAGAATGGATGTTTGAGAAAAAATTAATGTTAAATACTCTATTCAGTGAGTTGATCATTTATTGCACCTTTATTTTTTAGCATTGTGTGGAATTTTGTCATAAAAACACAGACAAAACTCTAGTTTGCAATCTATGTGAGCTAATTAAAGGTAAATAATAGACAAAATCAGGAGGAATATTTAGTTACATGGAATTGAAAAATAGGGTGAATGTGAATGCTGTTCGGTATTAAATTACCCTCACCGTTTAAAAAACACCTGGATGGGTTCAAGAAGTAAAGTAAGGCTGAGCAAAATATGAATTAATGAATAACACATTTCCATGATAGAATGTTTTTGACTACTATATAGACCTATAAATAAAACATGCTATGTGCATAGTTGGCACCCACCAATTGACTAATGTTAATGTAAGTAGACACAGATTTCTAGAGTCTTTTTATATAAAATGTGGCTAGTTTCTGCTTTCTATGCTATGTTAATGAATGCCAGGGAGACTATCGGCTGTATTTTAACTTTTTGTTTACTTCGTCAGACTCATGCTGAGAGAGCACTAAGTGCCATTCCCATAGCATAGGGCTTACCACATGTACTTAAAAGGTCCATACTTACACAATTAATCACATTTTAAAAATGATTTGCTTTCCCACATTGAACACAATAGGCCTTTGTTATATTTAACAGCTTAGCACAAAAGAAATGCACTAGCTGCTAAAATACTATAATCGCATAGCATTGGCTACAATAAATTGCTAAGTTTTAATATGTCTGGACTGCAACAGGCTCGTGATTATCTAAGATGGTGGAGGATAATTTCCCACTGAAAGAAGAGAATAGGGAATTTAGCAGCTATTTTTGTGGGGAAGTAAATATATTGGAAAGCTCAGCTGAGCGGTTATGGAGAAGAAAACTAGTCTCTGGCAGTGGAGGAAACAACATTATCCCAAACGTCTCAGTATCAGCAGCAAAGAAAATCTCCACTACAAAGACAATGACAGAACAATAACAAAAAGCAAGAAGACTGAATGAAGATGTACAACAGCTCATGTATAGCAATAACAAGTAAATGGTAAAGGTAACTGAGTTTATTTTTATTTTGGGCAGCAGTTAATTCAGCAGATTAGGAGTGGATCTGGGATAGAGAATCTGAAGGGACTTCTGGGCTTGCTAGCGTTTAACAGCAGAAGATGAGGACAAACATAGGCTGAATTCTTCCCATATTGGGAAGAAAAAGGACCATCCATACCTCTCTTCCCAAAAAGGTGAAGAAGCAGAAAGAGACGATTAGGGTTGTTTCAAGTGTAATCAAAATGGCATAGAGGAGAGAACTAGTAGGATGGTGGAAGCAGTAGCTGGCAGTGCCATATTCTGCATCTAACTGCCTTTGCTTAGAATAGCAATAAGCATAAAGGATATTCTCCAACAAAGCAGCAGCTCTCTGGGTAGCCAAGCCTGGGGAAAGTTTGTATAAGAATAAATTGGCTTAGAAGAGTGGTAGGCTAGTGAGAAACTATAACTAAAATGGCACTATTAATCATAGGAAAGGGCTCCATGAACTCTCAGAAAAAAATCCTAGTATAGGTGACAACATGGAAATAATTCCATTTGCATTTCAGACAAAACATGTTTGTCCTTTTACATAAAGTATGGGGCCTCTATTGGAATATGCTGCTTTTAATATTGTCGTGGAGCTGGTGCTTTAGAAATGACACAGGAGGAAAGGCATAACTTTCTGCAGCAGCTGCAGTTCCAAGTGCTGCTGGAACCTACTTTCACCTTGTCTGCAAGAGCACAGCATATGAAGTTGTGCGTGCAGATAGTAAAAATATTCTGATCCAAAGTGTTAAAGTTCCAAATATTTTAAGTAGATTAGATATGTGCGTGTTCAGACAAACCATTGAGTTATCATCTTTAGACTGGCCGCAGGACTGATTGCTCATCTTTGGAAAAATGCAGGAGACTATCACTGATTACTCAAGTATTTTCTTGTGACATCTTCTTTTTTTTGCCATAACTTGTGACAACTATGCCCACCTAATGAATCCTAGATCTTCAAATGGAAAGGAATAATATCATTTCCAAGCCAATACACAAAGTATATCCATGAGTGAAATCTTAGGCATGTTCCACTGTTAATTAAGTGTATGAAAAGCCAGTTGGAGTTGGACGACACTGAGACTAGCCAATTTACCATGTTTGCATAATGTCCAGAAAAAATAAATGTCAGGAATCACAGATTGGTAAGTAGGTTTAACAGCAGTTAGTTTCCCTTACAAATAAAAAAGGCTGCAACCTTTCCCCAAAACGTCCACTAACAGCACTAGATGGCCTTCCACATTAGATGAGAAGGAGGGAGAATTTGAACATAGCTTCTGAGAAAAGAAAAAATAGTAAGGCAGAAGGCAGATGAGGCTAAATGGACTACCACAGAAGTGCACAATATATGAAATAATCTTTTTAAAGATATTTGGGACCACATCAAAGAAACTCTGGCCTCTAAAGTGGAATTCTGAACTCAGAGTGAGCCATAATATGTAGGGAGAAGAAGAAACCGCTTCTAAGGACAGGGGTGAGTCCTACCCCTCATATGGCTGTACTTAAGTGGTAACATCTATATGGGACTTTCACTGTACAGAAAACTCTCTTGCAGAGAAAGAGATGCAGACAAATAAAGCAGGTCCCAGTCTTTTCTTTTAAACCTCTAACATGGCAGACTTGTCCTGCCCACATTACCTTGAGTCTTACAGTGAGAAAACTCTCTCGGCATGTTGGAAAAAGCCTGTTTGGATCTTCTCAGCCTCATAAACTTGGGTCTCCCTTATTCTGACAACCTACCTTTTATATTCTAGGTAGGTATCTACCTTATCACTCTTCTGCAATTCCATCTGTCTTTTGTGAGAAGCTGTTCGGACAGTTTGTGGCTGGCACGTGTCCCAAGATTCTCGCTCAAGACCCTTAGGAGGCTTAAAGCCCCTTAGGTCCTTCTTCACCTTGCCAGACTGGCACAACTCGAGGCATGCTGTACTCAGTGCCCAAAGACTGGTTACTGCCAGACAGGGTGGCTGTACAGGTGGGTAATCTGGCGCTGGCAGGGTAAAGCAGCGCTTGTGTTGGCACTGCTGGGCTTTGCTGGGACACTGAGGGACCGTGAATGCACCACGAAACCCAAGAAACACTGAGGCAGACTGAATACAAGCTCCCAAACCATCTTGACAGAAAAGTTGTTTTCTTCCTTCTTGAAGTGGCAAGCAATCTATTGCATGTATTTGGAATCCTGTATAAGCAAATGCGGTCAGAATTTGGTTTTGGCTGTTTTTTCCACTCTGTGTAAGTGAGAGGTAAGACTGAACTGCAAAGCAATATTCTTCGAAAGGTTCCCGTGAATTTACTGCAAGAGCACACTCTGAACGGTTATGAGAACTTTGGGATCCATTGCAGCACTGTTCACAGTGACCCTTTCCATTATTTTATGGAACATATGGACCTGGCTGTCAATTTTAATAGGGAAGACAACTTTGTTTAACACAGAAATGTATCTTTAATAGCCAAACCTGTAGCTGTGAGCATTCTGTAAAAGTCTCAGGCAGAGACATTTGTGGAAATGCATTTGAATTGATTTTAAATCCTGGAAAGGACTGAATGTCAAGCAAATTTTAAAATTTATAAACTACCCATGTGTCCATGGATTATAAGATTTTCTGATACCATGGGACCTTGGAGTAATACCACAACACAAATGAATTTGGCCAGTACCTATAAAGAGAGGGGGTTTTTTACTTTATTTTACTGATGGAGGAATGGGATTAGGAGGCAGGACTTAGAGAATTCTATTCTCAGCTCTGCTGCTCGTTTATTGTGTGACTGCGCAAGCCACAACCACGTTAGAAAGTCTTGGCTTTCTCTGAATGCGTGCAGTGTAGTCCCATAGTAGCACTCTGAAAAGCCTGCGCTCCGGGTACAGCCCAGCAATCAAATGAGCAGATTCAGGTTCTGCAGCCAAGCTGGTGACTGTTCATTCTCCATCCAGTATTCTGTGTTCACCAGGGGAAATATTGCTCTTGGAGTCACAAGAAGCTTCTGTAGCTGCAGGTCCCAAGCAGCTCATGGAGTTTATTTTCTTTTTTAATTTAGTGTGGGCTGGCAGCCATGGAGGCTACTTTCACCTGGGTCAAGCCCTTAATGATGCAGGGAGTAATACTGGACTGATTAGAAGCTATCACCCAGAATTCACACCCAATTTATTGGTGGTGGTGAAGTCCTCACAGAGTAGTAAACACAACAACCAGTCTGCTGTTTAGGTTCCCCACCAGCTGCATCAAATAGGCCATCAAATTAGTTTGATTTTTTCCCCATCATTTTATGGTGATTACTTCCTGGAAGGCATTATCTTCAATAGGATCTACACCAACTATTTTAGATCGGTTTTCATATATGTTACTTACTGGTCACAAATCCATTTGCATTCAACAGTGGCCCATCAGTACCATTTATTAACAGTCCAATAATGTAGGATCAGTATTTAGATCACTTTGTTTGTTGTATGTTTGGTTTCTTTATTACACTTTGGTAATGCTGCAATAAAGAAAGCATCCTGGTGCTTTTTCTATTTGTTTTATTAAACCTCTTTGCTGCAGGGTATTTGGCAGTTGTCATGTAGGTTCCCTTTTAATATACCAGCTGTACTTCATGCTTATTCATTTCCTCTATCCTTAAATGTTCCTCAATAAACTAAACAAACTACCTATTAGAAGTGACTTCGTATGTAAAATTTGTATGCTCCCTTCAGTGCATCAGAAGCTGCTACACCTTTACTTTCTTTCTGATGGCAAAATTACAAGTTTTATAAACACTGTAAATGTGTTTTTCAAAACATCAAAGTGTACATTGTTATGTATGCAAATACTGCAGCTGGATTTTTGTTTGGAGCAGGTAGACTGAATATTTTGCAGCCCTTCACTGGACTGTTCTTTCCTTATCTTCAGCATTATTTACATGCAAGAAGTATCAGATATAGCTGCTAGATGGATAAACATATATGAGGAAATTTTGAATAAACATAGATAAAGAAATTTTTCACTCAAATTTATTTTCTAGCTGGTGGTAGCAACTCCTGCATGCAACAATTTAGAGTCCAAATATCATTTACAATCAAACCCCTTTTATCCTGAAAAGAAGTGCAAAATTCCTCTGATGGAAATTAGTCTGGCCTTTATATTGTAGGGAGTGTATACGCACTTCATATGGCATTTCGCACAAATGTTATTATCACACGGATAACATACTCATTAATTTAAGGGAATAATTCTCATTATAATATTTCCTTAAGACGTGGGGCTCATTCTATGAAAACCGTGACAAAATAGCCTGCCCTCTGCAGAGGCTGAGCTTTAGGCCACACGTACGCTACTCAGAGACACCTGAGCGCATGCCTCCCTGCTGAAGTGCCCTCAGGCCTCACCTTACAGGCTTGTGTGGCACCTTTGACCTTCCCCAAATATACCCACATGGGCACTATATAAAGACTCTATTTATTCCAAAAACCCTTGAAACACCCTTAAAGGCACGTTGTTTGGCAGGCCCATCAAACACAACCCACAGACATTTACAAGGGGCATAGCCTGTCTCAAGCTATTCTTTGCCATTACCTTCTAGCAACAGGATGGGACTTTCCAAACTCTTCCCCTAGGTCAGTTCTACAACCATCTTAAAGTCACCCAAAGCACTGGACAAGGTAGACTTCAAAGCTGGTCCCTGGCTCTCGACCCCTCCACAGAACTCTGCAACTCTTATGCTCTTCAACCAAATCAGGACTGGGTTTCTTTTGAAGTCTCCAGCTTTGTACGTGATCCACAGTGGGAAGGTCAGAAAAGATCTTTTTCTCATACCTATGTCTAGGCTAAACACAGAAATCCCTGCATCATCTCAACTCAGTTGATTCCTGCTAGAAAAGTCTTCTGCAGCAGGGCAACCCTTTCTGATGTTCCTTCCTCAGAAGAGTCGGGTGGAAAATGCAGGTGAGTGAAACATGGTTGAGCAACTTTCTCTCCAGCCTTCTTTCTCTTCTTCCCCAGGATTACACATGACACTCTGGAGCCAGAAATTGTTGACAATTTGGCCTAGTAGGGCCTAAGGAGCTTCTTTCTCTGCCCTTTCTTCAGGAAATTATATGTCTTACAATGTAGTTGGGGAAGTTAAGTATGGCAGGTGAAATGAGGAGCTCTGCTAGACTCATCTGCATTACTAGACGGCATACTTAATTACTATATCAATTCTTGTATATTTGAAAATAACACCCAAATGTGTAAATTAATAGAAGCTATGTTGCCTGCTTTCTTCCACAAAAATAATTAATTTTAAAGAATCAGACTGGAAGGAGCCATGTCTCCATTCCACAGCAATATCAAGTGTGTTTTGACCACACCTAAAGAAAGCTTGTCAAAGTGGTTCTTTGGCAAATGTCCCTTACTCCACACTGAGTCCATTACTTCTAGTTCTGTTACTGGTGGAGAGGAATATTTTTTTCTTTATCTCTGCAAAAACTTTTCTATGTTGGAGTACTGTTATTCTGTGTATTCTCTGTCTTCTTTTGTCTCCAATTTATGTTTTCTGCACCACTGTCTGATCATTCTCGTCATTCCTTTTTATCCTGCCAATAGCCTTCAGTTGCTCCAAATCTTTTTATGGCCACCCTAACCCAGTCCAAAGTGTTACGCAAGATATACAGAGACCTTCACATGATGATACGTCTTCACAACTCTTGTTTGTATATAAGTCAGTTGGACAATAGCTCTTTTTACATTTCTTCACTTTTTTGTCATGTTTATATTCACCATACAGTCCACTGACCCACCATGAAGAACTGCTTATTGTATTTTTTCCCTTCCTGCAGTTGCATGATTGATTTATTCTAGCTCCAGTGTAGTTCTTTATATTGTACTTCGTGAGTTACATCCTAGCTACACCAGACAACCTCTCCAATTTGTTGAGATCACCTCGAATACTAATCTGGACTCTCCAAGTTGTTTGATGGCCCATACAGACTAAGACATGTATTCACTTCAAAGACTCTCAACAATGATAGCCCTCGACCCCAGATAGATTCCGGCAGGTGCCTGGGTGTTGGACTCTTCCAGTTCTGACAGGGACTCCAGTCTGACAACTATTCCTACAGGACATTTTCCCTGTTGTTCACTCACCTGACAACAATTTCAGTTCCTCCATATTATACTGCTTTGCTTCTGAGAATGCCAGTTGAAAGCATGCAAACAAATTTACTATGGTCAAACAGTGTCATATCTACTGCTCCTTTCTATTCACAAGACCACCAGCAGAAGGAATCTGACGAATATTGCTTGACATTATTGATTCTTGACAAATCCTTATGAATGGTTTCTTATCACCTTGTGCTTTCACATCTGCTTACAGACATTACTTATTCTGGTATTTTCAGGAAATGGAAGTCAGACTGATTGGTCTATAAGTCCATAAAGCCTCATTCTTAAAAAACAGCTAGCATGCGCAGACCTAGGACCAGCCACTGCGGTGAGCTTCACTACCCATGAAGGGCTGAGGTGGATGTACAGTCCTGGAATGGTAACCCACTGGTGTGATGAAACCCCAGTCTTTCCTCCTCGCATCACACCAGTCATCTGTGCAGATGCTCCCTGTGCATGTCTGCTCCCTCCCCTTTTTCCCTTCCTCAGTCCTACTCTGGAATTACCCAAAATCTGTTCCACAGAACACTCGCATAAGAAGCTGTTATAAAGTCTCCATCCTCCTTAGAGGAGTTATTTGTACTTCTGTTTTGTTCCCCTTGCTTTTTAAGCTCCACCTTTTTTCCTTTCCTTTCCTTTCCTTTCCTTTCCTTTCCTTTCCTTTCCTTTCCTTTCCTTTCCTTTCCTTTCCTTTCCTTTCCTTTCCTTTCCTTTCCTTTCCTTTCCTTTCCTTTCCTTTCCTTTCCTTTCCTTTCCTTTCCTTTCCTTTCCTTTCCTTTCCTTTCCTTTCCTTTCCTTTCCTTTCCTTTCCTTTCCTTTCCTTTCCTTCCCTTCCCTTCCCTTCCCTTCCCTTCCCTTCCCTTCCCTTCCCTTCCCTTGCCTTCCCTTGCCTTCCCTTGCCTTCCCTTGCCTTGCCTTGCCTTGCCTTGCCTTGCCTTTTACTTTTTTCTTTTTTTTTTTTTTCCCCAAACCACTTTTGCTTTCTGGAGGGCCAAAATCAAAGAAAGCAGTTTCTACATGTGACCTGAAAATAATGACTCCTCAAGTTGCTCTTCCTTCTTGGAAAAAGGAATTTTGTTGTCTCTGGCAGTCTGCCAGGGAAGACCAAGCTCCACTCTATTGAAAACATCACCAAGGACAGAGAAAGCTCAATTCCTGAGGAACTGAGAGGGAGAGCATTGGGAGGGAGGCTGCAGCTTTGAGAGGTAAGGTGGCCTCTTCAGCGTCTTGGATCCATTTCCTTAAGAGTCTTAAGTAGAATGAAGAAGACTTTGAGTATTCAGTTGTGTGCCAATGAAGAAAACTGAAAATGAGGATGATTTGTGCTACGATGTGTTTTGGTGAGTGGGAGACAGAGCAAGGAAGGAGGCATGGGATTAGGCTGCCATTGAGCCAGTCACTGTTCATTCTATAGCCTTTTCTGAGGTCTTTTTTTTAGGGGAAAGTGTAATGTATTTGTTATAAGAATTTACGATAAAGAAGTTGCAGAACAATAATTAATATCCCTGTGCACACACTTTATAACAATCCAGTGTATTTTTTGTTTAAAATAATTGCTCTTCAGTTTCTTCAAGCCAGAAACATGGAATGATGATCAATGAGTTACTTTGCCAATCATTTAATAAACATTCTCAACCTAACCTTAAATGAATAAATGACTAGTGAAATGACTGGAGCAAATGTCATCAATCAATCTCGTATACCCAATATGTAAGCTGTTTCAATGGAGTAAAACATATGGTTGTAGTTTAAAAAGAAAATCCGTTGGAAAACTTCATACAATGTTGCTTAAATAGAAGCTAATCTTTGACATAATCCAATATGAAGAGAGTGAGAGAGATTTGTTTCCTTCCGATTTCATTATAGAGTCTAGCTTTGAAAGAGTCTTTTCCAAATGTTTTATAAGTCACAGTAAAGTACTTTCGTGGGAAAAAAATAAAGGGGAAAAAAAGAATTTAATAACGTAACAATTGCTAAGGATAACAGAGTTAGTCTGCTTGAAAAATTATCACCTAGGAAGCAAGAGCCCATATTATCCTCTCTCGGCAGTGTTGGGAGTCTAAGGACATCAGTTATCACTAAAGATTTAGATCATCACTTAATGCAGGAAGTGACATAAAATTCTCCGGAGAGAGCTACCTGTAGCCTGGTCTGCATCATCAGCCGGAAGGCTGGTGTCATGACTTTCCTCATCCTCGCTGCCAGGACAGGAGTAAGAATGGGTGGGACTGTGCAAGATACTTTGCCCTCTCTCCAAAAGTGCTTGTCACCAGAGGAGGCTGAGTAAAGTGAAGTATAGCATACTGCCCAGGACACTTACTGGAGAAGGCAAGAAAACCAAGTGGAAGAGCACAATTACAAAACCCACATTAGCTTTTGAAACAAAACTGCGATTGTCTTTTTCCAGGCAGATCATTATAAGTTGCTCTCATGCAAAATTTCTTCATGTTAAGTAATAGCATCAGTGTGAGCCTTTCCTCAGTTATTGGGCAACAGAAAATATTTTTCACGAGCATCTGAACTCACTTCTACTCTCAAACTTCATAGCTCAGCAGAATGAAATGTGGGAAAGAGTTTTAAATGTAGGGGGTTTTTTGTCTTTGTTTAGAAGTGGAAGGAGAACAAAATTAGAACTGAAGTATATAAAAATGGATATGAAAGCTGCAATTGTATGATGTATGATGTGCTCTGAAAATGACCAATATTTATATGCACTCTACTGAGAGTTATGCATCAAAGTGGATGCGGAAATTTCCTTTACTATCAAAGGGAATGCCTTTTAGTATACAATCTCATAAACTGACCCATGATTTCCTTTTAGACTGCTATTCTTATTTTTATCAAAACATTTCTTGGGTATTTTCCCATCTATATATACCCTATAATGATAATTTAAACAGCAGACCAATTTAAGTAAATAAAAACTTCAGTTATAAGAACAGAATGTAATAATAAATATATAATTTAAGCATTTTTCTGAAAAGATTAAAACAAAGGTATTTTCATTAAAAATTCCTATGGGGTTCTTCTCCTTCAAGTTCTCATCTTGCTGTTGACAATCCGTAGCGCATTAAACAGCAAATGGAAAGCTGTCACCAGTTTTAGTTCTGCAAGATTTAGTGGTGTAGTGAAACAAACAGCAAAGCTGCTCTGACTCAAAGCAAAGGTCACTTTGTCATACCAGATCAGTGAAATTCTAAACAACAAATAGGGTTGTTTTTAAATCTTAAACGTTATCACAGACCAAAGTTAGTTAATTTCCCGCTAAAAGTGATTTAGTTCCTAAGTCACTTGAAAATAAGATAGGCACATACCTAGATCATTCAGGCTTCATCTATCAAGATCAATCAACATCACTTTTAAATAATGCCTTTAATTTTTAATCTAGCAGTAGCTGTCTGGAAAATTGTTCCATTCTCCCTGCCTCCAAGTAGTAAGAAAAAGGTAATAATTTTATTTTAAATAAATCAAATGCGCATCATTAGAGCAACCAAATAATAAATCCTCTTAAATATAGCTATTTTTAAATGTGTACATTTGAGAAGCATACAAACAAAAAAAAACTTAAAGGGAAAATGTTCTGGTACTTCTAAACTCATACAACTGTGAAAAGCAATATAATTCATGTGTTAATTTACAAGTTTCATTCCCATCTCACATCATGTCGGAGCCCCAAATGTTCAGTTGCTTGGGGTCTTAGATTCTAGCTTTTCACAGAGAGATAGAATATATAGCTTACTTACAAACAAGAATACCATGCAAGTCAGGCTGGTTTAGCAGAGTACAAATACTTGTGAATGTCCTAAGTGCTTGAACTTCTTTGGTGAACTTTGGAAAGCTCTGGAAATCATGATTAATGTCTAATCAGAGTCGTTCTAAAGGGAAAACTGAAACCTGCAGGCTATATTCAGAACCTTCTGGCATTCCCCAGGTTGGGAATGCCATCGTAATTGTTGCTTGCCTAAGTGAAGAACCTTCTCAGGAGTGTTTGGGAACAGGGCTGTCTGCCACAGCTAATAACTCACTCAGTATCTACCCCTCCAGAATCGTAATGCTCCGGCCCCAACCGCGTGCCTGCTCTGTATGACAAAGCGGCTGATGAATGGTAAGAGCGAGCAGAAATGGTAATGAGTCTTGGGATTCAGGGGGACACTACCCACCTTATGTGTTGGAAGAATTTATGAAGATAACATGACATACTAATACATTTTTACAGCCCAAACAAGATATTTTATGCCAGCTGTGGGATCCACACGTAGTTTATCAATATAACTTCCAAGACCTTTCCCCTTTTTTCTCTGTGCTTGTACATAGTATTATTATCAAAGTAGGTAAAAGCAAGTTGCTAAATAGAAAACTTGCGAACATGAAGAGAAACTCCTTTTGCTTCTTTTTTTGATCTTTTTAGGTCCATTTTGAACACTAATAAAGAAGGCACAATGCCTTTCATGCATAAAATCTCTCCCTTGCAATTATACACTTCTCTTTAACCCTAATTTCTCTCCTGGTGCATTGGTGGATGCAAAATATTCTGTACAGCAATGTCATTGTGTTTCACAGACTTTTCAGCAAATTTTAAAACACAGTGATTAACGCCGTCAGACCTGATTTTTGCTATAAAACTGGTGCAGCTGACCAAGTTGGAAATGTTATTTGCAAAACTGTAATGCTGACATGAAGTTCTTGTCGGTCCTCTGTAACTGCAGCTGCTATAAAATACCAGCCAACTATTTGAGGACTATGTGAAATTTAACACATCTGATTTACTTAACGCCAATCAATGAGCTTATTTTCAGGTAACTGACTTCCTGCTTTAATGGTTAAACAGAAGTAATAATTTTTAAAAAGTAATATTTTAAAAATGCAAAAAAAACTATTTGACCACTAGGCAATGAAGTACATAATAAGTAGGCTGACATCTCTATAAACCATTTTGTCTAATTCACAAAACACAGCAGCTATCACTGTGTGCCAGTAAGGAATTGCAAATTTCAGAATAATCATCCAGACAACAGTGACACAAAAATCCACATCATACTTTAAATACGGGTTTATTCCAAAACCACATGCATGCCAACTTTAAAGCCTTCCCAACTGCTTCTCCCCGCAACCCCTGATCATATCACACCTCTAAAACAAGCCCGGGGAAGTGGTTTACTCTGTATGAATTAGTATGTCTTTTGGGTGTGTTTTGCAGGCTTGAGCTGCGGGGGGAAGTCTGCATGTCTAACTATTACACAATCAAATAAAACGAAAGGTGCAGAGCATAAAAAACCCCTTTCAAATCAAATTCATATATTAAATTTATTAAAATATTTCTTTCCATTTCCTTCCCTTTCCCCTTTTCTTCTATTCTCTTCTCTTTTCTCTTCTTGTAGAAAATGGGTATTAATGGAAAGAAAAAAAAAAAAAGAAATTGCTATGTTGTTTTTCAGGTGGATGATGGTAAACACACAGGCTAGCTTTGTCTGAGTTAGATAGAAAGGACCCAAGGTTTTAAACCAAGGAAATGAGTAATTCAACATGACCAGGAAAATGGATACTTTGATACATACCTAATTTTGTTTTATGGTGCTTTATAACGCATAATCAAATTCCACAACAGTAAATGTGGATTAAGTCAATGGTGAAAACAGATTGTTAATGAAAATATAATAGGTTTATGTTCATTTCCCAGGAGATTACTCCTTCACTGTACAACAGCTTATAAATTTATAGTGATCTAAAGTGAAATTACATTTCTTGGAATTTTCAAAGCCAACAATGGTATTCAGCCCCAGATTTAAAGGAAACCATTAGTCTTGGTCTGTCATGTGCATCAAGGTTTAGAAGGCAGTACACTGTTACATCACTGAACCTCTGCCAAATATCCCAAAAGGAAAGCAGAAGAGCCATACATCTGGCCTGCAACTTTGCCAGCTACACTGTCATGTCTGCGGCCCGGGTAGATATGGTAAAAGGCGCACACTGAATACCTTCGCTCGCGCTGCAGAGGTGAGAATGTGATGGCAGAATTATGCCGAGGCCCCTACAAATTTCTTCTGGGAAGAATTTCAGTCGTAACTGACCATGACCATGACCCCAATCCCACATCAAGGCTTCACAAGTGCTCAGGAGTGAGGCTACACATTTCTTAGTGTAGGATTGGAGTCCAAATACAAATTGAAATTTGCTCTGTCTTCCTATGTATCCCTTATGTTTGAGCCATATTGTCAGCATCTGTTTAGATGAATCTAGTGAGTCAGGAATTTTCCAATGAAACCGTGTTTTACTAGAAAGACAGCAGTTTATCAAAGCTCAATTTTTGTGGCACTGTGCCAGATTTTGTCGAAAAGCTTTCAGGACCTCGATAGCTTTCAGTGAGAGAAGGAACCTGCAGCCTTGAACATCTAGTTCAAGTCACCACCCCATCTAATACGCATTCGTATGTAAAGACATATCTAATGTAAACTGGTCTATCATACTTTTATTCTGTGGACAAGTCCTCCTTTTCGGTTTGGAAATTTTATTTAATTGAAGAAGACTTTGGCTGGTTTTTTTGTGCTTTCTGGACATCTGCTACTCTGAAAAAAAGAAATAGCTCAACCGGGCTGTTGAACATCTGGAAATTTTGAGCAAATGACCACTATATGTGAGCAGATCAACTGTATGGCACATGAACCCATGTTTCCACCGGGGCTTTCCCATAGAAATTTAGGATGTCCAGTTCCCCAGGGCAATGTCTAATAGCCATACCCAAATGAGCTGGCTTTGGTATCTCTGTATGTCACCCTATTAAGCTACATAACTATTCCCAGAGCAGAGAAAACCTGGTTGGATGGATTGGAATACCTATCATGTGTGCTCCTGGATGTGGAGAGCGTATCTGAGACTTACGCATCCCCCATCTGTCTGAATGCTTCCAATCTGCAAGGTCTGAGGTGCACTTTCCAGGCAATCTTACGGGAGTTGTCTGCTGTGAATGCTGCCACAAGGCACACCTGTGTATTAGCCCAACCATACCTACAGCTCTCCCGTATTCATACCTTATCAAACCTGTTAAATTCACCTTGGTCTGCTTTCAGCAATAAATACCTCCAAACTTCATGAATTTCCCTGATGTGGCAAATGTTTCAAGGAGGAAAATGTTTTCAGCTCATTCTAGTTAATTCTTTGGACCAAGAACTGTCTCTATCCATGATGTTCAGCACTGCCAACAACAGCAGTACTCTATAAATTGATAATAACAACACACATAATAAGAAAAAAACTTGAGCCTTCTTTCTATAATAAACCACTTAGTAATTTAATATAAATACTTGTAAAAGCTTCTTATACCTCACAGATCTTGAAGTGGCTCCTTCTGTAGGATGACTATTTGAGTGAATGAAGATCATCCATTACTGTTGATCTGTGTTTGGGTTTTTAGTGGTGTAAGCTTATTGGAAAAAAGTCTCCCGGAAATGTGGAAGAGGCTCCTGGGTTTGGAGTAATCTCCTTCTGTCTACCAATCCCTGCTAAATCTCAGATGCATCCAGTCAAGTCCCTGCAGGTGCATGGCAATAATATTTCATTGATGAATTTCCAAAGGGGCTGGAGCCCAGGCTGCCATGAGGACATAAGCAGCATCCCTGCATTTTCCTGGCCCAAGGACAAATTCTTTAGTGCATCAGCAACTTTAAATAGAGATGTGGATAGCGTCTCTTCAGCAGTCAGAAAGGAAAGTAGCTGGTTTTGCTATGCCATGATGCCATATGCAGCCTCCATTTATGAGCTTCAGAGCTTGTAGGTGAAGAAATTTTCGTATTTCTTCCTACACATACCTTTGGTAAGTTTGGCATCTAGTTAGTTTTTAACACTCTCATGATACATTTTCTACTGAGAACACGAGACTTTAAAACTTTTCGAAGTTGTAAACTATTTTATGCAGTTATTAAGAAAGGAAAATTTCATTCTTTTGTATAGTTTATCCAGTGTTTAAATACAGGGTTTGCTGTCAACAGCAAATAGACCTTTTGATTCCATGTATTAAAGGACAAAAGAAAATCAACACTAAAATAGACATACAAACTTTATCTAACAGAAGAATTTTATACAGATCATGAATTACTACATCTGACTATAAGAAATCTACTGAATTTCTTACCAATTACTTGGAAGAATATTTTCTAAATGAATGGATGAATGGAATGAATATCTTTATTTAGTTTCTGGGGACTACAGTTTTTGTAACTGAATGATATTCCCAGGAAAAGAAATATGTACGTTTTTATAGCTAGTATCAACGCCAGTTCTGGGCCCATAATAACAAGATCCAAAACAGAAGCAAGAACAGATAGATCTGATAAGAAATAATTTCTGTACTCACACAGAAATGTATACGAAGATGCTACTTTTAAATTACAGCCAGCGCAGTGTTTGTTTGTGTGTATGTGTGAGTGAAGGCACTTTAAGCCTTTGCTACACTGGATGTAGGGAAAAAAAACCACCAACCCTAAGAGGATGCTATAGGATAAAAAGACTCAATGGAAATCAGTTGATATTGGATGAGGAACCAGCAAATAGCTTACCGTGATGAATAAGGTTTAGCAGTAAGGATTGGCATGGAGTACTGGCTGATTGACATTATTTATTAAATAATAGACAGTGATGAAAAACACCGTGCTATAACATACAATGCAAAAAAATGACAAGGGTTGTGTGTGATATGGATTCACAGTCACCATAAGCAACAATAAAGTATGGCGGAGTGTTTCTCAGGGTATCTTTTAGAGGCAAACTCAGGAGATAGACCTCTAGAAACACCAAGATTACAACACAGAATACTTTCAAGAATTTTATAGTGGAAGATGTGAGCTAGTCACGTGGTTATATTAAAAACAGCAGGACTTTGACTTCAGTCAAATCCAGCTGGGTTTTACCTTTAACCTTGTGGTGAAGGAAAGCTGTGGAAGTCTGTATTACCACTGTCAGAGAGAGCTCCAGTGGCACTGATGATTTTGTCATGCTTCTTTCATGCTGAATTGTCAAAATAACTTTTCTGAGCATTTGAGACACCAAGATTTCTCTGTAAGAGTTGGATTGCGTGCATCTCTTTATTTCACTGGCACTTGGTTGCTGTAGTCAGATAACACATTTTTTTGTAGTACTGTGCTTTATTGAAGGGCAGAGGCTTCTGCAAGGTAGTATTGTCACTCAGAGCATCATAAAGCAAGTTCTTTTTCAAAGGAAATAGTTATGTATTTTCAATTTTCCTCAATATCCATTCAATGAACAAATAAAACTGGATTTTTAAGATTTCCAAAACTATTAAGGTATCCCATTTATACTTGTAGGCCTAGTTTTTCAAAGGTCAAGATGATAAAAAATAATTACTATCAAAATTGGATACAGATTGTTTCCAAATTTGAGAGGCAGAAATAAAGCAAATTTTCTGCAAAGCAGCATTTGAGACAAATATGATTCCATCAGCTGATGCTTTTGAAAAAAATTTGACTTATTTTAGTCATTGTCATCTCTCCTGTCTCCTAGGTCAGCAGATTCATTTAGTTCCTGACATTTCCTGTGTTGTCTTCCTACTGTAAGATGAGAATGATTTTTCAGGTAATTATATCTTTCTGTCCTATAGAAATCTTCTGGTCAAATTTATGAAAAACTGCAGCAGCCACATGGACCTGGAGCTCCTTTCTATACCTGTTATAAGCTCCATTGCCATATTATTTATTGTGATATTATAATTGTATTATAGTATAACATCAATATTATATCTTCTTATGGCAATAAATGGCAAACTTTAGTTGTACATAGCCACAATAAGGTAAAATACAAAACACATACACAAGAAACTTTAAAGGAATGCTTAAAGCAAGGTGAAGCACCAGAAGACAGGAATCACTAGAATTCAACTGCCCTGTACAAATCTTTATTTTGCCCTTTTTTTCCTTATGCATTATTAAATAGTCTGTAACTATACAGTAAAAAAAAATGTTTTCTTTACAGTATTAGCTGCCAGTACTGCCCTCTCTACCTTTGCAGTCTATTACACACACAATCCCATATTGGTTCTCCTTTTCATTACAGTGAAATTTCTTTTTTTCCTTTATACTGCCTCAGTATGAACAGAAGGAAAACTAGTGAGGTAGTCTCTGCTTCCAGTCCCCATGCCCCACATCATGTTGTCCCACAACAGCCAGAATTTGCAGTTCCAGAGAAAGCTGTCAGCCTGCCAGCTCTGGGCTGGAGCATGCTCAGCCCCAGCAAAACACTCAGCAAATTAGCTGCTAAACTCTAAGGGGGGGGGGGCCAGCAGATAGTGTTTCTTTGATGCTGTTGCTGGCATGGAAGGTGTTCTATGTGTTTGGCTTGGCCAAGTTTACGTATATTGCTAAAGATCCAGTAAAAGACACTTTCAGAACAACAGGTGGAATAATTTTCTTTTCCAAATTTTAAGGCTGTGTGGGTTGGGTACAGGAGAGAATCTCAATAAGATTTTTTTCTTTTTTTTTTTTTTCTCTGATAAAGCAAATACTCCAAAGAGAAATTTTCCACCAGAAGTCGAAAAAGCAGCAACAAAGAAGAATTCTGCACAATTCGTTTGGCAAATTCATATTGAAAAAAGCATATTCTGTTATTCTACATTGAAAGTGGCATGAAAATGGAGCTACAGACAGCACAGCCTGTCATGTTGACAACATGCACACAGTTAGCTAGGTTTCCCACTTACTGAACTATAACTTTTGGAGAGTTTTCGTCGTTTAGTCTATCATGAAGAAAGTTTTAAGTTCCCTTTGGGATGGTGTAAATATATGATCCCAGCTGATGTATTTTCAGTCTTGAAAAATGCTTAGCCTTCTCTGGTAGCTAAAAATATCTTTATGGAACTAGTTGCTTAAATTGTGACAGGATCATAAAAACCCCAAAGGCAAGTAAAATTTACCTTGAAATCGAAGACGCCCACATTAACACTTCCTAGTTAGATGGATACAGCAGGGTGCCTCTGAATAAAAGAGCACACTTTTGCATCACAAATTCCGAAGTAAAGAAATGCTTCATGTGCTGCATGCTAAGAGCTAACCTACCTGTTGTGGAAGTGCCTACAACGGGATACAACTACGAAACCCGTGTGTAAAGGAATGTTATTCAGCACAAGTGGAGACGGCTGCAAATCTGGGAATAAATCACGCTTTCAGAGAGACGAGGCCCAGTCCCCTCACTGCAACCCTTCCAGCAGGATTTGGACTTGGATGCCTACCATAGGGTCAAGGCTCAGGTCCCTCCTGGACTCCTCTTCAAGACCCTTGCTCCTTGCACTCGCCGGCGCAGCTGCCCTTGCAGCAGGCACGCGGGCAGACTGGCGCGCCTCCTCATTCCTGTCCCACAGGGAGGCCAAGACCAGCAGCACCCTCAGGGTGAGGGACCTGCTCCCAGCTGCCAGCCCCTCTGAAGGGAAGCAGAAATCAACCGAACTGCCTCCAAAGAGCTCCCGTTAGGGTTAGCCGGGTTCTCTGGCTCCTGTGGATTCTTTCTTAACTACTACAGAGTTCATACATCTCATCAAATTTCCCAAAGGTGAGGAAGTGTCAGAGTATCTTGGATGAACAGACTTCTACACAGAAACACTTCAGGCTGAAAACACGCTCGTTGCAGCTGAAAATTTTGCTTTGTTTTTGGAGAGTGCCAATGTACGTCTGGACCCACCTTCTTTACCACTGGCATTACAGTCAGGCTCTGCTGCTGCACAGGTCAGAGGAATGTCACTGTACCAACAGCAAGCATGAGCAAGCAAAGGCTTTGCCTGCCGCTACTAAACCATCGTGGGAGGACACAAGCTGCCGACGTACAAAACAAGAGGGTGGTGCTGTTAGTGTGGGTTCGGCCTGTCAGTATCTGGCAGCACATGACATCCTCTTCATGATGCCCACTGGCAGATTAACACAGTTGAAAGGATTTGCTGGAAACCCACGAGAGCTGATAAGCCCTGCTGTACGTCCTACGTGCAGTCTGAGCCCCTCTGCTCTCCAACCAGTCCACCTTGCTACATCTAACCAGGCAGAGGTTCCGGCTGAGAGCAAAAACCTTTCAGTGGGTTCAGGCTTAATGCAACAAGAGCAGAAAGAACAAATATTCTGGCACTTCTAACAAGCGCTGATCCCTTGTTCACAATTCGTAAGAATGAATCCACACTTAGACATTAAAACGGCTTGCACTCCATCAAGGTATTTCAATGTTTAGGGGCATTTTGCCGATACACATACCATCTCTTAGTGGTTTTCCTTAATTTCCACTTGTTAAAATCCAGAATGCAGGTAAAGATTTCCAAAAGATAAAAACAGACAGCAATTCTTTAGCATGAAACGCGTGCATTAAAAGTGACAGGCTCTATTCAAATCCTCTGGGAATGAGGCATGCCAAGTTTCATCTGGCACTCAACCACGCTTGTCTATTTAGAAAAGTGGTCTCAGGCATTCCTAACCATGGTCTCAGGCATGGGTTTTGACACAAATCCGTTTGTACCACATAAATCATGGATTCATTCCTTCAAATACCAAAGTCAATTTTGAAATCTTATGTTTACAGCGGATCATCAATATTCATCAGTACTATCACCTTAAAAAAAAAAAAGAGGAAATTTTAGCAATATTAGGGTGAGTGCAATGGGAACAGAACGCAAAAGGGTTTTTTTCAGCTACAAATCTGAAGTGGAAGTGAATGTTAAATGTATGCCTCATACTAAAACTTTATGAAAAATGAAATGTACAAAAAGCTGGATCCTTGCCATGACACCCATTATGGTGAAGTCTGAGACTCTGACCCTTCGTGTTATACTTATTGTGTTTTTGACACATTTAGTCAATTAAAATGGGTGAAGTGTAATTTGTTTTTCTTAAGTTTAATACAGTGTGTCAATAGAAGCTAACCAAAATTTATAGTAGGAACACTAAAACTGCCACTTGCACTTAAACAAATGAACACAATTTATCATGGTTGAAATAAAAAGAACATCATGTGCATTTGACTTTATACTTCACATGAGCATGTTGCCAAATATAGGAAAGCATGTTACAGCTGACACTTCCAATGGAAAAGACATTTTACTTCACATTAAATATTGGTGTGAAAAATTTGGACCCTGTCCAATCCTAAGAAGTGTTAACGTTGGCACTTCCACTGTATACTTTTACTGTAAATTGTTGTAACATTTATTTGACATGGAATACCCAAAGGATTGATGAGTAAAGAAAGGAAGACTTTTTATTGTGCCATGTTCCCTTTTTCAGTCATACATACTAAGCCTTTACATCTTCAGAGTTTAAACAAGTCGCCACCTGTACTCAATCGGTGAAAGTTATTTTTCATGCAACTAGAGTTTGCCTTTTTTATAAACCTATAAAAGCACACATTTTCCATTTTATTAGTCAGCAAAGCAATGGCTGATTTAACCATAAAACTTACAAATGTTGTTTCTTTATGGAGATCTATGTTTTTTTAACCCTTTATAATTCCTTGGAATATAAGCCTCCTTCATTTCATTCATTGTCAGAGACTCAAAACACAAAACAAACTGCAGTATTTTTTCTTTTCATTAGAAAAGTTTACCTAACACTACTACCACTTATATTATTACCCATGGACTACTAAAGATTTAGGAGGAACAAAGTACTGCTGCGTAAAAATTTATCCGCTTCAATTAAGTACCTGCACAAGAATTCTGGGTTCTTATTATGTGAACTATAACTACATTTATCTGCAGTAATGAAGCACTGTAAAATGTCGGAAAAGTGCTGAGGGGCACTTCATATGATTTACTGAACTGATCTCCAGGTTAAGAAAGCATGCCTAAGACAAGGGAAATTTTTTTAATCCATATTTTTCAAATTAAGAAAATCCATAGCATTTTGAATTATAAAACTAAATCTTAGAGCCACAAACATGAAAATGATTGAGGTATTTTAACAATCTTTTTAAAATACCTGATCCAAGACCTTGAATTTTAGTCTATTTAAATACAGCCCTTTGAGCTTTCTGTATTTGATTACAATTAAAAGAGTAGTGTACACACATAAATACTGGGAAAACAGACTTTTTTTCAAAGTAGGCAAGCAACACAGCTGTCCTATATCAGGTAGAAAACTCAGCAACCACGTGACATAATGAACTAGGAGAATGTAGCCAGCAGAAGACATGAGCTGCTGCGCAGGGGTACATCTGCTGGCACCCAGAACATCACATAGTGGCACCTTCAGAATATCTCTGGAGAGAGGGATAGGCTTATTATTTAAATTTTTAAAGTACTGAAGGAAATATTGTTCCAGTAAATGGAAAAAAAAAAAAAATTCTTTCCTTTGTGTGTGCTTCTGGCCTACAACTGGCAGTATGAAAACCAAATCTAAGTTTCTAAATTCAAGCCCTAAGAGAGGGATTTTGAATAGAGGACCCATGTATCACAAACCCACCAAGCACACCTCCCCCTTCTCTATATCTAAGTTGCAAATATGCTCTTTAGAAAAGACAAAGGAGAAAAGAAATACAGAAGGGCAGAAAGGGTTGGAGTAGAGATAAAGTAATGCTTTTAATAGATTTCACAGTGCTTGAATGAAGGCTAAAAACGACATCAAGAAAGGAGCGTCAGCAAAAGCAAATTTACCTCAATCTTCTCTCAGCCATGTATGATCAAGCCATGATGCTTCAACAGCATGGGTACAGGCAGTGCTGTACATGGTTATTCTATGTGTTCTAGAGATCTCAGCAACTGTTCTCATGGCTGATGCAAAGTAGATTGGAAGTTACTAGAAACATAGAGTCCTACCACACTCTGATATAAAAAGAAATAGATGTGGCCCTGTACAAAGATACGTTCTGATCCAGATGAAAATTCCAAGTAATTGTACAGGTTTTTAAAAAAAATCATCATCCTCAGAGTCATTCGTTCATAACAACCTGATAACACTGCTTAGCAATAGAGAAGGCAAAGAGATTATTTCTATCTCCTATCTCATATTCAAAAAAAAAACCCACTGGCCATAAGCAGTCATGTGTTTTGGAAGAGGGTTGTGCAGGCTCCATCCTTGAAGGTTTTCAAGACCCAACTGGATAAACCCTGAGTAACCTGGTCCGATCTCATGGATGACCCTGCTTTCAGCAGGAGATTACACTAGATACCTCACGATGTACTCTCCAAAGACTTAACCTATGAGCATATGATTAAATTCCTTATTTCAGCTGCGATGAGATGACCTCAAAAACATATTTTTAAGCCAAAACAAGAAAGCAAGCAGCCAGCCATTTGATTGTTAAAGATTAATAAATTATAAAAACTTCTTGTCTGTGCTACCCACAAAGCACTGGAACCGTAGTTCCTACTACAGGTAGGTAAAAAGAAAAGGTAAAGATACAGGTGGATATTTGTATGAAAGTTTTCCTATTTGCAACTGGTGTTGGGGAAAGAAAAACTGCAAGTATTAGAGGGGCTGCCTGGCTTTTTTCAGGAAAAAAGCCATCTTTTCCTTTTGTGTGGATGTAATGTCAAACCTGGACAGAAGAAGATTGTATTTGTGTTACTCCAGTTTCTAGCTGGAGTTAATAACGAGTGTGCGGGAGGAACAGTCCATTTTAAAGAAGTAGCACTACCTTTCCTCCCATGTTGTGCTATCATCTTTAATGGCAACAATAATTCACTTAAGCCAGGAAGAAATTTTTTCTGTTTTATTTATAGATCATTAGGAAGGTCTGTCTGCTGCATTAATGCCTGCTAAAATGGCATGCTGCTTCCCACTTCATGGCTCTATGTCAAAACTGTCTCTGATAGCTAGTTACTCACTCCACTTTGTCTGTTTTAAACAATCCGTTCCTTATTGGATGAACCACACTATCACATGTCAGTTACTTGACTTCTATAATATCCTCTATAGGTGTCAGGTCTCTGGAGGACTGTCCGTCCTCAACTCCCACTGAAAACAAAGGTAGATAACACCTTACAGAATAGATGTTGTGACTTTCTGAAGAACTGCTTAAGCTTTTCAGTTAAAACTCTACAGCTGTGCAAAATGTGGGCATTATTTTTAGCCACACATTGCATCTCTCCATTTGCGATAATTTACTACCACGCAAAATATGTTGCTATGATATGGCTCAGGAGATAATAACAGGGGCAAATCAGTGCAAGTATGTGAAGAACCAGGGATATAATCTAGCTTTGCTACATTGACTCAGAGACTTGAGAACTGGATTTTTATATTCTTGGAGCCTTTCCTTCTCTGCAGTATAAATGATATTACAAAAAGCCATGTAATGTGGCTTACGGCATTTAGTGAATCAATTTGGCTTGATCAAATTTAGATTTTTTTTAAGGTTTTTTTTGTATACATTCTGGACGTTCTCCACCCAGAATAGTTGCAATAGAGATAACTACAGAAGAAAGGTAGAAAGAAAGAGAGGTAGAAGAATAATATAGAAAAGTAATTACAGAATTAACTAAAAATTATTATATGCACAAAGTGACATGAAATCTGTTTGCACAAGTACATACAAATGGCACAGATAGGGTTGCTACACATATAGGGTTGGAAGACACTAGATAAATCATTCATCAGTCTGTTTGGAAACCATAATATTTTATTGATTTTGTGAAGTTAATATAACGCACCTAAAGCTTTGCACAGAAATAGATACTGTCTATAAATTAAATCTGACATATATATATATATCTCCTCTTATTGGTCATCTGTGATCTACATGAGCTAGTTTGCACAAAAAGTTGTCTTCACTGTAGATGTAAGACTCAAAGGTCCAGTCTGCCGTACACTTCCCTCAACATAGGCTTTCACCATGGGTCTTTCAAAAAAAAGGTTTAAAACTGAAATAATAAATATTTATTATGCTTCTACTATTTCTCTGACTAAGATGCTTAGAGTATGCACGGCTTACCTGAGTAGCTGACCTGGTAACAAGCTCCAGTGGTGTGTGTGCTAGACACTGTACAAACATAAACCAAAACACCTGATTACTACCTTAATCGCTAGTGTGCATCAAGATCAATTCATACTACATTTAGAACAGCACTACTTCGAGTAAGAGACTGTGTCACTTATTTGGTACTCAAGACAGTAACTCTGGATACCATATAAGAAAGACCGTGAGTTATTTTTCCAAAGGTGGACTAATTTTGCTCCTTTACAAACCAAAATTTTATTTTTGTTTCTCCTGCATCAACATCATAAAGGGTAATATTTTGCTGATTACTTGCTGCAGCCTCCTCAGTCAATGACTAATACATTGGTAATGTGTGATATTTTATAGATCTTTGAAATTTTAGACCTGACATGAATGAAAAATGCTGAATAGTACTCCAAAGCCATCCTTCAGAATCAAAAAACACAAGGACTCAGGGACCTTTCATGCTGTGCACTCTATATTCCTGAGTCTTTTTGTCATTGTTGTTGTTGTCACAGCTAGCTTATGGACCACTTTATTCCTTACATTAAGAAGGCAAGATAAAGCTCTGATGGAAATGTGAAGTTTACATTGAATCAGACTACGTAAGCTCTGTCTGTTAGGCTGCAAGCACTTGGAAAATGGTTTGAGGCTTCTCTTTTCAAGCTAGAGGATAGACCGTTACCTCCCACTTTGGACAGGAATGTCTTGGCTCCATTTTGGTGTTATATCTATTAGGTGCAGAGTGATGAGTCTATCTTACTGCTGATTCACACAGGCTGTTCCAGCGGCAACATGTGACTGTGATTCCTCTGTGGCCCAGAGGATATTTTCTATCAGTGGTAACAGATGTTACTAATTCAGAAGGCCAAAAGAAAGAATAAAATTATATGTACATAATACATACAAACATTTCAGTCATATTCTTTTGACCATAGGATCAACAAATGCAAGAGTTAAAACAATGAATGCTGCTGCTATTGATATTGTTGGAAGACATCAATGGTCAGGAAGGAGTCCTACTGAATGAGGACATGCGGTCAGTTAAATTGCTGATGGGAAATAGAAAATAAATAGGGTGTGATCCTGCTTTTCTGAAGGCCACAATAGAAATGGATGGAAATCATCTGAAAGAGTATGTGAGGGGATGTGTTATGGTGAGATGGTGATACATTAAATCATCTTAGGTCTCAGTATACATGGAGGGGGGAAAATGGAAGCTTGCTCCTGGAAGCTGTGCTTTAAATGCAATTCTAATAAATTGAGATGAGTCATTTAGTTGCAGCTAATGCCTGGCCAAGTTTAGGACCAAAATGAGGACAAACTGGCTGATACTCAGTCCAAGCAAAATGGTACATTGGAGAACTCCTCTAACAGAAATGGCTGGTACAAATCTCATCCTATCTCAATCTTTGGCAGTAACTCTGTCATTTCATGACTGATCATACCCCATCTAAATACCATTTTTGGCTAGACATTTATTATTGAAAATTATCTTTCTACAGTAGTCATTATAATTTGTATAATCTATTGGTCTGCAAATGCCAAAAGAAAAAAATACCTGTTCGTCCAGCTCTACTGCCCACCTTTTCCATAATCAATCACCTAGTGGTGATTGTACCTTTCTGCAGCTGAACTGTGTTGTCTTTATCCTCGGTGTAAATTATTTGCTCAAAAAAAACCAGCTTAGTGCTTTTTTTTCTTTTTTGTTTGTTTCTTTTTGGTACAGCAATGAAGTCCATATAAAAATAAACTTACATTTTTGTGGATTAATCAAAGCAAAATAGTGTACATTTAGGCAAAGGGAACCAATCACTTCCAGTTCATCATACGAACAGGGCCTATGTAAACTGTTCAGGACAAGGATCATGTCTTACTCACCGGATAAACTTTGTCAGTGTATACACCTATGTTATTTCAAGAAATACGGGTTAAATAAGAAAAAGAATGGCCATTTGGAACCCAGCCTGAAACTCACTGAAGTCAATGAAAATACTTCCATTAGCTCCAGTATAAGCTGGATCAGATTCAAGAGGTCCTGTGATCAAAAACATCCATGATAATATAATAAAGACTGCATCATAAAGTAATCACTCAAGGGAGCCAAATTAAGATCACACAGGTGACTTAAACTGTTGTATTTCCTCATGCTTTTGAGCATTTGATTTTGCAACCTTAACATTTTTAACATAGCTGTTTTGTCTGTGGTGCTGGCAGTGTCACATTACAGTGCAATGCAAATCAGCAGATGTCAAGCTTTTAAATTTTATCTTTTTATTTCTTTCTAACAGGCAACAGCCTTTCCTGCAAGTCACTATATCTGCAGAGTTACTTTTTGAGCAATAAAAGCATTATAGACACATGAAGCAAAGCTCTTCAAAGTCACATATAATTACACTTTCTATGAGGTACTTTGTGGAATATTTATTTCCATTAATATTGGAATCTAGGTGCGTTGTTTATTGACAAAATGAAAGCAATGTCAAATATAGAACTGCACAGGGGAATATGTTGGAATTCTGGAAACGTTCAATCTCATTCAACATTTTTGCCATACATGTATTAGGAACAATCCCAAGTGCAAAAACTAATGGCTCTGATGTAAAACTGTCTTCCAAAAGTTTGAAAGTCTGTCATCTTTCTCCATATACTCACTTCATTAAATAGTTTACAGCTTGCAAGGGGATCACAATGTTGGAGTAACAAAATGACTGTCCTGACAGATTCAGACAATAAAACAACCAGATTGTTATATGAATGTTTTCTCAGAGACTGTTGCTGCAACACATAATAAATACAAATATTGAAACACCTGCATGATAAACATAATACTTTTAACAGATGTTAATCCCCCCTGAATGCGACGGGTGGATTTAGATCACATAAATGCAACTTGCCCCCTTCAGGTCTTCCTGGAAAATTACCAATCACATGATTGTTTTGCGACCAACTGCTGCAATCTACGTGCATGGTTTTGCTCTTCAGCTCTGCTACTATAAGCATTTTAAAAACAATCCATAACTATAGCAATATGTATGTATGACACTGAAGCTCATCTACAAGTTCAGTTACTTGTCTGCTGTCAGCATGAATAGGTTATACCATTTTCAGAAAAGAGTGTTCCAAGTAAAAAAAACAAACCTATTTTCTCAAAATCCTGGCATTCCTTGGCCATGGCACGTAGAGCAGAATGTTTCTCTCCAATTGGTGGGACTTAGTTGTTCTGTCTCAACGCCCTCTGATCATACGCAGCTTCTGCTGATTTCAGCCAGCTTAATGGAGGTTCAGCATCTTTGAAAATTAGCTATTAATCCTATCAAAACACTACTGAGGGTTTGATGCTCCCAGAGGAGAAGCACACACTTAAAACCCATTGGCTTAAACTTGGGCACCTGCGTATGCACTCTGTTGGAAAAGAGCCCGAATTTACATCTATATTTTCATCTCCAGAATGTATTTGTTGGTGTAACTGAAGTTTATACAAACAGTTCTGCACCCATATGGCTGTATCAGTGTTACCAAAGATGACAGTATACACTTCTGCTGTAGTGAGTGGCATTATTCGGTGTTAAGCTATCTGATCAGGAGGGTCTGGCCTACTGACATGTGTATAACTGAAAATGGGCAATGTTGAAAGCAGAAAATAACTGACAAATGGTTATTCATACAAACAGAATGGCAAAGGAAAACCTGTAGACTTGATTTCATGCCTCCAGTCAATAGCTGCATTAATTCAGAGAAAGTTGCACAAAGAGAAACAGAGGCAGAACAGAAAAATACCAAATCATCATGGAAAGGCAAAAAATTGCTTTAAAAATTGACAGGTAAAAAAGGAAATTTAATAACACAATTGGTATAAAAAATAACAACAGATCGGTCCATCTCCATGTACTACCTAGGGACATCTAACTTGACAAAAATGTGGGATGAGCATAGTATTTCAAAACATAGAAAGGTTGAACTAGTAAAGAATTTCCCCAGACAATTTGTGAATGTAGATCAGGAGAAACAAATGCAGCTGACTAGGAAGCAATAGAAGTGCTTGACAAATGGCTCCAGTGAATCTCCAGAGCTTGTCTTGGTGACAAAGGAAGACAAATGTATGCCTTAGATGCATGTTAGAGAAGAATAACCATCATTATCAAAAATCAAGACTCAATTTATTCAGCTTCAGTTGTACTCTTGACGAAATAATTACAAAAAAAAAAAAAAATGTGGTTGCTCATAATAATCAAGAAAAACTACAAAAAAGATGTATTGCTTGGGATATGACCAGCTACAGGGAGATAGCTGTTGAGTGCTCTAAGACAGAGATGAACCAAGAAAAGTTTCCAAAATGTTCCTTTTCAGACAGAACTAAATGGATTTACTTGCTTAAAGGCAAAGAGGAGGATTCTCTCACTGCATCTAGTTAATTCTGCAATTAATTGCCAAAAGATGAGGACACAGCACATAGGAAAATCTTTTCTGCTGACTATGAAGTGAAAAATTCTGATTCTGATTCTTCCACTTTTTAGCATTATTAGCTCACCATAGTTAAAACAGGAAAGGATGGTATTGCATAAAAATTGTTCCAGCTGAGCCAATGTGGTCAAAAGAGTAAACACGCTGTTTGGATGGATACATAATGGGTTAGAAGATAACATGAACTTTTCTAAGATAACAGTTATGGTATTCAACAACTGTAATAACCTGAGCAGCAGTGTTCCTCTCATTTTTAAAGCCTATTGAAGGATTAGAATGGGTTCATTAACAATTATAAGTATTGCTGTTTGCGGGAAAACTCATATGAAGAGGAACTGACAAGATTCTTTATGTCTTTAAAAGATCATAGAAAGACGCTGATAAAAACGTCAATCAGGCTAACTAAAAAGACCTTTTGGCCTTGTCTCATATAAGATAATAAAAAGAGAAGGTTCAATGAAAACGAAAAGTAGCAAATTCAAAACTGGGGAAGGTGACCCCATGATTAGACTGAGGAGTGATTCTAAGCTATAGCAAGACTCAAAAATCTTTTGGTTTCTTCTATGGTTAACAAGAGTTTCAAGAATTATTATGTATCAAGCCCACTGTTTTTTCAAAGGCATTTTGCATCCCTTTCTTTTTTAGTTTAATCGTAACTTTTAAAACTAAAGCACTAGGCTCAGGGCAGGGACAATAAACCTGCTTTCGTGCACCTTGTTCTAACCATTTTAAAGAGCTGATCAGATGCAGTAGTTATTTTCTCTGGCTTCAAAACTAATTTTTGTCCTGCTCTAACTATAGCAGACATTTTCATGCTTCTTCTGTGTGTTGTCAAAAGACTGGTGTCTTGGCCCCTAACTGGCTTCACTGCTGTTATCAAAATACAGAGAATGGAGGAGAAGTAGTCTGGTGTCTGCATGCAGATACGTCTTAATTTTGCCTGGACTGTTACAATGCCACATATTTTACCTTTGAAATTCTGAGTACATTCCAATTTATAGCTACATGAAAAGTTTTCTATAAATTAATAGTGAAGTTACTCGTAGCGATAAAATATTTGCTGACAACACCGCCCAGATATAAAGTATTTGCTCTCCTTTCTTCCCCTGTCAGATTCCCGTTAGGCATTATGAGCCCATGTTTCAGCCCAATCTGAGATAGCGCCTGAGGTGCACCATGCCTTGTGAGGCAACAAGGCTTTAGCATCAAAGCCAGGGACAGTGGAGGAGTCTTGTCAGTGCCATGCTGCAGCTTGTCCATGCAGGGAGAGGCAGGGATGGCCACAGCAGGGATGGGGAGAGCTTTGATGACTTTCAAAACCGGCTCCACACGTGGGACACCCCAGTCCCCACAGAGCTGATCAGAGGAACCTGAATGCAGAGCACCTGAGTATTTCACAGCCCTAAAAAATGGTGCTGCAAAGGTGTCCGGGGTTTGTGTTTTGAAAATAGTGTCACCTTGCTTTACACACAGACTTGCTGTAGCTTCTGTTGCTGCAGATGGTGCCATCAGTGGGTTGGGGGTCTCTGCTCAGGGCTGCACATGTCCCCGCAGTGCCTGGGCACACACAGGCTCAGCCGAGCTCACCTGCTTCCTGCTCTCCACCTTGTAACAGCTGAAATACTTACCTGAGGAGACTGCAAGTGACTAGTGTAAGCCAAACCAAAAAGGATCAAAACTCCCGTTGCCCGCAGTGGGGGACTATACACTGCTTGGGCCTTTTTTTACTCATCTGTGCAAGCTCATGCCTAACTGGCCCTTGTGGCCCCTGCTTGCCCAAGCCGCTGAGGTTGCTCTGAGCTTTGTTAACCACTTGCGTTTTAAAACTAAAGCCTTGAAGCCTTCCTTGTGCAGCTCCTCACACCTGGCAGGGTTTCCCTGTAAGAGTCTCCAGCTACAACATTCTCAGTCTTCACGATGGCAATTGAAAACTTCACACCTCTGCGGATACAGGTGCACTGGTACCAGCGTGGGTCATGCTAGCCAGCACTGTTCGCCTGGGCTCTCCTGGCTACACACATTTCATTTACCTGCTTTCTCCCACCTCATGCACAAGTGTTAAGGCTTTCAGCTGATGGCTTTGCTCTGTGTTTGCAGAGAGGAAGGGTGCCAGGGGATACAACTGTGCGACTATTCCTAGACTACGTGATTGGAGTAAACTAGGAGTATGATTAAGAACAAGCAAAGAGCCTTAGCATGTTAAAACCAACCTTAATTATTTTCATTCTTAAACCCTGTTTTCACATTATATTCATGCGCTAAGGTTTCAGCTGAACTTCTGTTATTTAGGCATTTCTGAAAAGTCTACACTTTAATGGGTTCAAATGACTAAGTTGAAAATGAAATTTCAGTAATTAAAGTGCATGTAAGGGGAGGTGTTTCATTTAGTTTTTTGTTTGTTTGCTTTCATCTAAAGGCCTCCAGTGTTTTCGTATCTATTCTATAAACAGGATAATATAAAATCATCTAGTTACAGAAGAAATGAAAAGTTGAATGATTCGTTATATTTATATGGCCCTAAAACATGTTGCAGAATTGTATTTATTACTCAGAAAAAAACCCAAAACAATAAAACAACTTATTGAGTAGTCAATTATATGGTATTACAAAAATGTGCCTTCCAGTGGAATCCTTTGGCCTGCATATGTACAACACTATAAATCTTGCTAAATATTTGTTTCAGAAATTGTCCAGAAGGATGAACAGATTGATTTTCCAGACCTAAATCATTTCAACACCGAATAGTACTCTGGAGAAAACTGTGTTTCTCTTCTTGTTGTTTGCAGACACATTAAGATCACACACTGAGCTGCAGCAGTTGAGCTTTCTGGTCCTTTTGCTGGTTTGATAGTGACAAGATGGAAAAGACACAGCTTTGAGAGGCTACCTAAATAAAAGTAGTTGATGAAGGGATAAAAACCCCATGGCAAAATTAAGGAACTAATGAATCCATTTCTTTAATTCTGAACCTAGTAACAGACTGAATTTCAAGCCTGTGGATTTGCACGAATTTGAAAACCTGAAGAAGGACAAAAACAAAGGGGATCTAGGAGTTTTTCATAAAATAAAATAGCTTGTAAAGACTTCGGGTTTTTACAAAATAAAATGTTTTCATACATTTTTACAAAAAGTCAGCAAAACCTATATTTTTCTATTAAACTTGTCAAACTGTCAGGTCAGCATTTTGCAAAGGAAAGTTTTTCCCCTATAAAAATTTCAACTTGTAAGTTGTTTTATAATTTAATACCTCTATTTAGTGGTGTTCTGATTAATTTCCCCAAAGTACTTGCTGCTCTGTTCTGAGCTCACTGTTTCAATTTATGTTCTATAGCTATGATTTTAAAAATGCTATAATATGTATTTCTTCAACTGAAAAAAGCCTTTTTTCCCAATGCACTGAAAGGATATCCCATATGATATACCTTCCTATTAAAGACAATACGTACTTATGACTTAGGCACTTAATACCGTGCCTTTAATTCACTAGTGAAAGCCTGATGCCGTACTTTTCCCGCTTGTCCTGCAGGCTCCTGCCCGAAGTAGTGACTTGCCAGAGATGGTATTCACAGATCTTTAACAGCAGAAAGAAAAAAACCTACATTACATCAGAGCTCATTAAAAACTGAAAAGTAAGGAGTGGTTTTTCTCACTTCTGTCATTCATAACATGCATCAAATACAATTATGTGTGTGTGCACTCATCAGTTACACTTTACAACTGCAGTTTTATCAGACTTCTAAGGCCCAGAAGTGCTTATTCAGTTTAGGCTGGTTTTATGCAGGACGATCAATTTTAGCAATCAACTTTTAGAATATGGGGGCCTGATTCTGCTCCATCTCTGGCAAAGATGAGGAATTATCTCCAGTGTTGTCAAGTATGAATGTATTGTACAGCTGTTATGAGACCAGACTTAGACCGGTTATCATGTCTGCTAGATTAAATTCTCCAGAAAAGCTGAATGAAAAGTTAGGGCTCAATATACATTTTCTAGAGATTTACATCCCTTTAATGCAGGCATCCAGCTAGAGCGCTATGTAAAGGACAATAGTGTCTGTTTCTATATGTTAGCTTTTAGTACAGAGGAAGTTTAGTGTGAAACATCTTTTTCTTCATGGAGGAAAAAGAAACCTATCTCTTCAGCTGGCACGTCACTTCTTTGTCTTCAAAATGTTTTTGAGTTTGTTTTTTTTTCCGATAGGCTCAGGTTAAGAGAATAATGGTAATAAATGCCTCAAGAGAAGTCTCCTTGCAAGTGCAGTATAGAACTGTGGAATCTATAGAAAAGGGAAAAGAGAAATTTCCCAGAAACAGACACAACCTCTATCATTTACACTCTAAACCTCTTTGGATCGCAAATAAACAAATAAGCCTCTTGCATTTAGTCCCTACTTCTGAAAAAGAACTGTATCATTTAGAAAGACCCTAAAAGCCATGTGGAAATGCAGATTTTATGCATTTTTAAAAAAAAAAAAGTTCAACACCTATTTGTCAAAACTCTCATTTCCTATTAAGTAAATGAAATTGAATTGTTGGTGTTACAGGGGTTTAGTGGGTTTCTCCTCTTCTAAATTAATACAAACTGCCGCATCCAGCAAATTCATTAAAAATGTGCTTTTACAGGGTAGGGGGCTTTAGGAGCTGCACAAACCCATCAGACTTTATGAGTTTTCAGACCAGTTTCATTCACAGGGTGCGAGTAAATATCTCCCAGTTCCCTTCACAAATAAAAAAAACAGAGATAAGTTGAGAGATGTGCAAGGTAAGCATAAAATATAATTAAAACATACTTGCATTCTCAGTCTATTGCAGCTGCTAATCTTACTGATTAGCAGTTTTCCATCCCTGAGTCCTACCAGAGATCTACTCACAGGGGGTCTGAGCCTAAAAGCGCTCTATTTTTCAAGGATGCCAATGAGCAAATATTCAGATGTAATTCCACATAGGCTGAAGACCAGTAAACATACAGTATGAAGTGACAAAACATGTGTCTACTTTAAACCTGTGAAGTTAATGGGATCATTTACATATATGTTAAGTGCATACTACGTATACTCACTGGATCAACACTGGCATTCTTTTTACATGCAGGAGGTTCAAAAACCAAGACAAGCAAAGTAGGCTGCTAAGCACAGGTTTCCTCCACTTGATATCTGCATGATACACTTCATGTCCAGAAAGTGAAAATAAAAACCAGGTAAATTCTGTGTTACTGCACTAATATCAGACAGCTGACCATAATTTTCCACTTACATCCCAGTTCGCATAAGTGTTAAATATCAGTCCTGCTGGTGTTTTATGAACTTTACTCATAACGATTACAGATGGTACTAAAACCACGTCCATTGTTTGGCTGTTCTTTACACTCCTTTTCTTGTACATGTGGGTTATACATCTGTAGGAAAAGCATGCCAAGGTAAAAAAATCTTGGCCAAAAAATGTAGAAAACAGGTGCTTGAATATTCAAATAAAGATGGACTGAACATGTAGTACAAGATGCTCCTGAATGCTCGTGTTCCCCTCCACCATTTCAGTCTGACATTTCTGTATTATACGAGTCCCTTGTCCTACATCGAGTCTTCCCATGTGCAGCAGCTCTCCAGCCAGCGCCAGGAAAGCTATTGGCGAATCACTGCCCAAAACGACCATACCACATGATGATGGTCTTGACAACTGTTAACTCCTTCTACACGCTTCCCCCCTCACCCCAAGATGAAGAGTCCTAGGCTGTTTTGTCTCTGTTTATGGAGACCTGTAGCAGGTTGTTCCCTTCGTACCCTCAAGGTGAGTCTCCCCCATCCTCTGCAGGAATGCATCTGATCAAGGAAAAGTGCCTCAGTTCCTGCTAAGCATTGTGAAGGGAGGGGGCAAAGAGAGAGTTCCCCCCTCCATATCCATAGCTGATACTTCAGATATTCAATTGCTAAATTCTAAAGCTGTTTATACACTTCTTTATGTACCAGCCTTCAAGGGCAATCACAGTACACACCTAGAAAAATGCACTTATATGGGAAATCTCATACATGGGAGTTTGGCTTGTAGGTGGGATTACATGCTGTTTTGACATGTTCTGCTTAGGTGAAGTAGACTCACTCTGAAGAGTTTTGTGCTGCTTCAACGCTCTGCCTCCCCAGCTGTCATGTATCTGCCATGTGCCACCACACTTTGTGGCTATCCAAGATTGCCACTTTCACTTTTCGTGCAATAATCTTCTGTTCACATGGGGATTGCTTTCCCCTGGCCCATTCCCAGACAGAATGCTGGGGTACCTTTCCGATGGCTCTGCCATCCCCACTTTCCTGGGATGGGAGCTGGGTGCGGTTCAGACACGCACTGACAGATCTCTGTGTGGTTTCAAGAAATTTCATCCCGAGACTTTTTCACACTGTAAGTATGTTTAAGATTTCAGGAATACTTCAGTGGTTATTAAAATCAAAACCTTACAGATAAGAGAATGCAGATAGCCACCAGTTGAGTTAAATAAATGCCAAATGCACAAAGACATCCACCCAGGAATTTCTGGGTACGTGGATTTATGTGTTCATACGCACCTACCAAGGAATGTTTTGCATTCCCAGTTCTGAAAACCATGCCCAGCTATTTGTTTGCACGTATATGGTCATGGATCTCCTCACAGCATAAACATTTGTATTTCCAAGATAGGCCTTGGACAGTAAAATCTTTTACAGTTCATGTCTTCTCTATCCTAAGCTATTTAAGTTTTAAAAGTTCATGACTCTAATTTCTTAATTTTTAACTACTCTATGAATGATTTTACCACTGTAGCAAATGTTTCCAATATTTTTTCAAACACAAAACCACTGAACAATCTTTATATTTACTATGCTTTTCTTTAATACATAAATCAAAGGACAATAACAAGCCTAATGTCAAAGAAAATTTTTGACACTTCATACATTAAATAAAAGCAGCCGATAAACAGTTTAGATGAAATTATGGCTTGAAATGTAGTTCCCAAGAGGACTGTCGTTCATAAATTGTTTTTATACTGCCTCTGTCATTGTTGATTTGAGATATGCACAAGACACCCACAGTCATTACCAATGCTACCATTACTTAACCTGCCTTTGCTCTGACTGATATTTAGACACATGGAGACTACCAACCATCTATTTCTGCGAAAAATGCGTTGTTTGGTTGTCATCACATGTGTAGCATGTTGCCTTCTATTTGAAAGCTTGACACATACTAAAAAAAATGAAAGAAAATCAGCTTTTCAGTTTTGACCATGCCTGAATCCCAGAAGCTTCTGTAGCTACTTTGGGTATTCAACGGGAGGGTGTTTTCCGATCAGCACAAAAGACATTTAGTATTTGATTAGTAATTTACCTAATCTCATTGACTCACAAAGGTGAACCATTTCAAGCTCATCACTTCTTTATTGCATCACAGCTTTCAAATCTCTTTGAAATACATACTTTCTTTTTCTTTTAAATTTAATCTATTTCTATAGCCAAATGTGACCACACAAATCACCGCTTCAAAGTTTCTGGTCTGTTTATTGCCAGAATATTTCTATTTACTTGGAAATTAATATGCCAGTGTTCACCTTAAGTATGGGAAATGCAGAATAGTTTGTGTGGAATAACCATTATGATCTACAGCAAGGTTCAGAGCAAGAACTTCATTTCTTGTTCAGTTCTGGTGGAAGAAAATGTTTTTCAAAATACCTGAGTTTATGTAATATTGCACCTTTCACATTAAGGTCTTGGACCTTCAAAATTGCACTTTCCATGCAAACACTTTCCTCTCATGGGAAGAGAATGGCTCATTGAGCTGTGCTCTCTGTTATTTCACCGCTGAATACTTCAAAACAGAGTTAAGAGAGAGCTAAGAGTTAACTCAAGCATTCACTGTAGAAATATTCTAATAACAATTAATTATAAATAAAACATCCACAGACGAATCTAGCAAAATGATAAATTTATTAAGTGTACCACTTGGGCTTTTTATAGGTCAAGGTACCCTCTCTCTACAAGCAAAGGTGGTAAGCTTCTCAAAGTGACCTTAATCATTATGCTAACTATGTGACAGCGCATTTGCTGAAAGCTATACAAATGGAGCATTGTACCTGAATGGCAACTATATGCTTTCAGCACAAACAAAACTAATAGATTTTAAGAGAGACTTTATGCCTTCACGAGCAACTAGTCTTTAAAGAGTATACATCCTTAGCACAAATCCTGATGATGAAGTATGTGTAAGCAGAGCTCTTAAAAAGAGCATACATGAAAGAGAGTCTACGTGGCCCAGCAGATTTCCTATTTGCTGTGCTTTCAGTTCACTCTTCTAACACCTCTACACAGAGATTTCACAGTAATACACATTCATTTGAAGAAACAAGTGGGTCTATCCGAAATAAACCATAAGCATATTCCCACTCCTCTACTCATGACATTTGTTGCCATTGTTTTGTAAGGAATGGTATAGCTAGCTGATAGCACCATTTTTTTTCCTCCCAACAATTTTTACTAGTAGGTGCCACTGACACCACAGAAAAACCATAGAAGCTGGCTGGCAGCTAGCAGGCTAGATTTGTAAAGTGAGCCTTGGGCAACTCTGTGCGTACAGTGCTGTGGGGCCAAACTGAGAAATAGAAACACCTATTGCGCTCATACAAGTCATGAATTTTTCAACGGGGAGATTCACACCAATAAATTGGGTACATAAGCATAACACATGCAATTAGCTTAGAAAAAATTAACCAGAAGTGGAAAACACCTAACCTGTACTATTTGTCAGGGAAGGTTGACATTGCCTTTTTTCTTTGCTTTATTTCCTTATTTATTTTAAGTATAATGGAAAGGCTGCTGCTTTACTTCTAATGCCATTAAAGCATATAATTCATTCCCCTGAAACCACAGGCTTTTCCTTATTTTTTCTCTTTTTACTTTCCCTTTTTATGGTTTTTGAGGGGGTCGGTGTAAAACTAATCATCCAGTGAAGGGTTTATCCTTTTATGGTATGAGGAGTTGAGCTCACCTTTGGGCTGTGTCCAAAGAAAAAATCCACAGAGAAGAAATGTATTCCTGGAGGGCCATTAAACTTGCACGAGGCATTAACATTGATAGTATGTTGATCTAGCTTCTGTCCTCTCTCCTGCCCTCATTAGAGTGACTAACAACCTTTCCTTCATCAGATCCCACTCCTTTTTACTGAAATCCCTGATACCTTCAACATGTGGGACCAAACCCTTCTTCTTAAACCTTTGAGCTTCTTAGAGCTTCCTTCGCTCTTCTCCCTCATAGCCACGTAACTCTTCTCCTCGCTTCCTCCTCTTCTTTATCACTGCAAAAAGACAAACCCACGGTAAGATTCGGAGTGTATCCAGACAAACGTTGTCTTCAGTGCTCAGGACAGGAATCAGGAGGATTATAGCTGCCTTATATCCAAGCCAGAGATTCAGAAATCCTACTCTTGAGCACAGCCTAACTTCACGCAGCCTAACCTCAGCTAGTAGCCGCTTTTTGCCCTCTGCCTGGCCTTCTGGACAGAGCAATCCGTGAGGGCTACTCAAGAACCAGGCATCAGCCTTTCGCCCTCAAGAAGCCATCAGCATATGTACAGGAGGGGAAGAGACATCTGAATGAGACCAATAGCTCTGAGCAACTCTGCTCCTTCCCTTTCCAATGCCCCTGTCCTGCCCTGGACTTTCAGGCTTGGAAACACTGCTGGGAATGTGCGGTTCTCCCCTGAATGCTGCACACTTGCAGTAGTGACAAGGTCGATCCCCAGTCTGGCAAAGACATGGAGATATCCCAGAGGGAGCCGAGATGAGTCTGCATGCACTCAAAAAGAATGAAGCTGGCCAGGCTGCTAAGTGACTGTTGGAGAGGCAACAGGAGCTGATCACGAGCAGGACTGGTGCATGGGAACAAGATTAACGTGGGTGCCGGCGACACCCCTGCCTTGCTTTTGGAGATTAAATGTGCACAAAAGTAGACATGTTTTGTCTCTACATTCTCCCCTCTGCTTTGTCATTTTTCTTGATCATTCCATTACGTTCCCAGTTATTTGTCATCCCCGGTGTTCTTTCTCCTATATGGCTTTCTCGCACAAATCCTAGCCCAAAACTCAGGTCCAATCCCTCCACCCTTCCTTGCGACTACCTAGAGCTTTCTCCAAACCTCCTGACCTCATCTCCCTTCACTCTATACAGTAATTCACACTGAAAATTATCACGGTTCCCCTGTCTGGTAATCAGCTCTTCTAAGTTGGCCAGGATCACCTGTATGGCATTTTCTAGGTTAGATTTCTAACATCAGGCAAAGTATGCGGAGCATAACCCTGCACTGGAGTGGAGCTGGACTCCTGCATTTGACAGCATCCTGCCATGGCTTAAGCACAGTTTCTTCACAACAGAAGAAATGCCTGCTAACAGCCCACCTCAGCTCTTGACTTAAAAGGTTAAGATTCAGTTGTTAAGATTTTTTCTCTGCACACTTAAGGATTAATTATTGCCAATGGGCTAAAAAAAAATATTAGCCACAGAAGAGGTATTCTAAATTGTTTTCTTTTGATGTCAGTTAATGATTTAATTTTTTCAAGGGCTTATGAGAAATGGACTGCTTATTCTGGAAGAGGTATATGAAGTGACTTGCCTGTATGTGGAACACACAGAAAGAAAAGACTTTTCACATAGTCGAAGTACAAACATGCCTGACCTACCTTTGGTGCCTCTCTTGCTTGTTCTTCCTGTGTGAGACTTAGTGTGGCATTACCTACTTTTATTTTTAAGAGGGTTTTTTTTAAGAAAAGAAATTGAGGAATGTAGACGCATTCACAACTAAAACAACCTCTTTTTATTCTTGACTGCTTTAACCCTGTCCTCTGAGAACAGTCCCTTGAGCCAAGGTTTATAGTCAATCAGCAAAAAAAAGTGGGGGGTCCATTACCTTCCCCTTTTAATTGTAGGGCAGGGGCCTTTAACTTTCCATGAGGCTTTAGTAAGAATTTCTTCTGGGCAGAATTTCCTTGAACCTGGTAATCAAGACCACAGGATACGTGTTAATTGTCTTTGACATGCAGAATTATCTGCATTTACCCAAGCTAATAACATCACCCCAGACATACTGGGTTTTAAACACATGGTTTAAAATCATCTATAAGTTCAATTACTATTCAAATAATGCAAAGATTGACAAACACTAGAAAAGCTGAAAGAAATTAAGAGAAATATGCAACTTTGTCCTTAATTCACCCTGTTTGAATTCTGTTCCCTGCAAGACTAACATGGCTTGGGAAATCACTCCTGTTTATAGTTCCTGTTCTACTAAGGCACAATTGCATTGATTAAACATCAAGTTGCAGTCCTAATTTTGAATGGGCTTGCTTCTCTGGGCTAAAGTCAATAATCTTAATGGTATGTACAACATTTTCATTTCCCTGAACACATTTTTTCTCGGTGTCTAGATATATAAAATGTTAGAAAGGAAAAAAAAAAGAAAGGCCTTGTGAAAAAGTAAAGGTAGAAATGACTGGGTATAGTGGTTCTGAATCAAAGCATCTGTAAGCATTTTTAGAGCTTTAACAATTTTTTAAGTGTTTGTATAACTTCTACTTTGAAAGAATATCATAGCTGGTACATGTTAACTAGACATGAGTAAGTAATAAGTAAAACAGTTTTACACAGTTCCATTTAATTTTCTCTTTATAATTTATCCAAAAAACAAGACGAGATTGATTTAAACAATATTCATTGCTCAAAATTACTTGATTAATGTTTTCTTAAAATTCATAACTGATTTTCTTTACCCATTAGTTAGCAGGTTTTCCACACGTAGCATTTAAAAGACAAAACTGGAAGCTAGTGTGGTAAGGACCAATCATATTTTCATGACCAAGCTATATAATTTGATAAGAATAACATCCTTTTGTTTTCTAATTTATTCTGTTTATTTGCTAAAGACATCTGTTTGTCTTTGCTCCATTTCCTCGTTCCCACCCAAATCTTAAATCTTGTCTTACATTATTCTTGAGGTGCGCAGGCACAAATGTTCCGTATTTTATACTAGAATAAAAACTTCACTTAGTAGTACTACTATGTTTGATTTGTTAAGTAGTAATAATGTGTCCTGATAAGGTAATTAAGATTTTCAGAATTAGTTTATCCTGACATAATTTTCACATTCAGTTCTAAAATGTTGTGAAAATTCAGTAATTCTCACTTTAAAAAGGCTGTCTTTCAGCAAATATTCTTGTTCCTTGTTAGAACATCCACTGGAAAGTGATAGCTCAGGGTGGAGACTGTGTAATGAGTCAGTGTATCTCTATAGCCACAGCTTCCATCCAGAGTTTATTGAAGGAGAATTAACAGGCTCGATACTCATTCATGCAAACATCAAAGCCAGTAACCATGGAAAAAAACATTGCAATAAGAGTTAAACCTTGCTAATAATTATGGTGCTGCACTGCCCTACCCAGTGTCTTTTTCCCCTGCTCTAAACCAACTGGACGGAGGACAGTACACGTAGTGGTATCTTCCTTCCTGCAGTAATTCTGTGCCTACCACACTGAGTTGCAGCATTTTACTGTGAATGGCACCAGCTGAAAGCCTAATGAATAGATATCAAATGCATATTGAAGGTGACAGTATGAAGATGACCGAACAGTGTGAAGCTGAAGATAACAGGACAGTGAAGTCAAGGAAAAGGAAAGGTTTAGAAGTGAAGTAGTATTTCTGAGGGGTTTTTTTATCGAGTACTGTTTATTACGAAAAATAAGTTGATTGTAAGGTAAGAATGTGAGTGGTTTTAGGCACAAAATTGGAGCATAAATAGGAAAAGATGTAAATGCCTCCTAAACTACATCAGGCTCTGCTGGGCTCCTGCCCTTGAGATAATCAGCCTCCCTAGGAGCTGGCTTGGTTGGAGACTCCTAAGCCCTGGTAGGGATGGGTGCCCTGTCCTGCCCCGTGAGCTTTCCAGTTGTAGCTGAGCTCTGTGCTCTGATCCTTCCTCATGTTTAGTCCACAACAAAAGCAGACAGACTGCCCTAACATGCCTGCCAGGGTCATTGGTAGAGCTGGCTGGGAAAGGTGGTGGCAGCACCCACCTGAGAACAGAAGGGGTAAGCGGAACGAGAATGGACTAACACTCTTTGCCCTCGGTCTCCTTCTTCCCTCATTTTTTTTCTTCCTCTCTCATGATGGAGCTGCCTGACCTGACAGCTCCTCACTTCATTGCCTTCAGATGTCTCTAAACTTTCCTTTGAAGCTGTGAAAATCATGCCATGAATCACAGCAGCGATGAGACAGACAGAACAAGAAGTCAGGCTGCCAGTCCTGTGCAACAAAAGGCTCTCCCAGGTCAAAGAGGTGGGTATGCTTTTCAGCAAGGTAAAACTAATGAGTGAAACCTTCAATTAAAAGCAGAGATAGCCCTCTGGATCACAGCGCTTAGGGTAGTAATTGTCTCTCACAGTACTGGCCCCTCTGCCTTCAAGACTTTAGGCTTTGGTGCCTAAAGTGACCCCAGCTGAAGCTGACAGAGTCTTCACCCCTGCCAGAAGCCCAGGCATTACTGCTTTTGTTTGGCCAACTTGCCATTCAGCCGTAATCCTGGGATTTTATCCTTCCTTAAATTTGGTACCTGCAAATAAGAGGTTATTAAAAAAATGGTCTCAGATCCACCTGCGTTATGCAGCTTTTGTTATTTCAGCACACAGCCTTGAAAGGTATGTGTAGGGGGGCTCTACCTGTTTGTTTTTATGTACAGTAGTGCATGACTTTGCACCATGGTGACTAGCTATAAATCAAGGACTGAATATCTTGAAGACAGTGGAAGCATTTTAGAGGCACAGTGAGTGGCACCAGGGGAACAAGCATTTGCAGAAAAGATTTCTAGGTGTAAAGTAAAGTTGTGAGAACACACTTCAAACTGTAACATCCATTATCAATTAGTTCTCTTCATTTGTATCATCAAAGTTCAAGGATAAAGCAACTGGAACAAAAAAAAAAAGCAATATTTACATTTTACCAGTGTTTTATATTCACTTAAACATCTTTGCTGCTATTTACATAGTTGAATGGCACTACATTTACACCATGCAATTTCATGTTATTTCTATGTAAATATTTCTTTAAAGCCAGATGTAAGTTCAAATTAGTTGTGAAAGAAACACTAAAATAAAATAAACTTCCATTTGGGGGTGATCACAAATTACTCTAAAACTGAAGAGCAAGCTTGTTAAAATACAAAGTGAAAAGCAAACAGTATTAAACCAAGCTGAATAAACGAGGAAAAATAACACACAAGGATGCCTTTAAAAAGGTTTACCTTATTGCAGTAGATTCTGAGGATTACAGGTAAATTAAAATTCAACGGGAGTTTTCATTTAAGCAGCATGAAGTGATACAGCAGTTTAAAATAAGAGCTCGTTGCACATATATACAAGGTCTGAAATTCCTGTAGTGCAACTGAAAGCAGAATTTACCCCTTCTTCCTTTAATTCTAGTTAAATTGTAAACGGTAATTTCATTCTTCCATCCTGTTTCCTCCTTGAAATCCGCTGCCAAAGCACACAGTCCCTCAGAACCCTGCCAAATTCTACATCATTTAAAAGTAAACTTTAAGAGAAATAATGGAAAAGCACAATCTCAAAACAACTAGCTCATAACTTTCCTTCACTCTTGTTTGCCTGACATCATGCTTCTCTCTCAGATGCAATCTTGTACCTAATTTAGACTGAAAAATCCTCAGTGGTAATCGTGGTTTTATTCCTTCTACATTTTTTTCCATTCACAGGTGATGTTATATACAAATAATTAGCCAGATCTTTAAAACTGTACATTTCCACGTTCCACACAAGTCCTGGGGAACTGCAGGTGCTGAGGAAAAAAATCCAAGCATAAAAAAATCTTCTTCAGCTTGAGCGTTTTGGGGGGTATGTTTTCAAACGACGTTATCTGGAAGATTTCATTAATCACACGGTAGCTGGCTGTTCATTTCCATGTGTCCCTGACTTTCAGATTTCCAGTGGTTGGATAATGGTGTCCGCAGAATAGTTATCAATGGTTTGTCTAGCAGACAGAAAGGTGGATCAAGTGGAGTTCTGAAGAGATCCGTCCAGGGACTGATTCTTGTCAATGTCTTCATGAATGATCCAAATTATAAACTACAGAATATACATAAATTTCATTCATAAATGTTATGTGTAAAAGACAACATTAAGCTAGCAAGAACTCCATGTAGGTGGAAGGGCAAGATTGGAATTCAAAATTATCTTGATAAAATGGAGAAGTGGTTGAGGGAAAAATAGAAAGTTATTACACTTTCTGGAGTAATCAACAACATAATAAGATAGTGAGATTGCAGCTTGGGATAATTTTTTAGGGAAGGATTTACTGGTTATTGTGGAACACGGCTGAACATAAACCATCAATGTCAAATTATCATTTAAAAAAGCAAACAGCTAGTAGGAGACATTAACAGACATACAGGATATAAGATAAGTGAGGCAAACCTTCAGTTGCACTCAACGCAGGAGAGGTCTAGTTGCCCTATTGTGTCCAGTCTTAGCCACACAATTTCAAGAAAGATACAACTGAATGTAAAGAACCAGCAAAACACATGAGACATTTAAGAAGTGTAATATAAATATATTTTTAAAAAATTAAAACAGTTGTCTGGTGTAGAGAAAATAATGTTAAAAGGGAACATGCTGATCAAATATGTAGAAGTCAGCTATAAAGAAGAAAAGAATAAACCACTCTCCATGTTGACGGTAACTAGGAGACGCAATGAGCTTCAGTAGCAGCAGCAGAAGACTCAGCAAAGATTCAGGAACAACTTTTGTCAGTAAGAAAAAATACCGAAATAAATCACCTGAAGAAGAACGGAATCTTCTCTGGAAATCTGTGAAAATACAAACCTCTGCCAGGTACGCTGTTCTTGACAGACGATCACACCTTGCAGCAAAAGGTAAAATATATGCCTCTTCAGACACCATCCAGCCTTTTGTTTTCTCTGGCTTCTTTTAGTCTTCACAGTGTAAGCTGAGATATCTTGACAAGTTAGCTTTAATATTGACAGCCTTGGAGTCTAATCTTTCTTTCTGAAAACACTTTGGCTTTTTGTATTTGAAAATAGAAGAGAAGGGCCATTTTGTCATGCCAACAGCCTAGTCAGCATATTGATACTGAAGAAAAAGAAGTCAGTGGTCATTTTCTGATTATGCCACCATCCATCCAACACACTTCTTCAGCTACCTTTCAGCCCTTTATTAGTATGAATTTTGACCAGGCCCTTTGCACAGGATCAGCCCCTGCTCAGATGAATGTTCTTCAGCAAGGGAAGTCACTTGATTTCATTTTATTATTAAAGTGCTCTCTCCCGAAGGTGAGGGGTTAATGACACAGACCAAATTAGACAGAAATTTCTTTAAGGAAGAGATTCATCTTAGAGCTACAGCTACAGAAAAGAACGACAATGATTGATCTTCTCACCACTCAGCAGCGTCGGCAAAGCTACAAACATATATTGTTTTTACTCCTCTGGGAGTTATTTATTGAGCAAAGGGAGGGTGGATAGCACTTCCTTTGAAGTCAAACATCTTGCTTGGATAAGGAGATATGTTGCATGAAATGAAAGTAATAAAAGGACAAAATGCTTTATTAAATCTTCTTTATCACAATATTGTGTTCCAATAGCATGATCTAATTAAAGACGTATATGAACCTCTTTTCATCTGAGGATTAGTTCAGAGGCCTTCATTTATTCTGAAACAAACACACTGTTGAAAAGTTTCCAAAATTTACAGTGGTGTATTCTTTCCATTTTCTCTAATAGGTGTTGATGCTTTAACTACCTCTTCAAGATTTGTTGTGGAAGGGGAAAAAAGACACTTTTTGAAAAGAAGAGACAAATTATTTCTTTATTATCAAAGCAGCAAGAAATATACTAGTTAGTCATTTAATATAGCAAAACTTCATGAGTTGTATAGACATAACAGTGGTTAGCTCTTAGAGTGTATCTCATTGCTTACGAGTAGTTCACATCAGCTCTTTCCTTCATATGCAAGAGGTGTAATATCAGATGTTTTAAAGATACCTTGCACCAAATGTCTTTAGGAAAATTGGGTTCCTATGCATTTCCCTTTAGATCAGCATGACTCCCAAATAAGGTGGGTGGAGGGTGTTACTGATTTTCCTTAGGATGGTGCTAGAGGAAAATATTTTGTGGGCTACAGCCATTACCTATCTCTTGAACCACTCCACTACTTTTCACCCAATACTTGCAGTTGGCTTAGTCCTGCAATAGTATTTGCATTGAAAAGATCTTGTTTTACTTACAAAATCTATTTCAACAAGGTTTGTTTCCATTTCCTGGTAAGTGTGGTTCTGCCATGTTTGGTGTAAAACAAACAAATAAATCTGATATCTCATATTCAGTAAAAGTTAATTGTATAAACACTATAAATTTGTTTGTTTAGGTGTGCTATATTTCAAGTCTCTAATAGTAAGAATTGGATGACAAATAAATCCAGCCATTGCTACCTACATCTCAGTAACTTTTATGCAATGGAACTGTAAAGCTTGCATGAGAAGCCTGAGTATGTATTCTGTACTGAAAGATTTGAAGAGTTTTTGTAAAATGTTTTGTATTGCTCAGAATTTCATTGAACTAGACCTAGAGGAGATTGTTCCCTATCTGGAAACAGTTAACTGAAGGGATATTTCTCTTTTTTCTTAATCTCTTTTGCTCCTAAATTACTCTCTTCCATATTGCACACATAGTTCCTTCCTCTTAATCTGTAATTGCTCTTGGTTTTGTTGCTGCATTCAACAGTCATCCCTATTTATGTGTATGAAGATTCTTCACTGAGAACATAACTTGAGTGTAGTTTTTGTTTACCTACGCTCACAAGTATATTCCCAATTCCCCTTGTAGCCCTTACCAACTGTCATCAATCCTGCCTTAAGTCCTTTACTCTTCCTTTGTAATCGTGTATGAAGTGACTGTAGTTAAAAAAAACTTGCCATACACAAGTACTTTTGTTCTTATTCATATTAAATGTCCAGGACCTCTGTTCCTCCTGCTAAGCCCTCTCAGTGGATTCCTTATGACTGTACATTGTACTCCTTCTCACAGTCAAACAGAGCTCAGATTTGACAAATTTAGGACCTCATCCAAGACCATCTGTTTTATCAGGCCTTTTATCGACCCTTATTAAGCCATTATTTTAAAACAGAAAATGGGGATGCATTATTAACTTCTATAGTCTGGAGGAAGACAAAACCATTTTCTGCTTGAAGTGGTATAATATACCCACGTGCTAGTGCAGTTGGAGCTATTACAAACAGCTTTCAAATAACGCAAATTAAAGCTTACCTACAGAATGTGTAAAGCAAAATAACTTTGAAGAAAAACAGATTAAAAGGACTATTGAAGTCAAAGGAAGGGATACATATTTTGGGATGGGGAGTTGTGTACTTGTATTTCAAAATGAGGTTTTGTACTTGTAATAAAAATTTAGGCTACATATTAAACTTTTGGGGGAAATGAACTGCAAATAATATCTACCTTAGACTGAGAAAGAAGGTCATTCTACAGAAGAATAAAAGAAGTATGAGCAGAATGGGACTTCTATTGTATCTAATTTTATATAGTTCTTCTGATAACTGCAAAAAATAAAGCCCAGCAATATTTAGATTAATACTGAAATGAGCTGGCAGATTTAACTGGTTATAGAACAGAAAGTTACAGCAGCAGCAATTCCACACTGTTAACTCCTAAGCAGGTGAAATTCCAGTAAGTCGCAGTAAGAACTGGGGGACTAGTGTTGCAAAAAGCGAGTTCACTGCCATCTCTGACAAACAACTGGAAGCTTCAGTATCTTTCTTTTAGACACAGAATCATATCTTGTAGCCACATTCAAGTTTTTAGTTTTCATTTCTTTTCCTGTGCCCATTACCCTATGTATGTTCTTGATTTAAACATATACTCTTGTTCTTAATGCATCTCTTAATGGATCATGACACATATACCAAGGTCCCTCTCCAAACTTCTGCAGAAGGTCCCTTCCAGGTATTACATGTATAAATTGATTCTTGGTCATCAAGACGGATCATGCGGTCAAACACTGGAGGACACTGTACTATGTACAGCAATCCTGTCTGTGCCACTTCCTACCGAGCTGCCATGCCTTCATCCAGCTGGCCTAATGAACTGTCTAGATTTCAGCAGAATTGCCTATTTATTTCTGCAAACATTTTACTGTCTTCTAATACTAAAACCTTGTAAGCCTCAGTCAGTGAAATGTTAAACAATTACTAACATAGATAAAGAGTTCCCAACTGGTACTGATATCCATCAGAATGGCAGATTCAAAGACATCGAAGACCCTTGGTACATTTGACCTGTAATATGAGAATAGCAGTTCCAGGAAACATCATCCCATATCTTGCCAGTAGAACTGCTTGTCATATGTTTATTACAGCCAGTACCAAATTTACATTGCATTTCACATATATATGAAGAAAAGCAGCTAATGTCCCAAAACTGTTCCAACTGTAGAGAAGTGGAGAAATATCTTTTGTTGGGGAAGAAGAAAAGAAACTGACCCAGGCCCGATGACAGCCTGATGAAAGACACAAAAATGCCAACAGATTGAGCAATGGATTAGTAAGACCTGAGCTAAGATTAATGCTGGAAAACAGACCAAGAAGAGATTCCTTTGAGGACATTAAGGACCTCAGCAGCGTCTACAACAAACCAGGGTAATTCAGTCAGTGATTAAAGCTCAGGAAAAGAAAAAAAACAATGTTTCTAAATGATATTCTGGCATTGGATCTTCATCACTGGGTGCACAAGCGGTGAAGGAGAGAGGACAGCAGTCAAGCTCATAACTAGCCTATGAGAAGTAAACATACGCATTTGTGTATGTCCTTGTGCACTCAGCACTCAACACATACCTGGAATACCATCTATATATGGCAAAAATGGGGAATCTGTATAGATGCAAATGCATCACATTTCTAAAAACTTCTTCAGTTTTTAATGAAGGCTTTTTCCTCAGGCCACCTGAAACAGACAGTGCAGGTTCTCCAAGACCTTGAAGTATTTTGAAGGAAAGACTTCCCCTCTACAGTCTAAGCAGTGTTCATTTCTCTTTCAGTGAAGGGATGGTAGGTCAGCTTGCCCAGGAATAGACTAATCCTGTAGTCTACCATAGATCTGCATACTTTTTCTTCCTCCCTGGATGCTGTTGTTTTTCCAGCAGAAAGATGCTGGTCATTCTGGCACTACCAAGTTTTCGGATTGCCCTCTGTCTTGCTTGCGTGCTACCCTCCCGAGGAACCAGTAGCCAGGACAGTGGAAAAGGAGGGTGGCTCCCCAGCTTTTAGCCAAGCAAAGGGAAACCAGCCTTGAATTTCCAGGGGACCCAGTTCAAAAGGCTTGGTGCACGTCACGTTCTGGTTACCAGTGGCTGTTGGAACAGGTTCACAATGCCTAAGAAATTGAGGTGAACAGCTATGACACTTTGTATTGTTTTGTTTTGAACAAACAGAATCCTACAAAAATACAAGTCTATTTTAGAACATCTTTTATGGAGAAAAATAAAAATAAAAATGTCCTGTTACAAATTATGTCTCTTCCCACCTTAAAACCAGCCTTCATATTAACAAATGAAGTTTTGCTTCATAGAAATTTTCCTTTTTAAATTGTTGTTTCCTGCATCGTTTATTGTGTCTTTGATCTTGGGCTGTAACTTTAAATCTATGTCATCTTCCTTGTGCTGTTTAGATAAACATAGCCTAATAACTTCGCAGTTTTATCTTTAGTAACACAGATAACTATCGCACATTCAGTTTGCTGTTCAATTGTGAACAACCACAAGATACTATTTTTAAAACTTTATAAAAATCCTACAAATAGCTGAAAGCACTTAAAGGATAATACTAGTGGCTATTACTGTGATTGTAGAAAAGGCCTGTAAACTAATGTGAGACATCTTTTATGTTTTATTATTTCAAAAACAGATATCAAAGAAAATATCATTACTTCATAAGGTCTCAGCTATTAAATAATTCTGCATTTCTTTTGCATTCAAATCTCAGATTTTATTAGTCAGACTTTTAGTGACAAATTAGGTCCCTCCAGTATTTATACATATTACTTCTAAAAACATTTTGAGTTGTAAATCTCTTTACAGACAGTAACAATAATCTGAGCAGGAGAACTAATATGCAGCAAAGTAATTTTAAAATTATGAAGTACTGAGCAGGCTTGAATGCTTTACTTTATAGAAACCAAGTCAGAGATGTTATGAGTAAACTACTGAGTGAAGATGAAACACCGGTAGACTTATTACTGCAGACTTCTAAAGACACAGGATTTCACTCAGAGGGGAAGTGTTTGGTGGCTTTACTACCTAAGGTTTTCTGACATTAATGCACTTCATGAATGCCTAAGAATTCAAAAAGAAGGAGGAATCAAAGTTTAGGTGCTAAATTATAGTTTGGAAGCACTGGGACACGTTGTGCAAAGAGACTGTGCAGTCTCTGTTCTCGAGAGTTTTCAGGACCCAAGTGGACAAAGCCCTGAGCATCCTGTTCTGGAGTTCACTCTGCTTTGAGCAGAGTTTGGGCTAGAGAACTTCAGAAGTTTCTTCAGCCTTGATTATTCAGTGATTGCAGATGACTGCAGACAGTAGCAATCAGCGGCATCTCAGATTTACAATGATCGTGAAGAAATTTCAAGTTGTTTCAGACAATTTTGAAATTAAGAGTATGGACCGTTCACTTACGTGGAAAGCTGTGAGACAGGTCAGCTGTTTCACAGATTTTCCATCTCATGCCAGCAGCTCACTTGTATGTGCAGGAAGAGACTATAAAGCTCTGAAAAAAATTAACCTTGCAAGTATCTGTCTGTCTGTTGGCTCACTATGACCCATCACTCCACAATTTGTTTACCTTTCACACCATGGCAGGACACTAAAGTTCCTATTTTTAAACTATAAACTGTAGGCTGGCTTTGTAGGAGTGTTGTTTGATTTCACAGTGGAGAATAAGCAAGGGATGAGAGAAGACCAGTTAGCAATTAATTTCTTATTGTTGCTATTGATAAATGTTTGACGGACAAAGGAGGTACCGCATGATGAAAAAATCTCTGAGAAGGTAAAATTATTTGGATCTGTCAGTCTGTAGTGAAGTGGTTATTTCTCAGCTCTTCTTTTAGTCTCAGCTTTATGGTTGACATTGTGTCATACCATTTCCATGTGCATCAAAATTATTGGTATGTTTTTCATATCAATGAGGGAAAAAATGAGTAAATAGAAATATTTCTTTAGTTAATCAAATGTGGATTTTAAATTTTGCTCAACCTCCACTATGATTAAGGAATGCTGCTTGACCATCTTTTGAGGAAGCTCACTTCAAAAAAAAAAGACAGCAATGGAGATGTACTATAATAAACATATGTATGGACCCATTATTGTCCACTTGCACGCATGCATGCACACACACACACGCTTTCCGTCATTTTATCATCTTGATTATTTCCCAGTGTCTTACTTAAGCTATGTTTATTGTGATAAAAGGTCATATCTTCATACAAGATACAGATAAGGCCCTCAGTTATGGCTTGCATAACACACAAAACCAGAGTTTTCAAAAAGCCCATAGTAAGTCAGAAATCTAGTCTACCCTGAGAGGCAATGGGGCTTGGGTGCCTGGCACATGTGGGATCTTTCGAGAACTTCACCCTATCCGTGATTAGACATGCAGAAAGGCAACAGGACTACCAGCTAAAATTACCCTCTTGTCTTTTAATTTTTCTCTTGTGCCTAAATCTGTATCTAGGGATTTTTACGTACACGCGCACACACTTTTATGTAGAAATTAATTAAAGATTATATTTGAATAGACTCATTTGCTTCACTCACATTGAAATACCACTGTGGTTATTTGACAGCTTTCAGGAAAGCCACATATATCTGGTGTCCACGTACCAATTAATATATTTGCCTTTCCTCACAGCGTTACTGATTGTTCCTTGGGCTTAACCTTAGACAGTGACTTAGTTAAACGCTGTATTGAATTTCACCATTTCCATTTGAACTACCTTTCTGATAGTTCACTGAAGGGTTTATAGTTATCATGAGTGACCAAAGTACTTGGATGTGTGTACTTAGGTCAATGTATAGGCCTATACATGTGGGATGGGGGTGAAATCTTTTAAAATAAAACAGCTGCAGAAGAAATGGTCAAGCCATTGAAGGCAATATGATAGCTGCTATTAAATCCCACTTTGAGAAGCTTCCTTTAGCTTTGATGATTTTTTTCATCTCAAAAGTTGCTATCAATTTTTTGCTGACCTCAGCTCAACCTCACAAAATCAACCTAACTTCTAGTCTGCTCACATTTTTCTTGTGTGGGGACAAAAAGAATAAAATTGGAATAGTAAATTGCGTTGAAACCGAAAGTGATCAAAAGTCAAGATGATTTGGGTTTAAAAAATTCCATGAATTTTGTTTTGCTTTTGCAAAGCCAATACCCTGAGGTGGCCCACATCAGGATCTCTTTTTGTCTGAAGTTCAGGGAGGTATGAATAAGTAGTTTGAGACTTCGTCTTTAATTGTAACCAAATGCCCTCTTATGAGGGATTGAGGATTACCGTAAAGGTGTTCTCAGCTTTTCAGGGGTTGTTGCTGTTCTTGAAATAAAAATAGTGCCTACTCAATATGAAGTCTGAATGGCTCATAATCTTTATGTTAATAGCATCTATATTAGGTATCCTTGTTATCGTGAACTGATATATTCCTATTCAGATGGGAAATGAAGACATAGATGGACTAATGCCACAGAGCAACACAAGTTCTGCATTGCCTAGAGTTGTGACGCCTGCCTGATAGTGGAACCTGGCAGCATGAGTCAGGCACTGAGCATCTTTTTCTCAGAGCGTATGAGGTACCTTGCAATGATGTTGGCAGAATCACTGTGCCAACCAGCAAATTCCTTGTGGCCCTCATGCTGAACACATCTTAAAATATTGCCCCCTCCTCAAGACGTAAGTGTTTGGCCAGTATAGAGCTCCCATATTTCAGCCTGGAAAATCTGTGCAGCGTATGTGCACTCCACCCCACACTTCAGGAAGCAACACGTCCTGCTGCACATGCAGCATTTCATTGCTCTGCATATTCACAGTAAATCTGACTTACAGAGCCTTTACTGTGCATGTTCCTGGTGACTGGGCAGCACATGGGCAGTAGGTCCATTAGACAATCCCCAGAAGTGTAAGCCTTACTGTGCAGGCATGCGGTGACTTTGTCACATGTGCACAATAAATATGATACTCTCTAAAAGTGTTGGCCTGACTATGAGGGTTCATGCAGTCTTGTGGTTACCACCAGGCTGTATACAACCTGCTTGTAGAGCAGCCTGGGCAGAGCATCTGACCTGCCACAGTTCCCAAACAGCTTGAAATCCTAACAAATGTATAAATTTTTCAACAGCTGCCCAAACAATGCTTCTGGGCTGAAAAAGAGAATGTGTTCAGGAAATCCAGCTGTTTGGTAGCCTTAAGTCTAAGAAGTTTATGAAGGTGTCCCTGAAGATCACAGTCTTCTCTTGAATGTTGGCACCTGCACCTCTTTCCTCACCCTGGGATGAGTGACCCTCTACGTCCATCTGCATGGTCCAAACCCCACCTCAGATAGTGAAGGAGCCTGTTTCTTTCCTAGCCTGGGTGACATTTCTGAAAAGTATGTGATTTTATGAAGTCAGTGAAGGGATTGGCAATCATTATATTCAAAACAATATCTATGACACTTGTCCAGAGCTCTGAATACTTACAAACTAAGTATGATTTCCAGACTGATAAATACGTGGAATACCTGGATTGAGGATTTAGGCACTTGTATTTTGGCTTGCCCAAAACGGCACACTTTGCCCAAAATGACAGAGAACCTCTGGAGCAGAACTGGAGTGTCCCAAGCTACTAATTTCATTGTCCCATCATGATGCAACAGGTGACACATGATTTTTTAGTCATGCCTATCAACACAGGCAGAGTGACAGGGATGTTCTCAGGAAGGGTCTGCTTTCCAGCCTGCTTTCTTCTTCACAGAGGCACACAACCCTCAGCAACACATGCAGTAGCATATGCAGTATTGAGTGATGGGATACAGTCAGTGACTTGGTGTCTTTCTCATCCTGTCTCCTGTGTGAGTTAAAGTGTTTGGTGGCTATGAGATTTTTTAATGCTATTTTTGTTTCTAAAAGGTACACATATTAGGGGGTTAGATCTGAAGGAGAAAAACGGGAAGCAAACTTCACATGTTGGAGCTGGTGGGGCCCTTTCTGATGGCTCTTAGTAACTGTGGGATGTTACCCCACACTCCTTAACAGACTCCAGGAAAGCTCTGTCTCTTCCACAGACTAACTTTCTCATGGTGACAGAAATTATCTTCCCAGGTGAAGGACTGGACTTGCCAACCAGACTGCCTATTCTAGAGTTACAGTTGGTCTTTTTACATGCAGTTTCCAGAGCCCTTTGAACATCCTGATGAGACCTTGCGCCACTCCACAGGAAGCCAGCAAAGACAGTCCAGGGCGGGTAGAAGGTACTACCACTTGGTGGGGAGACCTGCTATGGCACTCCGTTACCAGCCTGAAGCTCCTCCCTTCTCAGCTATGTGGTATTGTTTTAGTTCATATGGGAGATTGTAAAGGTGTATGTAATAGAAGTGGGACCAAGATGAGGTCCACCAAGATGAGACAGGCACAAGAAATGTTAGATGCTGTCACACACTGTTACAGCTATATGAAAGTGTCAAGGAAAGGACAGGACACTTACTAGCCCATCTTCATAGTTTAGTTTAGTTTAGTTTAGTTTGTTTTGGTTTGATTTGGTTTTATTTCAATTCTTGAACAAAATCCTCCAGAAATATGTAGTCCCTGGTTTTATCACAACACTATGAATTTTGTGTTACATGCGTGCTCTTGACAAATTTTCTTGTGTAACTCTGCATACTACATATTTTTACAAAATCTCCAGCAGAGACCAGAAGTGAGCTAACTTGGGACCAGGTTCTGTTCGCATATACACTCTGGCTCCCTCTGACTTTGGTGGGTTTTAAGAATGTAACATGAGGGCAAAACAAAATGCCTAAGAGCAAGCTTTCTGATCAGCTATATTAGTTTATGAGGCACTGGCAAGATTCCAGGGAGTGTCATTCCAATTTTTATGACAAATTTTTCACTGAGGGTCTTCAGTAGGAAGACATCTTATGTGAGCACACTTTTTTAATGGCTCTGGGACCCCTCTGAGCCAGCAGCAGCAGCCATGGTGCTAGTTGATCCAAGGACCAGAGAGTTGCACCACTGGCATTGCAAAGGGGGCTCACAAAGGAGTAGCAGTCTTGACTTTGTGATTTCGTCACTGATACCAGTTTCAAGGCATCATCAAAAAACAGAAGCCAGACTGTGCATGTGTGGTTCTCAAGTTGGGAATGGTCGTTCGTGTCCACAGAGGGTCGTAGGTGACCTTATTAAAGCAGCCATAGGACTGACTTAGCTTAGAGAAAGGGCCAACCAGACTGTGAATAGGAAATTCTGCAAAGTATCTGCCATTTAGCTGGAACATGAGTAATCATGCAGAGTACATCTAATAGGGTCTCAGTGCACTGTGGCATGTACAGGCATGAGCAGGTTTGCCCTGTACACTCATCCTGAGCACCTCCCGTGGCAGGAGCTGTTCAAGCCTTACCTTTCAGCTCTTCAGTCACTTCCTCTGCTTCTTCCAGTTTTTACGCTATGTCCTCCTCTCATGTTCCGGATCTCATATTATTTTTTTGTCCTTTCCCTATAGTACTTTTACCTCTACTTTCTTCAGTCTATTCTTCTTTCTTTGCTCTGGTCTCTCTCTATTCTTATTTCCCAGTCCATTTTTTGACTCAGTTTCTTTCTCTGACTCTCTCTTCAAAGTCTGTAATCTCATTCCCACTCAATAAATCTATTTTTTCTGCTTTTTAGGTTACTCTTTCATTATAAGTTTGATTTTCACCAAAATCCTTGATTTCTCTCCTCTACGTCTTCAGATCACATTCTTTTAAATTCTAAATCATCCCACTCTGCCCAGTTCCAAATGTAACCTTCTTCTCTACTGTCATGGTCTCTGTCCATCTGATGCTGTCTCACTCACAACCTGCTCTGCTTCTCCAACCCCTCAGTTCTTAAAGTAGAGGAAATAGCATACCATGATAAATATCCATACAAAACTTCAAAGTTGCTATCCAATCCTCTGCAGTTTTCTTCTTACCCCACCCCATCAGGAAAAATTTATCTGTTGCCTACATCTTCTCACCAGCTGGTGGACAAGAACTCTTATTGCTCAAGAGGGCTAAGAAGAAGGCAATTTTGGTTCTTGGAATTCATCAGGAGTCCTATCCATTCTCTAACTACAGCAGAAGGCTTTTGATTATCACAGGTATTCTCCATTAGAAATTTCTTCATCCTGGAATAATCATTCTGTTGCAGCATCAACTCTAGTTATGGAACAGGGAAATACCGATAATTGTTCTGACCAGATTATATAAACTTGGGAAAACACAACTTTGGAGAATAAATCTGCTTGCAAGAAATGATCTATGGACATATTCCAAGTCTGCAGCTTTTCAAATGCATATATTTCTGTTGAGGATAAGAAAATGACCTGTTCATCCACCTAGTGTTTTGGAGTCCATCCCTCAACAAAGTCATGTAAAGTGTTGATTCTTACCCTTGAGGCTATCTACCAGTAACAATGTGGTATGAATCCATGGAAATGTTGCAAGAACCCAAGTATCTGACCCCATCCTGACAGAGTCCTGATTGCAATCCTTACTTTTAAAAAAATATTCAGTAGATCAGATGTATTTGGCGGTCTCCCAGAAAACCCTTCAAGAACATGTTTTACCATGTCTCATAGGTGAACATTGTTTATCTACCTGTATCACTTTCAACCACAAAATCTTTCCCTTTCTATGCTGCTTCTCTTCTGATAGCAAATAATCACCTTGGATTGCCATACATCTCTAAAACTAGCAATAAGGACTTCTTGCAATCTGACAAGACATTCTTAGATGTGAAAGGAAGCCACTGCTCCTTGCACAACTATCGGTTGATCTTTTTTTCTGTGAGGAGCACTCCAGCAGAGTGCAATCTCTGTAATTCTCTCAGGTCAAAGCCTGATCAAGAATTAAAATCCAAAGTCCTTTTTGCAAAGAATAACAGCAATTTTGTGCACTCAGACTGCTTGTTAGAAACACAAGGAGAAGCTTTGCCCAGCTAGAAGATATACCTGCATACAGAGGGATGTGAATTTGATGTTTATTTATGCTGCCTAAAAACGTGAAGATGGGTGAAGTAAACATGTATGAATGATACTTTTTCTTCCTCTACTATATAGAAGGTTAAATTGTAAACTATATGGAAGGTTAACGTGTAAACTGTATAGAAGGTTAAAGTGTAATTGTATGATTATTTCATAGTGACCATAAGGAAGATCTAAGGCATGTTTTGTATCTACAGGTGCATGTCATGAATAACTGCAGAAGTTGCTTCCAGTATGAGGATTAAGTACACGCTAGGCTATCAAGGAGGTAGTTGCCTATTTGCAGACCAAAAACTGGTCTTTGGTTACAAATAACAGTTCTCCACTTTCAAATGTCCATCTTCTCTTTCTTTGCCGTGTAATAGCAGACAGATTGTGCATAGGGAATAACAAGACTGTGAAATCTGGGGAAGAATAGGTAGAGGCTAGTATTAGCTTGGGACGCATGCCTGGGTCTCCCGGTGTTTGCCAGCAGGATTTCTCAGGGCAGGTCCTTCAGCAGAGAGGAAGACTGGACTCATTGGCACAGGGTTTGTTTCCTGCTGAAGAACCCTTTACACATGCCATTACAGTGAATCAAACAGACTTGAGATAAGTTGGTAGGGACTTGGACTAGCAACACAGAAATTAAAGGTTCCATTCTTTTATTCATGGTCTCATAAACTATTAACTTCCACTTGAATTGCTCCATTAGATTCCCACTCTAAGGTCTTCAGCTTCCTTTTGGTCTTTTTTCTTCACTTTATCCCATTGTTTGTGCAGGATACCATTTCAGACACATAGTGTTTTAACCTGAAAGGTCTCTTCCACTGGAAATCTAAATAGATTGGACTGCATGAAAATATCTTACAGCACGCATGTGTTGCGTGCTACAAGGGAGTGCAGTTTCTGTCTGAGTCCAAGCTATTAATAATGATTTGTATGGGGACTAAGTAACAGAAAAAATATTTAGGAAAAGATTTCTTAGTTCTTATAAGATTGATTCTTTGGTAGGCAACTTTCTTAGTTTATGAAGTAATTTAGAAAGTGCTGTGCTGTAAATTACAAAGTACAGTACATAGCACTCAGGCTAAGGGCAGTTTTGTTATTATGACTGCCTGAGATCTGATAAACTATTATATCTGCCTTTATAAACACTTTATTAAATATCACACTATCACAAACCCAAGAATGTTGTATAAAAGCAACTTGAGCAATTCAACATCCACTTTTTGTCATAAAAAAAGAAATATTCTCTTGATTAGTTTCTACAAAGCATAATAACTGTAAAATAAACAAGATAATCCTTGTGTAAACAGCACAGGGTACTTGGAGCACAGAAATGGATAGAGGCGCAAAGAACATTCTTGGCTTTAAAATCTGAAAGTGAATTTCCACTTCATTTAATCTGGTTTAATAATAGTTTTAATTGCAGTATTTTTAAGAAGAAAAACTTTTCTAACTTTTTTATTTTTAATTGCATCTGTCCTCCTAGGTAGCATTCCCTGGACTGCAATGAATCTTTGTGTTCATGTGCCCCTTCAGACCTATCTCTATACTTCAGCAGTGGCATGATGCCTGGCAACTATCGTTCTGTTCTTCATATATCAAAGAAACAAATTGTGGTTCACCTGTCCTCAGAGTAAGCATCCAACCTACAGTTCACTGGCAACACTCTTTACTCCATACAAGAAGTGCAACCAGTGTTTCACAGCCATAACCATAAGAAATATAGATTTGTCTCATAATCAGCTGTTTCCCTTCTTTAAGCATTTCCTTCAAGTCAGATGTAATGAATGGATTTTACTTTCTTTTTCTCATTATTTTAATCCCCAATTTTGAAGGCACAAATAGTTTACATTTCTACAGTGACCAACATCTGAAGCACTCTATGTGAACATTACTTAGTGAAACTTCATGTGGCCAGCTGGAATGAAGACACCTGCCTCCACAAAGACCATGATCCATGAAAAACCCAAGGAAGCAGAATCAGACATTTTTCAAGAGCTGGATAGCTCTCAAATGTTACTAATCCTGCCAGATCCCAATGTTTCTTTTGAACTGGAATGCTGGTTAGCGTGGTTAAGATGTAAATACTGAAAGGAAATTACTAAATCCTATTTTTTTCCGATTCCTATGTGTATGTGTATGTGCATGTGCATATGTGTGTTTATCAACTTCTATAGGCTATAAAAATTATTAGAATTTAAAGTCCTGGTTTTGTCTTATTTATAGCTTCATAGAATCCATCCCACAAATAGCAGATTTCCTGTTGACAGCAGCTATGGGAAGGTGTAGCGGCAACCAGTATTTAAAATGGCCTGGAGGTCTTCCAGACCACTGGAAGAGAACCTGTCTCCAAACTCTTTTACCTGCGATCCAAAAGAAGGACCAATTCTTCCCCATACAGAAAAGTGTTCGGAAGTATTACACTCTTTTCTAAAAGATAGATAGGCATCAAGGTATTTTTTTACTTAGTTTATACTAATGCCATGTTTCATCTAAGTTTCTATTTATACGTCATTTCTGAAACCCCCAAATTTACCCAGTGGCAGATTTATAAGGAGTCAGAATACGAAAAGGACTCTAACTTCCATAATTTACTTCTGGGCACCGTACACGCTCCGATGTCACATAATGCTTTCTTAGTCATGCGCCATCTCCATGTGGTTTAGGGCTATGTCCTCCCACGGATTATCTTCCATTTTTCTTTATTGTCATGTCAGCAGGATCAATACTTCCCATTTGCAACATTTTTTTTTTATTTAGAGTCAGCCTGACAGGCAAAAGCAACAAAATGTCGCATGAACATACCACAGTGTTCAGCGCAACTCCACCTTTGATATTGATTGCACTTATGTCATTAGCACAGCAATCACCGTGTTATGTGGTAGTCAATACACATAATTACTCATTCTTACACAGGCACACACAGCTTAGCTTCAATATAAGAGAAGCTAATACAAGTATTGAAGTTTTTCCCAATGATTTTTAAAGGGTGCACAAAAGGGAGGAGGTTTCTCTCCCCCGACTTTGTGGAGGAGTTTCTAGCCCGCAGTGCCTCTAGTCGGGATTAGATGATAGCATCTGAAACGCAGGCAGCTGGGGCTCCATTCACCGCTCTCCCCGGTTGCAGTACTGTGTCGGTGAGCTGCTAACAGACAAACGTTAAAAAGCCTAGCGTGGTCACAAACTCACCTCTTCAGGAGCTGTCTTGGAGAGATGAGGGTGAACCCCTGCCCAGTATGCAGTGCCTGATGGTCAGAGAACAGCACACAATAGGAATCCCATTACCTACAGAGGTATTGGAAAAGTGTTCCCAGCTGAAAGCCTGTATCCAATTCCAATTGTTGGTTGAACAACAACAACATTAAGAGCAGCGTTGTTCCATTTGCTACTGTGTCAAACAACACAATGACTGTTTAGAATCACATTTTGTTTCCCAAGTAGCAGAATTTACTGTGAGTAGAGAAGCATTTACATCCAGAAAATCTGCATTCCTTAAAGCAGATGTTTTTAATTTTAATAACATCAGCCTATAGAAATGAATATCTGAAATATGCTGATTGCTGTGTGCATGTTGCTGTTTAGGAGTAACTGTCGATCTTGGTGGGTTTGCAGAAAAATTCAGAAGCCACCAGGAGAAATAAGCTGCTACTAACTGTGCTACCAAGAATAATGCCGCATTTCTTTTTTCTTTGAAAACCACTTAAAAATGCCCTCCTGTGCAGAAGAATGTCCTTTTCTGCACTGTAGATGCGCCGTGTTATAGACTCATAGACCCATACTTGGAAAATTGTACATGTAAAATTGTTTGTGGTGTTTGCCTTTACTTTTCCACACATGCAGCCCAGATGTGTGCATGCACATATCATATGAAATGGGCATGTACTGTTTTTACAAGCTAGGACATTTCTTTATGAATAGTACACGAATGGAGTCAGGGGAAGCCCTTCATGGGCTCCAGGGTACGCAGGGCAGAGCCCCTGGCCTCCAGGTAAGCACAGATATATGTAAATCCAGTACTCATTTTTCTCACTACTCTGTCTATAATGCAGACCTCAGCCTAGTGTAGAGGTCCTTGAAGTGGCTATAAAACAGTCCTTGCAGTGCCTTATTGCAGTAACATAGAGCTCAGCGCAGGCTACCTTGCTCAGTGCGAAACTGAGTAAAATTAACCTGCACCGTGCTTTGCCTTCCTATGCAAGAGTGGTAATGGTATATGAGCTAGCTCAAGCATGTACAAATTGTTTCCATTAACAGTATGCACATGCAAAGCTTGAATTCATACAAATAGGTGCCACTCTGATGAGCAGCCTTGGTGGCTTAAGTAGCACAACTTGCACTGATGAGGTCTGTGTCTGTGAGTTTTTGTGATCCTTCTTTTTCCCATAGATGTATTTTATAACGTTGTTCAACACATCATTAGGATTGACATATTTGAACTGTAGATCATTCCACAACCTTTCTTAATAAAACTAGGGCTCTGAAATCATTTGACTGCTCTGTTAAAAAAAAAAAAAAAAAAGGCCATGTGACTTTCATTTAGCAACATATAAGACAATTTTAAACTGAAAGGACTGATGTTTGAAAGAATACATTTAACTGCATATGCCACCTCTGCTTTCTGCTTTCATAGCTGCTAGACTTCCCAGTGACCGGTCACTTGAAGAGCCATGCTGCGTGCATGTGCTGAGACAGGAAAAGCACTGCACTGTGAGATTATATGTGAAGCAATTGTTTCAAGCCCTGCGCTTCCAAATCACTGCAGCCCAGCAGCAAACCACCGGACCTGCCAGCTATTCCCTGCTCTCTAGGTGACCTAAACACAGATTTGGGTGCTCAGGGTAAGTAAGCAGTATCAGGACTTGATAATAAGAAAGAACTAAAACAAGACATGGAGACAGATAACAACACATTCCTAGCACCTTAGATGCAAACATGCTTGCATTGCATAAAACCCTTTTAGGATGTATGAATGCTGTTTTGCAGTGGAATATGACTCTGAAAAAAATAGATTTTCCATGAGGCAGATTTCCAGGTATCGAGATACAGAGAGCTGTGTATTTTGGTTTCCAAAAGTATCCAGGGTTTAAAACCTCAAAGGGATTTGTATGCTGAACCTGCACTTATTTCAACGAGCGTTAGACCCTTTGCCACTTTGAAATCCTCCCCTCGAAGTACCTATCTTTATTTTAGCATGAGAAAATCTCTAAAAAACTGTCCCTGTGAAACTAAAGCTGTAGTTTAGCTCCACGGGTGGATAAACGATCTCAAACGTTAATAGTTTTGGAGTAACTAGAAAGAAAATAGCCTAATGTGCTCATTATGAGATGGATGGTGGAGCATTACTTCTGACTTAAAGTTTTGCATATCAGTAAACTATGAAAGGGTACTGCCAGTGGCACCATAAATAATCGGAGCCTGTCCCTGCAGCGTTCAGATGTGAAGCCCTTGTGCCAGCGCTGCTCCCATGGAAGTCACAGGCAGTTTCATCGTTGAACTGGGGCAGGAGCAGAGTTGGGGCTCCCCGATCCGGGGCGGCTGGAAGGGGGGATAGGGGGTATTCTTTTCTATGTAGGTATCTTCAGATGTACCTGCGAAATAGTGGAGTCGTAAAAACGTTGAATCCTTGTGTTTTGCTGCTAGAGAGGATCCATAAAAAGAGATTTATTGTCATATTTCCCTTTTGTGTTGTACTGCTCCCCTCCATCATAAAATATTCTCGTCGGTTTATAGCAAAGCAAATATAGCAGCTTAGTTCATAAGCGCCAAAGTTTCCCTCTGTTACACCCCGGCTTTCCGACATAATTGAATTAGCTCCCATTTTTGTTGATACTAGCGAGCGGGTTGCTGCCCCGAGCCGCAGTAAGGAGGCTTATCGAGAGCTGGTGTCTGCAGAGGGGTCGTTATGCAGGGACCGAGACGGACCCGCACCAGCCCGCAAGTCTGTAGGAACCCGTCCAAGCAGTTTTAACTTTTATTCTTCCTGCCGAAGATTTAAAGCGGCTTTGTACAACAGTCAAACAAGAATAAGCAGCTGTGGAAAATATAACAAATCATAAGAGCGGTTTAACAGAGAGGGGGGGAGCGAAACCCGCAAAAAAACCCAACCGCTTGGAGAGCCCTGCGTGGGGACAGGCGGCACGCCTGCCTGATCCCTGACCCCGGCTTAGGAAGCAAGGGGGGCTTGGGGCAAATCTCTTGTGCTGGAAAGCTCGTGGCTTCAGAGCAGCGTTGGGAAAAAAAAAAAAAAAAAAAAAACACCAAACCAAAACAAAACAAAAAACAAAACACCTTAAGCAGCATTTGCAGCATTTGGACCGGGAGATTCTGCTTCTGCTTTTGCTTTTTTTTATTTTTTCCCGAAGATCACTTGCTAAGTGGCTCCTCCGGGCGGTCCCGCTCACCCCTCCCGGCCCCGGGAAAGGTGTCCGCGGGGCTGTGCGGGCAGAGAGGGAGCGGGGGCAAGGGGAGCCCTCCCCAGCGGGCAGGTAGCCACAAGCTGGGCCGTAATTACAAAGCAAACAAGGGTGAAATATTGGATCGGCCTCGCCCGTGACAAGATCTGCTCTTTTTGCCGCCAATTTGTTTGCGGAGCTCTATTTAAAGGCGCTTGATTGAGGAAACGTTGAAAATAGCAGTTAGGGTTTCCCTAATGAGACCTCTAGAGGAAAGCAGTGGCATTCAGGGGGCTCCAGGAGGAGGAGGAGGGGAAGCGCTTAACCCTTTCCAGCCGCCCCCAGCCCGGCGGGGCTCCTCCCGGGCGCGGCACCGCCCGCGGGGCGCCGCCGGGGCCGCCGGGGGGGGCCGGGGCCGCCCGCCTCCTCCCCCTCGGCCTTTAGCAGTTCGACCCCCGGCCCGCGGGAGGGGTGGCGGCGGGCCCCGCCGGGGGCAGTGCCCGGGCAGGGCTGAGCATCCCCGGCCTCTCCCGGCAGGGGCGGCCGGGGGCCCCGGGCGTGCGCCCCGGCAGGGCCGCGGCGTCGGGGCTCTGCCTCCCCGCCGCCCCTTGATTTACGGGGTGGGATCGGCGGGTGGCGCGGGGCTCATGCTTCAACCCAGCAGCTCAAGGGCGGGCGCGAAGAAAAGAAAGGGGGCACTTAGAAATGCTGAAAAGACGGGGAATGTAGCGAACAAGTAACAAGATGTGTCACATTAATATGCCCTGCGCCGGGGCCTTGTGACACTCTCTTCCACGTACTCCTTGCTCCGTTTTCTCCTGCGGTGTGAGCTGCCCCGGCACTCATTCTGGCAACCTCACACACGCTTCCGTGCTCAATTAGCGCCTGTCTGAACCCCGGATTAAGTACGAATGAGATCTTTGGTAAAACGCACGTTGATAATATTTTGAAAGGTGCTAATGCCTGTGAGGGAGTGTGGATTGCGGTCCTCTTTCAGGCTTCTTCCTCGAAGCGCTAACGCTTGAACGGTATCGAAATCCCCCCGCTCCCGATTTTGTAAATCAGCTTGAGTTCCGAAAAACGGGGGTCGCGTTCCCAATGAACTGCCCTCGGATCTTACCTAGGGCATGTCTGCTCGCTCCTCTCCCCGGCCACCACACCGTCTTCTGCACATGCATCACCATCAGCATTTCTGTCGAACGTGTATATGTATATACACATATACCTGGACGGAGATCAAAATAATCTTTTAGGGAATACCTAATAAAAAGGGAGCGTTGTCTCTTCCTAGCGGGACGAAAAATGAAAAGCAGAAAAACAAAGTGTTGACTTAGTAAAATATGTTCTGCACAGTGATGTAAAATATTTATTTTTGTTGTCGCATTTACACCCAAGGTTTTGGCCACGGCTCCGTTTCCCTGCAGGTCTGAGGAGGTACATGACACTCAGTTCTCCATTTCCCGGCTTCTTCAGTTACATTCCTGAAGAGGAGAAGAAAGACAATTTTTTTTAATATTTTTTTTTTTCGCCAGCTAAAGTGAAGCAAGTAAAGATTTTACGTATCCACGGATCGGTTGTATCATGTGTAAGAGCAAATTACAGTACGGCCGCGCATTTCTAGTAAAGCCTCCTGCCTTCTGTTTATGTTACGCCATTTCTGTTTGTAATTATTTTTATTTTAATTTTATGTCATTTTTAACAGAAGCCAGACCGGTTTTCCCTCCGTGTTTTGTACACAATGCTCTCTTTCTCGATAAGATGTTCTTTCCTATCTTTTCGTTTTTTCTTTTAAAAATGTTTATAGTTCCCCACGAGCAATTCTCCGCTATTTCTCTCTTGTATTTTAAGGACTTGTCCCTGTCTTGCTTTATTTGTTTGTGTGAAATTTAGTTTGAAAGGAGATCAGAGAGAGCAGGAGGGGTTTGTAATAAGAGAATGACCAAGTGACCTAAAGGCTGATTATATGTCATTAACTGGAGACTTGGTGTATCCAAATTACCAAAAAGACCTCACTCAGCCAGATCAATTACACCGAGATACGCATATAGGAACTGCGGTCCAGGCTGATGCTTCTAGCAAGTGTGCAGCCGACATTTGCAGGAGTCAGCTGCTGAGTTTTAAGACGTGCCCGTGTGCTTCAGCCGGTCCCGGGCAGGCGGGAGCGGGGCGCGGTGCAGCAGGTACACGGCGCGGGGGGCACCGGCAGGACGGCACCGACATTTTGGGGCGTGCGGTTAGGGCGAAATTGCAGTTAATTGTCACTGCTCCAGAGGGATTTTTCTTTTTTTTTTTTTTTAAGGCAACCGAGGTTGCCTTTGATCTATGAACGCTGCTTAAACCCCAGCCTTGTTAAATGGAGACTTTCCATGAAGAATGGCAATAGAAGTGTTGATTTTTGTTAGCCTAAACCCCAACCGATGCCGGCCCAACCTCTGCTCCCTCCAACGCCTGAACCGCAGATGCTGGAGGACAAAATATTTATTAATGAAGGTAATTACATTCGCGAGCTGTTTCATCAGCACCGAGCTCAAGAGCGGCACAGGATTCTCTTTTCCAGGAACGCAAACAAGACTACGTCAAAAAAACCTGCGCGTGTGATACATGTGTATGTATAGGATACATATATGACAAACCCAATAAATAGAGACACACTGGGCGTTCACTGCAGAGTTTTATAAGGTCTTTATCATTGTTCTTCTGACAAAGAAGGAGTCTTGGTTGGAGTTCACTGTGTTTTTCTTTTCTTTCTGTGATTCCTGTCTAGGGTCTAAATGCAACCCTGGATCCTCGGTCACAAATATAAGCAATCCTCGAATAATTGCTTACACATGCAGCGGTAAAACGCGTAGCGTCCCGCGCTTACCGCCAATCGTTGTGACTTACAAAATGGTCAGTGCCTTGGGTTTTTCCCGTCCCTGCTCTTTTTTTTTTTTTTTTTTTTGTATACACAACGGCTGCGAGATTATCATGCCTGAAATATGTGGGCGTTCATTACCGATAATAGTAACGTAAACCAGGGTTCCTCCACCTCCAATTGCAGCAATTAATTCGGGCCTGCTGGGCCCGATTCTGCCCTCTGCCCTGGACGTTGAAATCCAGGTTGTGTGAGCGTAACGGAGGGTATAAGTAGGCCCATTAGACACAAGTCCTTTTCATTAACCCGCACTGACAGGTTGACCTTCAAATGATATTTCTCCGGTGCCTCTTTCCAAAAATTCGTTTTCTTGCGGGTTTATGTTCTTTCACGAACTCCTAAGCGATGGCCCAGGGGTAGGATGCGTCGCATCGCCGGGACACGGGCTGCTTCGGCGTCCCCAAATCCATCCGAGAACGATACCCCTTTCTGATACGTTTGGTCCCGGGTCAATGACATCATGCACTCTATAAATTCAAGCGCGTCTCGACTTTTCAAGCCGTGCACCGGGCGGCTGAGCGATGTGGTAGGCAGCCGGGCGGGAGGAGGAGGAGAGGCAGCCTGCCGCCCCCGACCCCCGGCCGCTCGCCCCCGGGAGTTTAGGAGCTGCTGGGGAGGAAAGCCGTCGGGGGAACTGCCCGGCCAGGGCTGCGCCTCAGATGCAACGGGTGCCCTTGGGGTGCTTTTGTGGTCGGTTTGTTTGTTCGCTTTAATGGAAACTGTAAAGCAGAAGGGAGGACCCGGCGCTGCTGCGCGAAGCGGGGGTCGCGCGGGGCTGGGGTCGGTACCGGGCACCGCAGCGCTGGCGCGGGGCCCGCCGCTCCCTCCGCTGCCCTGCCCCGAGCGGCTTCGTGACCCCCAAAATCGCCCCGCCGGTATCGGACGCTCCTCGACAAGAAGGTGCAGAAAAGGAGCAAAGGGATGAGAGGCTCGCTGCTCCGGCATCGGCCAGGCGCTTTTCTGCCCCTGGCCTGCTCATTAAAAGGCCCGGTCCGGGGTGCCTGCAGCTCTCCCAGCCAGCTAGCCCGAGAGCCCCCAGCAGATGTGGGTTTCCGACCACCCAGCGTCGGCACCTCTTCCCCGTTTCCATACGGTTTCTTCTGATTCGGAGAAATTAGCTTAATTTGCAATTAAGCTTAATGCACACAAGGCCGGGCTGGGGAGGGGAGGGGGGTGGGAGCAGAGCTCTATTGTTTTGTTATCCCCAAATCCCACCCTACCCTTGGCCCGGAGGAGAGAAGTGACCTGGCGATAAGCGGCCCGGCGGCGGCTGAGCGCCGGGACAGGGCAGCGGGTGGCCCCGGCGGCGCGGCCGGGGCTGGCCCGCTGAGCGCCCTGCCCGCCGCCCCCCGACGGTCCCCGCCGCCGACCCGCTCCTCGGGCTCCTGCCTCTCGCTCGCCGGGCGCCGCGGGGCACCCACCGGGGTAAGGGCAGCCCCTTCCTCCTGCTCGGCGCCGCGGAGGGCTGTCGTGCCGGAGATGCAACAACCGTGGGGCAAAAGCAACGATACAGCCCCCCCGGCAGAATAAAATTAAAAAAAAAAAAAAATGCGGAGGCAGGGGAGGGAAAGGGAAAACCAGCCTCGGCACAGTCGCCACCAAAATTTCTTAATTACAGCGAGCTAGGAAAGTCCTGTCTGGCAGCAGAGCCCAGATAAATCGCCGCCTAACATGCAACCATTTTGGCAGGGAAAGAAGTGACATAAGGCGAGAGCTTTTTCTTTTTTTTTTTTTTTTTTTTAAGGGAATGATTTGTGCGAGAAAAAAATTTAATCGAATCAATAAATGGAAGATCGGCAAACCGCTGGTGCTTTTTAGCGGACTCTAAGCCTAGTCTTGGGGAAGGTACTTTGGGCTACAGCGGTTTCTAACACGTTGATCAAACAGAAAAGGCTATAACCCCTGATCGGGCAGTCTGAGTAGTTAAAAGCTGAGGGAGGACAGAAGAGCTGCATTTGCTCTAAAACTCGCTTTATAAAACCCATAAACAACTGCTGGGGGATAGGAGGAAAAGATATATATAAGATCCTGCTGGGTCCTTTATCTAGAGACCCTCTTTCTCCAAAGCTAATTAAGCAATAATGATGCTAGCTTTGGAGACTGGTGTTCTGATCGATATCTCCTGTATCTTTTATTACTTTTTCTCTGCCTCATGTTTTCCGTTTCCTTCATCATGGAGATGTTATCGCAGTGGCCGTAGCGGCTTGCTACAGAGACCGTCACAGTTGCGGTCCAGCCTGCAGTGTATTTGAAAGCTCCTACACAAATACGGAGAGCGCAGAGAAACACAAGCCTGCTTGCAAGGCAGTATACCTTTCCGGCCTTGACAATGCCGGCTGCTTCTTCGCATCAGGGAGAATATGGCAGCAAAACAGAACTGGAGAAGCGCTGCAGCAGCTCGGTGGGTTTCCAGGCTGCGCCCTGCAGACCTTGTATCCCGGGCGGCAGGGGCAGGCTGCCCGCCCGCTCCGGGGCTCTGCCGGCACGGCGTGCCCTCGGCCTTTCTCGAATTTAAAAGTCCGCACTGGAAACACGCTGTTGCCTTAGGATAATACGATATCTGTGTGTGTGCGTGTGCGTATATAGATACAGGTATCCATCAGTCGTTTTAGTGCAAGCATGTGTGTGTACGTATAAGATGTATGTGTATATACATCGGTTCTACATCTGGACTAGTTTTTCGCTTTTGTACTCAGTTTACACCCAGACGCACAGGCATATGTGTATATACTCATATAAACGTACGCCTGCGTTTCTGCTCTCTGTGCTCGCCCCCTCGCCGGGCGCAGCTCTGCACTCCCCGTCCTGCCGAAACGCGGGGCCGGCGCCCAGCTTCGCCTTCGGTATTTCCCCGCCGAAGCCAGCTCCCCGGTACCGCAGCGGGCTGCTCCTTGGCGGGCGGCCTCATCGGCGGAGGCTGCCGCCTCCCCGCAGAGCTTTCCCCGCCGAGAGCCCGCAGACCCACCCGCAAAGCCCCCGGGCCCCAGCAAGCCCCCGTGTCCCGACGGCACCTCCGAGGGCGAGCGGGGCGGCAGCCCTTCTCTGCGCCGGGAGCGCTCGGCCTCAGCTCGTCTCCTTTCCCCGGGCGAGGAGTTGGTTCCCCACAGAGGAGCCTTTTCCCCTTCTTCCCCCGCCCCCAGCGCTTCTCCCCCAGGCATCCCCACCGCCTCTGCAGTGGGGCCGGAGAGCGCACTGAGCTGCTGCAGAATTTGGGCTTGCGGTTCTTGCTGCCTCCTTTCGCAGGCTCCTCCATCTCTATCTTTCTCTTTCTTTAATTTATGACCTCTCAGCTCCTGTTGACACAGTTTTCCACACTGCCTATATTGTAGGATTGCATTGTAATATACGCCGAATCAGCCTAGCCGTCAGCCAGCACGCTTGAGGGTGGGTATTTGATATTTCGCAGCTCTTTAGTAGCGCTCGGCTACATTTGAAGATGACAACAATTCCCTTCGCCTCCAAGTTATCCATGAATTACAGCTTGAGATCCATTTTCCCTTTGCAATGTCTTCAAGCTTACCAAAGCAAAACACCTAAGTAGCTCCGGGAGATTTCCTCCTGGCCTGGCCGTTAAACAAACATTTAACTATTCCCTTCCGATAGCTAAACCCGCTTTCCGCAGATGCTGGTCTTTTTTTATTGCAGAAGCAGGAATGCGGCGAAATATTTATATATTTGTTAGTAAAAGCTAGAAAATAAGCTCTGAACATGCTGTAAAAAATATTCGGTTACTTACCGATCAGACCAGTTAAACAAGCGTGAAACTGATTTCAGGAGCGTGAGTGATGCGGGTGAATACTGGCCGAGGTGCGTAGGCGCAGGCAGCAAGCTGGAAGAGAATCAGTTAGAGTCGGGTTTATTGTTAGTGTCTCAAAGCAACTCTTTCGGGAAGAAAATACCGTCCCTGGCCAAATCCGGAGCTCTCCGCTCCCTCGCAAGTCAGCAGCCGCGAAGCCGGAGCCAGCCTTTGCTCACCGGGATCGCAAGCCCGGTGACAGGCGGGGCAGAGGAACTTCGTCTCCCTCCTCACGGGAACTAGTGATCTCTTTGTGAATATCGACCCGCAGTAAAGGCGTAAGCCGGAGCGTCGCTGGGGCATGCCTACCGCACCGGGCAATCGCTGAAGTGCCCTCCGAAGCTGGTGGGGTTTGTTCCTCTACCGCACCGGTACAAAGCGCTTTGTAAAGGCAAGCGCGGAGCCTATCAAGCTCTCACACAGACTTTTGCCAAGAAATTCCTTGGATCCATACTGTACCTGGTCTGAGACTATCCGATATCTAAGTTTTAATGAGTTTGTTGCTTTTTTGGTTGTTTTGGTTTGTTTTGGTTTTTAACGCAGATTTTACAGTAAGGCATCTGCTAAACACTTGCATTAACCTCTGCCTCCATGATAATTTTTCCCCCCTTGTTTTAATTACATTATGGATGCGGAGGGGCAGCCAATCCTAAAAGAGGAGCTCGGCAATTAGCAGGGCGAACATCAAAAAGTTTTATTGCGGAGGGCGGCGGGCCCCGCCCCCGCCGCCAGCCATTGGCGGCCGCCGCTTCTGACGACATATATTAACCCGAGCGGCCCTAAACATGTAGCTGTACATGGAGATCGGGCCGGGGAGCCCTGCCAGTGCCCCGCGCCGCGCCGAGCCCCGCCGCCGCCCGCCGCCGCCGCCCGCCGCCGCCGCCGCCGCGCCCGGCCGAGCGGCGCGGATGCCCCAGAGGAGCGCCGGGGCGCTGACCCCCGCGGCGCGGCGGGCAGGGATGCTTGCGCCCGCCCGGCACTGACGGCCCCGCCGCCGCCGCGCAGGGCAGAAGGGAGCGCCGCCCGCCCGCCCGCCCCGAGCCGGGGGCGCATGGAGGGGGGCCGCGTGTAAGTACCACCCGGCCGGGCCGCGGCGGACTTGGCGAGAGCGGAGGGAAGCAAGAGGCGAGGAAGATCCCGGGCTGGGAAGCCAAGCCATTTTGTTTTGGTCGACTTCTCTCCATAGCTTTTCTTTTTTTTTTTTTTTTTTTTTTTTCTGTGCGCGCTTCCTCGAAGACCCGGCCCCGGGCGAGGAGGAGGAGGAGGTGGAGGCACAACGCATGAGCGGCGGCGGCGGCGCCGGGGGAGGGGGGATCGCTCGGGCACCCGCGGGGACTCTGCAGCAGCGCCCTATGGAGAGGCAGCGGGCAGCGGGGCAGTGCTGAGGGGTGAGCGGCGGGGAGCATCTCCCGCCGTTGCGGCGGGGGGGTGGGGGGCGGGCGGGGAGGGGAAACCTTTGTTTTGGGGCCCGGCGGGGCGGGGTGGGGTGCGCTAGGGAGCGGGGATGAGTCTAGTGGGCGGCTTCCCCCACCACCCGGTGGTGCACCATGAGGGCTACCCTTTCGCCGCCGCCGCCGCTGCCGCCGCCGCCGCCGCCACCCGCTGCGGCCACGAGGAGAACCCCTACTTCCACGGCTGGCTCATCAGCAGCCACCCGGAGATGTCCCCCCCCGACTACAGCATGGCTCTGTCCTACAGCCCCGAGTACGCCAACGGGGCGCCGGGCATGGACCACTCCCATTACGGGGGGGTGCCTCCCGGGAACGGCCCGCCCGGGCTCGGGGGGCCCCGGCCGGTGAAGCGCAGGGGCACGGCGAACCGCAAGGAGCGGCGCAGGACTCAGAGCATCAACAGCGCCTTCGCGGAGCTGCGGGAGTGCATCCCCAACGTGCCCGCCGACACGAAGCTCTCCAAGATCAAAACCCTCCGCCTGGCCACCAGCTACATCGCCTACCTCATGGACCTGCTGGCGAAGGATGACCAGAACGGGGAGGCGGAGGCCTTCAAGGCAGAGATCAAGAAGACAGACGTGAAGGAGGAGAAGAGGAAGAAAGAGCTGGTCAGTGCTCCGGGACGGGACGGGACGGGACGGGACGGGACGGGGCGGGGGGGCCTCAGAGAGGAGGCTGCTCGGCCGCCCGCCGGCCCCCATCCCCGCGCGCTCGGCTGGGTCGGGTCGCCGGGTGATGTCCGTGGGGGACGCCTCGGTCCCGGCCGCCCCTGGCCATACCTGCGGGCCGAGAGCGGGACAGGGCGCAGCCCCGGGCGGCCCGCGGCTCCCGCGTAGCGCCCGGATCCGGCCCGGCGGCTGCCAGCAGCCGCGGGGGAAACGCCGCGACGGTAGGGCCCTCCGCGAGGTCCGTTCCCGGGTTTGGGCTTGTCCCGGATCCCAAACCGTGGTCCCGCCAGAGACAAGCCTCTGCTCTTCAATAAAAGGCTAGAGCCGCGGTTACGTGCTAAGCCCAGCCCGGCTTCAAACCCTCGGCAAGTAACAGGTTCGCAGCGCGGGGCTCTCCCGCCCGTGCGCTCTGCGCTTCAACGTTCTTTTGACGGGAAGAGTCGGCTTTGACGAGGCAGCGCAAGCCCAACTTCGTGTAGGCCCCACGGCACGCTCGGGCGGTGTTCTCGCACATTTCGGTGGCCGCAGGCACGATGTTTGGCCACGGTACGTGCCTGCGCCCATCTCCTTCCCGCAGCCCGGGAGGGGGGGGGATAGTTTAGCGCGGACCTTATCGTAATCCCCATCTCCCCGCAGACGGCTGGCGCCGCTCAGCCTCCAGCCCGCTCCCCGTGCCTCCGAGCCCCGGGGTCCGGCCGAGAAAGGGCAGGGGTGGCGGCGCGGAGCAGGGCTCGGCCTCCGCCGGAGACCGCGGGCGGCCGCGCAAACCGCGGGGCCGCTCCCCCGGGCGGTGGCTTCGCCCGCGGCGAGACCCGGCGGCGGCCGCCCCGCTTTGTCCGCCGCAGCCCGGAGGCCTCGGCAGGAGCCCGTGACTCCTCGTAGTTCTCCCTCTCAGGGCAGGGCAGAGGCGACCTAGAGAAGGGAGGAATATCTCTAACCCTTTTTTCCCCTCTCACCTTCTTTTTTTCTCTCTTTCTCTGCCTTCGCATCCTGTCTCCCCAGAACGAAATCTTGAAAAGCACAGTTAGCAGCAACGATAAGAAAACCAAAGGGAGGACTGGCTGGCCGCAGCATGTCTGGGCTTTGGAGCTCAAGCAGTGAGCACGGCAGGACTGGAGGAGCCGTCCTCTTAGTCTCGGTAGTGAGCTCTCCTCTGAGGACTCTTTGTATTTGGAATCGTCCAGTTTATTTATGTGCAATTTCTCCCCCAACCCCCCCAAAATGTGGATATTTGAAGGAGAGGGAAAAAGCATTCCATATATGAAGAGGAAACTCCAGCTTGGTAAGGGGTAATGTCTCTAATAGTTTCGTGAATGTTATTTGCTCTGTATAAAACACACGGGGAAAACAGAACCATAGAAAAGGAAAAAAAGAAAAAAAAAAATCCCTCCCTGGCATTAGTGTGTATGTGAAGTGTATCTTTAATACTTGGCCTTTTGGATATAAATATTCATGGGATTATAAAGTTATATTTCAACAGAAGCAGTTGCACCAATGTTTCGGTTGACTCGGTATTTAGTGTTGTAATTTTGTTGTGGTCGTTCAGTATTTGAAGATGTTTTCAACAGTTATTGGTTATGTGCACTTCCGTCCGTAAGGGAAAAAGTGGAATCTAATTAATATTGAAGGTGTAAACGTTGTAAGTACTCAATAAACCACTGTGTGTGTTTTTTACAAAACCAAAAAAAAAAAAAAAGAAAAAGGAAAAAAAGAAAACCCAAATCTTTTTATGTTTTATACCTCAAAATGTTTTGAATAACAGCGTTGTTTATGGCTTTTTTCATAATATTTAAAATATTCGGAAGTAAACTAAATTATAAAGATGGCTCCTAAGTTTATTTTTAAACAAGTGGCTGAGTGAAAGGAGGGGTAGAGGGAGGGATCTCGCCAGCCCCGTGAGTGTTGACCAGAAACCGGCAGTTCAGCTGAATAGGAATTCCTTGTGGTGGTGTTCTCCATGCAGGAGACCTACTGCTAACGGGAAACGGACAAGGCTGCAAACCCCGGGCGGATCAGAAATGGCAGAGATGCGCGGTTTTCTTGCCGCCGGAGCCCGGGCGGCGGCGGTGCCAGGCGCGGGCGGGAGCCGAGCCCGGAGCGGGGCCGGGCGGCGGGGACGGCTTCCCCGGAGGGGTGCCGGGGGCAGGCGAGGGAGGCCGGAGGGCTTTGCTCGGAGTGATTATGTAGCAGGTAATTTTACGTCAAGGAAGAAAGAGCGAACAAGTCCAGGGATTTGCGGGGGGGGGGGGGGGGCGGGGGTAAGATTTACAATGAGCTACGGTGAACTTAATATTAACTTTGTGGTTCCCAAAACTCTCCTGCGTCGCACGTTTCCAGTGCGCCACAGCGAGTGGTTTTTTTTTTTAACCTTTTTTTCTGACTGCAAACTGCAGCAGCCCGTGCTCTTTTTTCAGTAGGTTCATCTGCTAGCCCAATATGATCTTCCTTCCCTTATTTCTGCCGCGGTTATCTCTCGCCCCGTCTGCCGACTCCTTTGCAAGGGTCCCGGTGCCAGGCCGGTGGCTTTTCTGCTGCCCGGTGCCGGGGCGAGCTGCAGACATTCAGCGCTGGGAAATGCGTGGCATCCCTCTGTATCATAGGCAGGCAAGGAAAAAAAAATAAAGCTTTTTACATAAAGAAGCTGCTCTAGGTGTTTTTTTGCAATTCCCGGTTAAGCGCAAGGTTTTCCACCTTTTCCATAATGAAATTCCGGTTCGTATTTTAAACCCTTACTTAAATCATCTCAACTTAAACCAAGCTGGCTCTCTCTCCAGGTCCAGGGCTGCATACCTGCCTGCCTTCCCCTGCCGCCGCGCCCAAGGAAGTGGCTCCCGACGAGACCCGGCACTAAGCGTAGGTAGATGTGCAATTGCCCATAAAAAGATAAGGGAGCCCCTGCGCCGTTTCGCCGCCCCTGCTGACAGTGGGGAGGTTGCGGGGTTACAACAACCAGACAAAAGTGATGTGCCCTCCCTCCCGTCGGGTCAGGCAGCCCGGCTCTGCGCTGCGGCGTGGGTCTGTGTTTACAGACACTTGCCTTTGTTTATAACACTTGGAGAGAAGAATCTCCCCCCTTGTTTGCTTTTCCTTGCCTGCTAGTTGCCCAGCTGATAAACTGGAGCATCTCGCACTCCCCCCCCAGCCCGAACCTCTTTTCTTTCCTTTTTTTTTTTTTTTTTTACGGCACGCAAAAAAAAAAAGGGGCGAGGGATGACTGCGGGGGCTGCAGTGCCGCACGTCCCGGGCAGACTCCCTGCAGATACTATGTCTTCCCTTGGCAGAGTCGCCGGGCTGCAGCTCGCCCGGGGGATGCGCAGCGGGGCCGGGGTGGCGGCGGGCGGCTCCGCGGCCCCGCCGCCTGGAGAATCGCCTCTCCGATATTTGCCCATCAATAATTTTCCCTTTTTGAAACGTTAATTTCTCAGAACCGGGAGCTCCTCTGGATCCGCTAAGGAGGATCTCTTTTAATTGCTCGCTAATGAGGATGTTGCCATTTTCTCAGGAGCAGTCATTCCCGCAGCTAAATCACAAGAGCCCTAGACAGGCCGGAGCCGACAAAAATGTAGGTTTTGACGTTGAAAGCTAAATGGGGAAGCAGAAGGTAAATTGATGGTAGATGGGGATGTCAGTGCCCTGGCCCCAGCTCTCCGCCAGCGGAGCCGAGCCCTGATAACAGCGGAGCGCTGCGCCCGCACCCTGCCCGCACCCGGCAGCATCGCTGCCCCGGCGGCCTGCCCGGTAATTCCTCGGGGCCAAAGCATTTTTGGGAGCTTTTTCAGAAGCGAAAGCCACGTCGGAGGAGCGATGGCAGCCTGTCCCCCTCTGCAGCATTTCTCTGCGCTGTGCGGGTGGCGGGAGGAAGAAAGAGAGGAGGGCACGGGGGGCCGGGGTAGCGCAGCCGGGTGGTTGAAGCCATGTCCCCCCAGGCGGGCTCATGGCCCCCATATACTCGTACTTTATGCGGTCGCCTCGTTTCATGGCTGGGGGAATGAGACTCTCTGCTTTGCCTCAAGAGAAAATAACATTTTAATTTTTTTCTTCCCCTTGAAGGGAAACGGCAACAAACCTCCCCCGGGTGGCGTCCCGCCTCCCCTGCCCTCCCGGCGGCGTCCCCTCGGCTCCCCGGGGTGCGGGCCCGGCTGCACGCCCGAAACACCGCGGCCGCTCCCCCGCAGGGAAGGAGGCGAGGACCTCCCCGATGGCGACGTGTCCCCCGAGGGCGCCCGGTTTAGGCAGTGTGGTTTTTTTAGAGCTCGTCGCGGTTTTGGGGACGGGGGAGGCAGCGAGGGGCCGACCCGGTGCCCCGCCGCCGGCAGTGAGGCGCTGGTGGTACTGAATTTTTGGGGGCTCCCTACAACGTGCGGGACCCCCAGCCCTGCCCCTGCTCTTGGGGTTGTTTTACGCGCCCTCGTCGCTATCGGACGTGCGCGGCATGCCTGCATTCCTGCAGGCAGGGAGGATGAACTGTGGTGGGGCTTTTTTGTCCGTTTTGCTTTGTGTTGTGGGGTTTTTTTCACCCCCTCATTCCCAGGAGCTCTTCTCTGCGTCAAAAGATTATTGCAATAATTAGTGCTAATTTGCTGCCGTTGTCAAAGAGGTGTAACGGGGCCTCCCTGGCCAAGCCGCAGACACCCCTAGAACGAGCGCCGGGACATCCGCGGGCAACTGTGAGGATATAAACACGGCCAGGGGATGCCATGGAGGCAATGTGAGCTTGAAAGGTGGGCGGGGAACGGGGGGGGAGAAGGTTAATAATAAAACCCCTAAGCAAAATATCCTCCTTTTGCGCTTGGAAACCTAACCTTAATCCTCCTTTTTCACACGTACTCGCCCAGCGACTCACAAATACACCCAGAAGAAACCTCCAAGTAGCGATGGGAAGGAAACGCATTCCGCACGCCTGCAGACATAATCCCATCTGCTGTAACTAGGGGCTTATCAATATTTTATATATTTTTAATTTGGGATTTCTTTCTTTTTTTTTTTTTTTGCAGTCCATGAAATATGTGCCTTTGCAAACGAGCGCCGATCTTTTTCGTGTCTAATTGGCCAATTACTGTTCATTTGTTTCAGCTCGTCCCGTACAATGGAGATTAAAGCAGAGTTGTTATCTGAATTACATATTCACATAAATTCTAGCAAAGCCGGGCGATGCGCGGGGCCAGCGCCTCTCTGGGAATCCCTGTGCCCCCCTCTCCCCCTTCCAAACCAGCGTGGCGTGTGTCTCCCTCTTCCCCAGCACACACACACCCCCACCCCTCCCATTTTCCTCTAGAAATGTCGTTGCTTTGATGATCCGATTGTAGAGCATTGATTACAAATTTATTCTCAGACACTATATAAGTCTTTATATCTGCTATTAGAGACATCTGGGAATGATTAGAGCTCTCCCTCCCCCGGCTCTGCTCCCTCTATCTTGCAGCGAGGAGCTAGAGACATGTTGACGTCAGATCAGACGGCTAGGAGCCATCCTGCTCTCCACTTGGGTGTAATCACGGCGGCGCTTTCCAAGCTCCAGCCCCGGCCGCGGCCGCCAGCTGGGATACGGGTGCAGCGGGACGCCGCGCTCCCGCCCCGGGGCTCCTCGGCCCCGGAGCCCCCGGAGGCTCCGGCTCTTTTGGAGTTCGCCGCCGAGGTTGTTTGTTTATTTGTCTGTTTGGAACTTTGGAAAGCAAAAGCGGTGCATTCCGCCGGCGGTGCTTCCCCCCCGCTCCCGCCCAGCCCCCGGCCCAGCGCTTGCTTTATCTCAGCCCGGTTTCTCCCGGCGCATTCTCTCACAGCGCCGTCTTCCAAAACAAATATCGAGCCAGGCAGATTTCCACCTTATGTCTTGGCAGGGAGAAATTAGCCAAGCAAAGTGCAACGCTTACGTGCGGGCAATCGCAGGCGCTTGACATCCCGCTATCCAAAGTGGTAGTCAGGTTTACAACGAGCCGGGAGAGCTGGAGGCTGCTGTAAAACAAGACGATTCCCTACCCAAACGGCAGTGCTGCTGGCGGGGAGACGGCTTTGCACCTGCTATTAAATCCTAATGAATCGCCGCTAATTGGGAGCTGGGGCGGGCTCACGGTAACGCAGACCAGCCAGCGTGGTAGCCCTGGCTCAGCTGGACCCGAGAGCCTGGTCGCCACGCTCATTTTCACAAACTTTTTACTTTATGATTTTGTACGTTTCGTGCCACTCTTTTTTTTTTGTTTTCCCCAAGGAGATAAAAAATAATAATTGAATAAATACAACTTGAGCCTCCGCCGGCTGTTCGCAAAGTCTTGGACGGCTGACGCTTGTCCAGCTGTACGTTGCAATCAGTGCTGCTACCAGGAAGGGGGGGGTGGATGAGAAAGCAGTTGATGTCGTCTCCAGGGGAAAGAGATAATGTTAGACTATTTGTCTGAAGGATTAGATTCTCGGGGTAAAATACGCTTGCTAGGAGGAAAAAAAAAAAAAAAAGCCCCCCGTGGCCCTAAAAATAAATTTTAAAATAAGCTTCCATTTCTTTGTTACAGCAGAATAAAATAAAATAAACCCCCTAAAATACCGCAACGCTCCGCTGTGTCTATCTGTAATCTCGAAAGGAAAGAGAACATTTCCTTTCTGAATCAGTGCAAACGGTATGCTGTGCGCTCGGCTTCCCACCACAGCCACCAACCAGCCCAGGGCTCGGGCAGGGGGAAGAAAGAAAAAACGTGAAGAAAAAAGAAAGTAAAAGTAAAGAAAAAACCCCAAACCCCGTGAAACAAGCCCAAACCGAAAAAATCCCAGCAAATCACATCGCTGGGCTCTACGGGAGAGCTCGGACTGGTGACGGCCCTTCTGCAGGGCTGAGGCTGTCGCCCCGGCACCTCTCCCGGGGAGCCCCTGGCCCTGAGGCTGCAGCCGCTTCCCCGCGGGAGGAGCGGGCGGGTCCTGCGGGATAGGTACGGCTGCAGCCGGGAGCGGGGTTTTGGGAACAGCAGTAATACATTAGGGAAACAATGGAGATCAGCGCGCCTGCATCTCGGAGCCGTGTATTCGCTAACCGTGAAGGCTGTTCAAAGCAGGAACGAGCCCCTGCGTTGCCCAGAGTACTTGGGAGAAAAATGCAAAATTATGTTTTAATGTGTAGCAGCAGAGTCGTTTTCCCGGCCACGTATATCGAACAAACATGTGGGGATAATAGAGAGGACGATTCTCCTATAGGGGTCTCTATTTGCATGCCATATGTGGCTATAGGCTGAAACAGCTGCGTATAATGAACTTTTAAAAAAGCTAAATACGCATGCAAACCCGTAGCAGTTTTCTAAAACTGGCCTAAAAGACAATGAAATGTCCTGCCAGAAAATACAGGAGGCGGAAGAGATTAAAAATAATAATACTAATAATACTAATACTAATAGCTTCCCGCCCCCAACCAAGCCTCAAGCCTCCGCAGGTTTGCCGGGACCCCTGCCCGAAGGAGGACCCCGGCAGCTGGGGGGGTGCGGGGGCCCGGGGGCGCCCGGGGGGTCGGGCAGCGACGCCGGGGGGGGGGACCTGGGCGAGCTGGCAGGGGCGAGCCGAGGCGCACGGCCCGGCCTTGACTGCCTCTCTCCCAAATCTGGTTTTCATAGAGCCGCGCAGTAATTACCTAAAGCCATAACTGTCTCCGAAATTATTCATTAAAGTCATTCTCGGGAATCTCGCGGCGCTAGCGCTTACATTTATGGCCTTTGCGCCATCCGAGCATGACATCGCCTCTCGCCCTGCTTCCTCGGCGGCCGTGTGTTTAACAGCGCGGAGGGGAAAGGGGGGGGGGGGTGTGCTCTCTCTTGCCTTCCCCTCGGTGTGTTTGTTTGCCGGGGCTTCAGGTTGCTTTCCCCCTTTTGGCGAAGGAGCGTGATGCAACCCGGCAGACACCTTGGGAGCGAGGAGGGTATTTTGGGGAGTTGCAGTGTTGTGCGGAAGATCATGTCTGTGCCCTGTGGTGCTGTCAGCGGTGACAGATCCCAGATGCAGCCGCTACTGTATGGCAGATTGAGTTTCTCAGCAGAAAACTCTCTCCCTCCCTCCCAAACGTCTTCAAAAACCTTCTCCAGATACTGCGGGTCACTTCGACTCAAATGGGGAGAGGAAGGGGGCGGGGGGGGGGGGAAGGCTTTCCCTCTCCCCTTCCCTCTCTCTTCCTCCCGCCGGATCTCTCGGGGGTGCGGGGGGGGGGGGGGGGCATGACCTGGTCCTTCCCCACCCGGGGGGCCCAGGCCTCCCCTCTCTGCCCCGGCCCGCTGCGAGCACGCCGCCGAGCATGGGGAGCCTCGTCCAGGTAAGCGGGAAGCGGCGGCGAGCGGGGCCGGGGCCGGCGGCCGGGGCTGGGGGGGTCCCCGGGGCCCGTCCCCCCTCCCTCAGCCGGGTCTCGCCGCCCGGCGGGGGTGACCGGGGGGGGGTAGGGGTTGTGTGCCCGGAGTTGGGCGGCGAGGGGGGTGCCCCTGCCCCAAGCAAGACGGGTGGGGGGTCCGGGGACGAGGTGGGACCCCCCCGCCCTTCCCCGCCGGCCGCGGCGAGAGGCAGCAGCCGGAAGCCGGGTCCGCCCAAATGCCCCCGGCCTGGCGGGGCTCGGGCTCTCGGGGGGGTAACGGAGCGGGGGTGAATTCGGGGGCTTTAAAGGGAGACCAGGGACGGGAGGGAGAGCGGGTGAAGGAGGGGAAGGGCAGCCGGCGGGTGCTGGGCGCAGACCCCGCCGGGAGCGGGGAGGACGGGCCGGCTGCGGGGCCGGGGGCGCCGCTTCCATCACCGGCACCAGCAGCTGATGCCCCGGGAAGCGGCGGAGCTGTCGGGAGCCCCCCCATCTTCCCCCGCCGCCCCCCGGCTTTTCCTCACCGCTGCAAGTAAACGGCAGGAAACACAGGGTTTAACAGCGCCGGGAAACTCAGCCCCCTCTTCCAGACGTACAACGTGTATCAACCCTCCCGTCCGTCCCCCACCACCCCTGGAAAGTGTTCGCGCCCCCCGAGTGCCGAAACCAGAGGCCCAGAGGCTGGGGTGTCTCCTCCCGGAGCCCTTCTCCCCTCTCCGCGCAAGTGGGTGTTGCTTAAGCGCTGCGGGCTGCGGCTGTGGAGCCCTCTCCTCCCCACTTTAGAGGAGCAGCGCACAGCTCCAGCGAGGTCCCCCGCCAGCGGAGGAGCCCCCCACACCCCTGGCACGGCCGCGGGGGAGGGCTGCTGCTCCCGACGGGCGGTTTGGCGTGACAGCCCTGGGGTCGGGGTGACCCCCGTGCGGAGCGCCTCGGACCTCATCCCCCGCCGCTTTCCTCTGGGTGGAAACAACCTGATTTTGCTCATGCCTCTTGGAAACGGTTCCTGCTAACCCCGCTCTCGGTCTTTCCTTCCCCAGATGAATTGAAAGGCTTTAATTCAACCGCTCGCCCAGCCCCCCCCCCCCCCTTTTTTTTTCTCTTTCTTTTTTTTTTTTTTTTGTAAAAAAAAAAAGCTCTTGCCTTTAGCAGAAGTATAATTGTGACCCTGCCTGATCCACAGAGCCTCCTGTTGGGAGCAGTTAGCTGTGGTTGCATTAGGCCAAAGGACCTCCCAAGTGGCGGTGGCCTGGGTGTCATAGGAAGGGACTCTGCACATTGTCCATTCTTTCTCATCAAAGTCCCAGGCACCGTGGAGCCAACAGTTTGGTGGAGCAGGAAAATAGTAAACAAGCCTCCCCCCTCCCTTCCCAGTCCAGCAGCCCCGCGATCTTCCTGGGACGCAGAAAAGGGAACAAACTTTTTCATAACTTTAGCTCTACGGTGTGATTTACATTTCCGGCTGCTCTGTCAGAGGGGCAGTAATTTACAGCCTGATAAAAAACACTTTTACAACACCAGAACATGTTCAAGTGGTGTCTTACTATGCAAAAAGATTTTAAAAGAGGACACACGCAAGGAAAAAAAAGTTTGTTTCTCTGCCTTTTTCCACCATGGCTTTCTGAAGAGACAAATGGGTTGAAATTGCAGGGTAGACAAAAGAAAAAAAGTAGATGCAGGCTGAAGAAAATGGGGATTAAATTAATCCTGAGCTTTTGTTTATATGGTGTATATTATATGTCCACGTTTCTTCTATTACTCCAAGGCTGTCGCTTAATGGATACTTCTATTTTCACGTTCTCGGGCCAAATCCTGCTTGTCTTGCCCCAGGGAATGCCTTCATTCGGGCATGGATCTATTGTGTTTAAACAATTTCTTTTCTTCAGTAACTCATTTCTTCTCGGGAGTCTAAAATCGAGTAGGTCTGGTAGCGTTTACAAACGGGGAATCATCTTTTATTCCGTTCTAATTTCTCTAATCTGATACGGAAAGCTTTTCCAAATACCGGGGTAAGAGTGTTACCCCTTCTTGAGGAGCATCCAGTTTGTTCCAGCCAGGCTCCTCCACCGGGGCAGGGCAGGACGGCTCTGGAATCTAATGTACAACATCCCTGTCCTGGTGGAGACGATAAAGTTTAGTAAATTACAAATATGTGAATTTGGCAAACAGTTAAGGATTAAAATGATCAAACGATTAAAAAAAAAAAAAAGCAATGAATAAACCACATGTAGCAGTTGCCGCTTTCATGACTTGGGTAATTATTTACACCTGAATCATAGTTTACTCCAGCCACGGTTTCAAAAGTAAACCTTTAAAGAATTTAATTATTTCCAGTTTTCGGCAATAGAGATGAAAAAAAAGAGTGTAGGTTAGCGAGCAAATGCTGTCTCCCGAGCTCTCATAAAAGGCTTTACGTGCATTTCCATCCCGAAGATACAAGCAGCCCCTCCGCGTCCCCCCCCTCCCCGACACACACGGGCGCGCACCGTCGCCCGTGCGCGCATTTACGGCCTAATGAGAGGGTGCTGAGGGGGCTCACATGGGACGATCCGGCCCCATATATATAGATATATAAGCCTCTGTGTGTGCGTGTTCAGTCGAGGTACAATATTGAAGCATGTGTGGATGGACTCCCCGGCTCCTTCCTTCAGCTCTATAATAGCTCTGTTATTTTTACTAAACGATCAGGATGGCTCTACGTGACCCCTCGTCATTTAAAACCATTTTCTATCATTGCACGTGTGCCGGGGGGGGGGGGGGGTGGGGAGGGGGGGAGGAATCGACAAGTCATTGAGAATAACCGGGAAAGCCTGTGATGTATAGCACGTTTTATCTTTATTTAGGCAACATGTCGTTTGCAGGATGTCCTGGGTTTCCCTGCGTGGTAGGTGCACGAAGGACATCCATCCTCCCGGAGAGGCAGACCCACTCGGGGAGCTCCTGCGGCTGGAGGGAGGCAGGGGCAGGGCAACCTCTCGTTCCCCTTCTGCCATTTTCTGCGTGTGAATTCGGCACTTTCTGGGGAGAGAAAAAAAAAAAGAAAAAAGAAAAAAAAAGAAAAAAAAGTAAAATAGGAGAAAAAGCGGTTCACCGCAGCCGGAGCTCCGCGGCCGCGGGGACCGGGGCGTGTGCGGAGGGCGCGGGGTGGCACCCCGGGGGCTGGGACCACGGGACCCCCGGAGCCCGCCTTGCCGTGAGCACTGCAGGGCGCTGCAAGCTGCCAGCACTTTCAGGATTTCATTCCTCCCTCTCCGTAAATCTCCCCCAGCCCCGCGTCGGGGCTACCCTGGCATCCTTCCGCAGCCGCGCAGCATCCTCGTGTGCGCTGTATCCTGGGCCCGGGCTTGGGATTTAAAGGGCTCTGAAACAGGCAGTTTGCCTTTAGGAAACCGGCTCGGGCTTGACTCCGGTGGGGGGTCCCGGGGAGGGGGAAGGGAGGAGAGACAAGCCGTGATTTGGTCTGGAGCGCAGTTTTCCGCGGGGTGCGCCCCTCCCTGCGCACCGCGGCCGGGCAGGGGGTGCGGGGCTGCGCCCCGGCAGGAGCTCCGCGGGCGCTCCGCACATCCCCCGGCGGGGGGAAGCGGGGCCCGGGGAGCCCGGGTCCGCCCGCCTCGGACCCCCTTCGCTCTGCCCAGCCGGTGTCTGGCGCGGCGGCCGTCTGCACCCGCCGAGCGCGGGGTGCCAAAGAGAAGAAAGGGAAAAAATACCCTCAGTGCCATTTTTTAAACTTTCTGGAGCTTCCCTAAAAGAACCGGCAACCTAAAATGACTAGACCTGGGAGGGTTTTCTACGCGCCCCCTCTCCATGACCCAGAGTAACACGCCGCTGGGGCGTTAGGCGCTAGCTATAGGAGTATCTGGACATATGCATGTATGTTGAGGCATGGGTAAGAGAGATCTGCATCGCCTTGGGTTAGGGGCTCAGTCCTCAGGGTGTTTTGGTCGCTCTGTAAAACAGCTGTTAGAAATGATGGTCCCTGCCGGACAATGAGCTCGGAGGGTTTTTATTTATCCCCCCGCCCCAACCTTGGCGGAGGGAAGGGGCTATCACGCTGGATACACAGAGGCGAGGAGGCACGTAAACTAACTGTAACTAATTTTCTAGAGGTAAATTACCCCAAGCATGTGCTTAGTCATACTTTTTATTTCTGATGGCCGATCGTCGTAACAGAAGTCAATATTGTTATCTTTATTACGTCATTTGCAATGCCATTACTCGCGCGTCTTTCTTATTTTTTTTAAAACAAAGGTATTTTTGACCTGTCCAGCCCTAAGAAGACATACACTAACCTGAGATTAAAAGACTACAGTTTATTAAAGACGGGCAGCGATAGTTCCCACCGCAGCGTCTCACTAAAAGCGACAAAAAAAGAGATTGAAACATGATAAGGTCATATACTATATTCTGATGGAGTCTAAGCTGTAGAAGGTGTTTAAAACTTTAACATTTCTGTTATTTCCTTTGCACACGTATGGTTTAAAATAGACAAAGTGGTAATTTTATTTAATTGTTCATATATAGAGACATATATATAAACTCCCCCCGAAGAGAGCTCTGACACCTGCTGTAAGCTCCAAAACAGGAGATCACACTGTAAATGCTTTCTGCATTTTTTTTTTTTCAATTATAAACACTATTCTCAGACAAACTTAAGCAGGAAAGCTTTACTAAGCAAACGTCCTATGAAAATATCCTCGAGGCTGAATTAATCCTCGGTTGGGACGAAAAGGTGTCGGATTCGCCCCGTGTTGCCCAAGCCGGACACCTCCGAGCAGACTTCTGGCAATCTTTTCGCTATTTTATTAAATTCTATGGAGACTAGTTTGCTAAATTTGCTTGGGTTTATTTTTACTTGCTGACTAGCGGGACGAAAAGTGTGATAAAATTGAAAGGGCTTGCCGGAAGAGTCAGAAAAAAATACCGTTTTCTCCTTCGCCGAAGCAAAGTCTATTTGGGGGCTCTTTCCCCGGGTTATCCGCATCCAGCCCCCGAAGCGCCCGCCTGCCGCTCAGCAGGGCTGCCCGGCAGCCGGCAGTGCACCCGCGCGGCGGGTGCCCGGTGCCCGCGGAGCCCCCGCACATCTACCGAGCGCAGGGACGGCGCTGCCCCCCCCCGCCCCAGGCACCAGCCGGCAGCGCGTAATGGAGGGGGGCCGAAGCCGCCGTAATTGTTTTCCCTGCAGATGTTGTCCTGGTGTTTAAAGGACTAAATCCCAACTTCCAGGCACACAGCTGGGGTATGTTGTATCCTACCAATACATAACAAGGAGGCATTCTGGAAAGAGTCGTAAGGATATTTATTTAAAAATCTGTGCTGAAAAGATATATGCCGGGGGGAGGGGGGGACAGGGTTGGGCGTCTCGAGTTTTGTTTCTAAGCCAAAATGGCACAGTTCGAGTTGTGAACAAATGGTTTCCAGAGAATAGCTCTTTTCCCTTTCTTTTCCCTGCAAAAAGTTTGTTTGAAGTTCCCGGAGTTTTAAATGTTAAGTAATATTAATACCAAAAAGAATACTTCGGGGCTTCTTGTTTTAATTTTGAAGAGCTGGCATGTGTGGTTTCTTCCTTCCCTTTCTTTCTTTCTTTCCTTCCTTCCTTCTCTTTTTTCTCTTTCTTTCTTTCTTTCTTTCTTTCTTTCTTTCTTTCTCTTTCTTTCTTTCTTTCTTTCTCTCCTCCTCTTCCCCTCGTTCCCTCTTTCTCTCTCTTTCTCTCTTTCTTTCCCTCTTTCTCCTCTCTCTTTCACTCTTTCTCTCTCTCTCGCCCTCTCATTTTTTCCCCTCTCTCTGTTCCTTTCTTCCTTGTTTTTGGAAACGCCTTATTTCAAACGGACTGCGTTCGGGATATTGTTGTGGCGCGTAAAAGAAATAAATAACCCAATAAATAAAGCAGGCTCCTGTTATGACAAGTTCCAAGCCAGAGCAACATTTTACGAGTTAAAAAAGCCCTTGAGGGAAAAGGAAAAAAAAGGGTTTAATAACAGAAACGCTGTCAGTTGCGGAGGTGCGGGGCAGCGGCGCAGGGCGCACCTCTCCCCAGCCCCACCGCGGCGGAGCTGCCGGTGCCCCGCGCACCCCGGGGGACGGGGCGGGCGCCGCTCCCGGGAAGGAGGGCTTGCGGGATCAGCCCGCAGGGTTTGTCACCGGCAAACCCTCTGCCGAGCCGGCAGCACCGCGAACGGGCAGCTCGGCAGGGCGCTGCTGGTCCCTCCCCGCCGCTTTTCTTCCTTTCTTTCATCGCTGCCAGCGTGTTCGAGCTATTGCGAAAATAGCGAGGGATCGCGTCAGCGTTCCGTCAGGGCTGGAGCCTTCCTGGCCACCTTCAACCGGGAGTTATCCCGGCTCCGGGCCGTGCGCCCGCGGCTCCCGCCCGCCCGCCCCGTCGCTGCTGCCTGGGGCGGGCAGCGGCCGGGGCCTGGGGCCGGTCTCTCCCGGGAGCCCTCGTTGCCCCGGGCCAGCATCTCTAATCGTGCGGCCAGCGTGCAACCAACGCCATCCCGCTGTCTCCGGGCGGATTTTTCTCCAGAAATCGAGCGGGGGGGAAAAAAAAAAAAAAAAAAAAGGTGTTGGTGGGGGAACTGTGGAGAATCAAAGTTTGAAGACGGTTTCTTCCTCTGCAGATGCCGGGAGGGGTTTAAATCCGGCCGGGGGGGGAGATCCCCAGCCGGGAGCGGAGCGGCGCTGCCTCCCCGGGGCGGGCCGGGGGGAGGCCCAGCCGCCCCGACGGGGAGCCGCGCTGGCAGCGCTCCCCCCGCCGCCGGCGGGAGCCCCCCGCTCCCCTAATCGCTTGCATGTGCCTCCGCCCCGAGCAGCCCCGCTCCGAGCCGCGGAAAATACCGTAACAACTCGCGTGTCGTAAATTACGGAGACCTCACCCTGGCAGGGGGATGCCGGGGAGGCGTCCGGTTTGTCTGCGGCTCTGGAAGGCACGGGAGAAACCGGGCTTGCTGCTTCCCTGCTCTCCCTTTCCCCCGTCTCCCCCGCAGCCTCCTCCTCCACGGAGGGTGATACCGCAATGACTCACTGACACGCTCGGTGCAAGGGAGCCTTGTCGTCTTCCTTTTCCCCCCACTTTTTTTTTTTTTCCTTTTTAAGCTGTTAACTCCCGTTTATGATCGAAATGTTACTCTCTGCGTTTTGTTTCGTTCTGGCTGCCATTGGTTGGCCTGGGTTTAATCAGAGGGAAAAAATGCTCGCCACAAATGGAGCTATTGTTTGGCTGGAGAGACGGGGACCGGAGGAGGGAAGCAGAGAGGACGGGAGACCGTGGGTGACAGTGACGGTGGGACCAGGCATCCCTCTCCCGGAGCCCTGGTCCTGCGCTCAAGCCCTTCCCAAAGCAGAGCTCCCTCTTTCCCCAACCTGCCTGCAGCGGTATGCAGGGGGCCGGGGGCATGTTATCTCAGGAACATGATACTAATAAATGTGCTCATATGTTGGACATTCCCCTTGCCTGTTTTATAGGGTTTCGCTGGTGGTGCTTAATGGGCTGGGTCACCGGGACTGATGCGGGCGAGGTTATTAGGATTAAGTAACCTAATGAATCGTATGGCCATTAGCGGGCTTTGAAAGAAGGTGGTTTTCCCTGTAACCTGGTCTTCTGCCTCTTAACACGGGCAATTATTTTTAACTGTCCCTCAATCACAGGTCGGAGGGGGGGCTTTTTTTTTTTTTTGTTTGTATGTTTAAAACCACTCTCTGATGCTCAGAAATGGATTTATTCACAAGAGGAGCCTGTCATTTTTATCTCGGGGTTCCTCGGAACCGCTGGGCGAGCCAGACACCGTGGCTTCTGCCGCCCTGCCCGGCTAATGGGAGCGCAGCGGCCGGCGGAGGAGCCGCCGCCGGTGCCTTTCCCTGCCGCCAGCCACGGGCACCGCTCGGGGCGCGTCTCCGCGAGTACTCGGGGAGGATTTTTGCTTTTATTTTTTCTCAGCGGAGGGTTTTTCTCCTTGTGCCTTTTGCCCAAGCCAGGTAAGCCATGCGATGCTCGGTTCCCTCTCCAGGGGCTCCCCCTGCACCGCTCCCCCTCCCGGGGAACTCTCGGATCCTCCTTCCTGGCGGCGGCTACACCGCCCCGCGCTCCGGTACCGCCACCGGGCCCCGACGCGACCCGCTGGCGGGCGGGGAGGCCGAGCAGGGCCAGGCCCGCGGCGCCGGAGCCTGCGGCAGCGCGGGGGGGGGGGGGGGGCGCGCAGCCTGCGGCTTGCCCGCTCTCCCCGGGGCAGCCGTGCTCGGGGGGAGCGCAGGTTGACAGGAGCGAGCTCTTGCGCCATCCACCGTCTTCTCTGGCGGGGAGAAACCAAACGGTTTTTAATTTCTTTTTTTTTTTTTTTTTTCTTTGCACCGGGTTTTAAGATTATGCCGCGGAGGACTTTTTTGCCAACATGGTTGTTTGCCCCCCCGGGAGGAGGGAGAGTTTCAGTGTATCCACAAGTTACGCGGTCGTAATGGTCACTGGGGGAGGCCGTGCCGGCGGTGTGGATCTCTGCTCTAATTAGAGCAAGTGTTAGCGGCTGATTACATTTGATCAGATCTGAAATATCTGTCCTGTGTCTATTTTTCGGACCGTCCAGACTTAACACCCCCCCCCCCCCCCCCAATAATTGGTGTACTGGGGACAAAAAACCGGCGAGAGGGTATCGGGAGAAGAGGCGAGGAGACCGCAGGCTTTTGGCCGGGCGCCTCTGGGAGCACGGCGGTGCCCGCGCCGCTCAGCCGGCGGCGGGGCTGGGAGGGGGTCCCCGGGGAGGGCACAGGGCTGTGGGGCCGCGGCGTCTGGAGGCAGGGCAAAGCCCCGGCTCCGCTTCCAGAGCAAAAAAAGCCGGGGAGCCCGGGCCCGGCGAGGCCAGGGCCCCTTCGACAGCGCTGTCACCGAGCGGCGTCTCCCGCGGCCGGCGACATGGCGCTGTCGGGGTGACGGGGGCGAGGGGGCTGGTGACAAAAGGCGATGCCGTGTTTTCCAGCTATAAAAGCTCACGGTCAAACAGCGAGAGGCACCGCACCTGCCGGGCCGCCTGACCCGCGGCTGCCGGGAAGGGGCTGCTCCTTTGGGGGCCCGGCGGCGGGAGCAGCGCAAGGTGTCCGCCTGCAGAGGGGAGGAAAGCTCCAGTCCGCCTGACTTGGAAAGCCTCCACTTTCCCACAGCTTTTTCAATCCCCAATACTTTTCACACCCTGTTAGGAGTTAATACCGCCGAAACCGCTAAACGCTTCCATGCCTGAAGGTACGCCCCGCCGGGGGCTGCGCCTGCCGGCCCCCAGCCCCCGGGGGCAGGCCGGGCCGCAGCGGCGGGGAGCGCCGCCAGCCCCGCGGAAAGGGCTCGTTTCCCTGCTGGAAATTCCTCGGATGCTTCGTGCTTAGGCTAACACATCGGGCCTGCTTTCCTTGCAGGGGCTTCGGAGGGCAGGGGAGGGGAAGGATTCCCGGGATACCTTTTCGGGAAGAGCTGGGGGATACTGCCAGAGCCGCTCCAGCTCCCTGGGTAATGTTCCAGATGCCAGTCCCTCGGGGTGCAGAGCCGGCTGGGGTCCGCTCTGCGCTCCGGCTCTGCAGCCAGCACCGCCGGGCGGCAGGGAGGGGTCCCGGGGGAGGGGGGTTCAAAAGCAGGCTAGATCTTGCCTGTAGCCGGCAGATTTTTTTTTTTTTTTTTCCGGGGTGGGGGGCGTTTTCCACGTCTGTGGTTGAGCCTCGCACCTTTCAGCCGCCGCCTCCCGCCGCCGTCGCCGGCAGCCGGCACCGCTCCGCCCCGGCACCGGCCCGCCCGGCCGCCGGTGTCCTCACGGCTGGCCGGGGCAAGCAGCCGCTCCGCTCCGGCTGAGCAAAAATGCAGCCAGGCCGGGAGCTGACCTCGCCTTTGGTGCGTCCCCAGCCTCAGCACTCCCTCCGCAAGGCCTGGGGCGGGCAGAGGACCGGTCTTTCCCTAAGCTCACAGGGGCGGTGCGATAACGGAACCCACGCCGCAGGAAGGAGCCGGTGGGGGAGAATTTCCCGTCCTTTTTTCCCACTGAAGTAATCGCTGGGAAAATCCGGGTGACATGTCTCGCCACTCCTTTCCAAACCTGCAAACACCGTCCCCAGCAAAACCGACCGACTGGGGTCTCCCCAGCTCGCAGCAAGAGCACTCGTCCCCGAGAAGCACAAAACTCATCCAGAAGGCCCGATCCTGCAATGTCTGACGGGCAGGCCAGCTGTGCCCAGGTCTTGAGGCAGTGGGACTTGTAGGTTGGCATTCAGAGCCTCAGGGGTTCTGTTCGGCGGGTTTGGCCCCAAAAACCAAGGGACTTGTCCCCGGCGCAAAGCCAGCGGGTCTCTGGAGCCCAGCCCTGCTCCCGTGCTCCCCTCCAGCCCTCCCCGCCCCGCAGGTGCACACAGCGATGCGTCCCTCCTTGCACCCCGCAGCTCACCAGCAGTCCTTCTCTTGCAGTAACTGCGGGGAAGGCGGGAACACCAGGTCGGTGGGCATTAAGTGTGCAGGATGCACTGTTAGGTACTCCGTCCCCAGCCTCCCGGCGAGCGCTCTTGGCGTTGTAAACGCTGCAGCAACCCTCAGCTCCGCGTTTGCCCTCCGTTCAAAACCGTTTAAAACCTTGTGGCGGGGAAGGGAAATCCGTCAGTAATATGCACGTGGCGGGACACTCTATTGCCCTGGTGTGGCTTTTCCCATCGCCGTCGGGAAACGCACCGCAGGCCGGCTACGGTGTGCCGCAGGGGGGGGAACCCCGGGTGCGCTGCCAGGGCGGCTCCTGAGGATCATCAGGCTGCGGAGATCTCCGAGAGAGGCTGGTTCCCAGGTGGGGGATGCAGAGATTTCCCCAGCTGCCCTGCCCCTGCCCGAGGCACAGACAGCCCCCCCGGGCAGGCCCAGGCTGGCTGCAGCCTCTCCCTGCCGTTCCTGGGGGCCAGCCCGGCGGCGCTGCCCTGCCCCGGCCCGGCCCGGCCTCACCCGGGTTACATCCCACGGGCTGTGCTCGCAAAGTGACACGGGGATCTCTGTGTATGACCGGGGAGGGGGACGCTTCGGTTGTGCCAGGGACTTCCCGACGTCTATAGCTTTCCATTGAATTTGCAAGCCCTCACGTTGCTTTTTCCCAGCCGGAGCATCGGATCAGATAGAAAAGGAGGTCCTCTCCCCTCCCCACCCGCCCGGTGGGAAGAAATCACGGCAACGGAGACAACGACCTGGTTCAAACCCCTTCGGCAGCCCGAAGGCTCCGATCCCACAGCGGCTCAGCCCGCCGCTCCTCGCTGTCCCTGACGGGACCGGGCGGCGGGCGCCCCCCCCGCGGTAGGCGCACGGCGGGCAGCCCCCCCACCGCCCGCAGGTCTCCAGCCCCCGGATCCTCCCCGCGCCCACCCAGCCCCCTGCGGCCGGTGCGGGTCCCGATGCCCCCCGCTCGGGGCTCTCGCCCAGCCTGGAGGGCGGATGCCCGTACGGAGAGGGCCATCTTCTCCCTCAGCCTCCCCAGGCCTCAGCAGGACCCTAAACCCTGTCCAAAGTGAGCGGCCTGCGGTGGGGGTGCTACACAAACAAGGCTGATGTCCTCACTGCTCAGGCGTAACTACAGAGGGTCTCCTCTCCCACCCTGCTGCATGCCGGAGCCCTGAGGGTAGGTGTAAACGTGCCCTGCCCGACACCGAGCGGATTTCAGCTTGATGATCTCATTTATTCAAGTAGAATGTAGGCTCTCAAGTCGAGAGCTAGGAGGATCTTCAGGGAAAGGATGCTCTCATGAGGTGCCAGGCGAGCGTGAGGAGATGGGGAACCGAGCATCAGAAGGCACGCGGCTGGGTGCAAGGCGGGCCCTTACTAACTGCTGTGACCCGCGGAGAGCTGTCACCGCTTACTGCCCGCAGCCGCCAACTCTCCGCCTTCCGCGGGGCGGGGGGCGGGAGGCACCAGCGAGCCGCAGGTGTCCGCATGCCCCAGTTCCCTGGGTGACCCCACCGCCGGGCCGCCCCTGCATCGCCCCGCGCATCCCGCACCA